>NC_136699.1:10176865-11571865 GCF_947650265.1 Symphodus melops | reverse complement strand
CTGACTGACTGACTGACTGACTGACTGACTGACTGACTGCTCTCACTTTTTTTTCTCTCTTAATTTTTGACTGACTGCTCGCTCTGTTTTTTCTCTCTTTTTTTCTCTTTTTCTCACTTTTTTTTCTCACTTTTTCTCTCTTTTTCCCCATTTTTTCTCTCTCTTTTTTTTCTCACTTTTTCTCACTTTTTTTCTCACTTTTTCTCTCACTTTTTTTCTGTCTTTTTTCTTTCTTTTTTCTCTTTATTTCTGTCTGTCTGTCTGTCTGTCTGTCTGTCTGTCTGTCTGTCTGTCTGTCTGTCTGTCTGTCTGTCTGTCTGTCTGTCTGTCTGTCTGTCTGTCTGTCTGTCTGTCTGTCTGTCTGTCTGTCTGTCTGTCTGACTGACTGACTGACTGACTGACTGACTGACTGACTGACTGACTGACTGACTGACTGACTGACTGACTGACTGACTGACTGACTGACTGACTGCTCTCACTTTTTTTTCTCTCTTAATTTTTGACTGACTGCTCGCTCTGTTTTTTCTCTCTTTTTTTCTCTTTTTCTCACTTTTTCTCACTTTTTTTTCTCACTTTTTCTCTCTTTTTCCCCATTTTTTCTCTCTCTTTTTTTTCTCACTTTTTCTCACTTTTTTTCTCACTTTTTCTCTCACTTTTTTTCTGTCTTTTTTCTTTCTTTTTTCTCTTTATTTCTGTCTGTCTGTCTGTCTGTCTGTCTGTCTGTCTGTCTGTCTGTCTGTCTGTCTGTCTGTCTGTCTGTCTGTCTGTCTGTCTGTCTGTCTGTCTGTCTGACTGACTGACTGACTGACTGACTGACTGACTGACTGACTGACTGACTGACTGACTGCTCTCACTTTTTTTTCTCTCTTAATTTTTGACTGACTGCTCGCTCTGTTTTTTCTCTCTTTTTTTCTCTCTTTTTTTCTCACTTTTTTTTCTCACTTTTTCTCTCTTTTTCCCCATTTTTTCTCTCTCTTTTTTTTCTCACTTTTTCTCTCACTTTTTTTCTGTCTTTTTTCTTTCTTTTTTCTCTTTATTTCTGTCTGTCTGTCTGTCTGTCTGTCTGTCTGTCTGTCTGTCTGTCTGTCTGTCTGTCTGTCTGTCTGTCTGTCTGTCTGTCTGTCTGTCTGACTGACTGACTGACTGACTGACTGACTGACTGACTGACTGACTGACTGACTGACTGACTGACTGACTGACTGACTGACTGACTGACTTGCCCTGAGACGAGAAAAATATGTTTTTCTTTGCCTTGAAGTTTTCTTCATGTGATGCAATATGACGCTTTTTGCATCACATTATATTCTCATCAAGAGGCCTCAGCAGACACAAAATTCAAAACTAGCTGAGGCTCACTCTGATGTAAACAAATCCTCTGTGATCCCCTGACTAACACCCACCAATTACACAGATAAATAGTCATGGCCTATGATATGTCCAGATACACATCTCTTTTACACACACACACACATATATCCTGGACAGCATCCAGTGCACACAGCTAACAAAACAAACGGGTCGTCCAGAGGGGTTCTAACACACAGCCGGAGGTTGGGAAGGGAGGGGGGGAAGGTTAAATGTTTTAATCTTCAAATCCATAAATATCTGAAAAGTTGCAAGAAATTAAGTTAATGTTATTTAATCACAGACTTAAACTGTATTAAAGGGTTGTATTTTACAGGAATGTTACATATTTTAGTCAGATAAAAAGATATACTGTATATACAGTAGTAAATGTATTGCCTTCAATAACATCCAACAACACCTTCTGCAACCACAGGCTGGAAACCAATATATTTGAGAGAAAAAAGCAGCCAGTAACCATAAACTCCTGAAAAATGGCAAGTCATAAAGTGCAAATGAGATTTAAAATATTGCAAAGTAGCCTACTTATGAAGTTCCCTCCTTGCTATAAAATTCTCAAACTTGAGAACCTGATCAAAGATTGAAACATGGCTAAAAACAAACTGCTCAATTAGTCAGATCTAGAGGGACTCTGTTTCCAGCTCAGCTCTGTGTTTTCCATATTGGCCAGACTAATTTGGCCCCTGGTGAATCAGCAAACAGTATTTGGCAGTGAAGAGGTCTTGCTAACATTAGAAACCACTGCAGGCTAGGCTTAATCGCCATGGGAAGATTGTAGGTGAAAACATGATGATTCTGTCACCATGGAAACAAGTCAAGGAGTGAATAATTCCAAGTTAAATCTGAATACACTGAATACACAACAACAGATCTCCTCCCTCCAGCCCCCCTCAAAAGCCCCCCCCCCCCCCCCCCCCCCCCCCCCCGCCTTTCTGAGGAGAGTGTGTTTCCAGTAAGAGTCGGGACGTGCGTCACTCTTTGATCCACCAGACGAGGAAAGAAAAGCCAAACTGTCCTGCAGACTGATTGATGAACACTGTGCTTCTATAAATCAACTCTTGAATCTATGACTGTGTCCTTGTATTCATCTTGATAACAGATAGAAGTGTACTACACTTTTCTATTTAAATAACATTGTCCTTTTCCACTTTACTTTCACACTGCTCATTGTGGCCCTACACTGAGAACTGAGCTGACCCATTAACTCTCAGAAAACTTCATGTCACAAACATCCTCATGTGGAAAGAACCAAGAATTAAGGAAGAATTAAGAAAATCCTTTTTAATTTTCGCTTAGTCACCTTATATATCTTGTCAAGTTTCACTGTTAGATCCTTGAAAATAATGGAATCATAATCAATGCTATTAAGAAATCCAAATATATCCTCCAGTACCATCCAGCAAAAGACACATAAATCCACTTTTCGTTTTTGTTCAAGAAAACTCGAATATGTTATGCACTGATCATCCACGTGGACAATGAAATCAGAAATA
This sequence comes from Symphodus melops, assembly GCF_947650265.1. Classification (NCBI taxonomy): domain Eukaryota; kingdom Metazoa; phylum Chordata; class Actinopteri; order Labriformes; family Labridae; genus Symphodus; species Symphodus melops. The sequence goes on along the minus strand of NC_136699.1, from coordinate 11,569,007 downwards.
TTAATCACAAATAACATCCAGACTCTACATTTTATAAACCAAGGTCATGGGGCTAATCCTTGTCCACACCACAGGAACTTTGTTTATATTAAAATTGATGAAGATGGAATGATTCATCCGAACCACAACAGTCAGGCACAACGTGCAGCCAGCGTGAAGAGAACCTTCTCCAACATCAACACCCGCAAGGCTGCAGGTCCAGACAACATCCCTGGCCGTGTGCTGAAGGACTGTGCAGAGGAGCTCAAAGATGTCTTCACAGACATTTTCAACACTTCTCTGAGGCAGACTGTTGTTCCAACATGCTTCAAAACGACCACCATCATACCCATTCCAAAGAAGCCATCACCATCCACTCTCAATGACTATAGACCCGTTGCACTGACCCCAATCATCATGAAGTGCTTTGAAAGATAGGTCATGGCCCACATCAAATCCTCCCTTCCCTCCACCCCGGACCCCTACCAGTTTGCATACCGGGGCAACAGATCAACCGAGGATGCAATCTGCTCTGCTCTTCACCCAGCCCTCACCCACCTGGACTCCAAAAACTCATACGTCAGAATGCTGTTCATAGACTTCAGTTCAGCATTCAACACCATCATCCCTCAGCAGCTGATCGGCAAACTGGACCAGCTGGCGCTCAGCACTTCCCTGTGCAACTGGCTGCTGGACTTCCTCAGCAAGAGGCCTCAGACTGTGCGGGTTGGCGGCAACGCATCAAAAACCACCATCCTGAGCACTGGGGCCCCCCAAGGCTGTGTGCTCAGCCCCCTGCTCTTCACGCTGCTGACCCACGACTGCACTCCATCCTTCAGCAGCAACCACATTGTGAAATTTGCGGACGACACAACAGTGGTCGGTCTCATCTCTAACAACGATGAAACGCACTACAGGATGGAGGTGGGCCAACTGGCCACGTGGTGCAAAGACAACAACCTCTTCCTGAATATCGACAAGACCAAGGAGGTTGTCGACTTCCGGAGGGCCCCCACTCCCAAACCCCCCCTGACCATCGACGGTGCTGCTGTGGAGAGAGTGAGCAGCACCAAGTTCCTGGGTCCACATCAGTGAGGATCTCTCCTGGACAGCAAACACCACATCACTGGCCAAGAAGTCCCAGCAGCGCCTCTACTTCCTCCGTAAGCTGAAGAGAGCACGAGCATCCCGACCCATCATGTGCTCCTTCTACAGAGGCACCATGGAGAGCATCCTGACCAGCTGCATCACTGTGTGGATGGGGAGCTGCACTGCTGCCAACCACAAGACCCTGCAGCGCACAGTGAAGGCGGCTGAACGGATCATCGGTGTCCCGCTCCCCTCTCTTCTGGACCTCTACGGCACCCGCCTCACCCGCATTGTGAGTGACCCCACCCACCCCTCACACAGCCTCTTCAGCCTCCTGCCATCGGGGAGACGGTACCGCAGCCTGCGGGCCGGCTCTACCAGACTGAGAAACAGCTTCTTCCACCAAGCTGTCAGGAAGCTGAACTCTCTTCCCTCCCTTCCCTCCCCTCCCTCCCCTCTGCCCCCATGAACACTGAACATTGGAACCTCCTCCTGTTTGAACATTGAAACAGAACCCTGGTCACTTATTGCACATTGCACGCATGCACAAGTTTCACTTTTCTTATAATCTGGTTCTATACTCCATTTTATTTAACTTAATACTTTTGCACATTTAGGTTTATTAATGTAAATATTATTGATCTTTTTTACATCTTTTTGACTTCTTTTTTACCTTGTTTTATTTTATTTACCTTTTTCTTATCTACATTGCACCGTGGGGAGGGGGGAAACGTAATTTCGATTTCACTGTATGTCTGACATATTTTGAAATTGACAAATAAAGAACCTTGAACCTTGAACCTTGAACCTAAACAAATGGTCCAATATACACATAGCAGGACAATTAACCTCATAAATAACACAATATAGTGATATTCAACAATGCAATAATGCTGGGGAGATACAAACACAAAGCATCGGATACAAACGTGATGTATTTAAATATAAGATGATAAATAGGCTAGGCTATGAAATGAAACTGAACACCTCAATTATGAATCTCTCATTATCCATTTTACCACGCGGGGGAGCTGTGACGTAGTGAACCACCTCCTCGTTCTCCCTCTGCTTAGTTGCGTCATCTGAGCCACTTCCGGTCTGCCGACACATCTCGTGACTGTTTTTATTTACCACTAGCAAAAGCTCTCGAGTAGAAGCAGTAAATGGTGACAACTGCTCCACAATGAACCTGAACATGGCTTTACGGAGAAAAGTCTTGAGTTAAATCAGCAGTGAAGACGAAAGATCATCATGTGGAGAGTTCACGGGTTTGTCGGAAGAGGTGAGACAAATGTCACTTTTTTTGCTCCCATAATGCCATGTGTGTGTTTTTTACACACAACTACTAAGTCCAGGTCAGTGGGGTTTGATTCTGGGTCTGTCCAGATATCACATTACAGCTGCAGATATTTATGGAGCCAGAACACTGACAGCTGAATGTGGGCATCGAAAATAACATTTAGCATTAAAAACTCACCTACACTAACAATAAGAAAGATTGGTATTGAAACACGTGTATTGCAAAAAAATGAAAAAAAGTATTGGCACTGAAAAAACATTCAGTGAAAAAACAGAAAATGCAGTGACAATCTTCAGATGATTTCTTCATGTCTTTCTTTTTTCAATGACAGATGTTTTGCATTTTGAGTTGTTCTGACTCCATAGATATTCACATACACATACAGTGTAACACATGGCCTTCATGCATACAGTATGAAAACATGCTTATATTCAGTAAATGAATCTGTAAGTTCTCCAAACATGGAGATCACCTTAATGCACGAACTAAGAATAGTTTCTGTTTTGCTGCTCTTTGGGGTGTTCTTGGAAACTTTTGCAAAAAGGTCTTTGTCTTTACCAAACTCCGACAGTCTAACCAGATTTACAATAAACCATTCAGATAACAATATTTTGCTTTTTGATGCCTCTGTAAAAGTTCATTTGTACTCATTGTTCCGTGCCGTTAACTGAACTGTATTATTACCAGTGGCACGTTACAGTATTTATTGAATTAACTCAAATAAAGATAACTAGTTGGAATTCACTGACAGGTGAGTGGAGAACTTTCTTTGTTTAATAGACAAACATTTTACAATGTTTTTTTTTTTCTTTAAGTAAAATAAGAGCAATAGTTAGTGTAGTCCTGTTGATCAGTACGTATATATCAACAGGTTTTTCTCAGGTTGCCCAACTTTCTCTCTGAGTGTCATTTCTGCTTTTCTCCCTCCTCCGTGATCCTCAGTTCTGCATCGTTGCCATGGCAGTGTCCCCCTTCGACTGACCCAGAACCACCATGTTGAGGACGAGGTCATCAACAGCTCGACTCTCCTCTCCACCTCACGACACTCCTCCGACAGCAGGTACTACACACGACTTCATCCCTTCTGGTTTCAGACGTTCTCAGTGTCTGATGATTGAAGCTTCGAAAGAAAGAAAATACAAATAAAAGTGTTGGCCACTCAACTTGATCGTGTGGTTATTCAGCCTCAAACCACTGGAGATGAAAAACAACCTTTGATATTAGGTCATACTTGAAATGATGTTCCTTACCCTTCTGTTCACCTCTCCGGTGCTCTTAGCGGCTCAGTGCGTCCCTTTCAGCTGCTTTCATCATCCTGCAGCCTCTGCTGTGAGCACGAGCCTGCGCCATCAAGGAAACAGAGACAGAGCTGTCTGCTTTAAGAAGAATATTTCTTTGAATCAAAGAGACTTCCAATAGAAACAGACTACAAACAGTTTAATTGGTTTGTGTTTGTTTTGCTGTCATCAGCTCTCAGGAAGAGGAGGATGGAGAGAAGAGGAAGAATCACAGAAGCTTTCAGTTTGGCTTTGCCGAGCTTCCTCGTTACACAGCTCTGGATGCTGTGGGATGGGTACGTTTTGTTTTTGTCTTATTTAATGTACATGTTAAATATTTTTGGATTTCTTTTTGGTATTATTGTTACTGTAGAGACAGGACAGCTGGATTTGAACGCTGGCTGCCTGCTCGTAAGTGGGGAACACGAGTTAAACCCTCGGTCAGCGGCCCCTTGAAAATATGGAACATGTTCAGCTTTTGGACCTGATCATTGTATTAGTATGAAATTGTATCACTAATGAAAAAAATAAGTTTTTGGAGTGCATGATGTCCTGGAATCTTATTTTATCACTATTTATTGTTGTTTGTCTTTGATATAAAGAATAGATTCAACAACAACTTTAACTCCCCTGACTAAAAGAAAAGCTGATAAAGCATGGTCACAAAACTGTAACCACACACAGCTCTATCTGAGTTCTTATCTTCCGCTTTTTTGAACACTGAAATTAAAATATTGTAACCTAAACACTAATTATTCAGATGTCTTTAGCCAAATTAAGAAATGTCCATCTCAAAATAAATAGAGCTCACAGCTGCACACACGTCCTCCCTGCGTGTGTCCTGTGTCTGCTTCTACCTGCTCTATTCTTGGAGTACACAGCAGTTCTGACCCACAGCCTGTAAGAAGTCATCAGGCTCGAGATGCAACAATTACTTTATTATTAGTTGTCAACTGGCACATTCATCACTGGTGTCATTTTAAAGAAAATAAAAATACTCTGTGTCCAGCTTCCTTCATTGGATACTTTCTGCTTTCAATACACAACTGAAAGTGAAACTGAATGTCTTTTTGTTGCGGGCAAAGCAAGACATTGAAGGTCTTCATTTTGTCCTTTGGGAAACACTGATGTACATATCTTTTACATTTTATAGATCAAATAAAATAACTGTCTCATTGGTCAGATAATAAACCTACTAACTAAATGTTGACATGAAAACAGTTGCAGAATGTACAGAGACCAGGCTAACACAGTTTGATTTATGCATGTGTCGTCTGATCCTTCCAGTGATAGCAGGTGATTTCTCGTGTGTGTCCACAGGGAGCTGTAGCCGTTCTGTTCATGCAGCTCTGCAGGAGGATTCACTCTCAGCTCTCTTCAGGCACCGAGCTGAGTCCGTCCCCTGGAGCCCTGACAGCACCCAGCACCCTGCACAAGTGTGGCTACCGCATCCTTCTCGAGACCTGTGAGTCCGGTTATAAAAGAGCGACCGCATCATAACTGTATCAACCATCTTTAAACCATCTCGCTCTTTGTTCAATCTCCTCTTGAACGATCTTAAGCCCGGCTTCATGTTCATTTCTATCTTTATGGGTTCTCCAGTGTCTAGACGTGATGTTCTGCCCAGAGGAAGGAGAGTGTCATGTCTGCCAGAGAGACAGATCCAAGATCAGTCTGCAGCTCAGAACAGCAGCAGCAGTTCAGCAGATGAAGGTGTTCACAGCAGCAGTGAGGAGGACCATCTGATGGTCGACTTCTCCAACCCTGACCTACAGAGGGCGCTCTTAAACCAGGACTCTCCTATACCAGGTTTGTGATGTGCTCTGTGCTTGTTGTAGTAAGATTTAGTCAATATATATATATTTTTTTTCCTAATTTGGCAATGCTTTGTTTTTGATGTTAGCAAATAGACATGATCGTCTTGCTTTACCCACAGAGGAATCACTTCTGTCCGGATCCTGTCCTCTGCAGAATGATGCCAGCCGAAACGATCCAGGGACACAAGATAATGCAGCTAATGACAAGGTGAACATCCACCTCCTAAAGATCTGAAAAGTTTTTCTTTATTTTCTTTTTTTTTTTTATATCTGAGTGATTGACTGACTGACTTGTCATCTGGTCTTGACTATCATTTTGAACTTCTATGTGTTTTCAGACAGCGTTGTCTGATGAGCAGAGGATGATAGGAGCAGCAACGAATCTCAGACACGTCGGAGAAACCAGCATTCCTGTGATCCTTAACATCATGGGTAATATAATGTCTCCCTTCTTAGTCCTGACAGAAAGGCTGAAACATACGTGTTGGCTCTTACTTATACCTCCATCTCTTCGTCTGTGGCAGGTCTAGAGAGTGCCAAGAGGGAGAACTACGAACAAGCTTTCATATGTTTCGTAGCTGCTGCTCGGCAGGGTTACAACAAGGCCCAGTTTAACACAGGTGTGTGCTACGAGAAAGGCCGAGGAGTCACCGAGGACAAAGAGAAAGTGAGAATCCAGACATCACTTCCTTTAAGGCTGAAAATCCTCCCGCTTCTTCTCTGGAATATCAGAAATCAGTCTCTAACATGTTCTCCCTTTCTGTTTTCGGTTTAAGGCTCTATATTACTACCAGCAGGCAGCAACCGGGGGACACAAACAGGCCAAGTACCGCTATGCAAAACTGCTCCTGACCAGCAGGGGGAACCAGAGATTGGAGGAGCTGAACAAGGCCATTGACTTACTGGAACAGGCTTCTGCAGCCGGATTCACCAAGGTAAAAATCACGACAGAAACGTCAACACTCTTCCCTCATAAAATACCTCTGAGAGTGTCATTCAAACACAGCTCTACATCACTGATGGTGGGCTTTTCAGGTAATATTCAAATGTACTTTTTCTTAGACATTTGAGACCTTTGAAAAAAATCAATTCCAGACCTGTTGTACAGAAGACATTTGGATATGTTATGGTAGAAGGAGCATAGGTATAACTAATGACGTCAAATATATTACATTTCCTGGTACTGTTCGTAGTGTCACACTGTCATGGTTTAATGAAAGTGAAAATGTTGTGTTGTTCTTTTATTACATGTCAAATATCTGCAGTTCCAGGCTTGCTATACATGACTTGGCATTAAGAGCGAGGAAAAACTGAACTGATGTTCAGGCATCCAAATTCTGCATTGTACTAATTATTTATCGTCATGTTTTTGAAAGTTAAGTACGAAGACGTCCCTAATTTGGCCTCAAGATTATTTCCGTTTACCGGATAATTTATAGAAAGTCTGAAGCAGTCATTAAAAAATGTATTTATTTATAAAGAGTCTTTCCAACTCTTATTACTCTGTTATTACCTGGGAGTTAATAGTCATGCTGGGCTGATGTGGATGTGTGAGGATCAGAAGCTGGTTTTCTCTCCCTCTCCAGGCTCAGGTGTGCCTGGCCTCGGTTTACGCTCGGGAGCCTGTAAGAGATGGGCGCAAGTCAGCACAGTACCTGAGGATGGCAGCAGAGAGCGGAGTGAGTACCTTTTCTAGACGCTTCGAGCGTTTTATTCACACCTTCTTTGCTTCCCTTTCACCTCCCCTCTCAGTGTAGCATCTCAGACACTCTGCATTAGGAAACAGAGGATCCCATCCATACTTACTTTCATTGATTTTAATCCTGAATCTTAAGTTTTCTGCCCACATTATCATATTTTAAGTTTGTGGTTTCATTTTAGTTTGAATGATATTAAGTTACAGCCAGGTTCATGTTCTTGTATTTTCAAAACAGATTTTTTTTTTATAGCCACAGTTTTAAGAACTTCTGTGTATGTGTGCAGGACCACAGTGCCTTGCTGTTCCTGGGTCAGTGTCATGAGAGCGGCTTCGGGGTGCAGCAGAATCTGAGGAAAGCGCTTGAATACTACAAACAAGCAGCACGATTAGGCAACAAGCAGGCTAAAAGCTTACTGACGCCTCCTACTGACACAGACGGTAAGTGTAGGCACACGTGCTCTGTTGGAGAGACACATTTGTGTTAGTCACTGCATTTTGGTTCATTTGTTAAAGATGACACTGCATGTGATGAGTTTTTAATGAGCCAAGACAGCAGTGATAATATCTGTGAGAATGAGTGATTTATTTCTCTTCTGTGTCTCTCTCCTCTTCAGCAGAAAATGCAGCGTTGCGCTCAATCCGTTCAGCTCCGTGTTTCCCTGTATCCAACTGTCAAGTCCGGCAGCCCAACTTATACCTGGCCAGTCATGTCCAACCCTCCAACCGTCAGCCTGTTGCACCTCCTGTTTTGCCTCACTCCTGGAGCACTGGGAGCCTGTGTCCCCCCTTAGCACTTTCCTCCCACCCTCTACACCTCCACCACAACAGGAGTGAGGGAGGAGCCTGCCAGTGGACTGTAGGGATAGGATAGTTCTCTCCTGAGCCAGAACAGGTCAAACAAGAATGTATTTTGACTGTGAATGTGAAAGCACCAGAGGTCAAAGATGTGTACATGTAAGGTCTGGATTAGAATAGATTTTTTTACTCGGTGTGTCTGTGAGTTGAGACGTGTGGATATGTTGGGGAGTTTTTATAAGTCTAAAGCAGATGTAAGATAAAAAGTCAGAACTGTGTTTCTTGAGGGTTATTCTTAAGTGTTCCTGTTTGTTTTTATACACTACATTGTTTCCTCCTGTTCTCATACCTACTTCTTAATCTGGCAATTTGCAACATAACTGACACAACTAACCTGTTATCATACAGTTATAAGGTTGTCAAATACGTCAGTGCTCTCAGCTTCAGATGAGAAATGGGGAAATTAATGATTTGCCTTTATTTTATATCTACCAAAGAGAATTATGTTGCACTATAAAGATGATGTTTTACTGTATAACTACTAAGAAAATAATAAAAAGAATTGTTCCTCAATTTGATTCAATGGCCTTCTGGTTACTTGTTTATCACAATACAATGTACTGACGATTAGTAACAGTGTTTAAAAGAGAAATGTGTTATAGCATTAACTTTGGCTGAAGTAGATTTGGCAGAAAGTTTATTCAGGAGGAATATTTTTATTAACTGTACGGAAGTATATTTACAGATGATAGCATAACTATTTGAGGCATTTTATTTGCATTTACACTATTCATATTTTTTTTAAGACCGCTGGATGACGTAAGACTTGGTGATGTGTGATTTCATTACCTGTATTGGAAAAATAACACCGGTAGATTTATTGTGGTTGCGTCTCCTCGCGCTCAGCGTCCTGCGTCCTTTGCTCTGATTGGTCGGCTGGGTGAGGTCTCCACAGCGCCGCGCCGCCCCGGGATCCTCTGGCGCAGAGAGAAAGCAGAACTTGGCCGCCAGCGAGCGCTGAGCCGGGCTGGGAGGTTTAGATGATGTGATGTGATCCAATACGGGCGGCCGGCTGCAGCTACGGGCGGACTGGCACTTAAATAGGGCGCTGTCGACATAGGCCCTGCTTTTCACTCTGCCTGTGTACGTAAGTGAGAGTGTGTGTGTCGTCGTGGGAGCTGAGACGCAGGAGCCCGGAGGCTGACCGAAGCGGTGAGTGGATGTAAATAGATGCCCTCGTTGGGATGCGCTCCACTCCCAGTGCGGCGCTGATAATGGGGCTGGATGCTGAAGATGCACTGCTTCTCACATATCGACAGCTTTGCTTTCACACTACAGCGTCCTCGTCGATACATTTAAAGATGGTCGGGCGCTATTTTAGACATCTTTTGTGAGGGAGTTGTATTAAAGTGACAGCAAGGAGCGAGGGGCTAACGTACTCCACCCATGACATCATCGACTTTTTCAAGTTCATTTTCTCCCCTGCTTGTGCTTTCATCTGTTGCATTTCCTTTCTGAAGCAGTGGGTGCAGCTCAGAGATGGGGGGAAGGGGCCTAGACACAGGGAGGAAGTTGATCATTGATGGTTGCATGATAGGTCAATATCTCGCGACATTTTTAAAATGTATTAGATTATGACTCTCTATAGTATTTTATATTGATTTGAAGATATTTGACATTTCTCTGTATGTTGACCCTATAAGGTGAGCGAGCAGACAGTATAAACAAATACAGCAGATAAAGATTCAATTTTTGACATCTTGCACTAGAAATATAGAGGAAACATAGATAGTTTGCTCCAACAGTAGGCTACTCCTGCTAATAGAGACAAATAAAAAAAAAATAATAATAAAAAACAAATAAACAAACAAATAATAACAAATAAAAAAAACAAAGATTAAATAAATAAAAATATGTCAAGTCAGAGTAACTTCCAGCTGTCTTGCGACCAGCTGCTATACTCCATGCATTTTATGAATGACCTCTGCTGTTGGAGAGCACAACAGATTAATTGAGGACAAACAGTTTAATGACCTCTGTGTGATGACTGTGCCCCCACTGTCTTGCAAACTGCTGTGTCATTCTACCCGCTTTCTCTGTAAAGCAGCCTTTCTCATCCCACCTCCCCGGTCTACTTGCAGGCCCACCATGTCTAACTATACTGGAGATGTGGCTGCACTGTCGGAGGGAGGAAAGTAATTTAGAAATCAGTGAACATCTTGAGAAAGAAAAGCAAAGCTGATATGTGTTTTGCATGTTTCTCCTTTTGAGTTTCAGGAGTTGTATCAGGATGTGTAGTTTGTCCTCTGAGTCATGCTTCTTATTTGCTCTGGTTTTCTGATTCATTGGCTTGAAGCACAATTTCTTGCTGTCTGGAGGAAAACTTGTATCTCCTGGTTTTCACTTTGGTATCAGTTCATATTGACATTATCCTATTTAGAAAGGTGGATAACCGAGTAATACAATATGTACAAGATATTATACATGTGATGTGTGCGGCTTATTGAGAGAAGCAAAGGGTGCAGAATGGTTCTGTGCAGGTTGCATACTGTACCTGTTGACAGTGTTTGGTGTGTCTGAGTCACAGGCCTGGAGTGTAAGTGCAGTTTCAGCACTAACAGGTTGTGGTGGTTGTCCAGCTTGTTGAAAAAAGAACAGCAAGGCAGCCACCGGGGGGGGGGGGGGGGTTGATAGGGGTCCTGCATGAACAAAGTGCACTGCCCAGGGATTTTCATTTTCTCCTAAATCCTGCGCCTGTCTTTTCCCAAGATCTTGTCGTGCTTTCAGATCTGCTGCGTTTGTATTTTCCGTTTGTGTTTCTGAGAAAAGGCTCTGGTGATGACTGCAGCATTGTTTGAGATGTGTGTTTATGATCTGTTGACAGGGTGTTGTTCATACATTCTGCTGTCACGGATCTGTGTTCACCTGCTTCTTTTCTTCCAAGGATTCAGAAACGGAGGTGACAGTGATTCTGTCCAGTCATGTGCACTTTCTTTGTTTCCATGCGTCCCTCTGTTTTCAGCATCACATGACTGATCCACCCAGAGATAAAAGAGACATGGCTAGTCATTAGGCAAGATCTGGCTGCTTTCTTACAGCTCCACTTTGAATTTCAGAGCTGGATGACTACCTCAGGGGTCTGACTCACCCCCAATATAATGCAAATGCTAATGCAATCCACCCTAATGACTTTGATGCTGTTTTTCTTAACACAACCACAGTGACACCTTTTGTATAAAAGACAAGTGAGTCTACTAAGTAGACTCACTTGTCTTTTATTTAAATTAAAGCTGAAAGTAGACTCTACTTTCAGCTTTAATTTAACAGTAAAAGCGTCTGAGAGAGCAGATAGCAAGATATTTATTTAGCTACATGTTTAGTTTTAACATCAGAGTAATAGGAGCAGAGCAGCACAGTACATAATGTCTCAGCTTGATGATGTCACCCCTCGATGAAGATGTCATACACACAGAGACACAAAGAAGAGTTTGATCGCTTTGATTCAGGCACCTTTTTTTATAACATTTCTTAGAATTTGTGTAGTCTAGATTCAGAACAAAATAAGCAGATAGGGGGTCGCCGGTGGCGCAGCGGCAGTGCGCGCGACCCCATGTATTGAGGCTCAGTCCTCACGCGCGGGCGGCCCGGGTTCGCGCCCGGCCTGTGGCCCATCTCCCGCATGTCTCTCCCCTCTCCCTCTCCCTGATTTCCGACTCTATCCACTGTCCTCCCTCTATAATAAAGGCATAAAAGCCAAAAACAAATCTTTAAAAAAAAAAAAAAATAAGCAGATAGACCATGGAAAGAAATCTTCGTTAGAAAAGGTTATGAACCGAGAGGAACATGTTCTCTGACTGAATTGGGTTACAGAGAGGGGGAAAACTTCATTTGCTACCTTTCCAAAACCTTATGAAACCCCTTCTCAGCTTTAGTGCTCTAAACCACATTTTAAGGCTGTATAACATTTCAAAGAGATTTGTAATGTCATTTTATTGTTGTGACAAATGTACTCCATTTATTTAATATGTACATGAAATAAATACTCAGTTATCAAGAAGAGCTTGGCAGAATGCATTAAAGCAACTGAGTAACAGATATAGCAAGCCATGGCAATTTGGATGATATTAACTTACATCAGATAGTCTTCATCAGTAAATTAGTTATATGAAATTGTGATACAGATGTGCTTAAACATTTCAGAAATACAATGTTTTCATGTGAAGATGACATTTCTCCAATGTATCTACTGTAACATAAACCTAAGGTGGTGTTTATATGTAATACTTATTAGGGTTTTTCTTTTCCTTTCAGCTTCATCACAGCAGAGTATTTTCAGTCAGTCATGACGTCAGTACAAACTCCTCCTCTCTCCCGCTCTGGTTCAACTCCCTCTAACGTGGGTATGGCCAACCGCAGTGGCCCCTCTGCCACCCCTCCAACCTCCCTCAGCCTTCGCTCGTCATACAACCAGCTGCTTGGACGTGATGTCATTAAGGAATCCATGGAAACAGGAAGTTCAGCCACCTTGCCAAAGAGCCGTCAGAGGTATGCGATGACCAGCGTGCGGAGCGTCATGGGGATCAGTGACAACCTCTCTAAAAACCAGCCTGTGACCCGAGGGCGGGGTCTCCCTACCAAGTCCTCTTCTAGTTCCGCCCTCTACTCTTCTTCTTCGTCATCCTCGCTGTTTAACACGACAAACCCTAAACTGGCCAAGAATGGAGCCAACATGCAAAGACGGGCAGAGAGCCAGCAGCTGGAGCTGAGCAGGGCCAACACAGAGGGCAAGATCCACAATGATGTCATCAATAACCCCGGCTCTGATTGGCTAGACAACTCACAGTTGCCACCATTCAGAAGAAGGACCAAGAGCTTCCTGGGGTACCACGAAAAGGCCTGGGATCTGGACCTGAGCTGGGGGAAGAAGGAGCAGAAGGAGGAGAAGAAGCAGCAGCCCTCCCCTGAGAAGGAGCAGGCCAGCCCTGACAAAGACAAGGAGATACAGAAGGAGGAGTCCAGCATCAAGCAGACCTGTGAGGAGGAAAAGGAGGATGTGGAGCCTGTGGTGGAGGAGGAGGAAGAAGAAGAAGAAGAAGAAGATGACCCAACACCAACTCCAAGACAGCCCTTACTACCAGTGGTGGTGGAAGCCCCTCTTTCTTCCACCTCCACTCCCTCCTCCTCAAACAGCCCAGAGTGGATCCCAGACAACCAAAACCAAGCTCCAGTCAAGGTCAAAGAGGAGCTCTGTGTCCCCGTACAGGCAAGTCCCCGCAGTCCTGCAAAGCCCCCTCGCAGCTCTCAGCCAAGGGTGATCAAGGTGGAGCTTCACCCAAACAATGAGAACCAGTTCTTGCAGCAGTATCCGCCTTCTTCTCCCAAACAGGCTCGAGTTGCAGAGAGGAGCACCCCGACCAGGAACCGGGAAGCTCCTGCTCTGCCAGATCCTATAACTGAGACCGGGCCTCCTAAGGTGGGCTTAAGAATGGACCTGACTCCTGATACTCCCTCTGAGGATGAGGACTCCAGCTGGACCACTCTGTCACAGGAGACACCCTCTCCTCAAACTCCAAAGGAAACAGGTTTGTGTTTTTTGTTTTTTTTCAAGTACACCCAACCAATGTCACTCTCTGCTACACCCTTCTTTGTCTCTCTCCTCCATTTTCCTCCTTCTTCTTGCCTAAGGCGGTCTTATCTGAAGATATATCTAAAAGCCTTCTTCTTAAGCAAGCAAGTCTCTCCAGCAATACTGTTGTAACCTTTAAGGCCCCTGTGAGACACCTTATGGCGCACAGAGTGAATTGGATGGAAAGAGGGAGAGAATACTGCAGAGAGAAGGGGATGAAAAAGAGAGAGAAAGAGGAAGCAGAGCTGATAAGCTGTGATTGTCAAGAAAGTATGACAAAGCAATAGAGAGAGAATGAGGGTATGTAGAGAAATACAAGGAGGCAAACAGTGAGATAGAAACCAGGAGGGAGAGGAAGGGAGAGATCCTGCTGTCCAAGAGGGTATGAGCCCTGGCGTTGCTATGACAACTGACACTAAGTAAGGACAGGCTGACCATCTTTGAAATGTACCCTTGCAATCCCAGTACGTGTGTGGAGGCTTCTCAAAATGATGTTTGTTTTGTCTGACTGTATGATCTTGTATGTGTTTGGGTGATATACACTCATAAACAACATGTGTTTGTGTATCACTGTCACCCTGCAGCAGATGTTTGGTCTGAGGGGGATCTTCCCCCGGGCTGGCGGGAGATCTCAGACTCATCAGAGGTCTATTTCTGGCACATCCCCACTGGCACCACACAGTACCACCGACCTGATGCTGCACACACCTGTGCCAACGCTGAGGCAGACACAGAGCTAGACTCACAACAGGAAACACAGGACACCTTAAAGCCCCCCAACGAGGTGAGAGGACCCACAGGTCTCAAACACGTGAACTTAAGTACTTACGTCAGCGTACTTAATCACCTGAGGGAATACTGGATAAGAGCAATTTATTTTAATGAATACCAATTAGATGTCTTTCTTTCTCAACCATAGCATGATGTCACATCTTTTGTATTGAATGAAAGTTTATTGTTTAGTCAAGGTTAGTGTTCGATAAAATGATGATGGTAAATGATGCGGATAGCTGCACATCCATGGTACCAAAGGGGAAACATGATAGTTTACTTAAGTATGTGCAATCTACTTAAGTACTTATGTTAATTGTAGAGAAAGAAAAAAAATCTATCAAGCTGAAAACTTTTTATAGGGTTTTAACTCAATAATGAACGTTGAAAGATGATTGAAAGCTTGTAAGATTGTTGTGTGAAATGTTTACAAAATTGGGCAAGATAAACTTAGAATTGAGAATTGAAACAACCACTTGTTAATAGAAACAAGGCATTAACATATACATTATACAACACTATACATTATTTTGGAGGGATGTTTTTGGATGAATAATGTTCCCTGTGTGTTTCACTCATTCCTCTTGATCCCTTTTCTCTCTCCCACAGCGCCCCAGCAGCCTGATATCTGACAGCTCAGTGGAGCCAGTCCCCTCGCCCTCTGGCTCCTCCCCCTCCTCCTCCGTTTCCACCCCCTCCGATGATGTCACCTCTTCTGGACCAAATCTCAACATCACCACCTGCACAGCCAACGTGAGCCACGGGGCCCTTCTCAAACCGCTCTGCCTGACGTCACAGTCATATCTGAATCAAGTAACCTATTTCAAGTTGGGGGGCAGTTAATCTAGCAGCAAGCTTTAGGATGAACTCCCTTCACAACCATGGAAACAGGAACTTAATATAACAATAATTTTACATCACTCAAATAATAGCCCACATATTTGGTGGCATTTCTCTTTATTGTTTAACTCTGGTGTTTATACAATGATTAGTTTTTTAAGTCCTTGCAAACATAAAAACACATTGCAATGTAATAAAGACAAGTCAAGTTCTTACAACTAGAAAATGTTCATATATTTACATTTGTATGATGCTACTTTACTTAGCTCATTCAAAAGTCTTTACATTTTTGCGGTTGATAACACTGAACTTTGATGAAGCTTATGGAGAAGCTTCCATAACGAACAAAGAAAAACAGCTGCAGAGTAAGCCCTGATTGGTGTCGACTCGCTATGTGAGGTTTTAACAACCCACTCTTCTTCCATACTCACAGGTTTTAGACAACACCTAGAGTGGTGGACGCTCCACGTGAGCATGCAAACGGAGTGGAAGTGTGTAGGAAGAGGGTATAGGGAGTGTTTTGAGAAAGGCCCACATTTACTTCAGTTATTTTGTCATTAATCAGCCTTAATAATGACAGGGATGGCTCAATAGTGCTTTCAATTTCAAATGAAAGGAAAGCAACTGCTCTATTATATACTGTATGTCATAGTCATTGACAAATCCAGGACCATAGAAGATGCTACATGAGTCCCCATCAGTGCCCATCAGTTACAAAACACAGGATTGGAAGGAATCACACTGTTTTGGAGGAATCAGGGTCTCCTTCAAAACTAATGTACACATGAATATCTGTCTTTATGTATAAAGCTTGATGGTGTTATAGATACATGTGCACTATCACTGTAGATTTATTACATCAACAGGAGCACATGGTAAACTCTGTTTAGGTCACACTGAAGTGCTTATTTAACAAATATCTCTTACAGTCAGTTACCACATAGAAACTCTGATTAGTTGAGAAACACAAACATGTTGAACCCTCTTTGTTATTGATACTTTAATGGCTGCTGCTATTGTAAATCTGTCTGTTTCCCTCCAGGACCTGAAGGACTATCCGGTCTACCCTGATCCCAGTCTGAAGGCGTTTGAAGGGGCCACACTCCGCTATGCTTCTCTTAAACTCAAGTAATACTGAGTACTATTTGTTCTGAGTTTATTCACTGGTGATGGCATGATGTAAATGGTGTTTACTAGTTGTAAAATGCGACATCACTTTGATTGTGTGTGATGTCTGATGTTTCTCTGCAGCCCCCCGGCGCAGCTGGAGACTGTGGACCTCAATAACACGGTCTCTGATTCAGAGGAAATGGTAAGATCATATAAACCACTCACTGATTATTTAAGAACCAGAGCTGCAATGTTACTTACTGAATCTACTCAAATATTATTTCATGTCATTTTAAACATCCACTGGATTTTAGTGCATTTAAATGACAGATCTGGTAACTTTTCTCACCCGAATGTATCTGAATTGATGACTTTAAATCTTATGTCTTTGAACACCTTTTCCACACGTACATAACCTGTTTCTGTATATTTACATTTTAGTGACATTTTAGATGTTTTTTTTAGTGTGGAACTGGTATACTGTTAAAGGAACAAAGAATCATAATGTCTGTCACATCTTCTAAACAGTATCCACAATAGAGTTTTTATACTCAGACAAAACATTCATATTCATTGCTTAAGGCTCCACTGAGAGAGTGTAATGTATAAAGAGAATACATCCCGTCCTATTGTTTGATGATTGGACAGACAATGTGTGCAGAGAGAAGTGAGGCCACATTTTATAGGCAGCTACAGGCAAAGGCCATAACCTGTATGTACATGAAAGTAAACGTACTGTTGTGACTTTTAAAAGACATAATCAACTGTCGTGAACAACCATCGATGTAACTGCAGTTTTTAATGACGTTCAGCTTTATTTGGTATTCAGTTGAATAATAAACAACACCAGTAAATCACTGTATGGCAACATTTGAAGAGCACATATTCCTCTGTTATTCAGTTTGACCTCATTTGCTGAACATAACGTTGTAATAGAAAATCTTATGTTTGTTAAGGAAGGCAAGTCATCAGGTTTAGTTTGCATGATGTAATGAAAGGTGTCACTGGTATCCTTTCCTCTTTTTGTTTGTTGCAGTGCCACTTAGTGGTTACTTTGTGAACTGAGCCATAGTAAACGTCTTTATGTCCAGACTAGGATTTAGCTAGAAGAACAGCATCATGAAATACATGTGGCATGTTCATGGTATAGGACATATTCCTTTCTCAGATGTGTCTCTACCTGGACCACAGTCAAATGGATGCAGACTGGAAGTTTTCTGTTCAATATTTTTAGTACTCTTGGACAGTTAACAATTTCACAGTCATTGCAAAGGATATATTGATAAAGCTTTTAAATCCCTTGTGAGTTGCATTCTCGACTATTTCCAGTAAAAAGATGTCAACTAAAGCCAAATGTTGCATTATATAATAGATTTTAAAAAACAAGAAGATCTACATACTTTAACTTTAACTTTCTATTTTTTTTTTTTTTTAAATGAGTCTTCTAGTGCTTTACTTAAGCTTATCAAGTAAGCATTCACAAGATGAGTCAGAGGAGAGATCAAACAATACCTTTTTATCTTCTCCAAGAACATAATTTCTGTCTGACTCATGTTGGATCTGTTTTCTTTACTATAGGGTTATGTAACAGTGAAGACAACAACTCCCATGATCCCATGCTGCTTCACAACATTATCACATTACTTCTTTTTGTAAATGCTTGCTGCAGAAAAAACATTATGTGCTTTAAGATATTGACGTCTTGGATTGTTTTTATATATGGTCATCTTTATATACCACAAATAATCATATGTTTTCTATTTGGATGTATTTTTATTAAAAAGAATGTTTTTTCTGATATTCTGGCTGAACTCTTTCTCATCATTAACCCACTCTCGTCTTGTCTGAGTGTTGCCATAGAAGTCACAATGATTGTCAAACCCACTAAAACAAGGCCTTATTTTATATGGTAAAGCTGAATTATTCTGAAATATTGGGGAAAAAAAGAGTCAAAGAGACATGGTGTATGTTTTTAAGTTTAGCAAAGCTAATGTGAGCTGTGTTGCTTCCAGTCATTCCCTGTGCGCTCTCTGGGCTGGGTGGAGATGGCAGAACAGGACCTGTGTGAAGGGAGGAGCAGTGTGGCCGTCCACCACTGCATCAGACAACTGTCTTACTGCAGGAGGGACATAAGAGACTCAGCCGGGGTCTGGGGAGAGGTCAGTCATATTTATTTAAGAATATATTGTATGAATGAATGTATGATTGTATGATTGAATCAAATATCTTTTTTTTTAGACAGAAGTGAAACATTTAAAACTGTCCATTTTGTCACGCAAAGCAAATATAGGAAAATGTATGGAAATATTGAAAACGAGATTCAACAGAAAAAATATGTTATTTCTTTCTTACCTGTGTGGTCAATGGCAACACATTTTTGGGTTGTTTTTTTTTGCTTTTATTTATGGGACAGATGAGTACAGGAAATGTGGGGAGGAGAGACAGAGGGGTAGGCATGCACCAAATGTTTGAAACGGTGAGATTGAAAGTGTATTCTGGTCTCTGGTCTTACAGGGTAAAGGGATGCAGTTAGTGCTTCAGGAACGCATGCTGACCCTGGTTGACCCCGATGATCGCAGCCTTCTTCACTCCCAGCCAATTAGTAGCATCCGTGTCTGGGGCGTTGGCCGAGACCACGACAGGTAGGGGAAATTCTTTTTACTGCAAAAGGATCATTCTTCGCTGAATCCACCTTCTTAGCTATTCCATGTTTACTTCTTAAACGTGATCTATTGAAATTCACACAAAGAAGAACACAGACACACAACAAGTAAGCACACAGTAAGCCTCCAAACACTCAGCGCATTAAAAACTATATGCTGCATGTGTTGAATATTTTTGTGGCTGAAAGAAGCTGATTCAGGAGATTTCACTAATCATCACAGAATGGAATCAGCCTCATTATTATTCAATGCCAATTTGTACAAACTGCATTAAAAGCACCATAATTATGTTCATTGCTGCATGTTTTCATGGCAGACTGAAGACCTTTGGGGACTTCAGTCATTTGCCAATGTCCCATAGTCTTAACCTTTCACTATTGAGCTGACATTGTGCTGAGGCTAGCACAGCTGTTTATGGGGGTGGGGGTTGGCGGCAAGCTAAAACCCCTTATTCGTATGAGCCCCAAAGGGATTCCATGAAGCCATTATTCCATACAACCAATCCAAACACAAAGCCAAAACACAACTAGAAACAACAGTGCTGATATAAAACATACGTATATGCATATGTTTAATATAAATGAGATATTTAGGCCTCCACACACCATCCTGATATTTTAGTATCAGTCTGTGAAAATCCTTTCTCAGTGCTAAATGTTAAACCTCTAAGAGCTCGGAGACTCTGGGAGAGCCACTTTGGAGATGTGTGTCACATAAATGAAAGGAGTGCTGGAGGTTTGCAGTCCAGGAAGCCGTCTGGTTCTGACATGTATAATCAGCTGTTAAGGCATTGGGTGAAAATCGAGTTTAAAATAACTTCTGTGAAAAGGGCTTGGTCTCACTTCACCCGCAATGTCTTGCTGCCTTGTTTTCTTATTCCTCACATGTTTATCTCAGTGTCTTTCTCCACATATCTTTTATCATTTTGTCTTCTAAGTACTGCTATAGTCTCTATACACTGAGGTACGCTTTGGGATGCACTCCTCTTTTCTCCCTCTTGTCTTTTTCCTTTTTTTCTTTTCCTTAACAGCAACACACGATGTGTGAGTGTGAGCGATAGATAAAAATAGTGAAAGAAAGAAAGAGACTCCCTCCACCCTCTCCCGTCTCAGAGGATTGAGAAACTTTTCACTGTGTGTCTCTCAGTGGTAATGGATAAAGCGTGTAGTGGAGAGGAGAGGGGAGGGTTGGCCCAAGCTGCCTCTCCCTCTTATCCTTTTTCTCCTCTCTCTCTCTATCTGTCTCTCACAGCATTACTGCTTCTGCTCTTCTCACAGCAGCACTTTAATAACAGCAGTTTAAAGTCTGCAGCCATGTTTCCACATTACTTCTGGTGTACTGTTATTATATCATGAAAGATAGCGTGTCTTCTCTGAGATCACTACACACTTTCCATTTATGCAGCACACGGTTTTATTGTATACCACATCTGAGGAGGAATAATCTCTGTGTGTGTGTGTGTGTGTGTGTGTGTGTGTGTGTGTGTGTGTGTGTGTGTGTGTTCGATACACAAATGTTTTGACGGTGGTTGAAGTACTCCAGTCACACCTCTAGAGTGCACTATAATCAAAGGCTATGCATAAAGCTGATATCGTGAAACTGTGTACACTAGAGTAAGTTGCCTTTGCCCATCTGTAGAGTTTTTTTTTTTTAATGATTAATTATAAAAAATTAGAAATTATTTTCGACACATGGCTAAAGAAATTTAGTTGTCATCTCTGTCACTATCTATCTATCTATCTATCTATCTATCTATCTATCTATCTATCTATCTATCTATCTATCTATCCATCCATCCATCCATCCATCCATCCATCCATCCATCCATCCATCCATCCATCCATCCATCCATCATCCATCCATCCTTCCATCAAATCCATCCATCCATCGTGTGTTTAGTGACAAAATAAGGTGGACATATTAACCTCAGAAAGCTTAGGGGAAAAAAACATAAGGAGGCAGTCATTAAATTATAGGTATAATCTTTCTGCCGTCTGATGTGTGGGCGTGTTGATCAGTCTATGTGGGCACAGGTTCATTGTGTTTCAGTGAATTCAAGTTGAATAGTCTGTGATAATTATTCCTCTCTGTATTATTTAATATGAATGTTCTTTGTGTGAGTGGGCTGTTGCGGTTAATTATTTGAATCAGAATGCAGACACAGCAGATGCAGCTTCTTGTTGGTCTTTAGGTTGCTCTGCAGAGATGTCTATGCATTTTTACTTAAAAAAAGTTAAGACAATATTTCGACAACCTCGAAAGAAAGAGGGGGTCTGACTTTGAAGGTTAATACTTCAACAGTGTCCCCTTCTGGGATGAACTGAAACATCTCGGCTTTTCACCGCTGAATGGGAACATATCCCTGGAGCCAGGGCCATGAATCTTGTAGAAAAGTGGAGTTGATACTTCCTCTGTTTGTATAGCGTGTCTCTGGCTTGTGAAACACACAATGTGTTTGCTGACACGTAACTGATGACTTCCCTGAACAAAGTGTCAGAGTGACTGAGTTTCAAGTTAGACAGGTAATGATTGTCTGAAGCTGTCAAGTCAATAAGACAATCCAAATTATTTATGCTGTAATGTAACAGGAAAGAGAAAGCTATGTTTTAAATGAAAAGGTTGAACACAGTGAGTTATGGAGACATTTGAGCCTGCGTGCTTGCATGGAGGATATCGTCTGGGATTAGTAAAGCTCCCTTTGCTCTCTCCATCCATCTCTCTTTCTGTCTCCTGTCTCTTTCTCTCTCCATCTATCGGAGGAATATTCCCCTTTCGTCTTGCATGTTCTCTCTCTCTCTCTTTCCCTCAGCTTCATTCAATATAAATGAGTCCCCCTGTCTCTTAAGCGAGGCGGGACAAGGAAGAGGGGGGGTGGGGTGGGGGGGTCTGCCCCTGGATGAAGTCATGAGGCTAAATCTGGAACACTCAGCAAGTCTGCAATGTGCACACCTGTATGTGCACGTTTGCATGTGTATGTGTGTGCCTGCACGTGGGCTTGAATTGATGAAGTCATAGGGCTAAATCTGGAGCACTTTATTTGTGTGTGTGTGTGTGTGTGATGCTGAATGAATGGGTGTGCCTGTGTCTTCCCCCTCTTCTCCTTCCCCGCTTTACTGGCTGTAACGCTCTTGTGCTATTTCTACTCTTTGTCTCTAGCGCTCTTTCTGCCTCTCTTTCATGCCATTGGCTGCACAGCTTTGCTTCCTCTTCCTTCTTTCTTTGTCCCATCATTAGCCTCTCCTTTTTTCTCCAGGATTAGAAAGACAAGAGGGAGAGAGACAAAGATAGCAGCAACTGGGGAAGAGGAGAAGAATCTGAAAGAGAAACAGGGAGAGTGTGATGGGGGGACGGGACGAGAGAGAGGGAGAGGCAGCTTCCCTGCTCACTCTGAACCGGACACAGCAAGACTTTGCTCTTCGGACCGTGAGTGAGAAGTAAAGGAAGCCGAGCGGAGGGGAAGATAAGGAGGGAAAGGTGTAGGAGAAGGAAAGAGTTGGGGGAGGAGGAGAAGAGAAGAGAAGGAGAGAGAAAAGAGGGAAAGGAGCCCTAGAGGATTAAACAGAATAGAAGAAAAGGAAGAAAAAAGGAGGAGAAACAGATTTACCCCCGGGTATCACAGAGCAGCGGCTGAAGCTATGTCACCGTGGCAGAGGAGCTAACAAGGCAGGGAAGTAGTCGTCCATATCGGAGCAAGGATGTCTAGCTGTGTGAGTACTTCTATCTTTTATTCACTCACTGCTCTAGGTGTCCTGATCCATCCATACATCTACTGTACATGAGATCATCCATTACTACCAGTCTCTGTACCCCTCAAAGCCCAACTTTCATTTAATAGCCTTCTCTAATTTACTTCTCAGTCCTTGCTGAGGTTTGACTTCAAAGTGTGTACTTTCTTTTCCTCTCTTTGTTTCTTTCTCTCCTTCTCTCTCTCTCTTTCTCTCTCTCTCTCTCTCTCTCTGTCTTTAAAGTGTAGGGATGCAACTGGCAACAGCAGGAATGGAGAAAAAATAAGAATGAGAGAGGGATGAAGTAAGCAAAGCGGGGGATTGAGAAAGACAGGATTAAAGTCACTGGATGTGCTGCAGGGATTTTCAAAGTGTGTGTGTGTGTGTGTGTGTGTGTGTGTGTGTGTGTGTGTGTGTGTGTGCTGGCTGTTTGGAGCTGTTTGATATGGCTCTCAGCTTGTGTGTGTATTCTGCAGAGCTGAAATAGAACTATTTTTGACGTATCTGTCTTTTGCTGCCTTCCCAATTTGTTCAAGTCAGGATTCACACCTAAGTGAAGGTGTTTGGGAGTTTGTGTGTAAGATTAATGCTTCGCTGAACGCATATGTGGCAACCCCCCCATATATACACACACACACACACACACACACACACACACACACACACCTTGTGTATACCATAACAAGCTGAGCTGATGAGGGATGAGCAGGGGAACACTAAGCGAAAAATCAAACGCTGAAGTGAGATGATTTACAACATCATGGGGGAAGTTGCAGCTTGTTTTCTTGTCCTTGGCTTGTGACACTTATTAGGATCGAGACAACACTGGGCGTCTGCCACTGTGACGCACACTGTTTATAGTGTCTTTGTATAGCCCTGATGTCTGTGTGTTTCTCCTGCTATCAAAGGAAGCTCCAGTTAGCTTTTTGTCATAGAGGCGAGCACACAAAAAGGCGTAACAAAACGCTGCTACAAACACACGTTTCATTTATATTCATTAGTGACACTAGTGGGGCTCTGCTTGCTTATTCCCCACAGCTCTCACTTATTTCCCCACATGTTGACCTTCTGTGGACAGCTGTGGCATGCACAACTGATGGGAGAAAAAAAAAAAGAAGAGAAGAAAAGGAGAGAGAAGAAGTGAAGGGACACGCAGGCCCCCAGTATCATTAATATTTTAACGCTGAACACACTCAAGCAATCACTTCCTTTTATGTCAATGAAGTGATTTTGACGACTTTTTTGTGATGTGCATGTTTGGGTGTCTCCATTTATTCACCAAGTCCTCCTAGTTTAGGCTCAAGTTCTCTGCTCATGTCAACACCTGTGTCACCTTAATTAACATGCACAACCCCCTCTGATGGCCCACAGGGACGCAGCCCGAACATCTCGGCCCACTCGATAGACGCCAAAGTGATTGATTACCTTTTCCTTCCAATTCCTGCTGCGATTTTGAGCCATACAGCCAACCTCTTCTCTCTTTCCCTCTGCACAAGTCATCGCTCATCCGCGTCAGCTCCTTACATCTACCCGCAATCTATCACTCTCACTTCTACGCACACATACATGCACCTCTTGTCCACCCTGCTGCCCAGAAAAGCTCATTCTCTG
Organism: Symphodus melops; assembly: GCF_947650265.1. Taxonomy (NCBI): domain Eukaryota; kingdom Metazoa; phylum Chordata; class Actinopteri; order Labriformes; family Labridae; genus Symphodus; species Symphodus melops. The sequence continues at coordinate 11,544,705 of NC_136699.1, read as the reverse complement.
AAGGGTCATTATAGTGGGAGCTGTGTCCGCTCTCACCCTGAAGCATAGAGTCATACGTCTTTTTAACTCACACAAATAAAAACACTTTTTACACAACGGAGTAAAAAGGCATTCACACTTTTTTTCCTTTACTTTGCCTGCCTCGTCCCCTCTCTCTCGTACATTAGCATTGTTAGGCACACCTGATGTAATCCCTGTCTTCCTGACAGATTACTCCCTCTGTTCCTCATATAGATTCCCCCCCCCTCCCTCCATCATTTGACCAGCCAATAAATCCCCCCCCCCCCCCCCCCCCCGGATAAACTCTTGGCTGGTCGTGGCCTCGGCGGGCAGCAACGCAAGGTGATGCTGATGTTCGCTGATTGTACAGGGCTGAGCACAGCAGGACTCCTTCTGCTGCTGCCAGGAGTCCGTCAGGCTGTTCAGACTGCAGAAGTGGCCTCAGACTGTTGGAGCTGAATATATTTGAATGCTCAACAAGTCTCAAACTGCTGGATGGAGCTTTTTGATTATGTTTTCAGTGGAGCAGCAGCTGATGAGCCCAGCTGAATATTAACCAGTAAATAAATCTCCTTTAAGTTATCCAAGATCAATATTGGACTTTATTCTAATGATTTATATTGACAGAGTGACAGAGTAAGGTTTCATTTATTATGTCATGAATAAGATTCAGCATATTTCAAGAGGTCTGAATCAGCCTTTTATAAACCTGAAAATGAATTCCCGATACTCTGGCCACTCTGCCTTGGTGGAAACTACCAACCTTCAGATGTAAGTAACGTGATGATTGGAAGCTTTGGTTGAAGCGTGTCTATAGATGAAGGGCACATCTCAGCTACAGGTGTATGGTTTGTTAGAAGAACAGGATCAAGTGTGGTAAAGCCAACATTTACATCCTACGATTTATTCAACACAAATGTAACACATTATTTTTACCTTTATCACTTAGCCAAGATTCATATCTTTAAATGGCTTCTTTGTTGTTTGACCAACAGTCCATATCACCAGAATGATCTCTGTATCACAAAAAAACAAGGAAATGGCTCGTGCAAGTGTTTTTCCCCTTGTATTCCTTATCTTAAAAAAACATTAAAACTAAATTTCTGTCAATCAACCAATCAGTTCATTGACTTCTCATTCTGCTCCAGTCAGAGAAAATAGAGTTTATAAAGTTTAGTTGGAGTATCGTGAATATATGGTGCAAGTAGAATTAGAGAAGGCTGCTAATTACTGAGAGCCTGAAACATAATGATTCATAGTACATGCAGCTAACTAGGTTACATGCATATAATATGATCCAGTGAGCAGTGCTATACATAACTCTACACTCTCCCACTCTATCTGGAAACACACTTCCTGTCCCAATATCTCTCTCCCTCTCCCCCCCCCCCCTCTCTCTCTCTCTCGCTCTCTCTCTCTCTCGCTCTCTCTTCCTCTCTCTCTCTCTCTCTCTCTCTCTCTCTCTCTCTCTCTCTCTCCCTCTCTCCCTCTCTCTCTCTCTCTCTCTACACACACACACTTTAGTAAGATATATGAATACATCTTGCTGATGTGACATCTCACTGAAATGATCTCAAAATCCTTCACACACATACACACACACGTTCACATGTACACAGACTCCCTGTTTACAGTCTATGACTCCCATGCAAACACACACACATGCACACTTTCACTCCCTCTCTCTCTCTCACACACACACACACACACTCACACTCCAGTGCAATGTGATGTATAAATGATCAAGAGCAGAGAGAACAGCAGGACATCTTCTTCCCTTTCTCACCCACCCAGAATCCCTTTTTTCCCGTCATCCCTTATTCCCTTCACACACACACACACACACACACACACACACACACACACACACACACACGCTGTCTTTCCATCTTGCCCACCCACCAGCCTATCAGTGCTCTTAAATATGTAATGAAATACCACGAGTGTTGACACATGTATGGTGTGTGTGTGTGTGTGTGTCTGAGCATTCCTACTGCCCCTCCCTCTCTCCAAACGCCTGAAATTGGGTCACAAAGCTGCGGGAACATAAACTGGATTTGGTTGGTTTTTCCCTTTTAGTTAAAGAGAATTTTCACCATTGACTTTGAGCAACGGTGTATTTTCTTAGAAAATACACAAAGGTGCTGAGGGTTAATCAAACTGAGGTTTGGCTGCTGTAAACAACATCACCTGTCAAACATAGGAGATGTGCCGTGTTCTGTTTACGCTGTTTAATACACTGCAGACAACAGTTTTATTTTTACTTCTACTTGATTCTTGGCCTACTTCTTTTCTGCCTTGGGCTATATTGGTGATTGTGAGTGTGTTTCTCTCTGTATATTAGTGTGAATGTGTGTGTGTGTAGAGACAGCAAGTGTCTGTCATATGATTTAAAAATGCAAAGCGGGCTTCTTTCTCCTCCTCCTCCTGTTCTGTACCCTCTGGCCCTGTATGCTCATTTCACTGCTCATATTGGTGCTGTAAACAAGTTTACTGTGCAGAGAGGTAATTACGCACAGACATTCAAAATTAGACCTGATGGCTGGGGGCCATGGCTAATTCACCGGGTCGCAGAGGGGTTTACCTCCCTTTATTGTCACACAGGCTTTAAGTACTCCAGAGCCAGTGTGGATGGAGGAGATTTTAGTGGTGTAATGTCTGGTAGAATACATTTTAAAACCCTGCTCCATAGACAAGTTTTAATTGTGAAACCCTACTAATTAAGGAAAATAAGTTAGCACTCAACTCCTCTAAGGTTGCAAGCCCGTTTGAAGGAACAACAGTTTGGGTTGTATGTCTTGATATATTAATGTTCCTGGTCCTAATAGGCAATCTGAGCTGTCATTGATTCATTATTCATTATTCCTTCATCGTGTATTTTTATGATTCACTTTGGTCTACTTTTAAGAAGCCAACATCACCTACACACGACCAAAAGTTAATCTGTTATACAAGTGGATTTATTAACTTTGGAAACATTGTGTTCAGGTTTAAAGTCAAGTCCTGTAAAAAGACTCTTAAGCATGTCTACGTTGCAATTGACAATTTGCTGTCACCACATCCTGTCATTTTGCGTGATTGTGTGGCAATGCTTGTCCTCCAACTCATATGAGCTAAAGTCTGGCCCCATCCAAACTAAAGGCTGACCGACTAAAGACTTAACTCAAACTACATGTATGTGACAAACCAGTCAACATGTTAGGGCCCATTATAATTACGGTAATGTTTGGAGCTCAGGTGCCTCTGTTATTTATTGACAATGATGCTATTTGGAGTAATTCATACTCTGTTGGGATCTGATCCAACTTAATGTCAGAAAGATAAGTGACATGGTTTGATGTTAGTTAGAAAACAGAGGAAGAAGACATGACACACACATTTTATTCCATCAAAACCACAACGAGGTCTCCTTCAGGAGATTATTTTTAAACCGGGGGGGGGGGGGGGGTGCACACCCATCAATGTCGATTTCAACACTAATAGGCTGACAGGTACTAAACATTCTCAATGTCCCAAAGTGAAAGACATACATAGGCCTAAGATATTTCTCATTTGAAAAAAGTTAATGAGGTTATGAGGTGCCAAGAAGTGTTTGTATTTAAAGTGACAGGATTTATAATCATTAAAATGTATGTTAAAAAATGTTAAGAAATCTTTCAGAACCAGATTTTGGATCCTTGAATAACGGTAACAGCCTTTAAACCCCAGTAATGGTGAGTCTCTAATTACCATATTGGACATCTAAGCACACTAAAGACAGCTCTGTAAATACCAGAGAGTGGACACTAACATCTCATCAATAGTGGCGCAGTGTAAAACTCAGTCGATATCTGTCAGCAGCTCTGTGCAGGCCGACTAATGGCTCAGTAAAGTGTGCACTTTCTACTTTATTGTCGAGCTTTATGGTTTTTCTTTTATCATCATATTCTACATTCCATTACAATAAACTACAATTAACTTTAATCATGGGCAACATTTTCTGTTTCCTGCAAACACAATTATCAGCACTCAGGGGTCCAATTTTTTCGAATGGTTTTCTCACAACAGTGTTTTGTGATGTTTATTGAGTTTGGACAAATGAAAACGCAGAATTTCCCAGCAGAACACGAAGATTACAAAAGACCATCAATGGTTTGGAAATAAAAACTCTGACAGCAGAAATTATTCATTTTTTAGCACTTAAACTGGGATTTACTATGTCTTTTAATTTCATGAATAACATTAGAGCTCTTATTGTTTCTCTGTTGACTTTGCGTTTGTGCTGGTTGTATTATTCGACTTAAAGAAATCCTAGATTGCTTTCTCTTATGGAGGAGGAAATTACATCAGGGTTTCAAATAAACTTTTAAAACAATGAAAGAAAGTTATTGAAAGAAGAACATTTTAGAAAGAGAAATCGGTTAAATATTAAAATACCTGCCAGGTGTTTGGTTATTCCCTTTGCAGCGTGATGAAAGGGCTTTCCTCTATATCACAAAACAGCTGTTGTTTCCTTTTTAGTGTTGAATCTCGCTGTGAAAGTGGATCAGATCAACATCAACACTTTGGGCTGAAGCCAAAGTCACAACCCTGTCAGCAGTCGTAGAGTTACCCGTTTAGTTTCAGTCATGAACAGACTCACACACACTGCATACACAGACACACACGCACGCACGCACACACACACACACACACACACACACACACACACACACACACACACACCCTGCACACAGACCTGCTTGTCGTCTCTCTGCTGACAGGAGAGTTACAGGAGCTTCCTCCTCAGACATTTCTAATCAGCATCTGGCTGTGCTATAAGCATATGTAGGAGCATTAGCATAGAGCCCAGCACCACCCAGACACTCTGTAAAGCTGTTTGATAATTGAAGTCTGTGTGAAGTGTACGTGTGTGCGTGTGTGTGTGTGTGTGTGTGTGGGACAGATGGTTGGGGGGGAGGACACAAGTCTCTGCTGAGTGATACTGGAAGCTACCAAGCGTAGAAAATACAGCAGAGCGGACGAGGGACGAGTTCGATTTGTGTTGTTTTCACTGCCTCTTAAAACTTTCACTGCAGCTTCTCTGGTGTTTTATCACATCGTCTGATCACCTGAGGATGCACAGTGAGGTAGTTTTCTTAATAGCAGTCCACAGCCATTTGAATTTTGATAATACAGTGTTATCAGGGGTGAGCGTAACACGTGCTGTTATCAATGTCGATTGCCTCAAATCCTACAGCTTTTAGGTTGTTGAAGCAGCGTTGCGTCCCTTTTATGTCATGTAAATTCTTTATGTCCATTGACATTCCCTCTCCATGATGTCTGTGATGCAAATGAAAAGCTGTCTTTATTAAATGAACTTTGGTAAAAATGGAAATCCATTTAGACAAATTGAGGGCAAAAAAACCCATTTTGATTAGACTGTCATGTTTGCATATGGGGATGTAAAGATTAATCGTGCGGCTGTTAAAAATCGATTCAAAGGTGTCAACGTTCAAATCGGTTCTTTGAAAAATGGATCACTGTAATATCGTGAAGCGTCAGTAGCTGTAGAGCAGAGGAGGTGGGTTGTAATAAGCAGACGTTATCATGGCAGCTGAAGCGTTTTGGCTTCACAAAGACAGAAAAGGAAAGACAAAAACTGTGTGCAAACATTACAGCAAGATAGAGAACTTCACAAATAGCACAACCAACATGACGCAGCATTTAAGTAACCGCACAATGAGAAGCTCCAATCACCTCCAGATTCTCTTCAAATAAATTGCGAGAGAATCTTATCGTGAATTCAGTGTTATGTATCGTGAGTTGAGTGAATCGTTACATCCCTTTTTGCATATTTTGATGAGTCACAACTGCTCATTGAGAAACATCAAGTGGAGTAAAACTGTTACAGTCAGCGAGACTTTGCCGCTGTCTTAGCTCCAGTAAAGACTTTTGTCAAATAAAAATCAATAAAGAATTCTTCAGAGTACACTTCTTTTAACTACAGATACAAAATATACATTTCCTTTTGTGATTAAATCAATCAAAAAGAAAATAAAACTTGATTTGTTACTCTTGGCTCACCTTCAAAGCTTGCTTCTTTCTCCCTTTATGAAAGGACTATAAAACTGTAGTATTGTTATTTAACATCACAACAAGCTGCATCAAATGTTCAGAAGCGTATCTCAGAGAAAATGCCAAACTCTTCCTTTGGTTGCAGGTTTCCAGCATCTAAGCCAATAATCAATAGCCTTAATCATGCAGAAAACCAATGTAAGGGTGGAGAACTCATTTCCCAACCTGCCTCAGCCTCAGTGATCTGCAGTGTTTTGCAGAATAGATTTTCTTTTAAAAAAAAAATTCCTTCTTTTCACATTTGCTTTCAGCATGTGATGTTTGGACACCTCCTTTAGAGATTTGTGTTTATTAGTTAGTGAATGGGAATATAACAGCAGGAAGACTGGACTCTGAAATGCAACTGAAATCAAGAGTCACACCACAAACTGAAACTGTGTTTTTGTATTCACGGGTGGGATTTTCATTCAGCTGTACATATGCTAATGTTTCTACTATTACTACAGTCTGATGTCAGAGCAGCTCACACTGACAGCGCTGTGCCACTTGCTCAAACCTGGTTCACCACCATACATCTGCAACTATGAACTAATTTAATCTGTGAGTTGTACGCATGCTCTCCTGCCGAGTCTGCCTCACAGCCATCGGGATCAAAGAGAGATGGGTAGTAGTGAGTCAGTCCTCCTTTATTCAGCTCTGGAAATATGTGGAGCACCGAGCAAGAGAAAAAGAACAACATGAGTGGTGGGAGTCTTGCTTTAACTCATCTCTCTGCTTTGGAGCTTTCATACCTTTCATCTTGTATTTCTTTTTTCCTCTCTTTTTCTTCTCTCCACCTCTCCCCACTCTACCCCCTTGAGTCTCACACCTCGTTCCCATTCCTCTCTGCTGCACTCCCACCTTTTGATTTTGGCTCCTTGGCTTCCTGCCTCCATCATTCCTCTCTCAACATTTTTATCTGTCTCCTCACTTTCCTGCCAAAAGCTCTTCCTAAATCTCTCTGGTGCATGTGTCATTCCTCTTAAGATGTTGGCTGATTCACTGCATGTCTAGCTTCACCTTGTGTAACCCTCTAGGTTAACTCAGGTCAGACATTCATGTACCTTAATATCCCAGTGAGCTATCACCTCTCTCTCTGCGTTTTCCTCTCGTTCGGCCTTCACAATATGTTGTTTAGACGACGCTCTTGGCTATATTGCAATTAATTTTTTGCCAAATGTTGTATTTTCCTTGCTTAGAGACTACAAAACTATAAAATATGGCTTTAAGCCAACATGTAGACTAACATGTTGCCCAAGCTAAATAAGCTAATGCTGTAAATTGGGTGCATCTTGGTCAGGTGAGATTTGGGAAAATATCACAGTTTGTGTTCAAATACCCTTTTTTTTTTTGTAAAAAAATAAAATTAACGTTTAAAATAAGTCACTGCTGACTTTTACATGTGATACACTTACACCACAGGACCAGCACATAAAAAACAACAGCTTCCTCATTCGGTACACTTGTTTTTTTCTTTGCACTATAGGTCACAAGAGTTTTATGTTCTCTTCATAGATACAGCACATCAGAGTTTTGAGGTAAACAGGAACATCAAGGTATGGGTTGTAAAAAGCTGTTTGCACAGACGATCTTACAGTGAGTGTTTTTTGAAGACAGCGTGTGCAGACAGGGAGGGCACTAGATGTATGTCCTCAAAATGTTTGAAATACAGAGTTAACATATGATCAACGTACATTCAAAGATGAAAGGAACTGAGTGTCTCCTAGAATTTCGCCTCTTGTGTTACACATCTGGAACTAGGGTCTAATTTAGGGAGAATATAGCAAAAGTTAAATAATATCATAAATTATTTTCAAAACTTTCCTTTCATTAAAATAAGTCATTCTATAATCCTGATGGAGTTTTAGAAACATCTCAGACAGTCACTGAGTCTGAGCTGGTTAAATGTTCATTCTGTCCCCTCTTGTGTGTCATCCCGTTTCATCTCCAGTTATGGCGCGTTTACTTATTTTTAGAGTGTTTATTTATTTATATAATATCTTGGTTTTACTGCTGTGTTAAGCGCTTTAACACTATATTTCCCCTGTGTGAAAACGATGATCCTATGTAATGTAACCTATCATCAGCTGTATGTGTTGTGTGTGTGCATGTGTTGTCCTTCAGCCAAACTTATCATTAGGGGCTTTGACCCAGATGCATGTTGCCCACTGATCACAGGGCTGACTGTTTTCTTTCATAGTGTGTGCATCAATGGGTAGATAAACAACAACAACCTTGGAAATGTAAATGACAAGTGGTCTGTATTAATGTAGCCTGTACACTTAAGCAGGTCACACTTTCATACATTTGTGTCTGTTTGGCAGACAACAAATGTATAAAAATGAAAGGTCAAATAATCCAGAAAACAAACACAATGCATTTCCAGACGTAGCTAGATTAGCTGTTAAAGTTAAATAAGGTCAAAGTGTTCATGACAATAGGCTGCTTTTTTTCGGAAGGTGCGTTTCTGGGTTTAAAGCAGTTTAAAGTGTCTTACATCAGCAATAAAGCACTGGCAACAGCCGTAAAATCACGTGTAAATTACTTGTAGTAAGGGAAGAATGGGGAGCAGTGTTGAGAAAAATGAGGGAACAAAACATTTGAGGGATTCAGTGTAAAGACACAAAAAAAAATCCAATTCGACTAAAGTGACTGTCTGAAGAAATGAAATTGAAAATGAATTTGTAAAAGTAGCAGAATGTGAAGTGAATGGACTCAGAAGAAGAAAAAAATCATGAATTGAAAGTGTAACATGTGGCAGGTCAAAACTTTTAGTGTGTGTGTATGTGTGCGCGCACACTCGTGTGTGTGTTTGTATGCTGCTGTTTGTAGAGCATCACCTCTGACTCTGAGGACTCCTTTTCAAAATAATCTGCCATGCTATCACAGGCACACACAAGCAGGCACACAAACGCGTCTTTCAACTCAGACGATCTTGAAAGAATCAAAGGTGGTCGACGTTTGAATCAGCGCTCTGTTCTTTTTTCTGCCTGTGCCTCCTTTGTAGTGTTCCTGATAACGCACAGCAACACACAATGAGATGGGGAGGGCAGCTCTGATAAATTACACTGTTGATGTGAATCCTTCAGTGTTGCATCTTTTTGGGTTTTTTTTCCTGTTTTGGGAAGAAAAATCGAGGAAGACATGGAGAGAGCTGTAGGGAAGAAGTGAATGCTAAAAGGAGGATCAAAGGGAGATCGAGAGGAGGTAATGCAGGGGGGAAACGGGGATCAGGGAGAGTGAAAGCTGCAGTAACAAGGTGTGGGTCTGTCTGTGTGTGTTTGCACGTGTGTGGTTATATCTAACACCGAAGCTGTGCCGTGTCATAAAGTAGAATACTAAGCATGTGAAATGAAAAGTACACAGACCTGAGCGTCTGTGCACAAATGCAAATCACACATGCTCACAGTGAGACAATGAAAGAGGTGAAAGAGTGTTACATCTGTTTCTGACTCAGTACTTTGTATTAACACTGTCTTTTTTTCTCCCTTGTGTTTTCCTCTCTCACATATACCTTTTTCCTTTTTTCTTTTTTTCACCCTCCTGTTTTTTACTTCCTTTCCCCCACTACCCTCCATTCTTCCTTCTCTACTTCTTTCCACCTTCCCAACTCACCTCCTCCTGCTTCCCGGGACCCAGAGAAAGGTAATTGCTCTTTGTTGTGTGCTCAACTGTGATTGTGCTTCTCCATTGTTTTCAGTAATCGTTGTGTCAAGACTCCCACCACCACCACCGGCCCACTCTCTCTCGTGCAATCACATCTGTCACATCGGGCACCAAATCAGTGGCTCTGCTTCGCCCAGAGTCACTGTTGCTCTTTGCAGGAGTGCAGCAGAAGTAGTTGAAGGTCTAAATCATGGTGTTAAATCATCAGCGAGCAAGACTGTCCACAGGCTATTTCCTATTTAGAGTTGCATGCTGCTTTATAGCGTTTTGATCCCCCAGAGAGGGTGCAGAAGTCATAAAAGAAGCATTTGTAGGATGCGAAGCAAGGCCACTCATGCTGCTTTGGTGACACACTGCTCAAATGTCCCTGAACGAACGCGCACACACTCACACAGATGAACAATTGCACCTTCCTCTCTGGCCACAGGCGGTGAGCATTATCGACCCAAAGTGTGTGAGCACACAATTAAGCAGAGGAGACGGGCCAGATAATGGACTCATAAACACAAAGAGCTCGCTGTGATAAATGCCGGCTGCGTTTGCCATATTTGTGTCTGTGGTTATTTAGGAGTGAGCAGAGAGTTGGTATGTGCATGAAGCTGTCCAGCTGCATAGTGTCTCTGCCTGTCAACCAGTTGTTTTCTCTGCATGTCCCTGTTTTGCTCATCCTCTTTTTACTTAATCTAAAGTAAAGTGAAGTGATAAAGTGATATTAGTCTAAACAGGAAAAACTACGGTGATCGATGAGAGCAAACACACTGCAATAGTCCAAAAAAGATTGTGTTCAGAAAAAGTGGAAGCAAAATCGTAATCCTTACAAATTCAAAAACAACAAAAAAGCAACAGTCAACAGCACAAGCCGCAAAAAGCAAAAACAAATGTTTTCATTCTGTGTAAAAGGTGCAAAGTCAAAACCCAGAAAAAGAAAACGTTTTAATTTAACGATTTAACATTTCACTTATTTACATTCCACATAGCGCCACCTACAGGCCTGGAGCAGTTGCATTGTGACGACTGGATTTGCTGCATTTATGTTGCAATGTTCTTTGAGTTTGTATCTTGCGGGCCTGTTAATGAGGAAGAAATTGCTCTCTTTCATCTTTTGTGTGCATGTGTGCGTCTTTCCAACTGTGTTTCATCTCTCACCCACTCTGCATGAAGTTTCCTTCTGGGTGAAACCTCTTCTCCCAGTCACATCCCCACACTCATCGTGTTTCTCTGCAGTGTAGCATCACCATCAAGTATTTTGGCACAGTGTCTCCTCGGGCACTGAGACTGTGTGTGTGTGTGTGTGTGTGTGTCTGTGTCTGTGTGTGTGTGTGAGATTTTAAAATTGGCATGCACCATTTAAACTTGATCACAAGTAAAAGAAGCTTGCAGTAATCTTTTCAACAAATAAACCTTCAATGTCTTTTAAAAGAAATGCAGCAACACCATCAAAACTTACGACAGCCTGCAAGTGACACAAATAATGAAAATTTTCACATGGTGGCCTAATCACAGAAGAGTTGAATAGATGAAGTAAATACATCATGATGTAAATTGGGGAAATATTAATTCTGTTGTCATTTCTTTGTATGTGCTGAAAATATCTTGCAATTCAGTATCCCAACTCTTTATTTCATGATAACAACAGACAATGTAAACAGGTGCAGAGAAAGTAGAAGACACCTCAAGGACAAGCTTCTTTTTTGATGTCGGCAGTGAGTCACTTCCTGACAGCACATACAGAATAACAAAGAAAAGATGCTAAACGAACACAAGGGAAGAAGAACAAAAAAAAAACACACCAGGAGGAATTTTTAAACGGAAAGAAATCACAACGCTGTTGATGATGCCAAACTTTTACCAAACAAACACAACAAAATATGCGGAGGGGAATATGATATACACATTTGCAGTAATATCCATATATTGGCCCTAAGGTGTCCAGTGGGAAGAAGTGTTTGAAGTCCTTCACGATGTTTTTAATCTCAAGAAACAGCAATGTCCAAGAGTGGCACTCCAAGGAGTAATACCGAGAGACTTTCAGAGGAAAAGATCTCTTTCTGTTGAAAAACAAGCAATTATTCAGAGTGTTTGAAATTAAGTGTCCCACATACAATACATGGAAAGAGTGTTAGTAGATGGGGAAATTACATAAAGGCTCAACAATCACAAATTAAAATAGGTATGCTATTCTGTGATGGACCCATTAAAGCTAACAAGTTATTTGTTATCCCAGCTTTTTATCCGCTATTATTCCCTCACATTCCCACATCAGATGCACACACATTCACTGCCCTACATGCTACAATTAGCCTCTTCTTTTGTAGTGAAATACCAGCCTTCAGTCCTCTCGATTTCACTCTTCCTTTTTGCTTGACATGGGACTTTATGTGATTCAAGATGCTTTATGTTTGCTTTTATTAGTCGTGTCCTTCCACGTTCATGCATCAAAGTTGGAGCAGAATGGAACTACTGTTGTCAACACCCCCAAACAAAGACCTTGTCCTTGACCTCTTCAAAGTAAAACATAAATCTGCTGTTTTACTGAAATAGAGATTCATGTGTGATATTTTTTTTTGGTGTGTTTTCTGTTTCAGGGACTTTGCCTACGTGGCGAGAGACAAAAACACGCGGGTGCTGAAGTGCCACGTGTTCCGATGTGATACGCCTGCTGCAGCCATCGCAACAAGTCTCCACGAAATCTGCTCCAAGGTGAGTGTCATTATGCGCATGAATGAGCTTCTCTGCTGCTCTGAAACAAGCCATCAATCTCTAATCGTGGAGACGATTGAAGAGAGAAAGTAAAGGTTTTTTACGGCTTATGCAGTTTTCCTCACTCCAACTTTTCAACGCTGTAACTTGTCAGATGCTGCTCCTACATGTGAGTTGTACTAAACTAACAAGCAGGAGAGAAAACTCAGAGGAAGAGTCGAACAAGACTTCTCTTATCTATTTCCAGGAAAGAAAGAGCTGAAGAGAGAGATAGCCTCATAGTTAAGCCTTTATAATCTGAAGAGAAAAGATTCAGTTTACAGAGCAGTGTTTTCTACAGGGAGTTTTCACTGTGTGTGTTTGCATTGTTGCTTACAGTACGCTCTCAATGTCTTTACTTTCGGATGTAGCTTAAATGAACCGTGTGTCACTAAATTTTAGATACATTTGTCGAGAGAGTTAAAGAGGAAAAACTCTGATACAAATGTCCTATTGCACAAATCCAATTGGGAATCAAAGAAAACTAACCATGAAAATAAACCATTGAAAGTCAAGCTTTTGGCAAATTAGTTTGACTTCTTATTCAGTCTCTGACTAAAGGTTAAATGGGGACAGAAAAACTCACTCTAGGAGCCTTGAAGCCTGAATTCATTAAGTCTGAGTGCTTATCTGCACACAGGGATTCCTGCACCTCTGAAACGACTATTTTCCTTTCTCTTCTCTCAGCTAAAAGCACTGACAGCTTCCAGTATGTTTCAAGCATTGTTATCAGTAAACATCTTGATGGCATTTTTTTTTCTTTTTACAATTCATACCGTTTATAAACACCTTTACAATTTAAGGATATGGATATGGATAAACGTTATTGGTCTCCTAAATTTAGTTGTTACAGCAGCTCAAAAAACAGGAAATATAAACAGCGTCAATAGCAAATAGCATTTTTAAAAAAGCCAGCTACGAGCATGTTTACATTTAGATCCAATATAAGGAAGAGAACTGACTTCCTGGAGTATATGCTACACTTGTGTACCTGCCTGTTGAGCTGCTGTCTCTCTGGAGGCGTCAGCGTTTTATGTTGAAAATAGATTCTGAAGTTATCAAGAAGACAATTCTCCTGGTTCTGCTCCCTACACCTCTCATTGTGACATCACTCAGTTCTGAGTCATATGAAGCTCTAAATTGGAAGCTCTTAGTCCTCTCATATCATAAACCAACCTGTATGGACTAAAAGTAAGGGCCATTCATAATTCTGGATTCTAATTCGGTTGAAATCTTGTGAAACAAGCGTTAGGATTTACTGTCGGTAACATGAAAGTCTGTCTCATGTTTTCAATGTTAGCATATTCAATGAACACATTTTTGCAACTGGAGCATGTTTGGAAATGTGACTCGTTCCTCTATGATAAGGTTTGTGTAAAGTGCAAAGCAGTAAATCACTGCTGGATTAGCTCTCTTGAAAAAAATGCTAAATATCAGTGTTGGGGACTGAGGAAAAAGTTGAAGCATTTTATTTCTTCAAGCAAAAAACCAAAAGAGGATTTTATTGAAGCGTATTACGGCTAGACATCAGAAAGAGACTTAGAGGACAACAATTTTATTTTGAAGATAAAATTCAAATGCCAGAATAAGGCAGGAGGTGAGGATGAAGCTGGAATGTTTAATATAAAATACTCATGTTTTCTTAAATTTGCAAGCTTTTCACCATATGACTTTATTCTCAACATTTGACAAGATCCCAAAATGAAACAAATGCCCTCGTCAGTTTCCTTTGTCATCGCTGACCCTTATTACACTTTCCCGGAAGGTTCAGGTAGATGACCACTAACATTAATCTTCTGGCTCACTGTGTACTCAATGTGAAGGATTATCTTAAAGGGACATTAACTTTACATCCATAACCAAAGCACGTTCTTTTTCTGCATGCCTTTTTTATAAATGAGAGTGCTCTCCTGCATTTTCCTAGTTTGTCCCTGATTTATTATTGCTCCCTTATTCCCCATGGACTGTGGAATGATTAACTCCATGAATCTGTTTCTCCTTAACTTATCTTCATATACCAGCTTTACTAAGAGTCCGAGCTTTACTGAGTGAAAGAGGATTCTTGCTGATGGTCTACAACCCACCTGGCAGGACTTAACCTCTGAGCAAGAGACCTTTCAGACCGCCGAGGATTTTGTTTCAGCAATCAGGAGCTACAGGAGTTAGTGGAGTCTTTCTATGGGATTCTATATGTCAGACTTTGCAATATATGTAATATTGAGTATCATGCATTACGAAATCAATCAGTACATTAGTCTGGAAAACCATTTCTATCCTTAGAGTACAGTTGTGTTTTTACTGTAAGATAATGTGTACTCGTGCAGAACCATGGTATTTATAAAACATGAAGACCCTTCACACTTTGTGTGACACACATACAAATATACACACGCACACTTACACATAAACTTCTGTGCACAAAGAGGAGGCCGTTTGTCCTCAGCTCAGCAGTGACTTTGTAAAGGACGAATTCACCTGGAACAACAGATCTTCTCCCTCAGTGGAACAGTGACCCATTTAGTGGAGTTTTTCTGTTCATTTCGGATCTTTTGCCCCTTACTGGAGGGAGAGTTTTATCTATGTCCACTGTGTGTGTGTGTGTGTGTGTGTGTGTGTGTGTTTGACTGACGACTCTCCCCACTGCCTATGTTAAAGATATATATATATATTTTTTTTTTTACTGCAGCAGAGAAACTTGGTGACCCGAGTCTTGCAGCTGTGCATCGTGCTGAGCAGGCTGCCTTTGTATGTGTGTGTGTATGTGTGTGTATGTGTGTGTATGTGTGTGTATGTGTGTGTGTGTGTGTGTACGCGTGCATGCGTGCGTGCATATGTCGCATGTTCCCTTGTGAGCAGTGATGCAGACTCACCTCAGGCTTTGATTAATGACACCTACAATTAATCAAGTATCTGTAGCAGGAAGAGTGCAGCAGCTCAGTGCAGGAGCCATGCAGACTTATAGTGTGTGCACTGCAGCAGAAGAAAGAAAAAGAATAAAGCTTCAGACTGATCATATTTCTTTTCTTTTTGTCACTGTCAAGAAATCCTGTGAAAAGACCAAAAGCCAAAATGACTTGAGTCTGACAAGTATTACCTTGTCATTATTCCTCTCTGTAACTCAAAGCTTCACATTTTTCCAAAGAATATTAAAAACACTGCCCTGCTGCTCTTAATAGACACTCCACGTCTGAAAATAGTCTTCATCTAATGTTGGCTTATTGCTGTACCCAGCTTAAAGAAAATGATCCTTTAAATAATGGAAGCATGTATTCCTGACCCCGTTTCTAAGATTTACATTCTAATATCAAAGAAATGGGTCATGGCTGAGAGTTACTAAGTACGAATGTATAGATACACAGGCAATGGTGCTTAAAATACTGCTTTTATTATCCTTTAAAACAATCCTACAAGATACATTGTTATTGCTTGTTGTTCTTATGATTTCTGATAGCTTTACTTTTCTTGCCTTATCTCACTTGTCACATATTTTCTTTCTTCTCCATCCTCTATTCTATTTTGTTCCCATTCGTTCTGTTTATATTTCTCCTCTTACTCCATCTTTTCTTTTATTCTTTTCTAGATAATGGCTGAAAGGAAAAGTGCTAAGGCTGCAGCTGGCAGCTCCTCCCAGACTGGCTCTGATGTACCCCTACAAGGTATACATACACACACACACACACACACACACACACACACACACACACACACACACACAAAATTTCTTCTTTGATTCGTCTTCCTTTGTTGTCTGGATTTGTCAGCAGTGTGCTGTGATTTCTTTTCTCATCTGAAACCATGTATATATGTAGATATATAATGATGACCTTATCGCCTGAGGAACGTTTGTTAATAGAAAAGATAGCAATGTTTGGTTAACTCTCATTCTGATACTGCTGACTGCTGACTGCAGAACAACTTTTCAATCCGCAATCTGCAAGCTTTATCCTCCAAGCACTGATTCAATACAGTTCGTATTTCATTGAATCCCAACACTTGTTTCTCTCAGTCCCAAGTAATTATGTGAAGAAAGAGGGAAAAAAGGCCAGCACAATTCAGCCTCCACTGTAACTTTAGCTGGTGTGTGCATCTACTGAGCGAGGGGGGATAGGAGCCCCGACATGAGAATATACAACAACTATATTGGCTCTTTACTTACAGAGGCAGCCGACCTCATTAAAACCCAATTAGTGTTTCTTTGAGGCGAGATCTGGTGCTTCATAGCACCCATCCCAACCCCAGCATCAAAGAATGATTCTGTGAAACATCCCTCATATCTTATAAAGCTATTACAGGCTTGAATTCATAGTAGTTTAACTGAAAAAAATACCAATAAAGGGTGTTATATTTGAAGTCAATAGACTTCCATTCACAACAGATCCAGTATAAAAGACTCCATGTTCTAATCTGGGTTGAATCTCTTCAGGGTAGCTAGGGCTGCACACGCCTGTGTAGGGACATTTAGGAGATTAGCACCTAATGAATTGGGATGAGGGCCAATACCCAGATACTGTGCATGCTGTGCTCATTGGATTTGGCCTGTCTGGACTCTGCTTAAAATATGGAATTAATGAACATCCATCCAACACCCCCCACCCCCCCCCCCCCCACCCCCCCCCCCCCCCACCCCCACTGTTAAATATGAGGGAACTTTTAAATGGAGCTCCCTGATGAGGTGAATCCAGGCAATAGCAATTATCCTTGATTGATTCCCCTCACTGAGTCCTTACAGATCACATGAAGACGAGCTTGTGATGAATTGTTAATCTTTGGAGTTGAGTAATTTAGGTGTGGATACTTAAAAATCGGCAATAAACTCAAAAAAATTGCATTTTTCATGAAGTTGGTTTATATTAAAATGTAACTTGACACCGTTATTTTTGCTGGCATCCAGTGGTTTAAGTTCTCATATTGCTGGATTAATGTGCTGGTGTTCTCCTGGATGATGTACTGTCACTGTTTGGTGTGGTTAGAGGCCTTTATCGAGGTCTTTTTAAGTCTGCAACTTTCACTTCTTATTTACCTGGTATCATGGCAAGATGCTGCACTTTCTCCAGAAGAAGTGATCCATTTAAAAGAAGAAAGGAACAGAGGTTACACATTGTAACCTGCGACACACAGCTATTAAAACATAACATGATTTTTCTGGATGAGGATTGGTGGAGAAACCGTATTTAAAATATAAAGATTCACACTAAAACACTCCCACATTTTACTGTCAGATATATATTCCAGCTTATGTTGTTACAAACAGGCTGTGTTGATGGCAGAGTGCAGGTGATACACAGTTTAACATCTTTGATCATTCTCATTCACTGTAGCAGGAAGAGGAACAGCTGTTTATTTTTCCACTTTAGGGAAATATCAGGTGTGGACTTCTTATTTGGAACTTTGCGTGAGATGTGTGATCAGATCCTCTCACACGGTTTCTTTGTGTGTGTGTGTGTGTGTGTGTGTGTGTGTGTCTTTAAATGTGTGATTTCTTTCTGCAGAGTTTCCAATGCCAAAGACTGAGTTGGTGCAGAAGTTTCATGTGCTGTATCTTGGTATGACATCAGTGTCTCGCCCCATAGGTAAACCAAAATCTTGAACCAAAACTCGTGCACACGTTCTCACACATCATGCAGCCTGCAAACAGCTCTTTCTGGATTGTCTCACCAGTAAGACTCTGCTGTGTTTTGTCCTCAGGTATGGACATCATTAACAGTGCCATAGAAAATCTCACCTCCTCAACAGGAAAAGAGGACTGGACTCCTGTAATACTAAGTATAGCTGACACCACTCTGGCTGTCATCAAAGACAAGGCAAGCTACTATGTGTCTCTGTGTCTTGTAGTGTAAGAAGAGATAAATTAAAGACGTACTTGTTCAGAGAAGAAGATTTAGAAGGCTGGAGTTTGACTCCCATCTGATTCTCGTCTTCGCTGTCTCTGCAGGAGGAGGAAGAGGAGGTGTTGGTGGAGTGTCGTGTCCGTTTCTTGTCCTTTATGGGCGTGGGTCGGGATGTGCACACGTTTGCCTTCATCATGGATACTGGGAGCCAGCATTTTCAGTGTCATATTTTCTGGTGTGACCCCAACGCAGGCTGTGTGTCCGAAGCTGTGCAGGCAGCGTGTGTGGTAAGTTGTCTTTTGTCATAAAATGATGATAAAATGTTATTTTGTTGTGTATCTCATTCTTGATTAAATAAAGATTCATTGAGAGGTTTAGAGTAACCGTTATTTGCTTTGTTGCTTTTTTACCAGTACAAGTGGATACTGTTCTGTCTGTACCATAAACAGGAACCGAGTTAGCTTAGCATTAGTACTGACCACAAGGGGGGCAATCATGTTTCCTGTTTCTAGTTTCAATGCTAGGCTGTAAGACTGTTAGTTTTAGCTTCTTGTTTGTCCATAGATAACAAATAGGAAAAAAAAGTAAATTAGCAAGAAATTACTTTAATAAACAAACTACAGTGAAAAATACTTCTTCTTGCTTTCTTTCTGTCTTTCTTTTAACCCTAAACCCTAGAAGTATTCAAATTGCCTCTAACCCCATTCACTTCTTCTTCAGCTGCGCTATCAGAAGTGTCTGGTGGCACGGCCGCCCTCCCAACGTGCTGGCGCCTCCTCTTCGCCCTCTGCGGACTCTGTGACACGTCGGGTGACCACCAGCGTGAAACGGGGTGTTCAGTCTCTCATAGACACTCTGAAAACCAAGAAACAGCCGTCAGAACTCCCCCAGCAATGACCTTCACCAGAAACTACAGCACCACCCGGCCGACCCCTAAACCACTCACACACTAATCACCACGACAACACAATATCAGTACCAGCCATGGTAATCAACAATGTACATATATTAAGAAACATCATCTCAGAGGAGGGGAAGAGGAGCAATCATCCAGTACGCCTGAAAAATGTTCAAGAAATCTGTTTAATGAGGCGGAATGGGAGCGCTGGTGTCACTGTTAAAACTTTGACGTTTGAACACTGCTTTATCCCAGAAGCCTCCTGCTGACTCCTGGATTCTTTGGGCAGACAGATTACCCAAAAGCAGCAACTTTTTGGTAACAGACTGATTACTCACTTGTATGCTCTGTTCTCCTCTGTAAAATCAGTCATCAGCACAGTCAGAGCTCCTGGACTCGACGCCTGAGTTGCTTAACTACAGGAGCCTTGAAGGACAGAAAAGTTGTCGTCTTGTTGTCATCACATTTTTTTCAGGTAAAGAAAAAATAAGACCAATTGCCAGAAGGGCAAAACATGTCACCCAGCAAATGACATACAAAATGATTTGTTCCCAATAATGTGTGACGAACTAGAGAGCAGAAAAAAAAACTGTGGAAGAATGACAAGATTGTAATTATGAAGTGTATGTAAATGATTGTATGTAGGAAGAGAGCATTAAAGGCACAAAGTGTAGATATGAGAGAAAGATGAGGCGTTGGAAATGGAAAAAGCGACAGATATAGGCTTTGATTTTGCATGTTTTCTTGATGGGATATGTTTTTCTTTTGGTGAGTTTATAAGGGTGCTGGTGAAAAAAGTGGTGAACACATGAAATACATGCTCTTAGCACAAGTCATCTCCACTTGACCATGACTGGATTTACACTGGCACAAACAATCTGGCATATTTCTTTTTTTAAGATACATATTTTGGGGCTATTATGCCTTTTTTTAATGGGACAGTGGTTAGAGCAGGAAATGAGGGAGCGAGAGGGGAGATACATTCGAGAAAGGAGCCGCAGGTCAGATTTGAACCTGGGCCGCCCGCTTGGTCCATCGGCGCCCCAAGCTGGTATATTTCTTACCCATTTCTTAAATTAAGGTTTGTTTGTGCATTACACAATGAGGGAAAATTAATTAATCAGTAAAAGCTTTTACTTTAAATATATTGATTGGCTCAGCAGAGAAGGCATTTAATGTATTTTAAGCTTTCAACTAATGATTGTAACTGTTTCGCCTACATGCCTCACAAGCTGAGTTTAAAGCTCATGAATGTCACATTGCCTATTTTCAAATTACAATTTCCTCAGGAATCTTTTTACATACATCCAAGGTTTATGTGGTAGAAAGAAAACCCAGATCCAGGCTGTGACTTTGCCTCAGGTCTAAATGAGTAGTGGTTCAGCGGTGTTTGCCTTTCTTCAGCAGCATGGAGAAGACAGCATCAGTGCCAGACAGTAAGGGTTACCTCTAATTTCTCTCCCTCAGTAAATCCAGCCAGACTACTCCCACTCACACCAAATATATACACACACAAATATGCACATACAGCAGTAAAAGTTTGCTGTCACAGCTATCAAGATCCTTTACACTGCTCCGATAGCTCGCGGCCATCACCTGCACTCGACATGAACTCTGTGAACACAGTCCGTCCTGAATGAAGGAGACGCGTGCAAACAAAATAAAACAAGAGAGATGCTGTAAATCATTTCAGTTCTGTTCTTCACTCATCTCTTCACATTGTAAATGTAACCTGGTGTGTCAATAAATGCATTACCAAAAGTAAAGCTTTATCTTTTTGAATTCTTGAACATGTCCTTCCATTGGAACCCCATGTGTTAGATATTCATCGTGCAGTGACATTGAAACGATATTGGCCTCGCTCAGGGATATGTGCAGTTTGATTAGAATCTGACCGTGGCGAGGTCGTTCAGTTTGGCACACGAAGACTCTGTAATAAAGACATTAAAATAATGACAAATAGAAACGGCTCTGGAAGCCTGAAAGGGAACTTGCATTATCATATGCTCTATGTAGTATGGAACTACAATAACACTGTTTCCAGCCTTGAAAAATATGATGGTTTTTTTTCTGCCTTTATTGTAGTCAAAGTTTGACCTAATAGCTAGGTATTGTATGTGTTGGTGTTTTGAGTTAAAACAGAGGCCGGGATTTAGCTGAGGTGTTCTTGGGAATATTTCCCCTGGGGCGAGAGATGGGTGAAGTTTGGGTTGAGTTCCTCCACTGGCTGGAGCTGGAGCTGGGGCAGGATCCCACTTGGCCACGCTGGGGTGGGAAGAAGTTGGGGAAGTGAATAGGAGGAAAAACCAGCACAAAAGGCTTCAGCAACTCCTGAGGAGCTTTACGGGGCCGGACAAACTGGGACGATGGGGTGGCAGGAGGAGGAGCTGGAGGAGAGGCTGGATGCAGAGCGGTGGTGGAAGCGGTAGTTTTACATACAGGAGTGAAGGTTTTCTTTAATGAGACGTTTTCTGGTTTTGGCAAGGAGGTGGAGTTGGTGCTTTCAGGTTTGGAGGAAGAGAAGGGCCCGGATGTGGTGGTTTTTGAGACCTGCAAGCGTGGTGCTTTGGCTTTTCCTGAAGAAGAAAAGAATTTAGAGGTCAGGTGGAGAGGGTCCGATTTGAGGATCAAAGTACAGAACGCAGTCCGGAAAAGGGATAAAGAAAATAAATGAAAGACATTTCATATTTTTTTAGGCTGGGTAATTTGTGTTTTAACTAATTACATAGTGAACTACTAAAGCTGAAAATAATCCTAACAATTTAAAAAACAAAGATGAGTATCAATATCATATTTGTGTGAAATTGAAGAACCTATGCATGGTAGCTGTTAGTCAACAAGCGTTTAAACACATATATGACCTTGTGATGACTGTCGCCTGTTAGTAAACTCCTGATGTCCACACACAGTTGAACCACTGCTGCTCTTTGTCTCATGGTTTCTGGATTGCACACCGACAGCGAGGTTGGGTGTAGCGATGCGAGCTTGTGTTTTTTTCATCCTGTTGGAATGTCGATGCTGCTCTTTTCTGGTATTCTGGTTTGAGCCGATCCTGTCCAGTATGCCTTTGGCGTTAGCTCTATGAAGCACTTCATGAGGCGCCTCTTTTACCACTGGCTCAGGCTGATGGAAAGTGAGAAAGTGAGGTAGTTATATTCAGACATGAACTACAAAAGATTGGTTGTAAAGTAATGATTGGTGAATAAGGAATACTGTATCCTGAATAATACAGCCAAGGCTCCGGATACGCTCAATAACTGAGAGGAAACCTAGACATGAACTAACATAATATAGTTATTATAAAACTGAACAGGAGAAATCTGGCTTCACAGACGGAGATGAATGCTTATGTTGTGCTTCATCAGCCCGAAAAACAGTCGAGCAACAATTAAAATTGCATTAAGAGGATAAAAAGAAAAATAACAAAATAAAATAACAGTTTATGAATTAAAAATAAAAGCAACACCTCTTGTTCTGCACACCATTCATAATATTAGTAAATTAAAAGATGAAATGGTGAGAGGAGAGGAGAGGCCCACCATGTCCTTGCTGCTGGCTGCAGGGTCACCTGCTGTCTCAGCATCGGCCCACACAGCAGCCTACTGCTCTCTTCAACACCTGAATTATTCACAAGCCCTGTGCACACTACTGGGACATGCAGCTTGTGTTGGTTTAAGTGTGTATTTTGTTTGTAGTGTTTACCATGCACGTAAATGCAAATGTCTTTATGCAAGCGTTGGATGATTGTTATTTCTTATAGACAAGTGTGTATACATTAATACTGTCGCCTGCTGTGCATGGGCATACACAGAGATCGCTGCTACCTGTGTCTCTCTGCACACGCAGGTAAACATTCTTCAGGAGCTGCGCCGTAATGCAGTCTTTGGTGGACGCCCTGAACTTCATTGATGCTAACTCACACAGACAGGGGGCGCTGAATTATTCAACAGGCACTCTCCCTTGCCTCCCTTTTTTTCTCCGTCACCTCTGTAAATCTCACTTCCTCTCCATCTCCATCTCCACTAACCAACCATGTCATACTCTCTTAATCTCCCGTCTTCATCCCCCGAAAGCTAAACCAGCTAATCTTCGATGTCTGCATCCAAACGTGTCACACTCAAACTCTGAACGGTGAAGAGAACAGAGTCATTGTTAAAAGAGTGTGGGTGTACTACCCTGTTTAAACTGTCTAAATTCCTAAACTCCAACTATGACGTGCTCTGCTACTTCTGCTGTTTTTATTATCCCCAGATGTTTTAGTATGGAGAGCTTATAAGTGAACTTTACAGGGCGCTGCTATCACAGTCAATGTAAGCCAGCAGTGTTAAATGCGCACATATAATTGCTATTTTTATGGCATTTTTCAGAGTGCCACAATAACTCTTGATTAGCTGAGCTTATTGGAGGTAGCGGGAGAAAAAAAACAGTTTGAGGCACCATTACAGCAGTTTGATTATTATTTCATCCCTATCTGTGGAGGAATAAAATGTGATGAACAACCAGAGAGGAGCAGGCGCCACAGTACCAGAGATCTTTGTCACACCCTTTTGGGGGTGGGGGGCTTAATAACCCCGTAATGCTCTCACAAGCTTAAGAAAGGGTTTCATAATGGGAAGTAGCACGTCGTAAACATGGATATGTCACAAGTTATTAGGTATGGAGGGAAATCCGGACACAAGGACTTGCTGATGAATCCTATACCAACAAACAGCACCCATAGCCAGATAGAGCGGGTTCTACCTCCTATAACAGTCTTACTTCAAGACCACAACAATACACAGTAATGACGAGGGGAAGGAGAGAAGAGGTTCAGACAGAGAGGATCAGATGTTAAAAAAGAGTTTCCTTGCGTTTCTGCACTGGTGTATTAAAGGTGCACTATTTTGGTAGAGAAGCGTGAAAGTTGGAGAAATGTACAGATTCTGTGGTATATGTTCATAACTCTACAAAAACTGTGTAGAAAATCTAGCCACTGGAACACTGTATGAGGATAAACAGCTACGTGAGAAGTTATGGTGGGGGGCCAGCAACAATCAAACTGAAACTGTCCTGGTAGCTTTTTAGCTCCAAACAGTATTCCACAGACTATTTTTTCCTTTTAAATCAATATTTATTTATTTATTTATTTCAGAAAATATAGCATAGAATAGTTTCACTTCACTATGTTCTTTTTTCTTCTTCTAGAAATGTAAAATCTTCTGAGTTTAATGTGAATGTTGTTCATTGTTGTCTTTTTTATGGCTGCAGCATGGGTGAAGAGCTCAAGACACGTGTCTCACTTTGTGAAACAATAGTTCATTTGATCTTGAGTGCATCCTCGTTGGAAGACACTTCTATGTGTTATTAAAGTAGAATGAATAAACACCACACAAACATATCCCACGTATCAAGGAGACTAATTCCAGTGTGTCCGTTTTCTCCAAAGCTCTTCTCTTTGTATTGGCATAAATGGTCTGCTGCCAAGTCTCAACTCTATCACTCATCTAATTCTTTTATCTTACCCTGACTACCTGATCTCTACGTCCTTCATTCTCAGCATGCATTCTCCTTTATCCTGCCACTTCCACCTTAGACATTTTCAGGTTGCTGATTGGACTGAGACAAGACATTTGAGTCTGTGACTCTGCATTCTCATTCTTCATTTCTTCTAGCACCCTGACCTCTGTCCTCTGCTTGTTTGTGTCTCCAGGGTTTGACTGAACAACCAGTCAACACTGAGACACTCATTTCCAAATGATCTTAACTTCAGCGGCAGAGTTAACCGTTGAATTCCTCTTTAAGCTGTTGAAAACCCAATGATGCTTGTAATACTATCAATTGTAAGAGAGAAATAAAAGGTATTGATCTTTTAGTATGTCCATTACTGTGCAGCCCTAATATGTATATATGTATACATGTGTATACAAATTATATTTGAATATACATTTTCTCTTCTTGCAGCACTTCCATCACAACCAGGCTTCATCTCACTTTGCTTTTCTATCAGGAAAGCCTGCAACCAGGGGCTTCTCTCCGCTGGCACTTTTCTGCCATTAAAGATCAGAAAGCTTGCCAGGGTCTGATGCTAAATGAGCTACTGCTAAATGAGTCCCTGCTCATCTCGTTGGCTGCACTACGTGATAGCAGAGGCAGCAGCAGTGGACCGGCAGTGTGCAGAGACTTTGAAAGAATAAAAATACAATCAAGACAGAAATCCTCTAAATGTTGCTTTGCATTTGAAGAGAAGTTTTTTTTCAAACCCTTTCTCATTAGAGTGGAGGCTGCACATAGAAAAAAACGGCTGTGACATTGAGCTACTTTTGATGTTTTCAGTGAGTGATACTTTCTTGTGCTCATTGCTTTACTAAATAAAATCTTAAAATGCTAGTCCCCAGGCTCAATTTGGTGCATTAGTCTAGTGCTGTGGATATGAACTGTATTAGTCAGTTTATCAGTCTTAACCAATTCTTTGTTCTGAAAGGTCTTCTGTTGTGGAACGCTTACTTCTTTGATGAGAACAGCAAGAAAGCAGCCATTGTTCTGTGCTGAGGGCTCCAACATGAAAAAAAGGTTTGTTTCCTCTTGGCCCTCTAAGTGGTCCGGATTCATGAATGGTGATGGACTAAGCCTAGATGAAAACACATCCACAAGCAGAAAAATTCACAATCAACAATAATTCACTGATACAGTAGCATACATAAAACATGAGCTACATTAACAAGTAAATAAATGCACATACATCTAGTTAGTTTGGTAAAGCCAGTGACATCCACACTATTTATACTATGTGTGTTTTATTCATGCTAGCCTGAGGCGTTGCCAGCACACTTAGGCAGCTTACTGCAGAGAGGAGTCAGTCTTCGTACATTCAACTCTACAGGAATTGTAAACTTTAGCAAGCCTTTCAACAACACACAAACACACTCACAAAAACACTTGAAAAAATATATAAAGAATGTCTCCAAGAGGGCAAACTGTCTCAAAAGCTTTCCATCTGTCCTTTTCACAGCATTTAGAGACATATAATGGCACCTTTGATTATATTTTCACTGAATCTCCCTTAGTTTGTGCCGGAAGTGTGCTGAGCCTTTGACAGACTCCCCGTCTGAAAACAGACAAACACCCCAGCAGGCTGACAGACAGTGAGGTAAACTCACAAACAAATACAGATGCAGAAGGTGAACAGAGGCACGGAGGTACTACAAAGATTGAGTCTGACCTGAAGGTTGGTTGTCTTGGTTCTCCCTCCTGCTCGGAGCGGGTCTTGGCTTGCTCCAGGGCTCTGCTCACAACCGCCTCATTCTCATCAGGGTACAGCGAACAGGTGGAGTAAATTACTACCAAAACCTTCGGAACTACACACAAACATTTGTGAAAGTGAAAAAAAGACATTTAAATGTAAAAGCTTTATTGTCATATGGTATCACCTGAGCATTATAAATTAAAAAAACATATATTACATGAAGTGTAATATATGAAAGAGGACAGACAAGATGACATGTCTCTAAAAAGGGCTTTGCTCTAATTTGATGGCAATTACGATGATTCAACCTGAGCCATCATCCTCATGAAGAGCAAGCCTTTAAATATTCATTTCTAGAGCTAAACATTGCTCTTCTTATTCAGTTGCAGCTGGAATGTTGATTTGATTTCCTTAATTTGAAAAGTGATTGCTTTCTCACTCACTAATTATAGCCAAAAAAGAACAATTAGAACCAAGATGATAGAAAAAAAACTAAAATGAGGTGGAGACATTTGTTTTTTTTTGTTTTTTTCAAGATGTCCTGTTTTACAAGATATCCACCTCACAGCTGGGACACAGGCTACAGAGGTGTGTCTGTATCAGAGGTGTGTTTGTATCAGTCTGTGTGAGCATTTTTCCGTGTCTGTGACTGTGTGAAGGCGCTAAAATGAGACCATCGACTCAACCAAGCTGAGGCACTCGATACACACCCACGATTAATTAACAGTGCTATTAGAAAGTATCTACACGAGCAAAAATGTAGACGAGGGCCAATCGATGTCAGCATGATTAGAGCAGCTGGTTTTCATCACTAACAGAAAGACTCCACCTGCTCGATAAGCATGAGCCAGGCAGCACAACAGACAGAGGCTAATGAGTGTAGTTCATGGATATCCATTGAATGCTGCTGAATGGAATAAAATACAACATATATTGAACTCAGCAGCAAAGCCCTGACGGTAAGATATAACTGTAACATCTGTAACAAACAGAATATCATGTCTTGACAAAGTAGGGCTCTGATATATTATTCAGTTCTAAAGAATACAATACAAAGCAGTATCACTAATCACTTGTTTAAAATATGCAAGGAATGCTTCATCAGACTGGGGCTGGCCGGTGCACAGAAACATTAGCATTCCTAATTAAGACTCAGACAGTCTCCCAGGGACACCACAGGCTTCAATCTAATGCTAAACCAGATTAGATAATTAGGAAGTGTAAGCTTCATTGTGTCAGAGGTGAGAGAGGCTGCACACTGAAGACTATGCTCATGGTGTGTGTGTGTGTGTGTGTGTGTGTGTGTGTGTGTGTGTGTGTGTACATGTCAACATAGAGCAGGTGGTTCAACACTCACACTTCAAGGCAAGATCGATATCCTTCTTCTGTTGGGCTACCAGAGCTTCCAGTTTGCTCTGGGCTATCGCGTCCTGGGATAAGTCCTGTATTAAATCCATGTCTGAGAAAATGAGAGGAGAGTGAACTGCAAAGTGACTCAACCAACCCACGAAACAAAAAAAAGAACAGCAATGACCTTTGACGTTCAATTACAAAATGCTCTTGTTGATATCTAAGGACTTTATGTCAAAGTGAAGAGAAAACATAAAGAAGGGTGCCGTGGGTGAGGAGC
Source organism: Symphodus melops (assembly GCF_947650265.1). Classification (NCBI taxonomy): domain Eukaryota; kingdom Metazoa; phylum Chordata; class Actinopteri; order Labriformes; family Labridae; genus Symphodus; species Symphodus melops. The sequence continues at coordinate 11,516,647 of NC_136699.1, read as the reverse complement.
TGTCATCACTTACATTCACAGAGTGTGAGGTTGAGCTCTACACACCACACAGTACAAACTTAGATTGTTTTGAGTTCACACGCAGCATTCTGAATAACAATGACTTACCATCCTCAAGTATATTTCAGTACTTACATGAAGGGGGCATAAAGGAAACAAGGTTACAACCAGTAGTTTAGAAGTTCACAGTTCACTATGTACCTCCATTTTCTTGCAGTATGAACTCCAGTGGGTTGCTGACAGCAGACACAGAACACTTTGGGATCAACAGAATAACGCACACCTTCTGAAGTCGCTTATCATCTCCGTCCAAACAGTGGAAGTCCTCTGGTATCAGCTTCACATCTAAGCATGCACACACAGTCTAATTTACACACAAAGACATATGTGCCTCTTGCTTAATGTTTGTTTCAGATGTCCCGCTCTGACTCCTGGTAGAATAATACCCAGCCTAAGGGCATGTTTTGCAATTATAAAAAAGTCGGCCTTGTCACCTACGCTAAGTGTTTCCCTGATGACTTACTGATGTGGCAGACACTATCAGCACATTGTTCCTTACTAAAGCTAAGACTGGTTTTGTCTGGTTTCTGTTTCTGCAGTCAAAAAGCTCTAAGGATTTACAAACAAACAACTAACAATCTTCAACCTTTTTTTCTGATTGAGGGACATTTTTAAGTCATTTAGAAATACCCCAAAAGTTTTATTGTGTTGACCTGCTCACAATAAAAAAAAAGGCAAATCAATATTTGATGTAGTTTAGTCCACTTTTTTTTTTTAAAATTGGCCACGTGCTTAAAAAAACAGATACTTGTATGAATAAACTAAGACAATAAAGACCAATATAGCCTTTGGAGTCACACAAACAAAAAGAGTCACAAATACAGCGCTCATTCATTCTATGCATACTCTTGCATCCGATGTCAGTCACAGACTGCTGTAGGTCCTCCCTCTGGGCGTCTGTATGGTCACTGACACAAACGTAGACAGTGGGCTGGTTATTGCAGTTATCTTTATGTTTCCTGGCAATAAGGGATGCGGTGTGGGAGACTGTGAGGCCGGAGAAGCAGCCAACCATAAGAACATCTCCTTCCTCTTGCTGCAGGGAGCACACTGCATTTGGGCCTAGGCTGCAAATTTTATCCTGGAGACACAGTGGTTTTAAAAAAGAAAAATAAGTAAAAGATAAGTACAGTATTAGAAGGTTAGATTATAGGAAGGCAGGAAAAGATGAGACAGGAGAAGGAGTCTGGAGCAGCAAATCAGGAAACAAGATGAGGGAAGATGGGGAGATGGGAAAAAAGGTATAATACAGAGAAGAAATGATAGGAGCAGTGGAGACAGATGAAAAGCAGGACGTCCTTCAATCAATAGGGTGCCCTCTGAAAATAGGATGTGGGAGCCCTGGGGTGGCTTGAGTTTCTGTTGTCGGTATCCAGATCACAAGGTTTGTCAGGAAGGACAAACCAGTGAGGAGAAGGACAGGGAACAGGGACACTGAGAAAGAAGAAGGAAGAAAATGGAGCGAAAGCATGGTGAAAGCTCATATAACAGAGAGAGGGAGACGTGATAAATTAGGCAGCAGTGTTGAATATTTGATTGAATTTGGCTGCAAAATCGGATTTAATTGTGTTGTGATGCTGTGTGCTGCCTACAGTTTGTACGGCAGCTTGACTTTAATGGAGTAGAAATTAAATGATTAAACCGCCTCCCCCCCTCCCTGCCTCGAGAAATCTTTATGGCTCAGAGTGAAGTATGACCAGATGAGAGCAAGTGGTGTGAAATATATGTATCCAGGCAAACTAATCTTTGTTGGCATATGGGGTATCAGTCTTATAATCAATTTGAGCAAGGCCATTACCAAAGTGAAGTTATGAACATCAGAGATTGATTGGCCTTGCAGATGTCTACCTCCATAAACTCTACATGGCGCTGCTCCTGTCAGAAAGCTGGTCTCTGTCTGCACTTCATACCTGTATGATAAGTTTGTGGTTGTTAAGCAGCTCGGTGGAGTATAGCTGAGTCCTCTGCTGAGCAGGGAATACCAGTACATCCCCACAGTGGGGATCCTGACAGAAGGTCTGGCCCTCCAGCTGCCCAATCGATTTCACCTGCGTGAAGCCAGCCGTCTTAAGCGTACTTTGGACCTCATTGAGGCTGAAAGCAAAGAGGGAGAGAGCAGATTAGTTAAAGCTCAAAAGAAGGGACTTAGGAAGCAGGGAAAGGGAGGAGAAGGTGTGAGGTGGGATAATGACAAGGACTGTCATCATAGGTAATAATAACGTCGAATTGATGTGTGGCCTTTTCAAGAAGTTTTATAGTGAAATTGTAAAAAGCCCGTGAGATACACACATGCCCTCGCACACACACACACACACACACACACACACACACACAAGTAGTCCCAACAGGTGACCTTTACAGTCCTAGAGCTTGCTGAGGGTTGTTGCTGATTGAATCTGTCCACAGCAGCAGGATTTACACCTAACTGAATCAGCCTGTCAAGGGGCGTGCAAGAACACACATTAACGCACACACACCCGACAACACGTAGACACACACATCCCCACACGTAGTCCAGTGGTTTAATTGGATGTCAGCTAGGCACCTGGCCCATAAAATATTGGGCAGCACCCCAAGTTAAAGGTCTGTGTGTAGATGTAGATGTGTTTGTTTTAAGGCTCACACACACACACACACACACACACACACAACATATGCTTACAGTGCATTCTGGTGTTTACTTCCAGGTGTGCAGGTACAGGTTGATGTAATCTATAGCTCTGTGTGGGGGAGTGATGTGAGGTGTGTTTGGGCGTGCTGACCTGCTCTTCCATGTGTTCACCCATGCAAACAAGGGAAGGCTGCTCGACCTCTCCTGTTTCTTCTTCACACTCTCCGGCAGAATGCATTCAATGGTTAAGAGATCATGTTTGATCCTGCAGCGGGCCAGAGAAGCTGCAAGCTTGGTTTTACACCTTTGTTCAATACACACAAAAGAAAAGATACTCCTCGTCATTTATACCTCTTCTCTGATGTGTGCTTCAAGTTTATGATCCTTCTTTGTCACTGTCTCCTTGTTACTTATTTGACCTTACCCGTGGAGGTAGCTCTCCACATCTCTTACTTCCCGTATGATTTCTTCCTTCCCATGGCGTTCCCGTGGGAGGAACTTTCTGTCTTGGAAGTCGTAGAGCATGACAGCAACGAGGCTCATCTGATCATCTGGCTAGAGCATAAGAAAGAAATGTGGTTAATTGGTTACTTTGGTTTTATCAAAAGAACTATGATCATGGAAAAACAAAAATGGAGTCTGGTTTGTAATGTAAATATAACTGAAACACAAGCTCCTATTTGGCAAGACAAGACAAGCTCATTTCTATCGCAGGATTAAGTAAGATTTAAAGTTCTTCACACAAGACACAAAAAGAAAACATTAAAAGAAAAATCCCCCAACCAACCAGCAACATTCACAGAGAAGATAAAATGTAAAAACTATGTCATAAAAAAAGACCCAAAAGAAGGACAGAAATATGACATTAAGCAAAAAATAATAATTTAAAATACAAGAAACATAAAGTAGTGATGTTATCTGCTCTGCATGCCTTTCATTGTTACATTGCTCTGAAGTCCCTGACTATAGTCTTATCTTCCCGACAGACACAGACAGTATTATGTAAATGACGATGCCTCAAAGTTCTGCACATAAAGTGCATAAAAAGCATTAAAACTGAGGCAGCTCTATCTACCACATGGTTATGGTGTACTGGTAATTACACGATGTTACTTTCTTTTTAGAGGGATTCAATGCAGCATACTAAATCAACCAATTTGAAGAAACATTCTCTCTCTCTATCTCTCTCTCTCTCTCTATGTCACACACACACACACACACACACACACACACACACACACACACTTAAGGTCGTCCTGACATGACCTCTCTGCTGCCACTTAATAGAACATTGGAGGAAACCTGAGTTATGTCTCTGACTCTCCTCCTCCCTAATTGTTTTGACCCCTTCCGCTCTTCAACATCTTTCCTGTATATATGGCCCTCTCCATCTCTCTTACTTCATCTCTTTTCTGTCTCTGGGTGGGAGGGCACCAGCCGCTTTGGTAGCAGATGGTGTTCCACGACAGCAACAGCTTGCAACATCCACACACTGGCCTAATGAGCCGGATCACCGGTAAACTACCAGGTTTTATGCTGCAGCTGAGGAATTAACTGGCAGTAAATATTAATTCAGGGAGTTCTTATCTCATTTTTGCAAAGGTCAGTTTCACAAACAGGTTGAGCTGTAAACTTCTCTTGTCGGTCCACCCTAAGTTCCACTTGCCCTTTGCCAAGGTTAAACCCTTGGGTGTGAGAAAATTCCCAGTCATGGCGTTGCCTGGCAACTGCGCCTCATGGCGGGAAACTGGCATACAGTCAACATGCAGGCTGTGTTTAGTCCCCCATGTATGCAGGTCTATAGCATGAAAAATGAACCTGCTCTGATTCAGTTTCACATGGGTGTGTGTACCTATTTGATGTTCATCTGCTAGTGTACCTAATGTACTCACCCTACAGCTAGTTTGTCTCTTAACCAATTACTGTTATTAACATCACAGTCTCCTTCCTCTCTTTCTTTAAGGCTTCAGATGACATATTTTCTCTCTACATTGTGATCATACATGTGTCAGGCTCTTTAAGCATACAAGTCTAATCTAAATCTGAATTTTTTACTCTTACTTTACTTTTCCTAAAAACCCTTATGTACCCTCATCACACACCCCTTTATTTTCCTGCCTACCTACTCCCCTCACACCACCTCTTTCTCCTTTCTCTATCAAGGTTGAACTTTATAGATGCCAGCAGTGTAAAAGGACGTGAGAGTGAGTTCTAAAGACTGTCTCATTGTGTCTGGGCTTTATTGTCTCGCCAGAGGGATGCAGAGTAACGACCTGCCACCACCACAGAGGGAGACCCATTCATTTCACTGCCGGCCATATTTCACAAGGCTACAGTGGGGGTGTGCTGTTTGTGTTTGTGTTTGTGTTGAGATTGCTCTGCTTACGCACCTCCATTTGTATTAATGTGTCTGCAAATGCTGATCATTGGCTGTCTTAAATCTGTAAACTCCACGACAGCTCGGTTTTCTCTTTATACACTCGACACCTCTTGCTTTCATTACTCCTCTCTCAACTAGCTTCTTGCACACTCAGAATACCTGTGTGCATGTTTTATCACCATGCACACAGTTAGAAGAATAGCAAGCAACCCTCCTTCTCCTTCCGTTTTTATGTCTGTGTGTAAAAGTAGGGAAAAAAGTTCATACCAATCTCCTCCTGCGGATACCTTTGCATTTCAGTAGTCGAGCGTTTCTTCACTGTCGTACAGCCTGCTGTTCACTGCTTTGCTGCCAGTCTTCCTTTTACAACTATGCAACATAGCCTTACTTTCACTGATTACATTCAGCTTGAGGCCCTTGGATGTTTGTGCGAAAGACACTGTGCAGAATAAATACACCACATCCAAACGCACTGCCCCTGGGTTGTTACGGCATTTAGACTTTATCACTAATTAATGGGATGTTTTGTTTGAGAAAAGCAATAAAGGAAGAGACAAATCCAGGCAACTGCAGCCACAAAGTACCTTTTAGATGTGTAAGTCCAAAGGGAGCGGTTGTCATTGATTAGGGTGGGGAATATAAAAGACACAAGGTGCTTTGCGAGTTGATGAAAGGAGTGTATCAGAGTAATACATCAATAATACTGTTCCTGATTAGAGGTCTAGATGAGAGAACAAAGACGGTGTCGAGTATGAACAACAGGACATGAATATCTGAGAGCAACGCATAAAGCTCACTCAGAAGCAAGTGTAAGAAAAGAGCACAGGGTAATCAAAGGGCTCGACAAAAGAATAAAAAGGTAAACTCCCAAACTTCAGTCCAGATTTTCTCATAATCAAACAGACTATAATTTCAGAAGCAAACCGTGATTTTCATGTAAACAAACACAAAAGGGATTTGACTGTCCTGTTTTGAAAATACATCACCCACTGTACTCACCATTTGCTGAAAGAGGTAAAAGCAGCTGTCAATCATGATGTCCTCCAGCAGCTTTTGATCTGTGCAGAAACAGAGTCGAACATGGTTAGGGTGGATGGATGGAAATGTAGTAATGAGACTGTCCATTACTAATTATGTGTCTGAGATATAGCAATATGAATTATTGCCATGTTTTGTATGAGTATCCAATTATCCCCAGGAACCCATCTCAACTCTTTCATCGAGAGCAGGAGACAGAGGCAAGTAAGATACATGCTACAAAGGACCAAGCCATGTCTGATGATAAGAACGTGTTTAAAGAGAGAGAAAGAGATTACCGTAGGATGAACAGGGGATCCTAGAGGCACCCTCGAAGATCGTGATTTAATTTGGAAGCATAATTCAATTAGATGAGGGGGGCAAATTTACTGTGATTAGACGCTCATTTGATGCTTAATTAGAGGTAATCGGATGCTTCATTTGCCTAATTTCATTCATTTATTGTGTCTTGGGTAAATGGGCGTGTGAAATCGAAGAACTAATGACATTAATGACATCTGCAGCAATAAACAGCTGCATCTCAATACCATTAGGGAGTAATGTTTGTATAAATCTTGTTATCTACAACACACTTGATTTCAAGACCTGTCACTTACAAATAATGTTGCGCTGACTCGATGGAGAAAGCTGGCTGTCCCATTCAACACTTTAATTGATTACATTCTTTTTTCCATCTGCTAGGGTTTACTTTACATTGACCTTCGCCTGACCTTCTTTATCAAATCTTGACAGCAGTCTGAAAAGGCTAAGTATGAACTGTTAAGAGGCGAGAGCCGCCTGTCAGGTACCGGTTTAAAGAGTTTTGCATCTTTATGCCCTGGCTTTCATATCATAAAGACACCAAATGTCTTGCCAAACAACGGGATACTTCCTTACACGAGCGCAGGCAGACGTCCCTTCCTGTCTGTGAACAGTGGGCTCTCCCTTTCAGTAAGAGGAAGACGCGAAGAAGCTATCTCTATCCAGTTTATCGCATTAGGATTTACGGACAGCTGCAACCGAAGCCGCTCTCCAGGTACAGTGTTTGCTCATTACGCACTGGAAATAGGAAAATGGACAAATGTGTACGTGTGTACAAAATATGTTCATGTTTCTACAGTAGTGAGGTTGTAACCTAAGGGGTATGAACAAAAGGTGAGTGTAAGTGTAAAAAAGAAAACAGTGTTGATTTTAATATTCATGTTCAGTGCACGTAAATGTCATGCGTTGCCTACTTGAGTCATTCTTATTCTTGTCAGACACATCTCTTAAGCTGCAAGTCAAAGGTAAGCTCAGGATACAGCCAATCCACTGAGACGCCATGAAAACCAGACGCTGCTGTTAACTTATCACAACATCATAAATCATGCCCAACTGTACTCTGGGTCTCAGCCAGATGCACGTGAGATAGAGGGCATGCAGGCCGGGGGAAACAAACACATCTGTGTAGAATCACATCCACATGTACACACAAATAACCAGGTTAATAATCGAGGAAACAAATGAATATCATTAGCAGCATTCAAATGTATAGCAGACGCAGGTCAATAAGGGTTTATATTAGTGGCCATTACTACAGAGGGTCTTAAAGATAAGCCCTGTGGAGATAAGCACTTAGTGCACACAGAGCAGCTCAGACCCCAGAGGGAACCATGATGGTTGGGTCTTTAGAGGGCAGAGGCTTCGGCATGCTATAAATCACACCCAGTAGGTCGAGTACAACACAGACAAATTTCTGCTATAAATCACTACCAATAGAAATCTTTACACAGCAGACACAGAATTTTAAATCAAAACTACTTTAAAAAAGAAGTTGACAGATGAATGGAAAAACGGCGTGAAACCAGTCATACAAAAAGGCAGTCATTGACCAGCAGGAGGCGCTACTCATTGCAGGCCTCATGTGAAGCTTATGTGTTTTGTGGCATCCATCCAGGTATTGCACAATGAGCAGTGACTGATGATGACTGCGGTCAAACAGATCCATTGTGAAAGAGCCAGACCTGAACCCGGGCTCCTTTTCTTTCAGCTCTTTGTCTCACATCGTACTGCATCAGTACACCCGGTTGAACATTAATCTAACAGAGGACCAGCCAAAAGAGGTAAGTGCCATGAGTTATACAATCACCTTTCAACTAAATGGCAAATATATCTCACACTATTATATTCTAACTACCTGGACAATTTCATATTTGCTGAGGCATACTGTTGGTAACTGCTATGACCGTGGTCAAGGACAAAAAAAACCTTTCCCTTAAGCTCTAAATCCATCCGAACACAAAGTGGTCCAAAGAACCTTTCTTGTTGCACACAGGGATACAGCGGCCACAGTCTGTGACAAGGGCGCCTGGATGTCTTGTTGGAAAATATGGACAATGAGGCAGAAATACTCAACGGAGAGGTATGCAGGAAAGGTGGTGAAGCGGAGGAGGGAGGCTCTTGTGGCCAACAACAAGGTCAGCCACATTATTACTTCAAAATATTCTCTACAACTGGTGGTATAACATCACAGACGCCAACAACTGAGAGACCTGAAGGTATAAATGAACCAGGAGAGAAAAAATAAACTGCCTCCAGGTCAGTGATCAAGAAGACAGTCAGTCAATGAATGAAATTAATGAAAGGCATTTTAGAGAGACAAGCGAGGTCAATAAAACAGAAAAGCCCTGAAGATACAGAAATGAGAGGAAGCCAAGTCAAGTTGGAGGAGCAATAAGAGAAAAGAGCTTAAAGGCTAATATTTCTCATTCAAGCTCTTTCTTTTTATTAAATCTACACCAGCGGAAAACATCATCACACATTTCCTATATATTTTATTTTTTACCTACATTGGTAATTCTGTGTCCTCAGCCATCTTTATGAAACTCACTGGGGGACTTTTTGGTATTGAGCAGATAAAAGTCATAATCACAAGATCAATGCAAGAGCTCATTTGCTTTGTGTGTCTTTTCAGTGTTGTTGTATTTTTTGTTGCTGAGGCATTTCTCCTTTAGGTCAACAACCCACCTCAGTTCACTTATGGTTCAGTCATTCCAAGGCAGTGCACACTGCACAGTGTGCTCTGTGTGTGCGTGTGTGTGTGTGTGTGTGTGTGTGTGTCTGTCTGTTTGTGTCTGTATTTCTACCGGCAGGGGTGTGTGTCACTAGCAAATCAATTTCTGCACCAAAAGTCAGGCTGTCCGTGGGAGGAGGAAAAGCAGAGATTAACATTGGCTTCTAGGCAGTGTCAATTCATCTACACCCAATTTCATCGCACAGCCAGTGTGAGTGATTCAAAAAATGTGACCAAAATATGTATGTGAGTGAGGTTATCATGTTTCCAACTTAAACAATCACCACCACGGGCCTTTGTTTGTGTAAAAATGATGTGATGTTAGTTTTTTGGTGGAAAGGAAACATAATTCACTTCATTCAATTTTCTTTTTACACCATGCAGAAATGTGATATCGAAGATCGGGATTAATTCAACCAGTGCAAATATCTACTTACAACCCAAAACTACTAATGATGGCTACTGTGGTGCTTCTTTTTTTCAAATGACTCCACGGAAGTCCCTCACAACCTGAAACAATACATGTGAACCAAATTCAAAGCTAGAAAAGCCAGATGTGAGGGATGGGAGCCAAAGAGAGGGACTGCACTCAAAAAGAACTGGAAAGGCCGATAGATTCTTCATATAAATAAGCTTTTAAATAAAAAAAGGAGGATTAAATTCAACAAGATATACAGTACTTTGTATAAAAACAAGGACCTTGCAATGAGATTTATAAGTTATCTCTTATATACTCAGCAATCTAGAGCATTTCAACTTGCACTGTAAGTACTATGACCTGCAGCTGTTAAACTAATATAGCTTGATGCAACAAGGCGTTAGGCTTGTGATGATGGATATTTGGAGGTGATCTGCATTAATTGGAGGACATGTAGACCTGAGGCTTTTCCAAGTTCAGTGGATAGATAGTGGGAAAGGACAAAATCATGAGTGGCTAACGGGGGTGTTCCAGCACTCTGACCTCTCCATCCACTAAGAACGCATAAATCGATTTCAGCCATCTTCCCTGAGCTGACAGTTGGCGCACCTCCCCTCCCTTATCACCATGGTGATTACACAGCCCCATGACTTCAACCACCCAGACCCCACCCTAGTCCCGGACAACAAATTATGGGCAAAATTGATTCGCACAGTATTCCCATTGGTCATTCAAGGCTTTTTTCTCTTCTATTTGCCCTTCATCAATCAATCTATATCCAATTCAACTTGTCAATTAACGTCATTAAGGCCATTCATTCTTATTTCAAATTGCTTGTTGCTTGCCTGGGATCAAATAACTTTAGCTTCTAATTTAATATACCTGAAATTAGTCAATATAGAGGCTGCTGTACATCCCTCTGGTGGTTTCTTTACTCTTAAATTGCTAAAACCAAAGTCAACGGGTTCAACAGTAACAATGAAATCCACTGCACTGGTCATGTGCACACTCACATTTAAGTGCATTGAAGGCAAGCTCATAAGCTGTACGTTGCATCGCCTCATCTTTGACTGCAGGTAAAGGGAGCCCTCTGTCTTTGCCAAACTTCACCAACCGCTGGGCAGCAGGCTTCTCCAGGTGGTTATTCTGGAAGACGACCGATGCCAGCAGGTAAACTCTGTCTTGAAAACCCAGCTGACCTTCGCCAACAGTCTGGAGGTCTGCAGGAACAGCAGGAACGTCGTCACCTGCTGGGTTATCCAGACTAGTTTGGGCCTTGCTATTTTCACTCTGGAAGCCAGTCTTTTTTGTCTTGCACTGGGAAGAGCGACTGGGATGCCCTCCAGCATTTTTGTTTTTCACCATATCCTCACAGATGTGTTTTCTGTCTGACCCCTGAAAAAAAAATAGTCATTTGTAATGAAAATAATAATAATAATAATATGAATTGGCATAATTACATTGGCATAATTAGAAGGAATCATTTATGAGTTTTAAGATAATTTAAGGACATTTACAGCTTTGTAGGCTAAAGCTTGTTTACAGTCTTTTTCGTGGTTTTTCATAGCCCACATTTAAAAAAAAAAAGTCTATCTTTGTGTTGTTTATAGCTTAATTGGTTTCAACATGAATCTTCTTGACGTTTCAATCTTTTAATGACTGACTTGTCTGAAAATCCCGGCAGCCTAGTTCAAGTTAAGACAGCTATTAAATAAAACTCCCCATTGAGAAAGTTCAGACGTTAACGTCTCGTTTTGGTAATGATTTGCTCTTTGAGACATTTTTAAAAGTTGCTGTCGGTAAAGCAGAAAATATTGAAGCGTCATTCACGTTACCTTAGTAGAAGACAGTCCTGTTTTCTTCTCAAGAGGTACAATCGTCCTATCCCTTACTCTTCATATCTGCCGATGTAGTCAAGACGTTTAAAGGTAGTGTCATCGTGTTTACCTTGATTTAAAGCGAACTTTGAACTACCAGTTGTGAATCTGGGTCCGTTAGAAATCGAGGGTTCGTCTCTACAGATGTTACAGTTGTTCCTACAGCCCACTAACCCTGCCCCCGAGCCTCTTAATCATCTATTTACAGAACTCTCTATAAGTAGGCTACTTGTCGTGTCTCCACTTGAAAAAAAACTTTCTTCAAGTCTGTCAACACTGTGGAGCACTTCGGAAAAGCGTTCTTCCATCACCATGACAACAGCATGCTAATTTCAGTGTCCTGCTCTTCACGGATGAAGAATTAATCTCTTTAACTCTGGGTGTCCTCTGTGTCTTTCTGCAACATAGTGGGCTGCAGTGTTACAGAGTCAAATGGAAGCTAAATGTAACCCTGCTGGACAAACATAAAACATCAAATCAAATCAGTTGAAAGATAGCATGCAGCTGTTGGTTTAAGGTGACTGTGCGTCATGAAGGTTTGTCTAAAAGCAGGGGTCTGTGTGCACAGAAGGGCCCTTTAACGAGTATAAGTAAGTTAGTTAATAAATAAATAAGTAGGCATGTGCAAAAAATGGATAGGAATGGTGTGCATTTATTTTTCTGAAATTTTGGATTGGATTACTATGATAAAATAGCACATTAAAAACATGTTGCTGCTAATTTTAACACAAAATGCCAATGGACAGTTTGAGATACAGTAGGTTTTGTAAGGATCAAGTTTTCAATAGTTCCAATAGTTTTCTGATATAATGGTTATAATGGTTCCAATTCACTCTTTAATTACAAAGCTTTCCCCATTCTTTATATAAATGCAAGGTGTGATAGATAAAACCTAAAACGTCTTCCAGGGAGATTTCCCAAAGCACCTGGTAATTCCTAAGCAGTCATTCCATCAGCACCTGAGCTGCTATATGCATGTCCGTGGTTCGCACATCTCCAACAGGGAATAGTGGGAGAATGGTCCCCACACCTTACTGGGCACTAATGGAACACAATCTAGACTACTTTCCTCAGACAGAGAATATATATTATATCAGATTTTGCTTCAACATAAAAGCCACTTGACATACTGACAAACTCACATTCACTATTAGCCTGGGGGTTTAATCATTGAATGGCTGCAATTGAGACATCAATTCTTTCGCACAACAATGGATGACTAAATAATGACCCTAAACATACTTTACTCTTAGGAATTAACTGCACTGTACCGTAGATATAGAACACAGTGGGGTAATAAATCTGAAGTGCATTCTTGTGCAAGCATCCATTGTACAGTTACAAGCAAGAAGCTTCAAGGTAACCACTGCCAGATCAGTTTATGAGAAAGGAGCGCCCTCTACTGTACGATGAAGGTGTTGTTGGTAAAACTTTCGAAAATTCAGGTATAAAATCCTTTTTTATTTAGCACCAGTTTGACTCCACCACCATAGTGTTAATAAAAGCAAAGGATTTGAATAGAAAAGGATTGTGTTTTTAGTGTTCTAAAGTGGTGTAAGAACTAACATTAACTTATCTTTTCCATATTAAACACAAATCATATGAACCAAAAACGATGAACAATTGTATTTGGGTTTAAATAAAGCTGTGTCTTATTTGAAATAAAACAAAATATGACAAAATGTGACAAATTCACCATCCTGCTGCTTTAAGTAGCATTTATAGTAACATTTAATTATATTGTCCTGCTGGTTCAAGAAATGACTTATATTGTGTTATAAACAATTTTGAAAAATGTTGGTTTATTTTAGTGAGATTTCAGGCAAAGAAAGGTCTAATTTTGCAAGACTTCTAAGACATACGTTATTAAATATGAAAGTGTTTTGAGCCAACTGATACCATGTTTAAGTACAAGTTATATTTCTTATTTTGAGAACTTTGCTGAATATTGGTGTATAAATACAGTTTTCATATCGTTCTTGTTTTGGGTTTTATCTTTTTGTATATGTAATGTGTTGTTTATATATTTTTAGCAATTTTGTATATTCATAAATGTAATTTATGTTTTACAAATAGTACATTTCAATGCTAAGTGTACTTCATGCAACAACAAAAGATATGACCACCTCTGGAGTCAACACTATAAGGATTCTTTCCTTTCGAATTGTTTTACATCCTGATCCATTCCTATGACTTTGCACTTGTGTATGCAGGCATACACAGACACATGCACTTGACTTTCCAAGTTCAAGGTATGGGGGATGTCAGAGTGTGCTCCTAGTGCTACATTATTGATGGAGCATATTACCTTACATCCTCACTTCCCTGGCTACGCTACAAACAAAGCTTGCTCATGAACTATTTAATGGATGATTTTGAACCGAAAAAAAAAATATTTTGCAGATCTGGGCATGTGCTCTTAGCCCCCAGGCATCTCATTTCAAAGTAGTGAATTAGACACCTGCTGCCTATATGGATGACAGCAGATCCCCTGAACTATATTCAATTGGGAGATGACGATAACCTTCCTATCTGCAGTGGGCTATCCATAAAAGTAAATGTGTAAGAGTATGCAGATAGAAATTGGCCTGAGCTTTTACACTTTATAAATATGGAGGATTCCAACATATGCTATTGCATAATGAATTTTACATTGCTATCCAATTGAAATATATTTACTCTTCAATCTCTCTAATTTATAATATGATCATTATGCTGTATGATAATTAGTAAGTACAACATGTTTGGAAAGCACAAAATAGTCCCTTTGACCTTAAGTGTCCAAATGCAGTTTACTCGGTCAAAAAAAAGAAAAAAAACTCTGTAGCATCACTGATCAATCAAGGTGCCTTGCCAATGATGAGGATGCTCATAAGGAAAACCATAATGAAGAATATCCACATGAAGAATCTGTCCATTACTTTAGCAATCTTCTTCCATTCTGCTCCTTTGGCGCATGTTGCTCTTTGCTCTCGGAAACAGTTGGCAATATATTCGACATTGCGCACAAGCTTGGTGTCCACACCAGGGATGCCGCTGCCATAGCTACAAAACACGCAGGGGCCGAAGGTAACAGTGGGACCTGGAGGTAGAGGCTTTTTGTCTTCAGGGCAACAGGGAAGCTTTTGGTCTTCGAAGTAACCGGGAACCTTCTGGTCTTCTTTGCAGCAGTCGCTTGTTGGGATCTTACCGTTAGAGCCTTCATATTTTCTAGGTGCAGAGCTGGAGAGGTGGCTCCTCTCCTCTCTGGTGATGTGGTGCTGGGCTCTCCCTCTATGTTGCTGTGGCTTGGGGGTCTGGGGTCTGGGGTATTTTTGACTTTGCCAGTCTTGTTTGCTAGCATGGTTACCTGGTTTACCATTTGCTTGAACGTGGGAGCTGTGGTGCTGGTAACTGACATCATCCTGGGGGGAATGAAAAGATGAAGCAGAGGACGAGGAGGCAGAGGCGCAGTTCTCCCCCACCTCATAAACACAGAAAATCTTGGACATGTAGTCAATAATGAGGACTTTTGCCCAGTGAGGAACTGGTTTGGCCTCTGCACCACAGAAGTGAATATTCATGATAAAGATGGTGAGAGATGTGGAGGCTGTGACCATGGTCATAGTGGCGATATAGTACTTTCCTGGGAGTCCAAAAGGAATAAGATAAAAGACAGGAGAGAAGGTTGCTGTCAGGACTCTGGAGACGTATTTGTCAGTATTTGTACAGTGTTTCACAATCCTTCATTAAATATCCCTTTCCCCACAAATGTCTGGTTCAATATAAAGTTCTATTAATAGTTATTAATAGGCACATATTGCTTTTAGCAAAACACTATTGTAAGCGTGCTAACATTTGCTAACAAGTTACCTTCGCATCAACAAGTGCTTGAATGCTAATGTTAGCTATCGTCTAACATAGTCTTATTGGTCATTTTTAATGCTGTTTTGAAGCATTGTCTTTTCAGCTACTGATCAGGCAGTGAAATCCTAAAGGTTTGTCAGGTTTCTGCTTGTGTTATCCTTGCTTGTGCTGTATATAAGCTCTTATGTAACTGGAACTCAGCAATACAACATTGTGAAAGCATTCCTGAGCATGGCATCAGCATAAAGTGACAGTTGTGTAAATACGGAGGACTGACAGTGTCATGGTAGAACTGGAGAAAAAATGACAATTTGTCTGTTGAGATTTCAAACAAACTCTTACCTATAAGGGGAACACTCTCAGATGGAGGCATGCTTTCAGCCACCATTAGCTGGAATACAGTGAGAGCCAGAAGAACTGTGACTCCGAGGGAAACTTTCTCTCCAGAGTCCGCAGGCAGGTAGAAACCCAGAGGAGCCAAGAATGAGATGAGGAAGCATGGAAGGAGTAGGTTGAAGATGTAAAAGGAGGAGCGGCGCTGAAGGAGTACTGTGTAGGTAATGTCTGGATATGGGTCCGAGCAGCAGCCATACATTATTACATTCTTAGTGGCAGGCATGCCATGACACTCCCACTCCACATTTTCCACAAAGTCAGACAGGTCACCGCTATCCATGCCCATAAATATGTCTACCTGAAAATATGGCAAGAGAATAAGTGCTTCAGATTTATCAAGCTGTCCAGTCGATAATGTAATCAGTGATGTGAACTAACCTGGTTGCCATTGTATGTCCATGAGCCGAATGTCAGCTTACATTCCTGGCTGTCAAAGGGAAAGTAGGAGACATCCACCACACAGGAGCTCTTGGTAATGGCAGGAGCATCCCAGGTGATCTCTCCATTGTAGCGCAGTCTCACGTTGGTGTCCATCGGTCCTGAGAAATCATCATCAGCTCTGCAGGAGGATAAAAAGTTGAAAAATTAACCATATTTGCTATTTGTCTCAGTGATGGTATAGTCTGTCATTAAAGAAGTAAGCATGAGGCTTGGAGGTTTTTGTTTAAAGGAACTGAGTAACTTAAGGTTTTAGCTTATGTTGATTTTTTTATTGTATGTTGTATGTATGTTCAATCTACTACAGGCAAATACCTGAAAAGAGCATGTTCACATTTCATCAGGGACCAAACCTCTGTAATTCCTGCTTTATCTGTGTATTGCATGGCAATGTTAACTTAAAACGATAGATTTTTTAAATGTGTGTGGTGTGTGTGTGTGTGTGTGTGTGTGTGTGTGACGTACTGGCGTACTTGTTATAGAGCACGAGGTCGGGCCTCCACACCAGGCTGCTGGGTATGTGGATCACCTCCAGTCCGTCATAGTCCTCTTTATTCCACCTGAGGTAAGCATCATGCCATGTCTGCCGGATCCACAGGTAGGCAATCAGCACCTGGTTCCTCTCATCCTGCAAACACACAGAGTTACTGAAATAGGAATGAAGAGACACACAATACATAGAATATATACTAACATTAGCTTAAAGAGTGATCATTTTCGTCTCCTCTGTGCAGCTCATTATCTCTCTATGTGCATCATGAGAGCCAGCATGTTTCAGAATATGACAACAGTTGAAATCCAGACCTGTCTGTCTATATCAGGTGGATGAGCAGAGTTGACAGCTGATTGAGGTGGGTGGGGTAGGCTTCACTAAAGCACAAGCTCTTTCAGGAAAAAGACACTCCAACAGACATGCTTATTTGTTATCTGGCTCTGTCTCCTCAAAACTAACAAACTGATTGCCTGGTATCAGAGGCAAAGCTGTGTACTGTATTCAACCGCACACAGCAAACTCACATGCACAAAACTAGTGTTTATTCACTGTGGGATGGCACAGCACTGAACCTGAACAGGAACCTGAGACAGCTGAGTAACAGTGAGCTCGTCTTGTACAGCAGGAGGCCTGTCAGTAATATACTTCAGCATTCTCTGCTTTTGGCGACTACTGTCTTTGCGAAATGAGCCATTACTAATGATTGAAAATACAAATCATATTCAAAAGCATCTATGTTGACCTTGATAAAATACTCTCCAGATATAGTTTAATATTGTGGAGATACACATCTATGCTGGCAGTCCTGTGGTTTTGTTGAAAAAAATATGTTATATTTTGGTCAAGATGTAACAATAAAATACAAAAAAAGTACATGTAGTGAGAGTTTAAGTTGAATACACATTGTAACCCACCATGTCTTTGATCTGAGAGAGAGTGATCTGTAAGGTGACGTTAAGCGCTCTGTCCGTGTCCTCCACAGGACGCAGTGCGCTGGAATAACTCTCCATCAAATCGTTCAGGAGCTTGTGGGCAAAGTGACCCTGAGCTGAATGAGCCACTGCAGGGGAGAGATGGGCTCATTAGTCTTTGTGGCTCACAAACAAATTACTTTCACACACAGTTTCATGTACTTATCATAAAAGTATGACAATATTCTAAATGAATGGCAAAACATTCAAGACTATGTTAATGTTGCTTCAGTTTGTAAAACTGTTGCTGGATTAACCTCTGTTTGAAGGAATAACTTGTTTGACCATTTAAATTATTTCCATGTGAATTCTTAACAGAAAGCCCCAAAAGCCTCATGGAGTCTTTGTTTCCTGCTATTGAGGCAGTTTAATTTTCATTTACTGTAAACACTTTTACAAAAGTTAATTGATGCTTAGATAGAATCTAGTTATATAGTTTATAGGGCAAAATAAACGTCAAAGTTAGCTGACCTGTGAATAAAATTGTTTTTTATATACATATAATGATGTGACCTCGTATGAATGAAGACGTTTAAAACAGCTTGCAGGACCTCTGACTCACCTTCGGGGAGAAGCATCGCCAAACAGATTATTGGAATCATCTTGAGCACTTTAAAATAAAGTCAACTCTAAACAGAAACTATTAGTCCTTTGGATTTCTCCGTTATCAGGCCTACATGATGCCCGTTCAACCCCAGTTGAACTCAGTTACAGATAGCAGGGCACCGTTTCATCCGGTCGTCCTCTCGGTCAGGCAGCTTTTACAGCTTGGCAGGAGAGGCTACACGTCTGCAGGCTGCGACACGGAACAAAACTCCGACTATCACATAACAGAATCAGACTGAGAAACAGGATAATCATGAGCCATAGCCTCAACGCACACTGGTCCACGCACCTGTCAATCAAACGACTGCCGACAGGTGGGCTGCTGGCCTGTTGACAATATCAGGAGGTAGGAGAAGGAGAGAGGATGGCAGGGTAAATAAGTCAGTTCAATGCGAACTGCCTGCTCCATATTGTGACTGAGCTGTTTGATGTGGAAATAAATAAAATATAATTTACCTTATCTGTTAATTACAAAGTAACACAAAGGAAAATATAACTTTTAGCCACCTTCCCTAAAAAACATTTAAAGTTTTTTTTAATTTATAGTTTTAGTTGTAATCTTAGTAGAGTCATTTCCTTGAGTTTTATTAAATACAGCAATGTTAACGTTTGTTTTGACCAGACTGAGCTTTAAAAAAAACAAAAAAAAAACAGGAGACTTCATGGTCAACTTATTTTTTTTCTTGAAGTGGCCAACTATGAATACAAAACTATGGTGACCTGGCGACACAGTGCATCAAAGAAGGTATGCTGTTATTAACGATGCGTTACGTGATTTTATTTGTAGACCACTGTTCTCTGCCCTGTGTAGAACAGCACACCGGGAGGCTTGGAGGTGTTTCAGATGGAAGACAAGAGATATAAACCAACATCCAGTAGAGGGATACAAAATGAGCTTTTGTCACACAGAGGCTGGTTAACTTTGATGCAACAGACAAAGTCCTTTAAACTGTAAGGTCCTCCCATGTATTTTTCAACATAAATATAAAAGTTTATTTGTGTGCTATGCGGGTTGGAATGCAGTGTGCAGATTAATGCCAGGGTTTCTTGGAGAGGTTCAGCAAAGCACACCATGCTATCAAGCAGGCCATCTGTCTGTTGTTCATTCTCAGAGTACTCAACTGCAAGCAAGGTGATGTGAACATTATGAGCAGTGCCTCATTTTTGTGGCTCTAAATGCAGTATGAAAGTGTGTTTGCTAAACAGAGAACCTTACGCAACAGCAGTGCAGTCCTACTGTATCTGTCCAAAGTCCTACTGTACAGTAAAGCTGACCTGCAATAAATCTATTCTTCTGTTCTCCTTCTATGTTCCTCTTCTAAATCGGCCTTCTTGCTCCATTTCTGTGGTCAATGTTATTCCCAGTAGGTTCTGTTTCTGTTGATCTTAGACCATTCATCCTGTCTAGTCTTTATTTAAATGTATGCAAAACCACATTTGATATCAAGACAAATTCTCTCACCATAAATATTGTTACCATGATTAAACTCCTCACAGCAGACTGTGACAAACTCATCGATGGTCATATTGTAAAATGACTCGTTTTGGTGTAATCCTTGGAAGGGAAAAATAATCCAGTTGAAAATAATCACACAGATGTGTAACGACAGGAGAGATAGTTTTAATTTACACAGACTTTAATATCTTTATTTACAGATGAATCATTTTTGACATATTTGTCCATTGGCATCATTTAGATGCTGCAATATTTTTCAAACTTGTTATGAACTATTTCCATCCAGACTTATATGACAGGTTGTGTTACTGCTGAAATGGTTGTTTGTTTGTTTTTTCTCTCTTTAAAAACAAGAATTGAGATTAATTCCTGCAGGAGGCCAAAACAAATGTTTGTTTTCTTAATAAGAGGAAAGGGACAGGTGAAAGAACTGTATGAAGAAAAGATGAGAAGATGGGCGCTGGAGTTTGCTGCAAGAGCTTTGTGGTCGTCAGACAAACACAAAAATCAGTATGGGTACTGTGTGAACACCTTGGGGAGACTTCAGCTTGTTTCCAGAACAGGGAATGAGCCTCATCTTAATCAGTGTTAATCAGCATCTGAATAAAACTGCACAAGCCTTTGAATTTACTTAAACACTCTTTTGTGCACCCAAAAATCCCCCAGTGAGAGAATAACACAAATGATTTAATGCTTCCTAAGATATTTCTTCACTGCTCATTGTACTTTTTTACTGTTGTATTGTGTGTTATTTATAAATTATTAGAAGAGAAAATAATGTGTTTTGCTAATGACTTGGTTCGAACCCTGATCAGAAAACAAGTCCGAAAAGTGTGTTCAAATCATGACCGAGTCCAAAAGAGCCTCCTAGAATGGCTTTACTCTCCCCTGCTGAAGTTGTCAAGAAATGAAACATTAATGCACTGCATAGGCAAGGATAAGTCACTGACAGCCACCTCCAGGATGCAGCCCAAAAGCTGGGAGGCTGGCTAGCGTGGGCGGGGTCTAAAGTCTGGAATTTGCTTTAAATGGGGGCAAGATGTGTGTGAAACACCTGATTGTAGCACTGAGGGGAATGCTGAATGAACCAAGAGAAACCAACGATAAGAGCTCACTGAGCAATAGATTGTATGGTACACAGTGTGGTACAGCAGAGACGATGAGCAGGGAGGAGAGATGCCACACAGAGGGGTTGAGGGGGAGGGGGAGGGGGAGGGGAATAGTGGAGGTGAGAAGAGGATAAGTCGACTTGAAATTGCAGGAAATTTGGAGGACAGGGGGTGTGTGTATCTGTGATGAGAGCGGGTAGGGATCAAGAGAAAGATGAAGACCGAGTCAAGATTCAGTTACTGAGCAGTAGTTCTGTCGCTGACTCCACGTCCCAGGATTTTGACGACAACGCCACTATTACTGCATTCTGGGAGAGAAACAAGGAACAAACAGTCAGTTTAATTCTACAGCAGAATACATCAGAAATAGGCAAAAGTAGACAAGAGATTCTTACTTTTTCAAAGCCCATGGCACAGAGTTTGTCTATTTTACGTGTGTAATCTGGACTGGAGACAGGAGCGCCTGCGTAATAATGAGACCAGAGCCTCGCCGTCTGTTTGAACATCTCTGGATTCTGCTTGTACTGTGGGATGAACAAAAGTGGAAAACTACAGTTAATCTGTCTATCAAACATTTTTTCTGATTTTTTTTTTCATTTGCATTTTAAGAGAAGAAAAAAAGCCCAGATGAACAACAAAAAAAACACACCAAAAAAAAAAAAAACAACTATCTGGTTACATTAGTCTCAGATACAGTACAGTAGGTAGGTTTGGTGTATAGCTTATTTTAAAAACATACTGTATATATCTTGGGACTCAACTATTACCAGATCAGGACTGGGACAAAGAAATCCACCCTGGCTTTTTCATTTGTCAAACATAACTCATTTCAACAAGCTGAGCAGACACTTTAAACCTAAATCATCAAAACCTTTGCACATCCATTTCAGACAGGTGCGAAGTAAGAGAGGGTGCAGGAGTTTATCTTTAAACGTAAATAATCGCAGTTTCTTTGATCGTGACTCGATTCATCGAGCAGGCCTAAATGCAGGTGCAGATCTTCCATCAACAAAAGCTTTCAGCATTTAAACAGAGATACTTCATTTCACAAAACGTATGATGCAAAACAACAAACCAGACTGATCAAATAATGTTTAAGTTAATTTGTCATATTGCGTTTTCAGTGTTGAAAATTATTGAAAGATGCAACATTTTCCAAACTAAAAAACAAATCTGTACATCTGAAAAAACTAGACCCCCCCCCTTGCTGTATCTTATTCTTGAGTCTGTTTTATCAAGCTGGTGGGTTACAGACGACTGTTACTACACGGTGAGTGTTGATAGTATGTAGGTGTTACAATGTGTCCAATAGAGTAGGGCAAACAGCCACACTTAGTGCCTACACGGGATATTTCACAACATGTCTTTACAAACTCCGCTAAGAATATTGCTTCACATGTAACCATGTACACGTGTGTGGCATAAAAAAACAACACGTCACCTATGTCAGGGCATTTTAGATCACTTCAGAGTCATGTAGAGCTGAGTCAGACTTATACTGTACATACGAGTACAAAAGAGACAGCTCACATTTTTCACAAAAAATACTTTTTTTTTTTTTTACACTATTTTATGATATTAAAGACACAACTCAAAGAAAGCCTAAGAGAAGATTTCACCCATCTCCAGTTGTGTAAGACGGAGCTCGCAGTAGTGAGAGAACAAGCGAGAGGACCTTCTCATTGTATCTTAAATGCTGTCATTACATGTTTTTAACTCATTGTGTCGAATGTTTTATATCATGAAAGTATTTGGCTAGATCAAAGAAATGTAAAAAATGACTGTGTAGATATCTCATGTCAGATGGCAATCTTTCAACAACAACAACAACAACAAAAAAACATGAACAAAATATGTTGCTCTACTGTTCAATTATGAAAAAAAAAAAATCTACAGCCACAATCAAAACAAACAATGATGCACCCACCTGATTGGCTACCACAGCATCTTGTGGATCATCTGGTTCTGCAGCTGCCAATAAGGCTTGTAGTGACAAGAGGACCGTCCTCAGTGTCATCGCTGCCGCCCTACAAGAGCACACGGGGGACTTTACTGGAGCAACAGACAGTTTCCTCACGGACTCCTTTAATTGTGTTTCCTCCATTTGTAGTTTTTCATTTGAGAGATTCTAAGTTCAGTGTTTCGGAGGATAGTGTAAGGTTCAAATGGCTGAAGAAAACAATCATCTCCCAAAATGTTGAGATTAATTTCAGAAGGACTAATGTGTTTATCATCAGAATTAGTCATTGACTTGATTTCTAGCACTTTTTTTTATATTTTGTCTAAACACAAACTGCTATAAACTCAGGAATACAGTGCAACTCACTGCAAAGATGATTGTGTTTTTATCAAACACAAGTGGGCAGCAGAACTACAACTTAGAACAGGCCATGTGTTTGGTAGGAAGGTCTCACAGGACCAGAAGCATTTTTATAGTAAAGGTATTTCAGGAATGCTGGTGCACATTTACTCACCACTGGTCTTTGAGAATGTCCAGACATATTGCACCTGTGACTGAGCTTATGTTGGGATGCCAGATCTTTGTGATAAACCGCACCTGAGAGATTAAATGAATACAATAGCATGAAAAATGTCTGGCACCCATGTCTTTGTAGTAATTAATGTGACTAAAATGAAAATGATTTTCTACCTTAGGTGGATTGAATGGATACGTCTCTGGAATTTTAATTTCTAGTTGATATTTACCCCCTGGAAGAAATGGGAGGTTTCTTAATAATCAAACATGCTGTAAAAACAACAACTGATCCACATTTTTTGGTAAACATTAATAAGAAAGTAGAGGCTCTAGTAACAGTAAATTTAAGCATCCTCTAGTAATTGACAGTGACTCGCACTATCAAATAACAAAGTTGTGCAACCATGCGCACAGGTAAGAAGACAGGAAGCTTTGTAGAGCCTCTCCTCACCTTCATATGGTGTGTCAGGTGGCCCTGCGATTTCCCCTTTGAGTTCTGTGAAGTTCTCATCCACCAAATCCACCGTTATCTGGTTTTTGCTCGTCTGCAAGGATAAAAAGGCAGAGAAGCATTTTAACTTCAGGAAACGGGCAGACAAGGGGGACAGGGTGTTGAAGGGAACATATTATAAAAAAATATTTTTTACAGTGTTTTGAACATTTATTTGGGCAACCTGAGTGTCTATTAACCTCCACAACTTGAAATAAATCCATCCAGTCCTTTGTTTATGATCTGCTTAAGTCTTAACATTGAAAACGGAGCATTTTTCTTAGTGTGGTCTCAGTTTGTGACATCACAAGGTGGATTCTGGTAAGAAAATAGCCTCCCATCCCCTGGTGTCTCCACCCATGGACTCCACCTCCACCCTAGAGTAACATTTTTGAGTAGGTCTGACATTTCTATTCATGTTAGCCACGGAGAGATATCTATGGGGAGGGGTCTCATTACTTTTAGAGACACACACACCAAAACGGAGCGTTGTGAGAGATCTGGATTCTACAGGGTCACAAGCCTCCTCTGGTGCTTCATTCATGTTGTATTTGGACCAAAGCACAGCACAGATGTTTCATTTAGTGCACAGGGGGCTGTTTGAAAAGGTGAAAACGGGGTATAATGTGTCCCCTTTAAGCTACCTTGTTGTCAAAGTCAAACCTGCCAATGCAGCAGAAGTTGACACCCCCCCCACTCCCCCACCCCAGCATTAGCCAAAAGTTGACCTACACTTGTTGCACAAACGACATCTACATATAGCTCTCTAAACACAACTTTGAAAGACCATGCAAAATATATGTAGGGGGAGATATTCAGTAGTTCATGCTGGTCCTTTCTTTGCTAACACAGCTAGCCTGGTTACCAAAGCAGGTATGCGAGCCAGCAACGTTAGCAATACGACACTCAGTTATTTCCTGTAATTCTACCATAGCCTGTACGACTGCTGGCCAACAACAATAACAACTCCCTTGTCTATACTTCACTCCCACGATGGTTTCTATCCACAGCCAGGCTCTGGTAATCCTTCGTGTCTGACAGCGTTAGCCGAAGCTAACAGTCTGGTGCTCAGAAAGCTGTCAGCTGAGGAGGCAGCGACGCGTCATCCACGTTAACGCTCTCAGATAAAGAAAGCTTAAAAAACAAGTACAGCCGTTTCATTAAACGACATAATGTGACGACTCACCTCTTCGCTTTTTATCACCTCCTTGAATTCTCGTTTGATCCTCTGAACTGCGATGTTGGCCATGGTTCCCCCGTGTTACAGTCCGACTGGGGCCTCGTCGCCGTCCGTCCGACCTGACTAACGTTTGCTGTAGCTTGTTTTGCTTTCAGTATCTCGGCACTTCTAGGATACAACCGGGGAAAAAACAACAAGCTGAAACGTTGTTCACCAGTTTACCGTCGGTCCCTGTCGTTGATGCGACGTTTAATACATTAAAAAAGTTCAACATGGATGTATCATCACAATGGTTGATGGTACTGAAACATTTTAATACCAAACTGCATGCAGTCTGGAGGAGAGGGGGTCACGTGATCTGTACTCCCTTCCTAAACGCCCTCTCCTATTGGTTGATCAGTTCATACTGCAAAGGTGTATTAGTATTATTGTTGTTTTTTTTAATTACTTATGTGTTCTCAACGAGATCTAACAGTTTAAATGGGTCTGGACAGGGGAAAAACATTGTCCACGGATATATCTGGGAAAATGTGCTATTATCCTATCTTTCCATGGGACAAACATAGATAAATTCTATAGCACAGACGTTTTTGCCCTTTTAACTAAATGGCTGAGTTTTTTCAGGGTTAAAAAAAAAAAACATAATTAGACATCGAAAAGGTATCAAAGAATTCATGCGTCTTTTCAAAAGCAAATCATGAATATTATGGTGGCCCCTTTTCCAAGTTTTGTCCAGGAGGACGCCCACAGCCTCATACTTTGCTTGCCTTGATCTGAGATTCATAGTTGGAAAACAAACTGCTCTGGGCTGAAATGTAAACAGCAATAGTCAGCTTCTTTCGTTCCACTGCTGCAGTTCTCCTTCCTTCAACAATCACACTTTGTGATGTCTGATAACAAAAGATTAACGATAATTAAAGAACCCCCTTTCCTGATAAGTGGCATCAAAATGATAGAAAAGGCACTTTGGAAAAACAACCCAGATGTTAGGAGACCATTGCAACAATGATGTGTCTTTAACTTGTTGGCAATGGCAAATAATGGTACACAGTTAGAACAATACCTGAACATAGCCACATAATCATTCTCTGTATTTTTCGGTGTCTTCATTTCGGTGCTGCTCTGAGACACCAGGGGGCGTCATTGTTACAGAAGATGCACACAGTGAAATGGCAAACATTGTACAAAGCGAATCCATGCATTCATAATCCCATGATCTATGTATCTATGCACTTAAAAGCTTTTTGATGCAAACAGCCATAGATTATTAACTTAAATCTACATGAAGTATACCTGTTAGCCAAAGTCTCACTTAATAACTTGATTAACACTAATCACATCATTGACATACTGTAATACTGTAATTTCTTCATGAGAAGGGGTCTTTTGTATTCAGTAAATCAATTGCCAGTGCAGGGTCATATCTTCGTTGAAACATATATAGACATTTTTTTTTACCCATTATTTTTTCTGCTTCATAAACAGTAAATGTTGCTACAGTTTGTACTTAACAGGCCGATATGAGCACACAGTGACTCCTTCCTGCCTCCTGATTATTCTGTTCACCCCCTTGACTCTTTGTTTTCTTTTGGTGATGATTACAAAGATGACTAGTACTGTGAACATTACAGATGTTATTAGGAGGCAACCTCCAAATACCAGCATTGCTTTGTTCTCGAACATCCATGCACAGACAGAGCAAGGTTCTTTCAGTGCACTGAGTCTGCAAGTCTGTTTGGTGTTATCTTCAGGAAAACCTCCTTGAGCGACGATTTCTCTGTAGACAGCAATGGAGGCTTTAGCTTTGGAGTGATGGTGCTTGGAAGTGAAGAGGCCAAACTCTGGGACATTTCGGTCTTGCAGTTTCCACACAAAGAAGCCCTGCAGATTTACTCCATCTAACTGACGAGCTTCAACGAAAAAAACAAAGAGAAGTATAACTAAAGACTCAATAAATCCTTTTACAGTTTAAGCATATACATGTGTACAATATGTGCTATTACAGGTCAGAGCACTGTTACTGTAAAATGTGTTTTCCCTTCACTCCTCTTTTATGATCTTCATGATTTCTTCTTAAGTCCAGTTTTATAGAAGGATCCATCATGGTCATAAAGCCTGTACTTCCTGTGAAGCTCAACAGGCTGTGCAGTGGTCTGTTTTGTTCCCACTGAAGATGTATGGTTTTATAATAATTGATTCTTAATTGCAGAGGAACTTTTCAGATCAAAAACAGAATTGGTTATTGCAAAGTAGGTTTTCACATATGATTATTTTGGGTTTAGGTGAATAATGTTAAACTAGGCAATAGAGTAACATTTAGGCTATATGTTCTGATTCTATATTATATTGCTTAATATTCTATATTTTCATCCTGGTATTGATTATAATTCCTAGGCTTCATTGTTGATCCTCCAGATAGCAGGGTAATAAAAAAGTGAACAAAACTGACTGTTGCTGGCATTACAGATGCAAGCTCCATATGTTGTTTGTTATTGTGAGTGGTGTACGTGCTGATTCTGACTATCATTTTTTAGTTGAGGCTGCATTTGAGGCAGATGCTTATTGTGGTATTAGTTTCTGGACACCATAAAAAAGGGAGCTAAAGTGAGAAGAAATTATTCTACCATGATGAAACTTAGATAAAAATGTAAATGACACTAATTTTGAACTAAATTTGTTCAATGCATCTTTCTTTCTTTTTTCAGATATTGTGAGATTGATGAGTGATCATCTGCATTTGAATGGCCCACCTTTAAGTGCCTCCTGCACGTAGCTCCTGAGAAACTGTTGCCTGAGTTTGTCGTCAACAGGAGCTTGGTCATCCACCCCGCTGGCTGTGACAATGATAGGCAGAGCCACTCCATATCTCTGGCTCACCCAATTCAGGATCTTCCTAAAGCCCCAGGGTACAAGAGCCTGCCCCCGAGCAGAGGAGGGCCAAGTGGGATCAGAGAGGGTCAAACAGTCATGGTCAGGGGGTTGTTTGTGCTGAATTTGAGCTTGTGTGTCGGGATATGGAGAGACCAAACGGGTTGTAAAATGATTCAGTGCGATAAAACTTAACGCCCCTCTCAGCTCCTCTCTCTCAGCCTCAGTAAAAGTTGGAAGAGGCGATTCAGGGAGACCCCTTACTCGGGCTCTCTCCTCCAGGTAGGCCCTCATTTCTTGTGGGTAATCCCCCTTGTGATGTTCCTCCTTATTTCTAGTCCCCAGCAATGGGTCTAAGAAGCGACCAAGCTCAAACAAAAGGAATCTCTGAGCAGCAGCTGAATGTGAGACCAGGAAGGAGTTTGCAGCTTCAGCCCAGTCAGCATGTAAAGCGAGTGACACCATTGCTCCTTGTTGACTTAAATACTCCTTCTCATACAGTCTCCATGCTTTTGCATGGGCCAGCAGCAGGTGATGAGCTGCCTGATGCTTCTCTTTGTCACCTGAATAAACATCTACCAGTCGGTTCGGCTCATTGATGGTGATCCAGAAAGGGACCCAGGACCCAAGCTGCTGGTAACACAGCGCTGCATATTCCTGAAAAGCTTCAGCTGTGCTGTAGTTGAGCCAACCACCAGAGGCATGCAGAGGCCCAGGCAAGTCCAGATTTGAAACTCTATTTGTAGGGTAGTAGAGGATCACAACAGCCTTTAGGTCCTTCTTCTTGAGCTCTTTGAGGACACAGCGGTAGTACCTTTTGAAAACAAAAAATGATTATTGAAGCAAGATTTAATATGTATTGGTAAAAAGGCACAACGGAGATTAAGTCAGATATCTTTAAATGATTCAATTACAATGAAACTTTGTTTGTGTATTCTCACCTCAGAGCTTCCATGTTCACATTGGACATGTCTCCCTGGGGTAATATCAGAGACCAGTTAAGGGCAAAGCGGTAGTAAGATGCCTCTGTGGACGCAAACAGGTCAAGATGACCACGGATAGCCAGGTAGTCAGTGCACTGGGCTGGTTTGGTCTCCAACGTTACCCCAGGGACTGGATACAATAAATTGTCTCCAGTCACGTTCCAGCGGTAGAGATGTGGGTCAGTAAACTGTGGTGAGAAAGGGTAGAAGTGGACCTACAACAA
This sequence comes from Symphodus melops, assembly GCF_947650265.1. Lineage (NCBI taxonomy): Eukaryota > Metazoa > Chordata > Actinopteri > Labriformes > Labridae > Symphodus > Symphodus melops. Next base: position 11,487,696 of record NC_136699.1, on the reverse strand, counting down.
CACACAGGGAAACACATAATTCCATGATCAATTTAGCTGATAGTTTGGCATTTGTTTGCTTGTCACTTTTCATTGTAGTCTCTCCTTTTTTACCTGTAAAGTTGAGTCAGCGATTCCCCAGCGAAATTCACAGGGGAAACGGCCTTGTAGCTCTCCAGATGTTTTGTCATTGGGAAAGCCATTGTCAGTGATAACATGTCTGTAGTACTGAGCAGAGGTTTTTGGAGTCCTTGTTCGGTTTAGCTGGTTAAAGTCGATGTAGAAAAGGCCACGTCGTACAGTGAAGCCATAATTCCACTCAAATCCATCCACTAGTGACCAGGCACTGTAACTGAACACCTTTACACCATCCAACTTGATAGCTGTATAAGAAAAACACAGAATTAAAAAGAAGAATGTTTTGTTGTTTTTAACTTGATCTTTTCTCTTTTTTGACATCTTCATTACCTTGCAGAACTTGGTTGATAAACTTCTTCATCAAATAAATAGCTACTGTGTCCTCTGTTCCCACACTGCTTTCAGAAAACCAGCCTCCCTCTGCCACCATCACCCTCGGGTCCCTATACTCGAGCTTTATCCAGCCCAGTATGCGCCTCAGGTCTGGTGTCACAGTCTGCCCATACCGTACCAGGCCTCGCCCCAGACGGAAGTTGTTGGGCCCAAAGGACAAAGCAAAAAAGTCTGTTGTTTTCTGCACCCAGAGCTTCTCCTCAGAGGAGAATGAAGGCAAGAGGGCCCCGTGTTTTAATTTTAAAGAGGGTGGGTAGTCCCCATCACCGAAGATGGGGTTGGCAAACCAGCCAAGGACGGCCTCCATGGACTGCTGACAAAACCCAATGTTATCATCTGTGGACATTCCATTTTGAGGCTCAACCCAGTGAGTTCCCAAAACAATGGATACTTGACCCCTCTGAGTTGGACGGAAGTGGGTGTTGTAGGTGTGCCATGCCTTGGCATGTGCCTTGGAAAGACAGCAGACACAGTTTCATGATGCAGTATAGTCTACAACTTCATCACAATCAGACAGCCAAATTAAAAAAATAAAACGCAGAAACAATTAATGCATTTTCAATTGTCGATGTTAGAGGGTCATTATAAGTGTATTTAGCACCCACCAGGGACTTGCTGTTTGCTCATGCAATCTGCACCGTATGAGATGTACAAACAACACCTGTGCTATGTGTTATGAACATAAGCGATTATCAATGATGGCATATCTCGATGACTTCCTGTCACACACGTCCTCCCTCAAGCACAGAAGTGCTGATGTGGTGGACTCTGACCTCAGTGTCTGTTAAAGTGTTCTGTTTACTGACCTGTCATAATGAAATATGGTTGGCTATAGATGAGATAAAACAAAAAATTAGCATTGAGGCTGCACCTGTTATTCTGTGTGTAACAATGTAAAACATCTTTATTAATTCTGTATGAATTCTTTTGGTTTCAACTATATATGTTGGAGCACTGGTGAAATCTGTGTTTGCTGTGCTGTCTTGTGATCTAAAAATCATTTGAAGGATTCAAGCATTCATTGACCATCAGCACCTGATATAGCTGCAGAAGTTCAAAGCTCACAGACTTGCAGAATACATTATGCTTTATGTAGCTGTAGACTCATTCAAATCGATTGACTCCGTCTTACTTACCCTGATCAGGTTGTGGGCCACGATGAGTGAGCCAGCAGCCCCTCCTGTTTCTCCAGGAGCGTGCACACCTGTCCCGTACCCCTGCACAGCCACCAGGTACGGATTATGCATTGTGAGCCAGATCTTAACACGACTCCCAAATGTGTGAAAACAAAATGCAGCATACTCCTCAAACAGTCCCACCAGTGTTTCGTTTCTCCAGCCACCGTAGAGTTCCTGTAGGACTTGTGGCAGGTCCCAGTGATAAAGAGTGACAATGGGCTCAATTTTCTTTTCCAGAAGCTTCTCTATGAGGCGGCTGTAATGCTCCACAGCAGTTGGGTTGGGCCGATTTCTTGCATCTCCATCAGGGAAAAGTCTGGGCCAGGAAAGGGAGAAAGAGTATGATTTTACTCCCAGATACCCCAGTGCCTCCACATCTTCTTCCCAGCGAGTGTAGCTGTCACTTGCCACATTTGCAGTTTCACTTGTCAAATCACTGCCAACAGTTGAGTGGGTGAAATGGTCCCAGATGGATGGGCCTTTACCCTCTTGATCCCAGACTCCTTCAGTTTGGAAGGCAGACGTTCCTGTCCCCCAAAGGAATCCTGAAGGGAATTTGTCATGGAGAAAAGACTGGTCTTTGTTGAAGTGGTCCGGCTTGGGTAGCTGCCAAATCCTCCTGCCCTCTCCAAGCAAACAGACAGCTTTATTCACACAAAACACCAGAAACAAGAGGGAAATGGATCGGAGCTGACGAGCAGGTGTTTGGTGGTGCAGCATACTGGCCGAGTCTGTCTCGTTTCAGAAATTCACTTGAAGAAGGTCGCCCATGCCAAAGTAAATGCTGTTGCAAATATCATAAATCCTCTTTTGGGAATCTGAGAGGTCCATGATGATTGAGGAAAAAAGCCAACAAGAGAGCAACAACATCTGAAGCCTTAAGGTGCTGCAAAATTCATCTGATGACCTGGCCAGACGTCCCCCTATCTCTGCCTGAGTGTGCTCATGCTCCCACTCAGCCCCTCCCTACCACACAATGTTCACACATTCAAAGGTTGACTCATGTCCACAGTCACCTTCACAATATATACTTTGAAAACATTTCTGTTAATTAACTGTCACCATATGGTCGATCAGGTATTCTGGATTATATCAAATGTCCCTCCATGAAAGAGCGAGAAACACAAAGGATATTACTCCGCTAGTACGGCGAGGACACACACAATCAAATACATGCACACAGACACACACGGCTATAAACATGCTGCTGGTTGCTGTAAAGAAGGTTCTTGTGTCAATAATTAGCTCGTACTCTGATCTTGACTCCATAATTTCGAGGAAGTACACACTGTCGAAACATACAGGTTGTTTGTCTTTTCTCTCTTTTTTTGGTTGACTGAAAACACATTTCACATTAAAGTCAACAGATCTTTTTTTTTTAAACTTTGCACATATGAGTCATTTATGGGAAACAAGGTCAGAAAAAAACAACGCACTTGCAAAGCTGTTGTCTTATGGACAGAAAGACCAATTGATAATCCTTTATTTGATAACCAGGTGAGAACAGTGACACCAGCAAATAACAACTTATTGAATTTAGCTCCCCTTGTCGTGTGAGTAATGTTCTCTGCCCTGAGGAAACAGAAGTGCTGCCAGAACACACAGATGGGGGAAGTGTGTGTGTGTGTGTGTGTGTGTGTGTGCATGGGTTTGTGTGACTGTCTTTTATTTAAGCCTCTCTATCACATTAAAACAGGTCACACCCCATTAATAAGCTCCCTGCGTCCTCAGTCATCAAAGGCGGGGTCTATAGCCAAATTGAAGGAAACAGTGTGGCTGCAATTCAATCACCCTCCATTAAAACATTCGGGGTTAAGTTAATTGAGTTGGGAAATGATGAAATCCACCACGCTGACTGACCTCAGTGTAGTTGCTATGATACTACAGGATAAAGCTTAAAAGCAATTAGATTTGTTTGTTATCTGTCCTTCGTGCAACTCACGACATCCGAACAAGAGAGCCTCTATCACAGAGATCAATATATAGTTATATAGCAATATAGTTCTTGATATAACACATAGGTATACCTTTGAGCCAGTGGGAAAAATGATCAATCTTGTTTGTTGGGTTGTTTGTTGTTGCTGTTGTTTTATATCAAACTCAAACGTGTTATTATGATGGAGAAATTCTTGAAACTCAATCTGATTGATGATTATTTGATGACATTGGGTCTAATATAATTCCATAATAACTCAGAAGCACACTTTGGCTCGTTCAATCTCTGTCTACTGACTTAGTTTTATGCAACAAGGATCTGTATCAGTATATTTCTTCCTTCAGTAAAAAGTTCAAAAAAGTGAAGTGAAAACAGGATGTAGGAGAGATAATAACGTGGCCATGCAAAATTACTTTCTTTTCCGGATTGGTTTCCTGTCAGTGTTTTTTAACTGTAACATCTACTACGTTTTTTTTAGGGTTTTTTTTGTTGACCTATTAGAGAGGAACGGTGGAACTCGACAGTCTTCAGAGCTGAGGGTTATCGTTGAATCTTTATTTGTTGGTGCATTTTACCACCTTTTATTTTGATTTTGGCAGACTTAAAGTACTGTTGAAAATATCCATCTGACCTCAGTACATTCAGGTGAGTGAATTTGACTGTATATTGATTAGATGTGTTTTTAAAGCTTTATGAATCTTTATTTATTCAGGGATTTTGTTAGATATATTTTAAATATCAGGTACAGTATTGAAGTGGCACAAATCTACGCACACAGGCAGAAAGACTGTTAGTGGGTTGATAATTCTTTTTTTTGTTTGTTTTTTTGGCCCATCATATATACTTTATATTACTAAGAGTATTGTTAATAACAGAAACACATCATTTTTATGTAAAACAGTACAATTACAGGGAACATTAGGGCACAAACAATATTCCATGATGAAGTGTTTTAGCTTCTTTCATTGCAATGCAAATAACGAACATTAAATACGTTTTTTTTTTTCTACACTGAAAACTTTCAATAATCTTAGGTATCGGTTATTTATAGGTTCAGAATGAGAATTCAAAAACATATTTGCAAATGAATAATGAAGTCTTAATGTTCAATATTTAGTCACCCTTTCTTTAGAGGTGGGCTACCTATTTATAAAGTATGTAAAATGATCCCCATCTTTGGGACCTCTCAAACAACCTACAGATAGGTTGGAATAGTTTAAGACTTTTTTCTGGCTTTTAAGAGCCTTCATAACCTCTCACTCAGCCTCAGGTTAAGTTAGTTAACTGAAATCTGACAGATATCATTAATAATGAGAGCTGCATGTTCTTACTTTATCCAGAAAAACAATGCAGCCCCTGGTGGTTGTCCTCTGGGTGGAAGCCATGTTTATGGGACTCCAGTTGGGCTCTTCATTCCCTGACAGCTTCGAGGACCGCTCATCCAAGAACCTCTCTTCGGTCCCACAGGATCTGACACAGACGGTGGAGTTTTTAGACCTTTCTTGCAACTGCATACAGCAGCTTCATCATGGTGACTTTAAACACACCTCCATCCTGAAATCCCTTAACATCTCATGGAACAGATTGGAGGACATTGACACAGAGACGTTCCTGGACACACCACTCCTGAAAGAGCTGGACCTGTCACACAACAGGCTGAAGAACCTGTCATGCCAGCAGTACCTGCTCCATACTCCAAATCTCCAGGTTCTTAATTTGACCTCCAACCAGTTTCTCACAATGACACTTGGGAGTGAGTTCAACTCTTTGGTAAATCTGAAGAGATTTGCACTTGGAGCCAAGAACATCAGTATGGGTGATTTCAAGAGCATTGCTGAAGTGAAACTTCATTCGCTGACCCTTTCACTGGAGGATGAGCTGAAGTATGAAGCAGGAAGCCTGAAGCATGTTCATGCCACAAGGCTTCAGATTTCTTTTACTAAATATCATAAAATGGACCGTCATCTGTTAGCTGATGCTTTGTCATTCTTCCTTGAAGTGGAGTTGATGAATTTGTTGGACGGCTACAACGATATGAGTCAACTGTTGAAGGAGAGAAAAGAAATCCACACGTCTCATCTTTATCTAACCGACATGTCAATCACCTGGGGAGACTTCACTAAGACTGTAAATGAAATTCTGTCGACAACAATTGCTCATTTAAGTGTCTCTGATGTGAGCCTATCCAAATTACCTTATGTGGAAACAGATGTGCCTAAGACAACTCAAATGAAGTCCCTCGAAGCCAGGCGGATGGTAGTGACGTCTTTCTTTTTTTCACAGGAGGCTGTATACAACTTTTTTATCAACATGCCAGTGGAGAGTTTTGCAATCCTCGAAACTTCAATCATACACATAACATGTCCTAAGTCACAGAGTCCCCTCCTCAACCTGGACTTCTCCTACTGTGCTCTCTCCGACTCAATGTTCTCCCGAGTGGAGGGTGAACGGATTGTTGATTGTGAGAATTTGGGCAACGTAAGGAAACTGAATTTGCTAGGAAATAATCTAAAGAGCCTTCAGGTTATTAGCCTACGTTTGAGACACATGACATCCCTGAGAGAACTGGATCTCAGCCTGAACTCTCTGGTATATGATGGTTTGGATCAATGTTTCTGGCCACCAAGCATCACCAACATGACTCTTTCTTCAAATCGACTAACAGACTCCGTTTTTAAATGTCTTCCAAAAGGAACAGAGACACTGGATCTCCAGAATAACCAGATATCGGTAATACCATCATCCGTCATGAAACTATCAAACCTTTCATCTCTGAATCTGAATCTTAACAGGCTGCGGGACCTGCCGCTATGCAGTGGGTTCCCCTCAATAAATACGCTTCTGCTCAGGTTAAATTCCCTCCATGCCCCTTCAGTGAAGAAGCTGGAGAGCTGCTCTAAACTGAAAACCCTTGACGTCAGTTCCAACCCTTTCACCTGCACCTGCGCTCTAAAGAGTTTTATACATTTTGGCATCAAATCAGAAGAGAAGAAAAGTCATTTAGGAATTGAACTGTTGGGCTGGCCCTTGAGTTATTATTGCACCTATCCAGAGGTCTTTAGAAAATCCACCTTGAAAGAGGTCTTGATCCCAGTGCTCTCCTGTAATACAGGCCTTCTAGCTGCCACCATCCTGATCCCAGCAGTGATTTTGATTATTACATCTGTAGCCCTCTGCCATTGTTTGGATGTTCCCTGGTACATAGGCATGATCTGGCAGTGGACCAGAGCGAAACATCGCGCCAGGACAAGGCAAGTTCGACCTGAAGATCTGGTGGGCATTGAGTTTCATGCTTTTGTGTCCTACAGCCAGCACGATGCAAATTGGGTGCACCACTTTCTTCTTCCCAACCTTGAGGGTCATGGGCTTCGAATCTGCCATCACGAGAAAAACTTTGTTCCTGGAAACACGATTATTGAAAACATCATCACCTGTGTGGAGAAAAGCCGACGCTCCGTGTTTGTGTTGTCCGCTCACTTTGTTAAGAGCGAGTGGTGCCATTATGAGCTCTACTTTGCCAGCCACCAGCATCTTGCTCAGGGATCAGAAAGTGTGGTGTTGGTGCTGCTGGAGCCACTTCCTCAATACCTTATCCCATCAAAGTACAACCAGCTGAAGTTCATGATGGGCCGGCACACATACCTGGAGTGGCCTCAGGACAGAGCTAAGCACGGACTGTTCTGGGCAAACCTTAGAGCTGCGCTACAGACGGACCTGCCAAACACGCCACTCACACAAGACTGATGGTGCAAAGCAGAATTATACAGAAATGGGAAGTGTGTGCAAGGAGAAACACTGAAGAGATGCATCTTCAAATATTCTTTAACAAATGCACATTTTTATTGAGCGATGAGCTTCGTGTGCTCTCACTATGATCTGTAAATGACCTTCTTTTTTTTTTAGCGACGTAAACATCATTTAAAGGACATTTAACTAAAACATGTAAATAAACTAACAATTTCATCAAGTTTGTAACAAAAGCAATAAACTGGACCTAACAATATGAAAAATGAACTTCATTCTTTGTCAACTCAATACTGACTCCCACAAAACATCACAATATGATTAAACCAATCAAAATGTGACTGAGCCTGAACTTCAGAAGAAAAAATACACAGATACAGTAAAAGTAAGAGAACTTGTTTTACTTCTATTAAAATAGAGCACAACTTTGAAGGCAGGGAGACGAGAAATGATTTTGGATGATAACGATGAAAACAAGAGTTAAAAATGTCCTGTGTGTGTGAGCAGCTGTTTGTATTAAAGTCAGTTTAGCTGCATTTCAACTGTTCCTGAAATATCACCGAGGCAAAGCTCCAAAGGTCACAATCAAGACATCAAGGCAGAGACTGAATTATGATGATTTTCTCGTTGATGCAGAAACGATGAAGCACGCTGAACAGGTTCTCTGCACATCTCGACACCTGCCGCTCCATAGCCAGACGAAAATCTTCCTTCACTCCTTTTGTGATTCCTCGAGTCACCGTGTGGTGTCTGGGGGGGAAAAGCAAGAAAAAAAGCCAAATTAAAACACAAAGATACAGGTTGTCAGAAGTGTATTATTTATCATGAAGTGAGACCGAGTACTGAATACAGCAGAACAACATTATGAAAACAACATGACACTCAGTCTTTGCTTTTAAAAGAATCAACCACTCAATATAAAACACCAAACACTGCATTATCATCATAAAGCATAAAACACATAAAACAAGTTCACAAATGAAATGAGATCAAGTGTTATGAAAAGGCAGAAAACTAAACTGGCTGCACAAAAAGACCAACATCATCCGCAAATAACAACAACAACAACAACAACAATAACAACAGTGATGACCACAGAAAGACGAGCGATGGCTCAAAGTAACAAACGCCGACAGAAAATCAAAGAACGACTAACTCTTGATGTAAAATGACAGGCCCAAATCAAAACTGGGGGGATGACAAGCCTTGAAGAAGGGAATGAGGGAAGGGTGACTGGTGTAGGGGGGAGGGATGGGACTGTGGGAGGAGGGGCCTGGGGTACCTGTCCATCGTCTGCACCCCTTGTAGCAGAAGGGTATTTAACTCCACCCCCAGGGCGGGACTAGGATTCCTGAGGGATAGCAACATTCAACAACTCTCCGTCAGTGAGGGTGCATTCAACGGTCTTTACATTTACAGCAATGACTGAAGGAGTTTAATAAAAAGTTTATTTGGACCATAAAAAAAAAAAAAAAATCTATTTCTAATGCCCGCTCTTTAATAGCATTTTCAATTCAGAGTACAATTTTCCCCACAGGCCATGTCTACTTAGATCATCGATAACTGCACTGTTGTCTTAAAAACAGGAACTAAAAGGGAGTGTGCAGAGTCACGATGCAAACTCAAACCATTCTGAATGAGGAACTTACTTTATGAGCATTCCCTGATTGGGTAGCAGCTCCAGCTGAATCCTGCCCCCTTCTGGAGTACGCAGATATGCAAACTCCTCCAGCATGTCGATGTCTGGTTGAAATCATGAGTTTATAGAAAATAACTTCATCAAAAAAACAACAACAGACCAATCAACACGAGGGAACAAGTCTCTACGTGTGTATCTATCGAGTTCCCATCGAGTGTGGACATGTGATTGCTGTGAACTAAAAGATGTGGCAATTTAGGAATACATTAAAATCGTGCAATGTATGGTGCAAATCTTTGAGGCTGCTTTCGCAATAAAACTGCACTAAAGTGATTTTGTAAAATCAAACACAAAGCCTTTTAAGACATTTTTCCTTGGTCCATCATGGCTAAAAAAGATAAATCCTTAATAATGGTGGCCCGTAGAAAGACGAAGACGTGGCTCTCACAGGGGAGCTAAATGCCATGATGGAAATAACTAGAAACATCTACAAAATGGAGAGGATAACAGCATTTGTCAATCATGAACTCAGGAAGAATTTGGTTCACTTTAGGAAAGAAAAAAACTTAAGTTGCTCACCACAGACCTGTCTTATTCTTTATAATGAACAACTGTGTTTTAAAAACAAGCTCACACTAACCTTTTTTTCCCCACTCCTATATATAAACACCTCTGAAAGGAACTTTTTGGGACTTGAGGTAGACCTAAGTTTAATATGTGAAGTGACCGAGGTCCCCTGTATTAGGACGTTTGACAAACATTTTGAAGCTCCAACCAGACATTCCCCGCTCTACTCTTTGCCAGCTCTACTTCTTTGACAGGACTGATAAGACCCCCAGGGCACGACTCAGAGTATTCTTCATGTGTGGGTAACGAAGGATACTGGTCACATAGTTGAAGAAATTCTCATATTGTAAGCCGCCTTGCTGACAGATCTTATCTACTGCCTTTAAAAACAGCATCTCTCCCTGCGGCCAGTCATGCTGCAGGAGCACCACCACATGACCAAGGGACAGGTCGTCTCGGCTGTCTGTGAAGGCACGGAGCTACACGGATGAAACAAAAGAAGAGATGAAGAATGTTTTAAACTTTTAAGGATCCAAATGTTCAACAGCACAAATAGAGCTGCTTGTTCTAGTCCAAGTTTATAAATCAGATCCACATCGTTTCATGCAGTTACACAGACTTGTTAGAGTACCTTAAAGCAGGCCAGCATCATCTGGAGGCAGAAAGGTAAAACAGCTTTACTGGTGCAGGGCAGCAATCTCAGGTCATTACCTGGTTGACACAATGAGTGCTGCTGTTTAAATTGTTCAGACGTGTTTCTATATCCCATCGTAAATGGTGTTATTTATAACAGCAGTTAAAACAAAGGTGTGCACTTCTTTGTCATATTTAACTTTAAAGTTTCTTTTTAATATCGATACAGATTTACTGGTCATGTGAAAATATGTCAACATGCAGAAACACAATGTTCCATTCAAATTTACAGACAAAAAGCTCAAAGTGTTTACCTTTCCTTGTTTTGGTCTTGACTCTACCCTGGTCTTCTTGGGTCTTTGTTGGTTCTTTGTTTGGAGGCACCAGCCCAGTGACCACATCAAGCAGTTTCTCGCAGGCCATCTGATGTAAAGATTGAGCACAATATGAACAGTGTATCATGTGTGTATACAGGGCAGTGCTATTACAGTGCTATTACACAAATACAAATCAGTAAATAAAAATTATTCATTTCTTAGATTGATTAAGAAACTCCGCATTTAAAAAGTAGAATTAATTCACTAACATATCAACTCAAATAACTATATGCAGCGGATGTTCTCTGTTACTGTTGCACCATCTACAGGCCAGTTGATCTCAGTGATTTTTTTTTGGGCACAGTTGTGACAGCATGGTAAAAGCAAGTCAACAGCAATCAATAAAGTGAAGCACAGATATTAACAGAAGTGGAGTAAGTGTGCTACAGTAAATGTGTCCAAGACAAATTTCCCTTAAGGGGACAACAAAGTGCACGATATGGTTGTTACAGAGAATGTAAATGTGGTACAAAAAGGCCAACAGAACAAATAAAGTCTGAATACAAAACAAGGTGTGCATTGAGATTTAAGAACATGAAGATTGGGACAGAGAAATTAAGTAAATTTGCAACATGTATTAGTGCATGCATGGTCCACACTCCTCTTAGAGGTGTGCAGGGTTTGTGTGTGTTTACCCTGTGCTCTCCCAGTGCGTAATGGCAGGAGGCCTGCTGTATGAGGGCCCTGTGGTGCTCCAGGCTGGCCTGACCGGAGGGGCTTTGCTGCCCAGGCTGAGGCTGCTGCACTGCAGCCATCTGGTGCAGGCTGGAGAGGGCCTTACGGTACTGTCCCTGGAGACACACACTCATAATCAGCATAAAATCACACACAGCATTACAACCATAATATGGATTTCAGGAGACTACATCATTAAAAAAAAGGGAAAAAAAAGAAGAATAAAGCTACATTTTGCTTCACACAGTTCTGTGCTACTTTTTCGATTATTCCATTTCAACAAAAGGACAAATATGTATGTAATCCAGTTAAAAAAAATTAAATGCTTGGGGAGCCAGATGGCCTCGTGATTAGAATGTGCCCCATACACAGAGGCTGTAGTCCTCCAAGCCAGTGGCCTTGATTCGAGTCTGACCTGCAGCTCTTTTCCCGCATGTCTTTTCCTACTCTATCCAAATAAAGGCCCCAAATTAATCAGAATAAATAATTTAAATTAGATAAATTACTTTCAAAAGTACAGAGCACAGATAAAAGGGCATCCAGTGTTTTGTCACAAAAAGAGAATGAAAACAGTGTAGCTGTTTCTTGCCTGATAGATGATCATGTCTGTGAGGAATATTCTGAACCACAGCCAGCTGTCCGTCTTCCAGGTGCTGCAGATCTTCTTGAACTCTATAAAATACAAGGTTACACACACCTTTTTCCTCCTCATATACTTATTCTTACAAATAAAGAAATGAATGGCAGACAGTTGTGCACGTTGTATTTTCAAGAGTTGCTGTAGAAGTAACTGGATACTGTCGTAGTGTGCAAAGCAATGCAGAAAAGGTAATGACCTGTCTCCAGGCCGTCGTGGGAGTGAAGAAGGTCCCAGCTTTCTCTTGCCGTGCGGAAGCTGTCTAGAGTCTCAGACCAGCTGGCCATCTCAGTCTTGTTCACTAAAATATGTCGACCTCGACCTTTTCCCAAGCCTTCCTCATCATCTGAGCTCTACAGTCACACGGAAATGGAAAGTACACTTTCAGATACGTCTGAAAACACACCTATGTTTGAATCCACGCAGAAACCTTACACACTGAAACGCTCTGTCAACTTTGCTTTGCTCTCACAACAATGACGCAGAAACATCGCAGTGATTCCTCACCATTGTCTTCTCCCTTCCATCGGCCAGTTTACGTTTCTTATGGACATGTTTGGCTGCTCCTCTTTCCACTTCCGTGTCATTATACACCGAACTCAAATCCTCTACAAGAATCCATGGCCCAGAACTCAACGCATTCAAACCTGCCAAACATACAACACGTCATAGGACCAAGTAAGCTTTCGTCATAAGGACAACACAGATGAATGACAGACAGGCAGCTATGCGTGCATATAAAGATGAACTCTGACCCTGGAACAGTGCAGGCTGTACAGCTGACACGTAGTGGAAGGCGCTGCGGAAGAGGACGAGCGCAGCACAGATGACCACTTGGCTGCAACAGCGGGACCTTGTCTCTCCTTCGAGACCAGGCAGGTAACGACACAGCTCCTTCACTCTCTGCAGCATGTCCACATAACTCCTACAAAAATGACATTACACACACACACACACACACAACAAGTTAGACTGATTATTTTTGGGCCTTTATTGTAGGGGAGAAAAGACACTGGGATGAGACTGGAGAATAATATTGAGGAGAGCTGTCGGCTTCGAGGACTACAGCCTCTGTACAGGACATTCTGTAACAAATTGTTTGTCCAGCATTCTGTGAAATGTGAAGATTTAGTTTTTGTTTTTACATTAAATGGCTCATGTGATGGAGAACACATTTTCACAATAATGTAGAAAACCAGAGCAACTACACTCATACTACACTTCTATAAATCCATGTGTTCATCTAACGATGATCTAATGTGACTCTAATTTATTTAAAAAATGTATTTCAAAAAGCTCACAATATAACACCTGTACCAAAAACAACATCCGCTAAATGATCATTGTACTGTTTCAACACAAATTCCCATCATGACTTTAAGAATGTCAGAATGATTGTGTGAATGATGTATGAGACTGCATTCATTTAAACTGGGTTTCTAAACAGACAATATTTCATTAGACTGATGTTATAAATGTGAAGAATCCACTGAATTAAAAACAAAACAGCTCTGGTTGTAATGACAGGCTAATAGTAGATTACCTCTGTCCTTTTTCTCCCTGCCACTCGCAGCGGGCTTCAACCACAGACAGTATGTCCAACAGTCTCTCCCAAGGCTCTGCTACCACTGAGGACTTTTCTGACAAGCCATCAATCAAATATCGCTGGGAACCACGAGACACGGAGGGCGACTTCAGGGAACCGCCATCTTGGGACCCTTAACAAGAGGGGTCAAAAAACTGTTAGTAGGAAGGTAAGAAATCGAAAAATATGGATCAAATATTGCTGTTTCAAGATATATCACGGGGTTAGCACTAAAAGAAGCTTTACCCTGTAGATGTACATCAGTTGAGGGTCCACGGGTGACATAGCCGATGTAGAATTCAGCCGCTTTCAACATATACTTCTGCATAAGGCTGGCTGGCAAGCGCATGTCCATGTTGTTTATGACCAAGGGAAGGACATCACACACTGTAGTAAAAACAAGGAAAAGTGTTCCAATGATAAAATATCACAAGAGTTTTTATTTTCTTTTTCAATTAATAATAAGCAACATTTTCACGAGGGTGTCACTCACCAAAGAGTTTTCTGAAGCAGTTAACAGGAGTCTCCACATTCTCTGATGCCTCTGCCTCTAACAAGGTCTCTCCTAAATTCACCTAAACATGCAGTCAAATATAGGCGGTGATGATTTTAGTTATATTTATTCCAGGTTCATTTGTAAACACACATCTTAAGTATTGGTACTTACCCCATGTTGGACTACTGACTCAGGAAAGCGCTTAAGAAGGAGGAGGAGCATCTCCGCCTTCTCCAAAGTGTTGAAGCACTGCTCTGTGGCTTTCAGTAGCATCTCACACTGCACACGACCAGGAAGTGTCTCAAACAGCCCTGAGTTAGGAATAAACACGTGGACAGAAAAAAAAGAGAGGGATATTTCAGAATCACAAAACACACAGCCATTGCTCCCACACTTCAACAGCACTTCCTATATCAGAAAGGATGCTTTAAAGCAGTGGTGCACAACTTGTCAAGCCTCAGAACGCACCGCCAACTCCCCCATGAAAAATCGTAATCAAAAGTTCAGATATTTTTCAAGCTGTCAGATTGATTCAATCAAAACATGGTGTGAAACTCGTGAAACTCAGGCTCAAAGACTTTGACACGTTTTTTTTCACAACCAGTTGAGAACCACTGCTTTAAAAAAAAATCTCAGATATGTGGTCTGTGTATCCCAAGAGCAGTCAGAATAATCTCACCTCGTAAAAACTGAGCATGTTTGTCCTGAGAGTCACTGCGCAGGGCGGCAGTGATGACACTTATCTCTCGCCATACGATGGGCTGATCTGGAAAGTTTAGGAACCTAGATAGATATACAAACCAGCTTCAATGTCCAGCTCAGACTCTCATCGACGTGCACTTTCCATGACTGCAGAGATGTCACATTTAAAACTCACATGTCATAAAGCAGCCTCCCTGCAGAAGCTGTCCTCTCTGCGTTGCGTTCAATGATGTACATTTCATACTGTGAAGAGACAAAGTCACGTCTAAACAGGATGCACACACATTTCCCCGTGATAATACTTGAATACGTGTAGTCACCTGAATGTTGAAGTCTGCAGGGTAAAGGGTTCTTGCAGTTATCAGCCAGGATTTCGCCGCACACGGGTCATCTGAGACCAACTCCCGTGCTCTTTTCACCAAAAACTCACAGTCTTTCTGCGCTGACATGATATAAGACTAGAGCTTTCAGTGTAACGATTGTGACACACACACAAGAAGCCTTTCTGTGCACAATGTATTAAACCAGCTTGCAGCACGGCTAGCTAGTTAGCATTGGCTTTGTGACATTCACCTGCCATTTTGCCTTCAAATATTAACAACACAACGTCCCGATATCCAATTATATTATAAAAGTCTGACAGATTTTGCAACAGAAAGTAGGTCAATCCCGAAAAAACGTCCATTAAAGCTTATCTTTTTTTTTCTTTTGCCGACCCAAAATTACGACATTTACGTCACATCGATGTAGTCAACCTGCTTTACGACCAACAGCACCTCGTCGCGTTGCATCCATATTGACAATCATACTACAAACAAACGGGAAAAAAACAACAAATTTGGCAGTTTTAAGTGGTATTAAACCACCCCAAAAACAATCAGCCGCATAGAACTGTAGACTTTTGTTTAAAACACAATAGCTAAAGCGTAAAACAGTGAAAGAAGTTCTCCGGAAATTAGACACAACTCCATCCCTATGCGCTCAAATCTGCTGTACTGCGCATGCGCATAAGACGCATCGCTGCTGTCACCTGCTGCTGGGGCTTCAGGACTCAGACACGACCTTACAGCTGTGTCCCTGCCAAATACTGCTGTATTCTACCTGTGCAGGGACAATACAGCCACTGGTTTAAGCAGGTAAAATCTGATTCCTGAGCATCATTTTGAACTCGACTGTGTTTTTCCTGTTCTCTCAGGAAGTCTTTAACCACCTAACAGGGCTTGTCCGTGTTGACTCTGATCATGCTAAACAGTGAGCATGCTGTGAATTATAGTAGTTTGCAGCCTTATACGTGAGCACTCGGTCAGGCCTTGTAAACTTTAACTTGTACATAGATATGACTAACTGTTATTGATACAGCAGAGGAGGCCAGGTGACTCTTCACCTAGCCTGGTTAGTTAGCCTAGCACTACTGGTGTAAGCGTGCTAGCCTGACGGGGATTTGTTTATCTTATTTTTTTAGCTAGCTATGAAAAACGCAAACTCATTTAACTTATCCCATGTCTTTAATGTAATGGCATCGTGAACAGAAAATATGCCTTATTTAGCTCAACATTACTGTCCGGAAGTATAAAAAGGACAACAGGCGTGACAGTGATCTGAAGCAGGGCGTGTATGCTAAAAGTCCAGAAACATCATGTGTTATTTATTCTGCACCAATCTATTGATTTATTATAACTTTCAGTATTCCTACGTGTTTTATTTGCAATTTTAATGGTATCAATCAGAGAGATAGAAAACATTTCCTGCTTTCTTAAAAGAACAAATCCTCTTCATCTAAAGTTGATTATGTTCAAACGATCCATAATAGAAGTATTTCCACTTCGTTAATATTACCTAACCATTCAGTGTGGTTTGATATGGTTTGTATCGTCTTTTAAAATAAAAAAAATAAGCTTTTGAATATCAGCACCATGTGGCTGTCTGATTTGTAACACCGACCTGAAACTGTTGAGGAACATCCTGGAGTTACATTGGCTCAGATTCTGTGACCTCCAGTGCCCTGACTTTCCCCCCTGGATCTATATTTAGAGCACTTCTTGACAACTTGCGTTATCAAAGGAAGTGCTCAGTTACACTATTGTATCTCATTTATTCATCTTTATTACATTAGAAAATAAATGGGCGGTCAATCAATCACATATTAAGATTTACAGCAGATTTGTTTTATGTTCTAGATATCACCACAGACTTCTGGCCCTTTTTGTGTGTGCATCAAATAAAGAACATTGAACACTTGATATATCCAAAACCACAATGCTTTCACATTTAAATTAGATAATCAGTCCAAGTGTCTTCTGCTACTAATAGTTGTTCTCTTCTTCGTCACTTCTGTCCTTTGAGTTGTGTAATAACTCTTATCAGTGGCTGGTTTGGGAAGCCTGTTTATACAAGATGAAGGCAGAAAGGCTGAGGTTTAACAGTTCTGTTTAAGCCAACACACAGCATGTACAGGTCATTTAACTAGTCCATGAACAAAATCAATCAAATGTGTTATTGGAGATGATTTGACTTGATTGCTTCAGTTTTTATGCAGCTGTGTTCTTTTGTAATTTTTCAGCAAAGTGTCAAAAATGTTTTCATGTTCACAAAAACGAATGGTAGAGAAAAACACATTATGAATGTTTTGTCAACTTCAAAGCGTGTTTTTAGTAATAATTTGAATCCACATTGAATGTCTTTTACTCTTTACTAAAATGCTGGGATGGGATCTTTGTAACAATGATTCTCTGTTATTGTCCCATGAAGATGAACAATACAATAATTTAACAGAGATAATAAAATGGATTTTGTTGTTATATCTTAAATTTCCGCTCCCTTTTACAGGTTGCCTTGCTGATGTGATGCTGAAAGAATAGGCTGAGGAAATCTGAGCCTCCCATGGCTGTAAGCACCATGGACTCTGAGTCAGCCCGTACCCCTCAGCCTCAGGCTGCCCTGACCAAAGGAGGGCACTCCCTGCTACCTGTTGGAGCCCTAAGTGCTAAGCTGGGCCCTCAAGGAAAGCATTATGTCTGTGGTTCTATCGCAGCTTTCACTAATATCATGGTGACTTTCCCCATCCAGAAGCTGCTGTTCCGCCAACAGCTCCACGGTGTTTTGGCCACAGAGGCGGTACGACAGCTTCAGAGAGATGGGCTGAGAAATCTTTACCGGGGCCTGCTGCCCCCACTGCTCCAGAAGAGCACCACAGTGGCCATCATGTTTGGGCTGTACCAGGACTTCTCCAGAGTCTTACTGGAACAGGCGAGTGGAACTGGTTTGCCAGAGCTGGTTACACGAAGCTTTGCTGCAGCATTAGCAGGAACTGCAGAGGCCTTCTTGACACCGTTTGAGCGTGTGCAGACTCTCCTTCAAGACCATCGGCACCATGGCCGCTTCAACAACACAGCTCACACCTTTCGAACTCTTCTGACAGAATATGGTGTCAGCGAATGCTACCGTGGCCTCGTGCCCATACTCCTCCGTAATGGCCCGAGCAATGTGCTCTTTTTCGGGCTGCGTGGACCCATTAAGGAGCAGCTCCCAGAGGCCACGAGCCGGGCAGGTCACATGGTTAATGATTTTGTGTGTGGAGGGTTGTTAGGAGCAGCCCTCGGCATTATGTTCTACCCATTAAACGTGGTAAAGTCCCGAGCTCAGGCTCAGGTCGGTGGAGCTTTCCAGCCTTGCAGACAGGTGCTGCTTACAGTGTGGAGAGAGAGGGGCGGCAGTGTGGCCATGCTCTTTAGAGGGGCTCACCTCAACTACCACCGCTCACTGCTCTCCTGGGGGATCATCAACGCCACCTACGAGCTGCTGCTCAAGCTAATATGAGGGGTGGAAGACAAAGGTGAGAAAATAGAGGTCTAAAGAACAAGAGAGAGTATTTAAAGGGAAAAACATGTTGAGAATCAGTCTGTTGTGAAGAAAGAAAATTGAAAGTAAATCCAATGCACTTGTTCTTTGCTGTGACTGGAGTTTCTGTGAGAGAGAGAGAGAGAGAAAGACGTGAAGTTGCACTTCTGACGGGGGCCAATTCTTGGTTGGAGTTCAAACAACCTGCCACATGCCGTAACTATTTCTTGTTGTCAAAGTATTAAAAACCATACACATGCTTAAGCCTACATTAAAACCTGTGCCAGGGTCCAGTTGAATGCCCTTGTTTGCTCTGTGTACAAAAAGTGGAGCAAACTGAACTTGATTGTTTTTTTTCCTCCCTTTTCTATTTCAAGCAAAGGTTACTTAAGTGGATTATCTGTTTTGTAGGAGACGTTGTTTCTGTATATGTATCGTGTGCTGTGGTGTTCTGTACTGTTCTGTACAAACAGACCTGTTCTGGTCTGTTTGACCAAGAGCACGTTCTATCAGAGGCTCTCATCTGCCACTTAGATAAAAGACTTTTGTACTTTTTGACTATTTAAATGCCCAAAGTCACTGTCAAATCAAATGTTTGCGTCACTTCTCTTTTTTCCTTTTTCTTAATCAGCCAATAAATGCAAGATGACAAGATTTATCTTCATAAAAACTGAAATTATTTTCAGGTTTTTATTTAAAGGTTCTTTGAAAAAGAAAAACCTTCTAGCAAACACAGGCAGGCTATTCAAACAGCATAAATATATTTGTTGTTTATAATTTATTGGAAAAGAGAGAAATTTAAAAATTGTAATCTTTCCCACAGAAAATGTCTGCTCTTTGTGTTAAGTTTTTTTTTTCTTAAACAGAATCTTTGCAGTCTCAAAAAATACTTTTTTATATAAATGTGACTATGCATAGTTTTGTTTTAATTTTCAGCAGTTTAGTTATTAACTCTTCACTTAATTTTATTAATATTTTTTTTAACACATCTATCTGTCCTGCTTGGCTCGTTCTTTTACACTGTTACTTATCTCACGCTTGCTCTCCTCTATGTCCGTAACATCTGTTGACATAATGGGCTCAGATTTCAAGCTTGAGTAGAGGCAGTCACTACGCAGCCGCTCTGGCTGGGTACGACAGCCCGAAGAGGAAAGGCATGCTGCTCGGACTCTCAGGGAGAGAATGAACAGTAATGGTGCTGAAAGAAGACAGGCGCAAAGGGTAATGTTCACTGGCACAAAAAGCTCAAGCTGCCATGTAAATGGATCACTTGGCCTATTTCTCCAGTTCTTTTTTTTATTATGGCTGTCCACAGTCGCCGTTTCGTGAACTTTTTTTTCCAGGTTAATCTTGTGAAAGACTTTGTTGTGACTCAGCTTTGAAAGTAGGACACCCTCGCAGAAATTAAATGTGGCTGTCTATGTAAAACACTTCCATCAGAAGCACAAATCACCAAAACCCATTAAAAACAGTTTATGAACATTGCAACCACATGAAATGTTAAAAGTCAACCCATTAAAAAGTGTGGACAGATATTTGTGATGTGGGTGTTTCTCATAACACATTTCTGATCGCCTAATTTTCTGCAACAATAAATTTAACAAAAAGACAAACTATAATTTACTCCATTCACAGATACTGTGAGTAGAGTACTACAGTACAGATACTCTACATGAAACTGAGTCGTGTCTGTGTGTCTTGTGCCTGTACTTTTGCCAGACTTTTACCAAAGATGCACCATCATCCTTCACCTTCATCATCAACCACACAAACGCAACAATGAAATGAATTTCTGTGTTCAAAGAATGACGGCGCAGTCTTTAACTTCCATCTCGTTTGTAACATCTTTCTGCTTTTTCCAGCGTGCATTTGATCAAACTTGACTCTCACAGCTGCACTCCACTGTCAGACAATGTTTTCTTCCACGTTGGCAAAAGTGCAGAGCCGACTTTCTAGATTTTCTGTGTCAAGAAGTCAGGCTGCAGATAATGATCAGATTAAGGGCAATCTGACGTGGACTTTGGATCAGGCAGAGTCGAGCTGCTGCATTTACAAAACCTCATCTCACTCGCAGTTTATTTTAGCCCTCAATGGAAAGTGACCATGTTTCTTTAGTTCATCTTCTTTGTCCATTAATCTTTCTAATTTAGAGATAATTCCAGTGCACGATAATCTGATTTTGTGGAAGTACAACTCTTTGCCGGGAAATCCCACAATAATCCTCAATGCCAGTATTAGTCATGCAGTATGGTACCAACTGCTAACATATTTCTCCCTTAGCTTTTGGATGGTAAATCTTCTGATCTCTTTGTAGGCTCACTTTTCATGGAAAAAGATATACACACTTTAAGTTAGTACATGAAAGTAGTGAATAACTGTTCCATATACTAAACCAAAACATCCAGACATTCACCATAGTTTGGGTCAATGTGCAATTTATTCCCAAACAATACATTTCTTGGTACACTTTATTGTAGTTGGGTATGGAAAACGTGACTGCTTGTGTACTGTAGAAACAAATGGCTGCTTTGGAAATGAAACACTGTTGACACAATGTTCACTCACAGGAAAACAAATGAACAAAACAAATGTGTCACAGGCTGTTCTGCCCTGTTTGGGCCTTTGTGATGAACAACAAGAAATGCTTCTGACACCGATCTCTTGATGTCAGTGATGTCATGGACACTGCTACTGGACATTACCACCAATACAACTGGAAGCTCTGAAATCTTATCCCCCAGAGACTGACGTTTTTAAGCATGGCCGTCTTGATAAAGTTTCCAACGGTTATCTAGTAAGAGGATTCATTAAACTACATACCTCAGGTCCTCTCTCAGCTAATGCGTTGATCATATTTGCATAAGCACTGAGACTTAATTGCCTTCTTGTTATCAAGAAAATAGGATGACTCACTAATGAGCTGGCATCGTGTTATGTGGACGAGCTGATTATTGAAAACTGTACATCAGCAAACTGATCAAGCAATGTCACCCATTTACTAACAATATTCAGACATCAGTATAGACAGGAGTCTTTATATTGACAAATGCCATGCAACTTGTTTCAAAACGTTGCAATCCATAAAGCATTACATTTTCCCAAAGCAAGACAAAAGCCAACATTCCAAACAAAGAAAGCCCCCATTATATTCAGACAAACATAATGCAGCTGTAGTTGTTTTCAATGTTAGCACAAAAAAACAAGAGTACAGTATGTGGGGGTGAAACGTTTATGTTTGCATAGCCATAAATGAAAGTAGAGAAGGAATAGGACACAAAGATATAAATATATATCTACAGTTCTGACTCCAGCATACAGCAGTCAGTCCGTCTGTCAGTCAGTATGATGTCAATATGGTGGTGCGACCTAAGACGAATTCCTAGTGGGAAACAGTTGTGGCTCAGTGTTTTAAGACTTTGGATCTCTGCTACATCTGGACATAGTTTAACAGTCTCTCTTGTGCCAAAACCAGTTTTCAAAAAACATTTCAAATAACACAAATAAGGTCCCCTGTTTTGATTCCTTGGCCTCATCCACACATTCCCAGAAAATAGAGTGTATGTGTTATGTCCTTTGGGTGAAAACTTGAATCTTATAATACTGCATACGTCTTGGTAATGGGAGAATTTCCAAGAAGCATTCACTTAAAGTAATTCCAGACGGAGAAGGGATAGAAAAAAACACTTTACACAAGGAAATATATCTCAGAAAAGGTGCAATCTGTAACAGTCAAAGTGCTCTCCCTGCTTTGTTATGGTTATGTTTTGTATCCCCTTTGTTTTTGACTGTCATGTTATAAAACTAAATCCTTTAAAAGGTGCATTCGCTGCACATATAAAACAAATCAGTTAATTACTGTATATTGAAAGTGTGTAGTAAAGTATATCTTCTGCATTTAGTAAAACATACTGTTTTACCAAAGTTTAAAAATGACAATTTACAGATTACACCTTGAGTGGAGGAAATTTTAAAGCAGCAAAAGATAACTTAATACTGTCTCAAAGAGAAGAAAAAAAATAAAAATTCCAGTGACATCCATAGTTTCTTTTTCACCAGAGACCTGCACATCACAGACAGTGGTGCAAATATTGTAAAAATAAATACATAAATACATAAATGGGCAATCCATCCTTACATACATACATACACATATAGTATCATAAAATAAGAGAATTATAAAATTCATATGTACAAATGCATAGTCCGTATGCTTCAAAGAAGAGGATAATCAATGAAGTTTCCTCTATTCGTACAGATTTTTGTTTGTTGTGTCTTTTAATGTGGGTTTGTTTAATACGGGATAACGTTTGTGTGCTGTGGTGTGCATGGCACTTACTATACAAGAACACAGGGGTTACACACCAGATGGCTCTGTGCTGTTTACTCTTGTATCACCTCAAGATTCAATGAGTTATTAGTGGGTTAAGTTCACAAGTCAAAAATTTAGAGGTACGTGTCCAGTTGTGTCTGAGGTGTCCAGCGTGCGTGTCCGGAAGAGCTGTGTGAGTGCGAATACAGAAGAAATGAGTACTGTGCAGCGTTTGGCTAGTACCCTCACCCCATCAGTCTCACCATGACCCTGTCCCAGCCCAGTGAGGCTCACACTTTTCACCCCAGCACCAGTGCCAGCTGTCTCAACAGCCCCAACGAACTCCCGGTACAGACCCACTATCTCCTTTAACTTGTCCATGGGTTCCTGGCTGTCTTCGTCCTCATCTCTGTGGAGAAGACTCACGTCATGGCAGATGTCACAGCCAGGGCATGTGTTTGTTCGCAAGCAGGCAGCAGACAACTGAACCAGGGCACTGAAGCTGTTGGATAACGAACGCAGGGCTTCATCAGGAGCCCAACCTACACGTGTAGCACGCTGACAACCAGATGCCAATCGTCGAGCCTCCGCCTGGAGAAGACTCCTTTCAGCCTCTGTCATAGCAGCGGTGCTTGTACCAGTACAATTTTGGCTGGCTGATTGGGTTGTACTGCTTTCAGTTCCATTGTGATTTAGGTCAGGCCCTACTTCTATGCCTGTGAGATCCTGTTTTGAGTTTTGTTGCTCAAGCGCACCCCTCTCCAAGACCAGCAGCAGTTGGTCTATATCTTGACGCAGGGAGGCAAAACCTCCCTTTAGTCCGCCATAGTTCTTATTGGTAAGTGAACGAAGAGGACAGCCAACTGAGGTTGTTGGCGACACTGGATGAGACACTAGGGGACTTAGTTCAGAGGAGGCAGTGGAGAAGGTAGAGAGTGGACGAGGGTTGTCCCTAAGCAATGACAGGATGTTTGGGTTTGGAGGAGGTGTTGTAGGTGAAGGAATAGATGCAATTTTGGCAGGTTTTGGACGCGTGCGACGTGAGAACTCATAAACAGTAAGCTCCTCGTCAAAGCTTATGCCATCCTCTGTGTCTCCACTAAAGCAGTTTGCATAAACTGTGCGACAGCCACAAGCCTCCCGCTGCTGCTGCTGTGTAGGTGTACTATCTGCAAGAGAGGAGGTTGGTGAGTCTCCTCCAATTTGCATGCTAGACACACCTCCCAGCCCCACTGCTGAATGGGACCATGATTGAGGCTGCTCTGATGAAACACTGCCACGGTGTGCACTAATATCTGTCAAACTCAGGTCAGGACTGGAGCCATTTGTCCCATTGGTCTTTTTCATGTGTGAGGTCACTTCCTGGGCCTCCTTGATGGTGGCTATGACAACTGCAGCCCCATCCTCTAAGGTGTTCCCTTTTTCTACTGACTTTGAAGTCACAGTATCTTTTTCTTTAACAGGGGTCCTGTTAAGATCTGATAAACCACTGGCTACAGACAAACCAGAGCCAAAGCCAGATGTATCCCCATTGATGGAGCTCGTGGATGGATAGTCAAGTGTTCCCAAAATCTCTTGAGAACGGGTCATGTACCAAGGCAGCGCCTGGATCTTCCCTCTCAGTGCAGAAGCTGGGAGTCTGCCCCCAAGGCTAGAAGAGCTTGTCCTCAGATCTGATCCTGATCCAGACCTTCCAGGTTCCCTGGTTTCGAGGCCCCCAACTCCTTTGGAGTTAGTTGAGTTGAGGGAGGATGTAAGTGTGAGAGGTGCATCCGTATTTTTTGGTGACAGGCTTTCATGACTCAGGGATACCCTCCGAGGCCCTGACTGGATGCTTCCATTACGGCTACTCCAGGGGTGGAGTCCATTTGGTGGACTGACACGATCCTTAAAGATTCCTTTGCTTGGATCAGTTGGGGAGACTGGTGAGCTAGCAGGCAGTGATAGTGGATGGAAATTGATGGGAGAAGTGGGTTTTGGAGGCACAGGAGGAGGAACAGATAGCTTCGTACCTGAATTTGAGCGTGGGATAGACGGTAGATTTGGTGACATTTTTGTGGGCAAGTCAGTCCCATTGCTTTTCTGCTCAATTTTAGGACTTTGTTTTTCATCACAAATGTATGCTTTATCAGTGGACACAAAGTGTGCACCATTCTTATGCGTTACATCTTTACTCTGCTTAGGGCTGTTTTCTTTTGCCGTTGTCTTTTCCTCTGTTGTTATTGGTACTGGTTGTTTGCTGCACCACACTGCTGTGATCAAGGGTGATGACACTGGCAGTCCGCCTGCCCCAGATGTGACAGACTTGAACTCCATAGTGTCTGGCTCCATTTCCAAGAGTTCCGAGGACAGATGTCCTGAGGCATCTCCATTGCAGTGGGCATATGATCTCCCATTCTGGGGGGATTTTGGAGGAATGGTCTGAGGTTTGGGAGGCAGCTGGGGCTTAGGTGCCAATGGTGGTTTGACCTTGACTTCAGGTTTCTGAGATGACTTTGGTGAACTGGGCTGTACGTTGTTAGGTTTGTTTTTGGAACTTTTAAGTGTCTTGACTTCAGTCTTGTTTTTAGAGGATTTGGCTTTATTGGCAAGGGGGGAGGGTGGCTGTTTCCCTGGGACAGCTGGAAGACTGTTCCAGGTTCCACTCAACCGGTTAGCATTGCGCCTGTCAGCAAGCTCAGCATCTGTTAAAGACAAATGAAAAAGCAAATCACAGATAAATAAATGCTTTAAATAGATTTTTTACAAATTGTTTTCTTCTCATTCAATCACTTTCAGTTCCAATAATGTGTCATGTTGTCACAATGCTACCTTTTAACCAAAGATCAACACAGAATTCAAGAAGGACTTATTTAACTACAAAGTCATAGCAGTCGCCCGGTTAACAAACCTGATAGATCAGGAACCGGAGGAGTAAACCTCTCCTGTGCGTCAAAAAACTCCTCCTCAGAGTCTGAAACAGTGTCTTTGACTAAAAGAGCAGGTTTGGGATTGGGTGAAGGTGTAAGGAATAGACTGTCTTCATCCTGGGAGAGTCGGTGTTCAGCCTCTCCTCCACTGTGGCGAGGAATTGAACTTGTTCTTATTGGGACTTTCGGGGGGGTCTTTTTCTTTCTTCTGATGGGTGATCTGTCAAAGGGTGTGCTGTCAATCATTCTTAAATCTCTTGAACTTGGGATCTTAGAAATGCGTCTGAGTTCCTGCACTCCTGTCTCTTCCTTATCCTCATCCTCATCATCGTCATCATCATCACTAGTAGCCTCAGGTGGGCTAGGAAGGTAATCAGCCTTGGATAGTTCCACAAAGCAAAGACAAGAGTTGTCATTGTTGCGGTAATTAAGGTTAGTGGGCCTTAGGGGCCCTTGGTGGCGTTTTGGCTCCAGGAGGAAGGGGTGGTGAACATCCAAGCTTGGTTGATCCTCACTTGTGCGTTGTCCACATAGTGCACCGAGGCGAGATGGGGCTTTTGCAGTGGCACTGCTCTCCTCTAGAGCAGCACTCAAGGAGCCACTGGACAAGCTGGAGAAGCTGCTGGTGACCCGCGGGTCTGTGTGGTACCAAGAAGTCTCCAGGTTCATTTCTTCATCCATTATGCCAGATTTACGCGGACCATTTCCTGTTGCTCCTCCTTCCTCTTCACCTTCATATTCCTTACCTTCTGTTGTCACTATTATCTTCACTTCCTGTTTCCCTTTGTGTTCCTCTCTTTCTTTTCTTTCTTCCTCTCTTCTCTTTTCTTCCTCCTCTCTCCTTCGTCCTTCCCAGTCCTGACTTGCTGGGTCTGGGCGTTGCGAATCCATTGGGTCATCCTCATCTGTTGAGTCATCTGAGTCACTACAGCAGCGAGACACGTAACCTAAAAACAGCAAGAAAATGCACAAACACCAGACACATATTGCTCATTAGTTAATTAGTCCATTTGCAGAACAGAATAGCTTCAGTAATGATGGTATGATGGTCTTATATTTCTATCCGTACCCGTACTGCAGGTGACATACATCAACATGTGATGTGATAAATGTCTATCAAAAGGCCAAGGCCTGAAAGGGATGATTTTAAGTGATACAATTTTTGCTCACTTGATAGGGATTCATAGCACACGCCCTCTATTACGGCGAACTTCCCACACACACCTTCTTCAGCAGGTATCCGGTGCACCCTCACTTTTGGGCGCCCCAGACGGAAGACACTGACATTAGGATCCACAAGGAGTTTGCAGTAGCCTCCCAGCAGACACCCTAAGTCTTTGGCTGCCAGAGAGTCCATCAGTAAGGCAAATGGCTGAAAGGGGGAGGGCATTTCAGAAGATAAAGGTAAAGTGGTGGTAATTAAGGCCAAAGGGTAAAAGAGAAAAGGCAATGGAGTGGGAGAAAGAAGGAAGAGTCACCTTTGAGTTGAGTGAATTAGCTTTATATAGCTACCATAGACCCCCTTAGGCTTTATAATGTGTATTACAGGAAAATGTTTGACCTATATTTATTCTAGCATGAGCTTTAGCACAAACAGTGACTGAATAGAATCTTTTTTGTATGTGACAGTGTCTACACATTTATGAACAAAGGTTCTTTCATACCTTCATGTCATGCAGTGAAATGCGCAGTAGGCTGACTTTGTCTGACTCAGACAGAAGCTCGACCCGGCTGATGCTGCTGAACTCCACCAGTGTAGAAATCACATTGAGTTTGTGGTTGATAACCTGACTCATCCCGTACTTGGCTCCCACCAGCAGGCTGACTAATACCTCCCTGTCCTGAAGCTGAGTGTGGGTGAAAAAGGAGACATCAGATTAGAAAAGAAAAAGAACATGGATAAGTGTGTTACATAACTGCAAACGTGTGCGATACTATTTTAATCTTTAGTTTTTAAATAAAAAAATCAGTTATATGGTGTGTGCTTCAGCAAGTGAACCCACTGGGTCCATCAACTTTCTTTATTCCCTCACCATCATTGTAGCTGTGTATGATCGTCCTCCGTATGAAATGAGCTCTCCCAGCTGAGTAAGGTAAGCCAAGCGAGCCTGAGTAGCAGATATTACCTACAACACAGTGGACATAGAAAAAAGGATCAGTGAAAAAAAACAGAACGAAAGAAATCCAGAGGCAAAGTCAAGGTTCACTCACTGACCAAATCAAAGCCCTCAACAGGAAAATATGCCCCACTCATTTTCTGAGAAACATGAAACAAGCACCACTTTTTAATCACACAACCACCCACCATTTTATATCCCAACCTCCTGTCACCCCTTTATACTGCCTTAAATCTCTGGGAGATTAGCAGTTGCTGTTAAGTGTCCGCTAAAATGTAACCTAAATCCACCACAAAACTGTCAAGAAGCATCTCTTTACAACTCTCAATGCTTCCTTCCACTTATTAATCAGTAAGTATCTACCTTCTGGCGTGGTTCGAGAAGGGACTGGATCTTTTTGAGGTGGTAGCTGATGGCTTTCCTGAGGTCCTTCTCCCTCATGTTACTCAGCAGTGTAGGTGAGATGAAGCTGTCGAGGCCAAATTCCTTCCTGTCATCACAAATACGCAGGAATCATTACAACCACACATGAACTCTGTTGTTCTGTGATTAAATTGGAAATATAATTGAAAAGCAATTCCCCCTTTGATAAGCACTTGATGTACTCTTCCCAAAAGGAATTAGTATTGGTGTAACATTTGAAAGTTGAAGGGAGTTTGAGATCCCAGAAGGTCAAATCTAGTGTGGCTTTGTCAGACAGATAAGAAACATGCAGTTTGACGCAGCTAATTTTAGCATCATAAGCTACTTTATGTTTGCATCATAGCAAATCCTGTCCCATCATGACAGCATACATTTAGAATAGAGAACTTGTATCTTATTGCTTCATGTCTTGCTAGCTTTTTGTCAGTTTACTACAAAAAATAAAATACACGTGAATATTTACATTGGCTAGCATTCAATCTATTCCATTTAGCTGAATTGTGGGTCACCAGCCGAAGGTGCACTTGGAGAAGTGGTGTGTGTTAACAGTGTTGTGAAATTTAGAAACACGGTCATACACTTACACAACATTTAGTTTCAGCTTCTATCTATTTGATAGTGAAGCAATCTAGCTTGAAATTTCAACAACAACAAAAAACATGAATAATAAATGTGCAACATGCTGAATTATGTTCCCTTAGAGAAGCTATACTGTATGCCCTTTTATATTCATGTACTACTTCTTCATTATTAGTATTTATGTCTGAATACTGATACTAATACTGATCTATGGTGAGTCAGACAGACAGTCTTTTTAAATTGTTTACTGGTTAAGGGCAAAAACAGATAATAGATCATTCATAACTGGGGTCATCCTGAGACTTAGACTTGTCCTAATGCTGCAGCTGCACTCATTTTAATGTGTGTGAGATAAGGGGGCATGTTATATCAGATTCTTGACAAGTCTCCGGATGACCCTGAATGCTTGAGTCAGTGCCACAATGTTCTAGCTGCGTGACCCTAAAATAAAATGCCGTGACTCACGTTATACTCTTCATAGAGGTTCGGGTTAGTCCACAACTATCTAGTCTCTCATGCATGTGCAGAGCAGCCAGGCGGAGTGCAGTATTACACTTCATCTCGACTGCAAAACGCTCCTGTAGTACATCTCCAACACTCTGAAAACATAAACAACCTCAGCGTGAAGTATGTAGACATTCAAATGATATATTACAGTGCACTTCATTGCATTTTTCCAAAATCAAATGTATAACTAAAATAACTGTATAGCTTGATGTTTACTCAAATAATGCATTATTATCCATCATACAAAATACACAGCTCGTCGATATTTTTATATGCAAGTCAACATTAGTAGCACAACCAAACCTTTAATAATCAAACAGCAAATACAGCAGGAGGAAAACACTTCTCATAAAAGAAAAGTTTGACAAATGGAATATATTCCCAAGTGTTCTCAGGAAATAACTTCTTTTCTTCTGCTAGGAAATAAAGTATTTTTTAATTAAAAAATTGTCAGGGGAAATATGCAGGAAAATATAAAGTCATATTTTTTTATGTTTGGGTTCAAGAGAAGGTTCCATGTATGTATGAGCTAGTTGCAGTTAGGAAGTTGTATTAACCATAAGATTAAAATGACATCTGTTAGGTAGGTTAGGTGTATTTAAAAGTGATTAGTGGTTTTGTTTTTCACATGAATGTCAGGAGCAAGGGTCAACTTCTGATTGAGGTTATAGGACAAAAAGAACAGAAAGACAGTAGGACAGAATTCATCTCATCTTACTTGTAAAAAGAAGTACTCAAAAGCAGAGGGGTCATCCTGCTGCATGTCTGTGGGGTCTCTGGGGATAAAACACACCCTGAATAGACATCTGTAGTCATGGGAGTCTTTCTTCTGCACTACCTGATGAAAACAAATAATAGAGGTACAAACATCACTCCACTGCATGCACTCTTAGCTGGATAATATTCGCTTGGAAGAAGGTCTACTCTAACTTTTACATGTTACATTACATCAAAACAAAGTACAGCCAATATAAACAGCCATTCACAACTACTTTTGTGTGTCCATTGTTTCTTTCACCTTCTGTACGAGCTCGTCTTCATGCAGCAGCAGGAGTTTTGTGATGCTGTACTGCTGCTCCAGCACCAGTGCAAAGTACTCAATGGCTCGGATGGACAGTTTATCCTTCAAAGTCAGAATAATGTCCTGGAACGGATGGAGAACAACAGTTCAGACCCCCCTCAGACAAACCCATCCTGGTGATGGTTTAATCAGACTGAAATACAAACATAAAACATCCCAATAACAGACAACAGTAGATGTGAACCTTGTGATGGTGAGTTAGGACTCAGTGACCTACCTGTCGTCTCATTATGATGTTCATTTAGTATGATTAATATTTCTCTCTGAAGATACCAAACTGGACTCACAGACGATATCTAGAGGGAGTCCTCTTATCCAGCTCTGCATTCCTCACAAAATCACAATTCTTGCTGAAACTCTTCTACTTACTTTTAAGTGTTTCATAACTTCTGCCCTCTGGAAACGATATAATTAATCATTTTTAGCATTCCATCATTAAGAACCACTAAGAACAGTCTACCCACAACCTCACAGCTTCTTAGCAATCACACCATAATGTGTGGTGTGCTTAACTGCAAAATACACCCACGAGTTTCGAGGAATCTTTTTCACGACTCATTCTGCTGTTTGGTCTCTGAAT
The DNA here is from genome assembly GCF_947650265.1 of Symphodus melops. NCBI lineage: Eukaryota > Metazoa > Chordata > Actinopteri > Labriformes > Labridae > Symphodus > Symphodus melops. The sequence goes on along the minus strand of NC_136699.1, from coordinate 11,456,675 downwards.
ACTGACACTGAGGGAGCCAAGGAACACACGTCTTTTGAGGAAAATAAGGTGGGCAGGGCATCAGATAATGTGGAGTGAAGAAGAATAGGAAGTGCCATGATTATACTGTTCATCATTAATCCAGTAAAATAGGTACATTTACTTTATTAAGCTTGGCATAAAGGCTTTGGCATATAAATGATTAAACAGTGCTATGGTAAGCATATCGACAAACATGTCAGTCGCCCAAGATTAATGCTGCCTGCTCCTGACAGGCAGAAACAGAATTCATCGTCCGATTTCCAGGCTGGTCTGCAACATTAGTCAGAAAGAGTTGACTTGCAAGTTGCCAATAAAGTATCTGTACTTTTTGTTTTGAAGTAGCATAATTTTATGAAGAGAAAAAGCCACAGCACAGCAGCATGTAACCTACATTCCTTTTTTAACAACGTTTTTAAAGGAGCAAAATGTAATGCTGGGATCGTTTCCTCTCTAAAACACCTTCTGATGATTAAAATCAGCAAACACCCCGAATGTTGCAGAAAATCTCTACTAGTTCATTTGAACTAAATACAGCAGTGAAGTGACTGGAATCATTAGAATTTACTCGGATTAATCCGTTTTATCTTTCTGCTCTGGTCGCTATTTTCAGCTTTATTTACAGGGCAGCTGAAGAGAGGCAGGAAAAATGTGAGAGGAGGATGATCGCATACAATGAAGTTTGCAGGGTCGGACTCAAACCTGACGCCGCTGCTACAGGAACTACACATGAGATTCACACTCTCTCTAACCTCGGAGCTAAAGCAGCACCTCAGACGGAAATGTGTTAATGTCAAAACGTGTCAAACGTGTGTTCAGTACAATTCTGCTGAACCTGAAGGGTTCATGAAGGCTGATGTAAGTTTTCTTGTGCAACTGAACTAAAAAACAAACGGGACTCAAGACTTGTGTCGAACAGCCAGATCTGAATCAACTTACAAACTCTTCGTCAGGTTCAGCCCACCAGTATTATTTACCCGACTTCATTTCAAGATTCAGTAAAAGTGACCTGGCTGAAACATAAATAAGTATTGTTGATAAAAATGAGGTCTGTGTTGTTAAAAACATACCTTGACAGTTGTCGTGTTGTCAAACTTGAAAGCCTTCGTCTGTCCGTTCTCTAAATAGACTTTTAGGACGTTGGGCAGGAAGAGAAGAGAGTTTCCCTGATGGAGAAATGTGAGAGATTTGATGTGTGGTTAGACAAAAATCAATATCAAACGTGGACAGATACATTACAAACTGACAAGATGACAGTCTGGACAATAAGAACAAATAGAGACTGATTGAAGACGTCCGAGATCCAGAGATACGAGTGTTCCATTTTTGGATTACAACAGCTTTCTGTGTGAAATATAATGTTCTTACCTGAGTGTGCCCATTGACCACTACCTCTTCTGCAAAGCGCACTTTAACTGGATTATTCCTCAGACGAGCTCTCTTCTCTGCCGACATGATGGACGATTTGGGGTTCTGCAACAGAAAAGCACAATTGTGTGAATTATTAGAACACAGCTGACACATCTCACATTTATTCTCAAACCAACAGCAACGGTTGTAATCCAAAGCTCAACACAAATGATAAAATGATGCATCACATTTATTCAATACAGCCAGAAGATCCACTGGAAACCTAAAGTCACACGCTTCAAAACACACAGCGACTAATTCAGCTGCTAAAAATTGCTCTACTCATGTAGCGCCAATGACACTGAGGCGCAAACACGCCCATAAATTTGTGGACTGGAGAGAAGCTATAGGCACTGCTTTGCTCTCATACTAATGGAGCATCATTTAGTCCACATGAAGAGGATGAACTTGGAGGGGAGGGGAAACCTTTTTCAGCGTACTGTAAGGCCAAACTGGAACATTTATTTGAAAATTGCTGTGAAAGTTCCTCCCTGAAGAAAAAGTGGAAAAAGAAAACAACACTCAAGTCCACATGTAACGGCTCCAGGACATCTCTTATTTGCAGCCATGTTATAAACCCTAGTTATATTTCAATAATGATGTTAAAGTAAGGTTAAAAGACTTTATTTACAGATAATTATCGTAACAGAGGGAATTGTTTTCCTGATCACTGGAAAGTTTTGCATGTGGCTTCTCTAATTAGTACTGTGGTTCAGTTATCACCTCAGCTCAACAGACAGTAATCCATTTTTTCACTCAAAATGTGCATGCCTTTAGAGTTAGTGTTTGTGAATGAGACACTTCTGTGCTATGAGGCAAGGGGCCATTTTTCCCAGAATGACTGAAGTAATGGCTCAATTAAATACGCACAAACAGCACCGGTGAACTTTACGTGTGTTTTATGAATTAGACAGGGTTTTTTGACTCATTTGCACAGGTGTAGTGAAAGCTTTGCCTTCTTTTCAATATGGTTGAGGGTGTGTGTGTGTGTGTGTGTGTGTGTGTGTGTGTGTGTGTGTGTGTGTGTGTGTGTATGTATGTGTTAAAGGGAGGCTATCAATGTTTTCATTGTACTCACTGTCATGTGCCGTAGGATAGTCACAGTGATACAATCCTCCAAGTCCCTAGTTGAAAAATAAAAAAAGCAAATCATGTATATCAATCAAGTATATACACACACATACAAGCACATACAAACAAATTATCTTTGCTGTCCAGTGAGCACTTTTTCCTCTGACCTTTAGCCTTAACTTGTCATGCCTTTCTCACACATGACTATCACACATTAATCATTCACACACACTCTAAGACATACTCTAAAACCATGACAGAGCATTCAGTCACTGGATGGAATGGACACACTGTTAGCAGACAGACAGACAGACAGACAGACAGACAGACAGACAGACAGACAGACAGACAGACAGACTCTTCTCACCTTAAGATGTTTTCCACCTGCTCATCGCTAAAATCCTCCAGAACTTTATCATTAATCTGCAGCACCTGGTCTCCAGGGAACAGTATCCCCTCTGCAGGACTCCCTACACACACACAGACACACACACACACAGACACACACACACACAGACACACACACACACACAGGCACACACAAAAAAAAAAATCAGTAACATGATTTCAGATGAACATGTGGGTTTGCATTTTGAGTACATTCACACGCACACACACAAACATGTATGCAGACACACACACACGTCGTACACAGACACACTGACACATGGTTATTCAACATGGCTGGCTCAACAGTGTTTTGCTGTGCGCTTCACGAGTAGTTAATTATCCTAGTTATTTATACTCGTTTATCTTCAGGTGAGCAGAGCTGAGGCACAGCAGTTCGAATTCCTCTATCATACACACACAAACACAATGTCACATACACACACATAAACATACAAGATATAGATGTTGATAAGAGATGTTGGAAGGTGTTAACACATATGCCCATGAATGTGTTTTCACAAACCTTATGTGCCTGACAAAGTTCAGTCTGCCCCTGAATTTTGATCCACTGATGCCATCACACATATACAAAAACACACTAAACACACACGCTAGACGAGCAGCCCCCCCCCCCATCCCACAAGCTTTCACAACATGTCAGCCAATATACTGATCTTCACAGTTTTTGACTTCCCCAGCCCTTCCCTTCTTCCTCATCCTCCACTTCCCCATCACATTCACCACAGCATCACAGCCTCACCGCAACCTCATCACAACCTCACAGATTCCTCCCACACGTGAAGGCGTCACCAATCCCCCCTCCCTTCACCTTCCTGCACTGTGCCCTCTTCACACTCATTATTTTTGCTCTCCTTGGCCATGTTTGCACTTTAGTCTCGGCCTACTCCCTGCTGGGTCTTCCTGCTGGCATCTTGTCTGTCTATTAAATCTTGTCCTCTGTTATCACCTTTCTCTTTGTCTCTCTCTCTCTCTTTGGCACCATTACAAAAGTGGTGACAGTGTGGGACCGTCCCCAGAGCATTTATCCTCTTATTTTACAGGATAGATTTAAAAGTAACAGATCTGTATCTCTCTCTCTCTCTCTCTCTCTCTCTTTCTCTCGCCGTCTCTTTTCTATCAGAGTTGTTTAAATGAAAAGTGATTGAATTTAGTAAGGATAAGCAGGTGGCTCTGTTGTTTCCATGGCTTCTCTGGCACTGTGCCCTGTAGTTTCAATGCCAGGAGAGTTGATGTGTGTATGTGTGTTTTTGAAAGAGAGAGAGAGAGTGAGACAGAAGAAGATTAAATAAACAGGTTTCTCTTGTTACAATAAATGCTTATATCCTGAGTAAGAACAAAATCACTGGACCGTTGCATAACGCAAGTTAGCTTAACATTTGGAGAGGAGGTAAGAATTAAGTTCACCCCTCCACATGGACAAACATGTGACAAACACACGCACACACACACACACACACACAAACACAGACTAATACATTACCACACACTCCTCACGTACCTGTGACGACGTCCCTGACCAGCAGGGGTGCGTATGTTGTGAGGGTGAAGCCATGTCCGGTGCTGCTGTCCAGGACCGGGTCCCTGGTGATCTGCAGTGACAGTTTGGCCACGAAATTCTGATTGGACAGACTGTTGGAGCGCTGCGACCTCCCATCGCCTAGCAACCGCTCTCTGAGAAGGTCAAACAGAGTCACGGGTCACCCGGAGTTAAAGATTCACATGGATCAAATAGTAATAGTTCACTGTCTGTGATTAAGATTTTTCTTTTTTACATAACTCACAAAATAACAAATTCATCACTGTCAGAGATTCAATGGTATTCAGTTTAAAACTTAAAACTTGTCTGGGCAAACATTATTTGCAAAACATATTTGTCTTTTTATTTCACTAATGTCTGCATCGATGACACAGCAGCGTGAAAATAACAGTGGAGCTTGAAGAGAGAGCTACACAGTTCACGTTTCATGGTACGCACAGATTCATCCAGTTTAACTCAGAGTTATATAAATGTGGTCTCGACAACTGATGTGAGTTGATATACAATTGTCCTTCTCAAATGTAAATGTTAACTTGAATAAGCTATGAAGTCTCTCCAGAGTTTTAGTATTCATTGTCTTTGTGAATATTGGTTTGGAGGACTTCACACCTGAAACAAATCAGGCTGACATGACAACAGAATTTAAACTTTCCACGCTGAGTGTGACGCGAAATGAAAATGGCAGCCGCGTCTACTAGCTTGACTGCTAGCATTCATTAGCAGACCAAGTCACTGTTACTGCACTGAATATTTCCCCAACAGTAGTCAAGAGAGCAAGAGAAAAGGTCACATTGATGTAAACCCCTATGCCTCAAACGCACCATGGGAATAAACACTGTTTACATGTTGTGTTTAAATCTCACAGTGACCTCTTCACCCTGAGCCCGACTGTTCTGGCCAGCTGCTCTTGACATTATAAGACTTTTCCCCCGGATTGAATAACAGTGATTTGATGGGCTTTCTCTTCTCTCTGCGTCTCCTGCTGAGAGGGAGAAACCACGTAGCGGACAACAAGGAAATAAATGGTTTTTGAAAGCATATTTGTGGTTAAGTGTTGGGTGTGTTTGTGTGAGAGAGCGAAGGGCAGTCAGGTTTGAATATACACACAATTATGTGTTAAGCATGTGAAAGTGTGGGTGTGGGGAGGGGATATGGTTTGTGTTGATGCCAAGTATTATCAAACTGGTACTCAAGTTTTATATTTTCAAGTAACCTTTATCGACTTTTTTTATTCACAATAAAATGTCACCTTTAGTCATCAATTGTACAGGAATGTATTTTTTTATTTTAAATAATAAATAACACATAAAAAACGCTTCCCACTACAGAGTTTGGCAGAAGGCCTAGAAGTGGATTAAGCTGTTTTCTACCCCTAACTTTTTTTTCACAGTACAAGTTGTTTTGTTTGTTGTCGATGCAGCAGTTTGTGAGTCCGCATTTTCTGCTTCTGTTCGCCAACTTTTTCTACCGCATACTCTGTTGTTTTCTCATCAAACTCTACCCCTATGTCTCCTTAAGGACTCACTAATCATATGCTACTTTCTACAGCTGAAAGGACGCAGGCAATGTCAGTAAGTATTTTTGAAATCTAACAAATCACCAACCACGTCAAATGAAACGGTGATGCAGAAGTTGGAGTCACCGCATGGGAACTATTTTCTTATGCATTTCTTTGTGAAAAATATCTGAGCTACTTGGATCTCTGATTAGTTTCTCTTTTTTCTTTACCTGCTTAGCGACTCTCGAGTTCGACGTATTATTGTTCCCACCACCTGTTGCACCCGACTTGCCCTCCTAGCTGGAGACCTGCTCCGACATCGCTCCTTCTCCTCCATTTATCTAAAGGGGACAAAACAAAGAGAGAGGAAAAAAAGAGTGTGAGTTCCTGACGGGATCCCAACAAGGAAAAAAGAAAACACAGAGAAATAAAGAGACACAGAACGAAGATGAAAAGATCTGGAGATGGACAAAAAGGAAGAAATAGTTTCGAGTTCAGTTCTGTTTTGTAGGACTGTGCATTCAGGCTAAATTAGCCTCTCGTCTGTTGTGTTTTTATATTCAGTGCATGCAGGCTGACTTGAATACGATGAATAATCAGATATGTGAACATAGAAGCAAGAAAGGCTGAGGGAGGAAAAGAGAGGGGAGGAATGTTGCCAGAAGGAACAACAACATGTCACACATATTCAAAGAAAAGACCTGCTTCCCCGAAACAACTGCACAAACACACAGAAACGAGAATCACACAGAACTTTAGCATAAATATGCTTCAATCTGCACATTTATTCTCTACAACTCTGCCGCTGTGAAACTTCTGCTTATCCTGCCCTTTCAGCAGCAGAGTGTTCAGGACATAATGAAGGATAGAGGGCTCAGTCAAACCCCAGGGAGACAAAGCTGGTCAGCATTGAATCCTGTCCAATTCTTAAGACTTACGAGCCCGCTCTACTCTGTTTTGTTTCTGTCAGCCGATCCATACGCTGGCTTTGAGCTTGTAGAGCCTCTGACAATTCTCTGACAGGGTTTATTATCTACTGATACAAATACACTCGGCAAAGGGTTATGTGAAGTAAATGTTCATGATGTGTCGTTTGTGTTTAAAGTAACAGCAACAACATTTTTGGTGTGCAGGGTTATGTTGCAGAATCAGAATTTAATGTTTGTTTTGATTTATTTTAATCTGCTTTTTACACCCGGATTGATCTCTTTGACTTCAAGGCACACAAACCTGCAGGAAACTTTAGCAGAAATTGGAGAAGTTGTGAGCCAGACCGGATCAATGCAGTTAATGATGATGAATGTCCGACTGAAACCCTAATGATCCAGACTTTGGCCTGGGCAGCTCGCTGCAGGGAGCAGAGTTTGATCAGCTCTCTGAAATATGGAGGAGACTTCTGCAGGCCAAGGCTTTCTGTTCTCACTTTTCTGGCCTCCTGCCACACCTGTATAGGGTATCTTAAAACAAGCTGGCGTCCAATAAATGAGGAAGATAAACTCATTACAGCGCTATTACTTCACTGTACTTACAGTGTTGAGTAATGGGGAAACAATACACGCTGCACTGCAATCAATAGAGGATGTTAAACAGCTGTGAGCAACATCACATTTTTGTCTTTTTTTAAACAATCAGCAGCTAAAATGTAATCTCACCTCTGTTGAATTGACCACTAGTTTTCCAGAAAAGACTAACATCGCTCAATATGAGTAAAGCAAACAGTGTAGGTCTTTCCTTTAAGAGGATTAAAGCCCCTCGTTTTGCACCGCCCCACACGGGCCAGGGTGTCAGTTTAGCACCTCTAGCTTATCCAGATTGAAGCAGATTGGCGAGGGATGAGCGAGGGGAGGTGGCTGACAGCTGCACACAAGGAGCCGAGTCTGATTATTAACACAAGCGGCCCGTTAAATCACTGAGAGCAATCAGTGTCATTTAGATCCTAAAACATGTCTGGACTGCCAGAGTGTCGTTGTTGTTCTTGTGTTGGATGAGCAGAAGAAGACTTGCAGGTGTGCGTGTGTTGTCTGTGTAGCAGTGCTGAGTCAGGTGAATTGCTTTTTGCAGATATTCTCCTTCTGTCTCTCTTCAGACTTTCATTTTATCCCCTCTTTCTCTCTCACTCTCTCTCTCTCTCTCTCTCTCTCTCTCTCTCTCTCTCTCTCTCTAACCTCAGTGTCCTTGCTAAGTCAGGTAGTCGTCTCAGATGACAGTCTCTTCGGGCAGTACAGCCAGCCAGTTTTTTATATACATGCTCATCCTTAGTTCAAGGTGTTTTCTTTCCTCACACTTGACAATAAGAGCACACCAATGTTACACCCAATTTCAACGTTGATGACATGTTTTGTGTATTTTGTTGGTTCGAGCCCTTGTAATAAAAATAAAGTATTTCTCGTTAGTTAAATCTGGAAAGCAGAGAGTGCAATGCGCGAAAAAAGACCAAACATGCATTCTAGTGCTGGAGCTCAATCTTTCCCACATGTTTTCAGAGAGCAGCACAGTAGCCTTCATTTTCATCCAAAGACTGTGAGAGTGTGACTCACCGTGATGTGGCTTGTCTCTTCAAGACTCCAGAACACAAATACCCTCTCGCCCTCTGAGACATCAGCTCTGCAGCCCCTCCGAGATTGGCTGAAAAGAGGTGGAGGGGGCTCCGTGTGATCATCAGGGCCAATCCAAATCTGGTTGTGGCCACCTGTGCAGAGCAGAGGAGCACTGTTTGGAATAGCTGTCAGATCCCATAAACCGGTGCACAATAACCACACAGTGGGTTTATAATTAGAATGAAGTGTGAAAAGACTGGATTTCAAGTGTGATTAAGTCCGATCAGCTGTATCTGCCTTGGATTTTTAACCTGCTCATTCAACAGAATTGTTCCAGTTGTTGATGATTTCAGAGAGAACACACAAGTATGTCAAGCAGAACAGATGCGAGTCCAAACCAGCTATGTGGTTGTGGTTTTCTAAGAGGCCCCTCCTCTGGTCCCCAAGGCTCTTTCTCTCTCTCTCTCTCTCTTTCTCTCTCTCTCTCTCTGTCTCTCTCTGTCTCTCTCTCCATTTCTCTCTCACAAGGCGGTGTGGAGAGGAGGCACTCCATCTCCGTCTGGTTGTCTAAATTAAAATTTCATACCGCCCAGTTCAGTTAACATTTCTTACTGGGGTGCGCTCTAAAAGCAAAGAGGACAGCCTGTGATTCCGGATGTGGGGGAGAGAGAAATGCTGCCAGGCAGACAGAGATATCAGCCAATAATAAATGAGGCCAAGTCTTACGTATGAACATCAGGGCCAGATATGGCTGAAACCTTAGCTAGCCTCTGGTTTGGGGAGAAAATGTGTTGTAGTAAAAAGTCTGGCTGTTAAACAAGCTGAGATACTGACTCAACATTCTTGATTTAGAATAAGGGATTTGGACTTGACAGTTGATCTGTGAAGTAAACTCGAACTCCACAGAGCTTTCAACTGCAAGAGAGAGCACAAATCAAAGAATTGATAGTCCCATCTGTGCAGCTCTTCAATAAGGCCCTGTGTCCCGGTGAAAAGCCAGCACAGGGCCTAGACCCACACAGACTGCAGGGCACATGAATAATGCATGGTGCTAATGCAGCTAGCTAGGCCTTCTGCCACTTTGCCAACTGTGGCAACAAGGAAAGCGGAGCGCAGGAGAAGAGAAAGCCACAGGAGAGACGAATGGGGGTGGGGAGAGGGGAGGGGGCTCTAAAGGGGGGCCGAGAAAAGGAAAAGGGAGACAGAAAAGAGAATTGGTCAAAGAATGAAAAGAAAGAAAAGGCAGGATATTGCAGGGGGAGGAATGGGGGAGAATTTTAAAGAGGGTGAAGAGGGCAGCGGCAAAGAAAAAGAGAGTAAAGCTGCAGGGGGAAAAAAAGAAAGAACAAAAGTATCTACAGTGAGACATACAGGGGGAGGGAAGAAAAATCTGACCAAGGATGCTTTTCTTCCCCAACTGAGAGCAAACAAGTTCACAAGTCAGACATTGATATATGGTCAAGCATTAAATAAATAGCCTAAATAAAACAACAGCTCATTTGTCTTTTTTTCTTGACTACAGGCTGTCTTCAATGAAGAGATTGGTTCACGTCTTTCTATCGGTTTGACAGCGTTTTCATCTGATCCTTGGCAGTAAAGATCCAGTGTCTGCAAACTGTTGATGAGTCTGCTTCTAATCTGGTTCAGAATCAATAGTCATCTGGAATTCTGTCCTGCGCTGTCGTGTCCTTTACTCCCCAAGCTGCCAACACACACACACACACAGAGCTCATCAGCACGCCATGTAGCATGTCTGGCCTTTTACTTTCACTTTCTCTCCTCACTTTATCCGTTCACTCCTTTAACTGTGACATACAGTGTGAGTTAAGCCCTGTTAGGTCATTAACACTGCCTCTATCCTGTCACAGATCTCGGCGCAGATGGCCTAGCGGTTCAGTCGCACCCCTTCTAAGGCGCCCAAGCGGGCGGCCATGGTTAGAGTTAAACCTGTGGCTATTTCCCCCCATAGTTCCCCACTCTCTCCCCCAGATTTCCTACTGTATCCACTGTCTTAAAACAATAGGTTTAACACAGCGGATTCCCTGAGATTCCCCCACCTCCATAGTTATTTACTTCAACAATATCTCTCTGTCTTGGTCTGAACAGTCCGTTATTCAAGCCTGTCTTCTGGTATGAGCCCGAGAGCAGTTCATAGAAGTACTTTTCCTCTCTCTCTCTCTCTCTCTCTCTCTCTCTCTCTCTTCAGGGGTTGAGAGGTGCCAATGAACTAGCAGCTTCTGTGCAGCCAGCTGGATAGAAAACAGACCAATTAGCACTGCTGGGCCAGACCGGGCCACGGCAGGTCACACACACACCTGGACCAGGCCCAAGAGGTGGAAAATGTGTCCACATACAGCTGCTGACATAATCCAAGCTAATGGGTATGACAAAGTGATTGACAGGGGGAATTTGTTAGCAAAGACTTGTTGATCAGTTCGCATTTAGGAATTAGTACCTGGACTGTCTGGTGCAGCCGTAAGAACATCTCAAGCACACACACACACACACACACACACACACACACACACATTTCCCCATAATATGATAAGTGAAATGTTACACAACCAGAAGTCAGACAACAGCAGAAGCTATACACTCCCCCACTGAACAACAGATTTATTCAGAAAGGAGCAGCTGGCTTTTATCGATAAAACTGTCCTGTTCACACGACCACACGACCACATGACCACACACACACACACACACATCGAATATGACACACCGGACACAGCTGCACCAAATGAAAAAAATGAGCTCAGCATAGCAGCAGCAGCAGCAGGGGTTGATTCAGCAACTTGACAATTCATTTGGGCTCATAGTTTCTGGACACAGAGATCAGTGAATGTTCAGTTTGACAGCAGCACATTTGGCAAAAAATGAGGTGCATGAATATCTGTATAACTTGTGTGTGGGACAGGCAGGCAGGTTTATGTGAGGCAGCTGGATTACCTCAGTCTGAATGAATGCAAAAGTTGTAAAAGTGAGGAACAACAAGGAAAGCAGTCAACTAATCCTCCACAGATTCACATGAGGAATAAAATAAGTACCGAATAAACGACATTGTATCAATTACTGACAAAAAATACGAGACACAAAAGGTTACGAAAGCAACCATTTACACCCATCAGAGACGGGTTTTTGTTCATGCAACAAATAAATGTAAATGTGTTTCATGAAGTCATCGTATTTATGATATTTATCAACTCCACTGTCACATCAGATTCTGCAATAATCAAACATAAAAACATCACTGGATATATAAAATAGAAAGACAATCAAATCTTCCCGCTGCCGTCTTCTTAAGAAATTAAACACTCGCTGATACTGGAATTTTCCTTCTTCATGCATTAAAAACCAAACTCCTGAGGTTCTCAGTGACACAGATTTACATTTTGGAAACTCAGAGTGTGCAGAATGTTTTTGTGTTAAGGGGATTATTATTAACAATTTAAATTGATCATTCATAAAATGATTTTAAAGTTGTTCTCAAGTTGTTTATTATATGATTTGTCATACTGTATATTGACTTTATGACTGAAATGGTATGTTTGTCTGTTGTTGGTCTGTTCTGCATGCTTTGATTAGTTATTGTTTACTTTTACCTTAAGTGTCTGTACTAACTTTCAAATAAGAATGACGTACCTATTATATGACAGGGACTTCTTCAGTTAGCCATACTGGAGGCTTTGAAGGATCTCTGAGCTCGGTTTTCTGCAGGGGGGTTACTCTCAATCCTGGGACACTTAAGTTCATCATCTGACAAGGACATAGCCTCTGAGAGCGACAGAATCTTTTTTCCCAGTGTAGACATTGATTAGTGATAAAGCGCTTTTGACACAGGCGTATTTTTCGGTAGGAGTCAATGTTTACAATCTGACAGGGACATTAAGAACAGGAATGAAAGTCTTGTGTTGTGAAACAATAGATAAGATTCGGGATTGCTTCACAGTGGGTGTGTTCAGGCCTTTTTGCTCTCCACGCTGACTGTTTTCCTGCATACACCCAATGCTTGCTGCAATACTACCAGATGATACATCCTGTACTACCAATGGAAATCTGAACCCTTTGACACCACATTCTGGGGCCCCAACCTCTAATTCTACCAGAACATGTTAGATCTGTCATTGCTTATATATTAGCATGCTGATGTGAGCGTTCAAGCTCAAACAGAGCCGTGCTATGTTTTAGTCTGACAGAGCTGCTTGCAGAGTTTTTAATCTTGTTGTTATTGTTTAGTTGATTCATTTTTTGTGTGTTCCTATACTGTAGGGATGATTGGTTTATTAACCAACTCATGTTTTACAAACTGGCATTGGCCTGTGCTATGCTCTTGACCCCATCCAAATTAAAATGCTAAGGTAAATGTATTAAGCACTTAAATCTACTAAGGAAATGACCGATTAAAGTCAACTGTCAAACAGAAGTTTGGATGTTTAAGTCTGCTGATTGTCCTCAACGCTTGTTTTGTTTTTCTGGTTATTTCTCTCTTACCTGTCTTTCAGGCTTGAGCATATTTCCTGTTTTTCATTCAGTCTGTCAGCTCATTCCATTAGCATTATGAAGACAGGGCTCAACGTGCACTGCTCATTTCATTTCCCCTTTCATCCGCGACCTGGCGAGGCTTGAGTTCCCCAGTGAACTATTAAATAATGGGTCCTTTGAAGATTAATAGTGCACTCGATGTGTTGTCTTACAAATGTTTTTCGATGGTTCTGGAGAGGGACAGACGGCGAGACAGAGCGAGGAGAGGAAGATCTTGATGTCTGGGGAAAGTCTTTGGGTGCTAGAGAATGATAGATGTTGTAAGTCTGGAAAACTGTCTGCCTCTTCTGTTGCTGTCTGAGCCAATTTCCTTCAACTCAGTGATCCTTCAAATAACTGCATAATACACGGCTTATCTTTAAGGAAAGGTAGAGAAATAAGAGCTAGGCCAGTGAGGCAGCAGGATAATACTGATGTATACATATATATATATATATATATATATATATATATATATATATATACATATACATACATATATATATATATATATACATATATATATATATATATATATATATATATATATATATATATACATATACATACATATATATATATATATATATATATATATATATATATATATATATATATATATATATATATATAGCCACAGTATGATTTTATTTATTTCTATCACTGCAAACTATAGAGGAGGAGAAACCTGGTGATGCAGCATTGCTTTACTTATTGTTCGAATTAGTCATAACATTTTACATTAGCTTTCTGCAGAAACAGAGTTGGCCTACATTATGGCGTCATTGCCAGTCAATTGTGCCATCACCATGGAGCTGTCACATCAATGAGGTCACGTCTCCTTTTTCCACTGCAAGAGAAGCATGGGCATGGTTTGAGTTAAAAGAAAAAAAAACAAAAAACCACACATTAAGGATTTACCCCACCTCTGTCTACGAAATCATCCATCCATCTGCCATCATTTTCATCCACAACTTTCACCCCAGTCCATAATGTATTGATTAATCTTTGCTGAGACCAACCAGTATTGATAAATACAAAACTGCCGTTAGCCAATACAATATAAATCACATTCCTGAACAGTTTCACTTATTGATTCATCTAACGATCAGTTGATCAAGGCATTGGGTTGGCCAAACACCATGCCAGCATCACAGCGAGCCCTGGAGACATTTGAAGCTAAGACTAAAGAAGAAGAGAGAGGAAGAGGATGGCTGGCTGTCTGGCTGCTGTAAGTGGGACACAGTGGCAGTCAGCAGGGCAGATCGAGGCTAATGCAGCCAGGCATCAAGTCTGTACTGATGTGTAAACTCTGCCCAGTGTGTTCCTCCTCTAGCAGAGTAACCTCAGAGCAGCAGCATCTCCCATCACATGTTGTAGCATACATCCCTGAGTCACAGCACAGGGCCTGCAGCAGTGGCACGCACAAACTGTGCAGACATGAGTGCAAGCAAAAACACTGAGCATCCACAGCAAAATCAGATCATCTGCACTTCACTGGAATTCATGCATTCGTTGGTGTGCTTCAGTGTGTGTATCACAATAAGTGAGGGGGTATGTTTAAAAAAAAAAACTAAAAGAAAAACCTCAATGGTTATCTTGAGTGATGTCTCCATGCACAGTGATGGCTCTGGTAATTCACGTGTTTAGATGGAACCGCAATCAGCCGTCATATTAAATCATGTCATGCATTAAATGAAGGCCCCAGAACAGCAAAACGCATTGTTCCGGTCTAGTTGTGTTGAGCTTATCATGCCCGGCACGGCACGGAATAGCGCAGGGAAGAGGCTGCTTCTGGCCAAAGGATACGAGCTGAGAAAAAAAGGAAAGGCGACTGTCCCAGTGTCTGCACATCGCCTACGCCCATTCATAATGTGCGTGTTTTACTACCCAGACTCCTGGCATCCCCCTGATCCGTCAGGATTTAGTCCGTTCATCTCCAATCTGTGGCGGAGATTTCAGTGCGCATACAACAGCATGGATCGCCGTAATCACTGCATACGACGTGTTAGTTAGTGAACACGATGATGAATGCCATTCAGTGTGGCGCAAAACGACTGTTATTTTGTAGCGTACCAATTTATAGGCCGCCGAGGCTTAAAATGGGTAGTAAAAGTGAAAGCCCACGTATCGACCACGTCTATCGTCCATAAACGCTTCAGAAATGCTCTTAATATAATCGATATTCAGCTTCACACTGACCCCACACTGTAACTTTCATCATTGACCGCAGCCATGCCAGCAAAACCAGGAGGCTTAACAAAGAAAAAAAAAGGTCAGTCTTTTGTGCCTTCATTTTTAATTTTAATCGGATTTCAACCTGTCCATCACCTCCTCCACACATGGACACGCGTAAAGCCTGCTGGCGTAGTGAAAACTGCCGTGGGTTAAATTATTCATGTCGATATGATAAAAATCAGTTTAAATTGCAGGAATGGATGCAAGGTGTACCACGGCTCCTTCATCAGACAATAACACCGGGAAATACCGACAAAACTCACCTCGTGGTCGGAGGAGGAGACAGACGGACCGGGAGACTGGCAACGTGAACCCAAAGAAGATCACCGATGCGCGGATTTTTTTCAAGTCGAATGATGAAGTCTAAAAAATATCACCGGCGTCCTCCCCGGGCCGGATGGTGATGGTGATGTGGTGTGTGTGTGGGGGGGTTGGCTATGTGCTGGATGCTGTCATCGTACTGGGACTGCTCTCTGCCTAATCCTCGGCCCTGAGCTCAGAAATAACCCATCCCCTCCTCCTCCCTCTCCCTCTCTACGTCTCTCTCTCTCTCTCTGCCTCCTCTTCTGTCTGACCGGAGGACCTCCACCCCTCCCCCGCAAAGTCAGCTCTATCCACTGCCACATAATAGTAATCATCATAATAAATAGAAAAATTAAACCTCTATTGTTTCCTTTTCTAAAAGTAATTCTGAACATCTAAATGAATACAATTCAAAGTACTACAGTGTAACACTTAAGTCAATGAGCAGCAACTGGAACTAACCTCTCCTATATAAAAAGGGGGTAAATGCCCAGTATTTGTTGTGTCAGCAGATATGGGGAAATTTAACTAATTGTGTTAAGCAGCCAGCGTTACTAAATCACAATATCTAATTAAATAAGTTGTACATTACGGCCTGGCGTCTGATTCCATGTGTTATGTCATGTACATTATGCACACTTATTATTGCCAAATTAATTTCTCTTTTTAATTTTGAACAAGTATTCCCTAATCGTTTTTGTGTGATCATGCCTTCTCTATTGGGGGACTAAATATATTTAGTATTGAATAACCTCAATATGTTTAAAATACCTTAATAAACGTGATTAGTTCTTTTATAAGGAGCCTATTTGATTTTACCTCCACGGTGTCAAAGTTCGATTTTTTTCCTCTCCTTTGCTCTGGAGTCTTCGTGTGGTTTGTCCCTCTGCGCGCACCGTATGTCAGCGCAACTTCCGTTCAACGTTCTTCCGGTTCAGATTATTTCACTCATGCTCCCGCAGCGGTGATTTCTGTTAACCACAAGACCGAGTAAAAAGACAGCTGCAATGTTTAAACTAGAAGGACTCGGACCGAAGATGGACCCAGAAGAGATGAAGAAGAAAATGAGACAAGACGTAATCTCATCTTTACGAAACTTCCTTATTTACGTCGCCCTGCTCAGAGCCAGTGAGTTACACTAAAGATGGGTGACATTGAAGCACAACACAACCAACATTGACATGTCAGCCCACCATTCTTCAGCATTAAGGTAAATAAGCTTTCCTGCTCTGATCTAATGTCTTCTTTTCTGTGTTTACAGCCCCTTATGTGCTGAAGAAGCTCGACAGCATATGAACAGCTGTTTTCTTCTTCCATCCAGCTGAGTCTCTCCATCAGAGACATTAAAGACCACCATGGGGGGCATACAGCAAATCCTTTGAAGATGACCAGAGTCTGCCAGACAACTGCACCTGATGCTACCCCTTAATTTCATTTTTAACTCTTGTTCTGTGGTGTGTTGGCCTTTTCTTGTTCAACATCAAGTGAAATGCAATGTTTGGTTTTGTGTATGCCTGCCATGTTCACAAAATCATGGGACACAATGTTTATTTCCTTCCAACATGTGTAGAAGTTTGTCACTTCTACACATGTTGAATTCATATTGTCAAACTGCACTCAAAAAATGTCCAAACAAAAATCCAGCTCCGACACTCTGATCTAAAGGAATAATGTTTCTCATCTTAATGTTGTTTTGAATTCACTGAAAGTAAACAAAACAAAATGTGAAGCGTCTTTTTTAGTTTTTCAACATAATAAACATAAAACATTTCAGCATAAACAAAACTGGTTATTTTGTCTTTTTTAAGTCATCATTTTACAGTGATGTTTACTCAAGGCCCATCAATGTGCAAGCAGGCTGAAACATGTACACATGACTGCACAAAATCCTCACAAAGGCAATGTTTAGTCTCACATTTCACAAACTGCTTAATATCCCTAAGAAAAACATTTTGAGTTTATTTTAACATATTAGGCTTTTATACTGGTTTATATTTTCTTTTAAGGATTTATATAAATTCAGAAAAATACTGATTACATTTTTAGGTAATGCTGCCAGATGTATATACCATCCTACACACAGGTTTGGTTTGTGTTCAGACGTGAAGACGTCTAAACATATTGTACCCCTCTGAATACTACTTTGTGGACACAGTTTACAAATTTACAAGTAGCTTAAAATAATGCCTTTGAAGAAAGACACCTAGGTGTAGAAGTACAAGTGAAAGGTTTGTGACTAATCTTAAAGCTGTATTATGAAATCTCCCAGTACAGTATACAGTAAAAGAATGTGCCTGTAGATGAAATCATCTTGGTCCTGTCCAACATCAGATAAAGTACTGTCCATTACCAGTCCCGGACAGTTACTAAAATACTTCCAAAGAAGCCTCTTTTTTGTGAATATAATTTCTTAAATTGTTCATACTGATTATACATGATTAATTTTTTTGTGCTTTTATATATTTATATAGAGCTACTTGGTGTGTTCGGGAGTCTCTGCAACCTGACAGCCCCTGTAAATGAGAGTTTTAGAGAGGCAGAAGAACAGATATGAAAATGCAGTTCCACAAACGCACCACCTGGGGGAGCTGTTGATTTTCTCCGAGGGTCTCTGAGTCTAAAATGAGGGAGGCGCCAACAAGATGTCAAAGCCGGTCTGTTGTGTGAATCAGTATCACCAGTTATCGCAACATAAACTCCTCTCAAGTTTATATTTGAGTTTCTGCAGCGGAAGGGAAAAATCTGGCCAACAACTCGTGAGCTGCAACAGCTCGAGACCTCGCCGCATCCTTCCGTGTTATTGTTGAGGAGGCCCGCCCATACTCCAGAGAGCATCTCTAGGAAACCCGACAACAACAGACAAAAGGCTGAATACATGTCGCTACGGAGGTAGGCTTTTTTTTAGAAAATGTCACAGTCCAGTTTTCCTGATGAGATGAGGACAACAGGAAACTGCTCTTTACTACAATGTTTTTGACAATGACCTTCATTATGTTATTCTGCTAAAAGCAGCATACAGCAGACCTGCCATACTGAACTGGGGAATTTCCACCGCGTACTATGGACTTTCCAGGTCATTTCCAGCATATTTTCATGCAGCTCAACCACCAGCGTCTCCATGCTCAGCTGTGCGATTGTGTGGTGGTGGTTGGATCCCGGCGCTTCCAGGCTCACCGCTCCATCCTGGCAGCATGCAGCTCCCACTTCAGGGCTCTGCTGAGCTCAAGTGACAGTGGGGAAGAGCCTAGAGTACCAGGAGGAGCTGACACAGTTGGAGGTGGAGGTCCCAATGTGATAAAGTTAGATCCAGAGGTGGTGACACCAGAGGCCTTCTCCACTCTGCTAGACATGATTTACACCTCCACCCTCTCCCTCGGGGCCTCTAATGTGATGGATGTGCTGCTGGCAGCGTCACACCTGCACCTCAATGCTGTTGTCAAGGCCTGCAAGCTCCACCTGTCCAGGAAAAACTTCCCTGCATCGCCTCCTAAAGGCTGGAGGTCAGTGCATCGGCAGCAGAGTCCATCTTCCCAAACAGAGAGGGCAGCGATTCTTCAGCAGGTCACATCTGTTATGGAGGAGGGGGATGAGGATGAGGTAAGACTGGAGGTTAGTCAGTCTGGTGGGGTCGAAGGGCAAAGGATCAATGATACGCAGGGCTCCACAGAACTTACGAGCCACAAGAGAAAGTTAAATGAGGACAGTCTGAGTGTTAGGAAGAGGTCCTGCAGGCTGCAGGAGGGGAACTACAACGAGTGTTCACCTACTGTGACCAGAAGCGGCGTAAGCACAGAGGATGGAGGAGAGGAGCTGCTGTCACCGTCCGACAGACACTGGAAGGCCCGAGGTGAAGAGGAAGTTGAGGAAAAATATGAAGCTACAAAGGGTGAGTCAGAGGAGATCCAGCTGCCGAGCCAGTCAGACAGCAGTGCAGGAGGCGGAGGTGCTTGGGAAAAGGGTGGAGACACTGTGGTCAAAATAAAGGTGGGAGATGAAGGGGAGGAAGAGGAGACGATAATGAAGATTGAGGTGAAAAAGGAATATCTGAGCGCGTACTCTCCGAATTTAGACACAGCAGCAAACAATTCTCCCCCTTCTCTCCAAGACTACGTCCCCAACTTGAATACACAACTTACTGAGGACAAAATGGCTGCTGCCTGTCCATCAGAGGCCACTGTTAGCTTTTTACAAACTCAGCCCTGCATAAATCTTCAACCTGACGCTCAGAAAGATGATGGAGATTTAAGTGGGGAGTCGGAGGCAGGTGAATGCCTCGACAGCCTGTCAGAACTAGCCTTTTCCTGCTTCCTAAATCCCAGTGCTGAAAGTGTAATGGGAGCACTGGAGGAAGAAGACAGTCTAGCGAGCCTCACCGCTGCCGCAACTGCAGCTGCTGCGGCTGCCAGTGACTCCCCTGCAGCTGCTGGAGATTTGTGTCAAAACTCAGAAGAAGCAAGCACCTCCACTGCTCCGCCGTCGGATCACTCCTCCTCACTTGTTTTCCCTGTAACCTCTGTCCCTTTGCAGCAGCTTCTCCCAACTCAGGGACCTAGTTTCAGTGACACACTCATCCTCCAGCCCACCCAGAACTCTCTTGCAGGATTTCTGAGCGGCATCAGGCCGAGTCTCGGCCTGGAAACCTCTCAGAGTCAACCCTCCAGAGTCGGGAAAAGCACAGGGGCGACAACCTTCCGTCGCATTGCCCCCAAAGTCCCACCAGGGTCAGAAGCTAGTACAGAAAGTTCTCTTTCAGATGATCGTCCATCTCTAACCAGAGCGTCGGATGATGTTCTTTCCAAGTGCAAGAAAGCAGCAGCTGAAGACCATGTACTACTGGTGGAAGGGGAGAAGAAGTATGCCTGTAAAATCTGCTGTAAGACCTTTATGAACCTGACTGACTGTAAAAAGCACATCCGAGTCCACACAGGGGAAAAGCCTTACCCCTGTCCTAAGTGTGGCAAGCGCTTTAGCCAGTCCTCCCACCTGTATAAACATTCAAAAAACACCTGCCTAAACTGGAAGGATGATCAATCATTCCCAGACTCCCTGTTGTGACCAGCACGACAGGGAGTCTGACGATTCTTTGAAATAATGACCTCATGTGATTCAAGTTGTATTTATTACTTTACTGATCCGTTTTTAAACATCTCTTCATTTTAATCATGACATGTTTTTACAATGCTGTGAGTTTTGTTCTCAGTGTTACATGAAATCTGAACAGACAAAATGTAGCTGAACTGATGTTATTGCACTTAAATTATTCTCCAAGAATTATTTGACAGAAGCATCGAGATTGATAAGAAAATCTAAAAGATGCATTTTGTCATATTTACTGAAGATAAATCTGTGAGCATGACGCCGTCTGAGGCATTAGTTTTTATTATTTCAAACATTCAATTTAACACAAAACTGGAGTGTAGAACTGTTTCATACCAGCAGACATGCAGCATTAGTGTTTGAATAAAGTGCAGAATAAGATGTCAAAGGTTAATCTTCTACATTTAGTCTTACAATACTTAGTCTGAGAAGTGTCTCTCTAAGTACTGCAGGCACAGCGGCCCAGCTTTGAGCTCTAGAAGGCAAGCTCGCTGGGCATCCCTCCGCCCTGTAAACCCCCCAGCAGGTTTCGAGCTGACAAAGCTGCCATGACGCCTCTCGTGGAGTAGGTGGCGCTGCCAATGTGTGGTAACACCACTACACAAGAGATAAGTGGAAAAAGTTCAAAGTCAAATCGGGAGGCTTTGTAGGAAAAAGAGTCATGCCTACATATTTCACATCCCATCTACTCACCACAGTTATTAAGTGTAAGAAGAGGGTGGTTTGTTGGGAGTGGCTCGGGTGTTGTGACATCCAGCCCGGCTGCAGCAATCTGTCCGCTGGTCAAAGCCTCATACAGATCATCCTGATTCACTACAGCTCCCCTGAAAGCACAATCAGACACATTAGAGTCTGCATGTAAACAACGAGCAAAGCTTGTGGCCGACATTCCTAACAGCCAAACCAAAGCTTTTCCTTTGATTTGTTCGGACTGAGATCCCAGAAACATCCAACACTGTCTGAAATGGTGCTGGATATCAGAAAGCACAGCAGTCAATGCACAGACCCAAAACCAACATTACCGTAGTTGGCTCAGCTTAAACCTTTGTTTGTTTTTTTAGTTTGTTTATTTAACAGGGACACATTCAGTGAACAGCTTTCTATTTCTGCTTCTCATAAACAATACCTAACTCTGCAAACAATATGTGCTGAGTCTAACACTAGCACAATAAAGGAAACTGGAAATCACAGATTTTTAGGCTGGTTATTTTGTAGATTCAAGGTTACAGAAATTAAACTTGTGACAGCCTATAGTCCACTGCAGTGCAAAAATAAAATCATTGTCTATGTTTTATTAATGTCACTGTTTAAGCTTGATTTACGTTGCTTTGGACGTCTACCTGCTTGTGTTAACAAAGACGGCTGTGTTTTTCATCTTGTTGAAGAAGGCCTTGTCACACAGTCCCTGGGTTTCTGGCGTCAGAGAGCAGGAGACAACAATGAAGTCACTCTCAGACACAAGTGTGTCCAGGGGAACTGTTCAAAGAGAGGGGAGATGAAACACACATTAAATATTGACCTAGTTTTCTCTCCTGTTCTTTTTTTCTTACTGTGCTTTTAGTTGTTCTCCCTGTCACTGTGATAAGTTTTTCTTACCAAACTCTCCGCTAACATCAGCAGCATCAGCCTTGGCTGTTCTCCCAGAGTACAGCAGTCTCTTCACTCCAAATGGCATAAGTCTGCGAGCAATGGCCATGCCTGAACAAAAACCACAAAACGCACCATTTCCTTTGGAATTAATATTGGACAATGCTATTAGAGCTGTCAAATGGATCTAAATATAACATTTTATCTCTATTATAATGAAGATGAAGTTTTAAAGTAAATAAGGCAACAACCAATGCGTCCCAGTCCAATGACCCCCACAGTGCTGCCAGAGAGACCATAACCACACAGCATGAGAGGCTTCCAAGAGGTCCAGCCACCACTAGCAGACCAGAAGAAAAACATTTTGACCAAAGTTTTTTGTCATTACTTGAAATCTATGTGAGGACAAACAGATTTCTTATAGTAAACAAGTTGAGACTGACTTTTTGACGGCCTCCACCCCCTCTGGTAATCTGCGAGCAGTGGCTAGTAGCAGGGCTACAGTAAGTTCTGCCGTGGCATCAGTCAGGACGTCTGGAGTGTATCCAACACGTATGCCGCTGTTTGGAAACATACATGTATAAGCTGTGTTACACTTCATGCTGTGAGTTAAAGGTCAGTGCTATAGGGTTGACCTACCGTTTTTTGATTACGTCAAGAACCAGGTGGTCAAATCCCACGGACAGGGTGCTGATGACTTTCAGGTTTGGTCCTGGAATTAGAGAAAGATCAGCTGAGATATAAATAAGATCTTTATAATGATGAGCAGGCTAATTTTGAGGATTCCTTTTTTTTAGAGATTACCTTAAGTGATATGAGTTGATTGGTAGAAAATGTTGCCAATAAATATGGATAATAGAATCATGATATTAAAGTTATCTTTGGCTGTGTGCACTTCTTATGATTATGTATCATGTCATCTTAAATTTCAGCATCTAAAGAAAGTGTGCACACCCCTTTTTGAATTTTCATGTAGACTGTCTTTAAGCGCAAGGACATCAAGGGCAAAAACCAAAAAAGGGGTTTATATGTTGACCAAAAAATGTAACGCACTACTTTTAATCCCACCTCTGTATCCAAATCTCCCCGTAGTCTGCATAGACTGTAAATATTAAAGATATCAGTAATAAAAACATAAGCAAATGTTGAAGATTTTTAAATACATTATGTAATACATAATTACAATGTAGCTTTTTCTTTACATTCATAAACATAGATATATGCATTCACAAGTACAAAGATGTGAGAACCTGCAGCATCCAGAAGCTCCGCATCAATCTTGTCTGACAGCATACACAGGATACCATGAGCGCCCTGCACACCTTTCAGGAGCTCTGTCCTCGGCACAGGTTCATCCGAGTCCCACAGAGAAACATCACATCTGTTCACAAGGACACAGAGAAGGATTACATGGGAGAACCTCATCCAGTCATACAGGCTGTCTTTTAGATGTAGTCTTAAATGTATGCTACTGTGTATGTGATCTTCTGAATCACACCAAACTTTTCATTGTGTGATCATCTCACTTATAAGTAAATAAATGTCACGTGAATCCAACTGAACATAAATGTGTAACGTGTTTCAGCCAAAGGAGGAGACAGCCCTTTTACACTGTATGCAATGCACTTAATGATGTGTTGCTTTGTCTTGTGAAAGTTAGATGAAGGTGAAAATTATTGCATACACTCCAGGAGCCGATGACAGTATCTTCATGCCCTCCGGCGGGAGGCGCCTCGTGACGTAAACCTTCATAAGTTTTCCAACTGTCTGCATCAAGAGCCACAATGAACAAAACCCTCTCCTGATAATACCACGTTTCACTCTGCAAACAGCTTCTGATTTAAACTGTAATGTCTGAATGATAACTGGAGGAAACCACACATCAAACACTCCTGAAGACCTCAGGAAGTACTTCACGTTTTATACGTAATTGTTCTTCGTTTGAGTTTTATTGGCGGCTGGTGTCCAATAATGTGCACTACTGCCACCTGCTGGATTTCACTTTTCTTCACTTAGATTTTGTTTTCAACACATGGCCTAATCAAATTAGGTTATGTGATTAAGCATTAAAGTATTTTTTATTATTTATCTTCATTCTGTTTACAGCCTGTAATGTGATACATGTCTGTTGTATCTCTTGTATTTTCTGTTAATCTGTTATCTGCTTTATTACACTTTATTTTTATACTCCCTGTTGGGTCCGTCCGTTAACCTCTGTTCTTTCTCTAAATGTGGATGTATTTGTTTTTATCTGTTAGAAACTTTGTAAATAGTTGTTTTAGATTAATGAAGTTATTATTATTACTATTATTATCATTATTATTAGTATTATTATTAATGTTATTATTATTATTATTAGTGTGTTGAAAGTATCTACATGTCATAAGTGCATGTGCAATGTTTATCGATAAAGATATGTACTGTTTGTAAAAAGAGATACACTTTAACTACTCAATAAAATTGAGGCAACAGTTGCACACGTTATTATTAATTAAATCTAACTTTGTTAAAAGTTGAGCTAATATAACTCAAATCAGTTGAAAAAGAGTAACATGTTTAAATCAAGTAGATTCAAATAAAGCACAAACAAATTAACCAAATTTAAACAAAAATATGAAGTAGATGTCACGGTGAAGACCTGGCAGCAGAGACGCCACAAATATATCATTTGTCTTGATATGGATAAAAGATGCCAACCAGTCGAGGGATGCAATTAACAGCAATAGAGTATGGAGCTAGAACAGTCTCATAATGAATAAATGCACACAGCGGGTCTGCACACATTTGCCCCACCCATTCGCTACTGAAATGACAGCTCTACCATATAAACTTTTAAATTTTCTTTCTAAACTTTAGTTTCTCAAGTTGTACTTGATCAATAGTAATCATCTGAATCAGTTCTATTTCATGTCAGGAGTAACCTAAAACAATCTTTGCCTTATATAAGATAGCCTCCATGGCTCAAAATGAAACCTGTTTAATCAAAAAGAATAGAAACCTATACATTTAAAGCTGTTGAAATTAAACATTTGCATTTGTTGCAAGGTCCAGCAGTGTCTGAAAAAAGATCTACATTTTGCAAAATAAGTCTGTGCTCATTTAAGGTGCAATTGTGCACTTTAAACGGGGTTTTCACCTCGTTTGTTAGTGTAGAAATCTTAATATTTACAGACTATGATCCAAACGAACACCAGCATTTTAATCAGTAAAAAAAGACACCTTGGTGGTGACAACCTAGACTAGGACGCTGGAGTACGGTGTCATGTCTAAGCCTTCATTCTGCGAGACCGCGAGACGACGTAGCTCACTGCTTGCTGGCGTATGACGTAGGAGTCATTTCGTCCTGTCCTCGTGCTCGTGCTCGGGCTCCTCCTCTGAGGCAGCAGCTGAGCTGTACATGGTGAAGTCCTTACCCTCGAAGCAGCAGAGGGCGGAATAAGGAGCCCTCAGTGCTTGGGAAACACACAAGCAGTTTACAAAGCAGGAAATCAAGCTGGGAACTAAAAAAGACAAAGGTAAGAACATGTTTGTTTCTGGCTTTATTTTTAAATAGATAAATGTTGTCGTGTATCGCAGAGGCGAACAGTATCGTCAGCTCTGCGACTGCACAATGTGTTGTTTATGTCTTGTTGTAGAAACGATCCCCTTTCAGCTCGACAGGCAGGTTTTATTATTACTCTTCAAGATTACTTATCTGTAAAAAAAAAAAAAAAAAAGATATAAACCCCGCGTAGTATTTGCAAGCGACGAACTGAAACCATAATCTAATACTTGCTGCCATATGATGAAGGCGTAACCACTCACTCATGCCCTGTTATGATGGTCAACAGTCCACACACTTAACCAACCATTTATGGCAAGATTTTAGTTTGGTTGATTTTCGGTCTTTGAAATCTGTTGAGAACAGTAATTTAAGTTGTGCAATTTTAAATGCCTTTGTTATTATTAAACACTTTCGAGACAAGTACTTGTCTGTTCTTTATAATCAGACTTCAAACCTTAAGAAGAACATTGAACACATCCATCAACATTTTTTCTTTTGTTGGTCTTTAATTTGGTTAATTGCAAACACAGTACAGTTTTGTGGCACTTCAGGAATGCATAACATATCCAGATAATATCTGTAATGTCTGCTAATCTTGGGATGGAGCTGAATTACCAAAACACTAAGCCATCATAATATTAAACCTGTTTACTCAGTCATATTCTTAACAGTCCTGGTGTAATTTTTAAAAAAAGCATAAAATCTCTGATGCTTCATGTATTTGACATATTAGATCCCACATGTGGTCATTTTGCTGTACAAATTCATAAAACGTTCAAATTCAAGTCATCTGACTCATCGAATGGAATCTCACGTATTAAGTCTATTTATTGATTGTGATTAAATATCCATGTGTCATTCCAGAACAAAAACAGAGTTTTGCCTCACCCTTGACACACTTTTGGCTGAGGAGCCTGCAGAGCTTGTCTGAGCCTGCCTGGAGCTACAGGTTTAGTGAAGACATACCTGTACTGTGCCATGGCTCTGTTCACCCTGCATAGGATCCCCTCCATCTCCTGCGCTCCCGTGAGTTCAGCTATTTACAATCTTTCCAAAAAGAAGTTAGTCACGTTGCGTTATCTAGTCAGATTTGTAATGGGTTTTTTCTCTTTTCTTTATAAATAATAAAGCAAAACTAAATGTTATTATTTGAAGTTCTTCATGAAGAGAAGTCAGTCCTGATTTTGTGCCTTTGTGGATTGTATCACAAAAATAGCCTGAATGATAAAGAGCCTGCCGTGTTTCTCAGGGTTGTGATTGTGTTAATAGGTTTACAGATAAATATGTATACCCTCATAAAGGGAGTTCACTGAATGATTGGCTCATGTTCTGTCAGTCTGAACTCTCACAGCCACTGTAGCAGTTTAATGCACACATATTTATAGAAGACATACAAGCACTGTATCACCAGCATCTGTCTTTAACTCTCATTCTGTCTCATCAGTTGAACGAGCTTTTCTTTACAGTCTTCATCATTGCCAATTTGACCATAACCGACGAGGTTGTGGCTCTCATTTTTTGCATACTTTGTCACAGAATCTAATCACATTATTATCTTAACTTGTGCTCTCTCTTTTTTTCTTCTTCTTCTTCTTCAAACCCCCATCGTTCCTCTCCTGGCTCTTGCCCACTTCTCTTCTTTCTTTCTTTTTTTCTTGACTCTGTCTGGACTTGTCAGTTGCGTAACAGGTAATGTTACTGTCTCTCCAGTTTCTTTCTCTGTAAACTTTTTGTTGCTACTCCTCACCCCCCCCCCCCCCCCCCCCCCCGACCCTTTATCTTTACATAGTTTTTTACTTAAAATATATTCATCCCTTTTCCTCCCCTTCAGTGCTCCCTTTGTTCACATGTCACTCTGTATCTGTCTCCTCAGTCCTCACTTCAGTATTCCTCTCATCTTATCTATGTTGCACCACATTTCACCCGAACAGTCCACAGGCAGTGATAAAACATGTTTTCCGGCCACTTGTGTACACATTTTCTTACAGGAAATTAAACATTGCTCACACTTTCCCTCTATGTTCCCAGAAAAACTATCACTATTAGTATGATAGCAAGATAACATAATAGGGTTTGTGCCACATTTTAAAAAAGGGATCTCAGATTCAACACAACTGAAGAGGTTATGTCTGATATTTATTTTTCTTCATGAGGCCTCCTTGTATTTTATTTTATGTTTAAAGGATGAAGGCTTCCCAAACCGAGGAAGACTTCAGAAAAGGTAGATGTTTCTCCACGTCTGGTCCATGAATTCTAATCCAACAGAATGATTCCCAGTTAGAAGATGACAACAGCATCATCCTCACGGATCTTTGTCTGTGTGTAGAGAGAGCTTTGCCCTCGTGAAGGGGGCCGTCCTTCAGCTGGAAGAGGGCGCGAGGGAGTGCCTGGATGAGGAGACCTCGCCGCCTCTGTGTCCGGGGAAGGAACGTGATGGAGCGTCGGACAAACGCCACAGGCAGATTCATTCCATGGTGGAACAGCTCAGACCAGAAGATACAATCAAGCTGGTGAGGACGTGTTTACGTGCGTTACTTGCAAAATCAGATCAACAAAGTGGCGTTTACTTATCTCCCATACATCATACATTCATTACGCTAGAGTTCACTCTAGGGCTGATTCTGTTTTTATGTTGTGGATCTGCAATGGTGTGACACATACACAATAGTTTCCTTGTTTACGGCATGATATACATTATTCGTTTATGCTCTCAGCTGCATGAAAACATTGATTCAGTGGGTTGCCAAACCCAGCTTTTATTACCACAGCCTCCCTGGTCCCGTGCTCCCTTACGTAAATAATGCCAGAGAATTCCACAGAGTTTGGTCTGGAGATTATGCGAGCTAAAGAGCACGGTATCGTCATCAGTGACAAACATGCTAACGAATGACACAATCATATACAGTTTAGACTGTTCCCCTCTTCTCCATTAGAAGTTAATTATCCGCATTTGTACGTTCAGCAGAGACCAGATAGTCACACAAACAGGAGGCTCCAGCCTCGTCATTGGTCAAGTAGTTTACTTGTGAATGACAAACGTTTGGTTGGAAGAACCCGAGCAGAGAATCAGAGTTCTAACCATCACTCACACGTCACACCTTATCAATGTGACCCCACATTCAAAAAAGCTGCTGTGTTGTGTAAAATGTAAATAAAGACTGGATGAGATGAATTGAAAGATGTTAAAAAACCCCACAGGTCTATTTGATTTTTAATCAGTCTTTGCAAAGTAAAGCTGGGGAAGTATACACCACTGTGCTGGTAAACTGAGCAACTCTGTGGATTTCATCATCTTCAGTACAGAAAAGGAAGAGTCCAAGAAGCTGAAGAAATCTCTCTATGCAGAGGACAAGACTGAAACCAATATTGGGTGGCCATAATGTTCAGGCCCTTAGAAAGCTCTGGCTTAAAAACAGACATGCGAACACTCCTGAAAAGCATTGTCAGTATACATAGTACTCTCTGTACATTCATAACTGTAAGCTGAAATTCGACCATGCAAAGAGGCGACCATTTATAACCCAAATCCAGAAATGCCAAGCTCATGGCATCGTGGCAGAAAAATCTTAGACTAAAGATTTGAGGGACCATCCGGCTTGTTATCAGCAAACAGTTCCAAAGTATTGGAGAACTTTGAATGGTTAACTTGCACATGTATGAAGGCTCAGTTACTGATGAGCAACACATACAGGAATAAGAGCAAAATATGCTGCCAAATAAACAAGAGCTTTTTCAAGGAGGGCTTTGGTCAAAACGACGTTCTGCACGATTAGCAGCACTACAGCACAGCTCTGTAGTAAAAAGAGTCCTGTGGATACAGTGGCCTTTTTGCAGTCCTCCCATTGAAAATGTTTGGAGCATTACGAAGCATAAAAAAAGGCAAAGGAGACTTTGAACTGCTGAAATCCTACATCAAACAAGAAGGGTAAAACATTAATCTTTGAAAATTACAGAAACTTCCTGAACAGGAAAATACCCAAAAGGAAGAGATTTGTTTCCACTGTATGCAGTTAAACAGGTTTATTTGGTGGACCACCTAAAACTTCAGAGAAAACAGAGACATTTTATTGATTATAGATGTTTGCACTAATCTTTTCTTCCTCAGTCTGATTTCAGTATTTCACATCTTCTTGTCCTCTGCACTCTATCGTACAGGCAGTGCAGTTGGAGTCCACCAGCTCGGTCAGAGTCAGATATCTGATCGTCGTCTCAACCCTCGGAAACAAACAGGAGAGCATCCTGCTGGGAATGGATTTCCCCGACTCAGACAGGTGTGTGTAACTAAGATGCCGGTGTAATGTGTCCGAACAAAAGCACTAGATAAGAAAAGTCAATTTGGTTAATACGGTGTTGTTTTAGTATTTCGTCACCTTGGCTCACTGTGTCCTCGCTCTCTGCAGTGATCAGTGCACCATCGGCTTGGTCCTTCCTGTGTGGAGCGACACACAGGTTTATCTGGACGGAGACGGGTAAGAAAGATTAAAAAAAATAAAAAAATAAAAAACAGGGAAGAGGATAAAATTTCAAAGCACAAACGAGGAGTTTTTAAGAGGCTGCAGCACAGACGGGCAGACTGATGTCTGGGCCACCAGCCAGAGATAATGTGAATGAGTAATGTGTCTATTTATGGAGCCGAATCATTCTTAATGCATTACAACTGCTCCTATCGCTCCTTCAGACCTTATATAAGCAGGGGATCATGTGTTTGTTTGGTTTTGTTTTGCAATGAAAATAAAATGAAAGTGTTTGCTTCTCTCTGTGTCAGTACCAAATGTTCAGAGAAATCAAATATAGAGCACAAACTGTTGCTACTTGTAACAGTCAGTGTCATTTTTGGTGCTAATAACCAGTGAGGCTGTCAGTGTTGGTTTTAAATGTCGAGGCCCCTTATCTGTTCATTGCTAAGAGAAAGTAAATAAACGAGCTCCAAAACTAGCAGTTCCAAAATGATCTATGCTCTCACAGTGTGATGGATCTATTGTTTTAACTAATGAGCTGTCATAGTTGAGTGCGGCATGTACAAAACACTCTGCATGTTCAACCCACATGAGGCTGAATCGCACCTCCAACCTTGCTAATGCTCTCTCTCTCTCTCTCTCTCTCTTTCACACGCTTTCTCCCTCTATCCTCACATGTTCATCCTCCACCTTCCTCTCAAGAACTGTCACAAGTTTACACTGAATAAATGAATAATCTCTCTGTCTGTCCAACAATGCTTCCTGTCATCCAAACTTTCTCTGACGTGATCTTGTAGCTCATATGTCTGTGCTTTTTCTCCCACAGTGGTTTCAGCGTGACCTCAGCTGAAGAGACCAGAATTTTTAAGCCTGTGTCCATGCAGACCATGTGGTGAGTGAAAATGCTGACACCCTTGAGTCACTGTAAAAGACGTCAATGTCTTGACAATGGCACTCTGCGCATCACTTCAACTGAACTGTTATACTCTTCACCAGCAATGAAATTACTATTTGCAAGTGTTGTTATTTAGGATGTTTGTGTTCATCTGTAACAAATCAGTGTATTTATTACTTACAGTTTATGGCGGTTGGAACAGTTGAAGATAGTTTGAATTCTTCAGATGGGATATGTTAAAGTAGCTAAAGCTCTTGTGACAGTAACCCTGTGTACAGCTGTTCATAGCTTAGCTCTTATGCATGGAAGCATTCTGGTTGCCTTCTCAGAACAGGAAGCTCTCTGACTGATCTACTTCAGGTCACACACAGACTATTTGTTAGAACCTCATACAGCCCCACTCCAAAATATTCAATTATTGCCTTTGTTTTCATTGGTCTCACACATACATTATCACCTGCCCTAATACTTAACATCTGCATGGCTGTAAGGTCAGTGTTGCAGGCGTTGCACGGCTGCTGTGAGCGGGCAGTGAAGGCAGCTGTGATTCCAGGAAATGGCCTCGAGTGGGCAGAACACTACCATCAACACATTGAGTCGGACCGATTCTGCCTCAACGAGTGGGAGGCCATGGACGACCTGGTGTCGGTCCGCAAGGACAGTGATAGACAGACGTAAGAAAACAAAAAAACAAAATAACAATACTAGTCGTCACATGTCTGCCTGTACTCATTTTTCTCATTTATGATGTGAAAAGCTCAGAAGAAAGGACTTCCAATGAAGTGCTGATCAAGGAGCACCTGAGAGACATCATGAGGACTGAAGACCTGGACAACCTGACCTCTAAAATGGTGAGACAAAATACAATAGGAGAAGTTGGCTACATACTGGAGTATAGCAGAGCATGCTTAAAGAAATGAAATGTTTTTGTAGCTGCTTTAATCTTTCCTTTGCTTCTGTAGGTGCACTCTGCCCTGAAGACCAGGATCGGCTTCGACATAAGACCCTATAAGGAGTACATTGATAATGAGATCCTGGTCACCATGGCTCAGATGGACAAACCCTCCAAGATATTTGACTACCTTTACCTTGTGAGTGGTTTGCATTCAAAGACTGTACTTTTTTATTTGACCCTCGTACTGCATCTCTTCTCGAACTTGAGTGAAATCTTCTTGCACTAGGATGTTTTCATGTGACTGTCACTTCCTCTATTTGGGAGATGTGTGTTGACAGATAGGGAAGACAACTCTGTAGGCCCTTTCCTTTTTTTTCTTTATTCGTCTTCTGTGACCTCAACTGAACTTCTCCCCCTCCTCTGGTTGCAGGGCTCTGAGTGGAATGCAGCTAACTTAGAGGAGCTGCAGAAAAACAAGTCAGTGAATACAACTGCAACCCTTAATGCACTGTTTCCTCCTCGCATGGTTAATACTCATTGTACATTGTGTTTTTTTTTCTGTTTTTTTTAATCACTGCTCTGTTTTTGCGTCTGTGTGCTTTCTTTCAGTGTGGGATATATTCTAAATATAACGAGGGAGATTGATAACTTTTTCCCTGAGTCCTTCAATTATTTCAACATCAGAGTGTACGATGTGGAAGAGACCGACTTGCTGGCTCACTGGCCGGACACGTACAACTTCATCAACACTGCAAGGTTGTCCTGAAAATCCACAGAAATCAGAAAGAGCATAAAATCCTCTCAAGTGAAGACGCATCACATTTTGTACTTTTGTTAGACTTTGAAGTTGCATCAGCAGTCAGAAGGGGAAATGTTTGACAAACTGAAACTAAAATAATTTGTGCCGACACGCAATAGAAAAAAGCTTTTTGGATTGTTACACAATACCAGCGGAGTTTGTAGACTGTCCTGTCAAAGCAAATGTTTATTTATGAAGCTTCACTTTACAGTAGAGTTAAAGTGCATGAGTAAGTGATATTGCTTTGCACTTTCCTGCCAAGTATAAAGCATTACACTCAAGATGGTTAGCTTAGCACAAAGACTAGTAGTGGAAGGAAGTCAAGCTGTCAACAGTTTCAAAATCAGCACATCTAAAGGTGCCAGACTACATCCAGGCTCTTAGCAGTTACCAGGCAACCAGTGAATACTACTAAAAATCATGCCAAATATAACACCCTGAGGTGGGGGGAAACAGCTTATTGTTCACCCATGGGGCCTTGTGTTTCTTGAGGACTCTCGGGTTGCAGGAAGTTGTTGTTTGTTTTACTTGACAGACTAGCGCTCTCCTAAGGGTTCAATTCTTTATGATGACTAAAATCAATAGCTAACTATAGCTTTATATATAGCAGTAAGATGTCAGATTGTTAGCAATCTCCTCATCCATCAGAAAGTGGACACATGTTTTACTAAATGAGCCAGTATTTACCTCCAGTGTTGCAGCTTTGAGTTGTCACA
The DNA here is from genome assembly GCF_947650265.1 of Symphodus melops. NCBI lineage: Eukaryota > Metazoa > Chordata > Actinopteri > Labriformes > Labridae > Symphodus > Symphodus melops. The sequence continues at coordinate 11,423,141 of NC_136699.1, read as the reverse complement.
AGATTTGAACATTTGTATTGCATTGCCTTTTGTGGCTACATAAACATGCACATTCCCGCAGGGTATCTTTGGATGTACAACCTTTAGCCTTCCTATTTTTAAAGTTAAATCACCAAAAAAACAAGGAGCAGCCTTTTTTATTTCTATCTCTGTGTGTTGTAGAAAAAGTGGACAGGCGGTGTTGGTGCACTGCAAGATGGGTGTTTCTCGATCTGCATCTACTGTGATTGCATATGCCATGAAGCAGGAGCGCTGGCCTCTGGATGTGGCGTTGAAATATGTTAGAGACTGCCGGTCCATCATAAAGCCCAACGAGGGCTTCATGAAACAGCTTCAGACCTACAGTGGCATCCTCGTTGCAAGGTTAGGATTTCTATCAGCTGTGATGTTCTATGCCATAAAAGCAGAAATGAAAAAGATTCAATACATTTATGAGCTTGCCAATTTCTGACTTTGCTGATATCTGTGTTTATATGATGATGATTGTGCTGTACATTTCTTCATCTTTTCAGCCAGCAGCGCCACAGCAAACTCTGGAAGCAAAGGTCTCGAGACCACAGGCAAAAGTCGGTGTGCAACAAGGATGGAGGAGAGGAAGGAAAGCCAGAGGAGGAGCAGGAGGAGGAACTTGACTCTGACGAGGAGGATGAGGATGAGGAGAGTGTAGATGAAAAAGAGGATTCAGCAGAAGATTCTGAGGTATTTAAATACATTAAAGACATGAGTAATTAAAGCAACAATATGTAACTTCCACCTTAAAAAGTTGTCGTTTCGAAGTCGATCTGAAGTACAACAACTTAAAACAGGCAGAACAGCGTCACTCCCATGTCCCATGTCCGTGTGTACAGCACTAGCCAATTTACCCCGTCTCAGTCCAGTTTCACAGAATGGCTGAGGCTAAGAGCCAATCTGAAGCTAAGAAACAGAAGAGGAAGGTGAGGGGTAAAGTTTAGACGGGGACATCAGAGAGTGATTGAGCGTGAAACCAAATGTACATCTCTACAGATATTAATGACAACAGATTAGGATGTAATGTTAGGCTCTACTGTTACTGATGTCAGCGTTTTCTCCTGTTTAGCAGCTTTAATGTGTGTATGTCTCAGGCTTGCATACAAATATATAAATCCTTCACATGCTAAAAGTTGTCTCTAAAATGGACTGATTAATGCAAAATCCGGTGATAGATTGACATAGTTTCACTTTCCCAACACAGCTCATTTGCTTGTCAACAAATGCATGCTGTCTGTGAGGGGAGATATTTGAGGAGCCTTTACAGCAGTGTGTCTTATGACCTTCAGTTGGCACTAAAAAGCACCAAACTGACTTTTCTTCATCTTCACTAATCCATCCAGGTGTTTTATGAGCCCTCACAGATGTCTGACAATCCTATTATCACAGTAAATGAACCAGAAAAGGTGAGCACACACAAATGTTCTTTTATTCACCCACTGCACTTGAAGAAATGTGTCTTCACTGTTTTTTTTATTGGCCACTGATTTTTTTTTTTCCTCATCTTAAGGTTGCTTCAAGTGTTAATCGCAGTGGCAGGATGAACCTCTTCTCACTCATGCAGTCCATCAGTGAGCTGGACGATGTGGATAAAGGACAGGTAAATAAAGCCTAGTCTTCTTCCTTTAAAACTCTGTACTGTTATATTGGTGAAAACACAGACAGCTGCCATGTAAATGTAGAAAATTGCAAACTCCCTTGTGTATAAAAAGAGGTAGAAGATAGCTGGACTAAAGCAGTGAAGGAATGTGAATCCACCATTTTCTTCTGATTTGGTTCTTTTCAAAACCGAAAAACAACTAGTTGTTTTTTTTAAAGTGGTCATTTTTATTAGAATAACAGAATTTGTTTTAATTAATAAATTACAGTATTTAAATATTTGACAATTATACCAAAAGAATGGGATCCAGCAAACATGTCCACATGATAACTGATTGTAATGTTACAGCTTTTGTTACTACGAGTCCCTAATGTTAGTGAGGGCTGCAACTGAACTTTGAATTATCAAATTATAACAATTTGCTTTTTTCAATGAATTAATTTATCTATCAAAAGTTTGATCATGAATAAAAAGAAGCAGTTAATCATTGCTTCTAAATGTATTACTTCTACCATCAAACTTTTTACATTTTTGCTTGAAAACGACTGAAATTATGAATTAATTGTTAAAAGTTTGCCATTTATTTTCTTTCAATCATCTAATTGTACATGGAGATGTGTGCCAGAACACGTTCATTTCCTCTGAGCTTTAATCTACGCCTTCACATTGTTCTTTTCAAAGCTGCCTAGCAGCCCAAGGCGGTCTCCGGGGCAGCGGAGACGTAGCCAGGGACGACGGGGTCTCACTCACCAAAGGGCATGTGTGGATGTTTCACCTGAACCAGGGAGTTTGCGGGACAGTGGACAAAATAAACCCTAAAGTGATGAAAACGGTGAGAGAGCAGTTATTAACAGAAAGGAGGGAGACGAGGAGGGGAGTAAACGCGTTTGATGAAGGAGTCCACACCTGAGAAATGTGCCCCAGTAACATGCCAAGGTTCCTACACTGATACATTCTGGCTTTCTGTTTTGATTGTAAAAGCTTTAATTTATGTTTTTCACATCTTTGTTTACTTTTTAGTTTAAATTGTATTTTGTTTTTATACACTATCTTCAGAACATAACGTACCACATTTAGAAGAACAGGTCTCTCCCTCTGTGGTGTGTCTCCCTTGTTCCCTTCTTTGGCTCGCTCCAAAGAGATCTATGCAATGGCTGTTCCCCTTTCCTCTGTTAATGTGATGCTGTATGCTCCTGATTCAAGGCAGACAGTTTTAAATGTGTCTTATATTCTTATCAGAAGTCTTTTTCAGGTTGTCCACAGACGGGAGGATCTTACTGTATCCAAGCTGGTAATTAAGAACAAAGTCAGGGCCAGTTTAATGGCATGAGTCTGTTTGCCAAACCATTTATTCCTATGTGCCAATAAATCTATTTAAATGTTTAAATCTTTATTGTGTCAGTACTGTTAGAAAGGAATGTCTTCATGTTATTCACCAGGTTTGTATGAGTGCCTTCAGCCTGAGAAACATGACTGTGTTGGTGTTTAAATGGTTTTACTACAACATGGAGGCTGTATATTGTTCGTATCCCCTGCTGTTTCTCACTTGGTTTGATTGCAGTATAAATATAATCCCCAAAGTTATGCATGTACACGCAATGCGTATGTAACTGCTGATTTACTGTGAGCATGTTCATTGTTTTTATGCCAACATGTGAGACCAAATTGTTCAGGGTTTTCAGTATTTATATGTACCTTTTTATGGATCAAGGTAAATTCTTCAGTACACTGTTTTAAACTCTGAGGATCACTCAATGCTGATGTATGAACACTCCAGTTGTAAGCTGATGAACCCAAGCTAATTTACATTTAATTTGCATGCTCACCCTTTGAAGAAAACATGCACTTTATTATCCCTCAACACACACTGTTCACACTGCCTGAGCCAACATCAAGTTATGATTAAACGATTCCTTTTCAATATCGTGTCCATGTCTCGTGTCTTTGGTCCCCAGTGGGTCCTGGGAGGGACTCAGCTTTTTCTTTGACACAAGCAGACGGAGCTTCAAAGAAAAGAGGTCGGGAACGACTCTATGGCTGTATCTCAATGTCCTCCTTAAACCCTGAGCTCTTACGGACTTAAATGACGTCACCTTTAAAGTGATTGAGTGCATGAGGCTGCTAGGACTTGAAACGGTTTCAAACCAATGGGACAGCACTTTGACTTCGCTGTGACCATGACAGCATTATGTTTTTTTACTTTACTTACTCACAGCCTCCTGGCAAAAAAAGTTCTTAATATAAAGGTTATGTGCAGTTTTCCATTGAGGGATAAATAAAGGTCCATCTCATATAATAGGAATAATATGCTCTGTCTCTTCCGTTTTATGACGTTTGTTTATCTTTCCATTCTTGAGGGCTTACCTCAGGGATCATGTTTCTTGTCTCTAGGCTAAGAAATCTGGGTAATTCTCTTACGCCAAATCTGCAGCTATGCTCACTTTACAGACCGGATGCATAAAAACTTGAAAATTCAACAGGCGATCCCTCACTCACTTGACGATTTCATCTTGGGGCAGCATTATGCACTCAGACTTACAGTAGGAACATGCATCAAAGTCTGTGAGTACTTAAGGACAATATAGATCATATTCAAATGTCTTTTTTGAGTAATGCACCAGAGGAGAACTGCTTTGTTCTAAGATATTTTATACACAAGAGCAAAACAACTTTACTTTTATTTAGATTTTCTTCCCAGAGTCTGGCACTGGTCATTTTATCTCTGCAGTCAACATTTTCAAGAGCAGTGAGGAAGAGGAAGTAGACGGTTTAACAAAACAGCTGAAGTGGTAGATTCAGGAACCAATGTATTTTCTTTTTGGTTCACTAAGAATAATTCCTCCTCCTTTCATCGCTGTCCTGAAAGATTGAACCTATGAAAGAAAAGAAAAAAACATTACGATTTAGGGGTTTAAGGGGGGGGACAAATCAACAAATGCTGTATGAACTCACAGCATTCGAGCGATACGCCCAGGGAATTTCTCTGTAAACCATCCTGGTGATGCCAGCCTGCTGACATCGCTGTGCCAGCACCTCGCCAACAGCCTGACATGCTGCCACGCAGTGTGTGGAAGGCAGCTCCTTTTTCAATGCCCACTCCTTAGTTGAACAGGAAACCACCGGGTCGGAAGAGGTGCTGGAGAACACTTCTGCTGTCACGTGGTGCTGAGTGCGAGAAAACACCAGCCTGGAAAGATGAGAGAGACCATCATGGTAAAGCAGAACAAAGATACACAAGAGGAACCCCATGAGATGACTTCTACTCAACAGAAGTCTTGCAATGATTACCTTTACTATTTACATTTGTATTTCAACAGTACTTAAAAACTTTGACAGTCTCAGTGGTGCTTAGCAAACACTATGACATTTCCAAAAAAAGTATTAAAGTGAAAATCACTATTTTGGAGCAATTCATTTCTTCACACATTGTGACGATTTCTGAAACATTGGCAGTTTGACAGACAAGAGTAATGGACTTATTTTACATCCTAACGATAACCATGCAACAGTATCACAGACGGATGCGTCCCCCTTGAATCCATCCAGCAGCCCTACCTGTGGTAAAACTCCCTGTGGGGCCAGCTCGTCCTCCAGCCTCGGTCCTTTACAGCCAGAGCCAGCTGCTCCAGGTTCCGGGGGTTTCTGTTCTCAAAGGTCGGATTCACAGCTTCATTCTCATCGGCACTGGGCTCCGGCTCGGAGGCTGTCTGACTCAAACACCGACCTGGAGAGAAACACCCCCATATATCCGAGTAACTGTATATGTACTATTGTAATGTAATAGAAGAAGTTGATATTAAAGGAGTATGACTGACCTGTTTGATTCAAAGCTACAGTCGGACGACATTGATGAATTTGACTAAAAACCTGCCTGAAACTGCGACAAACTCCGCTTAAAGCCATTCCCTCTATTCAAATCTAAAACTGAAGTATGTATCATTTACAGTCCACAAATCCCTCTGTTCATCCAAGTATTACAGCATGCCTTTCAGCCCAGGTTTTTAACAAGAAATCACTCCGCCCTGTAGCTCGCCATCTTTGACATTCGGACAACATCCGGTTGGATAATCGGTGCTGCTTTATTAACAGCCCTGACAGAAGCAGATTTCAGCGATCATAGTGTTCCGCTGGCAAGTTTTCATTTACAATATGAGGTTAAAAAAACATGTAAGCGCCAGTTCAACTGTACACTATACTATACAGTATATAACAGTATACTATACTACTTGTTTATTTAATTTTTCTCAATCGACACATTTGTTTGTGTCAATGCAGCTCTTGAGTACTTCCATGTGTAGCCTGGCTGTGTTTGAAACTTATTCATCGTTTTAAAATGACTTTCATGAGGCACCATCTCTAGGTGAGATGGGAAGAGCGATGTACATTTTTTATTATTGTAATCATTTTATTTGGTAGCTTAAGTGTTTAACAGATAGCCTCCCTTTTAATGGCGGGAAAAATGTGAGCATGCTTATGATTTTAATTTTCATAGTTTTGCTTCGGTTAAAACACTTTATAAAGTTAAGACAACTTTGGTATAAACGTATAAACATATTATAAAATAGCTTTTCATTATATTCACTTTAAGTAGTGGTATTGTCTTTATAACCAACATTTTTTGTACATTTCTATAGTATTGAATTTGGATTACCTGTGATGTTGATGTTTCAATATGTTATTATATATTTATTTGTTTGTTTGTTTTATTTATTTATATGTATGTATGTAGACTTATGATATCATATATTCACGCAATATGTTATATTACATGAAAAGTGTCAAGGATGATCTCGAGAAGCTAAGAGGATAGTTGTAGGTCAAGAGTTAAATGAATTATCTCTATAATATTATGATTAACGTTTCAGTTTTTTGACAACTTTTGAAAACTTCAACCTTTTTTTTCTTTCTTAAAAACAGAGAAAGATTATGTCAATCAGTAGAAGGTCATTAAATATAAAAAAAAGCCTAAATGTGGCTAATAAAACAAGGTAGACCTACCTGTGTAATCCCCTTTTCGACCGCGGTGTGGCAGTAACGATGAATGAAGTTGAAGTTACGACCAAACGAGGAAGTGTCTGTACATCTGAAAATCTGCGAGAGAAAGCAGACTGCTTGTGAATGTTATACAGTATATTCTTTAGCAGGTGAGATTATAATCTGATTTCGTACAATGCCATTGAAATACAGCAAAACTTTAAATGATTTCGTGTACTAAAATTGTCTCAAGGATCATTAGCGAGCGTGTGTGTTTATGTGTGAGTACATGTATGGTTATCTGTGTGTGAGAAGTAAACTGAAGTGTTATTTTGACATAATCTAAATTCACTAATGTTTTATCTTTAAATAGTTTTCTTTCCAGTGTTATGTCCTTTTTTTATTATGTCGTCTGCGGTCAGAAAATTCAAACTTTTTTTGTTTTAAAGCAAACACAAGTCAGTGATGGGAAAATGGCAGTGGATGAAATAAAACAATTCATTTAAAAATATGTTATGCTGGTATACAAAACGAAACTAACACAGATATGTGTTGATGCTTTTTTTTATCGCGGTCAATTGTCATAAATATTACAGCAGTAAAGCTAAATACTCAAATCTCACTGACGTGATAAGTAAGAAAAGGGACAGTAGGCCTACAAATGTTTGTTCAGTGCTGATGTTAGTTATATGTTTGGCAACATTCAGACGTGAATGCAATAACCCGAGTTATCTTTCACTAAATTCAGGTTAAATGTTTATGCATGTTCAGCACGAGCTGCTATTCTCGCGTTGAAATGCGTGATCTTAGTGGGGACCTGTTTTTATTCTTTTATGTAAAGAGAAGAATGATTGATATACTTCTGAAACTACTTAAACATTACACTGATAAAGGTTCATTAATAGTTGTTCTCTTGGTGAACAGGAAGTTGAGTGTATGTAACTGCTCTCCAGCATTTTCTCATGACATTTTCTTTATTCTCTTCAGAAATGGAGGCTGCAGGAGAGGAGAATATGGATGCACGGGGGGCAGCAGCAGAGGAGCCAATCTTTCCTGGACAAGGTCAGACTTCTGCTAAACCCGTTTGGGCGTCATTAGAGGAAGCAGTTCAAAAGAAAAAAGAAGGAAACACTTTTTATAGAGAGAAGAACATCCGCTCAGCCATTGGTCGTTATCACCGAGCACTGCTGGTCCTAAGAAGTCTGGACTCAGAAGTACTGGCTTCAGTGAAGGGGTTTGGACCTGAGATGCCTGCTCTTACACCTGAACAGGAGGCTTTACTGAGAAACACACAAGTGGACTGCTACAACAACCTAGCTGGTAGATAACAAGTATAATGGTTACACATCACAACATTTGAATGACATATGTGCACACACGTAAATATGTTTCTCTTTCAGCCTGTTTGCTGCAGAGACAGAGTGTTGACTATGCTCGTGTGCGGGAGTACAGCCTGCGGGTCCTGCAGTGGCGACCAGGTGACGTTAAAGCCCTGTACAGGGCTGGAGTAGCTACTCTGGAGATGGGAGATGCACAGACTGCCAAACATTACCTGACCCAGGCCTGCAGAGAACAGCCTAATGGTAAGAAAAGAGGCGGCACATCAGGACTGTCCATTACAATATATTTTTAAATACATAACCAAATTGAGATGTCAAGAACACATCAGTAATCTGCTCCCTTGCAGTGACACAGAATGTGTTTAGCCACAGCAAAATGAACAAGATGTGTTTGACAGCACTCAAAGCCCAATAAGTAGTCATAGTATTTACATTGGTCACTGAATGGACAATAGAATTGAGGTGAATGATAGAAAGGGTAACAGTAAGTTAATTGAATGATAATACTGATCGTGTTTTATATTTGATATTCTTATAATCTAAATAAAGTTTTGAGAATAAGAGAAAACTTGTCAAGATAGTTTGGACTCTAATCAGGTGATGCTTTGCCAACTCACTGGTTAATCGTTTAACTTGGAGAAATATAGAATTTAGAAATGTGCTCAAGTAATTTCTTGTCATGATTTGAGTGAGACAATCACTGCAACATGTGGTTTAACTTAAGGGCATGTAAAATAGCTAGGTCAAGGGTTAACATGGTCTGACTAACCTCTTGTATCTGGTCACTGGTTACACAGTATTGTCCCAAATTCATTGTCAGTCACTTCAATTGCATTTTTGCTTTGAAAATTCAGGGAATGCGAAAAATGTTGTATTTTGTTTAACAGTTTGCTTAATAATTCCCTGCTGATTTTTGCAAGACCGAGTATTTAACAAATACAGAGGGATTGTTTAGCAATATGCTGATTTTCACCAAAGGACACTTGGGTAATTTACAGAGCTGATGCATTTTATCAATCCGGCAGTTTATTCCTTCCTTCTAAAATATTTGAAAAGCTGTGGGATGAAAGAAAGTCTTAATTTCTGAATTTGTTTCCGTTTCAGATGCCAATGTGAGGAAGCATCTGCAGAGGGCAGAGGAGAAGCTGAATAAAGAGCTCCAGAAAGAAAAGGCCATGTATCGGGGCATGTTTTCCTCCAGCCAGAAGAGCAGCTCAGTAGAAGAGATTAACCAAACCAACAGAACTGATGAGGGAGTCTAGCCTGCTACCCTCCTCCAAATACAGACTGTTCAACCTCAACTGATCACAAATCAACTGAAGACTGTCCCCACATCTTGAACTTCTTCTGCTAGTGTATCTTTACAGGATCATTTTTGAGAGAAATTTGGATTAAACAGAATACTCACACTGTTAATGGGAAAGTAAAGATGCTGCTGCTGAAAATAGAAAGGATAGGACAGGAAAGTCTGTTTCCTAGCAACAGGGACACAATGATGTTTTTTTTGGGGTTTTTTGCCAAAAAGGGCATGGCTTTGGATATTTCATAAAAATGCTTCTGAAAGCTATGTAAGGACTCCTTATGCACTACTCAAATGTCTGATTATGTTGTTTTGATTGGAGCTGTCTGGTCAGTGCTGTGAATGTGGATTTTTTTTCAAGTAAAATCATTTTTAATAATTGACAAGTCGTTTTGGCAGACTTATTTTTTATAAAATACTGAAGGTATTACAGGCACAGAACAGGTTTCATTATACACATTTTAATAATGATTAGCCATGAAGAGACACATTTTGTCTTAAATAACACTGCAGTATTCAATATTTATTTGAAAATCCTGAGCACTATATCAAGTTAAAGAGTATTTGCTTTGTTTTGGTCATTGTCTTGCCAATATGATTGTACTTCAGAGGCAGTATTGCCAATAAACATCAAGAAAATCCCACTCTCACAATAGCTATAGTTACCGAACAAGTTACAGAGCAGCATGCAGAAGAGGAATGTACACAAACACATTCACACTCAGGTCTATCGGAGGATTCAGTCAATATGTAATGGAGCTGTTTGGTGCTCATTGACAATATCTTTCATCTATATATTTAATAACTTCCAATCTGGATATTTTAGTCACTAAAAATCCCAGATGAATGTTCCCATTGTAATGTAAAATCATTTGAAGCAGCATTATTACTAAAAAAAACTCCACTGATACTCACAATGATACCATTAGTAATAAGGTTTGTAGTTTTAAAGGAAGTTGTCACCTATGTGCTCATTACTGACAGCTCTTGCTGGGCAGCGCTGCATCCTACAGTAAGTTTTATTGCTACTGTAGGCTGCAAAGTTTACAACAACAGATGCAGTGAGGAAAACTTTTGGAAGCAGTGCACTTAATACAAAGCACACATTATGCTGCAGATCCAGTTTGGAGAATATGGCAGTTTTGGGTGGCTATAAAACATTGACACGTTTTTAAAATGTACAAGGATTTGAATAAACACCTGAAGCCCCAGAACAAATGTAATCCATAAGACTTAATTGATGGTTGATAAACCGACTTTTCGTTACTTAATGACCAGAATTTGAAAACTGTACATGTATCAATCATTAATCTTGGAATCTTACATTCTTAAAATGATGGCACTTTGTTTTCCATGAACTATAATACCATCCATTAATAGTTTTCTGAACACAACGCATTGAACTTATTTTCTGAGAGTCACTTCTTGGATGGCTTCCGTTTAAGACTAAGAGACCTCATTGAGCCAAACACTCTCCTTCCCAAGTCTCTCAGAGATCGGGAGCGCTGGAGGGGCATTTGCAGAGGAGGAGATGGAGAGAAGGAAGGTGAGGAGAGAGGGGAGATGGAATGGCAACTGCCTTCAAGACTCTGAGAACGAGAGAGGTTAAAGAGACTGGCAGTGGAGGACAGATGCTTGTCTTCCTCCTTTGCTCGCAGCAGTCTGACCCCTTCACCTTTACTGATGTACATGCCACCTTGTCCGACGTCTAATGAAGAGACCCAGTGTGCCCGCTTTGTGGGCTCCTTGCTGTGGTTACGAGGCATCAACAAGCCTTGGGACTCACTCCTGAACAAAGCTCTCCTGGAAAGCTTTAGACTGGAGCTGCGTCTCTCTCCATCGTCCTTCCTTTTCTTCTGGAAGATGGGTGAGTTATCTACCTTTGGCCTCTTGTCATTACTGCTGGATGAAGCTTTCTGCTTTCGATGCTCCTTCCTCCAGCTTCCAACACTGTTCCTCCTCCATCCATAGCCATACTCAGCTCTGTCCATCTCCTCTTTTTTGTTTTCTGATTCTTTCCCCCACAGGTTTCCCTCAAAGCCCCCGAAGAGTTTGATGGAGGTCTTCCTGGGTGTCTGGGCTGTTGATAATTCCATCTCCTGCTCTTCCCCCCAACCTGAGTGATAGTTGTCTCTCTTGCCATAGTTGCTCACTGTAGCTGCCCTGACCAACTTGTGAGAGGCATGCTTTCCTCTGTAAAGCCCCTCCCCTTCCGATCTCTTCCACCCACCGCTTCCTGTGCCCACTCCTCCACTCTGTCGAAGGGATCCACCCCTATGTTGAATACCGCCATGCTCCAAAGGAGAGCTCCTCATACCGGTGCGAGGCAGCGAGCATTGGAAGGGTGCATCCCGACGGAAAACAGACAACGGGGTGGCACCCAGGGGGGATGGCTGGAGAGGCCGAGGAGGTGAGCGGCCCCTGGGGTTTGGTCGGGAGGCAGGAGAGGAAGCTGTAGAAGAGGGAATGTCCGATGGGGAGGGGATCTGCTGGTAATGGTAATGTGAAGAGTAGTGGGGAGAAGGAATATGGTTGGAATGATAAGGGTGAATGGGGCTGCTGGAGTGTGAGAGAGGGGGAGTCATGCTGGACTGAGACTGAGGAGAATGGGTGACACTGAGAGACAATTGTATTGGCCTCTGGGGATTCAAGTCAGTCAGTCTAGCATAGTCATGTGACTGATCTGTTTGAGTTGTCAGATGAGTTTTACTGTGACCCCTCAGCTCACCTGCAGCATCTGTTTGAAAGCAGTCAATATCCAGCTCCACACCTTGTTCCATCAGTCCGACCACAACAGCCCTTGACAATCCAGAGAGGCGGGAGATCTCCCCCACCATGGGGGAGTCTTCATTGACTTTGGGACTGGAACTGTACTCTTGGATCAAGCTGCTACGCTGAGACCCAGGAGCTGATCCAGAGTTTGTACCAAACACTGATGGTCCAGTGTCATTGGGAGCGCCGCTGCTCCAGTCCAACGAGTGACAGAAGGCAGATGACCCAAATGCGGAATTAGGTCCAGGCCCTGAAGGGACCTCCAGGGAACTGCGGTGGCTCAAGCTGCTTGGACATGTTGAAATGCGAGGGCGAGGTCTAAGTGCTGGGGTGGGTGTAGCAGAGGAGAGTGGTGTGGCAGAGCTTGTGGAGACAGCAGCAAAATCACTCCTTAAAGCACCACAACTGCCATTTTTTGGATTGTCCACCAGTCCCTGGCTGGAATTCAATCCAGGAGTCAGGTTCAAGTTGAGGTTGAGGTGCAGATTTATATTCAAGTCCTCTCCAGTTGCTGAAGGTAAGTTACCCAGGTTGATTGAATTCCTTGTGGCTTTTTTCCCGGTAGTGCTGAGGCTGACTCTGGCAGAGTTTCCAAGCAGCGACTTGCAGGGAGTGATGCTGAGTGTATTGCGGCTCTCGAAGGCAGAAAGGGACTGGGTGGAACCATGACTTTTGCCAGGGGTGAAAAAACCTCTGTTTGTGACTTTGGCAGGTGTTGCAGTTGAGGCAATATCTGAGGTGGAGAAGGTTAACCTACTGTGATACTGGTGAGCCAGTCGAGATATGTATTGCTCCAGCTGGGTGAAAGAAGGTGAAGCAGGGGGCTTGTGAGGCTGAAGAGGCAAAGGTGGATCCGTGTTGGATTCTGGTTGGTCATCTAGGTGGGCTCCTTCAGGGCTTTGAGACGGTGATTGCTCTTGGCTCTGGGAGGTGAAAAGGGGGCTCTGTAGGGCAACGGCATGCAGTGGGCTGGGATAAGGATACACTTCTTTGGTCCGACGAGATACCAGGTCTGTGCAATAACGAGGGTCCAGCTGGGGTAGATTGAAGGAAGAGGCGTTTGAAGGGGAGGTGAGGTCAAGAAGTGGGAGGAGAGAAGGAATCAGGGAGTCACCAAGTTCTGAGCAAAGGTCGAACAGAAAGCTCAGGCCAGTTTTGCTGAGGTCACTTTGGACTGTAAGAGAAAAGAAGAGTAACTGTTGACTGTTTGAGCCAGCATGTCTAATTTTCTGTCAATGTAAGGATGAATATACAGGACATAGCTTTACTTCTTGAAAAAGCTCACCTGTGACTGGCGTCTCTTTTGTCAGTGTATCTTCCTGGCTGTTCTGCAGTGCAGGCTGCTGCTGCACTGCACCTTCTGACCACAGGATATCAGTGTTTTCAGCAGACGGAGGAACCTGCTCCCACAGCTTCAGAGGTCTGGCCAGCGGTACCAAACCTCCTTGAGCAGCATCACTGGATACTGAGTAGCAAGAGTCGGAAAGAGAGCTCCCACTTACTGAGTAGAAACCTTGACAAGACAGAGGCATAGAAATTTAGTAACACCATATTTAATATGCAAGAGTTTTCCCCACAGTTCTGAGGAGCAGTAATGATTTTGGACGTGGATAAGGAAATAGGACTGAACGAAAAGAGTCCTGAACGCACGTCAGGAGTTATCTTTTATACTTTTGTAGACTGCTACCATCTATCATTAATTTGTACATGAAATGATTGCATCAAGGTTTTTTTTTTATTTTTTTTTTGGGGGGGGGGGGGTTAAAACCAAAAAAGGACAGAGGTGTCACTAAAATGGCTCCTTTGTGTTGCTTGTTGTTTCACTTCCTCTTTGTCTAGTTTGTCTATCCTGAGGAGAGATGTGGTGCCCTTAACAAAATTGTAAATTTGGTTTGTTTTTAAAAATCATTCAACCTTATATGAAATAATGCCTTCCAAGTATTTAGTTTCAGGTTAAATTACTTGCATGAAGTTCTCAAATAAACTCTACAAAAAAGTCAAGAACTACATAAAATAGTGTGTGCATGAGTACGTAGCTGTGAAAGGAGTATTTGAGTTGGCTGTGGAGACAGAGACCACAGTTACAATGAGAGTGGATAAGAGTGTTGTAGCTCGCTCTGCAAAGTCAACATTGTGAAAGAAAGTAATCAGTCAGTGCCATGTCGAAGAGCATGTTGAATTGTGGGATTTATCTTATCCTCAAGGTGAGCTGTTGTTTTGTTAGAAGGTGACGAACTGTGCTGGTCATTGTACAAGCTGGTGTTTTTGTTCACACTACTGAATAAGTCGTCTAGAGGAGTATGTGAGTGTTTGGAAGTTTACCTGAACTAGGTCGGGAGTCACTGTCCAGATGGATGGTACCACAGGGGTCAGGTGTTGGTGGAGAGAGCAGGTCAGAGGGAGCATCCCAGGACAGTGTTGACCAGCGGGAATTGCTCCCCCTGCCAGATGAGGTGTGGCCTGTCCCTTCCCCTGAGCTACTGCTACAGTCCTCTGGGCCGGTCTGACAAGGCAAAGCCACATTATCTGAGTGAGATGAAGCCTGGGAAAAAAAACATGGTCAGGTAAGTCCAAGCAACAGAAAGGAATTCAAAAACACCAAAATCAATAAATCCCTTAGCTATGCTCAACACACATATATGAACATATGATGGAAAATAATAATAATGGCCAAACAGGTTAAAACATTTGTTTTTCATTGTAGTCAAAAACACATGTGTTTTAATAACATCCTGTCCATAATCATTTAATTGGACAGAATAAATTACACATGACACAAATTTGATCAGTAGAAATGTTTACTATGAAGGTGTTATAATTCCACAAGAAATCAATAATCACAATATAGATTATTACAATATATGTTATTTAATCACAACATCTATTTTTTAATGAGTTATATTGAGACACAGGACTTTATGGGGGTCCTTGTGCCCAGAAAAAATATATTTCCTAAGTAAAGGTGTAGATGTACTATCAGCTAAATGAACCTAAAACTATTCAAGTACAGTAAAAAAAAAATGAAGTGATGTGTGTACTTGTATATGAAATGAACTTAAACTGAATACTGCTCTACTGTAAGGCCTCCCACAATTAATGATAGAATAACAATGTTTTCATATTCAGTTTATCAGTTTTATTTTATTTAAAATCTGAATTGGAAAATATTATTGTAACTGTATCTATCAGATACAAGTAATTTAATGTGCAACTCAAGTAGAAGTAAAAGAGGATATTTTGAGTAAAGTGGTACATTGCACAGGATTTGTGCAATGTACTGCACATTTTTGTGAGAATAGACACATGGCTCTTACAGATTGCCAGTTCAAGGTGGAATATTTATGCCCCAGTTACATCTCGTTTGCAATGTGTATCGAATTACAAAGAAAGGCCCAGTCTTTCCAGCCCTGTTCAGCCTTCAGAGGTAGCAACAGAGGGGAAATGTGTAACATCAGAGCTAGCAGGGTAGAACAGTGCTGTGTGTATATGTTTACACATTGGGACACCAACATTACGCCGTAACAGATGCAACATTTGGGTAACTTTAACAAAGGTTAAACTTTAACAAAGGTTTTACTTTAACAAAGGTTAAAGTTACAAGACCTATGTGAAAAGACATGTAGGGTTGTACCGCCACAATATCATTTACATCTACCAGATGTGCTCCCATGACGTTTCACCATGTTTCACCATACAGTCTATGGTTTCACCACCTCATCTTGTCAAGTTAGCAGAGTACCTCCATTTCCAAGATTAGTAAGGGCTTGGTGGAGAAAACCCCATCCTCCAACTATCTAATTATCTTCCAAATCCTCTTTACCCACCCCTCCAGGACAGCAGAAACACTGTGAGCTGGACTGATCAATCCTCTTGTTACTGAGGGAACAATACAGGTGACTCACTACTAGGGTGACAGGAGGGGAGGGGTTGAAAAGATAAATGGCAGAAGACAGATGACGTAACAAAGAGCAGCCAGAGTGGCAGAAGGGAAGGAGTGAGGGGGGAAGTTGGAAGGAAGGAAAACAAATGGGAGAGAGAGTTAGAGACTTTGACCTGTATTAGGCTTATCTCCTTTCTTTCTCTCAGCTCTGTAAAATTATAAGCCTCCGCTTACTCCTGTCCCCTTTTATTTTCCTCTCCCAAGTGCATCAAAAGTGAGTCGTGGCTGAGTGGGTGACCAAAAACAAATATAAGGGAGGAAATAAGAGACAGGAACTGGAAAAAAAAAAAAGAGAGTGAGTCACTGAGTGAGTGAAGGCGGACGGGATGAGGTAGGGAGGGGGGGTGGGTAAGCGGTTGCCGGGTGAGAGAGAAGGGCATCTTGAAGGACCCCCACCTCCCCCACACCCTGACAAATAATCCCCCCCAACCCTCCCACTTTGGTAATATTCTTCAAGCCCCAGACTCACCATAGCTACAGCTGCTCACTATCCAACTCTTGCTCACCTCTCCTCCCACACAGAACCACAACAGCACAACGAATGGCGAAGTATTTAACTCATCCTCAGTTTGAACACACGTAATTCAGTCTGGTTCTGACTCTGCCTGCTCTGTTGTCTGTTGATTCAAATTTCTCAATGCAAATACGCTCCTGCACTTGAATGTACTTTAACTTAAGTTTTTCCCTTCTCTTATTCAATCTATTTAAATATGTATATTTTTATGTATGCTCTTTGACAAAACCTCTGGTGCGCCATTGTATCCCCCAATAGCATGATGTGTTTCACATAACAGGGTATAATGTTGCACGGAGACTAGTGCATGATCAAATCATGAAAGGCTGATAGACAAGTCGGTGGGGGTTTGCTCAGAGCTCTGTAATATGATATGACTTTAAGTAAGGGAGCAGCTCTGCCCCTCTAAAACGGTATGGAGAAAATGTATCCATTGATTGGACGATAATGCTATAGTGATCACAGCTGCACAAGAAATACACGTCCTCTTCATTAGTTGATTATGTCATTGTTGTGGGACAAATTGTAGCGGCTGCCATGTAGGGGCTGAATAATTTGGTAAAAACAGTGTGGGACGAAGCGACTGGTTGGTGAGATGCACTTGCTTGTTCAACAGCGCTGTCAGTGTTTATTGTTTCATGCATTATTAATGTGCTATTGAAATTTAAAGACAGCCTACGCTGTGTATCTTCATCTGCGATGTGCTTCCTTTTAAAAAAAAAAAAAAAACATTCAGAGAAAAATTTTCGAGACAAAGAGTGTTTCACTCCACAGGTTAGGGAAATGACTCACCATGTAAGGTGAGGCTTTCCAATATTAAATCTTATTTTAAGACTGACTGCTTTTAGTGTCCTAATTGGAAACAGTAGTGCAGATGATTTCGAGACATATAGTATTTGTAGATAATGCAAGAAGCATTTGTTTTTATCATTTGCTGATAACGTTTTTTCATCAATCAGTTATTAATCGATTCGACACCAGAAAACATGGACAACTGCTGTTAGTTTCCTTTAGACATCTTCTTTCCTCACACACAGTTGTTCTTTCAAATTATTTATTGAACTTAACTAATAACCTGAAAAAGCAACATTTATTTTGAAATTGCAAAAGATAACATTTTGGACACAAAGTTTGCTGGAGAGTAGATTAACCAATTTATCACTTGAGCTCTGCAGTATATCTATTATATATCTTTAAGGTAAGTGTTGCACCAAATACCCTATTTCTCCCACTCCTGCACTCAGCGTGCTGGCTCAGCCACAAGAATTTTATTTTTGGACACTGAACATCGAATGGCAACAATAGCGACAATCAGTGATTCACCAACATCGCCTTGAAACCCGCTCAAGCAAGGAGAGTTTCTGGAAAGTGTTAAAGTGCCAAACTGAGAAGTGTTTTTGTAGTTCATGTAATACATGCAGAAAACTTTGTAAGAAAATCAAAGTAGATTCTATTTATAAATTAAAGATTCCAATTTGGAAATCCTAATGATGCAATTATATTCAAACATATTTGAACATTTAAAACAATTTCAGTATTCCACCAAGGATTACGCCATACTATACAACTTAATCCTGACTAGCCAAATATGGATTTGCACATGGAGAACCTCTTTCTGCTATTAGAGAGAGAAAATGTGAATCACATTTCAAGAGGTTAAATACTAAAAAACAAAGCTGCAGTTAGAGTAGAGCGCATTATGTTGTGAGTCATGTAATCCGCAGCTTACAAAATAGTTGTATTTTTAAAAGCTGTGGTAGCTGAGTTCTTAATATAAAAAGAAATACATTTCCGGTAAAGCGATTACAACCCATTTTGGACTGAGACAACCTTTCCACTTTCATGGTAATAAACTACCCTCTCCAGCTAGTTCTCCCTCCAGCTGCTACATTATTGTGGTCACTTTTTTAAAACAACATGCAGAATTGTTATACAGTTTTCTCCATTAATGCAAACATTGTGAGTTTGTATGTAGGCGGAGGCCAGCCTGGGCAGAGGGCAGAGTGCCAGCCTGCTCTCATACACTGTCAGCTCCCTTCAGAGGTGAGACCGAGCAAAGCTGCTCGACCTCTCCATGGGATGTCTCCACAACGGGGGGGACATAGAGGAGATGTTTGTGTGGGCAGTGGAAGGAAGAACATTATGAGCCACACTTCCATGCAGATAACCTCGCTTAGATTGAATCAGGGCTTTCTCTCCCTGCGCTGATAAAAAGACTTTATTATTATTACAAAGAGCTGATTCCTCTGCAGTCTTTAAGGAATTTTGTTTTGTCATTTTGTCAAATATCTAAACTGTGGATGGATGGATTTCTGTGCTGCAGGCTGCGGACAAATATGATTCATTCCAATCATAGCACACTGTACAACGGGGACCAGCAGAAAATATCTGATACTCAGAATCCTTTAAAATGCTTTTATGAAGCACAGGATCGCTAAGACCACCAAACAACAACACAACCTGACCACTATGTGAACTCAGCATGTTGCTGGTTTCCTTAACATAGAGATCAACAGATAGACTTGTATGAAGACCTTGATATTGATAAACAGCAGCCGCTCCTTTTGAAATGAAGGTCTGTAGAGTATGAGTCAATGATATTTTTTTCAGTTATCTTTGTCTCGGAGAAATTTAAATCACCTATACAAGCTCCATGTCCAGGCCTCAGGATGGGACCTGTTCACATCCCCTTCCCATGTATTACATGTCAACCCACATTCCTGTCATTCCCCAGACAAAAAGGACCTCAGTGTGGATTTCAAGGCAAGGCTGGGAAATGGGTTACTTGTTTTATGTGGGTGTGTTTGGGGGTGGCCTAAGATTACACATCCTTATGTTTCTGATATCTCCGTAAAAGACAAATGCACTTTTAGCTCAGGACAAGGTGACGGCTGGTCCTGTAGTCTACCACACTGTTATCAGAGTTATTCAAATTCTATCTGGGTGCCAAAGTGACCTTTACAGCTTCCCCACCAGAACCAACAAAATGAGCACTGTCTGTTTTCTGGCTTGTCTGCTGAGACCTCCACCTGATATTTAGTGCCTGTTTCCCACCACATCCTGCTTCATAACCTTGAGGCAGGGCACAGGGCCAAGCAGACGAGCTGGTCCTTGTGCCCTGACCTCAATGACATGTGCTCCATGTGATGGTCACAGACACCGCTGCTGTGTGAATTGATCTGGGCTGCATGCATGGATGGTCTCTGGCACCACCTCAGTTGGATGTTGATCTGTGGGCACAGCCATGCGCCGCCAGGCAGGGGAGAAAATCTGCCTACTGAGCAGCAGAGGGACTAGCTTGTTGGCAGATCATAATCATCCCAACATCTATATTTAATAATCTTGTCATGTAGAGATCCAGGCTGACAGACGCACTGACTGACCTGTTGCCTGCGGGATGTCGCAGTGCCATGCTCGGCATCAGTGGCGGCGCTCTCAGGGGTCCCGCTCCCCTCCTCCTCCTCCACCCGTGGCTCTTCGTCTGCGTTGGCGGCAGCGTGGGCTCTGTCCTCAAGAGCGCGGTCCACAATCTCCAGGTGTTTGCATCTGAGCACTTCCAGTTCCAGCACCCCAGCCAGGGTCGCTTTGAGGCGCTCTCCGATGCGGACGCGCTCGGTGCCCGACCAAAGCGAGTTCATGCAGCCGCGGCGGCCGGCCATCCTCGTCGGGGTGCCCGGCCGACAGGGGGAAACGGGCGCACCACTGACCAGCGATGTTTCCGTGCTAAGGAGGGCTGAATGGGCTATGGACTGGACTCGGGAAACATTGTCCTTGCAAGCGATACCATTTTCGTAGCCGTTTCAGTTACCAGAAAATATAATCCTCACCCTCTCTAACTTGCCATGCAGCCTAAGTCTAAAAAGGCAGCCCTGCTGACTGGCACAAGACTGGAATGAATTCTCTGGTGCATTGAAGGCAAATCAACGAGCCATGTCTGTCTCTCATGAATCTAGGCTTGATTTCCATTTGACACCGTACC
The DNA here is from genome assembly GCF_947650265.1 of Symphodus melops. Taxonomy (NCBI): domain Eukaryota; kingdom Metazoa; phylum Chordata; class Actinopteri; order Labriformes; family Labridae; genus Symphodus; species Symphodus melops. The sequence continues at coordinate 11,402,713 of NC_136699.1, read as the reverse complement.
TCTTTATATCACTCATAAGCTCCCCAGTCCAGTGGAGTAACCATGGTGCTGCGCTCTCGTTGCTGCTGCGTCCCCAATGAGACAATGCAACAGACGGAGGAGATGCTGGTAGCGTTACATGTGCGAACCAGAGAACGAGGGGGAGGAGCTACTGCACCAGAGCTGAACGCGGATTGGTCAGGTAAGTTTTTCGAATGGAAGCGTGGAGAAAAAAAAAAGATGTGTCCAACTTCACTGTGCAGGATGCCAGAGGGAAAATGCAATCTCAAAGATATACTACTGAGGTGGTGAGGTTTCTCTGTGACTTTAACGTGCACTATAGCAGTGGTCACACCAGTCGTTATCGGTGGGCCATAGGGGGCCGGGCCAACCCGCACAAATGCTTGTTTTTGCCGGCATACTCACTTATTTTGTCCATGGATATCCGTATAAATCCAGGCTATGCCGACTGTTCTCACAGCACACACCTTTGCCCTAACTTTAGCATATCCCTCTGTTGACTGCTTTAAAATGCAATGTTTGAGAGATGCTTCTGGTGTTACATCTAATATGTTGTATAGTCAAGTGTGTTATGGATACTCATCATAACATTGCTTATGTGATGGAGGCTATTAGGCTACACTGTAAAAAGAGATACACATTAACTACTCAATAAAATTGAGGCAGCAGATTGCACACATTATTAATTACATCTGAACTTGTTAAAAGTTGAGTTAAAATAACTGAAATCAGTTGCTTAAGAATAACCTGTTTAAATTGAGTAGATTAAAATAAAGCACACAAACAAATTAACTAAATTTAAACAAAAAATATTAAATAGATGTCACGGTAAAGAGCTGTCAACAGAGACGCCACAAATATATCAAGCATTTTGTCTTGATCTGGTCAATATCAGAACATATGGGTGAATATCAACAGTTTTTGCAATGATACTGAAAATGTAGTTATTAAACGCTTGTCACTGTTACTCTCTGCAGCATTATTCCAGTCACCACCATGCTGGGCTTTCCATCCTCCCACTTTTCAATCACTTTTTCTGCCATTATTAATTTATGTGAGGGTCAAACAGATCATACACGTGTGAATCAATTCAGTCCGAATAATGTCTCAACAATACGTTTGATGATTTGTTACCGATCAAGGAGTGAAGGCCAAGCTTCTAGGCTCTCAACTAATTTGAGAGTCCAGGCCCTCCAATCTTAGATCCTCCAGATCGGCTTTGAATTCGGACCGTAGCCTAATTTATAATTCACAATGTATATCCCGCTAGTTACCTATTACCACCCTTTGTTCCCAATATGATTGACACTGACCGTGTGATATTTACACGAATTCGAGTCTTCCCTGGGAAGTCTCTACAATGTCAATATACACATCAAAAAGTTGTCATTTGTGTGTCAATCTGCCACCCTTTAACACATTTCATGAAAAACAACAAATCCTTACCTGTGCTGTAAGGGCCATCACCCCTCTCTGGGTCTGACTGTCAGAAATATGCCAGCTTAGATGAAAATCCCTGTCCTCCTTTTACAGTTAATATTCACAGGATCTCTCTTTTTTTAAATAAATTTTTTTCCGGGCTTTTTCTGCCTTTATTATGAGAGAGAGAGAGAAAGTGGATCGATATGGATATCGGGAGAGAGAGAGGGGAATTTTATTTCGATTATCCAATAACAGAAGGTTTTCTGCTCACCTTTTAGTTGGGGGCCCCTGAATGGTCTGTGGAGAAGTCCGCCACCTCCACCACACATGGTCCTAACTTCAGACTCGTCTTGTCAATCAGACATCACATCGGGGTCATCAGTTGAAAGATTTTTACGCTGTGTCGTCTTATCTGAAAGGAAAATCGCGATCAAATGAGATGAAGTCAAAAGCTGTTTATTATGTACAGTTTATTGCAGGATGATCACAGGTAATACAAAGAGCCACCCAGCTGAGAATTTCTCTGCTCGACCCAGGCCGGCAAGAAAAAAAAAATACTGTCTTTATTAAAACTCTTGTTTTGCCATTATCAGTTTCATGAAGGATAGTTTCAGGGGACTGTCTTCTGCTATCTGGGCAGTGGACTAATACAGAGAGGTACAACTGATGATTGTTGTGCAAAAACAGGAGACGGAGGGGTACACAGTGCTGACAAGCAGTGAGCTTGAGCGACTAGAACAAAGAGCAGCTGGTGAGGAATATATGAGCAGTACACTCATAAAATATTTGTTTGATTCTGTTTTATAAGTATTAAATCGAATAAAACATTTTTCTAAACATTGCATTTAGAAAAAAACACAAAACAGGATATACAGGTGTTTATATCTTAAAGGCCACATATTATGTAAAATACACACTACCATAATTTTTTTACTTTAATATTTGTTCCTTGTCGGTCAACAAATCGCCAGTTGCTTTTAAAATATTTATACAAATAAAGATTTAAAGAAATTTCGGCTTTACTTGTTTTAACAGTGCAGTTGCTTTATAAGGTTAGATATTACACCCAGTTGGAAAAGTTCATCCGTGCTTGTTAACAGTCCTATAGTAGCTCTTCAATGTTAGTGGGATCAAAATGTTATTTTTTCTCCCACTATTCTCGTGGAAAACTTCTGAATTACAGATAGATCTTACCTGAAGCAGTTTGCCATCTGAGATCATCCACTTCTTCATCCAGCACACTTCTATCACCAGGTAGGAACACCAGGAGTTTCTGTCCTGGGTCGAAGGTTCTCGGCCTGGCTGACTTATCATAACAGGACTTGTTGCTGCTGGGCGTCCACCATGTGCGATTGGGCCAGCTCGTCCATTTTCTCCAGCCGATCTCTTATCTGGATGACACAGAATACAACGTTAACAAATCCCACCCCATTTGCCTTTATGGATTTTAGTGGAAACTTCTTCTGGATACTTGTTAGAATAGTCTGTTATAACTAGCATATAATGGTTTCCTGTTTTGTGTCTCTCTACAGGACCAACTATATGCATCCCAAGTTGTTAAAATGGAGGGCCAATAATGGGTAGTGGTTAAAATGGAGCTCTTGGGTCGTTTAAGTAGATGTTACTTATTTGGCACTAAGGGCAACTTTTACAAAACTGAGCAACATCTCTATGCAGGCCAGTGGAAATGTTTTTTTAATACAAGCCTTGTTTGCGTTTGTCCAGATGACCCAAAGGCAGGCATGGTGTTTCCAGCTGCTTGGGCAACCACTAGCTGCAACACTGACTCTTGTTGACCATCGATGATGCAATTTGTAAGATACACTTGTCACATATGATTTCCAACTCGGCTTCCTGCTCCTTCTCCTTTGCTTCCTGGAAAAGAGACACAAACGTCCGGTATACCAGCGTTTAAACATTCCCAGGGTCCAACAAGGCCCTAAGCGTGGTTCCATTAACTTCAATGTATTTCATTTTAATAGAACAGTCATTTTTATTGTGAGGAGAAGTTAAAAAGCACATTACTGCCAGGCTAGTTTTTTGTGATGCACATTTCAACAACAAGGAAATTCAAAGAGCTTTACACAACAGCACCAAAAGCAGCATAACGAAACAAGAAATATTAAAATTGAAGTCACTAAAACAATTTACAATCACAGAGAAGAACCCCTTGGACGTGTGGGTACATGCATTTAGTATGGCCTTAAAGATAAGTTAACTTTTTGTTAGAGGGTTTTGTGGGTCTGCTAGCTGATGGGCCCTCCCACATGAGAGACTTACCAGCACTGGTTGCTGCCCTCTGTTGGCACTGTTGGGCAGGTTTGTGGCTGTCCTTTGTCATCCTCCCTGTATTGAAGCTCCATGGTTGACCCTTTTCCGTGCTGCCACAAAGACATCGAAAGCTTCAGCGTGAAAGCCCAGTGTTGAATTAACTACCACAGAGTTGATTTCAACACTTGTTCATGGTTTATATAGATCCACACTTTTTAGAGTCAAATTAACACAAGATTAAATCAGTGTTTCAAATAATTAGTTATTAAACAGCAGGCAACCACTATTTACTGATAAGCGAACACTACACTTGAAAAGCTGATGTTTAGCACTTTAAATTCTTCTTTAAGTCTGAAAATGATGCACTTGGCTTGGATCACTGACAGGTTGAAATTGAAGCTCCCATCGTCTCACCCTCCATGTGTTGATAAACTTTAAACTGTATTTCATTGGCTTCATGAAGGATCTCAGACAGGTTTCTGACAATGGCCTCAGCGATTCCCCTTTTTCAGTCCACCCATTTTCTGAGAGAAAAAAGGACACTCAAATGTGCGCAAAGCCAAATTACAACTCAAATATAGGTCAATAAATGCATCACACATACTTGTGGCCAAAAGTGAGGGGGTTAATATGAAGGCCATAATGCTTGGAAGGTGCAGTGAGAGGGGGAAAAAAAACAAAAACACTTTTACTTCAACTTCAAAATGTAAACATAAAAACACTTACTATCATTTCTAAAAGGTTTCAAAGTTATGTGTATTCAATGATAGCTCAATGATTTTAATGGTTAGCTAACTACAAGATACAGCTCGCTAACATTAGCTTGTCAATGTCACTGTAGCCATTTAGTTCATGGCAATAAACAAGGCCTTTCAAAGTACATATTCTCCACAAATATAATATTTTATGTAGTTCAGATAATTAATTCACTTTATTTCATTAAATTAGACTATTTTACTTACCATGTAGAACTTCACAGGAGCAAGACTCTCCACTCTTCTCTTGTCTCTCCAACAGAGGTGGGTAGAGTAGCCAAAAATTGTACTCAAGTAAGAGTATAGTTACTTTAGAATTTTGATATTGATATCATGCTTTATCTTTACTATTAATAGCTTAGAGTAGGTTTTCATCCAGGGTGTTTCAGCTTCCAGGTTGTTCATCAATGCAGTCAAGCGTACCAACAGCTTTCAGCTGTTTTTCTTATACTTTTACATATTCAGCCGTGTTTTGCAATATGTGTCTGCTTTCAGCATTCCCAAACATTTTCTGCAAAGAAATACAATATGCCTGCGTCTGGTTCAGGCTCCTGGTATTATTATACTGTCTCTGTTACAAGCCTGGCATTGAAACTTGCAATGAAACAGTCTTTAACGAAACAAGAAAAAGCTGTTTATTTTGGGGTTTGATATTAGAGATAATGTCTTTTTTAGCAAGGCCAAGCATCCATTTTCAGACCTTTGTTTTGTATTTTGTGATCCAAATGTGCATTATCTTTACTAAAAAATGGAAGTGCAGCAGATTAGAACTGAATAACTTTTTTACTCCAAAAAGGAGAACCATAGGTCTTTATTCTCTGTAACTGTGACAGGTGCAGTGCACTTTTCTGTAGTGCCACATTTGGACCAGCAGAGGGAGGTCTTCTCACACTTTACCTTCCTTCTATGGAAAGAACAACATTTTTTTTATGTGTACACAGACAATTTGAGCGACCTCTCCAGACGCTCCAGACCCTTATTAGCCTTATTGTATGAAAGATTTTTAGGCTGTGTTGTCTTATCTGAAAGGAAGACAGAGACCGAATGAGAGAGACTCCCGAAGCTGGTCCTTAGCTAGTTGTGCCTACAGTCTTCTAAGCTCAGAAGCTTTCACTTTCCTTGTGCCTGTCTGTGTGGTGAGTGATATGTTTCTTCAATTATTTAAAGGGTAGGGTGGAAAGCCCAACAACATCTGAGTTTGTTCTTAATGAATTCTGGAAGGGACCCCTCAACTGAACCTCTGAACAGCATCTCAAGACTGTCTTCCACATCCATGCCAGATGCATCATTCCACTTTCTCATGCATTTTAAATTGATCTACAATATGTCTAAAAGCCCAAACCATTTATAGTTGTTTATATGAATTATGCTTTCCGTCCTTCTACTTTTAAATCACTTTTTCTGCCATTATCAATTTATGTGAGGTTCAAACGGATCATACACGTGTGAATCAATTCAGTCCGAATAATGTCTCAACAATACATTTGATGATTGTTTACCGATCAAGGAGTGAAGGCCAAGCTTTTAGGCTCTTAACTCATTTCAGAGTCCGGGCCCTGCAAGGCCGTAGTGACCACACCCTAGGTAACTAGAACTTAGAAACTCTGTCACCTTGTCACATTAGGTGGAGTATTTCAAACCCTACTAGTTAACTAGTGAGGTTCAGAAATGTTTACTACTTATGTGTACAAATCACACTAGTGAAAACAGTTTATACTGTACTAGTTTACTAGTAACGCCCCGTACAGTTCACAAGTAAACTAGTAAGTGCCTCAATGTCCACTAGTTAAACTCGCAGGAGTGTTTTTGGCCTCAATAGTAAACTAGTGGAAGACTTTGTATGGCACTAGTAAACTGGTTGTGGACAAAACAGCATATAGTTGACATGTGCTTTTGACTAGTTAACTAGTAGTATGCTACAATTTTACAGGTTGACAAGCTGAGCTGTCAAAACACTTGTTTTGACAGCTAACTAGGTGAACTAGGTGAACACAGACTGATTTGTTGACTACTAGTTCACTTGTGACAGTCAGTACTAGTCAACTAGTTAACTAGTACTGACAAAAAAAACTTCACTAGAACAACTAGTTGAAATGTTGCTCTTACTTGTAAATTAGTTAACTGTGTTTAGGCTCACTAGTTACTAGCAAGGTCACACAGGGTCTTACTGGTGAAGCTAGTGGACATTATGACTATTATAACTAGTAAGCATTTAAAGCCTCACTAGTGTACTAAAAAGACCTTAAAGAGTGATACAAGTGTGCGTTTTGACTTACACTAGTACTACTAGTAAACATCTTAAATCCTACTTATTGACAAGTAAGATCAATAAGAAGAACACTAGTGGTACTAGAGACATTTATGCCCTTACTAATTAACTAGTTAAGCTTTTGGAACATGATTTTGAATAACAAGAGTAAATTCATACATAAAGAAAAACGTATTAACATCAGGTTGTCCTAAAGTAAATGTATTAGAAATGTGAGCATGAACCACACTCACAGCAGTCTCTGTTAATATTGATCATGATCATTATTGGCTAGTGCTAGAACAACAATTGATAAACAGATGTAACGTGTCCAGCCTGGAGACCAGAAGGTGAGGTCAAAGGTCAGTTCAGAAAACATGTGTCTGTGTTAGTGCATGTGTTCATTTTTGAGTAATCACAACTTGTGATCAAGTCAGCACCATTTGTTTTTCACTGAGAAATGTTTATTTATCTTTTGTTTGTGTTCAAGGAAGGAGGTTTTGAGACCCAAGACCTCAAGGAGGTCTCATCTAAAACATTATTATTATGGTTGGTCTGCCCTCATTGCACCTCGTGTTTGTACTCTTCAGTGTGAATGTGTACGTGACAGCAGAAATAATGTCACAAGTAGATGTGACAGTACCCTGTAAAATAACCAGTATGTGTGAATCTGGTTTAAACCAATAAAGAGGGCAGAAGCATGTACACACACACAGCCCACCAGTACGATGAGTGTGTCTTTGTTTGTTGATGACACATTTGGACTCCTCCCGGATCTGTTCCCTATAAAACAGCAGTGGTCAGAGCAGCTTAGTGGGGTTTGCTTACTTCCACCCGAGGGGACTTCTCTGTCAGCCCGGGAAAGACCGCTGTAACGCCTCCATCACCGCTGGTCTCTGCAAACCGCCCCGAGCACCACAAACATGGCTCCTTTTGAGAAATCCATTGAGTTGATGCCCTTCAAGCAAAGGAAATGCCTTGGTAAGACAAAAAGCAATTGCTACATACTTGAACTAACAATGCCTATTGTTGCTTTTAAAAGTGTAAAATATTCATTAAATCTCTATCTAGAAACAAGAAAAGATGAAGTATGCAACATTCGGTCTAAATTTCCCAACAAATTGCCTGTGAGTTACTTTCCCATTCTGATATTTTCTCAAAATTGAATTACTAGTTTATTACTATATACTGCACATGGTGTCTCTACTAGCAAATCCTAGATGTTTTCTTTTGTTTAGGTGATTGTGGAACGTTACATTCGTGAAAAGGCTCTTCCCCTGTTGGATAAAACAAAGTTCCTGGTCCCATTTGAGCTCACCTTGGGTCAGTTCCTATGCCTGTTAAGGTATTGAATTTTGCCTGACTTTACAAGCTCGATTTTCCATTTCTTAAGCCTCTCCCCGAAACAATCTTTTTTTTTTCTCTTAAGACCAAATTCTAAGATTTGTCATGTTTGATATTTCAGGAATAAGATTGCCTTGGACTCCACCCAGGCTCTGTTCCTGTTGGTGGCAGAGAAGAGCATGTCTTGCATGTCCTCCAGCATGGGGGAGGTTTATTCCCGCCACAGCGACACTGATGGCTTCCTCTACATCACCTACGCATCACAAGAAATGTTCGGAGCACCTCAGCATGCAGCCAGGCCGCCATGCTGATCCTGAAGCAAATAAAATGAACTGAACCTCAACCAGTGGTGTTGACACCACAAAACATTGGACAAACTGAGCCTGGCCCAGATGGTTTTTGTCCTGTTTTATCAATTTTCCCCCAATTGCAGATCCGCCTACCTCATGAAACTTGCTGGACTTCAGTAAATAGCTCAGTCCCACATTTTTTACATGCTCTGCCAAAACTAGACTGTGGTGTGCCATTCTCACCCAGTTAAACGTTGAGAGATTTTATTATATTTAGAAACCAATTTGGAAAATAAAGACAATTTTATATCGATAAATGTGATGTTGTTTGCCTGATGTATTTCTTCACGTCATATTTCACCACATTTTAATACAAAAAAACTGTTAACATTGCAATAATGCCAGTTCAGTGTAAAACCACAACCAACTTCTACAGGCTACACAAACAGGAGGGTCCATCTCTTACTTTTAATCAAGCGCCTACTTAGCACTTATCACCCCTTCCTTTCCTCTCTTTGTTCCCATCTTCCCTTTGAAAATGTGAAGTGTGCTCCTGACTCTTGAGGTACTGACTGAAAACATGAATGTCAATTTGATGCTGCTATGTTTTCCTGTTCTGTATCAAGCTGGAAGTTTAATAAAGAATACATTCTTGTTCTTTTAACTGGTTGGCTTTGTGAGATATTGATGCTTTTTAGTCGGCCTGTTGTAGTATTAATGCTCTTGTAAATTTTGTATTTAGTGAGAAAATGGTTCTGTCAAGATTGACATTTTTCATAGTGCTGCATGAACTACAGATGTTGTCTGGTCATTACACACAGCTTAAACAAATAATGTGGTTGGCCTGCAGAGAAATAGTTAAATATACTATGGATGGGTTAAACAAAATACATTGTTTGGCAACACATCAACTCTTTTTCTTTGATCAAAGATGCTTTATTAAGCATCTTTATTAAGTAGTGAAGCAATTAGTCTGTTGCACTACTTAACTGTACTTATATGTGTTGGACACGTACATGCAGTACAGTGAGGTGCCTAATTCCTCACCTATCCATGAAGTGGCACTCCCTCCACATGACTGCATTATATAAGCGTGACCCAGTCAACTACCTGCAGGGGTCAGTGTGTCAGAGGGCTGGCGGGACTATTTTTAGACATGTAAGAACAAATGTGACCCAAACAGTGAGAGAGCGGGGTGAGGGTCGGGGGTATGGGAGTGACGGTGTAGAGATGAAAAACAAAAAGCCATTCACAGTAAACAGTGGAAGACAAGGAGGGAAAAGGGAAAGAGAAACATGGGGAAGATAGTGACGCCCCAATAGAGGACGACAGGAAAAAGGAAATAGTGTAAAGGAGAGATATACAGTGGGGGAGCAGGTCAGCTATCAAAACACACAGAGTACAGAAGCACAGGGATGTACAGACAGGCCCCTTCTCTAACTTCACAGCTCTCTGTGCATTCCAGCAGCTCTCTGTCATTATATTATCACTCCAGAACAGAGGCACCTGCTGCCACAGCAGGCTGTAAAATATCTGTTTTAAACACAGTGTTAGTGTCAGGTCTGAACTAACAGTGGAACAATCCTTCAAAACATCTTTATCATTTATGAAAAACACGAGACAACAGGTTATTCAGGGATCCAGCATTTCATGAAGACAGTGTGAGATCAGGTGATTACACTATAATGTAAGTTCTCTATAAAATATCTACTATTTTATTTGTATATATATATATATATATATATATATATATATATATATATATATATATATATATATATATATATAATGTGTGTGTGTGTGTGTGTGTGTGTGTGTGTGAACAATGACACTTAGTGTTTAACTGTGCATTTATCAGTATTATTGGCACTGTGATTCTTTGTGTGCCCCGAACTGATATTTTATATTTCATATTTGCACAGCTTCAGTGCTACAGCATTTTGTCTTGACTTCAAAAAAGAAAAAATGTAATCTTAAATTATCAAATCCAAGGAAAAAACTGTAGTTTAATTGACCCGCTTAAAATGCAAGTCTCATTCAACACTAAGAACATAATCTCTCATGAGGGATCAGAAAGACTTAATTTTTAAGGGGTTACAACTGAAAAAGGGTTGAAAGCCACAACGTTGTGCTGAGAGTCTTGTTTAAAAAAAAGATTGCATATCTTTGTTGTGCACGGCATTTGTTAAATTATCATATAATCTTTTATTGGCTTTACATTCAGTTTTAAACTGTTATAAGGGTCAGCTTGTTTGAGGGTTAGGCCATTTGTTGATGCAGCAGCAGAAACCTGGTGGACACAAAGACAGTGTTAGAAATAGGCTAAATATAAACTGTACCTGTAAAGACATCTCAGGACACCAGAGCCCCGCTGGACTTTATACATACTGACATCTCCAGCCTGTAGACATCAGGTGTTCTTGTATCTGATGTGGCTGTTGATGTGGGAGAGTCCCAAAACATTTTCATCCATTTACACCTGATTTTCATTTTCGTTTCATACTCCTATAACCTATTTCAAGTATGCAAACAGACCTCAAAGCAGATTGGATTTCTGCATGTTGTGAAACAGCTGATGAGCGAGCGTTGAGTAAATGTTTAACTTCTACTTCCGGATTCTAGTCTACAACTCTAATTCATACAAGATTGTGACACAATGTGATGTCCAAAACCCAGGGGACGCCCCATATTAAATTAAAACTCGCCATCATAACATTACATTTTAATGACATGCCCTACTCCTGTGGAAGTGCTAGCAATGACTCTGTACGTCCTACAGAGGGCAGTGCATTGTATTTAAACTATCAAAATGATAGCACTTCAAAATAAAAGTCAGCCTCTGGATGACCTCACAGGCCTTTACTTGACCCTCAATGACAAATGTCTACAAACTGAAAGCACAAACGTGATTTCATTTCTCCCAAGTTTAAATTGGTGAAACTTTCAGTGATTTAATTCAAGTTCAAATATCTGATGAACCTAAAACAGTCAACATAATCATGAGTCAGTTGGTACAGTATTCCTTTTTATTTGTCTGGCAAAATAATAAAAAGGGAAGCATTTGGAAAGAGTCAAAGTTAACAGTCAGGAAATACAAAAATAGAGATAAAACAATTCTAACAGCTGTTATGATTTATTTCCTCTTTTTCTCTCCAAATGGAAAAAAAACTATATTTCTTTGGATCAACAAATAATAATAATATTGACTGTGTACATATAAGGTATCTTTAACACAGGATTCACAAATACATGTTCAGCCCCACCATGCCACCGCTAACTGCCCTTCAGTTCCAGTGATGTCCGTTCATCTTCTTTTTTTTTTTATCCCACCCCTTTATCTCCATTTATTTCTCATAGATATCTTAACATTATCTCCTCTTGTCATGCCCCTTGAAAACCTCCAGTCTTTCTCTGGTGTAAAGATCACAGCAATAAGTGTTTGCCGTGTCAGGACGCCTGGAAGCCCACAGCTTAATGGAGGATGATGCTGTTCATGCCTGTGGTTGGACTTATGTCTGGAGAGTCCTCAACATGGTGCAAAGCGTTGATGTGGCTGGTCTTCAACCCTCCTCTAGTCCGCCAGGACTGTCCCACGTTTGGACGGGGGCACCAGGTGTTCGGGCAGCGAAGCTGGCAATTCATGGCCCTCCAGCTTCACCTTGATCAGGTGATTGGCCAGAGCGAACTCCTCGTCGTCGAGTAGGCCATCTTTATCCACGTCTGCTAGCTTCCAGATCTTTCCCAGGACTGTGTTGGGCAGCTTGGATTTCACCATCTCCTTTTTGGCTGCAGCTCCGCTCACTTTGCCGTTGATGGGTGAGAGGGTGTAGAAGATCTCATCATATGTGGGCTTGTCACGGCCCACCACCCACTCCAGCTCATCAATGCCTTCGCTGGCTCCCTCTCCATAGCCATGACCAAACGGACCGCTCATGGTTCCCTCGAAGGCTCCGCCCTTGACGGTCTGACTGGGCATTGCGGCTTCCTCCTGGCGCACCAGAGCCATAAGACGAGCGATGTCATTGGCGAGCATGTCCTCGACTGCCTCCAGCAGCTTGGGTTTCAGCGCTGCAAACTTAGAGAAGTCCTGGCCATTCAGCAGCTCCTGAAGGGATGGGGAGGTTGAGAAAAAAAACAGGAATTGGTGATAGAAATAGATCAGTCTTCAGTGGCTACCAATGGGAGTAGCATACAAGAAGCAGGATTTCCTGACAAACCAGGAAAAATAAATCTCATCCTTGTCCTGGCCCATCCTGGAGGGCAAGGGAAGGAAAGAAGGGCAAAGATGTGAAGAGAGTAAAGGTTGAAAGGCCATTCTACGATAAACTTAGCTTCTGTTTAAATTCTTATAAAAAGCTGAAGATAAAGTCAAATGAATCGTCATTTGAGTATAAACACAGTACGCGTGTTAGCTCACCTGCATCTTGGCGAGGTTGGGAAAGTCTCCAGGTGAGATTTGGTGCTCCTTCTCGATCCTATGGTAGGTCTCGCCCAGGTTGGCTATCAGCTCCTTCTTTTTGGACTCTTTTCCAAACACACTAGGCATGTCCTTTTTCAGAGAGCTGATAATGTATGCTTGTACCTGGACACCATGGAGAACAGAATATTTTCATTGATGATTGAACTGCACTTTTATGTTCAGACTGTGGGGAGTTGGATTGAGTTTAAGTTTTGTTTTTTTGGTTTACGAGTTTACAACATTGCAATAACCTTATGACACTGGTTTTCACTTCTGCATTTTGGGTAAATAAACATTTACAGAGTTGCATTAAAACAGGCATTGTGGGTAACTGTACTCTTGTGGGAGTAATAGTGGTGTGAGAATGAGGAAGAAAGGGCATAGATCAAATGTGTTGTGCAGATTTTTAACTGGCTGTTTTCACGGCTTGGTTAAGTAGTGGCAGATACAGTGTGTAACATGATCCACTGTTTCTGTCCTGATGGAAATATTTCACAACTATTGGACAGTTCGATGACGGGATAACCATGGACGTTTCTTTTCAAGTGAGTTGTCATGACATATATGTATTAATGGACAATAACACACCCCTTCCCCAACCCGGCCCCCAGGTAAAAAGGTAATAACCATTTCCCTCCACCATCATCAGTATTGTTAATTTGTCAGTGACCTAGTGAAGTTATTACCTGTAAAACTAATAACATTCCCACCAGCTGTAGTTGTGTTTTGCAGGATACAGCGCTGCTAGGAGACCATTCATCATGTGAATACTGACCTTGGCGAGGCGTGCTCGTTTGATGAGGTCGTTGAGTTTACGTAAGGCTGCATTACGTGGCAATGATTGAATGTCTACGAACAGATCCTGCTCCTCTGCCTCAAACAACTTCCTGTTGTCAGGGACCAAAAGGGGCTGGGTCCAGAATGACCCGATGTACACGCGCACCACCTGGAATGAGAACGCACATGTTGACCTCTGATAATCGAAACCATACCTCAGGTAACACTTCACCGCCCGCGCCACAAGAAGTCCTTTTCCAGGTCCCAAACAGGCTAAGGAAACAGACATACACTTGTAAATCTGAGAACCCAAAATAGACGTGTGTGATTTGTGACACGGCTGAGGTATACAGAAAAGCAACAATAAGATTTTAAAGTGTATCTGCAGTGTGTTTCACATGCAGGCTTCACATAACAATGCACTCAAAGTCAATGAATAATTCTCCACATGATCCAAAGGTGTCTCTGCCATCAGTATGAATATGGCCCCTGATTAAACATTAACCACAACAGTCAGAGACAAATCACAAGACTTACTAGGTCCCATGATATCAGGTTTGAAATGTGGTTTGTGAAAGATGGTATTATCACTGTGACACACATTCATTACATACAGCACATATATACATACTGAAAACGCTAGCTTGAATCAGTCAGACATGTTGTCCATTCAAATGACTGCGTGTGTTTCACTAAAGAGCGATGTGCTTTTCACCTCAGGTGTGTTGATGATCTTTCCCAAAGACCACATCAGAGCTCCGTAAACCCTCATGAGCTGCTGAGTGCTGATCTGGTCCGCTTTGTTCAGAACCACGCGCATTTTGTCCTCGTGGTTTTTAAGAGCCCGGATCACCTCTGAAAACTCATCTGAGATGTCCAGCTTGTGGGCATCGAACAGGAGGATGATGCGGTCAACGCGCTCCGCAAACCACTCCAACACTGCAGCAAAATCATAACCTGGGGACAAAAAAAAAAAAAAGAAAACGACTGTTTAGAGACGTGATCTGAGGAGCACCCTAATAGGACACCAGCTCTCAGTTTAGTTTTTGTTAGCAGGTCTTTAACTGGCTGTGATTGTAGCTTTTTCGAGAAGAATGCTGCTGTGCCATTTAAGTTGGGAGTCGAGATTTAGCATGTCAACTTCTCCCTTACTTTATGCCATTACGGAAATTGATAAACTTACCCCAGTTAAAGTTTTCAGTAAACACTTTTCTAATTCAAGCTACTGCACAGTCAGTGTTCTCGGACTTCCTCATAATAAGACCTTTTACTCATAAAGATTATGTTAGATCCCTTCCCGTTGAGTTTGATTGAGCACCCATATTAGGGCTTGTTGGTTTAGTAAATCAGATACATGAGATTAATTTCAGAACAGTACTGATAGTAGTTTGTTTTGTCTATCATAGGAAAAGTCATTATCAAGGTCGAATCAGAAAAGTAGCTGGAAGCTCTTGTGTTGCATGCTGCATTCAGGGTGTGACTGCGGCCATTTCTGTGGGTTAAGAAATGATTGACCAAACATGACTCAAGGAAATC
The DNA here is from genome assembly GCF_947650265.1 of Symphodus melops. Lineage (NCBI taxonomy): Eukaryota > Metazoa > Chordata > Actinopteri > Labriformes > Labridae > Symphodus > Symphodus melops. The sequence goes on along the minus strand of NC_136699.1, from coordinate 11,387,611 downwards.
GTGGAGGAACTGGTACAGAGGAAGATGAATGCCATGTACTATTCCTATCATGGGAGCTTACTAGAGAGGCTTGTTGTCCACTCATGTCAGTTTGAAAGCATAGCTAACATTCTGCACAAGAACAGTGCTCAACAACAGAACACACTGCGTAGATGTGTGGAGAAATACAGGAAACCAAACTTGAAAACAATCACTAAAGGTCTCCAATCAGTCAATAGTGTTAGAGCATGTTTAAATGGAGATCATGTTCCGAGTCATATTGATCTCCTAATGTTTAGATAAGGCCTTTGAAGAGGCAGCGCCGTCTCCTCTGGTCACTTATTAACTAGCTGCACTGAGACGGCAGAGTAGAGTCCGGAGGTGAAGACAGATCCAATGTTTTAAGAAAGCAGATTTGTCTGAGGGATGAATGTCGTCCATAACGTATCAGCGATATGTCTTACAAACTGGGCTGGTGTATAAAAAGATAGACAGGAAGTAAAAAAAAAAGAAAAAAAAAAAGCAACCACTTCACAAAGGCAGAAACTATGAAGTACAGATAAAAGACTGCTGCGTCAGTGTTGGCCTGAGCTGAGATACGTGTCACAAACACACTTCTATCACTGTGGAAGAACAGAAACTTGCTTTGCCTTTCACTTCTTTGGTTATAAGAATAGCAGGGGGACTAACTCAAATTACATAAAACAGGGTTTTTGTTTTTCTTCTTGAACTTTCTTTTGCTTTGAGGAGCGGAGGAGTGTGGAAGAGAGAATTGTGGTTTTGATTAGTGTCTGATCAGAGAAGAATGCAGTTGCTCTAAAAACTCAACTCTGCTGTCACACAATCAACGCCGCCAGATCTGCAGCACATGCATTCCAACATGGATGTCTTTTGTCTACGTCTGAGCACATGTATACAAAAGAGAGAGAGATCAAAATCTGTATAGAGAGAGTTACGATGATAAAATAACGACGTAGAGAAGGTTCAAAAGAGAAAGAGAAAAAAAAGGGGAGAGACACATGGGGTGAGAAAAAGTGAAAGCAAAAGTTGAACGAAACAAGAGACGGGTAAGGATAGAAATCCCCCTGAACAAAAAGGACTTTGTCTCATGTTTGTGTGTATGACGACAAATGAAAGTCGAGGGGGATAAAGTGCAATATTTAAAGTCCAAACACCCTGTGGGAACCAGTTGAGAACATTTGCTCATTCTTCCTTCAGTCTGTTTTTAAAAAGCGCGTCCAGGAATCCCAGGGAGAGACAGCTGTTCCACTTTGGAATTACTTATAGCTCATATCATCAACAACTGTCACTTCCAGTTTCATAGTGACATCTATGCAGGTTTAAACCCACTGAGTCACGATGAATTTAGACGGCCTCAAGAGAACGTGTCAATCACTGATGGCAAGAATAGAAATCAGAGGACAGATGATTTTATAGTAAATCTGAGACTATTTATCAAACATCTGAGGGATCATTCGATGAGAACAGTTTGACATCTTAATAGGCTTTAAAAACGACAGTTTTAACCAAATTAAAGTCTGTTTGCATCAGACACACATCGATGTTCTTCTTTCTTAAACAGTTTACTAAAAGATGTTTAAATAATGGCATATTTCTTGCTAGGAGAAACTATAAACATTGGTTTGCCAGAGGTAAAAATGTTCCACCACATGTGCTCATGTGCTCTCATACATGATCTCACGTGGAATGTATGTAACGTAAACTAAGACTAGACTACCTATAATCTATTTTATTAACAGGAAAAAAAAAACTGGGGAAGAAGAATAAAAGAGTCTGAACACTCAACTCAACTGTCTACGCTTCAGCACGACCTTGAGTGGAGATTTGACCCCTTTGTTTTTGTCAGCGTGAGTAAGCTAGCTAAGGTTAGCTTCAGGGGCAATAATACTGACTCGCTAGGATACAGAGTCAGTGGCGTAGCCTACTTGTAGACCGCTATCAAAGTAGTGACCAAACTATCAACTAGTGAAAAATGCTTCACATTCTCCAAATATCAACGTAGCTTAACGTATCTTACCAACAGTTTGCAGAACGGAAACATGAACATATTCAACATAAAGTCACAACAGTGAGAACTGTTCTGCATTATTCCAGTTTCATAATAGTTTTGTCCTTTCATAGTTCACAAACGAGGAAGTACTGACCAACATTGCTGACTCCAACAAAAGTGAATTCACATACAAAGTATTACGCAATGACAAAGCTTGCAATTCATGAATGGACAACAAAATGACTGTCTGAATGTAAAGCTGTTAAAGAAACTTCCTAAGATGCTGGTGGACGAAGGCGGTAAGCAGAGTACTGACACGTACACGTTACACACAAACATGTCCGTCACACCTCAGCTGTACAATCCAGTTCCTGTTTATATATGACACAGGAGAGTTCAGTATGTCTGGGCACTACAGTATTGTATCTGTGTTTATATAGAAACAGTCATAAGGATATCAGTGTGTACGAGAGAAAGAGGCAGAGAGTGTGAGGAAAAACTTTCAAGTACGGAAACAAACTGAGGTGTGAGGCGTCACACTTCATCTGTTCTTTATTCTCGTACAGGGTCACCTCCACGTACGTCGGTCTGCTCATTCAAAAAAAGAATTAACACGTTTTGTTAGTTAGCAACAGTCCTAAGGTGAAAGACACTTAATAAACACTAGACTGGTAATTCCTGTTTCTTTTCTACTCTTCCTTCTTGTTGTGACTGTATATCAGCTTTCTATGCAATACAGGCGATGGAGGGAGTGGGAGGAGGAGGAGGTATTGGGAAACTCTCCCTGCAATGTTTGCCATTTTACTCCACATCCTTTCCCTAGAGTACACACAAAGTCTACAGCTTGTATGTGCACTTCCTCTTAAAGGGGCTCCAATCAGGTAGGAAAAAAAAAAAAAAAAACAGAAGCTGTGTTCATCTGCAAGGTTATCATCTGTCTGGATTTTGTAGGATCATCAAAAGTAAGGGGAAAATCTGCATATGAGGCAAAAACTGAAGTGACCCTGTAAGGTTGCAGTCACGCTGGAGCACATGGTCAACAATACAAATCTATTGATTTCAGCAGAGCACAGGGAAATGACTCAGATAAAAAGTGATAAATGGTAAACTAATGTGTCACACAGCTGCATAGGAAGCGTTTTCTGCGGTGGTTAATTTAGTCTTAAGCTAGATTCAGGCTGAAATTGGGAGATAGAAAAAAAAAAAAAAAAAAGAGGAAGGATGTGAAAAAAGGAGTGTGCTGCAAAAAACGACAGGTACAGAAACAGGAAATGAACTTCAAAGTGTTTTGAGCCCTCTCCGTGCCACCGTCAGCTTCAGAAAGCCTCTATCAGATTACCATGACCTGCTCGGTTACGCTCCGACCTGACGGTGTTAAGAGTTAAAGACAGGTTTGACTGCATTAGAAGGCGGACTGTTGGAGCTGACTTAGTGAGGCACATGCCAAACAGAAATACCAGAGAGAGACTGAGGGAAGTGCATGTGGGTTAAGCATGTTTCCTTTTCATATGTGAACTTAAGAGTTGCTATGCTTTCGTTTTAGATGACTGTTTGAATCATTTCAAAAGGTTTTGAGCAGAGTGGGGCTTTCTAAAACAGTACAGCACAAGTGAGTTGGGGAATGGTAAAAGGTTGGCTGTTTATTTCAGACAGACCTCTGCTTATCCTCTGCTTCTCCCCGGACAGGATTCCAGGAGTATCAATGATACTGATGCTCTCCAGGACAGGGTTAGGCATCTGGGCACACATGAACCTGCCAAGAAAACACAGGGATGAGAGAGGGAATGGTACAGGCAGGGTGAAAGAGGTGATTCAAGAACGAGACATACTGGGAGAGAGTCAGGGCAGGAGTGATGCAAAAACAGGCTGGTGAGAATGTTTATCCATAAGCTTGGCATTAAACAGACATTATTCACCAACACACTTCATTCTCTCACGCAGCAGCATCAGGGAAATACCCTCAACACAAAACAGAAACTGGTGGGATCGGAGTGTAAATCACATGACTTTATAGAGACAATAACTGTCACATTTAAATTACAGGCTTATTAAAGTCGGTTGCTTTTGTTTTCATATTCTCCAAGGTGACATCAACCTTCAATGTTAGAAAATGAAGCCAACATGGAAGTACAACAATTCTGCTCCAAATACATGTTAGTCTGACATGCTAACTTTAGTGCTGACACTCTACAGTTTGGCTTTCTTTTATGACTCATCTGTTTTAAATATTACGAAGTATAACGTTATTCATAAGGGCCGTGGCTGACTGACGGATTAATGCTTCATCCGGCTCTTTGGCTGTTAACCGAAAGTTATTTTATTATTATTGATTATTTATTGAGACAATGTTTCTGATATGGTGAACTCCTTCGACGGTCTTTAAGAGTCTAATGAGAATTGTCACTGAGAATATGTCAATGAAAATACAGTCAATGCAGTCTATTTACTATCACATGCCAGACTCATTGAACGTTTAGCAATTGTACTTGAACAATAATTTAATTTACTGACTGATCAAATAAGCAGCTATTTCATTTTCTGATTGTTTTATAACACAGTTAATTTATGAGGCATCATGACATTGTAAGATTTTCCAAACAATGTCCGAACAGTGTGTATGGAGATGTGAAGTAACTTATAAGTGAAAAAATAATAGTAAAACACGAAGATACTACTTACTATGTTCTCAAGTCTTTAAACTTAAATGTATCATCAGTCACTACTAAAGGAGCTCCCTAAATACTGCACACCGGAGATGAAACTTTAAAGGGGGATTGTTGCTCTCTAAAACAGAAAGTGAGTAAAGGCTAAGACAATCTCACACACACACACACACACACACACACACAGACACAGACACACACACACAAACACACACACACACAAACACACAAGCACAAAGTGAGAGGATGAGTGGTTTTGCATAAACCCACAGTATCCCACTCAGGACAAAGAAAGGGATTGTTAAGGAACCCCACAGCTCCAGGCGCTGCTTCTCACTCTACAGGCGTTTTACTCGATCTCAACTAAAACTCAAAACATGAGCTCAGAGGCACTGGGTCATAAGACTTGGAGAACTTTGCTTTTACATTCCTGCTGTAACCACACTAAGGGCAGATACACACACACTGACACACACACACACACACACAGATCCCATACCACACGCAGGGAGGAAAAAGGAAAAATCCAAGGACAATGAACAAGTCAAAGGAATATGAGAGAGCGGCCTCTTGAACACTGACCTTATGAATACTATTACTTTACAATAATAGTGACGGCAAACGATAACAAATATGCAGGTTTTTTTCCACTCCTTCTCCAAGCTGACTATCAATGATATCCAGTTGGAAATCTGGCATAGGTCTTCCATTAAACTATCTTTCCTTACATTTTTCCATGAAGAGCTCGTAGGGAAAAGAAATGCTCTGATGAACTCGGAATTCTTAGAAACAGAACTCTACCAGGCACTGAGGCCCCCAGGAGCCCAGATATATCAGAGAGCCTTTGCTGTTAGAATGTGTCGGGAGTGTGAGAAACTCCTCCTATATGTGAAGTTCCCGCACCGGGATGAACGCATGGGTTAATATTCCATATCCGACCACTCATGTGTGAGGAGAAGGGGCTCCTGAAAGAAGGTCTTCCTCTCCTACTCCAACTCTTGACCCATTACTTTTTCTCTCATCGTAACCTGAACTTCCTGAAGAGAGAAGAGGAAACAGGGCGGATGGGAATTGAGGGTCCACAAAATGTGTCACCTTTCCATGGTTGCTTCCTTTAAATCTCCCTGTGTGTAAGTTAGGCCTGCAATGTGCGATAACAAAATGTTGCAATAATGATTTGGTGTGCTAATTTAAGACTGCAAATGTGTTTAGCTTGTGTTCTTTTGTCTGCTGTTCTTGTGTTTTTCCACAACGCGTTTGTCCTCAATGCAAAAGAAATCCAAAAAAGTTGTTTTTTCCCCTCCACGAAACTAAGAACCTTTTAAAAATCAGACGGTAGATAATAGCTCGCTTGAGCTTCTTCTGACTGCCTTGAAATTGTGTGAAAACATGGCCATCATACTCAGGCCTCGATCTAACACAAGTAAATAAAATGTGAAAAAATAATAATTATGGTATTTTTTTTTTTTTTTTGCAAAATTCACACCACAGAGATGTGATCATATCAGGAAAAGGAGAAAATTATGATCAACTGCACAGCCCTTGTTAATGATCTATGTATTATAGATACAGTATCTATTAGTTTGTTGGGTACTCTGTAAGGCAGTACATGTGTGAAGCCCTACCTCAGTAAAGTGCAGAGTCAGCGTCCTGGGATAACAGGCCATGAGCAGGACAGGACAGAGTCGGACAGTGCAGGACAGGGTGGGCCAGTGCGGAACTTACACTTTGCTGACTCGGGTTTTTCTGAGTAATAGCTTACAGAGAGCACAATCATACTGAGGCCCTCTGACTGCTGTGGCTTTTTAACTAGAGGAAAGAGATATGTGGCTTTATCTTGAGCTGAAAGAAAAGTATGAAGAATGCTTTCACTCCAGTTTAGATCCTGGTTAAAATCAGTATTAAAGGCTGTGGGGTCATGGACTGGGACCAGGTCCCCCTTGATCTCAATGGGTTAATAACCTAAATACAATAATAAATATTAGTGAGCGACGCCTGGGTGACATCATTAGTTACTGAAGGGAGCTTGGGAAGCCTGTGGTGTGAATGGAGGTCGCTGTGCTGGATAATGCTGTCTCAACCTAACTTTCAGTCAACCTAACACCAGGCAAAAGAGCTGGAGCAGAGGCGGGTCTTATTCCTTCTGCCAAATAGTTACAACGCGCTCGCCGTCACTCAGGTCAATCACGTATCCAAAAATGATTGAGTTTACGGGTATGTTTAGAAAAAAATAAAAACAATCAGTACAAGTCTGCTACTGGCTGCGTGTGTGACGTCCGTAGCTTCTGCTGCCAGGCTCAAGTGGACACTTGATGAAATGAAGGTTTTTTTCACCTGCTCATTGGCTTTATTTTTCTAACACTGGAGGTTTGCCGCTTGCCTGGGATACAATCTGAAAACCAGACTGCTACAAAACACAAATAATAGGAAAATTGGCAGCTGACCAGTAGAATACACTGACTGTTACTTTAGACATAAACAAACTATAGCTTTGTGGATCCAATGACTGATTTCTGTTTACTTTCTACATAAATAACTGATTACACTGACAGTGACTTCTGAGGGGGATCGTTAAAGGCTAATCTGCATGTTGAATTACTATGGTTAAAGAGCTACACAACCAGACCTTGTGTGCTCTTTTGATATGTATTATCTACCTATGAATCTGCCAGTTAACAATCCCATACTCCTGTCTCCTGTTGACTTTTATGAGCAAAAACAAATTCAACCAAGCAGAGGCCAGTTGAAATAGTTTAGGCCTCCTGAGAGGAAAGTTAAACGCCGGCCAAGTCAGAGATAAAAACAGCCCGGCTCAAAAAGTTTGACAAAAAGTTGTGTCAACTTTGGCCTTCTCCAGGCAATGTCCCAAAACAAATAATTAAATATGTATATGTTGTTCAAACAGATGAACGACCTGCTTTGTCATAAACACATAGTCTGTTTTGTGCAATTATGTGAGCTTGAACAGGCTTATGAGACAAAGATGCACAGTGACATCAATGGGAACCACAATAATGGCAGTCGGCAGGTTGAGGTCCAACAGTTTGACAAATGCTGCTGAAATGGACAATAGCCTTTGTTTATCCACAATCTTATCCTGTTTCCCCTCAGGTCTGTATTAAACTCCAAAGATGTGATTTGTAGTCTATTAAGTCTGACATTGCACCCTTTACAGTGTCATTTGAGTTGCATAACTTTATTTTTCATTCAGAGTTTGACTTATTGTTTGACGGAAACGTTCACTGATCCGAGATAATGCAAACACTTGAAATAATTCAAGGAAGGGCTCTCTGTGGATAATGACTGAGGAAATGTCAAGTTGAGTGTTAATCCCACATCACACTCGCAAAACTTGAAGTTATTCTTACAATCTTAAACTTATTACAGTCAAAGATATTTTCATTCTGTGTCTGTTTGGCGGCTTGTTCTTCAGGGTGACACCACACTGGCTCTAGGGTACAGAGGGGTTTACCCACATCCTCTACTGGAAGCGACATCATCAACAACTGATAGTTACCCATCTGATGTCATCACAAATCCAAACACAATAGATTGGATTAAGATGTTTCAGCTTTTAAAAGTTGTCACCATACTGGCTCTCAGTCACAGCACCTTGCCTGTGCAGAAACACTTTACGCTGTGACTTTAATATGGAGAACGTCACTTCATATTCTCAGTGAAGATCGTCTTTCCTGTAATCCATATTAGCTCTTTCCTATTTTAAAAGCATGCCCCATCACCGGTCCAGTTTCTCTCTGTATTTGTAGTTTGTTTCACTTTCTCATCTGCTTATCTTTTGAAAGGTGTTAGCCCATTTTGAGAAATACCCCTGGGACACAATTACGCTTTTTCTCCACACAGTGTCACTACAAATGAATGCACCCTGAAAGTTTTTAGCCTGAGAATATCTGAATCATCAGACATGTGAATCAGCCTCCAATGAGCTGAATGACTTGATCCAAACCTGCTGATACAATGAAAACATACAAGAAAATACTTGAACCTTCAACCCTTTTTGCAATATAAATTCACCTTAGACTTAGACTGAACTTGCCTGGCCTAGTGACAAGAAAAAGGAAAGGGAGAGTGGGCCTTGTCGGCTTCTACCGATGAAGTAACACTTATACGACCAATGGATAAGAAATGTACCATCAACCTAGCAGGGGACAAGGTCAACCTGTTGCCTAGCAACATCACATACAAGTATTTGTACTTTCAAGGTGCCACACTGTGACTTAGGGCTGAGGGGATTAGTCACCAGTGACTCTGTCAGGTGCTTAAAGGAAGAGGTCCCAGATGGCGCAATATTATAATGTTGAATAAGAAGTAAACTCCTTTTCCATGTGACGAGGTGTTGGAAAGAACCTCGCTTTGCCAGTAACACAGGGACTCTTCCACCAACCTACTGACATTAAACACTTGCATTCTCTCAGTTACTTTCACAATCAGACTTTTCTTCAGCTGGGAGTATTGTGCAACAACATACTGTGAGTTTACCTGGCCAGAGAGTGGCACGACACGTGTAAGGACATGTAGAGAGGGCATTTAAACTATTGTTATGACACACTTCTTAACACACGGCTGGATTTCCTAATCTTATTTCAAGACAGAAAGATATTACGTTGACATTCATTCTTTTCAGTCATACATAAATGAATGACTGTCACTTCCGGGCCCAAATCCTATAGTTCTTTCAGATGGCTAAGTGTAAGCTGTTTTTAAGAGGTTTCACAGCTCGGCTCGGTCTTTACCTGTTGAGGAACGCGTTGCCAAAGGCGTTGAGTTTGCGGAAGGGCTTCTTGGGGTCGACGACCAGGGCATTACCGGGTATCACCCCTTCCTGTTCGCCGTGCATCACCGCGATGAAAGAGTCCGTGGTCGGCTCAGGGCCAATCCGCATACCGGGGAAGTCCTGCTCCATGAGGTGCCGGATGAAGGTGGTCTTCCCGGTGGAATACTGACCCACCAGGAGGACCATGGGCTTGTTGTCGAAATCGGCATCTTCGAGAGCAGGGGAGTGGAAGTCGTGGAATCGATACGTGTCCTCCAGAGGGAACAGCTTGGTCCGGTAGAGGCGCCGCAGACCTTCAGACACGTTCTGAAACAGTTCTGGATCTTTCTTCATGTTTTTTCTGAACATGCTGACCGATACAGTTGTGTGTGTCAATATCCCTCTCAATGGTAATTTGGTGTGGATGTGTGGATCTCTTCCACCGTTCAGAGAGTAGCCGCCTGCTGGAATGAAGCGAAGGCTGGGCGAGGTCTTTGGAAGTTTTTTGTCCCCACCCTCCTACACTAGCTAGCCACACACCACCTCGAGTCAGTCATTCAGGGAGAACTCCCTCCTCAGCTGACTGACGTTGGCTACTATCAAATAATAATAGCTTCAATCCCCCATAAATATTTTGCTCTGTTTCAATCAATATACCAGCTTTTGCTCACGTGCATAAGTAACCTGTCACAGCTCGCCTAGCGGTCGGCTAACTCGTTTAGCAACCGGCTGTCAGTTGAAGGCACCAAAGAAGGTACACACACCGGAAGAGCTCAACATAACTTTCACAATAAAAGTCGGTTGATGTTAATTTAGCATCACCTGTTTTTTTTGTTTGTTTTCCCAATATAGGGCTTTTATGTTTTGTAATGTTTAGCAGTGTCTTTATTTTTCTTTTACTATCATCACTTTAAAGGGGGTGTAGTAGGCCATATTATTTTGTCTTCATTAAAGCAGCAAATTAATAATTTTGTAGCAATGTTCTTGTTTCAAACTATGAAAACATGCATGCGTGCACGCATACATATGCCTAAGGAAACAGTGATTCCTACTTGTAAGTTTTGTTTTCACATTACAATAAATTATCCCTATTTCTTTTTATCACTGTATATTTGTATCATTTACTGTAAATGTTGTCTTATATTTATTTGCTGTAGCCTATGTATTTTTGTTGCTATTTTAGACGGCAACTGTAAATGGGCTTGCCCAGGCATACAGCTATTTCTCTCTTTTACTCACAGAATAACACACAGAATACATTTATTTTATGTAAACAACATAATACAGAAAGAAGTACAGACTACAGAGCTTAAGTGATCGAGTTCATTTTATTAAAAAGCCAAACTGCACAGAAAAAAATACAATGAGGCGCAAGGTGTGAAAAACAAATACAGATGTTGTACACAGCGCATTAGCCAAGATTCAAGTGTGAACTGTGACATGATGTGTGAACTGTAATCTACAAAGTGTCCCATCAGGCAGCAGCCTTTTGTCGACAAGAGGTGTCCCTCCACAGATAACAGCAACTCCACTGGAAGCCAGAGTATTTTCCATATGGAGATGCTGTTACAGCTGGTGAGACCCGCAGAAACAGCACAGCTGACAGTGTTTGCAGATCATGAGAACGAGCTGGTGGTGAGTTTTATTTATTTCATTCATCACATTATTGGATGTACAGATTACTGCTGATACCTACCATTCCTGAAGTCAAATATTTGCTTATTGTTACTTCAAGAGAAACATAGGCCAGCAGATATTGTTGCAACATTTTCAATCACTAAATATTTGAACTAAATGACAGATGTAGGATGAAACTTTCACACATGAAATAATACTGCCCTCTTTTGGTTGGCTTAATCAACAACATGAAATAAAATGGCTTTATCTCAGAGTGCCCTCATGTGATAATACCTCCCTCACCTAATAAAGAATCAATAAAATATCATCCGCTTGTATCTCCTGATCTTTGTTACTGCTTCTAAGAAACATTTTAACAGGACACCTATAAAATCAGGGTCATTCACTCCATAAAAGTCTGCTGAGAGTCAAGAGGGTGCGCCATCTCAGCAAATGAATTTAAGCCTCTAGTCTATTAAAATTAATCTTTTACAGGGAGGCATTGATATGGCTTTGAACATGTATTGATTCCTTGACTACTCCTCTTCTTAGTTTTGTTGAACCTCTCCTAACTCATCCCACCTGAGCTTTGACCCTTTTATCCTGTAAAACAACAAAGCCATAAAGTAATTCAAGAGTAGATTCAAAAGACCTTCACCCCTATTGTCCTCTTCGACTTTGCCCAATGAGCCAGATTTTTTATTAGCAGGTAAATTAACTGTGAACAGGTTATCAGTGGATTCAATCTGTGAATCTCAGCACAAACATTACAGTGGATGTGTTTCTGATAAAAAGCTTCAAATCATGTATAAAATGAAAAGATCTCTTTACTGACTAACCAGTTTAAGGAGGACTATCTTATCTATATTTTTAAACAGGACATTGTGATGCAGGGTAACTACGAAGCAAATGTTTGATTAACAAAAGAAATGGAAATGTATATCGACAAAACATTTTAGACAATAAATTCCCATTTAAAACAGCTATCAGTTAAAAGGATTTATATAGGTAGATCAACCCTGTGATGGAAAAAAAGCAACCAATTCCATCTGGAGCTAAATTCACTGGGTTTTTTGTTTGTTTGTTTATTGTTTAAGATGAGCCTTAAAATCCATTTTGGGTCTTTATTTATAGCCACTCAGTTTACTTTAATAATAGAGCAAATTTACTCAGAGAATGATCTGTGGTAGACTTTTGACTAATGGAAAAAAAACAATCTCTATCAGTGACTATAAGTGTAGGCTACAAGTTGCTTGTAAACCTGAAGCAGTTCAGATGTAATCCAAACGTTGTTTTACATTTTAATCTTGGCAGAAACTAAATCTAAAACTATTACTTAGGTATCATAGCACGAAAGTCCAACGTTAAGTGATTGATTGATGTGATGATTAAGAAATGTCAGAATTGAGTATGTTTTTTATACATAGTTTCATAAAAAAAAGTTGAGTTATTAGAGTCATACTCACATCAGGCTCATGTCGGTCATTAATTCTGTGGGGAGAAAGACACAATTAAATGACAAATGAAAATGTAAAGAAAATAAGACAAGCCAAACAGAATTAATAGCAAATTGGAGAGAACAGTCAGTGAGTGAGAGTCTGACAGAGGAGAGAAGTCACAGAGAAGTGAGCGTGCTGTGACTAAAGTCCCTGAGTAATGGTGGACTCCTGAAACAAGGCTACTTAAGACTGTGTGTGGGGGGAAGTAAAATTAATCATTACACTTACTGTAAATATGTAACAGATACCCATAAAAGTCAGCAAATTGTAGTCTGTTTGAACTCAGGGACACATATGGAGATGGGATATAAAGCTTGTTCAAGATGGAGAACAGCCAAAGAAGACTTCATCTGACCTGAAGATATTTCAGATAAGCCTCCACACACTTCAGCCTCTTCATTTAGTACGGGCACATTTTGAAATAGCTTGTTAGACAGCCACATCACTTACAAAATAACTTAAACGGAAAGTATATTAAACACAAACATGGCTGCCATTAAACACAAGTGAGAGACATCCAAACAAATTGGATACGTTTAAAAACGTTCATAGCAGTAGCAGATACAGATTAATTCTAGCTACATTTGTTGTAATAATTGTTGTTTAACACATGTAGAAACACACACCCCTGCTCATGTTGTCACATTCTGACAGTATACATCTTGACTATGAGGGTGTTACACAGTCACAAGAAATAATAATTTCTGCAATGCTTAGTTACATGCTTAATGCTTAGTTACATTGAACAATGTTTTCGCTATTCTTTGCAAGCTAACTTGTAACTTTATTTTGCCTTTTTGCAAAATCAGTATAGATGCTGAGATCAACTATTTGTCATCACCTACTTTCTCCATGTACTACTCTGGCTATGGCTATATTGTATACATACACAGAAAACAATAAATAATAAACAATTATTCTTAATCCTTGTCAATAAGAAAGGGAAAGTAAGTAAGTCCAAAGCTCGCAGCACCCCAAAACACTGAATGGCTAAATTATTTTCGATAAAGCAATGGAGCAACTGGATTAGTTTTTTTTTTTTTTTTTCAATCTATTAATTATCTTTTCTGAATACCAGATGAGAAAAGTAACTTAGACTTTTCTCATAATTGGGGGGGTTTGCAGACATGCAGACACTTATCAGTGTTCCAAAAACATGTAAAGTGTATTGTACATAACACTTAAACCTTAGACCTTAAAATAATACACTCAAAATAAGGAAATGAAACATCCTACAAAGAGTTGTGCTTTTATTTGAACAAGAGTAAAAAGAACACATTAACGTTCATCACTGCAAAGAGAGAAGAAAACTGACACCGAGGCTCACTCATTCTTTCTCATTCATTCCCAAGTTCCTTCTAACTATATAGTGAGTATAATGCAGTGGGCTATAAAGTGCACTATAATATAGTGCAGTAGACTATAAAGTGCACTATAATATAGTGCAGTAGACTATAAAGTGCACTATATAGGGAATAGGGAGGGATTTCGGACACAGTCTGAGACTTAAAAACATCAGGATGAAATTAGATTTACGTGAAATTCTACACATACATTATATGGACAAGTGGTATATATTTTAATTTCAATATCTAGTTAGGAATCCCCGACCCACAATCCACCAACTGGTGGCGGCAATGAACCAAAACATTGTTTCCCGACTGCCAGAAAAACGCAAAGAAGAAGAACGCAATTGTCGTGTTGTGCGCTTTGACCCATGTGAGTTACCGTACTGCTGAGGCGGTGTTGACTGATGTGTGAGTAGCTAACAAACGTTTTCTTCATGAGCACATAGGCTGTTATGATCTGCACGAGAGCTAAAATAAGACGTTGAGTGTCTTTAAATGTGACATAGAAACACACATGTGTAGCTTTAGTGATAGAGAACTCGAGCGAGTCCTGTTTTTGTGTTTTAATCAACGAGGCTTCCCGGCTAGTTTTTGAGCTAATTTGAACGCTAGCGATATTAATGCTAATTTCACACTCAGTAAACCGACAGTGATGATTTATAGCAACAACGACTGAGCACAGATTGAAGAATAAAAGATGTTTATCAGGCTGCTTGACATTAAAATAGATGAAATAGTTGATGTAGTCCTGAGCTTGACTGTACAGTTAATGTAGCTCTTTAACACAGAGATAATCTACATTAACTGAATATGGTCATTTTAATGGTTAATCCTAATTTTGAATTATAAGATTATTGGGCTCAGTAATAATACATCTTACCTTATGTTAATAGCCACAGTGGTATGATAATAATAAGTCAGATGATGATGTTTGGTGTTTCAGGTCAAAATGGCAGAGCTGACAGCCCTGGAGAGTCTGCTGGAGATGGGTTTTGACAGAAACAGAGCGTGAGTCACACCATAACCAAACGTATATAATTTAAGACAGTTGCCAAGGAAATTAAAGTAAAAGCATTTTCTAGAGAACCTGTTTTTACTTTCTCTATCATGTTTGCAGGGAGAAGGCGGTGGCCAAAACAGGAAACATGGGAATAGAACCTGCTATGGACTGGTGAGTGTTTGTTTGGACCGCCCGGATGATAAAGAACCTCAACCATCTCCTAATCAACCAACCAGTTTCAATTACATTGTTTCCTTTTTCTTCAGGTTAATGGAACATGAGAACGACCCAGATATCGATGAGCCCTATGTCCCACCTGCAGGGAACGTACTTGGAGCAGCCGACAGCCAGTCCACCACAGAGCAGCCGACACTCGCAGACACAGCTGAAGGTCAGGGGGAAAAAGTGATGTATAATAGGATGACCATGATGTCGACTCTTTCTCTTTGTGAAGGTGTCAAGTGTTCGACTTTTGTTTGATTAGTGGTGGGGAGTGAGACGTTACAGCTCCACTTAAAACACATTTCAACCTCTGTTTCTTTCTCTTTCTCGTGCGCTTTTGTTTTCACTTCAGGGAGTTCTGATGGAGACAGCACCCAAAGGGAACTAGAGGAGAGTTTAAAGAAGCCGATGTCGGAGGAGGAGAGAATAGAGCAAGTTAAAAGGTTTGAGTGCACTCCGCACAGACGCGCACATCCCTTTTGTACTTAATGTCCAACATACTGCTTTTTCTCCTTACCCAACAATGTTAACGACACGATAAAAGAAACTGGTCTTTTTTATTCCTTCTTCTTCTGCTTAGAGAGATTGAACAACTTAATGTGTATGAAAGGTAAAACATGTTAAAGCCTGGTCTTTCTTAGAAGTAGCTGAAGCCTCTGTTGGTGTTTGTCTTTCAGGTTGGAAGATCTGATGCGGGCTAAGCAGGCGGAGAGAAGAGAGCGAGAGCGTGCAGAAGAGTTGGAAAGAGAGAAGCAGCGGAGGAGACAGGGCCAAGAGCTTCAGCAGATTCGCCAGAAGATACAGGAGGATGATATGAAAAAACTAGCGGATCAGCGCAGGAGAGAGAAGATGGAGGACAAATTAGCAAGGTCGGAAACTCATCAAAACTCAATTTATTCAGCACTTTTCATAAGCCAAAGGGAATAAAATTATAAAGTACAAAGACAGTTTAACGCACTCCTTTTTTTTTTTCTTCTTTTGAAAAACATTTTAACTCCTCTGACATGTATTTCAAGGAGGCAAGAATGATTTTTTTTTTTTTTATTAAAAAGGGAAACGTACCATCCTAATCAGACTAGATTCACATTTTGACCTCATTCTTTATATTTTCACCTTTTACCCCACTGCATGGTGCAGAATCTGCTGGTGTACATGAGCAAATCAACGGCCTAAACAGTGCTGCATCGTGAGATCCCTGTGAGGAGGGAGGCTAAAACCCTCAAATTCTTTGCCTTATGATGATGAGGTTCAAGACCTGATCCTCGGTCTATCCCTCGCCATAAGTATCTCGATTTGATCACACACGTATCGTCTGGAGTATGGAAACGAAGTAACGGTAGCAGAATATTAATTGACTCTAATCTGGAGCTCAAACTCAAAAACTTATTTTAGTATATTGATCTAACTTGAGTTTAACAGGGAGTGTAATTAAGGTCAACATCAAGTTGACCCCCAGATAACTGATTGGTTCAGCATCCTATTTAAGTGTATACTTACCTCTGGAAGGTCTAGGTGGGCTCTAGTTTAAAGTGGTATTAAGTTTAGGAACTTTGGACGTGTTTGGGCTGCGGTAAATGAATCAATATGTCATCAAATAGAGCTAATTTATCTTCTCCCCATAGCAAACATGCTCCTTCAATATCGATGTTTGAATAAAGGAAGAGAAGAGGAGTGGTGAGGCACAGCAGCCTTGTCTTGTTCCATTGGATAAATCACCATTGATCTCTGCAGACGGTTTATTATAGAAGGCTTTACATGTTTCAATAAGGGCTTTGTGAAAACCACATTAAGGCTTTGTACAAGGACCCATCAGACTGAGTCAAACCTCGTCTGTGTGTCGAAACTCAAAATAGCTGTTTGTGTTTCTGTCTGTTTGATAAGATGTAAAGCTCTCCTCATATTATCCTGTGTTTTTCTGGCCTAATATGTTTATTTGTTCTTGACAGTATATATGATTGAATACACTAATGAGCAGTCATTTCCACCATCCACTGTGTCTTGATCATCTTTTTGGTGTAACAGAGATGATGGTATTTCTCCACAAGGTCTGAATGTCTCTCCTCTGTAATACCCAGTGGAAGGCTTTCAATAACCTCCCAGCTGTGAAACCATCCGTGACCGGAGACCTCTGCTTCCAAACTTCCAATTGTTTCTATTTTGTTCAGTTATTAACTTGACATTTTGTTCCTAAGTAGGTTAAATGAAGCTAGAAAAGAATGAATCTTACGTCAGCACTCATCTTAAGTATTACAGAAGATATTGATCAAGACCAGAAATGAGACGAGTATCGGATCAAATGTCTGGAAGTCCTTCGGCCTGCTCTACTTTCTTTAGGACTCTCACTGAGCGGATGTGTTTCTGTCTTTCAGGCAGAGGGTTAAAGATAAGATTGCACGAGACAGAGAGGAGAGAGCACAGAAGGTAACTCCATCTTTGGGCTTGTTGCACGTCCTTTCTTACCTTTTGTCACTTTAAAAAAAAAAAGAAGAAACATCTTGGAACCAACAACTGCTTACATCATTATATATTTTTTTAAACTTGTTTAGTTTGGAGGTGGTGGAACTACAAGCTCGGCCACATCGTCACAGCCAGCTGAGCCCAGTCCTTCATCACCTACCAGTCATGGACCTCCGCCTACTAAGAAGGAGTATGATGAGTCCAGGATACAGGTACAGGCTTCACTTACTATCCTACTGCTGCATGCTGCTTTTCTCACCACATTTTGCATGCAACCGTTTTCCATCCTTGTATCAAAACAGCAAATGAAGAGACCTCACTTGTAAACATTGTCATTCATTACACATCACTAGATGAGCTTGTTTTATACTTTCTGATCTGAAGGTACGTCTGGTGGACGGCTCGACCCTTACAACAGTCTTTAAGGCTCAGGAGCCGCTGGCGGCAGTGCGTGTCTACATTCAGATGAACAGCAACATACTTGAGGGTGAAGACTTCACGCTCCTGTCCCCCTACCCCCGTCATGTCTACACTGAAATGGACATGGAGAAGCCCCTCAAAGAACTGGGTGAGATAAGTTTTATTTTCCACGATTGCTTTCCTCTGTGAAGCACTCTTTTGACCTGTTTCTGACCCCCAGCTCAATTTTCATTCCCCCCCAGGTCTGGTGCCTTCAGCTGTGCTGGTGGTTGCCAAAAAGTAAGAACAGGATGGCCTGGTCTTTGAGCCTACCTCATCCCCTCTGCATCATCAACTAGAGACGACAGACACACACGGATCTGGAAACAGAGCAACAACCTTTAAGATTCACTCAATAAGCACGCTTACTGAACTGAAGCGGTGAGATTTGGTTTGAGGCTGCATTCACGAGGTGCTTTAACCGTTTTTAATCATAATCTAACTTTTTAAAAGTAAGAGTATTAAACTAATTGGTTAATTGACCGAATGACGCCTCACACTCGATACAGGTAGTTTGTGTACAGGGGGAGGAGTTATTCCTTCTCCCTCGAGTGAAGTGGAGATGGCTGGCCTCAGATATTACTTAATGGTTTGAACATCACATAGAAACAATACAGAGAAAAAAAGAATTCAGTTTTATCCTGATCCTTAAATAGCAAAGTACCACATAAGACGTTCTGATATTCCTGATTTTGCCATTTTTATAATTTAAAGTATATCAAAACTTTTGTCTGCATTATTACAAATCTACCTACAATAAAGCTGACTGAGAATCATGATGGTCGACTGCATTTTTTTCCCCCAAGTCATAGATGATTTTAAGTCTTTATTTTCCTTAATCCTTAAATCCTCATGGTCGAGGTGCGGGGGTCGCTTTTTTCCACCAGAACTAATTCTGGAATTTTCTTCCCCTGCTCTTTATTCACATAGAGCTACTGCAGAAGTGTGAGTAAGCCCACCAGCCACACAAAACAACACTTTGACACACTATAAAACACCTTTATGTACATTAGAAAAAACAAATATCCTATTCTGGAATGGTAAAAAATATCAATTGTCTATCAGCTGTCAATTTCAATAAGGCTGGAAGCCTTTAAATGTGGAGCCAAGGGGTTGCTATCAAATATAAAAATATTTCCAATTAAAATGGACACACAAATGTGCTGACAATGACTGTCATGATATCCTTTTGTGTGCATCAATCAAAAATGACAACTTTTTAAAAGACCTCAAATGAGGTAGCCGCTTTAAAAAAAAGAAATCCAGGACATTGAGGTTACTCGGAGGAAGGACGGTGAGGAAAGGATGTTGGGATGTTTTTTCAGCAGGTGGACCTGCAGCACTGTAAAGTTCAACTTGATGTTCAGCTGAGAAATCTTCCCAGGTCCAACTGATTTAGTGTCCAAAACAGTGTCAACTCTTTTAGCTGGGAGGATAGTAGCCCTGGTTGTAGTTCCAGGTGTTCTGGTAGCCATAGCTGCTGTACTGAGGCTGCTAGAAAAGAACCAACAAACAGGCATAAATAAAGCGAAGATCTCGAATAGAACGTGTTAAGCCAAGCTCATTCAGATTTACCATTTAAGGTCCAAGAGAATCAGAGCAATCTCAAGTCTATTATCTAGGTGTTGCTGTTGAATAATATTTTTAACCCTACCTGGTACCAGCTGCTGTATCCCCCATAGCCGGCCTGTGCACTCATGTCGGCGCCCATCACGGGAGGAGGCGGTGTGGTGATGGGGACGTGCGGCATGGTAGGTGGGACTTGTTCCGACACTTCAGCAGCAGAGACTTCGTCTCCTGTGCTGAGCTTTTCTGGGTCCTCATCCCTAAAAGACAAATTAGTTTTTCAGGAATAACTGAATATTTTGTTACACAGCAGACTTCAAATCTGATTTGTTTTTAGCAGTTCTTCCCGACTGGGAAAAGATAAAGTGATCTTATCTTTTTCTAGATGCTTGCTTGTGTTCTTATTTTCTGATGTACGTCACTTTGGACAAAAGCGCCTTCAAGTAGAAGTGTACAGTACACAAATGATGCATGTAAAAAACAATATTTTTTTTTATTTTTGTAAATCTGTACTTGTATTTTTGTCTTTTATATTTTGTTTATATTTTTTTAAATCTTTCTACTGTTAGTTGGGTCAGAGAGAAACATTTTTTAGATTCTTCAGTATGTCCAGCACATGTTGAATCGCCTTCTCACCCATTCTCTGCTTCTCTTTTTGTTCCACCCAGCTCCTTTAGAAGTTTCTGGTGTTCTTCATACATCGACAGCACACTGTAGAGCATAGAATCAGAAGACGAAACAGTGAGATGATGAATGGTGTGTGTGTGTGTGTGTGTGTGTGTGTGTGTGTGTGTGTGTGTGTGTGTGTGTGTGTGTGTGTGTGTGTGTGTGTGTGTGTGTGTGTGTGTGTGTGTGTGTGTGTGTGTGTGTGTGTGTGTGTGTGTGTGTGTGTGTGAGAGAGAGAGAGAGAGAGAGAGAGAGAGAGAGAGAGAGAGAGAGAAAGTAAATGTAGCAGCCAAATTCCTCCTGGAATAAATGTAGTATTTGTGATTCTGATAATGTACTATCAGGGTAAACATGACCAATCAGAGGACTTCTGACCTTTGAATAGAGTTGCTGTAGTCCTCTGCAAACTGCAGACCTCTCTGTGAGAAGAGGATCTTGGTGTGTGGTGCCAGGGGAGCTGCGAGAGCTCGCGTCACACACTCCTGCACCGCCTCAGCTGAGGCCCAGGGGTCCCCCGACACCTCCAGCTCCAACAGGTTCAGGTGCAGTTTATCATTGTCCTGATGTATGTAGGGGACGACAGAGGAAATCAAAAACTAGAGATACATCTTTTAATTCTTGGTTTTCACTTCCTGTGTTGCAAACATGGTGGTACTGTACATGGATCTTACCGGACTGATCTCCAGAGCGTCCTGTAAGATCCTGCGGGCTCTGCTGGGGTTCCTGCCCACCTTGAGCAGCAGACGAGCCAGCTTGATTGAGTAGAAAGCATGCAATGTGGGATTTTCCTTGGACTCTGCCACCGCTTCCTGCAGCAAGGCCTCTGATTGGTCCAGTTGACCATCTCTTCTCTCCAAAGCGGCCCTGCGAAGGCGGACGACTGCCAACCCAGGCATCGTTCTCTCCAGAGCCTTCAGCACTCGCCGAGCCTCTGTTAGGTCACCTGGTGGAGACCACAGAAGGACGAGGGTTTTTTTAATAAGTGGGGGCAATTTATAACATGTGATACAAGTGTCTGGAAGAGTAAGATCAAGTTCTATTTTTAAATGGCTGTCATGAGGTGTTGATACAACTTTTATTTGAAGGTCAGCACCACAGGTTAAAACGTAAAGAACAAAAAAAAAGCTCAAGAGCTTTTTTTATTTTTAGTCTCCTCTGACGCTTCTTTACTCAATGTGTAAGATATCTTTTTCAGTGACGAAAACGAATAGCCCTGACTGTTCACCAGACAAAAAAAGGGATACAGCTAAAATGGCAGAGTTAATGTGATGTTGTCTTACCGTGCCTCTCCTCAAAGGTGGCCCACTGCATGTGGATGTTGGGTCTGTATGTCAGGTGAATCTCACAAGCTCGTCTGTAAACGGCCCTGGCCTCGTCCACACTCTGAGCCTCCAGGTATTGAGTGTACTGAACGACAAATACAAGGTATAAACAGATGTACTGAACTTAAAATATACCTTCTTTGTGTGCTTTCTCTTATGGGTCTCGTCCCTCCTTACCCTGTTCCAGAACTCCTCATACAGAGCGCAGGCAATTAAGCAGCGCTCAAAGAGGATACGAACCCTGTGGTCATCATTGGCAAGCGGAGAATCCTCTGAGCCTTCCTGTGGCTGGACTGAGACCTCTGACTCCTCTGCAGCTGCCTCATTTTGATCTAGAAGAAGAAAACAATGTGAAACTGTGGTCTCTTTCACATGTTTATAGGGTGTGCTGTGTGTGTTGTGTGGTCACCTGAAGTAGGGTCTTTAGTGTCCTTGCTTAGCTGAGAAATCTCCCAGTCCAGGTATGAGTGCCAGGACCGCAGCTGAAGCCGGTCCAGTGGCTTGACGTGGAAGTATGGGCGTTTAATCTGCAGCCAAAAATAGAAATCAGCTTCAGTGGTATCAACTGAATCAATAACAATACAAACTTATTTTAAGCTCTTCTCGTCCTTTTCTTCATAAAAAGCTTGAACTAGCAATGATTCTACAGTAAACTATTACGATTTCAATGCAAAGAAATATTAAATTGGTCATAATTGTGGTCTTTTGGAGACAAGAAAGGTATTTCTGGTTTGTAGACAGATCAGTTCTTCAGACCCTGTGATTTCAGCTGTTTAACATTTTCTTTATTTTGGATCAAGCATTCTGATAATTTGGGTTATTATAGACCATATGAGTTAAGCTTCGAACTGAATCAAAAGGGGACGTTGTAAACTTAAATGATCTGAGCCAAAATCTTACACATTTACGATTTCTAAAATCGGCTCTATCATGTACAAATGCCTGGAAAAGAATGCCATGATTAACTGAGTAAAGAATTTTTTAAAAAAAACAACAACAACATACAGCATCTTCAAAGTTCCATCTCTTGCGGACTTCTCCCTCGTTGTCCTGATACACTTTGTCCCTTCGAAGGAGCACTTGTTCCCTGATCTTCTGCATTAGTTCCTCCTGTACAAAGAAATGATTTGAAATTTGACCGATGCTTGAATTTGTGTTTATCAAACAAATATTAGAGGAATGTTCTGAACGAATACACGATGGTACTGACAGTATCTGTGCCCTCTGGTGTAGCAGGCTCCTCCTCCCCCGGTGGTCTCTCCGCCTCCTCCTCCTGGGCCTGTTCGGCTCGCTCTGCCTTCTGACTCTGACGACAGTATGTCCTCAGCTCCTCGTACTCCTCCTGGTGAAGCACCTCTTTGGGCTCGTGGCTGTTCAGGTGTTCCTTGAACCTAACAGAAGAAAAAAAAGTGAGGTGGTGGACATCGGGCGGCTGCGGCTCAGTTGGTAGAGTCTTCGTCTCTGGGTTCAATCCCCAGCTCCTGCGAGCAACATGTCCGATGTGTCCTCGGGCAAGACACTTAACCCCGAATTACTCCCCCTGCTGAATGAATGTGTATGAATGGGATTAGTTACTTCTGATGGTCAATTTACACAGGAACCACGGCCATCAGTGTATGAATGTGCAGGTGTAACATGCGGTGTAAAAGCGCTTTGAGTAGTCAGAAGACTTGAAAAGCGTTACATAAGCTCAAGTCCATTTACCATTTATGTAAGAAGAAAATGTTGAAAGAGCAGACATTGGAGTCAGGAGATGAGGAGAATACCCAGAAGACAAAAATCATTGAAGGGTTGTAAAATATTCTTCGAAGAAATGCCGGTGTGCGTAGTCTTACTTGTCATAGTGGGTGTTGTAGAGCTGGGTGGGGACTTTGAGGACTCTGTCAAGGACAGCTGCCGCATTCTTCATGTTGCCCTGTTCCTTCTCCCACTCAATGTAAAGATCCCAGAGCCGGTCTGAGTGGAAGTCCAGACCAGACGCTGCCACAGCATCCTCAAACACACTAAGAGTCCAGAAAGGAAAATGTTTCTCTTTCTTTTTTCTTTTTTTTTAAAAGCCAGCTTGTTTGATTTCATAGGTTTATTTTCTTTCATTTGGTATAAAAACCTATGCAGAAAAGTCCAGTAACTTTTTGTACCTGCGAATACGTGTAGGCGACTCAGACAGGTTCATGTCCAGTGTTCCCAGCAGCAGATTGATGTAGTGGATCCACAGATCTACACTGAGAGGAATCACCTTGAGACCATGAACACACACCTGGAATAACACAAAAAGCATGAACATAAATAACCAGGGAAAATATACGTCTGAATCCAATTGTTCTGTACAGTGTGCGGAAAAAGAATCAAATCATTGCAGGCTCTTTTCGTCCGCTTTACCTCCTCTGCTTTGTTGTTATACCCGGCACGCCGCTCCAGATCAGCAAATTTCTTCCAGTAGCCGTAGCAGAGGGGGTAGCGAGTAAGGAAAGCCTCTAGTGCTCTGCGCGAGGCTGTAATGTGACCCTGAAAGGAGGAAAGAGAGAGAAGTGTAACTGTCACAGAAAGCTACCACACTAAGCGTGGCCTTGTGGGGATGCAAGAGACAAACATTTCAAAGTTTGAGGTTGTCATGCACCATTACTCGCACTGTTTCCTACGATTGTGTCCTCTGTCTCTCCAGTTAAAATAAAAAATAAAATCAACACACACACCTCTTGCTCGCAGTACTGTAGAAGGTCGGTCCAGCATGTGAATTCTTGAGGATTGTCATGGGCAGCCTTCCACAGTCGCTCAAAGTCTGCAGGCAGTTCTCCCTCCTCATCCTCTGCAGCTTGGGGCACAGAGAAGGAAGCAGGCTCAGGGTCTACGGAGGCTTCTGGTGCCTCAGCAGCACCGCCATTTTCTCCCGTCACCTCCTCCATCTCAGTCGGTGGCGGCATAGGAACCTCAGACATCTCCATGGCTGAAGACAGAGTAGTCAAAGGTCATTTATAAACACATTCACACACAGCAACCAGGACATAGTTGAAAGCCAACATACAGGTTTGCACTTGAACACTTTAAAAGTAACCTTCGATTCATTTATGCTACCTGTGGAGTCTGACCCTTGTAATATTCACTGACCAACCTCCCTAACTGATCAATGAGTCAGACAGAACTACAAAAGATCCTTCATATATATATATATATAAAAAATTCCCCGTCAATGAATGAACAGAACACAAACGTCAACGCCATTTCAATTCGCCACCACCAACATTTTTTTAAAAACCATCTTCACTACGACAAACATATTTTCATACAAATCACTTGCTAGACTTTTACAACACACAACTCTTAATATTGTTGACATACGGTGTCAAATAAAACACTTGAGCGCCTCTATTAACCATCTCCTCTTTCCTACTTAAATGTAACAAGAAAAAAAAGGACAGAGGCAATGAGCACTCAGGTTTTTTTTGTTAATTTTGATTGACGACACGGAGGCAAGTTAATTTGAACATGTAGTTAATCTCTATGGGAGATGTGAAGTGATATTAATGACAGACTTTTCAATGCACCCGCTTCTTGAACAGATTCATGTAAAAAGTCCAATCATAACACCACCACATGTGACAAAAACATGCTTTATAAAACACGACTTAGCTCTTCTTTTTTTTTTTTTTTTTTTTTACAAATAAGACATTAACCAATCACAGACTTAAAAAAATATTGCTCTTTTGTTTGACAATCTGCTCAAAACAAATCAAAGTCGGTATTATATCGAGCAATCGAAACAGTTTAACGTGAAAGCACACTAACTACTTCCCCCCCTTATCAAAACCCTCCAAACAAAAAGAAAACAGGTGGTTTAGGTCTTTAGTTGTTGAAACACTTGATGAGGATGTAAACAAAACAAACGTGTTTCATTCATCAAACATCACTGAATAAAAACTCTTCGTATTCACTTCAGAGCCTTCCAGTCGTTTTGGACATTATTCATCTAATAAGGTCTGAAGCAGCCCCATATTATGTTGTTGAACATGTATTAAATATTTAGTTTAACTTAGTGGAGACAGCTCTGTTTCGTGGTTAAGTCACGTTAGCCTAGCCTAGCCTGTCAGATTTGACGTTAAAATACGTCGGGTTTTAGCATTTATTCAGAATTCTTCGAAATGAAATAACGACGATCTGTATATTTCTGAAGGGAAAAAAGTACAGTAAAATTTTATCCAGGTTTTAAAACTACCTGAGGACTCAGCGAGCTCCCCGTTGCCGCTCATCTCCTCACAGCCCTCCGCTGCCATGATGGAAACGTCGCACTGACGTCATCCACACGCGACAAGTCGCAGGTGCGTGTTCTGAAAATCCGTCCGAGAATAAAATCATACATACTGTAAATCATATAATAAACTGTAAATATAAAGAAAAAAAAACGTATTTGTTGATGTTCATAAATTAACACGTACTGTTATGTCTTGGTGAATGTGGCAATAATTAATAACAGAAAGACATTCCTTGTATGTGTAAATTTAAATTAAAAATGATTCCGATTAAATGAAAGAAAAGTGAAAATTGTAGTAAATACTTCAGTGTTGCCAGTAAAATAATGTTTCCTACTTTTTTTTAATACACAATTTGTCAACCAGACTTTTTGAAACTTCTGACCTGTGGTCATAAAGTTCAGTGTTCAATGTTTATATTTTCAGTGAGGGAGCCATTACAACATTTTTCTCTTCTCCTATTTAAGACTTTAGATTATCATTACATTGTGACTGTTTTGTCAACATACCTTAACATACAGTGCATAATTCACCCATCCAATCTGATCAGACTGAGGTTTAATAGTTTAAGTCTTTAAAAATAGTTTGTGGAAATTAAGAAAGTGTTTTTTGTTGCAAATCAATTCCTCTTTATAAAATGCAATTCTGTTGCTAATAATAGTTATTGATTTGAGTTTCCTCAAAGCCCTGCAAATGGGCGCTCTGCAACAAGATGAAAATGAAATGTTTCTTTAAGTGATTAACCACCTTAAATATTTCATTTCAAACTAAAGTAGCTTCAAGAAAATAAACCCTAAAAAAACGATGCATAAAAAAACAAAACAATGTCATAATAAATCCAGAGACATAATTAGGAAGTAAGCATCTCTCCTCGAGTTAAAGAAAACTAGGGACTTGTTTTAAATTTGGTCAACTTTATTTTCACTTGGTCTCATCTCTTTAAGTACATCTGACAACTTTGATTAACTGCTGAAGTCTGTTTCTTCACTTTAGTTTTTTCCAATTCGAGCCATTGCCAACAAAACTGTAGCAACACATACATTTATGATCATTAAAAACAATTTGACAAACTCATAGAAAAACAAAACCCCTAAAAAGTTGACTGAATTGACTAGTCAGGACACCATGCGTTCTTTAGAGAATCATTTCTATATTTACGTCTGACCACAGAGCACTTAATTATTTTGTTAAGAAATCTAATCTGTTAGACAAAAACCTTTCAAAGGGTAGTTTTAACCTTCTCAGAAAGACACAAAAATGACATACTGGAAATCCTGCATGGCCCTGACTTCTAGAAACACATGAAAATCTAAACAACCTTGAATTCCTCTATCTTCCTCAAGTGCATTAAAAAAAGAATCTAGTAAACGCAGAGAGAAGAGCTTGGTAAAACACAGAAAGTACATCAAAAGAAGGATCCACACACAGTGGTTCAGTCTGCTGAAGCAATTCCCATTGCCAAGTTAACACATAAGAACAGCTAAAAAAAAATCCCTCTCTGTGCAGCTGATTAACAACCTGATCAAGTCCAGAATGTAGTAATAATGATGAATCCTTTCCATGCGCACAACTTCAGCAAAAATTCAGGGAAAGGCAAAAGAAGAAAGAAGGGACTGGAAAGTAACAGTGCGAAAGATTAATCATTCAGATTTTGTGGCATGAGGACAATGAAAGTATTACTTTTTTTAGAGCCACACACAGCCGATCGTTGGAGACAGGATACGATCAAATAAAGAGGGTTGAGCTCTAAAAAATAGAGAGAAATAGAATCATTTTTTAAGCGCATCGAGTCAGAAACAGTTATGGAGAACAACCAGCAGGTGGAGCTTGCTTTGAATATGAACCTTCATTTGAGATAGCAACAATCCTCCCACAATGATCTTTCATCTCCGGCAGACAACAAATTGATTAAAAAAAAATTAGTGCCCGATTTTTTTTTTTTTCTTTCTTTCTGAAGCCCAAACAGTCATTAACATGGCATGATTTGAGTTGCTGATTTTTTAAACTATCTGACAAACAATTATTTATCTTGTTGTAACAATTTTTGTTACAATGTTATTGAACACAAGAGAGACATGTTGTTATGTGGCTCAGATCTAACAGGTCTACATGGTTTATGTGTGTGTGTGTGTGTGTGTGAATGGATAAAAAATTGATGTGTGCGTATGTGTGTGTGTGCATATATATATATAAAAAATTGATGTGTGTGTGCGTGTGTGTGTGTGCGTGAATGGATGAAAACTTGATGTGTGTGTAAATGTTCTTTATTTTCCATGTTCATTGTCCTGTTTTGTTGCTCTTCATTCATTGTCAGTATCAGTGCCTTGTGTCCGTCTCTCCTGCTGGTCAGTCCAGTTCAGTCATTTGTTTCTTCTCTTGGTCTTCTGTTTCCATGGTTACTCAAGGGCAATGGTCCAGTCTACCCCAGCATTCATGCCAGGCTTGCGAAGCGTCAACACTGACATGGAGGCGTCAAAGTCAAAATCTACCTGGCTCTCCTGGCCGTCTGCAGAGCAGAAAGAGAATGCATTAGACACAATGAACATTCAAGGTAAGACAAGTTTATTTATATAGCACATTTCAAGAACAAGGCAATTCAAAGTGCTTTAGGGAGATTAAGGTGTTTGAAAGGGAAATTTTTCTCTCTGAAAGCAGGTAGTAATGATTCCCTTGGAGCGGTGTTTTATTTTTGAAATGTACAGAATGTAAGATAACAGTAAATACCAAATGATATCAGAGAGCTGTCTGAACATACTTACAAACACATTATAATATATACATATATATGCATTTAAAACTGTTCACATGAATGTAACTCCTGAGCCTTTGTACGGCTCATTAAAGTCTTAAAATGGTACCAAACCTGTTTAAATGTCTCATGTGAAGTAACTATTTCAACAGAGCATTCAGTTCACTTTCAGGGTTAATTTTCTTAGATTGATCTGTAAGAAACAACATGAGAGAAATGCTGTAAACGTACCAGGAGTCTTCAGGGTAACCTTGCCGGGCTTACTGGCTCCCAGGATGACGATGCGTTCAATCCAGGAGCGGGTGGAAAACTGGGCATCTGGAGCCAGGTTACTGTGGGGTCAGCAAAAACAATGAACACAAATGTGAGGTTTTATTTGCACTTAAAAACCAACAATGTTAGCGAGTGGTGTTCTCCTTGATTTTATTACAAGGAGCCTATAACTTACACTGTATTGCTTGTATTGTTTCTGCAGTGGTTTATTTTTTATTTGACCGTCTTACTGTACCAAAACAAAGGCATAACTGGAGAATATTCATCACTCACACAGAAGAGAGGATGTTGTTGGCGAAGGACAGCCTTCTGTAGATGAACTCCTTTTTGTCATAGTTGAAGGTGTGACCATCATCTATGTAGAGCTCACCCACCGCAGCTCTCTGCCAGATAAAAGTCAAAGCATTTAGACTGAAGACATGCAGTATGACAGATGAGAACTCGTCAGTGTAGCAGTAGGCAATATTAATGATGCGGATCTCATTATAGCGTTGTGAAATGAGAGTTACCTGGAGGTTAAGAGCCACGTGTAAAGTGTACGGGTCGTGCTCCATGCAGGTGGAGGACCTGCGAACTCGGAGCTTCCTGGGAATAATGGAGCCACCTCGCTGGAACACCGGGATCTGCAAAGAAATCAGAACGCTGCACGTTTCATCGAGAAGAAGGAGAGACAGATCATTGAAAACTGTAGAAGACGGCTTAAAAACGAATATCTTACTGAGCTCATGGTGACAGGGATGTAAAGGTTCTGAGCGCCGTTATGCTTCTGGAAGGTGTGGACGTCGAACCAAACCTGAGGAACATACAACATTCGAGGTGACATTTCTGACATTGAATCTGCAGTCACGTTACTGTCACCATGCCCTGTAGCAACATTTTTCTTCTGATCAGATCATCCCTTTCTATTTTTTAAAGTCTACAAGCAGTGTCCTCTTACCTCGTCTTTGCCGGGCAGGTAGGCGGTGACTCCCCGAGCTCCCTCCTCAGTAACTGGGTGCACCAACAAGTCTCTCCCTGCAGCAGACAAGTGTAACATCAGTGCATCAGATAACCTTCTACAATAACATCTGCCACACTGTAATCATTTCAAGTTTTCATTATAGTTGGCCCTCGCAGCCGTTTCCACACTTCACAAAAGGTGAGCAACAACCAACAGGTCAACATGATGTCATGACAACAGTACACAGTTTTCATGGTGGCCATATTTGGACCACTGAGCTACAGAGATTCTTTTACAACAAGGTGGGTGTTTGGGGTCTCACCTATCAGGAACTCGTCATCCAAAGCGAAAGTAGCAGGATCCTGAGGATACTCCACCCACAGCGGTCTGCGACAAATATGACAAAAAGATGTGAGCTGAGCTAAATAACATGAACTACAACTGTATGAGCCTGAAAGCATTCAGTCAAAATGTGCTGTGAATTCAGGACAACTACTAAATGTTTCATTCTGATAAATTCCAGAAATCTCACCTCATCACAGGCTCTCCGGTGTGGTGTGTGTTGTAAAACTGCTGGTACCAGTAGGGCAGAAGGGTGTAGCGCTGGCGCACAGCTTCACGGATCAGCGCAGTGTTTTCTGGGCCAAAGAGCCAGGGCTCACGGCGCGGCGTGTCCAGGTGAGCATGAGCTCTGAAGAACGGCTGGTAAGCCCCCGTCTGGTACCAACGCACCAGCAGCTCAGTGCTCGGCGTCTTGAAGAAACCACCAACATCAGCTATGACAGACGGAGTCTGGGTTAGTGTCAGGGTTAGACAGCCAATATAATGTGACGTGGAGAAAACGCAGCCAGACACACAAACGACAGAATCTGTCGGCTAAAACGGAGACAAGTAACCCTCCGACATAAAACACCCGATTATTAAATCAAAGGTTCACCACATTTTAAATGTAACTGTAACAAGCATCAGGAGCATGGCAACACTATGATGAGCTCACCATGGTAACAGCTCATGCAGTTTCTATGACAACATGAAAAAAAACTCAGGAGGGTGTCCCAAGCCAGATTATTCTGAGTGCACTCATTGAATGGATGCATTTCTTAATTTAAAAAAGGTGCTTCACTTTGAGTCGGTGCTGCGTCTCTGGATATTCAGGCTGGTTGGCTATTTGACATGTCAACAAGAGTAGTGATGCATATTCTGATCATTAGAGATCCATTTAAACTCCAAACCAAGGATGTGATTCGCAAAGGATAAATACAAGTTAGTGTAGAGCATCTGCAGTGGTTTCTATATTTACTCAGTAACATTGGTTTCACTTCCCTGTGATCTTAATAGTCTTGTAAAATCTCAAACACAAGCGCTTGACTTTGAGCTCAGCAGTTTGTGATTTTACTCTGAGCAGAGCGTCAGGCTCCCGGGTGTATCAGAAGTGTAATGATACTCACCACCACAGAAGGAGATTCCAACCAGGCCCAGGCTCAGACACATGGGGATAGAGACCTTTAGATGGTCCCACTCAGCAGCATTGTCTCCCGTCCAAACGGCACCTATCGACACATTCATCACCATGCGCTCAAAAATCGCATACTTTCTCTTTCTGCTTGAGTTTGTGCTGAAGCTACACTTACAAATGATGTACTTGGCACATAGAACATAAACAGAGGATACCACTTTATATTTTAATGCAACGTTAACTTCCCCTTTCTTTTCATCTAGTGAAGACAGTTGTACACATCTTGAATTCTTTTAAAAAGATTGCCTTGGAGTTTTAAAGAAGTGCGTTTGTCTGTTGATGTGATGCTGCACACAGAAACACTCTGCAGAAGTACCTTCAATATATACTTGGATATACTCAAAATCGGGCTGCAGTCTCAAGGTTTTATGGTAAAGTAGCTTGACACAGAAGGTTTCAAACATATATCTCAAAAGTGTTAGAGAAGGAACTACCAAGTAAACTAACATTACAGTTCATTAGCTCTCTGGAGCTGTAATTGGCTTACCGTAGCGCTGTGACCCAGCAAAGAAGGCTCTGGTCAGTACGAATGGTCGTTCGACTCCTCCGGACCTCTCGATAAGACCCTCCGCTGTGGCCATTTGCTGCAGGTTTGTACAAGGGATAGTCAGTGGAGCTTAAAGGCACATTTCATTTTGTCCAAAGTCTCTTAAGTTAAATGAAAACAGAGGATTTCATTTGATTTTGTAATAACACGCTGTATGAGTCGATGAACAGTCATGCAGAACTACTTCACAAAACCAGACAAATGGAGCACTCACCACATAGAAGCCGTAAATGTTGTGCACGTCACGGTGCTCCCACGCTCCGTGCACTGCGTCCTTGTGCATGGTGACCTCTGGTCCGTTGAAGACTGAGGGCTCGTTCATGTCATTCCACGTATAAAGGTTCTCCATCGAACCCTGGATGGTGGACGGGGATTGTGAATATCAATCAAACTGTATTTATATAACTGCTTTTTTATTATTAATATCATTTTTTATTTGACCTTTATTTGTCCAGGAAAAGTCCCATTTAGGTTAAAAACCCCTTTTTAAGAGAGTCCTGCAGAGCTTTCAGACTAATTCTACTGTAGTTCAAAGTGCCTTACGAAGAAGCGGAAAATAGTGACTGAAAAAGTTGTTTGTTAAAAAAAAAAAAAAAAAAAGTCTGAAGGCCAGACAAACCAGATAATACAAAAGTACCAGATTTAATTCAAAAGCAATAGTCAAACTCCAAGGAAATCCACATTCTTTAAGCAGCTCATATCAGAAAACGTTGGATGCAGTTGTCAACTCCAAGGGGACAAACAGTCACTATAGTGGCATTGCTACTCGTGGTAACAAGAACTTTAGTCAGCATATTGGTCTGTTTCCACAAAAAAACACCACATTGAAAAAGAGCTTAAGTCATTGGTAGACGGATTAAAGAGAAGTGTCTTTAAGACTCACCTCGTACTGATCATATGCAAACTGACTGGCCCACCAGGCTCTCATGTCCGCACGGGTGAAGTCTGGATATCCGGCACTACCTAAACGACACCCATCCCAAAAAGAGAGAGAGGAAGAACAGAGAAGAAATTGAGAGAATATGTTCATTTAAATAATACTTGTAATAATAATTGCAATGGGAAACGGTATGTCCACATATTAATTTCCTGTACATGTAAGGTGATTGATGTCGAGTTTCCAGTCACTTACCAGGCCAGCACCAGCCCTCGTAGTCTCCACCATCTTTGTTCTTAATATAGAAACCCCGAGATCGGATTTCATTATGGATCTTGTAGTTGCTGTCTACTTTAATATGAGGATCTACGATGGCCACCATCTGCAAAAACAAAAGAGAAACCTCTACAGTATAAACATCCTTACATAACAGTGAAGGGGGAGATGGAAAGCAGCTAAATAGACGGGAGGGGAAAAGCTCATGAGGAAGTGGATCCTATCGTTGCAGGCCGGTACAGTTTCATCCGTACCTTGCGTTTCTTGTCCATCAGTCCCTGCAGCATCTCCTTTGGTGTTGCAAACTTGTGTTGATCCCAGGTGAAGTAGCGCTTGCCATCTGTGTGCTCGATGTCCAGCCAGATAAAATCATAGGGGATGTCGTGCTCGTCAAAACCAGCGTCCACCGTCTGCACATCTTCCTGGTCATTGTAGTTCCAGCGGCACTGATGGTAGGCCAGAGCAGCCAAGGGAGGGAAGGACTGGGTGCCTGTGGGACAAGGTGAGAGGAGAGGTTCAGATTAAAATGGACAGTTAACCACTCGTGTTTTATTTGGCTACACTTTAGGCTTTGAAACATTAATTCTAAATACCAGGAAGTCTTGAAAAGAAGGCTTTAGGTGTTTATCCATTTCCTACCTGTGAGGGAGGCATACTGAGAGAAGATATCTTTGGGTGTCGGCCCTAGCATTATAAAAACATCAATGATTCCACTCTCAGAGATCCAGCGCACATCAGTCTGTGGGGTCTCACTGGAGCCCTGCACATAATCTAGCATTTTGCCGAACACAGTCTGGAGAGAGACACAAGTCAGAGTGTTAGTGAATCTTTCAGGAAGAGCACAGGGTCAGGAAATACAAAAAGGAGGGGAAAAAAAGGGACATGCCTTTCCAGCTGTGTTGGAGCTGATATCAACCCAGGTCTCAGCAGCGTTAAGCCAGAAGATTCCCGTGGTCCGCTGTGCACTGTGGGCCAACATGACTGGAACAGCGCCGTAAAGAGCCATAGGGTTATACAACTCGTACTGGAACACGTCCAGGTTGTAGAGTCGATAAGGATCTCCATTGCTGAAAGAAAAAAAAAAAAAAAAGACTTTGTTAAAGATGAGAAAATCTTTAAAGAGCTCTCAGTGGAGGAAAGTAACATAACCAATGACTAATCTCCACACCATGAGCGAAGGAGCTTTCTCTGCGATTCTCAAATGTACAGATGTATAGAAATAGAAAGTATTATTACAATTACACGCTACAAGCATATACTGTATGTTTATTATACATATCATTTTCTTGTATGTGAGATATGACTTTCCGTTCACACTTACTCTGTTGTTTTGAGCCGCAGGGTGTCTGCGTGTTCAGGAATACCATAAACATGCTCCACGCCTGGCCAGGAAAAGTCTAAACTAACAGCAGATGGACCTGAGAGGTGAGAGAGAAAGTAACAAGAGCATTAACCAAATCGGCCCTCTACATGCTCCCAATTATCTTGACCAAAAACATGATCCAAAACAAAACTCGTTCAATGAATACATCACTGAAAACATTTCACTAACAAACACACACACACACACGACTGCACTTTGAATTAAGGCAAAATGAGCTTGAGCTTAAATATAACTTGGACATACCATTAGGTTTGCTGTCAGAGTGAGATTTAAAGGTTTCCTCCCACATCCCGTCTTCATCTTTCTCCTCCTCCACTTTCGCTTTCTGGCAGGCAAACCGAGAACATTGACAGAAATTAAGTGTGATATATACGCTGATACGTGCAGAGCATAGAATGTGTTCAAGCAAAGGGACAAAGATCATCTTCGTGTGCGCTACCTCAGCCTGGTTTGCCGAGTCGGCCTCGTCTTTCTTCTCGCCCTCTGACTCTGCCTGACTGCTCCGTGGCACAAACACCGGAAGGAGAGGAGGGGAGTGGAATATAAGGGGGGGGAAAAGATGCATCAAAGTCATGCCATCGTGTAAAGAGTGACAAAAATATTGGGAGTATTATTTCACTAGGATAAAAAGAAAAAGGACATACAAATTGGGAGATTGGTGAATGCCCCCTGACTCTACAATGACAACAAACAAATGCTCTACATGGTCCTCAGTTAGTTCATTCTAATGAGAAAGGAGACTAGGCAAATCCCAACCTTGTGGCTATTTGAAGCTAAACATCATGGGACAGGACATCTAGAGGCTGCAGCAAAGTTTCACCCACGAGGCTCCTGGCAGAACCAGCTGTTGCACCAGATTCACATTTCAGCAGAAAAACAAGGCTCGGATTTTTCTGCACAGGATATTTGATGTGACTAAGTTCTAGATAATTCTATGCATTAACCCTACACGTGGTCAATACATGTCGAGGAGTACCCCAACCATTGTGCTTAACACTACTATGACAATGTTTGACTTCAAATTGACAGTAATAAAACAACATGAGTCAATGCAGCACAACTGAGGATGCTCTTTATATTAGACTTCATATTTTCCTGTGTTGGCAAAAATAGGAGGCATCATTACCCACAATTCAACAGTTCAGATTTGAATACATCATGCTCGTACCGGCTAATATTTCAGTGAACCATCACGGGACTTGAGCAGAATGAATTGCAGGATACAGAGAGACATCATGTGACGCACGACCCTTCCTGGAACTACAAGAGGCTTTTAGGTCTGTTTTTTTTTTTTTTTAACATAGAGCCTCACACCCAAACACCAGTAAGAGGTTTTGATATGAGGAAATAGTTTAGTGTCTAAATTTAACAGGCTCTTTTTGAAACCTTCAGGCCATAATGTGAATGCAAACAGAAGCCAGTGTTCACTTCACAGTCGATCAGATCGGAGCGTATTTGGCTCAAATGGTCTCACCAAATCTGAAGGCTGATATTCTATCCAAGTCACAACAGGTTCATTATTGTATAATTTAGCCTCCATTCGTTATAGCAGCACTGTTAACATCAGCTTACCACCGAGACAGAAATCTTGTTTTTCCACCATAATGAGAGTATGGCTTTACATTTTTAAGCGGATGCAGAGGATGTCCAGATTTAAACCGTTAAAAGGTAAAGAATAACCACAAAGCGAGAGTTTGCTGTTCTGCTTCGGAGCTGCAGTGAGAAATCACAGCAGAAGAAGAGACTAACTTTTTGGTGGAACTCAGACTGCGTGTGTGTTAAGAACACATACACAAAACTTTACATGTCTTCCATCTCAAACGGTCCTTTCCTGTTTCTCCTCTGTAGCAGTTATAAATGAGCTCAGCTTATACATCACATTGAGCCATGCAGGTGCATTGTTAGATCTGCTGGAGTGACAGTCTGCATATATAGATGCTTGATTAAGTTAATGGGACATCGATTGAACCGGGAGGGGGGGGGGGCACATTTTAATCAGCGACAGGTGAACCCACGTGATTCAGGTGAAGGTTTTTTTCATGATCAGGATGATTTTTTTTTTTTCTTTGCTTCATGAAATAAGACCACAAATCAACACACAAGAGGCTTTCACTCTTTAAATGATCCTTCAAACAACATGAGGATGATAACAGGGGCCTAAAGAGACCTCTTCAATCTGGATTAAAATTAAACACCAACATGCACACACATCCTTCTCTCACACTCACATTTCTTTGAGGGGGAAATACTGCACTCTGTGTGATGGGAGTCCCTACATCTTTGGTCACTACTGGCAGCATTAGCACAAGGAACAGAATACACACTTACAAATCTTAAGGGTCTTTACCTAGAGAATACTCTCTTGATATTATCCCACACGCTAGCCACTGTGCTAGTTACTTTATAGGAGAAACTAGGATGATAGGGAGAAGAGGACAGAACAACGAGTCAGAGACAATACTCAAAAAAAACAAAACAAAAAAAAACCCAAACCATTTCATGGGAACAAAAATAGAAATCATCCACTGAGTGAGGATGTGGATTCAAAAGAGAGAGCTTCTTTTAAGCGTGTGTGCATGCACGGTTTCTCACGTGTCCTTGCGCATCCTCAGGTGCTCGAAGGCCAGCAGGCCGCGCGAGTTCAGTGACATAAGCACCTCTCGGCCTTCCATGATGTCCAGTCTGAAGGGCCTGGCACTGACAATGACCCTCTGAGACTCTAACCCCAGGGACAACACCAACCCGTTCTCATCCTGAGACAGGAGAGACAGGCTGAGAGAGAGAGAGAGAGAGAGAGAGAGGAAGGGAAGTATTAGTTAGGAAAGGATTAAGATAAAAACTTTAATTCTATAATCCTCTCAGTACGTTTGTTATTTTTCTGATCAGACTGCTCTGCTTTTACAAAACGTACAGCCAACAAACCAGTAAGGTTACAGAATATGACACCCATGGGAAACTTACGGCTCAGTGGGTGGCTCTCTGATGAGCACGTCTGGGACCTCATAGCGAGGCTTAAGGGGCTTCAGCTCGTTAATCTTCACCCTTGTCATGTTCCCCTGGAGACGATAAAGCTCCAGCAGCAGACGCACCTGTGTGTGTGTGTGTGTGTGTGTGTGTGTGTGTGTGTGTGTGAGAGAGAGAGTGTGTGAGAGAGAGGTAAAGAAGAAGAAGAAAAGGGCAAAAGGTAACCTCAATTCTTGGGATCACGATTTGATTCAGAATCTATTTTCAATTAGGAGTCTATTTTTAAATGAGTATATGCTTCAGTATCGACCCCAGTCATCTGGAAGACTGGCTGAATTATTTTCTGCTCTACTTGGCAGCTCAACCAAGGGTGTTTTTCTTCTTATCTTCTGCACTTGCCATAATCAGCATTGTTGTTTTGATTACACAGGAAATGCCACTCATGTGGTGGCATGAAGATTTTGAAGAGGCTTTATCGATGAGAGAAATGTCTTGAAATACAACTTCCTCTTATAGTTGCTGTTTTTGAGTTTTCCCACGAGACCTGATAAAGAGAAGTCAACCGTAATGATTTCCCCTTTGTGTGTCCTCTTACCTTATTGTTGTCATTGGTGAGCTGCAGGGTGAGTCTGGTCTTGGTCAGCTCCATGGTCTCCAGTAGGGCTCGATAGGGAGACTCACCGGGCTTCAACGCTCGCTGACGTCTGTTTGAAGATGAGTGAACACCAGTGATACATCTTAAAAATGTCTTTTCTATGTCAAATCTACATTTAAGTTAGTTCATTTGTGTGTGTCTTTCTTGAAACTCACTTGCAGAAGGCACTCTGGTCACAGGTCTTAAAGTTGCCCTTGTCCACAGCCAGGGTCCCACTAAGGTACACAGCCAGCCAGAACACCAAGACAGACGCCATCCTAGAAAATAAACCAAAGAAACAACACTAATTCACATGAGATGACAGTCTCTTCTCCAATTCTATGCATTTATTTATAATGCCCAATTACAATTCAAACCAGGACCTAGTCAGACTACAATGTGTGTACAGGAGTTAAACATGTACAAAACGCACACACGGACTTTGATCTGTGTGTGACAGAAAATGTCACATTTCCTCTTTTTTACTCATCCTGTAGACGTGCTCACATGTTCTTAAAACAGAGCCCCTGTTTTCAAACTGAACCAAGGCTCTGTATTACAGACAGTAGATTTTAAAGCCTCTATTCCAGGACTCATTTTATTAATTGAATGATGATGTGACGAGCTTGAACGGATGCCAGGATATAGCATTAGTTAGCTAACGCATCAGCTAATGCGGGCTAAGTGTGGCGAGCACTAAAGCTCTAACAATAAGAAAACAGAAATAGACAGGCGAAAATTAATCATTTGTAAACTTTAAAGCTTTAGTCTTGAACAGAGGGCTTACGGTAGTTTGTGTGACAGCAGTGTCATTGTAAATCTCGCCTCCAGATAGCGAGCTAACCGTGCCAAGCCGATAATTCAATTGATTTCCACTTCGTCTCTCTGGTGGCCGCCAGACCCACAGAGAGGAAGTGTGCCGGCTAAACTTCCTCTCTTTGTCACCACGGTAAGAATCTTAGCAATCCTGCAGCGAAAACTACCGAAACAGAAGATCAATACGCGATGACAGAGCGGACCTGCTTTGTCTTACCTTTCAGTGAAGGGGGCCATCTTGATTATGCTCTCACATGACTCCGCCCCCCATTTCACTCCGCAACAAAGATCGTCAAAAAGTAAGATTCGCATCAAATGACTCAAACGTATATTTAGTTAAATTTAAAGCGAGTCATTTGAAATCAGTGCACCGAGTCACGTAATTTACACGATTACTTTTTTTTATCATGTTTATTTTATCATGGTGACATTTTTTCTTATCTATTTGATAACAAAGGCAGGATTTGTGAATATATTATGTGTATCCTCTCAGGCATGGACACGTCATCCCCAAAGCTCCAGTGAGTGAAGTACACATTTGTCCTGGATTTGTTACACACTGGCTGAATATCAACTAAACACGTGTCCAACAAAAAGAGTCTTAAACCCTCCAAACCGGGAATTGGCATTACGTAAAAATGTAAATTACAAAAAGTTTCCAACCAGATCAAGTATCCTATCAGCATGGATTTGGTAACTTTTCATCCCAAACACATCCACTTATAGAAAATAATAGAGCTATAGCTTGTGACACTTATCAAGATAATTATAACTATAATAATTTTTCAATAAGTGCATATTTATTCCACCTTATTCCATACCTAATTCATCTTCTGCATTTCTAAATCTTCTGTTTATAACATGAAGGGTCGACTTACATTTGGTTCAAAAATGACAAATGCATCTTTATCATTTGATCATTTTGATGAGATAAGACCAAATACGATTTTAATAGAGTTAAATAAGTTTGTGATTCATCTCTATGGTTTCATGGTTCATACATTTTATGAATACAACTGTGAAATACAGTTTTCTTCGTCCTACCTAATAAAAAAATAAAAAAAACAAGTCACAAGTGTCCGCCCAAACAAGGGTCAGAAGACTACAGAATTTAAAATAATAAGAATATTTACAATAGTAGTAGTGTGGTTTGCCTTTCAGGCAACCACCCTAATAAGCACAAACTCCAACTCTATTCAAGGATTTCAACTGTTTTTTTTTTTGCTGTGTGTCATAAAGTTAAATTTAAGAGTAATTTTAACAGTGTAGGTTTCTAAAAACTATTAAAATGAAACAGTTCC
This sequence comes from Symphodus melops, assembly GCF_947650265.1. Lineage (NCBI taxonomy): Eukaryota > Metazoa > Chordata > Actinopteri > Labriformes > Labridae > Symphodus > Symphodus melops. The sequence goes on along the minus strand of NC_136699.1, from coordinate 11,347,509 downwards.
TATAAATGGAAAGATTTGCTTTGTTTTTCATGTTATGCGTTATTTGTCAATTTGCGTGTAAGTAAAAAGAGAACAAAAACAGTTAAAAATTCCATATACATGTACGATTGATACTCTATAATGATGCGTCTAAGCATCTACTACAATGCTCAATTCAAGACACAGTTAAGGACAAAACCCATTTTTATTTTGTAAAATGGTTAAAACATCAGTTTGTGAATGTGACAAACAAACACTTTTGCAGCTGCAAACAATCTGAAAATAATTCAAATCAAATACTTAGTGGGTCAAGCAGAGTTGAGTTGAACTTTCTAACCAAGATGATACATTGACAATAATTTTTGTGTGGAGCAAAAAACGGAATATTAACTTTATATACACTTTGCACACAGTTTTCCATCTATATTCCCTGTCAATTGCTGTCCACTGTTCTCTCTTTACTGCTTTTTCAGAGCTGAAAACGCCAGCACAGGTGTCCCAATCTATCAATGTTTTTATGCAGGACGCTGTGAATCGGTGCCACATATCTTGCCACATCACCGTCCCGTGAGAAATCCCTGCAGAAAAGGCCCCTCTCAGGGCTGAAGACAAACTTCTGGGGCATGGGCCCATTGCCCCTCACATACTCCCACACGGCCAAGAGCAGCAGCCTCACCTCAAAGGGAGTGATGTGGGGGAAGGCTTCGTGGACGTTTGCCAGCACAGGAGGTAGGAGCTGACCCTCTCCCATGCATGACACCAGAAGGCAAGAGGCCTGGAGGTGCCATGGGGAGTCTGTGGACAACACCTCGCGGCAAGCCTCCCAGTGGGCCAACAGGGTGCCCAGCAGGCCTCTGAGCACAGCAGAGCAGTAGCAGAGAGCTGGGCGTCCAGCTGCAACCACCTGAAGCAGTGGGAAGAGGACCGGATGGGCCTCGAAACAACGCCGTATGTGGATGTCTCTCTCCACTGTGGTGCGGGCGTGCTCTTCTGGGGGCCAGGACAGCTCACCGTTGGCAACGTCAGGACAAACATTTTCCACCAATGTGACCGCAACAACCTTAGCTGCCTCTGCGTTGATTGGCAAAGGTTCATCAGGGTCAGATGGTGGCCTTGAGCCATTGATGGAGCCATTGAGTCCCAAGGAGCTGCAACACTGCACTATGACAGACAGAAGAGTCTGGATGTTCTAAAGAGGGAAGAAGAAGGTGAAACTCTTGTGTCAGTCTTTTCTGCTGTTGCACATACAACACACAAACTTTTTTTTTCCCCCCTGCAAAATGTTCAAATGAAAAAATGACATGTTCAAAATACAGCTGAGTAAATAAATTAGTTTTAAACTACAGTTCTCAAAATTGTGCAACTCACCTGGATGACCCCCGATGGATCAGGCAACTGTCTGGAAGTGCGGACCTTGAGCCCCTTGCCAATCACTCCAGCGTGAAAAACAGACCACACGCTGCCAGAAAAGTTGACAGTGGTACCAAAACGACAGTTGATGTCCAGCAGAGATGCTCCGAGGTCAGGGGATACAGATGGGGCAGTAACAGGGGCACCGGACATGTCAGTGGCCTGCCCTCCGAACAGGTCGGCGTTGCCTCTATGAAGCGCTCCCTCGACCAACTGCTGAAGTATGGCTTTGAGAGTGAGCGGGGAATACGCTGCCAAACGAGAGAGGAGCTGGACTGAGTAGTTCACCGCCTCGCCTGCCTGACCCCCATCTCTCCCCACTTTCCCGACCTCCCCTCTTCGCCGCAGCGACAGAAAGAAATGACTGACAGAAGCACGGGAGAGCAGGAGCAGTTGTGCTGGGGAGGAGGTGCGAGGGAGTGGGCTACAGGACAGGAGGCGCACAGCAGCATGAGATACAGCCGGGTCACCATGAAGAAGGAGAGGGCCAAAATCATGGAGGTTTACCGAGACAGCGGAACCCACTTGGATGGCCATGGAGGACTGAACACTTGCAGCTGCTCCTCTTCTCTCTTCATCCTGACTCTGGATGGCTGCAGCCAGGTTAAGTAGAAGCTGCCTCAGCTGTTTTGGCCCCAGCGTGTGAGTATGAATCTGGGCTACACAGCGAGCGACAGCAGCAGGAATGAGTCCCGCCATGCAAGAGGAGAGTGTGGTGTGGAGCTGCCAGGCCAGAGCGAGCTCCTCTGGGTTACGGGCCTGGGTGAGTAGCTGACAGAAAGCCTCAGTGGCCACACTGGGACCCCCATACACAGACAGCAGACACAGCAGCTGGTGCAGCCAGAGGTGACGCTTCCTCTCTAGCCGAAGGGTCTCAGCACAGAGCTCACCGATGTGAGACTGCAGTTCTTCCAGGAAGGGAATAACTCTTTGTGGCTGAGGGGGAGCAGAATGATGGGGGTTGACTTCACTTCCATCGGAGCGGTTGAAAACCAGTTTGTGAAGATGCAAGAGCAGCATCTGGAGGAGGCGATCGCAACCTTCTCTGACTCCTTCGTGAGGGGATGGTGTAAGGCCAGAGATGATGACAGAGGCCGGGGTAGCTGTGTCAGCCAGAAAACGGAGGACCCGAGCTCCTCCGGATGGATTCTGGCTGATGAGGTGGACGGAGAGCCCCAGCATGTTATCGAGTTCCTCTCTTGGGAGGCCCTGAAGCAAGGCCTGCAGCTGGAGCAGGACAGGAGGCCGTAGCAGGTCTACAAGTTCTGCAGACAAGGCACCAAAGAGGTTGGGGGACATGGCAGCCAGCTGCAGCAGAAATGGTACTGCGGCACGTCGGAGTTGGGGTGAACTCTCCCAAGATGTAGAAGACGACGTAGGAGACAGAGGGCTTGAGGGACTCAGGCTTTCCTGAAACATCCGGAGTAGCTCCTTCCTGATGCTGTCCGAGTGGTGCACTGCAAGGTGTCCAAGGATTCCAACTACTGAGCCAATCTTAGGCACCCTGCTGCCTTTATCTGTTCCCATCACCATTAGCCCTTGGTCTTTAGCACCATGGGAGCAGAAGTCCTTGAGTCCACACGCCAAGACTCGGCTGATGATCGTACCTGGGAAGGCGGAGCCGATGTGAGCCACCACCCAGTCAAAATGAGGAGAGTGCTGCACTGAGGTGTCCAACAGCGCATCCACACAGGCATCAGGGCACCAAGCCAGCATGGCGGCCAAACACTGGGAGTACGCCTCCATGAGGGAGCGCGTCGCAGCACATGACATCCACAGCTGGAGCAGTTCATTGAGGCTGGAGGAGTGAGGGGCCACCCTGCGGCCGGCGTGTTTGCTGCTCAACTGACCCAACAAGTCCACAGCCCAGGCTGACACCAGAGGGGCCCAGGCCCGTGGATTGAGACGGATGAACTCTGACAGCACACCATGAACCTCCTGCAGACAGACAGACAGACATGATGATTACCATTTTCTTAATAATTATAGGACAACTGTAGGTGACAAGATTTGGAATGACACTGACAATGGGCAAAAGAAACAAACCTCTGCTGATATGACAGAGAACCTTGAATTGTGTTTTCTCATCTTGATACCAGTACACCAAAATTTAGTAAAATTAGACTAAAAACAATTTAGTCTAAATTGGTCACTTTTAAGATGGTTATGATTATTTATTATTTACTTTTGGAGGAGTCCAAATAATCTCCTTAACTTGAAGTGATTTCATCTGAACATTTTTGACATTTTTGTTAAGAAAAGTCTGAAATTATAAAGGACAAAAACAATCATTACAATTGTAGGTAAAAAAAAAAAAAAGGAAGGTAAAAATCAGGAACGTGATAGTAATATCTTTACTAGCTCCAGAATAAGGTATTAGTGTTGTGTCTAATGTATGTCCTTGTTAAATTTGCACCTGTATGATGTCCTCCAGGTTGGAGCTGACCCCAGAGCTGGCATCACTCTCTGTCTCCAGGTTGTGCAGGAAGGCTGAGACGTGCTCATTGTAAACACCTCTCAGATGCTCCAGCACGGCCCCTCGGCAGGCGGGGACTGAGCGCAGAAGGCGCACAGCACAGCGGGCGTGTTCCCTGACACTGAGCTTCCGACCCTGAACCGTGTCGATGCCACTGATGAAGGACTTGATTTCCTGAGACAGTTCCTGAGCACTAGAAGAAGGCAGGACACAAAGAAATGAACTGATGGACGAGGAAGTACATTTTTGGGAGTAGCAGAAAAAGGCATCGAATGAAAGACTAACTTAAGAGTTTTTGGCAAATAACAGACGAACCACTTTACATTTAGCTAAATCTTAATCCATAGTGATAATAACTTCAAGTCCTTTAAATCAAATTGCCTGCCTCATATCTTCATGATATGTAACCGTTTAATGTCTCACTGTGTGTTCATTAGTATGGGTCTTTGTTTTACGTTGGATGTGGAACATTTTTCACCATTTTGACACCTTTAAAAAAACAAAACACTGATGTCTGATCAAACTAAACAAACCAAACATAATGGTCATTCAATAGCAAAGATTTCACAATTAATTTAAGAGCATGCGTTTATGATGTCAAAGTTGTTAATCACATAAGACATATAGAAGAAAAGAAGAAAAGCCAACCCTTCCAACTAAGAGACTGGAAAAGATTGTCACTTTCAACAATACTGAACTAGGGGGAGGGGGAATTAAACATTGATGTAGATTTCAGAATAAATAAATATCAAACAATTAACTCAATATAAGTAAGTGAAATAATTCCTTGTTTACTGCAGGTTTAATGCAAACTTTACATGATGGAAATAAGCTGGATGTTGCTCTAAAAGCTTTGCTTGTTTAACTGTTTTAGGACAAGGTACTCATTCTTAATGTCTCTTTGTATGACAGACATGTGTAGTTACATCACCACATGCATCTCTGTAAATTAACTTAAATACTACTTCAGAGTATGTAAGTGAGTGTCCTCTCAGAGTGTAAAGGCTTGCTGCTTGCTCTGTCACAGAGCAGACTCACCTCAGGACAGTCTGCGCTGTCACACTGTGGGAGCTCTGCATCGCTTTCAGCGGACTCCCGTCAAACACCACAGACATCGCTTGGTCTTCAAACATTTAAGGGTCACATCAATCCTCCTCTCAGTTTTTACTGACGTCGACGCGAGCTACTATGAGAGGGTTTGTACTATATTCTCTGCCCAGATTCAGAACAAAAATACAAGGAAAGGGCGCTTCAGGACCGGATGTGAGGACTTCTTCTTCGTGTTTCCCCAAACGCAACCCGTCGAAGACGGCTGAGGGTGCTGGCGACATCTAGTGGATAAACCTGAAAACCCCAAGCAGCCTATCATGTCAACACCACTATGGTCAACACCATCCAGCAGAAATAGAAATAAGCCAATTTAACGCTCTTCACTTGTAGCCAGTATTCAAGTTTACAATCAAGAAAGGAGAGACAGAGGACTTTCCCAGGATAATGGTTTGTAAGTCTAAAGAAACACATTGTTACACACACTGTGCACCCGAAGTTTTACATTTTTGCTGAAATGTTTTAAATACTTCAATGTATGTATGTAGGTCACTGACCTTTGCATTCTTCTTGTATTTATATTTCAAGATAATTAAGAAAAAAAATTAAACTGACACTCGCACAGTTTGTTCTCTTCATCTTTTTATGTTTAATTTAGCAATTGTGGGGGGTTTTATAGTTATTATTTATTTTCCTCAATAAAGCTTGGGCGTTGAGAATACTGAAAAAATAGTATTACAAAATACTGTTCTGATTGTAAAGTAATATAACAACATTCACGTCATTATAATAAACTAAATGATTAAACAATAATGCTAAAAAAAAACGTGAACAGTTTCAATGTCATTTATATTTAAATCTGCACGTCTTCAATAAAGGATTAACTATTTTTGTACGGTTCACTGATTATAGACTACAGCAATACAACACTAATGACGTCATAATTATTGAAAATTGAAAAGTAATAATTAAACAATTTAGCTTAAAAAATGTTTTATTTGTATTTATTTATAGTTTCACTTCTTACGTTTATCCATATGGTATCATGTCAAACTCCGAGGCACTGGTCATAAATATGGACAAAAGTGTATTTATATATTAAATTATTCTGTAGTCAGGTACATTTAACTTAATAAATCTGATGAAATGTATATAAATGCGTCATTGATTTTGTGGCAATTATTGAAGTAACTTTCAAACAAAAATGTTTGAGATAGTATCTGCTTATTTTGGTTGCATTAAATGTTATCTTTATGTTTATGTCACTGAATTTAGAGAATTTGAAATGAATCCAACTCAATGCAGTTTTTATTTGACAAGCACTTTCACTTGGTCACTTTCTTTATGACACTTTCTTTAAGACATAAAGAAATGATTTAACTTAACAATTTCATTTGGTTGACAAAGGTAAGGAGAGTTGTTTTATACTGTAATGTTAATTACAACTTGTGGGTCTATGATGCAACATTACAAAACGAAACTAGCAAGCAAAGTAACACAGGGACACAGAAAGGTAAATTATGCATGTAATTTAAATGTAGGTTATAGTGTGATGGTATGACGCCACGATATCAGGAAGACATCACGAGTATTTGCACTAACAAAACAATAAGCTTTACGTTGAAAGTTACATTGTAAGTAATTGCTGTAAATCTAAATGTTCAATTAAAATACGAGTTTGATCGAAAACAGTCAAGAACTGTAGTTAGCAATGCATTGTGGGATGCTTACCTTGAAGCAAACTGACAAAGGCCATGATGATAATAATGTAATGATGTTTTAAATCACAGGACACTACAGTGTTTTTTTAAAAACGAGGGTGTTACCTTGACAACTTGTGAGGTTTTTTTTGCCTCTATGAAGGTTTATTCTCTGATGGGCCCACTTCCCAATAGAACTGTAGTATTGCTTCATGTAAATGATGTAATCTGAAGCTCGTTTTTTGATGAGGGGTCTGGGGAGGTCGCGCAAAAAAAATTTGTCTATAAAAAAACGTTTTAAATTTACCGTAGTTTGAATGTGGCCTACATGTAACACTGTTTACAAGGGACTGATTCTTAAGGAAATGATCGAGGTCCAACCACATCATCTACAGAATGTGGCGAACAACAATAATATATAAGGACACTGTTCACCTGGTTGTTGTTACAGTCATGAACTAAATTTAACACAAAGAAAGATTGGCATTGAAACGCTTGTATTGTAAAGAAAAGAAAATATCGGCACTGAAACAGGTATTGACACTAAAACAAGTTTTAATGAAGAACCAAGAAAATGCATTTTAAAAATATTTTATTTTATACGATGCAGGGTATTATTATTATTTATTTATTATTATTATTTATTTTTTGACGTTTGGGAAAGGCTTTTATTGTGAAGGTCTTCTAAAATTAGAGAGAGATCAGCTGATCGCTCACAGCTGAGCTTTAGTGGCGTCTCAGAGGAAGGTGTTGACATCGTCTCTAAAACGTAAGAAGTATCCTCGTGTTTTACTCTTTTTATGACTAGACTTTAAAATCAGTCTACGGTCCATTCTTTTCTTATTTATGGCCGATGTAAGATGAGCTTTAAAGGGAAGCTGGGATGATGTAACACACAAGCTAATGCACCTTTGTGTCCGCTTTAACTTAAAACTTACGAACTGGCCTAAAATGATCGACTGTGTCCACAATAGCTTACATTCGATTGTCAGTATTATTTTGTTAAATCTTTGTTAAAGATAACTTAGCTGGTCATTATTTAGACATTCGTACATCCAAAGGATAAATCGATGGTCATCATCGAGACTTACTGTATAAAAATGTGGCCATGTGGCCAATCCCAGCTTCTGATTCAAATTCACTCGCATCAATCAACTACTTTTACCCTAACACTTGTACCTTTTTATATTTCATAACCCAACCAACAGATCAAGAGCACACAACACTAAACAAAAATGCTGTGTCAACAAAGTATAGTGTTTTTACATTCCTGTATCTTTTACTAATATTTGATCTAATGATACATGTCTGTTTTTGTCAAGGCCATCATATCAGTGAACCGTGTCATCGCTTTATAAACTATGGCCCCCACACTGGTAAGGAAAAAATAAGACAACTAGGATGTCGCGTTTTACTTTTTCTTTCAGTTATGTTTTCATTAACCTGATTGCATGTGTACAAGGAACTGTTGTAAAGTATTCAATTTTAATCACAATTATGTCAAATATAACCCAATTCAGTTGTTGCTTAACGGATGCTGTTGGTGATTCTTTTTCTTATCCAAGTACGACGAGAAACCAGAGATAGGTGACTTGATTGAGATCTTCCGTGGCTCCTATCAGCACTGGGCTGTGTATGTTGGCGATGGATTTGTTGTTCACTTGGCACCCCCCTGTAAGTCCCTCATACTGTACACATAACAGTCAGCACTGTTTTCTCCTATTCTCATTTTTGTCTTATGACAGCTAAAAAGATTTGGTTGACAGAATTCATAACCCACAAATCATCAAAAATGTCAATATTTTTAGAAAAATATGCGCATTGTCTGCATATATTTTTGTAAATGTATACCTGCATTATTCTGTTCATTGTCATTACTTTTTTCTTTTTAGCTGAGGGCCCTAATGCAGGTGCCAGCAGCATGATGTCTGTTCTAACGGACAAGGCTTTAGTGAAGAAAGAGGAGCTGTGGGATGTGGTGGGAACCAACCAGTGGAAAATCAACAACAGCCTCGACGAGGAGTACAAGCCTCGCCCGGTTCACGTCATTGTGAGGGAGGCCTCTGCCCTGGTGGGCACTGAACTGCCTTACTGCGTCTTTAGGGGGAATTGTGAGCACTTCGCAAATGAACTTCGGTACGGAAAGGCCGAGTCCCGACAGGTATGTGTACTCAATGTGAGCTAATAAATTGAGACTGTTTTTTTTTGTTTGTTCGAGGGGCTGCGGCTGCAATCATCAGAACAGAATTAGATAGTGTGTGGAGACTGATTTGTTATTTAAAAACAAATTATATAAATAAGTCAGATGTGGTCATTGTTCTGTATGGACTGCCATTGCTGTCACTACCAGACAGCAGTCATTTATCAAATTGGAGATTATGATTCTAGAAAAAAAAGTGTTATAGCACAGAAATATATCAGCAAGCAATCCATTTTTTTAAGCAACAATTTAAAATTAAGAGGAGTCCCTCTAAAATTCCTTAGTAGCATTATCCACATGTCCCTTCTCCATGATTTTATCTCTACTGCTTATCCTGATTGGGGTCTCTGGGTGAGAGGAGTGGTACACACTTAGGACTTCTTGCCAGCCAACTTTATAATAGAAAAAGGAATCTTGGGTAAAAATGTACTGATATGTGCTGATACTGATATTTGTTTTGGATTGTTCCATCCCTACACACTTTCATACAGTTGTGTGTTTCCCTCTGCAGGTTCGCAAGGCAGGTGAAACGGTCATGATTGCAGGCGTGGCTGCAGCTGTTGGTCTCGGTATCGTTGCTCTGGCAGGGGCTTTTTTTGGAGGCAGCAAAAAAGAAAACAAGAACACGCAGTGATTCCGGTCCCACATGCCTAATGAGAGGTTTTATTCAAAGATCACCAGCAGAGCCTAACTGGTTTTTATTCTTGAAAAAAAAAAACATCTTTATTTGACTGCAAGCATCTTTAATTTTGTGAGGAATTTGGGTGTCTTGTATCAACAACTTACCTTAAACCACCATCTGTCCTTCTTTCTGTCTTGGCCTTGAATAACATTGCAGACTGGTTGGGTTTGAGGGAATGTTTAATATTTGTCAGCCTTTTTTGAATATTCTAAACACAGCACACACAACAAAACAATTTAGGTGCCAAGGTAAAAGTATGTTTAAATATTTTGATAACAATATTTGGGTGATTTGGAGATGAAATTATATTTTTTGGATTGTACAACATCTGAGGATCACACGCCTCTGAGTTTTTATATTAATTGATAAAATGGTTTGTTGGTAGTTGTTTATGAAGGAACGTTTGATGCTTGAAACTAATTGAAATATCTCTGCAATTGTAGTAATCATTCTAGTTGGCCAAATGAACCATGCACATTAGAAGTACTATGTATTATTTATTGTGAACTTTAAGTCATTAGTTCTTTTCATTTAACTAATTTGACATCTTCCATGTTCTTGTGAAATGTAGAGTTGACAATGTAGTTTATAAAAATGTATCTCTGACTTTTAATTGTTTCCAATAAAGACGTATTCATTAGGAGCCTGGATCATTCATTGTCTTATTCAGGATAGTGTCCCCTCACTCAGTTCAGTTCATATTAGGAATTCCTTTGAGTCATTTCCCTACATTACTTTCTAAAGCATTTGCTAAGGAGGAATATGAACACAGCGGTTTAAGTTTAAAGCAGGTTTTGAGGAACTTGCATGTTGTGATAATTCAGTCAACCAATGTGGAAAAGAAAAAACATGCCATCATTTCTTTACTGATCCGGTTTATACCTGTGCATAGTATTCTCTGAAGAAATGCTCCTTATTCCCAGTAACTGGCTGAAAGAAGGCAGACAGCCTCTTTAGATCTGCTGGCTGTATATTGATTAGTGTGAATCCAACATGAAGAAAGTGGCATCATTATATACAGTATAAACGGTAACCTCTAAGCTCTAAGCTCTTTGGTCAATTCTATAGAGGCATCACTATACATTCCAGTTCATTCCATAACCACTATTAAAACTGAATGAGTCTGAAGAAAAAAAGTTTATTTTTAGAGTATTTATTTTGAGAATAGCTTGCATGCTACATTATTTGGATTTTCTGTAAAATGTTGCATCCTGCATTCAACAAGCACAGATCACTTCTTACCTACCCTGATCCCCACAAGACTAGACATGGACCCAAGGGGAGGTGGCTGTTTATTTTGCCAGGAGTCATCTAAAGATTGTATGGTGTTCAACACAAAACCCAACAGTAACAAATCCAACCTGAACAGCATATATAGGTCACACTTTGATGGATACACAACGGTTGGCATTGGGAGACAGTTCTGGTCCATGTTTAAAAATGTCCATTTAAAACTGAGTTCTTGGATCTGCAATCACTTAAAGGCACAAAAAGAGTAAAAGTAATGTAATCTCTCTTACCCTGGCATCACACAACAATGTTAAAAATAACTGATTTGCAATACCCATCTTCTTTTCAGGAGATCTGCAGGATCATACAAGTATAAATGTATGGTAATTGTCCCAAGACTGATGATTTCACAAACCCTCCTCTGCTGCCCTTCCCAGCTCAAGATAAAAAAGGAAAAGACATGTAAACACATTGATTTGTTTGAAATGTTTTCAACAGCCTCAATTTGATTACTTACCACCATTATGTACCAGACCTGATATCAGCCAACACCAGTAAAGTACAGGAAAATACAGTGTTGTATGTGCAAAGTCAACTTAAGCTGTATTTTTTTCCATGTAATCTAATGTTAAGAACACAAACACACACTTACATGCATAGGATGATTTCAACTCTTAAATCTATAGTGACAGCTGAACTCAACAATTTATGTTTCCTGTGTGTTTAACATTCAGTAGAACAATAGATGATAAGTCGTTTTATATACGGTGATTCTCATTTTTCTTTATAAAAGTGTAATTTCTTCATGTCATTTGAAGACAAGCACTCCATGTATATACATATACTTTACAACTGCAGACTTTTGTATTTAAAAAACAAAAACAAATGGGAATTTCCTCCAATCAAGTTGCGCTTCTGGTGCAAGGAGTGCTGCCTCAGTCCTCTGACATCCACATTAATCCACATTAATAAGCGGATATTTTGTTTGTTTTCCCCCCTCACTCATCATAGTCATTAGGCCAACAGTACTACGCTCAACACACAACCGACTCCGTTCACAGTATTTTGTCACCTGCTCACAATTCGTTCTAGTTCTTTGTGGAATGTCAAGCCTCCAGCAAATACTCTGGGTCCATAGTCCCTGTGCTCAAGGTCCCCCACCTCTCCATTTACACTCCTGTGTCTTTATTTGTGTCCTTGATCAGTCCAGCTTGCGTGCGCCCAGTTTGAGTGGACCTTTAACAGCTTTGCGCTCTGCTCGTTTCGCTTCCAACTCTTTCCTCCTCTCCTCCCGTTTCTTTTTGGACAGCTCAGCCTTACTGAGACCTGGTTAACAATAAAAAAGAAAAAAGAAAAAGAACAGTTCAATGCACAATCATAGAAGTAAGTTCCTAAGTGGTTATTTCTCAAGAATATTTTGGCCTAAGTGTTAAATTTAAGTCCATTTCTCAGCCCATAAAGGTTCAAGTTTTGGGCGATGGGGCCATGTGAGATACTTACCCTGGTTCCCATCCACTGACTCCCAACTCTCCTCGTTTCCCCAGTCTCCTGTTGCCTCTGCACTCCAACCGTCTCCAGCCTGACGAGGGGAAGACACCTGTTACTTTCATCTTCACGTTTCATCCTATTCTCTGTAGTTTATATCTATGAAACACTAATCCTATCTGTCCATCTGTCTCCCCTCAGCCCTCACCGTGGTGGCAGCTGTGCTTCTCTGGGACACGCTGGCAAACAGATCATTCTGTCCAGCTCCCTTAGCTGCATTGCTGCTGTCCCAGTTATAATCGCTGGCTAACCGCACCCCTTCAGGCAGGGGGAGCGTTGAAGTTGTCATGGTTGTGTCCGTGTCCTCCTCCGCCCAGTCATTACCCCATCCCTCCTCGCCTGCAGAGCTCTGACCCTGTCCTTCCTTCTCATTAGACCAGCTGTCATCTGCATCCCAGCCTGAGCTGCTCCAATCAGAGCTCTGCTTCTTCACCGCCACGGAGGAGAACGACCCGCCCACCTAGATAATGAAGAGAATATACAAATCAAAGTTCGACAAAAAGCTAAAATTCAATACAGAGAACTCCAACTTCAAAGCTTTTAATCATTATAAGCTCTTATTGGCAGGAACACTGTCGCACAAAAATACCCTGCACACTGTTGATCACCTGACACTCAACTAATTTATCAACATTAATGTGGCCAAAAAAACAATTATGAACTTATAAATGAAGGTTGATTAAGCAGTTATAATTGATCAACACTGTATGTTATCTTAATTTTCAGAAAGTACAAAGAAATTCATATTTTTTGCTTTTAATTCTGGGACATTCCTGGGAATGTCATGACATTTTCATAACCTATTTCAGCTACGTTTTAAAAGGGACACTTCACCCATTTACATGAAGCTGTGTATCATTAGAAACATGGTAGTAGTGTTGAATGGTCATGAATCCAGCCCTCATTTTGCCCTGAGACGAGAAAAATGTGTTTTTCTTTGCCTGGAAGTTTTCTTCATGTGATGCAATATGACGCTTTTTGCATCACATGAAGAAAACTTCCAGGCCTTTTTCTCGTCTCAGGGCAAAATGAGGGCTGGATTCATGACCATTCAACACTACTACCATGTTTCTAATGATACAAAGCTTCATGCAAATGGGTGAAGTATCCCTTTAAACTCTACAATTTTCAAATAAAAGTAATAGTAGGAATCATTAAAAGTCACTATTTGTGGCATTGATATCAGCTTTGTTTCTTACATTAGGAATTAAGTAAGTATGGAATAAAAGTGTATAATTTTGTAGACGTTGCTCATACTCCTCTGTCACTGGCTTTCTTTTTGGATGGAGCTGTCCCTGACCAGTCAGAGTTCCAGTCCTCTGGCTCATTGAGTGCTTTCTCTGGCTCCTATGTGAGAAAGAGGACATGCATAAAAATGAAAAGGAAAATAAATCAAACAACACAATTACACATGCAATCATGTATCTAAACTACTTTCTGGTTGATCAAAAGTAAAATCCTACCTCCAAACTTCCCCAGTCCTCGTCTTCCCAGCGGTCTCCTTTTGAATCTCCATCTTTGTCCGTTAACTCAAGAGTTTCTGATTGGCTGGCACCCCGAGAGGTAGCATTGTGAGCCGCAGAGGTTGGTGGAGTTTTTTCTTCAGAACCTTGGTGACAAAATGAACACAGTGCTTCAGGACCTATGAAAGGAGAACCCTACATTTGTATTCATAACAGTTCCATTATAAGTCTTAGGAGACATTTTTTTAATATGTAAAAGTATTTTAGGGCTCGAGATTTAACCGTCAGTACTCAAGTTGTGGGTGAAAACAAATCAGACGTGATAACCCTACCAGCTGCAGGTGCTCCATCAGTGTCACTTGTAGGGCTAGTGGCGTCTGTAGCCCCACTGCCCTCAGGTCCTGTGCCCCCCTCCGGCCCTGGAGCATTGCGGATCAGCTTGGAAGTGATGGAGGACATGCCAGTCACAGCCCAGCCGGCCCAGGAGGAAGAGGCCCCTGCAGGCTGAGCACATGATGCCACGTCCTTTTCTGGAATGAGCAAAGATAAACCTCTAAACTAAGCGACTGAATGAGGTACAAAAACCAATCCATTTTGTACATTGGTGTGTTTTCACAGGATTTATGATGTTTATTTCACATACCTATATCAGCCAGCTTGGAAGGGTCTTCTGAAACAATCTCCAGCTTGGAAAGAAAACTCTTGATGGCTTTAAAAGCCTGTCAGAGGGAAAGGAGAGAGTGGATATCTTTGCAGAAATCAGGGCATTGAAATAAATACTGAGACTGAATCTCACTCTTAAAATGAATTAGTACATTAATAACTTCATAATACTAGTGAGGAACATAACTTTGCTGCTCAAAATTGAAAACTAAAGACTCTTGAAATAGCTTCATTTATTATTCAGTAACCGGAAAACAAAAAGGCAAAAACCCAGTTTTCCTTGTTTTCACAAGTCACATGTACCTGGTCCCTGACGCTCTTATCAGGGTCAACAGTAATGGCACAGAGAGTGGGCAGGATGCGCGCTGCGATCTCTGTGATGCTGTAGAAGTTGTGTGTGGCAGCAAAACCCAGTACTCCTGCAGAGCGGGAGGCTGGGAATGGGTCTTTCGTAGCTCGGGAGAAGGCAGAAATCAGAACACGTTGGCGAGTCTGTAAACAGATGGATGACAAAGTTCTTCTATTTAAACAGAACATGACTGGACTCTGGATGAAGTATTCGTTGGTTGTTGTACTTTACCCCAGCATTGAGGTAGGAGGCGATCTTGCCGAGGCAGACCGTGGTGTTACATCGGATAGGACCTTGCTCGTCTCTGGCCTGCAGTCGGGCAAAGTGCCGCATCAATTCTTGGTTCAGGTTTGTCTCATTTAATTTGGGTGCCAGCAGCAACATAGACTGGAGGAAAAGAAGATGAAGAGAAGAGTCATCACAGCGACATCCAGTACACCTCAAATATAAACAAAAACACCTCCTGGATTGTGGTTAAGGGTCCAACTGACCTTAACAGTCTGTTCTCTGATGGCAGGGTTTGTGTCTGTGAAGCCGTGAACAACATGAGGGAAAATCTGGGAGTTCACAGCAGCCTCGTTCAGATATTGAATGAACTGCTCCATCTGTGACAGGGGAAAAAAAATGTGTCAGTCAAATAAATTGCATGAAGCTACAGCACAGGCTTAACAAGGCAACAATCTATTATAATGTACTTCTACTTCTTTTCATGTTCCTAACCCATTTATTCTGCCTTTTTTTTTCTCCAAAAAATATACAGTATTTTGTGGCTTTAATGTCTTTATTCAAAATGACAGTGGCTGGAAACAGTAAGAAATATGGGTGGATGACATGTGGGAAAGAAGCCTCCAAGCGGACGGGACTTGAACCATGGCCGTCTGCTTGGAGGATTACAGTCTCTATAACATGGGGCACGATTTAATGGCTAGAACACCGGATGACCCGCTGTGTTTTTAAAGATTTATTTTTGGGCTCTGTATGCCTTTATAAGAGAAACAAGAGAGGGAATACAGTCAGACATTGAGGAGAGAGAGAGAGAGACTGTAGAACGAAGTGCTAGAAAGAGATGAAAGGCCGTTCATACCTGCTGCAGCAGCCGTATCCTCATGGCTCTGTCTGTGGAGGAAAACATCTTCACAATGACAGGGATGATCTTCTGTTGGTACTCTTCTGCTGACAGGAACTTTCCAACCTGGCAGACAAACAGCAAAATGAAATCAAGAAGAGGCAGAGGGAGCCTGAAATTAATAGTACACAAAGATCCTAAAACCAATAAAAGCAGGTCTTTTCCTGTAAAGATTCAGCTGAGCTTTACATCATACAACATCTACTATACTTTAAGGAATTGGAGAAGCTGTAGTATCGGAGGTATCCTGTCCGTATTCAATGAGGGGTAACAATAACGCGTGAAGGTAAGGCTTCACCTTAAAGAGTGGCGTGAGGACTACGGCGCCTGCGTTGCCAAACTCAAAGGCGGTGAGCAGCTGAGGCAGGACCTTGTGTTTACAAAAGTCCTCAGGGAAGGAGTCGAGATTCTCACTTAGATCCTGAAAGAACTGTTGCTTCTCAGCTGGCTCCTTGATCTGGAGAGAAATAAAATGTTAAACATCATTTAATTACAACCCATGGTTTCTTTCTAATGGTACTTGCTGGCATTGGCATCATCACATTAAACAGAGTTCCACACAGGATCCCAAAGGAACCTGAAGAGACCTTATTGGTGAAGTATGTTTAAAGCGCTGTAGCAGCCTGTATGTGACGCAATGCACCTGTATCTCCTCCAGGAAAAGGTTACTCTCCACAAAGCTGTTGCTGAGGAATCCTCCCGGGGCTCTGGAGTTCTGGAGAAAGCGGGCTGGGTTGGGTCGAGCTCGAGGGTTAGCTCCTACCAGCTCACAGTAATGAGGCACCAGAACCTTGGGGATCTGACGGCACAAAGAGGACACAAAAGAGGGAGGCCGACTGTCAAAAAACACTACGACTTTGGGCGAACACTGAACTGCTGGTTCAAATCATTGTGAATCATTCAAGGTCAGTCAAGTTCTTTAGGACAATGGTTCTTTCTTATTTTATTAAAGAGCAGCACTATGTCAATACTTACTGTGTATTCAATTCAAATAGTGTTTTTTTAATTTAACTGACATTTTCATATTCATTAAAAACCTACAAAAACAACCTGAATTACATTTAGAGTGCTGAAGTGAAACTTTGTATTGGCATTACAATAGCGCAGTCATTGCAGAAAAAGAACAATGGATGTATTGTACCTTTCCCAGTGAGCGGAGGGAGGACGTGCGAGGTAGTGGCCCGTTGAACACCTCCCAGATCAGGCAGCCGAGTCGCCAAACCTCCCCGGCCCTGCAAGCAACACGCTCACACTTCAGCACTTCAAGTTTCAAACAAAAAGCAAATAAAAAAATATGCTGATCAGCTGTTCATCAGTCAGGCTCTTCTATTTTATTCAATCATTTCACAGCGCTGTAACCGTCTGCTTGTGGTTGGTTTGCCGAGTTGCTTTTAATGCAGGTGAAACAAAAAAATATCTGATTATTGATGACAGAAAATCGTGCTGTTGCATGTTATGATCACTCTCTCTCTCTGGAAGCTTTGACGCTTGCTGCCCGTTGGACACTGATTTGAATTAATACATGATTCACAAGAACTCGCACGTCGGGCAGAGTGGGGCTATGCACAAGGGGAGAGGACTTAGTGAATTAACAACAGAGTGTGTGTGTGGGGGGGTCTGTCATCATAGTGTTGGACTCTTTGTACACCATCTTGGATTTTGCACCTTTCATGAATCAGATCTAGCCTCCGAAGACTTGAAAAAGCAAATCAGGAAACCTTCAGGGCGTGTTATCCTAAAATGAGAACACTTGGGGAAAACTGTTTTACACTCATCTCTCACCATTTTTCTCCACTGCTATTGGGCGTCTCAGGAGGGTCGTATTTCTCCATGTCTGGGTAAACAGCCTTGGGGGCAGGGAGCGAGACCCCACTCGGGTCGCCCTGCTCAGGGGCCACATGGTCAAGGGCCCCGAGCTTCCATTCTCCGGCTCGATCCACAAAAACAGACCATACACCCAAGTTGTTGTGCAGCAGGTGGCAGTCGTTGACCAGGAAACTTAAAGCTTTCTGGGAGAGATTGAGAAAAATTTACAGAACAGGTGGCAAAACCATTGGCTCCCATCAGATTATCACATGGCTTAACCTAGGATAGGATAGGATAGGATATAACTTTATTGATCCCCAATGGGGAAATTCGGGCGTTACAGCAGCAGCAGCAGTGCAGAATCAAAAACAAAAGTCAAAATCGAATAAAAAAGTAACAACATAAGCATAAATACAATCCAGGTAGTAATGGGGGGATATATACAGAGGACTATAGCACGGTGGACTCAGCAGGGCAATGGAAAAGATATTAATAATACTGTGCAGTGAATGGCATGTTAAAGTGACCAGTGAAAGAATTTAAAGTGGCATTGTGATCAGAGGGTTATGTAAACAGTATTGACTGTTATAAGCATAATAAATATAGTGCAGTTTGACTGGAGTATAGATATATAGTTATAATAATATAAGAGTGTATTGTAATAATGTAATATATAATATAGATAGTATAGTATAGATATAATATAATAATAAAGGTAACATAAAAACATTCTAATAATAATATTGTATACTATATATAAAGAGAATATATATAAATAAATACAGGCTAGCTCCTGCTGTTGTACAGCCTGATTGCTGTGGGGACGAATGAGCGTCTGAAGCGTTCTGTTTTGCTCCTGGGGGGGAGGAGGCGTTGGCTGAAGGAGCTGCTCATCTCCCACAGCTCGTCATGGAGAGGGTGAGAGGAGTTATCCAGGATGGATATGATTTTGTCCTTCATCCTCCTCTCAGCCACTGTCTCCAGAGTCTCCAGTTCCAGACCAACGACAGAGCGGGCCTTCTTAACCAGTTTATTAATCCTGTTTGCCTCACCAGCCTTGATGCCCCCCCACCAGCACACCACAGCAAAGAAAAGTGTGCTGGCCACCACAGACTGGTAGAAGGCCTTGAGGAGTCTGTCGCAGACACTGAAAGACCTGAGTCTCCTCAGGAAGAACAGCCTGCTCTGTCCTTTCCTGAAGATGACTTCAGTGTTATGGGACCAGTCCAGCTTGTTGTTAATGTGAACCCCAAGGTACTTGTAGGAGTCCACCCTCTCCACTTCCTCCCCCTGAATGATGACTGGGGCAGGGGGGCACCTCTTCCTCCTGTAGTCCACTACCACCTCCTTTGTTTTGGCGATGTTGAGCTTCAGATGGTTGTTGTTGCACCATGTGACGAAGCTCTCGATCAGACCTCTGTACTCGTCCTCGTTGCCATCAGTGATGCGGCCCACGATGGAGGAGTCGTCAGAAAACTTTTGGAGGTGGCAGGAACCAGAGTTAAACCTGAAGTCTGAGGTGAAGAGAGTGAACAGAAAGGGTGCCAGAACAGTTCCTTGGGGTACTCCAGTGTTGCTCATCACCACATCAGAGACACAGCCGTCCACTCGGACGTACTGTGGTCGGCCAGTGAGGTAGTTGTAGATCCAGGCTGTGGTGTCAGGGTGCAGATGAATATCCAGCAGTTTTTCCCTCAGGAGGCCGGGCTGGATGGTATTAAAAGCACTGGAGAAGTCAAAGAACATGACTCTCACAGTGCTTCCCTGCTTCTCCAGGTGTGACAGGGCTTTATGGGTCAGGAAGATGATGGCATCCTCCACGCCGATGAGCCGCTGGTAAGCAAACTGCAGTGGATCTATGAAAGCAGTGAGCAGGGTCTTTAGCTGCTGGAGAACCAGCCTCTCAAATGTCTTCATGACATGTGACGTGAGTGCCACAGGCCTGTAGTCATTAAGAGAGCTGGGACGACCAGTCTTAGGAACTGGTACAATGCAGGAGGTCTTCCACAGGTCAGGCACCAACATCAGCCTGAGGGAGAGGTTGAAGAGGTGCCGAAAGATTCCTGCGAGCTGCCTAGCACACACCTTGAGGATCCTGGGGCTGATGTTGTCTGGTCCACTGGCTTTTGTTATGCAGAGCTTGGAGAACTGTCGTTGTACCTGGCTCGTAGTGAGAGTGAGAGTGGGGGGAGGGTGTGGGGGACTGTTCTTTGTTTCCGGAAGTAGGGAGCTGGGGGGTGGGGGGGGTGGAGTGGGACTGTCCTTTGAAGCTGCTGGTGAGAAGCTGAGAGAGGGGAAGGTAGTACGGTCGTTGATGGGGGGGCAAGCCGAGTCACCAACAGAGGTGCGAATGGCAGTTGGAGTGATGGTTGAAGACCCAGACCCACTGTCTGAGCTCACCGGGGTGGGGGTTGAGTCAAACCTATTGAAAAATAGGTTCAGCTCAGCAGCAAAAACTGGGTCTCCTTCAGCTTTGGTCACAGGCTTGCTGTAACCAGTCATCTGCTTCATGCCATTCCACACCTCCTTTGAGTTGTTCTGGCCCATCTTGGCCTCAATCTTCTCCTTGTAGCTGTTCTTGGCCTCCCTTAGCTTCTTCTTTAGAATCTTTTGGACAGCCCTGAGCTCCTCCCGGTCTTTAGCCATGAAGGCCCTCTTCTTGCTGTTAAGAAGGCCTTTGATGTCTTTGTTGATCCATGGTTTGTTGTTGGAGAAGCAGCGAACCTTCTTAGTAGGGACTATGGTATCCTCACAAAACCGGATGTAATCTGTAATGCAGTGAGTGAGTCCTTCAATGTCATCACCGTGTTCCTCCTGAAACAATTCCCAGTCTGTGACATTAAAACACTCCTGCAGGGCCTCCTCAGAGTCTTTAGACCAAACCTTCACAGTCATCTTTCTGGCCACCTGTTGTTTCACCAGGGGCCTGTAGGTGGTATCAAGGTGGATGAGGTTGTGGTCTGATTCCCCGAGGGGTGGGAGGGAAGAAGAGCTGTATGCTCCCTTCACGTTGGCATACAGCAGGTCTATGGTTTTATTCCCTCTTGTAGCGCAGTTTACATACTGTTTAAAGTTCGTCAGTACAGAGGAGAGAGTGACATGATTAAAGTCCCCGCTGATCAGTATGAGGGCACTGGGATGCTGTGTTTGTAGCCCCGCGATCACAGTGTGTATGACGTCACTCGCGCTCGCAGCTACAGCTGATGGTGGGATGTAGACAGCAACAATGATGGCATATGAGAACTCACGTGGTAGGTAATACGGGCGTAATCCTACCGCTAAAAGTTCAGCGTCGGGAGTGCAGACCCGTTCCTTCACAGTTATATGCCTGGGATTACACCATTTAGAGTTAACAAAGACAGCAAGGCCTCCTCCTCTCTTCTTACCGCTCTGTCTCCCCCGGTCCGCTCGTACCAGCGTGAAGCCGGCCAGGTCGATGAGACTGTCCGGTATATTCCCATGTAGCCATGTCTCCGTGAAGCAAAGCAGGCTGCTCTCCCTGTAGACCCGCTGGCTGTTTATTAAAGCTGTGAGTTCGTCCGCTTTGTTTGCGAGTGACCGGACATTCCCCATAATGATCGACGGCAGAAAAGGTTTAAATTTACGGACTCTCTCGATCCTCTCTCTTCTCCTCTCCTTGACTTTAGTGCCGGCTTTCCTCCCCCGGCGTACCCCTCTCCATAAGTCCTCAGGGATGCGTGAGGTTGGGACACCGGCTCCATGCCTGAGGCGCAGTAGTTCCTCACGACTGTACGTGATCATTCCGGCAAGAAGAGAAAAAAGTCCCGAAAAAAGTACCGTACTTCACTTAGTGATGCTGCAACTAAAACGCTGCAGTAGTGCAGGCAATATGCCCAAAAATAATACAAAAAATAACAACAATAATAACAGTTTTATAACAATATAAGGAAAGAAGAGTCGGAGCTGCTGTAACAGGCTGCCGACTCTCTCAGCGCCCGGAAGGATAACCTTGACTACTTACCACTATCTGATGCAGTCCCCAGGAAACTTCCAGGTCACCAGCTCCACCTTTCTCTGCCTGGGCCTTCAGGTGGACTGAAAGGGGCGTCACCTGCTCAGTCACCAGGTACAGGCTTTTCTCTGTCTGTGAAATGCACACATGTATTCAAATGAAAACTGATGAAGTTAAATGTAAATTGATGTTTGGATAAATGGTGTTTTTTCTGCATAATAAGTCAAATGAAAAGGTAAGAACATATCAAAGAAGAACACTAAAATGTACACTAATACATCCTCATTATTAGTATTTGACATATAATCACCTGTTTAGTATCCACAGTATTGTTTGTTTTATTTATACATTTAAACAAAGTTTAATCTTCCAAACTAGTTTGGTGTGAACCCGTACAGCAGAGCCTTGAATATAAAGGGATTCATTTAAATAATAAACTGTAGCGATGGCTTCCTGGAAGATTCAAGGCCACAGGATGTTTGACAAACAGCTTCACAAATATGCAACTTACATGGATGAGCAGGATGAGTCAATCAAGTATACAAAAGCAGTTACAATATAACCGACTATTATCCACAACCATATACATCACACAAATCTAATAAAACTGTATGTTTTACACAACAACTTTTCCACAATAACATCAAAAGGACTACAGAGGCATAATCACTCACCTCTACCTGAACGTAAACATGCAGGGGGAAAAATGACGAGGATGAGACAAATGGTCATTCACATGTATTAAAATAAAGCAAGCACAGTGGACTTGTTTCTAAAAGTTACAAAACACGGCAGTGTGTGGAGACCCAACATTTGTGCAAATCACTCACAAAGAAGGCCATACCTCCAAACCGTCAACATAAGCCAGGATGTTGGGATGCCTGAGGGTCTTCATCCGTTTGAATGCAGCCTTGGCCAGCTGGGTCTGCTGCTCTGATCCCTGTGCTACCTCGTACACAAACACCGACACTGGCTCTCCATTTGTCTGACAAAACAAAGTGGAAATTAGTGGCAATTGACATTTAAAACATTTTCATACTAACAATGTAGGCTTTGCGATTAAAACCAAACACAAAAAAACGTCATATGTCTGCGTCCTTTTTTACAGAAACTGCAGTAAACATGAGTAAAACGGGAACATGGTGCTGATGTGGCCCTTCAGTGTTGATGATAAATTCATGTTGACCTGCTCGAAGATAACAAAGGGAGTTGTGATAAGTGATGTAGAGTACACCTCAAATAGTGAAGGACGGACCCTTTATTAGCGTCACCAAACTTGAGCTTGAAAACTATGCCGATTACACTTGTTAAGAGCACTAAAACAGGGTGACGTGGCGAGAAATACGTGTCTGCTGCGGGGTAAACAAAGCCCGAGCTCCTTAGTTAGCACAAACTTTAACTAAAATAAACCTGCACTGACACTGAACCTGGCACATGGATGAGAAGATGACTGAAAACAATGCCATCTGAGGTGTTCGATGAACCACCAGATATTGTGTTAAAGGCTGAAACATTAGCTAGCCAGCCGGCTAAGTGAAGGGCCTCCGAGCCCGCTAACAGTGACCGTAGCCCGGGCTGCCTCTCCTCACCTTTCGCTTCCCCCGGTGAAGGCTCCATATCCCGGATTCCTCCTGCGAGTCCGGCAGGATTTCATATGCAAAGTCTTTGACAGGATCCCTGGCAAAAAAGGACCACATCTCCTGTTGCCTCCACACCTCATCAAATACACACGATGGGGAAGATAAACAGTCTGCTAGGTGAGGCTGGTTAGCAAGTGGCACCAATGTAAAATGGCTCGGTGTAAACTTTGCTTCTGCATACAATGGTTCCGCTAATACAAAGTCAATATATATTAAATATGCATACTGCTTGAATTGTTACAAAGTGACTTTACGAAATTATGTTCAAGCCTGTCTAATGTTGGATACATTTATTGAGGTAATAGAAAAAGCCCGAGGATTAAGCCAAGCCAACATCAAACAAAGATAGTTAATATGAACCCAAAAATAACCTAAAATACTCCTAATGTTGTTCTCAAAATATTATAAATTCATGTCTACTGAATGAATACAAACACGGGCTTAACAGAGCAAGATATATGTTCTGCTCCATGCAGAGTTTACTGTATATTAATGCATACAAAACAGACTGTACAGATGCTAAAGATGGACCTGCCCCCTCTGAACCCCCACTTCATGTTGTACTCTTTACTTTTATTTCCTTGAGATTGTTTTGAAATGATTTTTACCATGAGAATTTTTTTTTAAATAGATTTTATTGATTTTTATCAAAAAAAAAGAAAAAAAAGAATGAACAAACAAGTGCTCTCTGTATTCACAAACAGAGGTCTGTCCTTACCTCAAAAAGTTATATACATAACACACACATACACATAAATCCTGAACAAAATATAAGAATAATAAATAATAAAATAAACAAGACAATAAAAGGGTGGAAGATATTCCTAAAAAAAAATAAGTAAATGAAATAAAAACAGAGACAAAATTTAATTTTAAATACCTAAATAAAACACCTAAAATATCAGTACAAGAAAAGTATACTAAGAGATAGTCAAACAGGATCAAAGAGAAAGCAGAGACTGGCACTGACAAATGTATTAACATAAATCATCCCGTGGAAGTATTCCAGTCTAAAGCTCATCTCCCCTTATGTACGGTGTCCTGGAGGGGTGGGGGTAAGGATCTCACAAAGACAGAACATGTTCCCTCAAATAAATGATCAACTTTCATTCGTGAGGTAAGTCTTTCTAAGGGTAAAACTTTATACATTTCTTGGTACTATTGTGTGACAGTTGGAGGTTTGTCACAAATCCAGTGCTTTAAAATTCATATTTTACCAGAAACAGAAGTTTGTTACAGTCTAAAATCTGTTCTGCTCAGAGATGTTTTTGAAGGCAAGCTTAATATGAACAGGACAGAGTCTTTTGTAACTTTCTGAGCTATATTGCAAAACTTTGCAATCAAAGGACACTCCCAGAAGCAGTGAATGTATGTCCCAACAGACAGACAACAAAGGGGAGAGGTCCAGTTATCAACCTTGTTAACAATGAGAATATTTTAAACAATAAACCATTGACTCTCCAACAAGTGACGATACCATAAGTAAGACTTTTGGTGAGGGGGGCCCTCCGTATCTCTTTGGACCCCCAAAAGACCCTACTTGCATCAGGTTGGTTTTAAAAACTGGAGAAAAAGTTATTTTTATACATGTTTCCAAGTTAAGTCCCACTGTGGGGCTACATAGCAACAGAATCTGGGTGGTTAGGTGACTATTTTTAAGTGTTCTAGTGGAGAGATCGCCAGAATGGCCACACATGGTAAAGCAGGATTTAGGATCTGTAGATCAGAGTGAATCTCACTAAACTATTACTGTAGTCAAAAAATACACAATTAAAGAAGTTATACATTTGAGGTTCTAATCCTGGCCTATATCATTTGCTTATTAAATGCACTTAAGAGTCAAGATCCTAAACGTGACCCTTTTGAACAGCGAGGACTGCCACATTTCCAGTCACGCACAGCTAAATAGAACATTTTGTCAGATATTTGGCAAATCTTCGGATACATTCCTTACCAAAAGATTTCTTCACAAATGTGATAAGTGTGTTAGACCCACATAAAAATATTCTCGAAAATGCTTTCCATTACAAAATACAAAAGTTAAATGCTAAACACAACTACAGTTGTAAAGTAGTATTTATGCTGAGTTGAAAGTGATAGAAAACCAAACAGTCCCTTTGATTACACTAATGTAAAGCTATATTTACATTAATTGTGATTGAATCTGCAGAATTATCTTTTTCATGTTAGGTGCACTAATTTCATTACTTCACATTTCTAAGCATTTACATTTTAAATCAATGCTCCACCCCTAACTCAAAGTAACAGGTCATAAACCCCAGATTATAACACGGGCACTTAGATTTTCAAGTGCGAACAAAGAAATTCAAAAGTTGACCAACAAAGGATAGTTTTATTGAACCAGTACAATTTCATTAAAGTCAAAATCAATGGTACATAAAACACAAATCAAGCAACTGGTCAGGTACTATGTCAGCAAGTTACAATTTGACCAACAGCTTCCAGTTATATTGGTCATAAGTGCAGAGAGAAAATGTGTACAGCAGAAGCTTCCATAACTCTGGAATGCAAGACTGTTCTCACAAAGTTTGGAGCTGATAATTAACCCCCCACAAAAGGAAAAATAAAAATAAAAAAAATAACTCGTTAACTGACTTTTAGCGAGCCAGTTATGAAATACCTCATCTACATGTCGTGATGTTAATCGTTACCCTCACACAGCGTACAATTTCAAAGCAGACACCGCAGGGAGTTGAACCCCGTTCATGACAAAGTCAGAAGTGCCACCACCAGAGTCTTTTGCTTTTTGTTGTTGCTGTTATTAAGGGTAAAGCAAAACATGGAGGAACAAGACCAAAGGTTTGTTCCCCCAGGAAAAGAAAACCCATTACCACCTGGCTGCTATATTATCCTGTCAGGACATGGACTTTTACTCGTGGTCACGAGGCTGAAACTAGAAGAAACAGAACTGGTTTCCCCAATCCCCAGCATTCCCCAACTACATGGCATTTGTGTATGACTGATGAGACATCATTTAATCCATATTTACAAAGCCAAGATACCAAACCCTGCTGATACCCAAAAGCCGTTTATCCTTTGCAAATCGGCAGGAATCTCGGGCCAAAAACAGAGAAGGCTTGTTCACCAAGGTTACAGCTGTAATAGAAAGACAAACAATTTAAGCCTCCCCACCCCCCTCCCACAAACACCCACAATGAAACCAAGATGAGAAGTTATGCCTGTATGGTTAAAGATTACCAAAACTTCAGTAACATCATTTTTCAAAGCACTCTTCCTCAGTGATGTGCAATCCTTCAAAGCGTACGCGCGTAGACCTGTACCAAGTGATCCCATGATTCCCTGCAGAGCATTACGTCACCTGGCTCAGTATCAAGTTAAGCTGAACGAGATGTCTGAAAGGAAGAGAGAAGAGTGTTGCCCGCCCCCCAAAAAAACCAGACTAAAAGAGTACTGCAATGTTCGACAACTTCATGATCATGTTGTTTCACAAATTGTTATGCAAAGCCGATGTGCATGCAAATATGTTGAGTTAAACATTAAAGCCATGGTATGTTAAAGAAAAAAAAAGAAAAATCAAGGGAACCGAAATTACTTAACTCAGCACCCATGACACTGAAGTGATGCAGAATTAGCGAAACAAGCTTGCAGCTCTTGATCTCAACGTGACTGGATTCTCAGTGTTCCATCACAGGTTAGGCCATCCCAGATGAAATATTAAGATTACGTTTAGGTAATTTGACCTGAGAAACCAAAAGGGGAAAGAAAAAAAGGCACACACAAACACAGAGAGCAGGGCTTCTGCGAAGGACGTTGGAGGGGAGGGGGTTCAGATTTAAGCTCAAGCGCACAGGGGATTGGTACTTCATTCGGGAGCCACACTCATATTCGCTGACAGCTTCCACGGATGGCTTTGCATTCAGAGGCAGGCGAGATCGGAGCAGACAGACGAAAATGATCTGAAACAAAGAGTGATCTACACAACACACCCACCAAACAACACTCAAAGATTCGAGTTCTACTCATCTTATGGTTTAAGATGCAATGCTATAAGGCCATGTGGCCAAAGAGGAATATGCTAGTAAAGCATTATAACTTGTGATTTGAGGTTAACATAAAGCCAGTTCTAAGGTGTAATATTGTCAACTAGAACATTGCAGGAGTTTTTCAACGTCTTACTACATGCTCCAGGTCAGAGGCCTTCACTTGTACTTGAACCAGTCTTGCTCTCTGGTTTCTGTAAAGAGAAGTGGAATACGCCGCAACAATATACCAATGCACACGTTAACTAAGGCAACACATTTGCGCTGCATTTTGAGACTGAATTTAAGCCGTACCATGCACAGCTTTCCTCAGCTGCTTCAAATGTTGGAAAACCGTACAGTTGCACGATTGAACATTAATGATAACCTGCCACCTGCACAGTTGCACAAGGGCGAGCAGCTGAGAACTAATCATTGACAAATCTGTAAACATGTCAAAATAACCTCACTCCACTTGCTCAAACTGTGTGATGGTTGATTGAAGGGGCATGATGACTCCTTTAGTCTTAGGTAGACTGCATTCTTCCTTTGGACTGTTCTGAAAGATCAGAGGCAGACAAGAAAGAAACACCCCTATATCCCCCCACATGGATCAAAGAACTGACTATTGTTATCCTTACGCAAATGCTTTACTGCAGATATCAGAATCAATGAAAGTCCATCAAATCTTCCAGTCACCAAAAGACTCTTGTTAAGAAAGCACAGCAGTGCTATGTATCATATCTACAATCAAGTACAACAAGTTGCCATCATTTCAACAATGAGGACAGTTTTGCCCATTCAAGATACCTCAAGGGCTGATAAGTGTCTGCTTTCCAACACTAGAATTTGATGGATTCAACTTATCTGCCTTCAATTTTCCACTTTGAAAAGATGTCATTCGGGCCTGGGTCACATCCGTGCTCTACAAAACTCCAAGCTTTAATCACACCTGAAAAAGCACAAGAAAAGCTCCCCCACACAAGCCCCCCAAAAAGAAACAAATGCATACCAAAACTGTATTCAATCACAACAAGCTATGCATTTATTATGCAATTACAGAATCCTTTACAGATAGTTCACTCATTGTATTATCAATACAAGGCAATGTAACTAATTGCAAAGGAATTTCAATGGTGTAATTTTAGCCAGAAAATGAATGTTAAGAGAAGTGACACATTTAGTGACCTTACGTGATGCTCGACGCGCAAGGAAACGTGAACATACAATGAGTTAGGAGAGTTCCTGATGTCTTGGGTATTGGAAAGCGCACAGGACACAGCACACTGAAAAATGCAAAGGAAAAAGCCTCCCCACAATTCCCCAACAGCAGTATTCAACTACAGGACAATTAGGAAATTACATTACTGCCTTAGAAAGGACACTGACTCTGAATACGTTTTGTAAAAGTGTGAAGCCATTTTTCAGAAGAATTCAAATACCGCAAGTTTGAATGCGAGGGATTCCATCCATGTGAACCGTAGGACTTGGACTTGACTGTACTTAATCTGGAAGAGTCACAAATACACAACCCAATCCCATCCCCAAAAAAAGCAACTTCAACCTGCATCAGTACAAAATTACAATGATTTCTAGTAAAGAAACTTGTTACCACACTCCCTGAGAAAACAGAGCTTCTTGCTACATCAGAAGACTAGATTTGAAGTTTCTATCCTGCGAGGAAAGTGTCCACTTGAATCTTGAGTGATGCCTATTCAAGCCAGTTTCGGTTGGATAACACGAAGCTGTAAATTCTAGGAAGAGACTGATTAACGACCCACAACCCTCCCCCCCATCAACCAAAATATGTGCAACACCCCATTACAACATGGTCCAAATGAAGAATGAATAAAACATGATCCAATGGACTTATTAAATACAAATACCTTCCTACATCTCCTTAAACTGTAGTGGATTCACATGATCCTGATCCAAAGAATATAGTTAGTATGAAGTGCTCAACTTGTGAAGGGCGGCTAGCACAGGGGATTCTTTCGATGATCCACTTTAGGGGCCAGGCCTGTAAAAAGAAAACTCGGAAACACTTTTTAAATGCCCCCTCGCCCTCCCCTTATCCTACAAATCTTAATTTGCCCCACAATTTATATGATGACTAGATTTAATCTATAGGAGACATCAAAGGGACCGACAAGTTAATGTACTGGATAGTTACACCCACATGTACATTACATGCATTAACTCACTGCTTCGTTTAAGAGGTAGACGTTGCTGATCTGTACCATGGAAGCACTGAAGGGTTGCTGTATACACACATCGGCCGCACAGGAGACCATCCACTCTCACACTCCCAATGCTGAAAACTTCTTTTGGGAAGACCTATGACCAACAAGAGGACTGCCTCTCCTTCCGGCTGGGGGAGGGAACTACTTCTGATTGGAGGGGTAGAGAAGTCCGATAAGATGTTCCTCTCGTCAGCACACTACCAAGGCATTCATCACAGCAGAAACCACCACACATCTCAGCGCACAAGAGGAGTCGCCCGCAGTACAAAACGATTTACACGGCTTGCCTGAAAAAGGAAGAGAAAACTGTGCGAGAAATTGTGCTCTTAAACAGATCCTGAATGTACTACTCAATCTGCATTTGACAGAGGTACCTCTACCCATATACAAACCAACGCCTGCTTTAAACTTGAAGCTAGAAGACACGTTGTGCGCCCTGTCCCACCCTTTCATCACTGGCTGGCTTGCTCTGGAGCTGCTGCCACTGCTTCAGCGTTGGCCTCTCTGCTGCTACCCTGCCCCTTGCCTCTGGCTCCCTCTGGACGACAGCTGCTGCTTCCTGCTCTCTTGGGCCCACTCTGCTTTTCCCCTCCTGCCTGGCTCCACTTTGGTCCTCCCATGCCCTCTGGTCCTGTCCTGCCTGGCTCCACTCTGGTCCTCCCATGCCCTCTGGTCCTGTCCTGCCTGGCTCCACCCTGGTGCTCCACACGTCCCACCGCCTCGCTCCACGCTGGTCCTGTGATCTTCCTCAAATAACTAAGTCCATTCTTCCCCTTGACAACTCAGTCCATTAAAAAAGAAAAAAAAATCTTCCGTCTTCTCTAAGCAATAAAAGGAAAAAAAAAGAAAAGAAAAAGTGACAAGAGCCATAGGTTTCATCTGCAACTGCACTTCCATGAGCCAATGCTACAGCTGTAGTTGAAATACTCTGAAGACTTTGTTCTTCCAATCTTGTTTTAAAAAAATGTTTCCCTTCATGGCCAAATACATTACTGGTACTACAATTGACAAAAAATTTTTTTTTTTTTTAAATCACGCAGAATGCCTGAAGTACAGTACATGACTTGAAAAAAATTTAAGTGCATTAATACATCTGCCCATACACCACTAGACTTTAAAATTATATGACTTGATTGTCTTGATTGCTTCTTTGGTTAAAAATGTTAACTTAACTCATTTTATCCGGGTTCACCATCATTATGCTCGTTAATTATATTTTCAATTTAAATCACAACTCATTGCCTTTCAGTTTATCTTTCATAGGTTATTTTCCCTCTGGAAAATCCATAGCATTGTGGATATAAAGTCACTTCGGTTATTAACTTTCCTGCCTTCTTTTAAGCCTCTTGGTTTCCCTTACTCGGATCTCGCATCTTATGACCGCATTTGAAAGTCCTATAGTTAGTATAGTACATGGGTTTTTTTTTGCAAAAGACTTCCATCAATCAAAGACGAAGGTTAGATACTTGCGGTTCAGTGTAGGATTTTGGCCGCTCCCTTCTCTGACTTTTTTTTTTTTAAACCGACCAATAGAAACGCTCACATTATGCTACGTCACGAAACCCTTCTCGGGCCTACTGCAACTACGAAAATGGAAATAACCGACCTCCTTTTCCTTCATTCTTTAATCGACTGTAACAAAATTAATTCTTTCGGGTTTTTTTTTTTTTTAAATAAGGTAAACCTGTCGTAAGGCTCACAAGAACCGTATTAAGCGTGCCACGTATTTGGAGGTACGTGAGGTCTATATTTGGCTCGCTAACCCTTAGCTAACGACCGTCATCATAGTTGCGGTAAAACGGCCAGTTTTTAACTGAAGGCCCACTGAAACAAAAAAAAGAAAGATATTTCTAACAGGTTTTACTAAAAAGAAAATACTAATAGCTGCGTATAACTCGGTTTCCTACTGTCGAAGCTTTTTCGATAGAGACATAACTTTCATAATACTTCAAATTAACAAAAAGCACGCTATGTACACTAAGTACGCATATCGAAATTCTTATTACATAGTATTACTCGGGAAAAAAAAAAGATTCGTTTAACCTGACCGCCTCGCGTAATGTCGAAATCGAAGAAATGCCGAATGATTTGAAATGGCGTCGCTCGAGTGTATTTATACTGTCTGGGTGATTCGACAACCGCAAAGGGCGTTATTCCTCCGACCAGAAAGTAGTACCTCTATTGAACGATGAAAAAACGCTTACAAATGCTGTGTTCCGCGTTTGAGTCGAGTTCAAAGCAAATTTTTCATAATTAATCCGGATAATAATATGTTACTAAATAATACATAAAATACAGTCTTATTAAATTGGACACGTTCAAACTGTTTACTTAAATACAAAGCACCCTTCATAATGGCGTAAAGGGTTGCTTCAAAGGAAGATACATTATTATACTTAAATTGTGTTTACATCAAAATTTGAATTAGGTGAGTGGAAATATGCTTAACACAGAACAGTGAGTAAAGTGTCTTTAAAGTGCCAGATTCAGTAACATATGACTGAAAAAACAGCTGACGTCACAGACTATCTACGCGGATTCATCTTTACTTGATTGTGATACGGTCTGAGGAACCGGATCAAACTAGAATATAGAACCAGATCTACTTCTCTTTGCCGCAATGAAATGCTGTTAGTGACAAACGAACAATAGAAAACAGCTAACTCATCTTCCCTAACCCGGGTGGCATATGCCCAGAAACGTGTTTTTCTTTTTTCTAGATTGCTCAGTCGTAGCAATCAAATGCTGTCGATGCACTTAATATTGTGTCTTTTAATGTATAATATGTGCAGATATATCCTTTTGTAAAAGCCACATTTGTTTAATTCAGGGCTTCATATCCAATCCAATTCGTGAAATACATTACTGCAGGATATGTGTTGGCGGGCAGAAAGGAGAAGGCCTACGTGATGAAACTAGAACTTTCCAGGGGCAGCCAGTGCCAGGAACAAGAGCTGGAATATTACAACTTCTGAAAGGGCAGAGTGGCAGTGACGCTTTCTCACCAGCAGAGGGGGCAGTGAAGAGTGAAATGTATTTTTATGTCCCTGTGTATCGAACTGGGTTGCAAAATTGATTAGAGCACCCTAGATAAATCTGGGCATCCTCACTTACGTAAGTTTTCAAATTAAAGCTGTATACCATTGATCAACAAGAGCCTAGTGTTGGGCGTTGTTCTTTTGAATGAGTTTATACCCCCTCCCATCCCTCTATGAATTGATCGTTTTGTTGGTTGACATGAGTTGGTGCCACATTTAAAAAAAGTAATCCCTTTATGTGATTAAGATGAAACTTCAAGTGGTTTCACCACCATACAGGCTCATCTTGATCTCTTTGAATTTCAATTGAAGTCACTTTACAGGATATCTCAATTTGCATTGAGTGAGCAGTGTAAAAGGCTGCAGGCTATTTAATTGTAATGATAATTAAGACGTTTTTTATATGGACATGGCAGCTTTATCAATTGGGATTTAGTATAATTATATATTGCCCACAGCATGCTTCAAACCTGGAAAATATATTAGGAAATTTACAAAGGCTTCTTTTCTTGACATCCAAATCACAACACTTAATCACATAGCCTACAAGTTAAAAATACAAAAAAGAGAGCTGGCATAGTAAACAAACAAACAAACAAACAAACAATAAAAACGTTGACACAGCTCCTGATACAAATGATACATTTCTTTTTTCCTTTTTAATTTCATCAACCCTAGAGAGTAAATGTCATTATATTTGAACCAACCAGATTGTAGCAGGAATCCTCCCAAAAATCAATATGGCAGCTGTGGGCAGTTCAATAACTTTAGTTGATACTCACACAGTTCCTGCTTTTTTTCTCTTCCGATCTTTCTTTATTATATATTTTTTTTACATTTGTAAAACCTGAAAAATACAAAAACAAATCATACAAGATGACAATTACATAGAGTTAAACCAATATAGGCAGCAAAAATACACAGGAAACCCCTTTTCAAGTTATATCACTGTGTTAATTTAACCTTGTTGTATCCCTCAGGGCTTGATTCGATTGTCTCCTGTATGAGGACAAAGGTCTCGTTCTTTTAGCTGGTTCAATGAGCGGCAAGCTTTTACATGAAGCAGGATGCAAAAGCACAATCCAGGAATTTAACTCTTCTGCTCATGAGCGATGATCCCATTATTGCAGAGCCAGCCGCTGAGGGAGACGATCTCATTCATGCAGCAAGAAACAGAGAACAACAAATGGAAACTTCAGGAAACATCTAGAGATCTATCTTTTTTGGGGAATTTGTGTTCAAACTGTTTGAGCTTTTTAAAGTCCTTGTTACTTGTTTAGAAAAAGAGGGAGGGAAAAACATTGCAGAACAAAGGAAACAGCTGAGTATCAACACTGATCACCATCACTGCTCCTTGTACGGTTGTCATTAACCGGGACGGGATCTGAAGTCTACCACCAGGGAAGAGACCAATGATGGAGAATTATTTTAAGCCTGTTCACAGCCCTTCTGGGCCTGGCGAAGTCAAGCCACGGAAGCACCACCACCAAAACCATCGTCATCAGCTTCACCATGACCAAGACCCCCAGTCACAAAGGTAGGATTGTTGTTGTGGTCCTTCATTCATTCGGGAACCAAATTCTCTGCCAATAGTTATTAAAGTGTGGATATAATCAGTCCTCTAAATGCAGTAATATAATTGAGACTTTCTTAAAGGTTTTTATACATCTGTCACTCTGTTGTAGGTACTCATTGTTGGATGTCACAGACAGAATTGCAGATGACAGCCATGGGCACCACCATCGCAATCAACATGGTCACTATTTCCATGATGACCCTCATCATGATGCCCCTCATCGTAATCAAACACAGCAATTTCACCACAGTGAAGAGGATGAGATACTTTACAACTCTGAAACCCCTGTAACTCTTTCTCGGGCATCTTCCTCCTCTCTCTCTTCCACCGATTCTTCATCCTCTTTTTCCTCCTGGTACACAGAGGAGAGTGCAAATGATCCTTTCTCTGTTCGTCATGCCGAGCAGCCACAGCACTCTCTGTCCTGCTCCAACATAGCTGATGTTCGCAGAGGTTTCAGGGAAGACAATGGCAGAGAGCCCACTGTCTTTGCCACCATCAAACATGGCAAAAAGGGAAGTGTTTGCAGTGAGACCCATGAGAGCTCACACAAGAGGGGAAGGGATGATTTTTCTTCTCTTGACCGAAGTCACAGCAGGAGTGCAGGCCTCCTGCAGGGTACTGACAGCGATGTTGGGGAAGAGCAGTCCAGGGTGCCACACATGAACTACAACACTCTGTATAAGTCATCTAGTTTGAACCGAAGCCTGGCCTTCAGCGAGGAAGACATTTTGTTAGGGGTCTCCCTTGGCCCCAAGAGAGCAGTGTCATCTAGCCAGTTACCCAGCAAAGGCATCCTCAAAAATAAGGCGCCTCATAATGACATTCGCAAGGTTAAGTCCATGGAGGTGCTGTCCCCTAGAGTTTCCAAAGGACAAGATCCCAGTGGACAGAAGGGGAAGGGAATCACTCAAGTTGAGATGGAGCAAGCCAGGTCAAATTTTGTACAGGGGAAGCTACAATTTTCAGCCTTTCTAGATGAGATTACAAAGCAGGTTATAAGTCCCTCAGATCTCACTATCTTGGGTTTGAACAATAATAAAACTTCTGGAAAGAAACCTGCCCCAGCCCAAACGTCGAGTCCAGTAAAGCCCCAGCTCCCCCCAAAGAAGCATAGAGAAAGCTCAGAAGAGGAGAGGGCACAGCGTCAAAGACAGCCAGACAGACAGGAGGAAGCAGCTTGCAGCCGCTCTCACAAACACTCAGACTGTACCAACCCTGACAAGCTCATCTCATTCTCATCTAAGAAATACCACGGCAGTCCACCGCCGAATCACTTCCCCCACTCTCCTCGCCACAAAACTCATGGAAACAGCCAAAAAGACAGAAGGTCATCTCCCACTGGGGTCTCCTTGTCAGGAGACAGGTTTAGTCGAAGTGGTTCTTATCTCACAGATGGCACCAGCACCAGCCCTGAATCCGTCCAGCCAAAACAACGGCAACACCACAAACAGCAGCCGACCGCCTCACTTAGTAAACATACCCAGTACTATTCTCAGCACCAAAGTCGGCAGGCACAACCCGGCCACGGACACAAAGGGAATTCCTGCTCCCCTCCATCCTCAGCCAAGGGTTTTGAACAAGGCCTCGCGTCTGAGTCTTCTTCAACAAAATCAGAGTCACCCAGGGCCAGAGACACTGCCTCCACAGCGACCAGTCACAGCTCAGAGCAGAGTGGTCGACATCATTCACAACATGAGGGGCACTCTAAACAACACAGGGTGAGTTCATTATTCTAATGGGTGTGGGCTTTAATTAGGATTTTTTTTTTTTTTTATTATCCAGGAACAATGATTTTGGAAAAAGGAATGTTTGGGAATATCAAAACTTTAGATAATGATTCAGAAGTTAACATGTCCCAAGCAGAGCAGCTTGCACAGTTTCGAAAAGTGGTAGCTCATGCATGAAAAGAGGTTTTAGTTAATTGGCAATCTAACTCAGTAACTTGTTCTACGTTAATTCATAAAATCCATTGTTGTTTTACAATCTTTATTAGATCAAAACCATGTATTTAAATAACAGAAAACAAAAATTGTATATATGTGACTTTGTATGCCACTACAACATCCATGTGAATTTTACATTTGGTTAATTTCCTGAGCCTGAAAATTAAAAACAGAGGAACAACGAGTAAAATGAATCAGTCATAAATCTTATGATGGCAGAGCAGGGTACTGAAGGAAAGATGTCTCTGTGTTAAAACAGGATCAGCATTAGAAATGATCTTCTCTTGCAGAGGCAGTGTAGCTGAGTCACAGGCTGTGTGGGACGTGTCAAACATTACGCATTGCACGCTGAGTCATTCTTCAGCACTGCAGCAGATGATAGTCCTGTGCTTTAAGGTTAAACTCCAAACAAAAATACCTGACTGAGCAATTTAAATGTTTTTGTTTAA
Source organism: Symphodus melops (assembly GCF_947650265.1). NCBI lineage: Eukaryota > Metazoa > Chordata > Actinopteri > Labriformes > Labridae > Symphodus > Symphodus melops. The sequence goes on along the minus strand of NC_136699.1, from coordinate 11,310,967 downwards.
GAATAAAATCCCTGAATAGCGTTATTTCTTCTTCATGAATAATGTAATTAGATAATGTAAGAATACAATTACACATATTGTAAGTCATTTCTTACAGTAGCAGCCAGCACCATGCTAAATGTGAGAGTGACGCTGTTGGAGAAGATCACATATCACATTGCTCTTATGTAAGTGTCTGTCCAGGCTTACACTCTCAATGTGTACTGAGAAACAAACACAGCATTATCTAACATTTCCTATTTCCATGGGGTCACAGTGTGGGATTCAGAGATTGACTTGTCAATCATGTGCACAGATGCATATAGAAAGTCACACATACATTGGTGCTTTTACCTGGAACAGTATAGCTCCACTAAACCAATTGATTCTCGTGGAGACCATTTCCGGGCAACTCTCTACCATAGCTCAATAATATATTCAATCTATCGTGTAGGCTACACAGAAGTTCTAATGGACTAATGACGCATCCTGGGTGTTTCTAGACATTCACCCAATAAAAACCTGATTTCCTTATTTGTACAGTTTGTCTGTCTTTATATTAACTATATCACCAAGCCATGTAATCAGTCCTGAAATGCTACTGTTGCTTATACCAGTGTGTGTATATCCTTTCACAATAAAATCCAGAAATAACCAACTATAAAAGGTATTTTTTTTAAAGTTCCAGTTCACTGAGTAAATATTTGTTTCTGTGTTTGGAAAGGGACGTGTATTTCATTGTTTTGGCTGTGCTCCAGCAAACTGGAGCTCAAATGAAACAGTGAGGTTAAAGCTGTGATGATAAGCAAGAACACTTTTTTATTTATCTGAGAAGAATAAGGGCCACAGGTTTTAGGCAGGTCATGTAATGTGGCCTTTGATTAAGGCATGTTTGTTCATAAAATGAATGAGTCAAAAATACCTGCTCAGAAATCTAAAGAATGCACTTAGATCCTACGATATGTCTTTTGTATCTTATAATTATTATTATTATTCACTCTGCTCTTATCTTTTGATTCTTTTTCTAGGAAACACTTAGTGATGTGGATCATTTCCGGTGAGTGTGTCACTCAGAAATCAGCTTTTCCTCTACTACTTTCACATTTCTCTTCCTCTGCTCATCCTCTTTCATGTGATGGGTCGTTAGTTATTGATGGCAGTCATGAGCATCCCCTCGGCGTCCGCTCCTGAACATGAAGGGTTGTATTTATGGAACTCATTTATATAACCAGTTGTTGATCAACAAAAGTATATATGTGTGTGTGAGTGGAACTAAAAAGAATAAGGACACAATGATATTAGCACCAGATTCATTTAAACTTCAAATGACTTAAAGTGTAGCTCACACTAAAAATTATATTTGTTCCCTCTTGCATGTTATATATAGTGTGTACAGAATGTCAATGGATGCAGCTTTTAAAAACATGCCACTCATTTAGCTTTGTAGTTTTTGGCCTCTTGGACCTGTGGTTAGCACAGATCACTTCATCTATTTGAGTATTCAGATTTATAAAACATTCAACCTGATGATAACTACTTTACTAAGTAGTATACATCTCTTGAAGTATTTTCAAAGTTTTTTAAAGGGTATTTAAAAAGTGTTTTTCTTTGTTGTTTTTTTAAATAAACACGGTGCCAAGGAAAAAACACACGTCTTAAAATGTTTATTTACTGCACAAAATGAAATCATTCTCAATGTATCTACAAATGTGAGGCACATGAGAGAATCGTCATACACATCCCATGGGGTTTTAACGACTAAATGAAAGGCTTCGTAAGAACTGGAAGATCATCTTTTAGTTGCCATATGTCTATGTCATTCTTTATATTAAAACAGCTCATGATTAAGAACTGTGATGTGGATAAAAAAATATTTCCATTTCTTTGATACGTTTATAGCTATGTTGTTTTTAAAAAAGAAAGAATTCCCCATCATTCCTCTCTTTTTTAGGGCACTGCAAGAGGAGAATACAGATCTTCATCAGAATTTGCTGCAGACTGTGGTTTGTATTGAGAGCTTGGAGGTGGAGCTGCAGAGGACCAGGGATGAGCTAAGCCATGTCAAGGAGAAATATAAAAGGTTTGAAGTCATAAATAGAACACAATTCAACATACATGATAATCGACATTGCTTTTATCTAGTAACTTGTACACGTAAAATATGGTGAAGGCTACAGTGGACAGGAGAACCCGTGTTCCATGTATGGTGTGATGATCCTATACATACGGAGGACAAGAGCTTTAATCTGCTGGTCAAATGGTGTCACGTGTGCACACACATAGCCTCCAGAACAAACTGCAATCAATAAAATGCTATCAAGTCACCCTATAGCTTTACATAAAAGCTCCTATAGATTAATTGATCCATGGAAAATACAGATAAACTCCACACATCCCATGCTGTTCTTTTCCATGTGTTTTCTATATCTGCAGTGACTTGTTTTCCCCCCCGAGTATTAGGGAGTCCCGACATCTGTTCTGTCCCTTCTGACTCAGCAATGAAAGTCCAGTCAGGCCTGTATTTGTCACCAAACAAATGCTGTGGCCCACCAGGCACATACCACACATTCTTCAACAGACTGGAACAACTGGTGTGAATAGTCAACTCACACCGGGCCAAAATTTGGTGTCAGTTGTTTTGTATTCAGTAGGACACTTGGCTTGAGAAACAGCTGTCTTTAACCCCTAGATAAAATATAATTACATGACAATATAGTGTAGAAATCCCAGTAATTATTCCTATTCTGCTAGAGGTGTTTTATAGTTTCCTTTTCCTCTTTTTCTTCTATACTCGTCCTCCTTGCAGTCTTCTGGAGACCCACACTGGGACCAAACAGGCCAATAGCCTGTTGGGGGAACATCTGCATATAGCGGTGAGAAAAAGTTGCATAGAGATAAGATAGTTGAAGCCACTGGCAGAATAACAAAAGAGAGATATTATCTCTTTGCACTCACAAACCTTGAGCTATTCTATTCACATTTAAATAACACCCAATCATGTGCTTTGTTTGTGTGAGTGCAGTCAGAGAGCCTGAGCAGTGAGAGGAAGTACCTACTGAACCGTGTGTCCCAGCTGAGCTCAGAGTTGGAGGATGCCCACAGGACCATGGCTGCACTGGAGAACATTAATGTGAGCACAGCACCATCTACTGGACATTTTCTGAACACTTTTACATACAGTTGTCAACAATAGATAGCAAACAGTTTACCAAATAAGCCATTGGATCGTATTAGTCCTCATCAATTACATTTTGGTAACAATAAGAAACATGTATTTGTAATTGCTAACATTTTAGCCTGTTTTTGAATTGCTCCTCCAATTTTGTGTTTTTTGAGCTTTGTGCTGGGATGATAAAGTAAAAGTCAGCAGAAAATCTACTTTGTATGTTTCTAAAATGCACCTCCACTCTGGGTGAAATTATAGATCAATTATTGAAGAGGCTATTAGGGCTAAGTGGCCTAAGGGGACAAGAGCCCCAAAATATAGAATCAACTTTACTTGTAATGTGCAAAACAATTAAAGATGATGTGTCATTGGCAGGGCTCCTACACAATGTAGCATATCACAGAGGTAAAAGGAAAAATAAGAAAAGGATCATCTCAGTCAAAGACATGAATAAAGTCTGGGAATACATCAATAGCCACTGTAGGTCAACAGCTTTGTAGCAGATTAGTAGAACTTTAAAACAATATAATCTGCACCACATATTCCTATTGTATCATGTATATTTGCAATATATCCTGAATATATTTGATACATCACTGCTCGGTGCACTGCTTTTACTTCTGTAAAAGTACAGACACAACAACAATGTGAAGAAGCATGTTCACATGAAAATATGCATTAATCTCATACTGAGGTAAAAACTAATCTTAATGTTTAATTTGAAGCTTTTTCATAGTGATGCATCAATCAAGCTGGAGTGTACATGACTATATTTACAATGACACTGTTTAGTCTATTAGGTAGGAAATCTGGGGACCAAAAGCGAATGCTGACATCCTTTTCTCTCTTTAATTCAATCTGTCATTGTTACCTGTTTAGTAAAATGTTTGATATTTTAAGCGTACATTGATTGTGGAACAATGTGACAAGTTGGTCCAACTAAAACTGTGTTCAACTACAGATTGAACTCTCCTCCTGAAATGACACTGCAGGTCAAACTGTGGGATTCAGGAGTAATGCTTGTGTTGTTTTTTTATCGTCAGGTGCCGTGCTTGATAAAAGAGTTATTGGAGAAGCACTTTAATTCTGCTGAGACCATACAGAAGTTGCTGATGACCTCCGACACAAACAACCATTCTACTGACCCACCACGAGCAGTCAACCAGTCGAACACTCCAAAAGAGGAAGCAGCAGCACAGGATTGGCTGGCTAAATCAGAGGCAGGCCTGCAGAGGGTCACAGCCTTCATACCATTCAAACAAGGGGGAAATGAAAGCAGTTTCTCAGACCCACATGAGTCCAGGTGCAGCCCACCTTTCTCTGTAAATGACATTAGTACTGCCATATATAAGAAAATGGCAGCCAGTTATGCTGCCAGACCCCAACCTCTATATCCCCAAAGTCAGCAGCAGCTTCAACTGAGCACCAACCATGCTGGCGCCTCACCGCAGCTCCAGCAGGACCTTATGGGTGGTGACAGCTGGATGGGAAATGGAGGGGTAAAAGTGACCCTTGTGGAGCAGGACATTGTGGATGTGACGGCCACAACCGCTCAGCAGATCCTTGATGACTTCATGGAGCAGCTGCAAGCCCAGAAAGAGGTGGGAGGTGGAAAGGAGCACCAGAGTGGGCAGTAGTAGTTGGGTGGAGCAGACAAAACAGGCAAAAAGTGGCAGACTGAAAGTGGCATCCAACAGCATGGCAGGACCCATGTTCTCTTTTTATTTAATCTATATATGCATTTATTCACATTTATTTACAAGGTAACTGTTCTGCTAAAAATGAGAATTTTTCTACAGCTTGTATATATTTTACTGAACAAACTCAAAAAAATTTAAAAGCCAGAAAGTATATGGGGAAAGAAAACCCCTGCTTGATGTAGAAACATAAAAATTGGCTAATTGGAAGATTTTAAAGGAAGTAGATAGGATAAAAATAGTTAACTATATAAGAGGCAAATAATTTCCGCCTCAGAGTTAACACACAGATTATAGCAACAGGTAACAATATAAAAACAGTTGAATCTGATCAAATGTGTAGACTTAAGTAAGCTTTTCAGATACATTGTCAATTAAGAAGTCATTTTAAGATGTTGCTTTTTTTTATGTCCATTTCTTCATGATGTTACCTTCCTCCCATGTTGATCACTTAAAATGCAAAATCTCCATCAACACTGTTATCAATAGTTAGAATCAAAAAGGCCTTAAAGCCTTGAAAATGGAATGAACTGAGTGTCCAAATATTTTCATTATAAAATAAATCAACACATTCACACAGCATTTCAGAGCAGAACAAACAAAGACAAAAATCTTAAAGTAGGAGTCATGATGGATTCAGTTGATAACAGGTCAGAGGTCACTTGCTTACAGCATTATTCATCAGCCTGTCTCTGATCAAGGGTTTTTCACTTAAATCCGATTTTTTCATGAGGAGTTTTCTGTTGACGGGCTTACTTCAAAACAAGACTGATGTTATTGAAGAATGAATTCCAACCCATTTTCAAATCCATCACAGTGCAGGAGTAAGTGGGTCTCACTCGGCTCATAAAACATGATTGCTCTGCTTTCACACACTTCTGAGTTTCTAATAGATTTTTTTTTTAGTTTCAGTTAGTCATACTTTAGCCAAGCAGAATACCTTTTGATATTTTTCCACTCCACTGTTTCCTCTCCTCTTAATGAACAATGTTGAACAGATTGGTGTGGATTCTGGAAAGGCCGACAACGGCCTTTAAAATTATGAAAAAAACATGAAAGCTTTTCGGAATTTTTTTTCAGAATATATGTATAATAGTAATAATCTACAAGGATATATTTTTGTAAATAAATGATGACTGTGTTCGTGTATATATATGTATGTATATATGAAATGTTTGATGTAGAGGCCCTCCCATTCTGCTGTGTTAGTAGTTACGTGATTGAAGCTGATGTTGTATTTACAAGAGAACTGAACTGCGAAGATGCATAAAGCTGTAATTATGTTAAAGATATTAAGAAAATGCTAATTGTATACAGTGCAACAGCAACATCTGAATGTTATTGTAATCCCAGTGTGTCATTATGTATACACTTCACCCTCTGCATAGTGCAATTATGAATAATGTTGTTGTACTTTCATTTAAAATGTAACTACGTCATAATAGCTGTTCTACCAATAAATATATTTATGTTAAGTTAATGAAACAGCTCAGATTACAGTCATCTGTCCATTATTCATGGTTTGCTAATGGGGACACCAAATGTTAAGATACAGTATATGACTCTGGACCATCACTTCCATCTCTGCCACTCAAGACTGAACAAGTTTGCTCATTAATTCAACATCAGCAATTGAGAGTTTGGAGATCTAAGTGAAACTGATATGGGTCAACTGTTGCTAACATGAGGCCGGCTTCAGTTTGACTCAAGCTGTCATAATAGTTTTAATAACCTTAATCCTATTGATCCAGCCCCACCAATCTCTCCCTACAGCAATGCATCCATAATCCCGTACTGTCTTACTTTCACTTTGCTTGAATTATTCCCTGCCCTCCGCAACATCACTGAGATCATTCAGGGAGAATATTATCTTAACTTGAGCCAATAAATTGATAACTGCCTTTTAAAAACCTGCACATGATCTCCCTCCGAATGCAACATCACCAGTAAGTTAAAGGACCGTACTCAAGCAAATGTTTGAGACTGTAAGATGTAAAGTAAGGAGCTCCACCAATGATACATTTGTACAGTTAACTACTCAGAGGATTTTAAATTACCAAGTACACAAATGCAAAAACTTTAGCCTTTGCATTATCTAACTACAGATTATGATGTTCTCCTACAATAGAATCCAAAACAGTGTGACGGGGTTACAAAACTTTCTTCTGTACTCTCAAAGATTTAATCTGAGCCCCTGAATGTAGCTATTTATGTTTCTGTAATCTTTGCAGGACTTTACTAAGGCTATATTTTGTATGTGAATAATGTTCTTTTTCAATTGTTCCAATTGGCGGTGTTTAAGGGCAACATTATTTGTCTGTCAGAGGCATACAGGTTGGGCAAGAGGAATTCAAGGTAAGTCAATAATTGTCATAATTGTCTGACAGTCCCTCCCTTACTACGTGTCAGTCAGAACAAGTTTGCTGATCAGACATTGGCCTGTTTTCCTATTGGCCCCTGGACTTTAATAGGATCCCAGGGACTCTCTTTGGGGATTATGGCTTCAAACTCTCAACTTTAGCCAGTGTTTCTGTCCTCCAACCATGGCTGAAGCGGTTTAGTGGGGGGCTTACATACATATTACAGAGGGGTTCCATCTAAAGAAAACACCCCATCAAAAGGAAGAAATCATTGGTTTCTTCTTGAAGGGGGGGGGACTACTGGGGTTTCAGCAATTAACTTGAGGGACAACCCCATCATCTCTGGAATAGTTAATCACTCTCTTCTTGTACACTGCTTTTTTAAAATACATGTTCTTACTTTTCAAGGTTTTCTCTGCAGAGATTTGGATTATATTTTTTTGGAACACTTTCAGCAAACAACTGAAAAGTTTTTGGATTATCCATCCGAAGTCGACGGTGTCTTTCATTGTCAAGGGGATCTGTCTACTTATCGCTTTCACCTGGAACAACTTGGATAAGCTCAACCTGCTAATAACTAGACAAACAATACATCCAAGGCCTGGACTGACAACTACCAGTCTCTGACCTGAGTGTCTCCTACATGCAGCTGGCAACCTCTGGACTGACAGTAACATTTTCGAGCAGATTGAACTGAAATCACCCTAATTTCTCCTGCAATCTATTATCCGTGTTTGCTCTCTGGTCTTTGTGTTGGTCTGTGCGTAGTTGTGAGCCATGATGCTGTTGAAGATGAAGTTCACCCAGCAGCGACGGGTGCATCTGGCACAGGGCTTGTGGCTGCTGTCCTGGCTGGCTGTGATGTGTGGGACGTTCGTCTTTTTCCTGGGTGTTTATATTAAGGCTGAGCTGCTCCGCAGGGCTGAGGTAGAGAGATGGAAACGAACACATGCCAGTAAAATTTCATCAACTGAAAGGTTCAAAGTTAAAACACTGATTAATTACAAAAATATAACATGCTCGTTTGCTCTTCAAGTTTTGATTTTAGACTGTGTCATCTTTGAGCTGCTTTTGATTCAAATGCATCTCATCTTAATCCGCAAAGAGATACACACCACACACACACTTGTGTGAACATGCACATTGTGACATTCAGGCACATTCATAAAAGGCCTATTTTAAAATCTTCTAAGCAACTGAGGTTAATTGTTTATTGAAACGTGGTCCCTCGACAAGCAAGTGGAATTCATGACCTCTACCACATGTTTGATGTATTTGTTCACATCAAGTAGTCATTGGTTTGGATTGATTACTGATTGATCTGAAAAGGTTGGGTGCACTGATATGCAGCAGGCTGCACAGGAAAGCTTCAGGCCATGAACACATGCCTTCAGATATTTATTGATGTCCAGTGAGAGAACCAGGATTCATTACTTTTTATTTGTGCTGCAAAGTGCCATTGTTTTAATGTAGAGAAGCATCAGAGGGAATAAATAGCAGGAAACACTTGAGTTGTCATTAACAACATAATAGTGTCAGGAGGGATCGTACAGGCATTTACAATAGTTTAGTTCTTTGTTTATCCTTTTTAGAGAAATGCATCATTTAGACAATGAGTTTGCACTTTACTTACTGAACTTTTACAGATCATTACCAAGAATTATTATTTAATAGGGAGTGAAAATTACTTAAATTATGTTTTCTGGTTGGATAGATAACAGGATGATAATGTGAGAAGGTGAAGGCATTTTAAATGCCAATATTAAAACAACAACGTTGCTTTTTACAGCTGACAGAATTTTGAAAAGTCAGCCAATAATAAACCCAGTCATAATTGAGTTTTTCTATGAGCATGGCAATGAATTCAATTTGTCATTATAATTCCATATTTGCATCAGCAGCTAATTGAAGCGCTTGGCTGCTGTGGTCCTCTTCAGAACAGATAAGGCTAATTGAATGCAGGAAGAGAAAGTGACCTCCAGTTGGCTCATGATATGATGATATGTTGCTCCCATCTTTGACTGTGGTCTTGCTTTCTTGAGGTGATGGACAACACAGAGATCCATGTGGTGCCCAACATCCTGATGTTTGTGGGCCTGGCCTCCATCGGCACCAACTGGGTCGCCACTCGTGTGTGTCAGGACTCTTTGGACGCAAGTCGCTTCCCCAGATGGAAAGCTTTCCTGCTGGCTTGGTTTGTTGTCGCCACACTGCTGTCTTTTCTGCTCTTCACTGTGGTGGTGCTCAGCTATGCTCTGCAGGGGCACCTGGAGGAGTCCCTGAAGGTGGGATTGATCGACTTGGTAGTAATTGGAGGGTGTTAGAATGAGTTTCTCTTCAGTAAAACTGGGGTTTTCTTTAGCTTGAGCAAAAACAAACAACTAAATAAAGATCCAAACATAATAGCTCCTGCTCCATCCTGAGTTTTTGTTGCTGAAAGAGAGCCCAGTGTGAATTGGCCTAAAACAATGTAATAGTGTGTCGAAGGACATTTAACTCTTTTATAGTTAACAATTGGAGCATTCACTTGTTTCACCATTACATTGAAACCAATTTTTTTCTATTTTACTTTTGAATGAACTTTTACAACTCTTTCATCAGACAAGACATCATGCAAAATAGGTATCATACAACACATAACCTTTCTTCTATAAGTCTGTTAAAAAACAAAAACAGAAAAATGTGGCATGTCATACAGTGAAATCCTGTTTCTTTCTCTTTTTCTTCTTCATTTTCTTTTCTCTCCTTCGCTCTCTCTGCTGTCAGGTGGGCTTGAGGAACGGCATTCGCTTTTACAAGGACACAGATGTGCCAGGCCGCTGTTTTCAAAAAGAGACCATTGATCGTCTGCAGGTGGAGTTTCAGTGTTGTGGAAACAACAATTTCAGAGACTGGTTCGAGGTTCAGTGGGTGAGCAACAGATATCTGGATTTCACCTCCAAGGATGTCAAAGAGTGAGTGCATCACAATGCAAACACAACAAGGAAAAGATGATGACTGATGGTGGGTCACAGGACAGAGAAAAGATGGAAATTGAGCACTTAATGATGACCAATAATTAGACTTCACATTTAAAAAGGTCAGACAATAAAGTAAAGAAAAGAGAGGGCAAGGGAAAAAAGAACGATGTGAAGGTAGTGGATGAGTGTTTTAAAAATAGATTTGGCCTTTACTTTGGAAGTGAAAGGCAGAATAGATGGAAAGGTTGGTCATGAACTGAAAACATAAAAGGTTAGTCAAAGATGAAATAAGAGAAAGAGATGAGTTAACAGAAAGGTTATGACATGATGACACTTACATAGAAGCAATGATCATTCATCAAGAGTGTAGAGTGGAGTTTAAGCTTAATTAAGGCCATTAATCTCTCTTAAAATCTCCTTATACTCTGTTCCTATCCCTTGTTTCCCCTCTTTTTTCTGACTTCAGTCGTATCCGGAGTAACGTGGACGGACGTTACCTATTGGACGGTGTCCCTTTCAGCTGCTGTAACCCGCGCTCCCCTCGTCCCTGCCTGCAGAACCAACTGACAGATAACAGCGCCCACCACAGCTACGACTACCAATCAGAGGAGCTCAATCTGCACAAGCTCGGCTGCAGGCAGGCCCTGACTGACTACTACATGGGCCTGATGAACTCCACTGGTCCTGGTGTGCTGTCAGTCATCTTGATACAGGTGGGATACAGGATGGAGAAAAACAACACTTCAATTATTTTAATAAAGTAAAATAGATGAAACTATCCCATAAATGTAACTAACAGTTGTTGCCATGAAAACAAAAAAACAAGGAAAATCTCAATGTCACACATTGATTTTCACACTTTGACATTGATCATTGGGTTCTCGTTATGATGACATTACTTAATTAAATCCCTTGACAAATAAAGCGGAACTTCAGGCTGGTTGCAAAAGGAAGCTTAATATACACATTTCACTATTATCATCATCATCTTCTGCTAAGCAGACACTTTTATGCGAAGCCAAAAAGTGTTTCTGTTGTCCACCATAGCAGGTGGATATTGCTGCTAAAACCAATATCTTGCAGCCTGAGATCAAACAAAAGAGGAAAAAAGAGCCCTATGATAAAACCAAATATGTTGTACAGCACTGACTAGGGCTAAACTAAAATATGTTGCTTTAATTTGGCTGCATAGTTTTTCCTTTAATAAAAACCCTATACAAATGCAGAATTAACATAATCTTTTGATTGACAGTGTTTTAAATGATACAAAACATTTGCTTGCATTTTTTTTAACTTGTCTAAAAATGATGTCCAAATCAGAACATTAAAGACAATTAATGAGAATAAAACGCTCACCTCGCTGACATACTCTTACACACACTCATACACTCACACTAATCGTTATCAGGTGTTTCCTTAACTCATTCAACTTTCAAAGTGTGAATATTTTTGACATTGTCTGAAATTGACTTTGTCTTATCTCTATCCACGTCACCCTGTGGCATAATACAATGACTGATATGATCATGTTTATTCTCCTATGATTAAAATGAACCACAATCACTTGTGAAAAAAATATTTATTGAAATAGGAGTTTATGACGAGGTTAAGAAAGTTTGTCTTTGCAGCACATCCATAAGAGAAGCATTAGGGGCCTATAAGCAGGATTTAGACATCAGCCCATTAAGCTAGTTTAGCATATATTTGGTGACAACACTGCCCCTTGCACTGATTTTGAAGGTTTTTTATTGTTTAATTCTGTCCAGATGTCCGTAGTTCTGAGCCTGCGCTACCTGCAGACAGCTGTGGAAGGCGCCATGGCTCTGGAAGATCCAGCAGAGGACAGTGAGGGTTATATCCTGGAGCAGGGTCTAAAGGAAACCTTTGAGGACCTCAAAGCAAAGGCTCTCATCTTGCTAAAGTTTGGTCAAGTTAACCCCGGCGCTACACAAGAGCCATCTGAAGCTGCAGACCCTGAGAAAGCTGCTGATAACACCACTGAGAAGGCTGCTTCTTCTACTTCTGCCAGCTAGAGGGGAAATGACTGAAATATGAGCTGAGGAGGGAGGGGTAGGAGATGACGAATGTTACTAGGTTTCATGGTTGGTAGCGGGTAAAACACCTGTTTGGTTTTGTCATGTAAGGCTTGATTTATGCTCCACCAGTTCAGCAGTAACCCCACACACAAGGCCAAAACAAGGCATGAAATTCTATCAGGCTCTGCACAGGCACCAAAACAAACATCTCCTTGGTGCTGGGCCTCATGAGTAATACTTTTTGTTGTAACTAGAAGAGTGAAAAGATTTAGTGTTCACAAAAAAATACATATTTTTTAACATATTGTGCGAGTTGGTTCAAGTTTTGCAAAGTTGAAATCACTTGATTGTAAAGTTTATCCCATTTGCACTGTATTATTCATCTAGCTGTTGTACTAACCTGAAATTGAAATGCTTAGGAGTGTGTTAAAATGGCACCGCATATGAATTATATATTAAAGGTAGACGTTTTTAACTGCTTTTTAGTGTTGGCTTTCTTTTGTACATAGTGGAGGAACGCATTCTGGTTTATCTGAGTTGAACAAGGAGAGTTGGATTAAAAGTGTGTTTGTGTTTGTGTGTGTTTGTGTGTGTGTGTGTGTGTGTGTGTGTGTGTGTGTGTGTGTGTGTGTGTGTGTGTGTGTGTGTCTGTCTGTCTGTCTGTGTGTGTTTGTGTATGTGTGTCATAAAGCTGTCATCTTGTCCATTCGCGCAGCTCTGAAACAATCTGATAATCCTGGTGTAGTTAATCCCAAAAACTGCTGCACAAGCATCACTGACAGCAAACAGGAACACTCTGCCATACAAGGACAGAGGCAACAGCACACTTACACAACACGTTGTTGGTTATATTATAAAATAAAATAGTGTTGAAAGGCTATTTATTTGCAAATAATAAGTAATAATAAACTGTCCTTTAGGAACCTGTACACTAAGTGTGTTCACTGTTCTTAAATAAAACTCACAGAATAATGTACTTGAATGTGTTATTGTTTTCATAAGAAACAGGTTCATATTAGTTAATGTTCTTATATTATGAAAGAGTGAAGTAGAAATGTGGATTTCAAGTAAAAAAAACAACAACATTCACTGTGTTAAAAACACATGACCACAACTGGAGATAAAAATAAATAAATAATTGCAGTGATAATCTCAGGAATTTCTGTATTGTAGTCATAATATGTAGGCATCTGTGAGCCACCACAAAACACCTATAGAGTAGAAATGTAGACAGAGACGCTATGATTTAAAAAAATCTAAATGTTTAATCATACCTAAACTATTATGAGTCCATGAATGGCAAATACTGTAGGTCCACTGCAGATACTGAGAACTAAAGAAAAGAAAAGAAAAGCTTTCACTCTGCAGGAAGTGAAGCACCAAAGTAAAATTAGAGCTGCTTAGTAACACTTCCCCCAACTGTTGTTGTCACGAAAATAATGATGTAATGTAAAAGCCGAACGAGTAGACTTAGTTTAAATGTCTACCACCAGAGGTCGCTGTTACACTGTACGTGAATTAGGAGAACGCTTAACAGACGAGAAATGAACACTTTTCGAACGTCCACTTAAAACCTCCCTCATTTTGTCCGGGTAGCCTACCATTAATTCATGCAGAGATAAAATAATAATAATAATAAAAAATGAATAATAATAATAATAATGATAATGATAATAACATAAATAAATAAATAATAATAAAAAGGGGCGGTGTGTTGGCTTCGTATGGAAATCACCTTTCTGTGAAAAAAAAAAAGAAAAAGAAAAAAAAGGAAAAAGTAAAACATTCCGTCTAGCTATTTTTTTTAGGTGTAAATCAACCTACATGATATCTTCATCAACTGAGTAAAAACCCACTGTTTGTATGTTGGGGTTTTTTTCCGTCAATCTAGGAATACTTCTTTTGTTTTTATGATCGTTGAGATTATTACTGACGTGTGTAGGGCGTGTGATCATGTCGGTTTACAAAAAGCGCAACATGTGCTGTTTGAAAATTCCGGTGTGGTTTTGCAATGAAACTAACTGACAAACAGTCAGAGAGAGAGAGAGAGAGGAAGAGACAGCAGCGAGGCGGAGGGAGGCAGGGGAAGGGCCGCAGAAATGTCAAACTACTTCACTTGACGCTAGATGGGTTCTCACTCTTTGATTCATCACATACACAGCGTTGAAAATACTTTTAATTAGCTCCTGTAGTGTTCCGCTGCTCTCCTAACACCACAATGGACTCTAACATTATGGAGATAATAGAGGAATTCATGGAGAGTGCGTTGGTGCAATGGGTACGTCATTTATCATTTATCGCTCCCATTTTAAGGAAAGGTCATCATTTTTAGAAGCAGAGAGAGGAGGAGAAAAAAAAGAAAATATAATCTGAAGAAACAATGTAGAAACGGTTGCACTGCTGCACTAAACTTCATATAAGCTTGTTTTAGCAATGAAAAGTAAGGTGTCATTAAAAGCATCACTTTCCTGTGTTATACCTACACAAACATACCTAAAATAGCTAAATAAAGTACTCAATTCAGGCTTGATACTTTCTTGGCATTGTTTAGAACAAAACAAACACCCTACTTCTCCTTTTGGCAGCTTCCCTATAGTCTCTCAATGAGACTATTTTCTTCTCCCGGCATTGAAACTTCTGTGTCCTTGGGCTGTCACTGATTTGTAAAATAATTAAAGGTATACTGCGTTTAGTTTGCTGTGTTTTGAACAGGCTGAATTTTCTGCTGGGTTTTCAACATGGCAAATTAATCAGCCCAGGGGGATTTATATCCCTGTCTGGTCAATGAACATTGTTTACAATATAATGTTGTACTGTGCTGAACCTTGCAGGGGATATTCTCTGTATTGTTATCCTCCACTAAAGAGGGGTCAGAGGTCAGGTTCAACGCCTGCAGCCAGCCAAGGTTTAGTGGCTGAAGGACTCTTCAGCTGAGCTGTTATTTATGTACATGAGGGCTTCCACTGTGCTTCACATATGATGAAGGACATCTAGTGTAACAGCTCTGTTCCTCTGCACACTTTACACTCTTCCTCACCTAATCAGATGAACCAAGTCGAGCTGGTTGCTCTGTTTACAGACTATGCAATTTTTAGAACGTACAGGTGGGAATAAGCCTCATTATATTGCAGTTTGCATTGGCCTGGCTCTTCTTAGAGGGAGAGAAACCTTGGCTGCGGTCCTGCCTGGTTGCCTGTCACTGTGAAGTGCTTCCCAGTGTGAGAGCATAGATCCCACCTGTCCAGACAGGTGCTCCGACTCAAGTGGCTTCCTGCACTGTCGAAATGTTTGCAATACTCCATCTCCCCCGCTTTCTCTCTCTGTCTCTGTCTGTGTACTTTCTCTGCTCCTGTGTCTGTTTTTCTCCTCCTCTACCAACTTCTGCTACACATTTTCCCCTAATATCAAAACTGACTACACGATTCCTCCCTGTCTCTCACAGGTTCAGCTGTTTGAGAAGATGGTTGAGAGAGAGGATGGTATCTCTCTCTACAGCCAGTACATGGAAGTAAACTCAATAACCCAGAGTCCCCGGGACCGCTACATGAGGCTGACCAATGGGATTTTCCTCAATGAGGTCATGAGGGTCATGTAAGATTGATCAGATTTCTATTGCTTCATTAGCTTGCTGCCATGCACAGTATGCAGTAGAACGGACAACCAAACAAAATAAAAAATATTCGAAGAACATGCTGTAACATTTCCTAGCCTTTCATTAATGTGAGAAAAAAAAATTGAAGTAGTAATCTTGTGACAGTGATGTAAAAATCCTAATGGGATGCAAAAATTGTTCTAAGATATTATAAATACAATAACTTAAACAACAAAACAGTGGAAACTGAAATAACAAAAAAATAAAATAAAAAATCTTCAAATTTAAAGGTCAGTCTTGATGCACAAACTATGCAACAACGTGTCAGTCTTACTCACTATCAATGACTTTGGTACATATTAAGCCATCTCAATATCTTCTTAATTTCTAAATAAAAATTGTTCAAGCATTTTCTTGATCTTTGTTCTTGATTGGATGAAAACACATCTTTCTCCTCTGGTACAACAATGAGGTTCACAGGTTCTGTTTTTCATAAAGGGTCTGGTTATCAGACAAAACACGTCATCACATGTGGTACATCATTCATAAATACCCGGGGAGAAATGTTTATTTCTTTAAGAATCCTTACTATCATCATGTCTACTTTCTGACCAAAATTACACAAAACCAATGATGTTACCTTTTTGTTTAATGCAAAATTTGCACAAAATGCAGCATTAACAAATTCTAACAAAAGTCTGTTAAAGCTAACAAATAACTTTCAAGATGTTGAGCATGCTAACAAACTGTCTTGACATCAGTATGAATGGCTCAGCATTGTAATCATGTGTAAATGTTGGCATAAACATTGAGCTGAAAGCTTGTACTATGCTGTGCATAGTACAAGCCTCTCACTGCTTCTCGCATGGCTGTAGACTCTTAGATTTGTTCTATACTTCCATGATGTCATAAACATTCATCACGTTGCCATTTGTAATCTCACATTGTTCTGCAACCTGTGTGAAAGGATGGAATAAATGTATAATCCATACTTACTTACAACTAATGACAGTGTATCATGATGTGGTGTTTTGCACACTGTATGGGCATGCCTGTTAGTTATCTCTGCTGGATTCCTTACCTTCATATTCAATTTCCTGGAGAATAAAATCTTGTCTTTGTCAACTGGCAAGATGCGATGCAGTCAGCATTTGTAGAACAGCTGATTAATTTGGTGTGACCTAAGCCACGTTATTCTACTAAATAATTGCATGTCGATTCTCTCTGCCCGTGTCTCAGGCTAATTAAAATTTTATTCACTCGCTGCTTATGCACTGTTGTATAAGGAAGTATCTGGAGTGATGTGGTGCTGGGCTGTTTGTGTAAGCTGCAGCTAATCAACGCTGTGTTTCTTTTATGTTTGTCTCAGAGACCAGAACCCCAAAGTGGAGCGGCTTTACAACAGTGAGAGAAATGACCACATGCTGAGAGTCCAGAACTTTTCGATTTTAAATCGACACCTCAGAGCCTTCTACCAGGTGAGGGGGGGGGGGGGGGGGGGGGGGGGGGGGGGGGGGGGGGGGGGGGGGGTCACATCAGCTCATCAGCTGGGAAATCAGGAGTGATTGTCTGAGAGACAACAAAGCATGTAGGTCTACTGGATGTCTCAAGTAGATGAGCCCACTAAATGCCTTCATGGATTTTTTTTCCGTTGGAGAAAGCGAGCTCATTCCCTCGTTTTGAGTCTAATGATAGGCATATGGGTTGTCAACTTTGGCAGAGCAAGTCTTCTTTGAATACAGATAGGAATGTACAGTTGTTGTTTCTCAGGTATTCCCAAGACAGGCAATACAGAAGATGAACTGGTACCTGTGTCATTTGTAAAGTAGTTTCATGTCTGCATAATTAAAGCCCTAACACAACTTATCAGATGTCATGAGACATTGTTGAGCTGTTGTTTTTAAGGACATAGAGTTAATACTCTGTTTTGCAGACTACACATTCAGATGGAAATGCTCTGACTTGAGCTTCTTCTGATGTGGTTTAACAAACACATTTGAATAGACCCATTTGCTTTCTGAAGTATTTCTTGTAAAATATTTTGAAACATACTTTATGTACAATGGCTTTACTTTGAATGTACTGAAATGTCTCTCAGTTCATGAAGGGCTGAAATATTCTTCCTAAACATAAGTCAGGCCCACACCAAATGTCAGGGGAGAAGGGCTGATGGAGGAGGGCTCGAAAAACTATCTGTCAGGTCGTGAACAAGATGAAACTCAACCATCAGTCTCTACACACAAATATTTTGCCTGAGGAAATGTTAGAAAGTTTGAAGTGGGCACGAGGGGTGATGGAGCAATTGCATTAAAAAGAAGATGAAACAAAACAAAGAGCCCGTCCCCAGAAGACATGTCTTTGCTTATTATCAGGTAAATGAGGTGAGAAATATGGCAGCTTGTTTTTTTCTTTTCTGCAGTGGTGTTTTGGGTAATAAAAGTCTATCAAGCAGCAGTGCCTTGCATTGCATAATGTGCATTGTAGAAGCCTGTGGCATTAGAGGAAATGACACAATTGTTCCCCGCAGGATGATTCAAAGGCCTCTGTTCTCAGCAGAGGAAACCTCCCTAAGCAGCAGTCAGGTGGACTGAACATGCACTGCTTAGCTTGTCACCCAACATAGGAACACGAGTCTACAAGGTTTCACTTCCTCATTTTCAGTGAATCGCTAATGTCCCTTGAAAGCTCACAGCAGCACAAAACACTGGTGATAATTGGGAAGCTCATATCAGTCGGTGTAATTCAGAGTGCACTTAGAATAGTCTCCACTGTAGCTGCAGATGAGTTAGTTTAGTCAATTAGTTTCACATTGGTCACAGTTTTATTTCTTGCTGACTTTTTTTGGTGCAATGTTGCTGTGTGCGTTTGCGTGTGTGTTTGTATGTCAGATAGATACAATGACATAGTGTTTGTGGTCAGTGTAAGCCACAGCAGCGCTGCACAGCTTCTCAGTCCTTGTTTTTGCGGCTGTGACTTCAGCCTCTAACACAGCTTCTTTAATGCAATGTGTTCTGTTCTGTTAACTCTATTTTCCCTTCCTCTCCTATTATTCTAGTTGATTCTGTTCTAGTCTAGTCCATTCCATTCCAATCTGTTCTGTTGTACTAATCAGGTCTGATTGGTTTCAGTTTTTGGCGTTTCTTTGTTGCCTGTTTATTATGTTAATTTTGATCTTTTTGTTATATGTATCCAGTCTCTTGGATTTGGTTCTTCTATTCTTTTCTATACTTTTCTTCAGTTCTTTGTTGATTTTCTTCTGTTCTATCTGAGGTTATTCAGTTGTATAATTTCTGTGCTGTTTTCCATTATGCTCTTTATTACCTTCCCATTGTCTCTTCAGCTGATTATTCAAATCTGCTATAAACTTGAGTTATTTTTATTCTATTCTATTCTACATAATGTTTTTTTCCTACTCTTCTCCTGTTTTCTGTGCTCTGTTATTTTAATCGTGTTATTCTGTGTAAAATGTGAAATCCTTTAATGCACCTGAATGAAGACACTTTTCAGTTACTGGGTTTTTAAGTGCTAATTTCTCCTGCCTACTAATGTATTGACCCTCTACATTTAAAGACCTCTGTTTTCTGTAAACTGTGACATGTTCAAGGCTACTGCCTTGACATCCAGTAAATTACGTTTGAATTAACGTAAAAATCTACAGATTAAATCTGGTGTGCTCATTAAGTGTGTGCTCATAAAGGCAGTACCAAAAACAAAGATGAAGAAAATGAGAGACAGCAGACATTTAAAGCAATACTTGGTATGTATAAAATGAAAAGCACTGACTCAAACAGGATAAAGTGGAAATATTGACCTAAAAGTATTACAGATGGTTTTTAAATCTCACCACTGCAGCAGACAGCATGATGAAAAATATGATCCCAAATTTAGGACTATTCATAAAAATGTCTTTATTTTTCAAAGTCTGAGAGAATCAGAAGTCTATTATAATAATATTGTTATTTTATTATGTTATTGCAAAGAGTTACACTTAAGAGTACCTATAAAAAATAATGTAAAGAGAAACTGCAATATAATCCTTTTTAAGTACAGATAAAAGCAGCATGTATTATAGGTTGTTATTAATCTCTGATGTAAGCATGGTATATCATTTTACCATGTGATGATGTAGAAATATAATGCAGGAGGGAATCTGAGCGATTAGCATCTTGTGTGTATGTTGGCAGTAAGAAGCAGGCAAGGCGACTGTTAACGGGAAGACGTGATTTTGCCAGTGACAAGCAGATTTTATATAATTTTGTAGTCCAGCTAATCTCATGCAGAAGTCTGTTTGGCACTGTAAACCATGAGCTGCATGATTAGCAACACAGATCTGCAGTGGCTAATATCCTACCTGACCTGAAGGAGTCGAAACTTCAGGTTGGCTGCACATGCCACTGATACCAGAGTCACACATGATGGATCTTCTGAAGAGAGGGCAACCTCTATCGGTACTTTTACGTTTACATTGTATAGTTGATTAATTCAGTTTTAGAGAGAGCTGTAGTTGTGACTTTTGTGTGATTTTGCATCAGTGGATTGAGGACAGGATTTGAACAGACTTTCTGAGCAGTTGGTAAAGAAGCTAGCCAACAAAATGTGTGGCTCTTTGACAGAAACATTTTAATTAACAGACAAATTGATCCAGTCATTCTTAGTTTAGTGCAAAAGTAAATAAAGTGATAACATATCAGGAAAATGTCCCGGCTGGATTTTTTTTTTTAATAAAGTAGTTTTCATGCCACTATGGTTTTTACCAGATGATAATGTAAGAGGAGCCGCGAGTCCACATTATCATTATTGCTGCCAGTATAGCCAGGTTTCTGGACGGGGACCGATTGAGGCTTCTGCAATCCAGATTGATTCAGCAGAATTTAGAATATGCCAAGAGATTTGTCCAATCTTTAATCAAAATTATAACTCAGTGAGACAAACTAGCCAGAGGGTTGGTGGTCCTTCTGCTGGTTCTAAATCTCTCCAATGCTACAACACAACAAAGATGCTTTGTAGCACAGGACCAAACTACAACAATCTGACTATATACTGTAGCCTTATTTATCCCGAGTGTATCACAACACAGTCAACAGCAGATACGGCATATAACACAAACTATAATACAACCACTCAGAAATAAGCTAAAATTAGAATTTAGTCACAGACAGGCAGTTGAAATTAAAGTTTGATTTTACTTTGGTCAAAAGGTAGACAAGGGTTAAACCAAGTAGGCAGCCAGATCAGGCAGACTAATCCAATAAACTGTGAAGCAGTGAATCATAAAACCATGGGTCAGGCATTAGGTCAGGAAAGCAGAATGAAGCCTCAAAAGCAGGCAAGTTTCACACCAGACAAGGTGATGAACTCGTAAAAAAAACTGCTAGTCTCATCAGAAAAATAGTGAGCAGGTGAGCGCAGATGGTGGAAACCGTTTTATTTCAGACCGGTCTGCAATAACTGTGAACGTTAGTAAGTGACAAAGAAAACAAGGCAAGCGTATAAACGAATGAATGTTTAGACAAAGATTGTTCAGAAAGGAAAGGGGGCACTACCTTTATCTTTTTGATAGCAGGCTTTGCTACCAGCCTGCACCTTTAGGAGACAAGCTGCTGGTCTTGAGTCCATGCATTCAGAAAGACAAGTAAAAGATGATGACCAGTATATTCACCCATGATTACAGATTACCCATTTTTAACAAGCCACATATCCATGTCTAATTTTGTTATGATGCCTTTTGGTTCATTTTTTACCATTTACAATTTGTGGTTCCGGGTCTGTTGGCGTTATTGTATTTCTGTGGATCAGCACTCCTTCAAGTGGTTTTCAAAATCTAAATTTGAGTACGGCATAAGCAAATATAA
This sequence comes from Symphodus melops, assembly GCF_947650265.1. Classification (NCBI taxonomy): domain Eukaryota; kingdom Metazoa; phylum Chordata; class Actinopteri; order Labriformes; family Labridae; genus Symphodus; species Symphodus melops. Next base: position 11,289,325 of record NC_136699.1, on the reverse strand, counting down.
CAGCTAATGTAAAGTAATCTATGCAATTTTAAAGCTTGTTTTTTTTAGTGTGGCATGCAAGCTTGGTAGAGAAAGCACAACTATCAAAATTCATACAGTCACTTTTCAGATCCTAAGATTACAAAGAACTCTATTGTGTTGTAACATAATGGGAAAAAGCAGCATCACAAACAGTTATCATTTCTTGTAATGGTTTTTGTGTATGACTTCAAGACATTGCTGCCTCATTACCAACATTGCGTGAATAGTCTTACAATGAGGGCAACAACAGAAACAATCAAAGTATTTTTTAACAGAATTGTACTTCCATCATCTGATCTGTTTCTATGTATTACAATTAAAGAACACTGAGCACAAGATACATTATACTAAATCTATACATAACCTTTTAACTTGGAAGAACAACATAGACGTTTGTCATATCAGATTTTCAGCTTTTCATTTACATCACAAGCTACAGGATGCTGGTGCAAAGTTTTTTGTTTACACCACAAGCTACAGGACGCAGGTGGAAACTTTTTCTGTTTTTGTTTATCCAAGCTCGCTGGGCAGACAGACAAGCTGATCACTAGGGGACTTTTTTTCTCTTAACTCAAATATATTCTTTTCTTCAGGAAGACTTGCAGCAGTTGATACTGATGCCTCTCCCGAATGTTGCCATCCTGGGGCAGGACCCCCTAACAGGTACAAGATAACAACACGATGCTATCAGTGCTGTGTCTCTCAGGCAGCGGCAAGAAAGTAATTATACTTTATATGAGTCCATATCTCTGCTATCAGTGAAACACATTAAGGTGATAATGATAGGGAGGATGGTGGTGGGGACGATGGAGATGATGATGATAATGATGATGATGACAGTTATTTCTGTGTCCTCAGAGGCAGCCGTGGAAGAGCTCAGACGACTGCTGCTGCTTTTACTGGGATGTGCAGTGCAGGTGAACACACTCTGACACTACATGACAGCACGCTCTTTATATGTTGATAATTCAACTCAGTATTGGGCCATATATAGTAGATCAATATCTAAAATCTTTCTTCACTTAGTTCACTTAGTTGAAAACAAATATATCATTATTATGAACAATCATACCAACAAGAGGAAGTTAGATCCAAGATTTAACCTTTAATCCCTGTCTGATTTGACCAAAATATTCTGTAAAAATAACAAATCCAGATCAAGCACCAACTCTGATTTTTCCTTTGGCACCACCCACAGGCCAAATGTAGATTATCTGCTGAGCAGTGGTGCTGATTCTTAAAATATCAGGGCTCCCATTTTGTCCCGTGAAAGAGTTAATCAATTACTTATACTTTTTGGTCTTGCACACAATAAGTGCCAGACTCAAATGCCCAATAATGTAGCTTTAGGCAATCTTTGCTTTGTTTTGTTCAAAAATAGTAAAACAAACATGAACAGGATTAAGGCCAGTATGACTTTTTTTTTGTCAGAATCCTGATAACCATTTTTTACAAGAATCAGTAACATTTAAATAAATTAAAAAAAAATGTTTTAAGGCTGATAAAGCTTTTTTTTTTTTTTTTTTTTTTTTACATCTGTCATTTGCATCTTGAACTACCAAATCAAACTATACAATATGATTGAGCTTCCTATTTCTACTTGGAATAACTCCTTTGTTGTGGTTCATCCAACAATATTGTAATCTGTCTTCTGCTGAACGAGACCTGATCAGATTAAACATCTTTGTCATAGCACCACATTCTGGTATGTCCAGCGTTGTTTTACATGCTTAAATACGCGAAAATAGAATTAACACTGTGTGCCCTCATGTCATATTGTGACCTGAACATGAGCTGTTTCTTTGTGTCTGAAAACATCTGACGCTGTGACACCCCAACGTGCACAAGGTGTGAGGGCCCTTTCTTCGCTGCTGTCAGCTTAAATTATTATTTTTATTATCTATTTTTATTTTAAGTTATCAAAAATCTTTTTAATTTATATATTCGGAAATCATTATGAAACAAAAGGAAAAAGAAACATCAAACATTATTTCTTAGAGCCATGAAAAAAAAAAAAACTAACTACTGTAGACTGAAGATATGAAAAACACACGGGAGAAATCTCATGAATATTTAGCTTTTCCTTTCTCCTATTTTTCCTATTTTTCTTTTTTACAAATTACTGTAATGAATAATTCATTAATGGTTTTTTATGTTTTTATGATAAGTTGCTTGCTTTAATTTGCGATCAAATCCAGCCAATGTCCAGTATGAATGAAAACACAAATGTATAAACTCTGATACTTCTTTGCCTGCAGTGTGAGAGGAAGGAGACGTTCATTCAGCAGATCCAGTCTCTGGACATTGAGACCCAAGCAGCCATCGCCAGCTGTATTCAGCAGGTCTGTTCAAATGCAAAACTCATCAAATGAAGGGACCAAGAAATAGAAAATGAATTCACAGACCGACCGTCAGTATGAGCAGATTTTATCCAGAGGAGACAAATCTAAATGGTGCTATGTATGATTTAGCAATGAATTTCTTCTCTGTCTGGCTTGTAGGCAGAGAGAGTGAACCTATTAGAGGTTCTGTTGGCGCTTCAAGGAAATGTGAAAATTAGCTGCTTGTTATTCTGCTGGCAGCCTTTGAAGGACCTCTGGGTGCCCCTTGCTGCCACCGTGGGATGGATCCTTCACCCTTTCTGTCCACCTTCCACCTCCACCTCTGTCACACCCCCTCTCTCTCCTCATCCCCATTTCTGTCATTCCCTGCTTCCTCTCCAATAAAGCTTAAATGCCAAGTTGTCCTCTTTTGAAAATACCTCCCGTGAATAATGGTCTGCATTATAAAAACAGCATGTTACATACCAGCGTGTCTGAATTACAGTAACAGCATGTAGCCCATCAGCCTATATGTGCGCAGGTTTCTCATCATCCTCATAAACTCCAGGGGAGAGGTCTTTCTGTGTGGATGGATGCACACGCAGCTTGCTGTTCATGTGCTGTTCATCTGAGGGCCGGATCAGGCCTGTCCACCTGAGCATTAGCTTTCAATGACTTATGTCGGGGTGTTTTGGACAAACTTCACGAATAGAAACATCCCTGTAGAAATCGCTGTTAGTCTGTACAGGTATACATCCCTGCTTGATATTCAAACAGCCTTTACACTGTTTGCATAGATCTGCCATTTTGCTTCCCAGAACCACATTGATCTTTTTACAGAGACCTGAGACACTGTCCTTGCTGCAGGTGACTCAGGATCCTCACATGGTGCTGCCGCTGAGGTGGGAGGAGCTGGTGGAGGTTGAAGGTGCAGACTTGCAGCTGGTGTTCAGCTCAATGGCCAAACAGATCCAAAGCCTGCTGGCACAGAGGGATACACACTTGGAGGTAAATATATACTGTAAACAGTGATAATAATAATTGACAGTTTGAGTATTTTTATTCTTTAATGTTAGATATAAACATTAATATCCCTTTATTGGAAAAACCTACCCCAGCTCTGCCTAAAGGTAACACACAGTGGGGTGATGTTGATCTTGTCGTCACAATTAATGTTAAAAAAGTAAGTAAGTGGAATTCACGAAAAGTTTTAATATTGTCTTAAATCAGGTGATAACGATAGAAAAGTAGGAAATACGGGAACATGAAATACAAGTAATATAATCCTAACTGACCTATTGATATATATACAGGTGATTAGAACTTGCTTAATTGGACACACGGAGACAGTATTTAAAAGTTGCTATTATTCACAAAACGGATGTTTTTTGTGCCTCAGTGATTTCAAATGGATCTTTTTGGATCTTACTCACTGTGGCCGAGTGTACTATAAAGAAACACTCCTGCTTCTTTGGTGCATAAAACTACGTTTGACATTAATGTATGAGACTTGTACCATCTTTTCCATTACACCAACATGATAATTGGAACATTCTATGTATTTTTCATGACATTATAAACAATTGATTAACTAGAAATACGGATATGTATAATTAAAGGCCGTATGTGCTTCCTCATTGCTTAATTGTGTCAGATATTTGATTATTATTTAATTTCTGCTCAGATCTCATATTCAGTTTGTGTCTTGTATTCAGTCACACTTCAAACTGATATTGAAGTAGTGTCTTAATTTGGCAGGCTGCAGGATGAATTCACTTTCTGAAAGTATGCTGTGGTATTTGAGGTTTTTATATAAACAACTTTTGTGGTCCATGAATGTTTATAAAAAATGAATAGAAATGAATGAAATATAACTAGAGGTGCCCTGTAGGGATTATATCTAAAGTATTTTTAGACTTACTACGAGGAGCAAGGTTTATTCTGTATTTATTCAACCATGAAGAACAACAGCCTTTTTTGCCACAATAATTTTTTCATCATCATTTAAACCTTCAGCAACAACCGTGATATGACATCAGACAGCGCAGCATACGATATTGGATTGCAATTAAATCATTTCCCAAACTCACATCTGAATCTGATGAAATACAGGCTCTCCTTGCTCTCCTTTATTAGATTGTGTTACCACATACATGAATTTGTATCGCTTTGGCGACAAAGGGGAATTACAAGCAGAGAAAAGCAATTTGACATTATTTTAAACCCAAGTGTTCAAATACTTATGACAATGTTCATGCAGTCAGTGTTAAATGAAGAGACACATATTTTTCACTACACCAAACTGTCTGTTCAAAAGGTTTACAATTGCCTCTCATTCTTTATTTTTTTGCTCTTACAGTAGTTCTTATAATTTGTGTTTTCTTCCTGCACATCTTTATTTCTCTCTCCAAATACTTCTGTGGTCCTTCTTCGTCATCCTTCCCTCTCTCTCTCTCTCTCTCTCTCTCTCTCTCTCTCTCTCTCTCTCTCTCTCTCTCTCTCTCTCTCTCTCCTCATTTCTCCCCCCCCCTTTTCTCTGTCTCTCAGAGGATGGCTGAGCTGTGTCGAGAGCGGGAGGCCCAAGTGGATTCAAGCAACGAGCTCCTTGGAGGTCGCAGCGAGGAGCCACCCCAAGGTCTGGCACTGCAGTTGGCAGACAGCAAGGCCAAACTCCGCCGCCTCAAACAACAACTGTGAGTGTGTGTGGTTGTGTGTGTGCCTGACAAAAGACAGATACTCAAAAAACCTTTGAAGAAGCTAAGAGAAAGGTCAACTTGAAAAATGGGCAATTTAGTTTGACACACGTCAAAAAAACAATCTGACTTTGTTCTCATAAACCATTAAGAACAAATGAAGTCTAATACTGTAATCTGATTCATACAGTCTATTACATGTAAATAATAAAGCTCACGGTTGGCCTCAGTCTTTATTTACTGGTTTGTTACCAATTCTTTTCTTCCTTTTTTATACAACTTTATTTAAACTTTATTTATCCCCATTCTAACAAACAAAACACTGCTCTTATCTTATTTGAACAGCTGAATTATTTTTATGTACATATGTACTGTAGCGACATATGTTTGGATGGGCTCAGTCTGTAGGGACTTTGGTTAGAAACCGGCTGGCCGGCGGTTCAGGTGCTGACCTGAGAATATGGAAGTTGGTCTGGTTGCTGCAGAGGTGCCAGATCACTTTCCAAGTTGCCTTTGAGCCATGCACTGAACCCCCAACCATTCTGGCACTCACCCTCCGCAACAGTCTCACTCTGACACCTCTCCACTTGTGCATGCCCACAGTTCCTGTTTGTGCATGTGTGTATTTCGAGCCTATGTGTTTGAACAGTATGTCTCTCAATAACAGTGTGAAAGCAGAATTTCCCTCAGGGATTAATAAAGTATTGAATATAAAATGAAATATGAGAAATATCTAGTTGACGCATAAAGAGCTAGAAATTGGTTTTAAGAATTAAGTGATTTAACTTCTTCCTGTTTCATGTCTGACTTGTTTTTGCAGTGAAGATAAAGGGGATCAGATATTGGATTACACTCAGGAGATTCAAACCATGGAGGAACAGCTCAAGAAACTTCAGAAAGAGGTACACACACAGCTTGACGTTGTAGTGCCAGAAACGTCCCAGCTGTGGATGCACAGAAACATTATTTCACTCATAAAACCTAACTAGTTTGGCAAAAGCTGTGATAGACTGCACATCAGGCCTGAAAACACTGCAGCACAGCCAACAGCATGAAAACCAGGTGGCGCTTAACAACCAATAAGTCAGTTCCTTTTAAGGTTATGTATTTAGCTAAATTTGACTGCACACATTGCTGCCAAATACAGTTTAGTCCAGAGGAACACTGCTGAACTCGAGAGTTTAGATTTTCAGAGTATGGAAGAAAATAAACCCATGGTCTGCGATAATGTTAGGTGAGCATACTTCCGGGTCAAATAAGCTGTCCCTATTCGTTTACTTAGGAGGACTTATCTTACAGACAAATACACTGAAAGATTTTGTAATAGAATTTAAGTTTTCAAAGTTAAAAGATTTAAGGATTTGGGGGGCACTCAAATATCCTTTCAACTGCAAAATCATGACCTTCATCGAAACATTGTACTAACATTGTCTTAAAGGACCGATATTTAAGATATCTACTAAATTAAATCATAAAATGTCCTCTCTATATTGGTCCTGAATGGTTCATAAATGTTTTAACCAGAGGTCGAAGGCCGTTTTAAGGCATCCCCCACATGGCCGTTTGGATGCCCTTCAGTTTGCAAGACAAATGTCAAACCAACAGGTGCTGGAGCAATGAGAGTGTGCAAGTGAACTGGTATAATATAACTGATTCTACCTGGCCTCAAAAGAGTCGACATTTTACTAATAAGCTTTCATTTCTAATAAGTGAAACTAGGATAAATATTTAAGATGCTTTATAAAAATGTAGAGAGGTTCGAACTCACAAAGGTTTCATGGCCGATGCAGAGCTTGTTAAACACTGAAGCTTTAGTGTCCGCGGCATGGCGACCAGCATGCACATCGACTTGAGGGAGGAGGGGGTGACGTGGGACAGCTCTCTCCAGTGTTTTGAATTTGGACGGCAGCACCAATTTTAAACACCACGTCTCAAAGTTACATGTTGCTTCTTTAACAGTAAGATCTTGTGGAAAAGAAGAAAGATATTAACGTCTTTCTATTACGGGGCAGCTGTGGAAGTGAAAGGTTGAGGGTTCAATCCCCCAACTGCTGCAGCAACATGCATATGAATGGGATTAGTTACATTACAGCCATCAGTGTGTGAATGGGTAGGTGAGACCTGCAGTGTAAAAGACTTGAAAATCGCTCCACAAGCTCGAGTCCGTTTATTAGACACACAACACCCACACAAACTCACACTCCTCTCCTTCTTTCTGAAGGCTGTGTCAACATTTGCTTCATTGCACTTCCCAGATCGGATCACAACCTTCTTTGACCTCATCCCCATTGGTATATGAATGTGTGTGATGTGTGTGCGGGTTGGTGGGTGTGCGTTTCTCTGCAGAACCGTTTTCTGCAGGGGGAAGTGAGGGGCATGCGTGCGCTTCGGGACGAGCTGGACTGCGCCCGAGAGCGAGCTGCGCGGACTGAGCATCTGCAAACTGAGCTTCATAGCTGTAAACACAGATTGCGCAGCCTGGATCTAACGCGCACTCAGCTGAAGGTACACTCACACACACACACACACACACACACACACACACACACACACACACACTCACACACACACTGCAAACTCACAAGTCACAACACAAACTTTTGATCAAGGCACTTGCACCAGACAGAAACCATGAAGCTCAGTGACATCCATCCACACAATTAAATAAAATTAAAAAAAATATGTCTGCAAGCTGCATGTGGGAATCTCCCAAACAGAAAAAAACAATTATACGTAAAGGGCTCAGTATGCATGTCAATACACAAACAAACACTCTTAAACTGCAACAGTAAAGGTCACATCAATGAAAGCCTCTCTTTTATCCTCTGAGTTGCTGTTCTTCTTCAAAAAGAAGTACAGGTAATCTCAGAAGCAATATATTGGCTCTAACAGCCCTGAGCATTTCAGTGGTGAGTGAGTGTGAATAACTCTGAAGCCCAGAGAATGAGATTATACAATGTGATGTAATCAGGATTTACTGCTCTGAGCTGCTTCATTGACAAAGAACAGGAGTATAGCTTTAGTTATTGGAGCTTTTACACTTAAATGAGATTTATTCTAGGGTAGTATAACTGTTCGCAGGCAGAAAATGTGCTCATATCCTTGTAAAACAGCCCACAGTGTCCTCACTATCACCTACTCAGTTTTTTTTTATTTATTCCACCCTCCTGCTGCATCCCTGTGACGGAGAAAATTAGCGAGCAGGAGGAGTGTTTCTCAGGTTTGGGTTTTGAAATAAGTTTCACAAATTCACTGTGAAGTCCTGCGTGGTCGGCAGAACCAGAGTAACAAATGTTAAATCTGTAGAAAATCAAGACCGACTAAAATATCATTGACATATTGCTTTTTTTTGTCATAGTTTTGGCCACCATTTTTACAAGAACATTTTCAAACTTTAGTTAGAGAATAAAGAGTAGAAGAAAAAGAAAAAGTTAGGCCCTACACTTAAGGTTTTCAAATATTCTATACAATATGTTCATGGTTAAATAATCACTATATTGCTGTCTGGCCTGTAACATTTAGTTACACCTTTAATAACGATTACACTTATTTTTCTGCCAGGATATTTATTTGTATTTGTCAAACTGCTCTGTTGATGCAGCTTGTTAGCTTAGCATAACACGTGGAAGGCGCATGGAATGACCTTGCCATACATGGACTTTGTCGTAATAACTAATAACAGTGTATGTATGAGAGGGAAAGAAATAGGACAATATCTCTGGTTATAAACAACATTTTAAAGAATTATAAAAGAATGTTACGATAGTTAAAAAAAACCCCTCAATGCCAGTCACATGTATTGGAAGAAGATATAAGGAAGATATATTTTAAGGCCAAAGGTCTGAATTTGTGGAGTCTGATTTCTTGTTTTTCACGTCTGCTGTCTGTCTCTGCACGGCGCCCCCTGCAGGAGCAACAGCAGCTTTGTGCCGCACTGCAGGAGACCAAATCTCTTTTGGAAGAACAGCTTGCAGACGCAAGGACGCGCTGCTCCTCACTACGGGAGCTTGAGAGGGACAATCTGCTGCTGCGTCAGAGAATCATAGATGTTGAAGCAGTGGGTGTTAATTATTTTATTCTGTCTTACAGTTTGTTAAAAAAGGAAATTTCTTTTGGCAAATTCTTTTCCACATGCATGCCAGCTAAAAAATTTGGCAGTAGGATCTAAGAATGAGTTTGTAGGTTTTGGAAATTATCAGTAGTTATAAACTGTCTGTGCAGCACATCAGTTGCATGTTTTTTATTAAAACTATGTTAAATTGCCTCGTCCCTATGAAATAAAGATGAATTAAATGAATTACTTATACGGCAAATGAGTAGGATTTAATGGCAAAGACCCTTATCTAATGTGCCCTTTCAAATGTGTGTGTGTGTGTGTGTGTGTGTGTGTGCTTAGGAGCGTGATACCGAAAGGCAGCGAGTTGATGAGCTGTTGGAGATGAATATGAGCCTTGAGGCCGACTTGAGGATCGGCAGCAGCGGCAACAATGTTTCTGCTCCGGTTCACCATCCGTTCCTCCAATCAGGAATGGACTCTGACGAAGAGCTGAGCGAGCTGATTGGTCAGTGATCCTGTCTTTTTGCACCTTGTCATTTAGGACATTTCATTAACTGATAAGAGAAAATATGTTCAGGCAGTAAAGGCCCACAGGTTATCAATCTACAACAACTGAGAGAATCTCTTCATACAGTTCTCCTTTTCTTCATTTTATGCCTGCATCTTTCTTTTCCCTCTGTTCCTGCTTTATTTTTTATTTCCCTCTGCCTCAGATCAGAAGCCACTGAGTGTGGAGGTGGGTGAGGCTTCAACGCTGAGGCTGCTTGGAGCCGAGCAGGAGAATGCAGAGCTGAGGAGACGACTGGAGGAGCTGCTGGCCCAGCAGGAGGTCAGAGTTCAGGGGTTTGATCATTCTGGCCTCAAAAATAATCTCAGACAGTTCAGCGCTTTCTGGCTAAAGGTTAAGGCAGGTCATCATGATTAGGATCAGACTTTAATTAAGAAACAGTATGGGAGATCAGTAAGAGGGAGAGTTCATCTTCAGAAGCAGAATATGATATGTAGCATAAATAAAACATTTTCACATGCTTCAGCTGTGGTTTATATTTGATATGATCAGCATGTTGAAAGAAACATTTCAGCCAAGAATATTTCATGTGAATTCTAGTCGAATAACATTTCAAGTCACCCAGACATCACTACAGTCAGACATGAAGAGTCTCGCTATCTGGGCTCACAGCATGTAGATTTAAATGAAACAGGAAAAGCAAGAAGCAACAGTTGGAGGAGCTAAACATCCGTCTCCTCTGGCTTCAGGCTGATTTGCCAGATGCAAAGGATGAGTTGGATTGCCTGGAGATGGAGCATCAGAACACGCTCAAAGAGGTGAGCTGACAGAAAAATAAAATCTCTTTCAAAACATACTCACTGACACTCACAATCACTTTCTTGGTAGATTGTTTTGCACAAAGTGAAACTCACTGCAGAGTCATTTGTTTCTCCAAAAACGTGTATCAGTCAATACATAAAGCAACACGAACCTCCACATACTCATAGAAATACAAACATTATTGCATAGACGCACATCTTTAATATAACCATCTTCTATTGATCAACTTAAAATTTTATGTGAAAAAGTTTTCGCGGTAATGGCACAGTCGTTTAAATACTGTCAAGATGATACATGAAGGCTGCTTCATATTGTGTCAGTCAAACTGGTCTGCACTGTTAAGAGATTTCGGTGTTTATTCATGTAGAACATCCTCTCTTCCTCTGTCTGTTTTTTTTTTATAACCAATGAAAATCGTTGTAATTGATCTCTGAAAGGAGCAAAAGAAAAGAATAAAGACAAAAAATTGAGAATTCTAGAGAAGCATTGACAATGCACTTCCATTGTCTCCCTGTTATACTTTTCAGTGTCAAAACTTGAAGAATGAAAATGCCACTTTGAAGCAGCGTCTGGAGCAGCTGGTGATTAAACTGCAACTCCTTGAAGAAAAGAGGAAAGAGGAAACAGTGAAGAGTCATGGCAGGGAAGAGGAGGAGATGGTGGAGAGAGGAGTGAAGGGCTCTGAATCCTGTAGGGGACAGGGTGTAGGAAGGGTGATGGAGGAGGGGGGAAGAAGAGGAGAAATTATTGGGACCAATAGGGAAGCAGGAGTTGGGGAAGAAGTGTTCCATGATCAGGCAGGAAAAAGAGACCTGTGTGATGAGGAGGAAGAGACCAAAAGGAGAGGAGAGGCAGAGGGAGGGCAGAAAGACAGAGAGAAGCAGGAGAAAGAAAGAGAAAGAAAAAAAGAACAGGCAGCAGTGACAACAAGCTCAGAGATCCAAAAGCATCCCGGAAGTTTAGAAGAATATACAGAGGTCTCGGATGCGCACCAGACTGTCTGTTCCCTGTCTGGTGACAATGTGGAGCTTCTAACAAAGCAGCTCCAGGAGGCCCAGGACGAGGCTGACAGGCAGGCGATGTTGGCCCAGGATCTACGCTCCAAACTGGGGGAGCAGAGCAGGAAAGCCTGGGAAGCTGAGCAGAGGCTGGTTGTCCTGGAGGCTGAATTGCATCATCTAAAGAAAGCTGCAGAGAGTCTGGGAGACGCCCGCAGACAAATAGAGGTATGTTTGGACGGACTCATGGATGGATGGATGGATAGAGTGGGTGATAAGAGTGAATAGATGAGTGGATAGGGTGGATGGATTGCAGTTTGGGCAGATAGATGAAAAAATGGAGAGAAGAATGAGTGATTTTATGAAGTGTTGAATGGAAGGATGAGTGGCTGGATGTATAGATGGATGGACTTACATACATACAGAGGGATGAGACTGAAAGGCGAACAGATAGTTTGATAGTTTGGTGAAAGGATGGATATACAGATGGAGGCATGGATAGATACAGACGTCTATATTGTTAGATACACAGCTAATATCCTACCATCACCACTCAGGCTCTTCACTCGGACGGTCTGGTTATGGAGGAGGAGTTGTGCCGCCTACGGAGCCAAGTCGACCTGCACAGGATGCAGACCACAGTCATCGCTACTCTGGAGGGAGAGAGGGCTGCACTGGAGAGAGACAGAGACACGCTACGCAGCACAGTGGACGCCCTGCGCACCGCCCAGCGCAAGGTTAAAGAATATACACGCATCAACACACACGTACACACACACACACACACACCTACACTCACACACACACACACACACACACACACACACACACACACACACACACCATGCATCCGTGACACCAAATATTTTAATGTCCACAGCAGATGTCATTTTACTTCAGGAGGGATGGACCGGGGAGTTGAGATAAAGGGGAATATTTATGATGTATCTTAAATCCTCAGTGACATTATTTTATTTTGTCATCCTTCTGAAAAAAACATCCAAACATTAAACAGACTACATTAGATAGAGAGTCTTATGTGGTCTTGCATTCAAATCTAAAATCTTATTATATCTTTGCACAGAGAAACAGTTGTGCAGGACTTTGATTTACTAGCATGACATTAAAAAAGATAATTCAAGGTGCTTAGCATGTTATTACTGTCTCAGCATTGAGACAGTAATAACATGCTAAGTTTTATAGACTAACAAGAATCCTCTTCAAAAGGGCAATAAGAGATCATGGTTTGGGTACAACTGCAGAGCATTTACACAGGTGAAAACACCTCAGTTCAGACACTTCATTGCAGGATGTATAAAAAGATACATTCAAATTCTGTTACTTATGTAATATGAAGTAACATTAAAAGCCATCAGAGAGACTGCAAGCCAAGGAAAAAAAAACTGTGCTAAGTCAGCATTAAAGAAATACCATAAAAGGGATTCATGAATACCTCTGTTTCAGACAGACATAATCCTTCTTCTTATATTAGAATATCCAACTCTATTACCCAGCATGCTCTTCTACACTGCAGCTTCATTCTTTGTTGTGGCTGTTACAGATTACACAAACATTCCCGTACATATATTTTATGTACACAGCTAGTTATGGGCATCGAATAGAGGGAAACAACAACACTTGAAGCTGATGATATTTGTTAGTGACCAAACACAATGTTGTTTGATAAGGACATTTAAAAGTAAATGTATATGCTTCAACAATAAATCCCTTTTTAGAATGATAAAATACATGTACAGTCACCAGATCAAAGTTGTTTCATTTCATTACCTGGTGATTTACTTCATAAGAACAGAGTAGTTTCCAGTTATGTTTGAGGCCAACTTTGTATTCTGACCACCAGAATGCAAAGCCAGGACAAATTTATGGAGATTATAAAAGTGTGTGTTAAATGAAACATAAAGTGCACTCTAGCTCTTTCAGCTGTAGGGGTAAATAAAACCCAAATAAGAAATTACAACTCATCCACAACCTTTTTCTCTTTCTTTGCTCCTTGTGTTTCTCTGGGTTTACTTAACTCTTCTGTATTAAGTGTTGAGCTGATTTGGTCTTTTTATGCAGAAAATTGAGAATACCTGGCACTGTTGTAAATACTAATTTGATTTTCATTTCAACAGGAAGTATGTTAGGTACATCTTGTCAAAGACATTTATGTTAGCAAAACCACAAGGTTTAGTTAATAAAAAGGTTGATGAAAACATAATGTGATGGTTTGCAAAACATTAAAAGCCCATATTTACTTAAAATAGCACAAAGACAGCAAACTAAATGATGATACAGACAACGCATTTCCAAAAGTTGGGAAAGTGGCAACAAAAGACTGGAAACAAATGTGAAATACCTTAAAAGAAAAACACCTGCTGGGACGATTCAAAGCTACTCAGGTAAACCGGCAACAGGTGAGCAACTTGATTGGGTATAATGTCTGAAGTAAAAACAGGGACATAACAATGCAAAGTATCTGTGGAATTCATCATCTACAGCACATAATATGATCAAAGAGTCTGAGAATCTGAATCAACCTCTGTATGCAGGGCACAAGACCAAAAACCCCACACTGGGTGGCCATGACATTCAGGCCCTCACACAGCCCTGCATTTAAAACAGACTTGATGCTGTAGTGGGCTCAGGAACACTTCTCAAAAACATCTGTGTACGCAGTTGATCTCTGCATTCACAAATACTGGTTGAAACTTTACCATGCAAAGAGCAAACTGTCAATAAACCAGATTCAGAAATGTCACCAGAATCTCCAAGTAAAGGCTTGTTGGAAATGAACTGAGGTTGAGGTGAAAACTGTCCTGACGAGTCAGAACCGGATCTACTGTTTGAAATCCTGTCCCCGTTGGAAGTCCTGTTCTCTGGCCTAGAGAGGAAAGGGGTCATCCAGCTTGTACCATTGCACAGTCCAAAAGCATTGGTGCGCACTATATAGATAACTATGCATCTGCAACGTTGAAGGTTTCTGAGCAACATATGCTGCAGACCGCTGATGTGGAAAATCTTTGAGGAAGCCAAGAGAGACATCATCACTAATCTACATGCACTCTTTTAGGTTTAGGTAAAGTATGTTGCTGCTTTAGAAAGAAATCTAACACAACCAAATGCATAGTTATGGTTCCCAATGTATACACAATTATATCATACAGATGCAGAACTTGCACACACTTGACACTGACATGATCTCTCTCCTTCTCTCTTAGTACAATACATGTAAGTGATCAAACACAAACTGTGTCTTGACTGAAAAAAACCATACTGCCCAATATTTTTTTTTCTTTGACACAATGTCTTTAACTGTTGCCTATCTTTATCACAAACCTTTCTGACTTTGTTTCTCCTGTGTTTTTTTACCTTGTATAAGATGAATTAACACATTTCCCTTTTTGCATTGTGTGCTTGAAAGTTGTTGTCTATTAGCATCTATAATTTAATTGTGTCTTTTGCCAGGGTGACCAGTTAGAGCTCAATGTTCAGGCTCTCAGGTCTGAGCTGGAGCGTCAAAGTCGGAGTTTGGAGCTCTCTCGACGTCGGGAGGAGGAGCTTGAGAAAGAGCTCTGCGAGGCCACGTTGGAGGCTCAATCTCTGGCTCGAACACGAGACCAGGCTCTGCTGGAGGCGTCGCGGCTGGAGCAGGAGAAGGAGGTCTGTCAGACGGAGCTGGATGGCCACAGGAAAGAGGGGAGGCAGAGAGAGAGGGAGGCAGCGAGGCTGAGGCAGCAGTTGGAGAGTACAACCTTGGCCCTGGAGCACAGCAACCAGAGAGTTCGAGCTCTGGATGCTGAACACAGGTACACACAGTGCACACACTTAACCTCCATCAAGAGCTCAGGTATGCAATTAACTTTACAAGGCTTAAGAGAGAGCTCCTTGGCTGCACTTTGCATTTATCTGTTGTTTACTCAAGCTATGTCTCACCTTTACTGTGGCTGCTGGTGTGTGTGTGTGTGTGTGTGTGTGTGTGTGTGTGTGTGTGTGTGTGTGTAGACATGTATGTCAGCAGCTGTCTGAGTCAAAGGAGCTCTGCACTCGGCTGCAAGACCTGGAGAAAGAGTTTGGTACTCGATTGAGAAGCATGGAGGAAGGTCAGCAGCACATGCAAGAGCAGTATGCAGATGCTCAGGCCAAGATGACATCTCTATCACAGGTGTGTGTGTGTGTGTGTGTGTGTGACCCGATTAGTGTTTAGTCAGACTAATAATCTCTATCAAGATGTAGAGGAGCTAAAACACAGCCAAGCAAGAGTTTTATAAAACTAAGTTTCCCCCCTATGATTTGAATTCATAGTAATCCATTCTATGAAGACTCTATGTCTATAATGCTTTTCTTTATTTTGTGTTCATATTATAATATTTAGTACACAGCAGTATTTGCAGTAGATTTTTCAGTGGACACTGTTTTTCCACACTAGAATGAAGATTGAAACTTGAGATATGTGGAACAGATCAAAGCGGCTCCAGTGACATTGTTTCTGAGATGCTTTCTCTTATTAAAGTACATTTGTCTGTCACAGTTTTATTTACGACTGGCTGATGCAAAATGAAAAAAAGCATTCACTACTGAAGAATGCTTCTTTAAGACCTGAAAAAACATTGGTATTCCTTGTCGTGAGGTCAGGGTTTTTGTGACAGGGATTTTTGTTTTAGATGCCTGAAGATATGACTGTGGTAAAGTATTAAAGTATTTTAACTTCTGTGAACGAATATTGTTTTACTTAAATCAGTAAAAAGCCACATCTGTAAATTTCAAGTTTTAAAATTTTAAGTGTCTTCATGACAACTGAAGTGTAATTTGGAAGTGAAGTAGTGGTGACATGAAGTCATGTGACTTTCATGAAGTTTCATAAAGTAGCTTCTGACTTCTTAGGATTTCCTCTACAAGGTATGCTTCAAAAACAACCGATGTGCATTCACTAAGTTAATCTTACTTAACAAGAATAATATGTCTCATAAACTTCTGTTTGCCACAGGGCTACCTTTTACAAAAATCAATAATACAATTGAGAAATCCCATTGCCCTTTGCAAAGGTAATCAGGCTGACACTCTCATGGATTATAGAGATTATTCTTGTTCCTAATAAAGTTAAATTTACATTTGTTCTCTTGCTTTATCATATGAAGTACACTGATTGTTTAACACTGTTTCATTTATTGAGACTGGACTGTTGCTATGTATCTCTTTCTTCCCAGGATCTATTAAAGGAGCAGGAACATTCTCAAAAACTATCTGCTGAAGTCGAATGTCAAAAACAGAAACTACAAAAAGCAGAGGCTGAACTTAAGAGGACGACGGATTCGCTAAGCCAATCACATGAGAGGATCCAGGGGCTCTCCCAGAGCCTGAAGAAAAGCGAAAGTCTTCTCCAGATGGAGAAGAGCAGAGGAAGTGCAGAGGTTGACACTATGTCTAACTCAAAGTCAGACTCGTCAAACACAACGCATGTTAGTCCGACACACGCCAAAGAGACGTTACATCTGGATCAATCCCCTAAAGCTGGCATAGGTCACAACCTTTCTGTTAGTCATGACGATGTCTTAGAGGAGGCTGAGAGGAAACTGAGTGAGAGGTTGACAGAACTGGAAAAAGAGGTGTGTATCTGTGTTTGACTATATTCCTGTGAAGGATTTTTATGTATGTGTGAGCTTTGAATCTCATTTACAGGATATCTGTGTAGTTCAGTTCAACTTCTGTGTAATGGAGATGATCTATATCTGTACACTATATGTTGAAATTCTTGCTCTTGGGATGCTTAACAATTATCAGGCCTTAGTAGGCCTCAGAGTCTCCGAGTGCAGCACTTTATTTTCAGAACTACTGCTTTATCTCTGCTCATCAGTTTTTATAATGTCACCTCAGCTACTGTTAATCTTCCTTATCTCATCTGCTGCTCTGGTACTGGAGCTTTTACGCTTTCTCTCTCTAACACATACACACATAGAACCAAGAATAAACTCTTACATGAAGCTGGAAAGGGACATCTCAAGCACCGCCAAGGTCAGGACTTTTCTGTCAGTAGGGAAAGTAATGCATTAACATGGTCGGGATTTAGAATTTTAGATTATGAAAGATGATGCAAGACTTGAACGATCCAACTCCTGGTCCCATCCATGCTTACATGCAGGTACACTTATTGATTAATTGAACTACAGAAAACTTACAGCAAGAAAAAAATCGGAAAATTAGTCTGTTATAGATTAAAAGTCCAAGTGGCCCTTAGGAGTTTAAAAGTGTAGTAGATTATTAAGACAAATTTAGACACGTTTTGAAGTCATAGCCTTCTGAAGTACAGCAGGTTTTCACTGCTTTTTTGTTCTGTAGTTTAGTTCAGACTGTCACATAAAGGTCATAAAAAATCTGAAGGGTCATTGGAGGATTAACCGGAGAGGAAAGTCAAGAAAAGAAAATCCTGCTTCATATTATTTTATTCATTTTTAGAGTTTTTTTTCTTATCTTTGCTTTTTTAAATATTTTATTATTTGACCTCTTCAGGTTTCACACTGTTATTTTAATTAAACCATTTAAGGAGTCAAGAGGGGATTTGTTGCTTCAATGGAACTCTAGAGCATTTTTTAAAAGGTCATTGTCTTATTTAATCTATTATCTCGTTCTTAAAAATAATATATCAGCAAAGCTTCCTAAAAAAGACTGTGGGGAAAACAACTACAACATTTCCCATTTAAATGTTGTGGATTATAAAAAGAAGCATCAACAGAAAAACACGTATCCTAAATTGATACTTTGATACAGCTTTGCAGTTTCTGTAAATATTTCCTCTTGACTTCTGACACTAGCAGGGAGAATTGTGAAGCAGGAATCTATAAAAGCCAAAATCCCCTGTGAAGCAGTGTGATTCAGTCAGGTACCAGTGCTGGCAGAAATGTGGAAGAATCCAAAATGCAAGAAAAAAGAGCTGCGAGCCTTTGACACAACAAAACTGAACTCCAGACCTTTAGATGGCTCACACATTAAGAATATTTTTTGCTGTGCCAGAATGAGAAAAAAAACTCAAATAAATCCTCATATGTTCGTACAGCTGAACCTTTATGTGAACGTAAAATTGATACTCATTGTCATTTTGGAAAATACAAAAGTGTCTGTTCATTACTAATCTATTCATCAGAATACCTAATCAGCAAACCACTTAACATATGAGAACAGATTGCACAATCAAGTCACAAATGTGTGTACAGATTAGCTGATTGGATTAGAAATGCCTGCGTATAGCCGTCACACTTCTTCTTCATCTTGCAGTAAGGATAAATGACAGCTGTTCATCAGTGAAATCTATTTTAAGACACAATCGTTTATAATTCTACAAACAACACACAGGATGAATTGCATCGCTGTATTTATAGATTGACACAAATGTCATACAGCTGCTACCTGACTGGGAGCGCTTTGAAAGGTCAGCTGCAGATTGGGTCGAAGTGCAAACAGTATGAATGCTTTGTATGGTTTGAAATGCCAAAGGAAATATTGCCTCTGATTGAGGAGCTACTGTTCATGGCTGGAGATACGAGTTCAGTGTGATGTTTACCTCCCTCAGAAAGCAGTGGCAGTGGCAGCACAGGAGGCTCTCCTGTCCCGATTGTCTCAGTCCCAGGAGGCTTGTGGGCACCTGAAGGAGCAGCTGGAGGCTCTGCGCCGGCACTCCCTCAGCCTGCAGGACTCCTGCACCAGGCTACAGACCCTGAACACTGAGCTCCAGGTGACCTGACACACACAATCATTATCATGTTTTTATTCACTTATTATTATTATTATCGATTAAGAACGTTGATCTAGTATTTACCTCTTGATATGTTTTGTCCCACCTAACGTTAAGCACATTTGATCATTAGACCCTTACAATGAATTTAGACACCGCTTCAGGGACGTTGAGCTACTTTATAAGCTGACCTCTTGATTTTAAGGAGGCATTCTACTTTTAACAACGCCATTTCTATGGCTGACAGTGAAATGGTCTGTCAGTTATCTGATTTTTCACATTTCCACAAACTGGGGTCTGGATATTTGCATCCCCTTTAAGATAAATTACAATTTCTTTGGAGATCTCTTAACTTTCCTAGCACCAACATCAGGGCTAACATGCAAAACATTGTCTTTGTCATGGTAGCATTTTGATGTAAGCTTTTATCCCCACGCACTACTGATCTAAGTACAACCTCAATAAGCAGTAAATAGGTTTGAGTCTTGACCTCAATGTATATGTATGCAACATGTTTTTATTTATTGTTCTATCTGTTGAAGTTCTAGCGTAGTGCAGGGAAGTAAACTCCTGTGTTACATTGGTTGATAGCTTTCTCTTAGGCCACGTGTGTTTTATACCACCGGTACACAAAACAACAGGTGGAGCAAGTTTCCCTGAGTTCCCAGCATGCAGCAGTGCTGTCTCGCTACAGTGAGAGTGAGGCCCGTTGTGCGGCACTGGAGGCCGAGTCCAAGGTGTGGGCACGGGAGCGGGAAGATTCAGTGGCCAGGATGGAGGCTCTGAGGAGGGACCATGAACGGATGACGATGCTACAGCAAAGGCAGGAGGTGGAGCTGGAGGAGCTGCTGGACAAACACTCGGAGCTGAGGAGTAACAACCGCAGTCTTGAGGGCCAGCACAGGGAACTGGAGGCAAGGTACAAAAACTCTGGCTGCATTTACTCAACCATTTTATAAATGAGAGAAGATTACATTGTGACTAAAGACGGTTTTTAACTTTTCCATCCTTATGAGAGTTTTTGAAATACAAATTTACCCGGGACCAACAAACACATCCACAAACACAACTTTATGCTGTGTTTGTAATCTGAAGGTACAAGGAGCTTCTGGACATTAAAATCCATCTTGAGGAGCGAGAGCGGGAGATAAAGGCGGAGAGAGAGGAGATGGAAGCAGAGGCCCAAAGGAGGCAGGAGAGAGAAAGAGAGCTGGAGAGGCTGAAAGAAGACAGTGAGAGGTAAAAAAAAAAAAAAAAAAGTACTCCCAAGTCAGCTCTTCAGCATAACATTCATGAAATCTCATTAACTTTCTCCGCTCCTCTCTTCTTATGCATGTTATCTGAGTATGGAGAGAAATCCAGGAAAGAGCTTGAATACATATGCATGAAAGGAATGCATTCTTTGATTCTGATTCAGGGATTCGGGGCATAAAATGTCAGCACAGAAATATAAGACACAATTCATCAAAAACATGTTTTTGGCACAACCATGGGATCCCAAGATTTTTGGACTCAACAAATCAATTCCCCTGTTTTAGGTGATAACTGTCTTACTGTCTGAAATGAAGGATCACATTCAGGATTTCCTCTGATACATTTTAGGACATGTGACTGAAAGGGCTCAAATAAGATAATAGGAAAAATAAGGCACTTACGGTACATCTAAAAATGATTGTCAGACATGTTTTTTATATATGTTTACTAAATAATTTAAGAAACCATGTTTATCACAAATATTTATTGGCAGCAGTTTCAGTACTTAAGTGTCAGCCCTATTTATCAAAGGCAGGGTTGGTAATTTTCAAAAGCTAGCCTGATTTTGAAAGTAACATTCGCTCAGTGTTCTGTCGACAACATCTGTCTAAAAGCCACGTCCCTTACTTACATGCATGAGTGCTGTTGCTCCAGAAGTGGAATTGAGCTCATCGCTTGCATTGTGTAGAAACTACTTCTTCTTATCTCTCTTTCAGCAGTAAGTAAAACTACTAAAAAATATTTATTACTGTTCACAATGACCAACAGCAAACTCACAGTCTAAACTCTGTCATCGTAAACGCGCTTTGACAATGTGAGCTAGAGCACGCAAGAGGTAGAGATCGAGCAAGGAGAGAGGGAGGTGTGATTGGTTCATCAGTTTTTACAGGCTTACAGCTGCTACAGATGACGGATTGTCTTTGCTCCTTTTTCAGAGCACATGAAATGTTCATTTCTGTCAGGACCTAAAGATAGAGATGCACTGATTCCTATTTCTTTGTTTGATTTCCATTTTTTTTCTTACCCGCTGATACTGATGCTTTGTCTTTACATAACTATAATTGACTATAGTTTTGACTGTCACCCCCTTTATTTCCTCTATTCTTATATATATTTTATTCCATCATTTATGTTGAAATGTAATAATCAATTTAAGCAATACATTCATCATATGTTCTGCATTAAGATTATACTGTATCCTTAAAAGATTTAAACAGCCATCATTAACACTCTCTTTATCTCCAGGTGTTTATTATAACTAATTAATGAATCAAATAAGAGAGACAGAAATGTACTGCTTCACTCTCTTAGCTGCGTTCTCCTTGACTTGTGAATTACTCAACAAATAAGTACAATTAGTGACATAGCCTCTCTCTTTATCAATGCCTCGCTGAAGAGGATTTAATGGAGTGATCTGAGTTTTTATCTCATTTATATAAATTAATTCTTAATGTAGATAAACATTTCCTGCAAAGTAATAGTATCTCGGCAGGTCAGACATTTTAATCACACCCTCACCCGCTGTCGTTTTATCGTTTAAGTGTCCCACTGTAACAAAAGAATACTGAAAAATATTTTAACTTACTTTTGTCCTCTAGCCCCTGAGGAGTGAACGAAGAGAGGGGGTGGGGGTGCTTACATATTGAACATAAACTGGGATAGCTCTTTGGGACTCTATTTGTTGTCAATGAAGTACAAGAGGCGGACTGCAGTCTGCAGTTTCAGTTCATAGTAACAGTCTCACATGAGTGAGTCGGTTGGATCTAATGCTTCTGTAACTCTGTGCAAGAATGAGATCACAGAAACGGCCTTTTTTATCCTCCAGCAGATGAATGATCTTTGGCATCAGCACATCACAGCCACACTGCCACCATGTTAGTGTAATATGTGTACATGTATGTAGCTGTTATATGAGTGATTCTGAGTCTGAGATCGGCTCAGCGTCATGTATATTTTGGAAGACTGGCTGGTATCCTATCATGACTGAACAGACTGTGAATCAGTGCCCTTCTGTCCCTCAAATCATAATATGAAAGTTTGAAAGGCCTAAATTGGGCAGCTCATAGTTGGCTTAATTATGAGTTAGGTTTCATATTTTAGCTCACTCAGCTGTACCGTTTTGGTTCACTCTCATTGTTCTTAAAGAGGATTTTTCTGCGCTGCTGTCTGCTGGTGAACATAGTGATGTACTTACTAACTAAAGAGCAAAAATTTCCCTCAGGAGAGGTGAGACACCAAAAACAGATAAAAGAGAGTGAGTATTGGACTCCAAATTAAACACAACTAAAAGTGAATGCTAATCTTGTTTTGTAACTTAATGTGTAAATAAGCAGTTCAGCAGTTGAACTCTAAAGGTGAAGCTCAATGGTGTGTTCACAGCTCGTTTGCTGAGAAAAATAAAACTTCAGGTTTGTAGAAAAACCGCCAAAAGAAGACTGAAGGTGCTAGAATAACTTCAGGTGTTTCTGTTTATTTTTTATCTCTGATGATGTGATCTTATTTTGGTTTGTTGGTGGATAAAAAGAAGACATCTAAAGATATTAACATGGGCTCTGATTTGTTGTTAAATGAAAAGTGAATTCATCCTGGTTGAATTTAAACTGACATTTAATACCAAACAATTTGAATTAGTATTAACAATATCTGCTGTTTATTATTGATTTATATCAAATATCTCTGACAATGATCATTAAGGATATTTCTCTTCAATGGTCAAAAACCACATACACTGTGTTTTATAACCATTGTTGTGTACGATGAGGAGCGCATCATGTGATTATTGTTATATGAATTTTTGAGAACTCATCCTGTGATATTTCATAATAAAGTGCTTCAATTCATCAGACATTGATACACAGCACTTTACAAGACAAATTACAGAGGCAATGATGGCCTGTGTGTGTGTGTGTGGGGTGTGTGTGTGTGTTTGTGTGTGTGTGTGTGTGTGGGTGTGTGTGTGTGTGTGTGTGTGTGTGTATCACAGGCTGCAGGCCCAGCAGAAAGAGTGGTTGGCGTCCCAGGCTGAGCTGCTGGCTCAGGGCTCGATGCTCAGGGGGGAGCTTAGCGCCTCCCAGCTGGAACGAACGCGGCTCGAGGGGGAACTCAGCGCCCTGAGGGCAACAAATCAGAACCTAGACCTCAGCAATGCCCGTCTCACCAGCCAGTTCCAGGTATTTACCCGACACTCGTGTGTTTTTTTTATAGACATGCAAAAAACCCCATAGGGTTTTTGTATTCAAGCTGCCAGCTGCTGATATACAACAAGTGGATTTATTGCTTCAAAGTGGAGACACTCAAATGTATCTCCCTTTAAATAAAATAATCTCAGTATTAGTGGGTGCACAAATAATTTGGAATGAATTGCAGGTCTTAGGGAATGTTATTTAAACTTTACACTGTTTCACATCATGAATGAGGACATTTTAACATCTTATTTCTTGATTTCAAAACAATTTCAGCCTAACAAAAAAAAAAAAAATCATTGGTGTTAACAGAAAATGAATACCAAGTGACATCATCAACATCTTCCGATTGCTATCAACCAAGCACTGAATATTGGAAACATTTTACAAACAAGAACGTCTCCAATCGGAACAGGAGGAAATTGACTTTCAGGGTTTACAAAGTAGATCAGCTGATGTTACATGTTGCCGCTTCTAGCTAATCAAAAACCAATTTTGAGTCTTTTTTGTTATTGCAAAAACAGCTACAGGCTCATCATCACGAAATGTAAAAAAGTTGATAAACAAATAAACCTTTGGTAGAAGTTAATAGTTACAATTTTGGGGAAATTGACTTGAATTAGGAAATGATTACAGCTGTCATGTCTGTATGGTAGAAATGTAGCTGAACCATGTCGGCTGGATGTCAGACACTATATAAATAAACCAACAAATAAACATAAACAAATTCCACTTACCAGCATCTGTATTATTCAAATACCATTTAAATATTGTTGTTGTGGGTCTACATAACTTAATGATGCAGATTGTTTCTTAGATAGTCGACATACAAGTTTCTACATCTGGCCAAGGTGTAGTTCTGCACATGATCTTCAATTAAACCCTGAATCTGAAGTTCACAATTAACTATAATTCAAAGGAGAAAAAAACAATGAGCTACTGTATAGAGGTGTAAGTTGGTGTTACCAGTGAGCTGTTTCTCTGTGAAAGAAAATGTTCAAATGTTTAACATCAGTATTTCCATGTTTCACACTGGACACCTTACAGAGTACCTGAAAAATCTGCAAAGTAAAAAGTGAGGTTTGAATGTAGAGAATCAGATGCCAGGCTTCTCATTAGGCTGTATGTAGAGGGAAAAGTGGAGATGTGGAGGGGCGGCGAGGCTTCTCTTTGATCCAAAGTTCAGTTTGGAGCCTGTACGCTCTCACAATTAACCTGTTGCAGCAGCTATTACTACAGATGGGTCTAAATTGGACAGCACAGTGGCTACAAAGACTAAAATAATTGGACACAGATTCACAACTAGAAAATCAGGAAGGATGTTCAGCGAAAGGTTTGACTTCTGTTCAATCTGGCATAAAAAAGAATTAAACATTTTTTGGTTTAAAATCAGAAAGTTTGTGTTAGACTTAATCAATCTTTAGTCTTGTTGTTTTCTTGCGTGTTCCCCCTGATTGTTAACTCTGCATGAAACAGGGAAACTGTGACTGCTCCGGCTGTGTTCTGGAGCAGCAGGTTGATGTCACTGGTCATTTACAAGGATGCAGGTTGCAGTTATTCACATTTCAATCTGACAGCTTTGTTAAAATCTTTGCCAGGTTTTATCAAACAATATTTGCAGTTTCTGTCACCAGTGCTCCAGCTCTTCAGTCAACAACTGTTACTACGATTTCTTAAAACGTGCACTCTATAACCTGTATTTTTGTGTCTTTCTGCTGTGACTGTGTGACAAACACAAATACAGTGCATAATCGTGGGATGCAGTCATATTAAGTGGATAGTAAAGTTGATTGCTCACATTATCAGACTCACTTACAAGGCTAGGCAGTGAGAAGTGCCTACAGATGCAAATATAAAAGCACATTTTTTTATCTTCCTATACAATTTTTAATGATTGCAAATATTTTGATCTTGTGTATTTAGCTGTTAAACCAGCTGAAGGGGAACATGGAGGAGGAAAACCGGCAGTTAGCTGACCAGAACCAGAGCCTGCTGAAGGAGAACCGGGCCTTACTGGAGCAGAGTCTGGAGCGTCGGGACCAGCACTATTCACAGCAGAGGGACTACCAGTCAGTACATACACATACACACTCACAAACCCAAATCAGGGCCTTGCTTCAGAGAATCAAGTAAAAACATTTACTCTGAAGCAACCATTCTCACGTACAGTTTTACCTCAACAGATAGAGTTTCTGATTTTCTCCTCCCCTCATGTTGAGCCTGAAGAAGCTTTTTTTTTTTTACACAATGTTACATTTTCTTTTTCATTCTGGACACATTGGAGCACAATTGTGGGAACTGTTCTTAGAAACACCAACGTTCCAGTTGGATGGCAACTTGTAATCGATCGTCACCGTGACAACAGAGACAGTCATCTGGTTTGGTTGGCGCTGTTAGGACCTAAACCCGGTTGTACCACAGTCTGTAATCTTGGCCAGCACATAAAGGCACTGAGTTGACTGCAAGCACATCATTTCACAGTCCAACAGCACTCAGCAGTCGTCCTTTTAAATGACTTACAGACTGCTAACAGATGAATCCACAGATAACAGTGATCACGCAGAGCTGGGCTCATAATGAGCCAGAATTGCTCCTATGCTACAAATGTATTTTGTGTGTTGAGTTTATGCTTTCATTCTTTTCAAAAAGATGTTTTATTAAGCTGGTGTTAAATAAGTTTGCTTTTAGCACTTCACACCTGAGTGATTGACAGTACACATTTCAGTTCAATTCACATGTGGGTCCACAGCCTGTGCACCTGTGAAACCAGTGGCAATGTGTCAAATTGATGTTCAACAGCTACTAGTTCAAACCCACAGAGGTTTACTCTACATTTACAAACTTACACAAAGCAATCATCTATTGCATGCTTGGATAATCAAATGAATGCTGAATATATTTTTATTTTTTTTAGGAATATTAGCAACTTGTCGAAATGTTGAAATTCAAATCCTGTTCTAAAACTACAACAGCTTCAGGAACAATTCTGTGCACAAATGCAACTGTCTGATAGTGAGGTCTTTGCAGAAAAAAAATACTTTCAAACATAGTGAGAGACATCTCAGATCAGTATTCTCAGATCAGTATTCTTCCTGCTGATTTATTTATTACTTTTATCACTGTAAGGTCTGACGTTAAAGACCAAATGTGTACTCTGCATTTTTAGAATGGTTTATATAAACTGCAGTGTTTACTCCTGCAGCTCAGGTTATTTGAGCAGAAAACACAGGAGTCCGTCCTCAGCCAAGTAAACTGTGGTGTGGTTTATTAAAAATGAGAATGTAATCCGAGCTAACAACAGGATACAAGTCCAAACTGAGTTTCTGGGGGAACTGGGATGAATGGTGTTATATCATAGCCAGTGAAAAACAGGCTATTAAAAGTTTCCACAAAGTAAACTTATTTTAACTGAAGGTCACATCTGTAGTTTTATTTATGTGCTTTGGTAGATTAAGATCAGAAACAGGTTAACATGACACATTAATTAGTGTGCCTCATATAAGCCTACGATATGTGCACAGAATAGCAGCAGTACATATCCAGTGGGGCTCTGATTTTGAAAATGTAGATTTAATTTCTACATGTCTGTTTTCTCTGTTTTTTTATTTTCCTAAGATAAGTGTCTTGGGAAAGGGAATTAAGCAAGGGGATGTGTAAAAGACAAAGTGCAGATCATTTGATTTACAAAAATAATTTTTGTTTATGCCAAGGAAATGATGCAGTGACTTTGCCCTTTCAAACTAATGTTGCAAGAAGTGTTGTAACTTCCGTTGGCCGATGTGTAAAGAGGGGTCATGAGCTTTCATAGAGTCAATCACAGTGGCCTTGAACAGTGCTTATCAAGTGCTAAACGTATTTTAACAGATTTGATACGCAGCTGCGAAAGGCAAAGACATGAAAGTCTCTATCAACATTTCATCACAATCCACCTCGTAGCTGTCGAGATATTTCAGTTTAACTGCCATTGCAATAGACACATACTGTTTTAATAAATGCATTTACATAAAATGAGTCTTGTGTTGCAATCAACACATAAAGATGTGTTATCTGTTTTAGAGTGAGGAAGTTGTGTCTTGTGAAAGCGTGTGTTTGAAACCTGCTTTACAGAGGAAAGTATAAATCTGTAACGCAGAGCTACAGCGCTGCACTTGACGATTAATCGACCCGTCTTTGTCACTTTTCAAAATGAAATTTAATTAAAGAAATAACTGAAATATTTCATTCTGACCAAATAATTAAACTGAGAGACTGGCTGATTAGTGGACAGAGATGTCCCCAGACCTATTACCATTACTGCTATAACAGTCGTCTGCTAGCTTTTATACTGACTGTCATTCATCTTTCATAACCTGTGTGATCTTCTCTGCTCACAGCAGTGTGTCGGTGACCAACAGTCAGCTGATGCTGTCAGTAGTGACTTTGTGTTCAGTATTTTTCATCAGAGCCTTCTTTCATTCAGCACAGGCTTGCTGAGCTTTTTTTCCCCCAACAGTCTTTGTTTGTCCACGCTGCAGCTCAAACCCTCTGCTCTCCAGCACCACACCAACACTCCCATCCACACACAGCCGCCTTTCTGATCTGCTGCTTTAAAAAGAATCTAGTTCTCACATCACAGCAGGATCCATATAGTGACTTTAGAGAAATGGGGTTATTTATTCACCATCAGAGATGTAACATCACATTTCCAATCTATCCACTCTGATAATAAATCTATGAAATAAATCAAACCCTTTTCAACTCTTGTTCTTCATGCTTCTGGAAGCTGCTTTGTTCTGACTCTTCTTGTGTTTTCCCTCAGGGAGAAGCTGAGCGAGCTCCGCAGAGAAAAGCAGAAGTTGGTGGAGAAGATTATGGATCAGTATAGAGTCCTCGAGCCCAGCATGCAACCTCCTGCCAGCAAAGCCAAGTACTGTATCCAAATGTTGTACTTTAATATTTCCACCTTATCAGTTGATCAGATCTGTGCCACTAAATATACCTGCTTGTCAATACAGCACAAAAAACATACAACGGATACAAACAAGTAGAAATGAAGGTAGCAGGAGGCATATGGTCTCCTCTAAGTTAAAGAACAGTTTTAAACTTGTGTTTGTAGTCAACATTGGTGCTGGTCTGAAATGTTCATGACCATTTGTGTGTTAGAGAGGATTTCGACTCAGAGCTCATAATTGTACGGCATTATGGTGTAATTATACGTTTGTCACGTTTTGTCCAGTCCATTGAGTCTGGACAAATATAAGAAAGATTATTTTAACTCCAGATTGAGTCAAAATGTTGGTTCAACAAAAATTAAACATCAAATTCTTTGAAACAAATTTGAGACTTTTCACAGGACTTTTGTATTTTTGTTGTTTGAAAGGTTGACCTCCACTACACTTTCTGTGTAACAGTAAACATACTTAGTAGCAAATGGACCTTTTCATTAAAAAATACATTTTGTGGGTTTAGGAAATACTAACTACAAAATATTTAGCTCTGATGACAGAAAAAAAATCAATGCTGTACTTTGTTGTTCAGTTTTCTGTTGTATTATTATTTCCAATTTTTACAACAACCGCAGTCTGCTAAGATTTTGACCTGCAGAGGAATATTTTGGATAACACAATGAGTATTGATAGATAGATAGATAGATAGATAGATAGATAGATAGATAGATAGATAGATAGATAGATAGATAGATAGATAGATAGATAGATAGATAGATAGATAGATAGATAGATAGATAGATAGATAGATAGATAGATAGATAGATAGATAGATAGATAGATAGATAGATAGATAGATAGATAGATAGATTTATTTTATTTGACTGTTTTGATGTGGGGAAATAAAAAAAATATAATATTTGAAAACTAACTATTGTTTGGGACTTATTGTTCTTGTGTCAAAAAGTGCTTTTCTCTCAGACAGTGCTGCAAGTTAGTATGGTTTTGACACTTTAATTATAACATTTCTAAATGGATTATTTTGATGTCATGGAACAAAGCCGTTTCTTTGGCATAAGAAATGACAGCTGGAACCTTAAGGAATATTTTGTTCCCATAAAACAAACAGCATAAAGCACAATGCATTTTTATGAATAAGAATCATCCGTTGTGACATTTGGCATCCTCCTACTGTTCTCTTGCAAATCAGGGCATGTTGCTTTTGTTTGTGTGTTCACAAATGCACACACACTCTCCCACCTCATCTCTCTTTGTAAATGGTCTCTATCCTCCTTGCCCTCGTAGGAAATCTAACTGGATTGCAGACAGGATGAAGAAGCTAATCAAACCCCGCGGAGGAGGAGGGAAAGAGGGACGTGCCCTCTTCACTGCCGCGGGCAGCGTGGAAAACCTGGCGGACAGCACTGAATTTACATCTGACACACACACTCCTGAGCCTGGTGAGACCACACACACACACACACACACACACACACACACACACACACACACACACACACACAGCCCAGCACACTACCTCTCACAAACAGCAGCCGACTGGTTTTCTCAAAGATATGCTCACATGCTCACCCCATCAAGCGAGGCATGCATACAAATCATCTCATGACTACCAAGTGTGGTCAGCATTGATACTCTCCTCTCCTCAGATCTCCCCCTGCAGAGCACCAAGGCTTATTGAGGCAGGTTTTCTCTGCTAACCACATGTTGAAAGGGAAAAATTTGGGATGCTTCATTCTCTTTTTATGCACCTCGATGGCTGAACGAATTTAAAGCACAAGGGAAGAGTTGTGGGGAGGTGCAGGCGTCTACAAAGCCAAGATTTAATCTCAACATGCATCTGCTCTTTTTCCACTCTTTATGACAAACTATTATTGTCCACATTTAATTTGATTCTTCATTCCTTTGTATTTTCTTTTATCCCCCTAAAACCTTACTTTCTTAAACTGTGTGTCAACTGGGTCTGCTACTTAACAAGTAGGCTGGTGGGTTTTTATTGAGCCTCTATCCCAAAGACAAAAACTCAATTTCTCCACCACACACCAGGTGTGTCATCCAGAATATGATGCATGTAGCAAACATATGCATAAGCAAAAGGCTATTTGCTCTTAATGCATTGAATAAATGTGGTTTTACATAGAGTTTGTAGACGCAAGACAACACACTGACTTCTACTCTTCTTAGTTTTGGTGACATTTCTCAAACCATCAAGCCTACGTTTAACCGTGAACCTAACCTAAGCCAAACAGAATGTTAACTTGACCTTAACCACTGCTCTCAAGTCAGTCGTTTGGATGTAGCTGGGGTTATACACGCTCTTAACAGACTATGGTTCACAAGTTTACCATCTCACTAATCTAAGGCTTTAGGTCTGAATGTATTCATCAATTTCATTTGTTTTTGTTTTATATTATGTTATATCATTTAGATTTAAATTGATATGGTAGCATTTTTCCAAATGATTATTTATCCTTATTTATGCAATTTTAACAATGTCCTGATATAGTTACCATTTGAAAAGCAATATTTTAAATATCAGTCAAACCTTGCACTAAATCTATAGAAACGTGTCAGTCAGATATTAAACCCACTCAGCACTGTGGCTTGTGTAGAAAGATTTAATGTCTTTACGTGTTGCTTCTGTAGAAATGTTAGTGCTGTCCTTGCCCACATAACTCTTTAAATCCACACTACTCCCAATTTGATAGATTTATCCTGAAGGCCTTTTTGTGCCTGAGTATGATCCTGTGTTTTCATTACGTTTTATGGTTACAGCTTCTGCTAAAATTAATTTCATGTGAGACAAGTAAGTTGAAATTGAAGATGATGTTTTTTCATCAATGCAAAGTGTAAAAAAAACTTACCAAAAAGAAATCCATAAATGGGTTAACAATTGTATTATGTTCAACTATTACTTAAAGGATCAAGGTGGATTACAGTCTACGAGTGCATGAATATATACTCACAGCACTTTAGCTTCGAAGATTTACAATGTTTGCTTCAGCAGAACAAATGTTCATAATGTTTTCTATGAAGCAGTTCACACAATGCGCAACCTGTGAAGTTCAAAGTTTAGCTCAGATACTTCAGCAAACAGAGGGAGTCTGGAGTTGAACCACCAACCTCTCATTGATAACAATCCTAGACTGTCATCTTTGCCACAATGGTTACCCTTCCTTCATTTATACTCTACACTACACTATACTACAACATCCACTGTCAAAGAAAGGTTTTCCAGTCCAGATTTATGAAAATAATTTCTTTACATTGAACTTACTTGCTGTTTCAGACCCTCGCAGTGCTCCAGTATCTCCCTCTCCGATGAGAAGAGGTCTGTCACAAGCAGATCCAGAAATCTCTGCTCCTGGGACTCCAACCATGCGCTCCGGCTCTGGGGGCCGTCGTAAACTGGGATCACGTCACGGCTGGGGGCTTGGGTTGACCAGAGGAGGCTCTGCAGTTTCTCAATCATTCAGTCCAGGTGATAACAAAACTCCTCCCCGCCTGCGTCTGCGTTCCAACCAGAACAACTCCACTGTCCCGTGGGAGGGAGAGCGAGGCCAAGCAAACACAGAACAGGCAGGAGACACAGCAGTGACCAATCAGCAGAGTGTTGAGGAGGAAGAGAGCAGAGGCGAGCAGGAGAAAGTAGAATGAGGAAGATCAATGGTCGTACAAGATCACAAGTCTCTTAGTGGTGTTATCTTAAAAAAGAACAATGACAAAATAAGATGTTTGTACTTTTTTCACAAGAATAAAATAAATACTTTGTTTAAATATTTGAAAGTGGTTGTGTGTTTTTGCAAAGCTACGTGCACAGAGTTGAGAGACGTCTTTTGGGACACAAGTTAAATGTCAAGCAGAATAAAAAATTGGACTGTAAAGTAAAGCAGAGCCTGGAGAATAACTACAACTACAATCACTGAAGATACAGTTAATACTCTTCTTAATAAAACATGCATGGGCCTATTAGACTGAGATATTCTCTGCCCTCCAGACAATCAACACTCAAGTGCAGACATGGCAGCAGCCTGAGAAAAAAAACTGCTGTTCACTCTCAATTTAAAAAACTGTTTTGTATAATGTGCTCCTGGCAAACACTTGTAATGGTTTTGAATGTCCGGCTTTTTAAGAAAAAAACATTTTCCTTCAAGTAGTTAAGAATACATGAATAAATAAACTCTCCAGTAAATGATTTCCACAGTGTGCAAGATGTGGAGGAATGAACTGCGTCTCTATGGAGCCCCTTCACTAACAAAAAGCTGTACAACATTATCAGACAACTTAGAATTAAATGGACTACACAAAAGCATTGATAAGAACACAGGGAATATGTTCAGATGTATTTTTTACTCGTGTGGATTATTTTTTAGTGTCAGCTCCCTGGTGTTTTCATTGCACAAAGGAATAATGATTCGACACAGACAAGAGTCAAATGTCTCACTCTTCAAAACATGCCCACTTGAGGAGAAAAAGAGGAGCCACAATATGCACCCAAGTGCTTAAATGCTTGTAAAATGACTGTGTTTTATTCTGTTGCTGGAACATCAAAGAGTTATTATTACACCTCTTGTCTGCCAGACAGACGAAGGCAGATTGAAAAGCTTATTTCTGGGCTCTTTACCCAGTTGGGAGCATATTCACCCTTTCAGCCAGACATCTGTTTTTTAAGAATGGTAACATCCCGATTGGGGTGAAAAACTTGATGTGAACAGGATTGTGTCACTAACTTCAGACATAAAACTACTGCAGTTAGTCACTGTAATGTTTATCGAGTATATGCCAATCTGCAAACTGCTGTCCCTGTGCAATATAAACTGTGCAGTGGCTAAAGCAATCCACTCCGAAGAAACGGCTTCAAGTTTGTCTTTGTCAAGGACAAAATTCTCACAATCAAAGGAAATATAAATATACTGCAGAGCTTTAGTTTTCTTTTTGGACTTTGAGGGAAGTTTTTGTCTATAATTTTTTACTAAACCTTTTTTTTTGTCAGCAGTTCTTTTGTGTTTGCACATTAGTACACATGCTTAATGAAGCCATCAGATAAGGACTATCAATATACATCTTTGGACAGTCATATTTTAAATAGAGCATGGTCTGGTTAAATAAACAAAATAAGTCATATCCAAATGAAGCAGAACTGGAAAAGGTAAAAACACTGTAAATTTCACATCAGCATTAAACGTTCAAGCAATACATTCATCTTGTCTTCAATAAACCTCCTATAGATGAACTTAAAATGTTCAGTGTTCCTACATGTCATATGATCATCAATTAATTAAGTTCTCTCGCGCAAACTCGCTCAGTTGATCACGTCTATGTAATTCATGATTAAAGGCAAAAAGAGGAAGCTATTGGATGACAGGCAATCGTAAAATGTGGGATATCAGTGCTGAATCAAGGTGAACGTAGGGCATGAAAAAAAAAAGAATTCAGATCTAATAAATGTCCCAGGAAATGTATTCCAGATTTACGATTTAAGTAAAAAAATCTAAGAAATGATCAAGCCATCTGCAACCTCGGTTGAAGTGTCACTCTACGAGTCGGATTTATGCAGAGAGCAAAGTAAATACATAAATCTAATGATAAACCTTTTTGTAACCCTCCGATCTGATCTGCGCTTAGCAGGATGAACATGGACAAACTCTGCCATCTGGCTCACATATGGTCCAAAATCCAATTTCATTTTAGGATTCCTGTGTAAACCCAGTCATTGATCAAATGGCAAATAATCTGCTCAAGTGCTTTAATGAGAAACCTCCTTCACTCCTTTCACTGCTGCACCAAATGGTGTCAGTGTAGAGGTGAGCTGCTTTCAGCATAAAGACAGACAGACAGACAGACAGACAGACAGACAGACAGACAGACAGACAGACAGACAGACAGACAGACAGACAGACAGACAGACAGACAGACAGACAGACAGACAGACAGACAGACAGACAGGCAGACAGACAGACAGACAGACAAAGAGGGGGGGATTAGCATGCAGCTTCCCAAATGAGCAGACCTGAGAGTTCATCATGAAGCTAAAAGGGTCCTCTTACAAGGCAGGCAGCCTGCAAAGAGTTTCTGCTCCCCAGATTAGAATGGAGATATGTCAGCATTTCCAGCAAGGGTTTGTTTTCTAGTGTGAGTGTGTGTGCAGAAGACGACAGTGAGGATAACAGGCCGTTGCTCCTACCCTCGAGCCAGCCCTCCTCAAACACACATCCTGAATTACGATTTGCAAATGACAAATGGACCGCTAATACAATTCATGAATTATGTAGTTGTCATGGTGACATTAATCAAAAAGCAGGCCCTTTTCTCTCGGCTCCAAACATTGTGTTTGTGGAATTGAGATGCATGACGGGGGCTGCACACCGAGCCGCCTGAGTGAGCGCAGGGCAAAGCGATAGCTAGATATTGGTTCTGCCAGTCACTCAGTGGCTTATTATGAGTGCATGCAACAATCACACGCCCTCAGGCACACAAACAGACAGCACCCGCTGACAAAAAGGGAAGGGTAAGGTTTAAAATTCTCAAAAGAGGAACCTTGTGGATGCACAGACAGAAAGAGGATTCACAGGTTGTTATTTTTCTTCATTTATTGACCCCCGCGCGATATCGAGAAATGCTTCAAGAGGGGCATTTGAAAAGGAGGAGGAACCAAAAACACAGAAATGTGATTTGCTTGCAGTCTGACCTTTGTTTATTCAGAAGGATAAATAAAAGAGTGCCCGCTCCCTGGAAGCAAAACAAGAAATAGTCAGAGAAAACCTTGGAGAAAAAATATTGAGAAAAAGTCTTGGCACAAAATGAGTGATTAAGTGGCATCTTCACCCCTGATCCCTGAAGCGATGAATGATGGATGGTTGCCTTGGTTGACATCACAGTTGGATCTCGAGAGTCTTCTCAGCTGATTAATTATTGAGCACCTGAGGGGTGTAACAGTATCAGATAACATCACCTTTTCAACCCAATTTTTCAATGTTTTTGGCTTTCTTTCCCAATACGACTACCTCTCTCTCGAGTTGAGAGCTGCTTTTTCTATTTCCTCTTTATCATGCTTTCTCTCCACTTTTTCCAACCTAAACTCTCTCCTGTATATCTTTCCTCTTTCCCTCTCTTACGATTTACCTCCTAGCCTGAGCTATCAAATTTTAATGACTATGTCTTCCTAAAGAGCCTCCAGCGACTAAGACCTCGCTTAAACCACTTAGTCCACTAACTGAACAAGCAAGGCATCCTAAATACTTAGTGCTGCATTAGATTTTGTTCATACCTGGTCCCGGCCTCTGAGATGAATCACTTCATCTATCAACTGAATCCAAATCAAAGTGTTTTTTCCCTCCCCTCAGTATTGGATCTGCAGTCTGGCTGATTTAGAATCAGCGCACACCATTGAAACTTCACTTTGTGTTAATAAAAAGTTGTAATTCATAGATTGTTGTTAGGCTTTTTTCCCAGCAGAGGTCCTCCACATGGGCAGGCAGTAAGACAACAGAGCAGCGAGGTGATCTTTGATCGAGAAGCGGTGTTGCAATTCAATTAATTGTATTTTGCTCCAGGCGACAGAAGTCGGGGAGGGGGATCATTGAGAGGGAGCACAATGCAACTGGGTGGAAAAATAACAAGAAAGTGGAGTGTGTGAGCAAACACCGGCTGACCCTGCAACCTCACCTCCTCACAAAACTGTCAAAATCTCGGTGCTTTCAACGGGCTTTTACTCAATGAGGTTAGCCCAAAGGTGAGTCTGTTCATCTATAACTTCCCTCCCTCTTCTGCCAGCCACCCCTCCACCCCTCCCTCTTTACACCACACTCATGCTCGCTTACTCTGCCTTATTCAGGATTGTTTCTCCTCTCCTTACGGTTTGTCCCTACTGCCTCCCCCCCCCCCCCCCCCCCCCCCTCCCCCTCCTCCTCCCCCATGCACTTCCTTTCTCTCCCCGAGTGTATTAAGGGGCTTTGACGCTCTCAGTAAAAGCTGATTTATTCTCTTGGTGGTATCGATCGGTTTCTGCATTAAAGATTATAATTCATTACCATGGCCCCTTTTAATACATTAAACACTCAAAATAAAAATAAAATAACCCCCCCCCCCCCACACCCTACCTACCCAGACTCCCAAGGGTGCGGGAAAACACTCTTGTCGAGACGTCCTGCCTGTCATCCTCGGCCCCAGAGCTCCACCTGTGAGTGTGTGTGTGTTTAACTGTCTCAGACGAGGAGACACTAACAGGAGGAAACAGTCTGCCACACATTCATGCAGTGTAGACACACCGTAGACCCTCACACATTGTTGATAGATGGATAGATGGATAGATGGATAGATGGATAGATGGATAGATGGATAGATGGATAGATGGATAGATAGATAGATAGATAGATAGATAGATAGATAGATAGATAGATAGATAGATAGATAGATAGATAGATAGATAGATAGATAGATAGATGCATGCATGCATGCATGCATGCATGCATGCTCTGGCCACCAACAGCATACAGATTCTTCTCAGACAGGTCAACTTAAAGATTTGTGTACTGCATACGTTTGCTTCCCTGTTTGTCAATACAGCTGGCCTCTGTGGGATAGTAAGGATTTAAGAAGCGCCATGTGTCCCCTATTGATTTTACCCCAAATGGCTGCACCAATTCCCTGCACAAAACAAGATTGCCCTTCGCCATCGCTTTGACAGATTGATTTTGTATCTCGGCCGTGAGGACTCGAGGAGCAATCCCTCTGATTCTGCCTCCATGCACTGTCACTCTGATGGACAATTTCCCTCTCCATCCTTACCTTTCCCTGTCCCTCCTCTTTCTCCTTCCATTAAAGGACTCTTCTACCTAACTTCTCCCTGTCCAACCCCCCCCCCCCCCCCCCCCCCGTCCTCTGTCTCCCCCCTCCCCCCCCCCGTCCTCTGTCTCCCCCCTCTGCCTCTCTTTCTCTCTGACAGGCTTTCAGACAGTAAATCAGAGACATTGATCCAGCGCAGCGCCCAAGTGTCCTGGATTCTGCTAAAGAGCCATTTTCATTTCACAAGCAGTTTACTGGCCTCGCCACCCTACAGCCCTCACCCTCCTTCCCCACCCGTAAACATCGCCCTCCTCCCTCTTCTCTCGCTCTCTCCATCATGGCCTCATCCATACACATACACACCCGTCTCACCTAGTTGCCGAAGCCTCATCGACTCTGAGTGCCGGGTGCTGTTTTCCTCCTGCTTTCCACAGACTTACAATTCTAAGATGAAAAATACCTCTAAAGACTTCAAACGTATGACTTATACTTATTGGTTGCACATCAACACAGGAAGCACACACCTTAGTGCGCTTCCCTTTTACACAACCACAGTTCTCAGCAGGGTTACAATGAATGGGTTCCAAGAGATCTGACTCCAGCAACATCTAGACTAATCTAACTTTGCTATAATTTGTCTGACATCAGCATCATGATAAAATGTGTTTGGCAACTATGCATCCAGGCCTTTCCGTCTTCATTGCTTCTTTACCTTTTTACAACATTTCTTTAAGATTGTATTTGACTTTTGGGGAATGCTAAAAAGCCTCTTAGAGATGTTGTTGTGTTAATATAGATTTACATTTATATTTCATCCTAACATCAGAGATCTGACTTTTATCTAGACTCTGGAGGGAGAGCTTCACACTGTGTTTACATTTAATGTAAATCGGTGGAAAGTTTATAAAACTACAGTTGTTGCAAAATAACTTTCTGCTTTTAAGCATGTGATTTACCATTGAATCTCTACCTTTGTTTAAGAGTGAAAAAAGTACCATATGCATTATAATAAGGTCTTTGTACTTTGTAGATGCAGCATCTGTATCATGGCATATATATGCTATTTGCTAATATATCAAACCAGTTCTTAAAAAAGAGGTAATGGATTCTAATCTAAATCAAGAATATCTTCATTGTGTGATCATATTCTGCGTTGCCATATCAATCAATTATCAAATCATATATTTAAAAAGTTGTTGTGAAAGCTTTCAGGTTTTTTTTGTTTGTCTTGTGTGTTTGTTTGTAAATATTTTGAGTGGAGTAGAGCTGTTTGAGCAATTATGGTGATGTTTGCACGGTGGTGGGCTTGGGTGATATTGTGCCGGTGGTCCCTGTGGGACACCGACTTTGTGCAGGGTCGTTGTTGGCGGTGCACAAATAAATGCTTGTAGTTTACAAGTCAAACTGTGGTCGTGGATCGTATTTGTCATGGCTCTTGAGCCAGGTTATGACACTGTCTGGATTAATACGCTGAAATAAAGAGCAAACGCAATGAGTCACTTTACACGAGTGCAATTCATACTTCTGCTGATTTAAGAGGTGAAAAGTTCTGACTTGGGTTTTACAAACGTAACACTCATGTAAGTGTAGCGAGGTAAAGGGATTATGTTTTTGGAATAATAAGACCGCTTAAATGGTGACTTTGTGATAAAATTCTTCACTCAAATGTTTTCCAAGAGCAAAGTCCTTAAAGTGCTGAGAGAAAAATAGGGATTTGAACATCTGCAATTTGATACGTTTACGGTATGGTGGAGGATTGAGGTCATGAACCGTTCACAATTAGCAGATTTAAATTTGTTGATTTTCATCATTAATTTTCAGTCATGGCATCGATTTCTTTCCAAACAGCATGTGGCTCGTTTGACATATCATGTCATGCTTTTAATGCTTTTTAAAAATAAGTGTTAGCCCATGAAGCTCTTTTAGTTTTCCTCTTTTTCTTGAAAAACACACAAGAGTGACTGTCACTGCTTATTGGCATTTTGTCCATTTTATGCCCTCTGTGTTTTTATTATTGTGATGAAATGTGATTAAGTAATTGTGATTAATTGTGCCCTAAACACTGTGCACTTTGCAGCGTTTGTGCTTTTCTTACTAAAGGGGATCCAGCTGCTACTGTACAATTCCTAATCTTGTCTCTGACTTTTTAAACTGATTCATTCAATGCTTAGCTCGGAGCATAGCTTCTCTTGTGATGATCTGAATCTCAACATCAAGCTGTAAAACAGCTAACAGCCTGCAGGTTTGTGAGGTCCCTTCAGGCAGATCAAACCCCTCACCTGCACATTCACAGATAGAGGCCAGAGAAATGTTTGCAACAGGAAAGCAAATACAGGACTAAAGATGATTGCTGAAAAATTTCTGTGGATTCCCTTCTTAATGGTGTACTAATTGATTTTCTAAAAATTTTATTAAAATTTGTGAGTTAACCAATTGATTTAGACTACTGGGGGAACTGGCCCACTTGAGCTTCTATCTCTCCCTCTCCATGCATTCAAATCATATTCCTGCATGTTGCTGTCTGTAAATCTTAGTTACTAAACACATACTTTACTGGGAGCTCCTGAGCTCGCATATCTTGGTTCCTTGGGATTGTTGGTGGGAATGACCTGCTGCTATGTCCCTAGCCTACTTCCTGGATCTTAACCCATCTCCCCCCATCCCATTTTTTTCTTTGCAAGATCACAATGCTCTTTTGTTATATTAATAGCAATGAGTAAGAGCTGGATGCACAAGAAAGTCAGAAAATATTCTACATTACACCAATTAGATACTTCCAGTATCAAGCTCACACTTGATGGATTTCCAACATTGCATACTCTACCGCTAAGGCAGTATTTTACCTCGCTCAAGAAGTGAGAATTGTCTGTAGGGTATTAGATCCTCAAAACGAAGTAGCAAAATGCTACACATATCCTATGGAAGTCTTCTGCACACAGTGTTATAATATGTTATAACTTAATGTTTAAGTGTATTTTCCCATCCTACAGTTACAGGTGAAACTCATATTTAAAAGTCAGAACATTTCACAGAATATACCATCCATACCGTGCTGAGGAGAGCAAATTCAAAAATCAACCCTTTGAGCACAAAGTCTTATATAACAGACACTCACACAGTTTTTTCTTTTTAAAGAAAAACTTTGAAATGCAACAAGCTAAAAGATGGGATTGTAAGCTGAATTAGCCTGCATGTCATGGTAACTATTTGTTGCACTGAACTGAGGTGTTGATGCAGATAAATACAAGCCATAAATACAAGCCAAAAGAAGCAGCAATTAAAGAGAACAATGAAGTCAGTAATAATCACCTGTGTCAGTTTATCACGGATGTTCAGTGACAGCAAGTGTCTTCCCACTTCCAACTAAAGCAAGTACTTTATTTGTGAATCTCCACCGACTCAAAAAGATTGTCACACAGGTTTCTGGGAACTTATGTAGAAACTCGAAACACCGTGCACACAACTAAGTGAGCCTGTCACACTGCAGTAAACTGAACTGCCAGAGCCAGCAACAGCACAACGAACAGCTGAAACACAGTATGATGACAACCATATATATAGTTCTCGCTGCAATAAGGAAAATAGCTTCAAGCAAAATTGCAAAAGCACTGATTTTCCCATTATTCCATATATGAAGAAATTCTGCAAACCAGAAACAGTGCACCCACCGAGAAAGACAGGTTGAGCAAAAGCCACTTAGGTTAGAACAATGCAATGCAGAGTAATAAAGGAAAGGACCAAACTAGCAATGTGAAGTTTAGTTTCTGTCTTTCTGCTGGAGGAAACTCACACAGAACAACAACAAATATGTTTAAGAGTCAAAAAAAATGTTGACAAGGCTCAAAGCTATTAGACTGCAAGGAACCAAGTCAGCACCAGCAGTCAAATAATAATAATTCTTCATCAAACATTGGAGAGTGTATGGACATTTTTTAACACACACACACACACACACACTCTTCCCTCACAAAGTATTGAAGAGATTAAGGCTGCGCACACTTAGAGGTGTGTTCAGCGAGTCATTTCCAGGGCCAACAGGATTATCAGTGTGTGTTCTGGAAGATGGCAAGGAATCACCCCTCAAGTTAACGAAACGGCTAGCGTAATTGGTCTTCATCTGTCATCTCAAAAAGAATCGGGGACTGAGAGAGAGAGAAAAGAGAGAGAGATACTACTGACAGGACAGTGATGAAAACTGGTTGGAAGATAATGAGTCTCGTTGTCTTTTCGTCCTCTCATCCTATGTCTCTCTCTCTCTCTCTCTCTCTCATTACTCAGAGTGACTGGTCCAAGTTGCTTCACAGTCTGCTGCTTATTAAAAAAAAACCCTGAGCGCCTTTAGATGAGTTCATCAGGCCCTTCATCCCTTTTTTACCACCATCTCTCCATTCTCCCGCCGGCTCTGCATCCTCTCGTCCCCACCTTTTCTCCTCCCCCTCTCTCAGTATGAACTCCTACATCCTTCCTCTGCCATCCCTTTATCCCTCCCTCCTCCATCTGTTTATTTTTTTCCACCATCCTGTAGAGTAAAACAGCACGAAATTTAGAGGCAGAGGAGGAGGAAGACCCAGACAGGGAGGGAATCAAAGGGTTCAGAGGAGGAAAAGACAAACCCCTTTGCGACAGATGAAGCCTTAAGACAAAAAGGCGTATTTTCCCCAATTTCCTGTTGATATTCTTTGTAGTTTATTTTTCCCCCTCATGCCTCTCCTTCCTTTGTCCCACCTCCTCCTCCCCGTGTCTCTGTGCCTCTGTGACATATTGTTTGGAATCAATAAAGATGTTTGTTGGCAGATGAGAGTCTGGGGGTGGGACGGAGTCTTGCTAAACACTCAATTCACTTCACACAAATACCGCCCGGGTCCCTCCGACACGTGACTCTTACATCCTGCAACAAACAATTAAAAACTCATGCAAATGCGCTGCAGGGAATAGGACGATGGTGCTTGCATAAATACACATATGGTGGGATCTGACAGGCCAACAGGCAGCCTGGGTAGATGGGATTTGGACAGCATGGAAACAAAAGAAAATAAAAGAGAATAATGGGGGGGTTGATGATTGCAGTTGAAAAATGAACAGGTGCTGAGGTCGTCCAAAAAAAGGGAAACGAAAGAAAAAACAGTAAAGTGATATTTTGGCACTAGAAGCATTACAGTCCTTCACTTAATTACACATATTAACATTACCATGTGATACTAAATAAACTACTCTTCATTTAATACTTCGGTGAAGAAGAATATGAAGTACCAAAGTCAATAACTTATAAAGAACAAATGTAAAAAATGAGGCAACAAAAAGTGTAAAAATTGTTGCACGTAATGAACCTTCAGAACGTTACGTTTCTTTATGATGTTTGGATAAAATGTGTTTCCCTAAACTTAATGTACAGCACTTTGGTCCATCTTGGCTGTTGTAAATCTGTTATATAAATAAAGTGGACTCGAGAATTAGCTCACCTCAGACTCAAGGAGCTTCAGAGAGAGATCCCATTACACACCGATTCACTAAACTCACAGCACGATTCTGTCGCAATTTATGACAGAATCGTGCTCGAGGCAAATCATGACTGAAAGAGATTCCTTTAGAGGCTGCGAACCTGCTTGTCAGCGTGATTCAGCCTTTGAACTTTTTTTTTTTCTTGCATCAAGGGGAGGTAACTGGAGCTTCTCATTTTGGTGTTGATTAAATGCTGCATCATGTTGGTTGTGCTATGTCGTTTCCTTCAATATTTTCACACAGTTTTAGTCTTGTCTGTTATCTTGTTAACCTCTTTCATTTTCTGTCTGGGGGGAAGCCAAAATGCTTCCCACACCTCCGACTGAAAAGACAGTGGCGAGTCAACAAATTTCAAAATCTTGTTCTGCAGCAGCCAACCGCCTCGGCTCTACAGCTGCTGACGCTCACGATATTATTCTGATTCATTTTTCAAAGTAACGATGTGAAAATTGACACCTTTGAATCAATTTATCGCGATTAATCTTTTCATGCCTAGTCATGACGTTGCCTGTTGTGTAAATGTTATACAAGAACATAAAATTAACATACTTATAATTATTTATGTTTATATTGTTATCCAATGGATCTTCAATTGTGAGAATCAGATAGTTTTCAATAATAACCACCTCAGTATAAGGGTACATCACCGTCTATAAATGTTTACGGATTTAAAAAGTGTTTTTTTTTTTGTCT
This sequence comes from Symphodus melops, assembly GCF_947650265.1. Taxonomy (NCBI): domain Eukaryota; kingdom Metazoa; phylum Chordata; class Actinopteri; order Labriformes; family Labridae; genus Symphodus; species Symphodus melops. The sequence continues at coordinate 11,245,824 of NC_136699.1, read as the reverse complement.
CTGTCAAACACAGGCTCAAGGAAAACTAAAGCAAAATATTCATGTAAATGTTTCCCTTGTGATGCCTCAGCTCACTGACTTGTATCACATCCCGAGAAATAATCAATTCATACCCACCAGGAGCCTGTGTGAAGGTTTTAATGAGCTTTTGTCATTGTCTCACACACATGAACACACACTAGAATCCTAATATTGTAAAAGCTTGATGCAAAGCTACGACTGATCTCAGACAATAAAGGTCAAATTAGAGTGCAGCTGAAGGTCAATGTATCCATATTAACTCCAACCTTTACACGTCTCTCGTTATCTAAATCATTAGTAAGAAACACAGACAAAGTGATCTGCAGAAAAGCCACTGTGCACTAAAGAAGAAATCATCCATTTAGTAGTCATCGTCCTGCTGAAGACGTTCTTGGTATGTGAGGCAAAGCGAGCAGGAGGATCTGGATGTTGAGCATAGCAGCGGTATCCACAGCAACCAGACCTGACAAATCCCCTCTCACAGTTTACTCTTCACCGTGGCCTCTGTCGGGAAATGAAAGAGAAAAAAATAAACTTTTTAGGACAAGGGAAGAGACTCAGTGTCTTTACCTTGGTCATTCAGCAGTTAATAGCCTTCGGACCACCGAGTTGCTTCAAAGGAATCTGTTACAGAGGATGAGTCACTCTCAATCCGACATGGCTAAAGACACACTCAAAAAAACATGCAAACACACACACATACACATACAGAGAGTCATTGTGGGAGGTGCCAGGTGTTTGGAGACACATATGGTTTACAGTGGAGAGTTGGAGGCCTGCCTGCAGTAGCTCTGTCACACACTAAGACAGTTCTGGAACATCAACCAGCCAAACACCACCACAGCTCACTCACTGCTGCTAGGACATCTGCCACACATCCATTAGAGGACAAAGACCCAACAGCTAGCACAGTGTTTTTTTAAAGGGACACACCTGTGCTTTGAGAAAAACATCCTTTTATGTCAACTGATCTGAGTGAGAAGATTTGAAAGTTCTGATTGAAGATGATGCTGTAAATGATCTCTTGTCCTCACACTGAAAGGACGCTGTACAGTTAACAATAAGGCTGTTTGACCATCATCTCCTTTGTGTTGAGAACATTAAAGACAAGACCTGAACTAACTATGTTACAGACCATCTGCAATGGCACTCAGCTCTGAGCTTACAGAGGACAGATGTCTTTACAATGATTCCATATATAAAGATACAGTTTTTAAAAGTTCAAATTAATTTGATAAAACTGTTATTTTGAGAAACATTGTGTTTTCAGAGGCGCATTACAACACACTACATATGAGTGAGTGTTACCACCAGCAGACCAGAAGGTGGACTATCTGCTGCCCCCACATTAAAGTTAAATAATGTTCACGGAGGAACATGTCACGTAATGTGGTGATGTGGATCAGTTATGTGTTTTTATAGTTGTGGACATCAATTGACGTCGTCGTTGCTACTCATGTTCATGGGTTTGTTGACAAAATCCAAAAAATAGAGCCTTATCATTCAAGCTCATACTTCATGCACGTTATGTGTTAGTGTTAGGTGGGCACTTCTGCTTAGTGGTTGTTACATTTTTCTCTTAAAAAACACTCTTTATCAAACTCTGCATTTTAATAAAGTAGAGAATACAAAGGCCATGAGAACCCATTATTTTTTAGCAATTGATCTTCCCTGAGGCTAGAATTGAAATGAGAGAGAAATCCTTCCTGGTATCGGACACTTTATGGTTGGATCTGTCCGCAAAAAGATAAAAAAATATTAAGACTCTTAACCCACTGTCTAAGTTTAAAGCTTATATGAGAGATTTGGCTGCTAAGTTGATTGGATTCTGCTCTTATTTTTAATCGACTTCCCCTCTTTGCTCTCTTGCTCCTCTTCAGCTCCTGTCTGCCACAAGAAAAACACTGAAATTCTCACTTCAAACGTTTATTTTTAGTTTGATGTGATGAAGAGAATTATTCCTTTCCTTGTGAACACTGACTTGATAAATGTCATGCAAACTGTACATGTATCTATATTGCTTTTAAACAGTTAAGTTGCCTTTTACTTCTGTACAGACTCATATATATTTCCCTGCACGGGTATTTCTCAGTTTTTTGACTTGACTTACCGGAGCCGATGAAATGTGTCCTCATTTGAAATTAAAACAACACTCCCTGCTCTGCTTTCAGTTTCAACCTCACTTCACTGCGACTTTTGACGTCTATCTGCTAAGTTTGTGTTTTGATTACAGTGTGTGAAAGTTTGTTGTGATTAATTTTGGGTGTTTATGAAGTACCTTTTGTTCCGTAACAAAAACAAAACTCTTGAAAGAGAAAAGCTTTTTTATTCTGATGAGATAAAAAAAAAAAAAGATAATGACTGATGATTGGACAATGATTCAGTTCCACAATTGTTTCTTTACACATATCTTATTGTGCATTAAGATATAATGCATTCACTTTGAAAAAGTCAGGTAAAAAAGGAACGATTTTATGAAGGAAAGGACACTTCAGCCCTGAGCAGAAAATATGTAGGATTCTGTTGCTGGTTACGTTCAGCTTTGGCAGCAGCTGTGTGCCAAATCATATAAAAAAGAAAAGTTTATGAAATGTTTGGTTTTCTAACACAGAAAAAAGGAGAGGTGAGTTTGATTTATAGCCGTGGTAAAGCAGCACATTAGAGGTTAAGTCTGCAGTTGTAATACCAATGCTTAATTTGAATAATTGAGTGAATGAATGATCATGCTTAGGAGCCCAGACTGCTGGGCTTTACAACACTATCAATCACCAGTGCAATCAAAACAAATGGGTGAAGTCATCATGTCACAGCTTGAGCCAACATAAAATTTACGTATTTACTAAACTTAATTTAACCGTGAGATCAATCTGCAATGATGTCTCAAAAGACCCTTTATGTACTGTGCATTTTGAAAAGCAGGGGAGACAGGACTGGTAAATTAAGAGGAAAACCATTGGGCTTAATTTCTATTTCTTTTAAACAGGACACTTGTCACCTTCAAAACAGACAAATAAAGCTTTACATCTGCTTTCTCAGTGACAGTTAGCTAGCTAGCTTGGGGCCAGCAATTTCCATAACTTATATCAAGAAATGCAAAAAGGACATAAAGCAAGTTTCATTAAACACAGGTGAAAATACAGTAATTATTCCCAGACTATGAATGATGTTTTTTGGTGGAGTTGTCAGGGTGTCCATCAATGAACACGTCCTCTTTATGTTACTCAGTGGTTTACATTGTCCCTCGTTACTAAATGTTTATTTGCTCCTGTTGATGATGCAGAGAACACTTACTCACCATGCTGGTTACCTGAGCAATAAGCTGCAGTCTGTGTTCAGGCTAAAAAAAAACACAAGGCCAAACACATGACTGACTAAGAAATGACCTCACATGTCATCTGGCCAACACTGCGTCACACACACTCTCACAAACACACAGAGGATTTTTTAGTTTAACATTTTAAATGGACTCTTAAAAAGTACATTTCACAACCTAAAAAAATGACCGTAGTCTGAATCATGGAACAAAGTAAGATAAAAAAAAATATGAGCAAGTTAATCACGAAGGACATGAAGTTTATAACTTCAACATTCACTGAAGTGACATGATATCAGTTCTTCTGAGACTGATGAGGAGACAGAACAAAACATTTTAGAAAGCTGCTGTTTGCATGGGATTTTTTTCAAAATGTGCGTTTCATTGGTGTTAACTGTATTTGTTGGATGGCACAGACAGAAAAATGATAAATGTGATTGTTTGGATAAACTCGGTCCTCAGGGAATGTCAGCCTCAGTTGTTGGTTTGCACATTTCTTCTGGTGTTCATCTTTTTTTTCTTTTTATAAATATAGATTCACGTGAAGGAAACTTGGCTTATGACTGAGCACACCTTGTCTTGTCTTCACACGCACACACATACAGTTACACACAGTCACCTACTGTGTGGAACTGTACTGATAAAATCCAATAGTTAAATGGAACACACCTCAAAGGTGAGAGCCAAATTTACATGTGTGAATTGATTCCTTAGCCTGCATTTATAAATCAGGTACATCACAAAACAGAAGTGATGAGTGTCTCAGGAATAGGAGTGTAACGTGTGCACTTTAAATTGAAATAACACATCTCCTTTGAGTCTTTTTTTATTTTGATGAACCTCAAATGTTTGGATCAAACCGCATGATTCTGACGTTTAAAATCCTGCATGTGCCCCTCAAGCTTGTGTGGATTGTCTTCTTCCACTATTCAATTGCACATGTATGTGAATAAAGCAGTTCCAATAAACACATTTGAATAAAAACTTATCCAATCAAATTTTTAGTTGCTCAACATAAAAAAACATGTTCTCACTTACTGAAATGAAACCAGACTGTCGTTATCATATCGCATGTGCATCCAACAAGAACTCTGATATTTAACGCAGTGTCTTAACTCACCAAAATAAATGTCAGACACAAATACAGCTTTAATCAATCATGGGAATTTAAATCCAAATAGATCTATGTGACTAAATGATTAAAACCAACATATTTACAAATGAAAGGACAACAGGGCAATCTATTCAGACAATCAGCTGAAAAGGCCACAGCAATAATCACATTACAGGTGACATGTACTGTACACACAGTACGTGTGAACCTATGTTCGGTCTGGGTTTGTGTGTTTGGCATGAGAATCATCTGATGAGACATGTATCTGTTTGGACCCTGTGCATGTTAAACAAGACTCTGCATACATGCATGTACGTTGTTGAGCAAAGATAATGTTTATTTAATGATATAAAACCTAATTAAGTGTGTGTGTGTGTGTGTGTGTGTGTGTGTGTGTGTGAGTGTGTGTGTGTGTGTGTGAATGTACTGCATGTGCAAAACGCACACATCATATAATGCTAAGTATTTATCACAGTGTCTGTTTGTGTGTGTCGAGTTAATTTGACCTGAACTGAATTGTCATCACTGTATTTAGACATGTGTGTGTTTGTAAAATATGTGAGTGAATTTAAGAGAGAGAGAGTGTGTGTGTGTGTGTGTGTGTGTGTGTGTGTGAGTGTGCGCGTGCGTTTGTGACAAAGCGACAACTCACCAGCAGGGAAGTAGAGCGGGAGATTCTGCAGATACAGCTCCTTATCCGTCGGCAAGAACACACAAAAGATGACTCTGTCCAGCTGACACACACGAAAACAGCCTTTTATTACAAGCATATGCAATAACTGTGTATTCATCAATAGCAGGAGGGGAACAAAGTAGCAGTGTGTGACATTGTGCAGCAGTGATATCAGGAGAATGCAGCAAATGCATCAGTCCATTACTTCCCTATTAGCGCCCTATTATGATCATGCCACAACACAAGGCTTATTACACTGTGAGGCGTCACAGAGTGCTGCCAAAGTATAAAGAGAGACAGCGTGTGTGTGTGTGTGTGTGTGTGTGTGAAAGAGAGAGAAGGAGAGAGGGGGGTTTAAAAGACGGATTTCTGTGCAGTGAGTCCTTTTGTATTGTATCCTTGAGTTTGTGTCTAAAGACGTGATGTGTGTGTGTGTGTGTGTGTGTTTGTGTGTGTGTGTGTGTGTTTGTGTGTGTGTTTGTGTGTAAGAGAGAGAGTCCCTTTTTTATGATTTGCATCCCCTCAGTGTTACACTCAATTTGTGTGTTTTTGCATTGGAACTAGACTCGGCCCTCAGTGCCCCGCTCCTACACACACCTACACACACACACCTACACACCTACACACACACCTACACACACCTACACACACACACACCTACACACCACACACACACACACACCTACACACACACACACACACACACACACACACACACACACACAGCATAGCGAGCTATAAACATAATAGATTTGCATTAATATGATATTTGTCCTGTAAGTTCAGCTATTTTACTACAGCTATGTCCTCTCTGCTCTGACTTGGTGTCTTTAGATCCTTCTTCACCACTCCATAATAGTCTGACAGTCACACAGTAGCTGTACGACATGTAGCCAAATGATTAAAACTACTGTAGCTACAGTAAAAATGCTCTAAAGGATTTAAGCGCCACTGTGTGCTTTATCTCTCAGACTCTGACAAACATTATTCCAGCATGTCTCCACAAAGGTTTGGAGTCTTGTATTTTGGAGGCAGTACAAATTTAAAGCCAGGCTGTTTCTATCACTCTGTGCTTGGTGTGGGAGTTTAAGTCTCATTGCTTTCAAATACAGACATTTCTGCAGCCTGTTAGCCCGCAGTCCGTTTTTTTTTTCACTACCAGCTTGTTGCACAATTACCATCACTTGCCACTGTTTGAATGCATGGAGGCAAAAAGGGAAGATATGGAAATATATGGTAAGTAACTACATCCCCTGGGCCAAGGTTCTAAAATCACAAACCTCCACAGTTGCATCCACTTGCGCCATTTTGCAGGCTCATGCATTCAAATTAAAGTGAATGCTTGTGAGGAGAGACGTAAAATGGCCTCCAGAAATCAGTAGCATTGGGGAGCTGATTTTGATGCTGTTTCAAAATGGACCCTGGAGATGCCAAAGCTGACAATAACAACAAAGACTGAAATGGGCTTTCTTGAAACTGACAGTCTGCTGAAAAGCACAGATTCCAGCTAACTGATCTGTGATAGAGAATACACTTTAACTAGTAAACAGAACGTACATTAAGTCCTACAGCATGTATGCAAACAATCTGGGTCCATTTCATAGCTTCACTTTAGAAAGCATTTTATTAGAAGCAGACAGATCTCAAGTTTATGAAGCCGATTGCCTGTTTTTGAATCAGTATGTTTATCCACTAAAGTGAGCTAGAAGGATTAGCACCGATGGCTCTTTGGTTTAAACCACAATCATAATGATCATTATATATTTTGTTTTAAACCAAAAATAGGCTTCAATGATGTTCTGTACTCTATAACAAAATATACATTCACCACATGTTGGAAGTCAACCTGTCTTTGCCTGGTAGTCATTGGTCTTCATTTTCCCCCCTGCTTTAATCAAGTTGATGTTCAGCCCACGGCCGCTGCTAACTTTTTCTGGCATAAAATTTCAGTTTGATAACTTTTCCACAATCCTACCAAGAAGGAAAGTTTGCCTTTTCTTAAGATCTCCAATAAGCTTTCTATCTAACTGACTGGAGTTTTGTCCTTGTATTTAAAGTTGGTGTACAAGAACATGGGACAGTGAAGATCATATATTTACAGCTCCTTACTGTACATTGTGAGACAGGCTGTTTTGTCAAATGTCATGCATTAGTTTTTTAAAAACTTTCTGGGAATCTTACAGTCAATATGATTGGCTGAATATAAGAATTATAAAAGTTATGCGCTACATTATTACAAATGGGGTGATTCAGGAATAAAAGATTTATATTTTGTTATTACACTTCAGTTCTGGCACACTGCCCTGTGACTGGAGTCCATTTTGTCTCCCACTGCATCTGTAATTTTCAATTTCATTTCCTACATTACAGCTCTTCAAGCCAGTATAAGCCCAACAAAACAAACTGTAAAAAACGCATAACGGGAAGGGGCTCAATTAAAGATTGAACTCAATTTCCTCTGGTGAACAGTCTCACTTTATATGTATGTAAATAAACTCTGTCCTGCAGTCTTATTTGTTCACAATAAAACCTTTTTTCATCCCCTTAAACAAACACACAGTGGAACTATTTATGGGCAGTGTAAACAGGAGTTTTGTTGATTTTGCTCTCTGGTCTTATTTTATGCCGTTTATGTTTTGTTGACTGTCGGCCTCAACGGTGAGACGCGAGAAGTTTAACGCTTGTTTGTCAAGCTCGTCTCAGGCTGATGGCATAAGTCGGCTGGTATTGCCGCAGAGAGCCGGGAGACTAAAGCGCTAACAATAACATCATCAACAACCTCACTGGGAGGTGATACAGCATGCTGCTTAGAGAGAGAGATAGATTGAAAAGAGGAGTGGGAGGAGACCAGGAAAGTAAAGGAGGAAGAGAGGAGGAGAGTTTAGAGCATGTAAACCACTGATTGGAAAGTTTCCTCTTTGTTCCACACAGCCCCCCCCCCCCCTCCCCTCCAGTCATCTATTCCATCACTTTGTCTTTTCTCAGCTTGCTGTTTCTCCATAGAGAGAGAGAGAGAGAGAGAGAGAGAGAGAGAGAGAGAGAGAGAGAGAGAGAGAGAGAGAGCGTGTTGTTTGTGCGTGTGTGTGTGTGTGTGTGTGTTTGTGTAAGTTGGATTTCGTCCCGTAAGGAGCCAATTAAAACACAGACTTGGCCATGAGCAAGAGAGCCTGAACCCAGGAGTGTTTGTGCTTAAATGAATGTGTATGTGTCCCTGAGTGTGCCTGTATGTGTGTGTTTTCTCAATACACCCTTCTCCTCTCTCCCATCAGAAAACAAAAACAACAGCTGTGAAAAGAATGATACCTAGAGGAAATGGAAGTGGAAAATTGCCAATCATGCACACAGCATACACACACACACACACACACACACACGTGAACATGTATGCATACCCACCTTGTCATGATGTTCATCCAGATACTCCCTCACAGTTGCCAATGCCTCGTGCACAGCCTCCTCAGGTGGATATCCTACATTAGCACACACACCACATACACACAATGTAGAAAATATAAAGATAATTGTTAGAAACAGGTGCAGTGTGTTTGCATTAGTTACCTTGCACTAACTGCACTAACAGGTATCTGTTCTTCTTATCATGTTCTGTGTTTTCTCACTTTCCTTTCCACCTGACTTGCATACTCTGAAGTGGTGCAGACACAACACACTTGTTGGTAACAACAAGCTAGGAGACAGATGGAGGAGGACTACACAATCTCTTCCATATTCATCCGGCAACCGAGACCTTTCAGAACTGGGAAATTATCCCCACTGCTGGAAACTCAACACACAGGCAGTAAAAAAATGCATCATCTGGCCAAACTGCTAAGCCCAAACAAACACATACTGTGTGATTATACAGTAATTATTCCATACATCAGGAGAGAGGCTGCAACACGGGGGAAAACATGTGGGGACAAATTAGCACTGAAAATAGATTTATTTAAGCAGTAAAAAAGACACATGCAATATTCACACAGGAAGAGGTTTACTGCGAGTATACATTGTAATCACACTATATATATATATATATATATACACACACATATATATATATACACACACACACACACACACACACACACACATATATATATATATATATATATATATATATGAAGACTGTGGAGGTTTCACATCTGGACTGACATCTACCTGTACTGTATGTTCATGATGGAGGAGAAAAAAAGTGTTGCTCATTGGAGACAAACATCTATTTTTTTGGTGTGGTACAGTAAGTGGATGATTTAAAAGCTGTCAACCAATTATGACGTTCATTCTCCAACTTCAAGTCTTGAAAAAAATACATTTGTGAGAATTGAAAAAAGGTTATCGTACTGTAGAAGAAGATTTCACACATGGTCAATCTGAGCCGTGTCCTCTTCCTCTTTCTAGGAAAGCTGAGAAGTGTCAACAAGCTGCCCTTACACCCCCCCCCAGGGAGTGTGTAAGCACTATCCTCAACTCTCTCCCTTACCAGTGTGAAGGGGGATTATAGTCAATCTGACACAATCTCTGGCCTAATCTACTTTAATCTGCTGGTCTTAATCCAAGGCCTCAATCTGAGAACCACCTCTGAGTTGCAGCAGATAATGTGACACTCTGGTTAAACAGACAAAGTCTGATAATGAAAACAAGCACAGAATGGAAAACCCAGCCAATGTTCAGAGTGTTTAATCTGTTAGACTCAGATTTGTTGTTTTGTAAAAAAAGAAAACGTTTTTTTCTCGTACTCAAAAGGAAAAAAACTACAGGAATTTAAAGTCTCAAGTAACATAAACACATTGAAAAAAACAAGAAATACTTAACAAGTGTAAAGGTCATAGATTTGACAGTTGTAGTTTTACAAAGAGCCGTACAACATGAACGTAACACACACTGACCGTAGATTCCAGTGGAGATGCAAGGGAAAGCCTACAGAGGAAAGATGACAGACAAAGTGGTTACAGTTTGTTGCTGATCACATAACAACCAGCTGTTATTTCACACACACACACACACACACACACACACACACACACACACACACACACACACACACACACACACACACACACACACACACACACACACACACACACACACACACACACACACACACACACACACACACACACACACACACACACGCACACACACACACACACAGACACACGGTGCACAGTAAACCCACTCACTGCTGGAGCTCCATAAAGTCTTTCTCCTGATTGTGTTTAATGGCAGCCTCCATCTTTCTTTGGCTTACATCTATTTATAGACCAAACTGTCGCTCTTTCCTTGTAACGGATGTTTGGAGGAAAAAAGGAAGGTTTGGCACTAACTAGGCATTAAAGCAATGATGTGAACCACAGAGGAAAATATCACTTAAAGTTGCAAGTTATTGCAAAAGAAGGTCTAAAAAAAACATCTCTGTCATGTTCAATTGGATGACGTTGATGGTTTCTTTCGGTAACAGCAGGAATGGTTAAACAACACAGGTCCCAGAGTTGTGTTTAGCACCGCACTAAAGTAAAGAGCTGCGGTATTTCAGAGAATAATCGTCTTTTTCCCATCATGTAGGGCAGAGCTGTGATCAGGTCTTCACAACAGGACAGATTTGTAAAAGGCGTTATTGTAGTAAAAGCCTTCACCTGCAGCTCTTTATCGAACAGCTCACTGTGGCTATTTTACTTTAAAAGCCTCCTGTGTTGCAGCAGTTGAATGCTTGTAAAGGATTGTTTTTTATGTCCTGAAAAGACTCTCTGAGGGCGGAAGATTTAGACCATGAAACACAACATCCCATGGTTTGAATCTCATTTTGTTTTCTCATCCTGTTGGGGGAAATGTGTGTTTCTCATTCTTACACACGTTTCCTGTCTCCTCTATCCTTTGCTATATGATAAAAGCAGAAAAGTACAAAACAACTCCAGTCCCCACATGTCTCTTTATTGATTGACAACACTTTAGTGTTTTCCTTAATGCTGGACACTAAAGACTTCTACTTCAATCAATTTCAATTCTGATCAAGCCTTAATGATGCTGCAGCTTTCAGAATCAGCTGATTCAAGAGAACTAAAGTTTCATTTATCCTTACTGTTCCAAATCTGCACACACACAACACAGCACACAGAGCGGTAACTGTAGCTTACACCACAAGGAGCCGCGGATCCTTTCTCATTGTCTGATATACGAAAACTGAATCATTAGGTTGCTCATTGTAATCAGAATGAAGAGCGGAAACGATTACAAAGACCAGTAACTTTTTTTCTGTACACATGAGCATGTGAGTAATTGAGTATGTTAATGAATACGGCTTCTGTTGATAACATAAATTACAAACAGTAACATTCAATTGCATCCATCCCCTCCTGTGCATCACCATGTGACAGAGCAGATCATTCAAAACATGCTCATAATTTTTTTTAAAGCTGATTAATATTGAAGTGATCCCTAATTGTCAACACATGCTGAAAGTGTTAACCATAAACAAATTGAAAGTTTCTTAATATATAAAAGGAGAGTGATTTCATTTTATATAATTGAGATACATGTCAGGCAGGTTCATGCTCCACCACTGCTTCTAAGCTGAGAGAAGCAGCCAGGAAACTTCAAAGTAAATCCAATCTGGCAGATCCTCAACCTGCTGTCAAATGCTGCCGTACGAGCAGATGCTTGGATGCTTTCTGAAACTCCAGATCTGTACGTTTGACCAGATTGTGGAGCTGGCAACTCAGGGTGAGAGCAGACATGACTCACAAGTTCCTCAAGCTGAAAGGGAAACATAGAAGTCAGTGAAAGTGCACTTCAAACGTCTAGCTCAAGGGACTTCATGTTAAAAAAAAAAAAAAAAAAGTTCCCTGGGTGAAGTAAGGTTGTGTTGAGGAGAAGTCCAGTTTGTATCAAGAATGACACAATTAGAGAGCATTAAATTTGGGATTTTGGGCTCTACCAAAAAAGACAATTACTCAAGTGTATACTCTAATAACAAACGAATAAATACATTATGTCATCATAGAAAAGGTATGTACATAGAGTGATGTATTATGGTACCAAGCTCCTGTAAGGCTTTTTAGCTGGTTATGAAACAGACTGAAATACTATAAATGCCTTATTATGAGCTACAAAAGCAAACAAGACCCATCGAACAAAGATGGGGTACGTATCTGACAAGGAGACTAACTGCAAGCTGCAGAAACATCCTTTGTTAACAGTTCCCACTGTATACTGTAAATATTCATGGACGAAGTCTGAGGTCAGCCATCTGCTACTGCAGAGGGCTTTGGAAGCCTGTCGGTGGCGGTGCCCATGCTGGAAAGGCTGTCTCAATCTACTCTAACTTTCAGTCAACCTAACAACGGGCGAAAAGCTGGAGCTGAGTTGGATGTTCAGCGCCTTGATAATCCGCTATATTGTGCTGGTCTATCAAACAGCTTGAATATACGCACAACTCGTAAGTTACCCCTGTAATTAACCCCTGTTAAATGTGTCAATGAAGACATTAACTAATCAGACCAAAGTTGTTTTCTCGTAACAGGCTGTAGACGTGTTCGTATCTGCTGGGATGGGGCGTGTACTGTACCGGTATATAACTTCCTGGTCTCAGCCAGCCTCAAGTGGACACTCGAGCAACAGCAGTTTTTTTGCAATTCCTCTTTGGCAGCATTTTCCAACACTAGAGGGTCCCGCCCCAAAGACTGACTTTTAAAAGATGGCCGCTGCAGTGATTTAAACAACCCAATGATGTCATCAAGAAGCTGAAAGGCCTTTGTTGGTTTACCCATCATGTCATTTAGGCAGAACAAAATCCTCTCCTAGTACGTTGAAGCCACATGAACAACACAAATATATGTTGTTCTTTCTTGTTTTGAATCAGATTATCAACACATTATTTCTATACCCAAAACGATGTGATCAATTAAAAGTTAGGCACCCTGGAGTAAATGAATCCCCATTTTAATTATGTAGCCACATCCAGACTGAAAGGCAGCCGATGTGTCAAAGCATGTTCCCTCAGCAAAATCTGCCCTCTGCAGATAACGGGTTGATGTTAGCTTATGAGTATGAATCAGTGTGGGAAGAAGTATAGAGTGACAGGGAAACAGGGGGAATTTAGTGAGATTTAACTGTTGTTTGTTTGGAAAGGGACTGCTTGTTGATGTGTTTATTACACTACTCCTATGCACGCACATGCACACACACACATTACACATTACACAAAGTCTGCCCTGCCCTCTTTTATCTTTCCCTGCACCTGCCTCAAATCACATCTGAAGGTGGTCTGCACTCTACTTGGTGCATTTCATGTTGCTTTAGTGTTTTTTTTTCTGACTTAAACACCTTGTGCTGTAGTGAAACCTCCCACCTGCTGTGATTCCTCTAAACTTCTTACACTCAACAATCCCACCTGCCCCTCCTGTTTCCCTCTCTCCATCTATCTCAGTCTGAATTTAGTTTAGAAAAATCAAATCTTCATGGTTTTGAACACTATCTCTGTTTCTTCTTTTTACTACAACAATCACAGGTTTGGTATCTCTTTATTCTTGTCTCCTGTTTGTCCTGGTTTTAACCATCCGTTCATCTCATCCCTCAATCCTCACCACGGAGCGAGCTTCATTTTTGGTGGCTGCTGTCAGGCTGTTTTTGTAGCACGACCTCAAGGCTTTTTTCTCCACCCCTCCAACTCCTCCTTGTGCAATCGGCCCCACTGTGTGAATCACATCTGCAGGGAGAGAGAGATGAGAAGATGAAGCACTTCTCCCAACAGTGTGACAGATAGAAAGTGAAAGTGTGAAATGTAAGCAGAAATGTATTCAGTTCAGTTTAATGTCAGCAGTCAAATCCACATTTATTCAGTTTTCATATTGATGCCGTGTTTAATATACTTCTAAGCAAATGCAAAAAAGATCATATCAATGTAGCCCAAGTGATGACCAAAAAGTCGTAAAATAAGAAAATCTAATAAAATAAGATAGCTCAATGTTTTCCTATCTTATCACTCTGCCTTTCCCAATGCACAACACCTTTCATTTAGCAATCAAGACCATGTTCAACTTTGTTCATCACTTGAAGGTTTCAATGATTTTCACAGCATATGTCGTTTCATATGCAAGGTTATGCCATTTCTGTTTTTAAAGAGTCTGAATATTGCCTAATTACAACAAAGAAACATTTTGGCATTTAATGAACCTGGAAACATTGAAAGCAAACATGGACACCTCAAATCAAACAAGCTTTATAAAACCAAAATGTTGTGGCTTTATTTGATTTATTACAGCCCTCACATCACACATTCTCTGATAACAAGGTGTTATGTGATGTAGAAGATTGAAAGTCGTTACCATAGGAACCTTTCCCATCTTTGCCATCCATATAAAATCACGTGAACTTGTGCAGAAGGTGAGTTTATCTGCATTTTTTCTTGTAAAAGCTGTTTCGTTACACTTAATTGCTCTTTATCAGATTTCAGTTCCACAGAGTTTGTGTCTGAATCAAAAACTCTTTAAATTCTCTTATGAATGAACTTTATTCATTCTTAAAGATGAGGACGCCTGTGCAGACTCAGTCGGGGATGTGAGCATGTTCAGTAAAAGACCAGTTAGCGCACGGTAATGTTTTGCATTATTTTGACTTAAATTCCCATTTGGACTTCATTATTCCTCTGAATTTGAATAGCTGAGAAAAAAAACTGTAGTTGTGGGCAGTTAGACTCAAAACAGGTTTCATATAAAATATATTCAGCATTCACTAAACCGTTCAGTCTCATCGCACACATTTAGCAGACAAAAAGTGTTTAATGGTTGACTTAATAGCTAACCTGGGGAGCTACAAACACACTGCTGTTAATGGTTTAAAGGCGGCATTTAATATTCTTTTACTACATGACTGGTGCAGACACATTGCTGGTTAATTCATTGCAAGTTAGACAGTGTGCAGGAGTTTTTAATTCAATTTTGTCAGGTCAGCCATTGTCACCTAGGGTGGGGAGTGTGACAACTAAAAGCATGACAATGTGTATGTAAAGTGCTGGTTTCCTTGGTGTTACAGGCCAAATACCTGCACGTATTTCAATAACCTGGTTACCTTATACTCACAGGATGAAGGTGACATGGTTTCAAATTATTAGGATACACCACAATTTGTAAGCAAAGGGAAACATGGTGCCTTTAATGTCTATTCAGACCAAGCTGCTTGTTTAAGTAACCACTGTATGAGCTTACTTCTTCGCCTCCGTTTGTGTGTAACTTTGAGAGGAAAATGAAAATATCTGTACACAAATAAAATGCTAATTGCTAGGTTAACATATAACTGAACTACTGCCTTGAATCTTTGTTTGAATAATAGACAGTACTAATATGCAATTGAAAAAACAGCTTGGGACTAGGTGTATTCATATGTTCGTATTTTACATGTTCTTTTCTGTCACACTGCTTTGGGCTGTGAGAACAGCTTTTCATCATCTGCAGAAAAACAGAAAATGACTAAATAAATCGACAATCTCTTTGTGACTACACTTTTTAAATTTAAATTAAAAGTAGTGTCCATGTTTCCAGCAACAATATCACTCGGTGTTTCAAATTGATTCCACCAATAAACTTTGTTTTCCTGTCATGTAGCTGCTGAAACACACGACTGATTCACATTGTGTGTTTTCTTTGTCAAGTTAATGACTGCTTTGTTTCTTGTCAGGTCTTTGAGAAGGAACATTTCAAATGGTCTAATTGATCGAATGAAGGGTTCATGTGCTGAAGTTAGAGGAGGGAGAGGAACAATAAATAGAGCCTGACTGTGGATCACAGAGAGCTGGAGCTGAAATGTGGTGAAACCAGCCTCTACACGCCTACGCCGCCACACATTCTGATGAGGCTCAGCGTGCAGCTCTCAGCGTGAATATCAACACTGAGGCCTATCTGGACAGACGCATCAACATACACATACGCGCACACGCACACGCACACACACACAGAATAAATCCATTCCATTAATTCTTTCTATTCATTGCAGTATTGACACTTTTTCCAGAAAGAATCATAGAAATAAACTAATTTTAAAAGTGTTTTGCTTTAGACATCTAGCTTTATTTTCGGGCTGGAATCATGAGTTACTTATTGGCAAATATGTAGCGACAAAAAGCCTGTTCTTATCAATAAACAAAGCGTGTAGGCATAAAGATTGGGCTGATTTTTAATCACCATCTTATTTTATCAGTAAAGTTGTCATTGTTTACGTTTCAGTGAACTCAGAACAATGACTAAAATGTAGGTTTGACGATTTTATATAATCATCTATTGTGATTGTGAGTAACAGCACTGTACAGTCGTCCTACTGTAGCAGACAGCGAGAAATGTAATATTGAGATCATTTTCACTGCCTGGACTCTTGAGAGGGAAGGGGCGTCTTTTTCTGTCATCTTTGAGTGGATTTATTGGGGATTGATGATAATCATGATAAACACCAGGAAGTATACATCACACTTCATCTAAAAGCATGTGTCATATCTGTGTGTTCACTTTTGATTCAAATAAGAGTTTTGTCATCTTTGACTTACAATTTGAAACAGTTATCATATCATAAATATAGTATTTAATATAAGACGGGCACAGTCAGTCTTATATGCAAACTTGAGAATCACAGAAGAAAAAGCATGAAATGTTTCCCTTGAATCAACTTCCCAGAAAACCTCGAGAGCACATGTCAAACTCAAGGCCTGCGTGCGCTAACAATTACATCCAGCCTTTCACAATAACTGGCTCACTCATATACAGCAGGTCAATTATGAGGATGATGGTATTATTATTATCATTATGAAGATGTTACTACACTATAATAATTATAAATGGAAGGAAAGTTGTTGCGCTATTTCTTTAAGCATGTTTTGAAAAGGATTTGAACTTAGTGTGTAGTTGAAGCTGAGCATTACGTCTGCCTTCCTCCTGAATCAGATGTAACAAGAAATAGTGTGCTCATGCTGAGATTACTGAACAGGAGACGTGGCGCTTTACAGGCTTATAAATTATCAAAAGCTATATGCTCCGATGTCCCTGTAGGATCACGAGTGCGTGGATGAAAGTGTGCACCATAGATTGTATTAAAAGAGTGCAGCCTTCAGTAGAGTCCACAGATCTGTATTGAAAGAATCTTATAAGATGACAGTCCTTTATTGAAGCACTCACTGATGAAGGAGTGAGTGCTCCCTCAGAAACCACTTGCACTGCTTGAAATTTGCACAGAAAGAAAGTATGGGGCGCCAATCAAAGCTGTTGATGGCTGCTAGACTCTAATATTCACCAATCGCATAGATTATCAAAGGTCTATGCTAAATCACAAGTTTCATTACATAAGAAGTTTGGGTTGGAGTGGATTTCCAGTCTGTTAATTTCATCTTTTAATGACACCTTCTTTTTTTATGATTTTTATAGATGTTTGCCTTGATTTGTCCCATAAATGATCTCTTTTCATTTTACAGTAAGTGTGAGACATGTAATGGAGTTTTCAGGCTATATTAAAAAAATATTAGAAATGCCATGGAGATAATCCTGTACAGGAGGATTCCCCCCCCCCCCCCCCCCCCCTCACACACACACACTCCTGTGATGCTCTTAATCCACACTTCAAATCTCAGCTCAGTCTGTAAAGGTGCTAATTTCAGTTCAAGTGTTTAAGCACCACAATGAGCACTGCAGGCCTATTAGATAAAGTTCCTCGATTATTGCAGCGAGGCCTGATTTTGAGACTTTTATTCGTATTAAAAAAACGTCTCTTTCATTGATGTTGTAACCAAAAGAGGTCACATGAATCATATCAAGCTTCATGTTCATGTGGCACCACTCCTGCAATAAAACATGTGTATCTTATCAAACAGCAATAATCTGTTTGCCAGAACTGGAAGACGGGGAGCTGGTGTGATAGTGGAGTGAAGACGACTACGCCAACCAGCAGTGTGGTGAAGAAATGGTGAAGAAACAAATAAAAATCTTCTGTTGATCGAATAATTTATTAATCCAACAATTGTTTCTGCCCTGCAATCATCATGTCATCACATCACTAATCCACCTAAATGTAATAAAGGAAGTACAGACTAGTAACTCAGCTGTGTTTGTTTGTCTTGGCCCTATTAAATAAATGATCTGATACACAATTATTTTTTACAGCATTAGACAAAAAGGCAAAAAACGCTTAAACATGTCTTACATCTCAATTGTATTTTTAAGTTGTCAGAGACTGTTAAAAAGCTAACATTACACTGTCACAACAGGGAAAAAGACTTCTTCTGAGAACTGGCAATAGGATGAATCATTATTGTGAATCATCGCCTGGTGAGCAGAAACAGTATTATTTATAGTGTTTGAGGATGCAGCAGATAGCAACGGAGAGAGATTAGGACACGTGAATAACTGAACTTTACGCACCATATGAAACACCAACACAAGGAAAGAAAAGGCAATACATGCAAAGGACAAATAGTTTGGAACATAGTTGTGTTTATGTGCGTGTGTTGTGTTATTCTTTATGTTGTCACGTGTGTATTTAATCTCCCCACAGTCAGAAGTCAAGTTGTTCAGAGTGAACATGTGCTCTGGAAAAGTCGTTCAGCCATGCCAATGTATCAGCTGAGCACTCAGCGGTGGCCAGGTTCACAATTCGGTCGTGGGTGAGCATGCGTGTGTGTGTGTGTGTGTGTGTGTGTGCGTGTGTGTGTGTGTGCAAAACTGTATGTGCAGGACAGGTTTGGTTCAACACTGGGTCACTTGCTGGTCATTCATCTGCATGTCATGTGCCTAATGTTGCTGAAGCACATTTTTTCTAACTGACACCAACGTGAAGGAAGAGCTTTTCTGAAACTAAATCATAATCTATAATTTCATCAAAAATATTTTTCCACCTTTTCTTTTTCCTGTCCTGTTTTTTTTTATTCCATCTCTCCCATTTTATTTTAGTCCCCTCTCTTTATCATCTCTCCTCCACCCTCTCTCCCTCTTCTTTCCTTTTCCATTCAATCCATCTTTGTTTCATTCTCCACGTCCTTTGTCGTCACTCCCTCTGTCCCTCCCTCCTTCCCCATTACCTCATCCAGTCACCCACCTCTCCTTTCACCCCTATTACCTTCTCCTCCATCCAGCCGTCACCATCTTTCTATCCTCTCCTGTTTTATCCATCCTTCACCCTCCCATCAGCCTACCTTGTCGCTCTCATCCCTCCATTATCCCTTCTAGCCCTGCATCCTTTTCCCTCCCTGCTCTCCTCCATTAGATATCCCCCCCCTCCTCTTTCCCCCTTCTCTCTTCGTCACCTGAGGTAGACAGTTCTGTCAGGAGTCGGCCTTATTTACCGCCTCTCTTCGCTCCTGTTTACATTATCGATCGGCAGGGTTGCTTTAGTTCCACCATACATCAACACCACCTCCTCCTCACTCCCCCACCCCAGTGTTACGGCTCACATTACCCTGAAAGACAGAAAGATAGAGAAACAGATGAGTGTGTGTGTGTGTTTGTGGGAGGGGGGGGAGCTTGATGGGGAGATGGAAAGCTAGCAGAGCATGTAAGGATGTGTGAGGGATTTATGTGTGAAGGAGAAGGTGCGTTAGGTAGTGTGTTATGAAGTGTGTGTGAGGAGCTGTGTTAAAGGGTGAGAGTGGATGTGTTATGTGTGTGAGTTTAAAATGCGGAAAACATACTCCATCATCCGGTGTGCACATGTAAGCGTTCGCTAACAAAAAAAGGGATTTCAAATTCCCATTCAGTGATTTTAAAGTGTACATATAATAAGCAGAATTATGGGAAAACTCTTACATTATTTTGATTGTTTAATGTCATTTTCGGAAGATTAATCACATTATTTTGGGACCTGACTGCAGGAGTGTGGCTGGCACAAAGGGTTTTAGTTATGTTTGGGGAGCAGCAGTTGGTGATGCAGTTCCTCCCAAAAGTGCTCAAGGAGCATTTCATACAGTATGAAGAGAGTCCTTTTCTCTCACCACTAAATGTAAGGGCAAAACAAAAATGTATCCAAAACCTTAATGACAAGAACAAGGTTGTCACGTTCCGGGTAGGAAACAGGGAGAGGAGGACCCAAGTGCAGAATAACCAAAATTTATTAACAAAAAGATAAAACAAAAACTTATAAAGGAAAAAATCCAAAACGTTCCAAAAAGCAAAAACAAAGGAAATCCAAAAACCACGACGAGAAAACACAGGGAGCAGGGAGAAGCAGCAACCAAAGACACAACGACATACGAAAGACAATGTCAATACAATGAACCAACAAGAAACAGAGGCAAACACAGAGACTAAATAGACAAGGGGTAATCAGACACAGGTGAGACTAACGAGACAGGTGAGGAACATCAGGGTAATCAGAAAGGCGGGAAACACAAGGAACAAAGAACACAAGACCAGAACACTGAAGACAAGTACAAAGTAAAACCCAACACTGATACCACCACCAAAACCAGATCTACAAAATAAAACAGGAAACACTAAAGACTAGACTAAAAACACAAGACAGGAAATAAACTAACAGGCAACATAGGAGAACACAAGGACACAGGGAAACACACTAAGGACTAAAGTAAACCACACTAGGAACATACATACACAGAACACGAGGGAAATAATGAACTAAAACAAGATTAAATACAGAACAAAACCAAACCATGACAAAGGTCTGGAGACATCAAGTTGTGCTCAATGTCAGGCATGATATTTTGTGTGTTTGTTTTTTTGGATTCCCTTTAACTTTGGCAAAGCAAGAAGCTATTCTCGGTGGAGGAGGTGTTTTGGATTTGGGGCCCTTATGAAATGATGATTTGTAGAATCAAAGAGAATCGAATACAATAAGAAGTCAAATAATAGAAGCAAATGTAAACAGTTTTTGTAAACTGTGTAATGTAAACAGAGAGAGAGAGAGAGAGAGAGAGAGATAGAGAGAGATAGAGATAGAGATAGAGATAGAGATAGAGAGAGAGATAGAGATAGAGATAGAGAGATAGAGAGAGAGAGAGAGAGAGATAGAGATAGAGATAGAGAGAGAGATAGAGATAGAGATAGAGAGAGAGTACAAACTTGAATAAAAAGTATTGTTTTAAAATAATTTGTGTTTCAATTCCATCCATAGTTTCCATGTTTATAATCATCTATGTTGAAAAGTGTAGCAGTTTGTAAAGACAAACTCTTTGGATCATGGAACAGTGAGTGTAAGACATCAATGAAGTCAATGACCATCCTTTGGATTTTTAACTGATCACCATGACGATGGTTTTCAGGTTCAAGTGTTGAACTGGTGTTGTGGGCTCCACACTGAACACCAGCTGCTCTGGAGCTGCTGGAGAACTTCACTGATGCAACACAGTGAAACTGCCCTTCCTCTTTGTTGTGCTCTCATTGACAGGTTTAATGATGGTGAAGAGGGCTCCAGTAAAGATATGCAAATGAATTATTAAATGTTCAGTTGTGGTGAAATGTGGGAGTGGAAATAAGACACATGCAAAGGGATTAAATCTGTTGAAACAGAACCTGGCACACGTGTGGCGTTCAAGCTCAACCAAAGAAAAACTTTCACGCTTAACAAGGCTGCATGAATAAAACAACATGAGGGTGTGCAATACATACATTAAAAAGACTGTCTCATCAGAATGACTGAGAAAAATGATTCTTTTTAAACTTGCTTTCTCACTCAGCATGTGTTCTTTCTTCACCAGTCAGACAGAACGCTGCGTGTACTTGCTTTTACACCAATTACAGATCAGCTGAAGAACCAGCAAGCAACTCTTAAATGACTTAAAAAATACACAATCTACTTTATTTTGGATTCAGGAGGGACATGTTGCAAACTGCTGCACGAACGATGCAATATTTCTCACACTTCAGATCGTCAACAAGCTATTGAACAATGGAAATTGCCAATGTTTCATTTCAGTTATTATTTCATGTATCAGGTCCCTGCATTCGTTGTTTCAAAGTATGTATATCTTAAAAATGCATGTCAACTTTAGACTGTAAACTTTAAACTGCTTTTTATCCAAGAGCACGCGATTGTTCCCTGTTTACAAATACAAACATGCTTACAACAGATATAGTTAACCTACAACAAATAAGCAACTCTCCTTCAAAAGAAGCTGCAAACAGGCCAGGGTCCTGCTCCAACTCTTCACCTGCAAACCAGTGATTAATGGACCAGCTGCTCTTCAATAAAGATTCTCTCAAACTTTCAACTTAAAAAAAAAAACACGTTGACAGAAATGTCCAGAAGTGTGTGTGTTCAGCTCAGATTGTCAGAGTCGCTTTGTAGCTGTTACCTAAAGTGTTTTCCAGTCTCTGGCTGTTTGTTGATTAATGAGGGAGAAACTTAACAGACCAGCTCATTCATGCTGATTTTGCACATAACAGGAACACACCGTTTTATGCCGTCTGTAGCCAACAGCAGCCAACACTGGGTTAGATGCAAGCGGTGCAGAAAAGCAGGCATGTAATGACCACTTTTTATCTTCCTTCGTAGAGGTTAAATGTTCCCACATTATCATTACAGGAGCATGTGCACACGTGTTGGTTTATGATATGTAAAGAAGACATTTAAAGCTGCATGCAGATGGATGTGAGTGCATAGTATGGATTAATGGCTGTCATTACTCTGTAGTCGAGCATTTTGTTGACATATTGTGTCCTTGCTGCTGTTGGTCTGCACTGAAGTATTTCCACACAGAGGAGGGAAACCTGTTTAACTGTTGTTAAACAGTTGCCAGGCCTTTAAATATCTAGCCTGCAGAGGGTGTTTCCAATCGCTCTGAACAAGAGTCGTCAGATGGTAATAAGGTATTCTGCACAGTGATTTGATTTGAGCTGAATGTCATGTAAGTTAATTGAGCAGTTTTCTCGCTGAATGTTTAAATCTTCAGCCTTTTGTTCTCTCTTCTTGCTCACAGATTTGTCCAACCAAATTTGAATGGTTTAATCGTTTCTGTTTTTCTATGCAGCGATGACAAATCTAGCTACAGTGTGTACATTTAAATTCACTTTTTACATTTGAACAATGTATTGTAATGTTTTTCATTGTGCCTTGGTACAGTTTTTCTTTCTCTTTAACCTGCACAGAGACTACAGATTTCATATCACTTTTCTTTTTTTTTTTTTTTGTTAACCTAAATTTGGTGTATTTGTAATGCATGCATTCACATACTGGTGTTCCTAAATTAACTCTGTCCCTATCACACAAACACATATATGAATGAAATCACACCTGTTGAAGTTAAAGGTCCCCGAACAATCTATAATCACCACCAATCTATAAAGGCTTTAGCACCACCTGATGTAGGGGACTAAAAGGTATAAGGAGGTGTAAAAGGTATGGGAGGGAGTCTGGAGTTAAGATGATTACAACATTGGGATGGCTCTCAATTCTGAAGTCAAATACGATTAAAACTTTGAATAAAAATGTAATTCATGTGTAAAACATCTATTTCACAGTGAAGAGTGAAAAAGTGTCTTTTCGTCTATTTGTGTTTTATTTGTATTTCCTGTTATTCTGAACTCTTACCCGTTATCAGCTGGTTTTATAAGACAGTCGCTCTCCTCACAAGGTGCTAAACTCCTCTGTGTTTTTCTCTTCAGTTTTCAACCAGAGAAAACGGTCCTGCTTATCAGATTTATTCAAATAAAATACTTCTTTGATCAATGTGTAAAAAAACGCAACGTGACCTAATTAAAACACAAAGCACATTCCGAACAGATGGCATTGAGACACTTTCTTAAAAAAACATACTACTACACTTGTCCCATCAAACTGTTTAATCTACAATAAAACAGAAAGAAAAGAAAGAAAGGGAAAAGTTGACTCTGCAGACAGGTAGACAAAGAAGGGAAACAGTAAGTAACACAGACGGGGAAAGCAAAAACAAAACGTGTACCAGAGTGCAGCCTGATTTGTCTTGCACATTTATGCAAAAAAGAGGCAGTAAGAGGCTCCGTGTGTGTGGGTGCGTCTAAGCTCCTTCACTCTCAAGTGGCCGTCACACCGGTGTGAGCCTTAAGCAAACTTGAAGGAGTGCCATCCGGTGACACCCACTCCACTTTTCCTTTTGTCTGCCATCTCAGCTTCCTTCTTCTTTTTTTCAGAGTATTGTCATACAAGCCTTTTTTTTGGCTCAGTCCCACTTCCTCTCCTCCCAGCGAGGCCTCCCACCATTCTTACCTGGGAGGCCACAAGGCGCTGCTCCTGCTTTTCATACTCAACAACCATCCATCCCTTTTTTCTCTCCCCCTCCCCTTTTTTTCTCTCCTCTCTCTCTCTCTTACCTCCATCTGTCTCTGGCCTTTATATATCCTCCTTTAAAGCAGGAGGCAGGAAAAAGGCTAGCTGCTCCTTTGTGCGCCCACCCTCAGTTTGTGCTCACCCAAGCGGATAGGCTCTAAAATCCAGGCCCTGGTTTGGGCACAAAAGGAAGGCTCGGGTCTTATAAAGGCCCCTACGGCTCTCCCTATCTCTTTCCATCTCTTTCTGAGAAAGACGGGGTGGCAGTTATTCTAAACAGGGGACATGGTGCCGCTGCAAAAAAAGGAGCGGTTTTAATTCTCTTAGTGTTGCAAAGGGGTTCTTTACTCCCTTTCAGGACTGCTCTCCAACTCTTCTTCTTTTGTGTTCCCAGCAACACTGGAGCTAAAAAAAAAAAAAAAAAGTTCTTCCCCTTGAAGGCGTATGAATTAACTGAATGTATTAACACCAAAGTTGCTGCTGCTGTGATCATCATCACGCTTCTCCTCATCGGCAGAGGCAGCTTTTGACGAAGCTTTTTAACACCTCAAAGGATCTCACTGCTGACGCCAAGGCAGGAAGAAGCAGAGATGTCGACAACCTTGTCAAAAAAAAAAGAGAAGAAGAAAAAACTAGCAAGGTATCACAGTGTGAGTGTTATAGTCTTTAGCCCAGAGCCTTGTCAAGTCTCCTGGCACAACTTCAGAAACCTCACTGCAGATGAAGAAAATGATACAAGCAAAGAAGGAGGGGGGAGTGAGCTGGGGAGGGCGAGCAGGAGGGGAAGGGGGCGGAAGAGAGATGCAAAGGACAAAGATGAAGAGGAGGGTTAAAGGAGGGGACAGTAAGGGGTAAGGAGGGGAGAGAGGAGATGATGAAGAAGACGATAGAAAGAACGGGAGGAAACAAGGTGTTCAAGTTGTTGACTGCAATGGGCAGAGGCACCTTGTCTTCAAAGATACGCAGACACAGAAAGAGAGAGAGCAACAAGGCGACGGGTGAGGCACAGAGATGGAGGTCTTGGAGGAGAGGAAGAGGGGGAGTCTGGGAGAGCTGCAGTGAGGATTTTAATTAGTAGTAATTGGCCACCGAGGGAGCAGAAAGTGGGATGGGGAGGATAGGAGGGAAGAGTGGGGGAACATAACAGGCACTTTTTGACAGAGTGATATCTCTCTTGCTTTGTATCTCTCCATTTTCTTTGGCACTTTTTTCTATCTAAAGACTTTCCAGCTATAATTTTTCACCTCAATGTGTTTTTACCTCCCACTTTGATACTCCCGCCCTCCCCAAATAGTTCCCTCCACACACTGATATACTCCTTCACACACCGACAGAGCAAATATGAAGTGATTGGCATATGAGAAGGAATAAAGAGTCTACTTGTATTAACTCTAGGAAAAAAACAGAGATTATCTGTTTTGATGGAAAAAGAACGCTCCTCTCTTTTTAATCCTTTATTACTTAATGTACCGTGATCAGGTTTGCAAAATTCCATGAATTTTCAAAGTTGGAAGCTTTCCGTGGAAATTAACAGGAATTTATAGGTATTAACGGGAATAAACCAGGAATTTACTAAATTGAAGTTTGGCCTTTGACAGAGAACTTACCAACTGGATATTTGGGGAAAATGTATTTTTGTACACATTTGATTATCTATGGTATTCCTTAATCACGTGCTGGGATGATTTCTAGGACTAAACTTTGAGCCCAGAGCACAAGACCATTGGAGCCACACATTTGAGCCCATGGACTATAAATTGATGTAAGTTTGGATGATATTATGGGGTTACATATTCTAAAAACGTGATACAAATATGTTGAAATGTTGTTTAAATGGTATTATTTTGCATGGATGTCTGCATAGGACAAACCCGCCCTTTCCCTCCCAGATGTGTCACTATGTTGTATCTCTGTGTTCTCAGCAGGGGAACGAGGACAGACTGGGGAACAGGTTAGCAGGCTTACAGCTGTGTTTATCGGTACACAGGTGAGCTCTGGGACACCGGGTCGTCTGGACAACTCATTTGGCCCTGGCAACCACAAAACACACAGGATCGCCTTTTACTGCTCGCAGCTGACTCACAGTGAGGAGCACAATTATTTATGCACAAACACGCACACTCAGAATGATCTCAAACAGTTCCACTCTTAATTAGGTCCTCCTAATTACAGAAAAGTTGAGAGATTGCTGATTTAACTGCAGGAAAGTTTGGTTAATATGTGATTTTAGTCCAGGCCTGCTTGATATTTTCCAGCTGTCATTTGTCAACATCCCTAAATTGCTTGTGACTCTTGCTAAATAGCAGACGTAGAGTGCCATGCACTCTGGGTGTTGCTAGGTTACGTTTCTGGGATGCTACTGGCTAAGTGGCTGCGGGATCATCGATGGACTCTCTGCAAAGAGGCCTGACAGCAGGTCCTCTGGACTATTTGGCAACTCATGCGTCAGACACTCTTGAGATCCCACATCTGGTGGCAAACCCATACAAATCAACATCAAAGTGCAGTCTTTGAGATTGGACCTGTCTGTCACCGTCTCTGCCACCCTCTTGTCGGCTTCCATTTTCACATCTCGCTCTTTTCCACCACGTCCTGTGCCTGCTTGGTTATCCCTTCTTTCCTCTGATGCAGTCGCTGCTGTCTCGCCTCGCTCTGCCTCCTGCTGAGAGGTAATCAAGCCCTGTTGCGCATGTTTAAGTATCTGAGCAGATGCATGTTGAATTATTCTCGGGACTTGATGTTTTGTCTGCAAGGCCGCTCTTTTATAGCTCATGCTGGGGAACATCCACACAAACAGAAACCCAAGGCAGGGACGTGAACAACTCACACACTTAGTCAGTCACTGAGTCAGAAATAAAGTCAGTCATACGGATCTCATGTTGACAGACAGTTGCAGGTAGGAGAATGATAAGACCTGACAGGCAACCCACACTGATACACTTAATACAGCGACTGTATGACACAAGTAACCACAACCCAGAAAGGCAGAGTACAAGGCTGTGCAACGTGAGTATTTCCTGAAGGTTTAAATACACATCCACACGAGTTAACACACAAATATGCACTCACACTGACACTAAGCAGCATTGACACATAAATATCTTCAAAGTTGAACAAGTGAACCAACAAAGAAGATCAGACGATGTAAGAACTCATCTGTTCCTAATTCCCTCTTGTCTCCAGCTCCCTTCACGTCTGTCCCCTCCCCAAAGCTGGTGAGAGCTAACCACTCTTCCACTTGCTCCTTATCTATCTCTCCTCTTACTCTCCATCCTGCCTCCAGCTCGACTTGATCATCTTCTCTTCCTTTTTTCCTCTCCCAGCCTTTCTCTGTGAACTTAAACTCACTGTTGAACCACGAGCTGTTATCACACACTCTCAGAGTTGCTTTTATCTCTTTTTGTCAACACACACACCTGGGTGGTCATTATGATATACAAAGCTTGGTTAAGGCATTGATGGATTGGTGTCATTTTAATCTGTATGTGTGTCGCTGCAGTGGCAAAAAAAAAAAAAAACATGCGAGAGAAGGTTGGACTGTGTTACTGAGTGTCAAGTAACGACATGGGAAAAGCTTTGAACTGTCAACAACACTTAACACACTGGATGAGAGAAGAGAGATTCTGCACATAAATGTTTCAGAGACTTAGGTATTGGATAATCTCTTAGGTCACTCAGTCTTGCTAACACAACAATACTGCACTGATTTAAAATTGCACCCTAAGACAAGATTGATGCTACAGAACCACAGGTATTGCCTTTACTTCTCATGTAACATGTTTTTCTTTCCCCACACCTGATGCCTACATTACCCACAATGCATCTACATGGCCAACAGTTCAGATATGAGCGGGTTTCATGCTAGGAGTCGCTTATTTTTTAGTTGGCCCCCTCTGATTGTCAACAGATCTCTGAAGCTGTATGAAGTCTTATCCTGCGTCAAACACTCAGACATCATCCCCAAGAAACCCTCCATGACTCCAGTCTGACATCACCATGACGTCTGTCGGCCACCTGAGGGACTTCACAGGGCCCCTTCTTCACCCATTGCAGTTTGCCTCCAGTGAAAACAGATCGATGGACAATGTAGTCAGTGTGGGAGTGCACCAGCTACAGTAGACTCCCCAGGGACTTGTGCAAGGATCCTGTTTGTGGACCTCAGCTCAGTATTCAATACCATCATCCTGGACTCACCCATTTCAGAGTGCCAGTCTCGGCCCAGTCCCTGATTGACAGGAGGCAGCAGATGAGGCTGGCGAGCATCACAACCAGCACCCTGATGCCACCCAGGGTAGTGTCCTCCCCCATCTGCTCTTCTCCCTCTACAGTGACGACCGAGCCGCAGGGGACCCTTCTGTCGAACTCCTCCGACATCAATCTCATCCGGGACAGTGACGAGTCTACTCACAGACGGGAGGTGAAACAGCTGGCCCTCTGGTGTGCGCCAACCACCTGGAGCTAATCCCGCTGGAGATGATAGTGGAATTAAGGAACCTCCCCACCCCAACAGCTCCCACCCTCACCATACTCAACAGCACTGTGTCTACTGTTGGCCCTTTCAGATTTCTGGAATCCACAACCTCCCGGGACCTACAGCGGACCTCCCACATGGACACCACCAGGAAAAAGGTCCAATAAAGATTGTACTTCCTAATTCAGCTCAGAGACTTCAACCTGCTGATCATGTTTAACACCACCATAATGTAGACTGATACTGTTCAAACTTCTGCCCTCCAGTAGGTATTACAGATCGCTGCACGCCAAAACAATCAGATAGGAAAACAGGCTGTCACTTTGATAAACTATAAACATACACAGATCGCCAGAACAATCACTGTGCCCTAGGACACAACAACCAATGCAAGTGTATATATGAGATCATTTATGGTTACATACTTTATAACCCTCTTAATTTTACATGAATCTATTCTGAAGCTTTCATTTAAATACTGCAAAAAAAAATCTACCTCTTGTAAATTAACCCATCTGTTATATAATATCATCTTTTATTGTCATGTTTACATCAGCACTCCTCACCACACTGCCTTCATGTCTTACAGGCTTGTTAGTTTATCGTTTAGTAGTATTTGACGTTTAATGTTTGGACATGGAGAGCACAGTTCAGCTGAGTTAAATTATTTGTGTTTGTTTGTAGACATATACAGTCAATAATGTTGATTATTTATTCCAAATTACATTTGATTATGACCCAAATCTCTGTGTCACTAGCCTGCAGCGTAGTTGAGAAGGAGGCTACAGAGATCTGGTTAGCTCATTATTTTTTACACTCTACATCCCTGATTTTGTAGTCTTTAACCCCTGCCTCATTGATTCTGAGTGAAATCACTTATCAGACTTTGTACAGTTCCATGTGGAGCAACAAAACAATTTGAAGAACAGGTAGCAATACTCTCCAAAGCTTGTTTAGTGTTTTTAAGTGAATTTGTTTCTTTCGTAAGTCCAATTCCTGACTGGGTTTCCTGGGACAAAAAAAACAACAAAAACCAGACCAGTGTTTCTCAGGGATCAGTAATGCTTCCTTATGACAGCGAGAGGCGCAATTAAGATGAACCAATCAGTTTGTATTGCCAAGCTTTGGTTCTCAACAGAAGAAATGTAAACAAAACTGATGCCAACTTTAACACCAAACAAGCGTGTTGGAATGGCCTTTGAGTTGGTTGTGCATTTGTGCCAAAAACATTACTGTGATTTCTTTTTTGTTTTCACCCATAGAAAGTATACATCTGTGACAGCATGAGATGAAAGAGTAATAAAGGCTCTTCAAAGAGGATATAACTTAAGTTTAGTCACTGAGTTTCTCTTATTAATGTCTACATGCTGGTGCTCTCCCTCACAGTCACATGGAGTGTTTTAGACATCAGAGGAGGGGAAGATTTTTTTTGGAACTAAAACACCTCGAAAAGCTTTTTCTGTCATGTTGAATCTTCAGGTTCATCAAATTATACATGCTGCAATGGAGGGCCACTTAATAATTGAGTGCCATTTACTCTGCTATAAATGGAAAGCCGCCTGTGACATTATGGATACCTAGATGAGTTTCTTCTGTTGGTTGAGTTTGAGCAGAGTAGAAAATGTGTCTACAAGAAAAACGGTTCTGTTCATGAGTTTTAAAGAAGAAGGAAAATGCCCAGCTCTTTATTTGGAAAACAGAGTTGCCTTATTTTCTGTTTCTTTGCTTTTTTTTATTCAAAGGTCTTTTTAATCTATTGTGCTGTTTATATATTTATGGCAACACACTTTCACACACTTTTCAAGCCAAAGACAGTCCTGATGAATCCCCAGCATTGTCACTGGAGTCCAGCTGGAACTACACTTATTCTTAAACACTTTGTACTCACACTTTGCTGGGAGCCCATAGCCACAAGTGATCTTTGCGTCTCCGGTCTCACAGCCGTGGAGAGAAGCACACTCTTTTTTTAGCATGGGACCTGCAGCACGGTGGATTGCTCCGTCCACTGGAAAAAAAGAGTGAGAGAACATTCAGAGTTGGCCTAAATATGTGCACATCCTGCAATTTAGGGGCTGTTTCAAGTCGAGCACACACATCTACAGATTTAAAATTTTAGTGCTTAATGAACCTGGATCCTTTTAGTGATGAGCTGATGAAATCCTGCTCCAGCAGGTTGCTAACTTCTCAACCTGAATCCAGTTTTTCTTTTAATAAGTCAGAGCATCTGTCTCCACACGTCAGTCTATTTAATGGGTTGTAGGGCAACTGCCTTAGTTAATTACCTGATTTAATGTCTTATTACAGACTCAGCTGACTTTGACTTTTTGGTCAATTAGTCTTTATTAATTACATTTTCATATATCTGCATAATACTCAGAAATGAGTATCTAGGCTTGATCTACACCACATCAAAAAACCGTGACTGTGTTCATTTACAGGGGGGGCAATGAAGCGGGAAAGAGCCATTTTTTCCAGCCGTACCAATTACAGTTTGAGTCATAATCTTTGCACCTCTCACAGCCAAGACACATTTCCTCAAAGTTAATATTTAGACCATCTGGATCTCAAGCAGATTTTTAAGTCATAACCCACAAAAGCAACATTTAAAAAAAGGCAAAAGACCTTTTGATGCCAGAAAGTAAAAATCCTTTTAATGAAAAAACAAACACAATTTCCTCCTCCATGATTAACAACTGATGATTTTGACATAATAATACTGAATAAAACATCAAATAGATCATTGTTTATCACGAGAGACATCAAACAGTTATGAAGCCAAGCTTGCACAGCTCCTCCTTCATATTATTTTAACACTAAATTAAGATAATGAATCGTGGACATTGATCAAAACAGAAGTTCAGACTGCTACTTTGCCTCAAGCAGTGAGCCAATCCAGAGGCTGTTTCTCTTTAGTATGCGGCCTAGAAATTACAATGATATGCCACATTTTGTATCAACACTATTTACAATCTTTTTTTTAAAGTTGTTTTTCTCAATGTGCCGTTTAAAAACAAGAAGGGAAACAAAAACTTTCCTGAACAGACTCAAAAACAAAAAGGACGCTGACATTCATGCTCTTTAGAGCCCTCGGCCACCAGCACACCCTGAGTCCCAAAATGTTCACTGACAGCTGATTTAATTGGATTTCCCTGGAATATCTGTTTAGACAGTAAAATATCAAAGTCTAGCAGCTGAAGAATAATTCTTCGTACGCTTACTTTGGTGCACTTAGGTAAGGATAGGGAGGATTGTTTTATAGACAAGAAACACAACAGTGTCTTTAAGCACAAGGCAAAAACTGTTGAACGTAAAACAGCATTTCTTATGGTACTTGTGCACATCAGCCACTTTTAGTACTACTTGAGTGTTGTTGATCTGGATTGCATTATATGTAAAGCTGTTACCATCATTAATGTACTAACAATAGTACACTAATTATTGGGAAAAAATAACCCAATAATAGTTCACACAAGTACTGTTGAACGAGCCAACCATCTGCTACGAAATCAATGATAACATAAACCAGAATTATCAACAGAACCGTGATTAGAATAGATTTGATTGTAAAAATATTTCTTATGAAATAGTCTATTCATTATTGTAGCTGTTCTTACATTTAAAAACAATGTATTGCCCCCAGATGGAGTATACTGTATATAAAACTATATGTAGAGGACAGGTATATAATTAAAGGCTCATCTCAGTGTCAAACCAACCAGTCTGCTCATACAGTAACCACACAGTTATTTCAGAAACTAAGAAATATTATAATAACACCCATCCAGATGTCATAGATAAGCACTAACCTCCAGTGTTTAAAAATGAAACCAATGAGAAAAGTGTAAAATCCTGCAGTTCATCCAGTGTCGGCTTGAGGCTGAATCAGAGATGTGTTTATTCACCAAGAGCTCAGCAGGGCTCTGCTGTTAGAACCTTATTGTGTTAAGTTGGCATATTACATGTGGTGCTGGGCTGCGGTCTGCCATGCTGTGCTATGCCATGTTGAACTGGGACGCATTGTAAGCTCAGCACAAGTATGAGGGTGTGAAAGGAGAGCCCTGAACACTGGCGAGCTCCTCAGGGTGCACAGAAGCAAGTTCAGATACCACGCTCATGCTGTGTGTGTGCATTTTAAATATTGATACTGAGTATATCTTTGTCAAAGCACGAGCGATACCGTGCACAAATGCTTGTGTGTGTGTGTGTGTGTGTTTTTGCAACTGTGTGCATGTGTATGTGAAGAGACGTAAAAGTGACACGCACTCAACACACATACACACAGCACAGTAACTTTGGAGCAGCCCTCCTGTGAAATAAAAAAAGTGTGATAAGACGAAGAGATGGAAAAGGGAGGGAGCGGAATAAGAGAGAGAGAGTAGCAGATATAAAAATAGTCTGCAGGGAGATAAGGAAACAGGCATGAAAAACAGAATCAAAAGAAATTGAAATTGAACTGAAACGTAAGCCAACAATACTTTCTGTTTTGAGTCATGTTTCATGTTTGACAGAGACATAAATGTGTGCATGTGTGGGTGTGTTGGTGCGTGTGTGTGTTTTTATGTTATGGTGAAAAGTGGCCTTTTCTCCCAGTCTTTGCGAGTTGAATGCATAGCCTTGAGCTACAGCTATGCTTTCTGACCTGGGTACTGCTCTGCTGAGTCCTACACAAAGACAAGTGTAATGTATGGTGAGGGACACAGGCAAAGAATACATATGTTAAAGTTCATATACAAAACACCTCACACAAAAGTATGCATGCATGTGGAATTATCGGCTACCAGCCAAAGATTAAGTAACACGTGTTCGGGGTTGGTGATGCTGGAAAAACATGAACTGGTGTTCTAGCCCCTTCTGTTTGCAATGTCTGTGCATCTTTCGGCCAGAGTCGTGATGAATACAGATGTTATTATAGGAGAATCTGGTGACCAATTCGTATGTTCCGCCTCCTGGTGTAACTGCCATTACGTCTGCAATCTCAGCGTTTTACGGCCTTGATACAGCCAGTTGAGGACTTTGTCACTTGAAGTTATGCAATTTTTTTTTCTTGGAGAAGAAAGGTTCGTCTTTGGAGGACAGTCTCTTAAAATATGGAGATATTACCGCCGTGCTCTTGTTTAAAACTTTAGTAGGTGCACGACTTCAAAATACAGCCGATGAAAATTCTTTCCTTTTAGCTGCAAATGACTACACACTCCATCACATTAACTTCTACATGAAACGGGCTTTGTGCACTCAGCCAAAGAATCCTTTGTTTTCCTCATGTTTAACTTAGATTGCTTTTAGTCAAATGGAGATGAGGAGGGAGGAACAGAATGTGCCCCCTCTCTCTCTCTCTCTCTCTCTGTACCCTCTCTGAACCTGGTGAGCAGGATTAATAAACGTCCTACACCTCTTCCATCTCTCGCTGACTCTTACCTCTCACATGTAGAGAGCTGTCCCTCTAACTACACTCATTGAATACCGCCCTTGTTAGCTCTCCATCAGCCTGTGGTAACTTCTGACTCTGTGGGAGCCGGTGTAATAGCTCAGCATGAGCACTGCACGCTACTGAGTAGATTCAGATGCTCTGTCACTTCAATACGGTCAGAAATATGAAGGGGGGGATTCATGAGCGGGGGGGGGGGGGGGGGGGGGGGGGGGGGGGGGGGGGGTTGGTTGGGGGGGGGATGTGTTTGAAGTAGAGCGCCACTAGCAGTAGAGAGCAGGCTTATATGCAGGTTTGTTGGGCAAGGATGGACTCTGACTGCATTCATAGAAGACCATCTGATAGATCCAACATTAATGGAACTAAAGTAAATATTGAAGAAAGAAACAAAGAACAAAAATAAGCTGGTGTCTGAACTTTCACACCTGATCAGATGACCTGTTACTTGTGGTTTTAGCAGCGCTGCTTGCATAGCTGTAAAGCAGCTCAGTAAATACATTTACAGTTAGAAAATGTCAATTTATTGTTTTAGTCTGACTAAAACTGAACCTTGGGAAATGTACATTTGATCATGTGTCAGTGCATTTGTAAGAGTGTCTGTGTTTGTGTAAGTGTTTGTGTGTGCCTGAGTGTCTACGGATAGTCTGGCATCAGCCAAATATCTTTTTGGAATTATGATTGTATGATCAAGGTGGCAATGATTCCCAATATTTAAAATGCCTCTCTTGGGGAAACTTAAGAGAAAAAAAATATCAGACAAAGTCACATTTCCAATCTACTATTTGTAATGGAGTAGGCCTGCAGGGTACTCCTCATAATGTTATTTCTGATTTGAATGTGTAGAATGAAACTGAATACAAATGAGGTACCGATCACCTGGTATCAATATGCACAAGCCCTGCAAACTATCCAAGTGAAAAAGATAACAAATTATATGCTTCCCTGTGAATCAATGTCCCTTTAGAGGTAAAAAGTAAATTCTATATTGGCTCAATACACAACAGCATGTACCAGGGTGATGTGTCCCTCATTAGGACAGTGGAGGCAGGGTGAGCCCTAACCAAATTAGCATCACTCCAGTGTCAAAGGATACTTGTTGTTCAGACTCCACTGACTCTGTCGCATGCAAATGGAGAACCCAAACTACTCAACAATCAGTCATAATTGGCTATACCTAATGCCACTAACAGACATCAACAGATTATAATGAATTAGTCATGAATTTAATTTATGTAATGATACACACAGAAAAAATATATTTCAGAAAGTGTCAAACTAATTTCCATATAAAAAAACAGAATTCATTATGTAGCCCCATTAACATACAAAATATCACTCCAACATTTCCACCGAGAGAAGCCTGTTTTTTTCACGAGAGAGAGAGAGAGAGAGAGAGAGAGAGAGAGAGAGAGAGAGAGAGAGAGAGAGAGAGAGATACAAAACAATAATTGAGAGATGTAAAAACTCAAAAAGAGACAGAGACAGAAGAGACAGGGGATTGAAGAGCACAGTTGGACAAAGAGAAATGTGTTTGGAAGAGGATCAAGAGAGAGAAAAAGGGTGTGTAGGTAAAGAGAGTGAGAGGGGCTAAAAACAAAAGAGGAAGAGATGAATGGTGAGCTGGGTTTCAGAGAGGAGAATGGATAAAAAGGGTGTATTGATGGATGGATTGTGGGGTTAGAAAAGAGAGCTTTGGCTTTGTTAGACCAGTGACCAGCCAGCAGCAGGCAGCTGACCAGTTTAGGTGTTATCCTCTCTTCCTCACAGGCTTTGTATTGACTCACTCTGGGGGAGAAAATTTAGAGAGGGATGGAGTGAAATAGGGGGACTGGGAAGTGATAATTGGCGATATGCTTACCTGGCAAGGAGCCTACAACCCCCAGCAGGACACACTAACAAACACACACACACACACACACACACACACACACACACACACACACACACACACACACACACACACACACACACACACACACACACACACACACACACACACACACACACACACACACACACACACACACACAAACACACACACACACACACACACACACACACACACACACACACACACACACAGACAGACAAACACACACACACACAAGCTGACTTACACTTGATTGCAATGTTGTATGCCAGGTCAAGCTTTACCTCCTGCGAACTCCCACCACCTTAGCTTGAAAACACACACAAGCACACACCCACACACACACACACACACACACACACCAAACATGCATAATCACACACGGGCAGATTGACAATAAAGTAAAACCAATCCTGAGGTCTCTCCTGTGGAATACTAATATTGCTGCCCTTGCCAGCTGACCTCTTATAGGCCAAACAGGCTGTCTGTCAAACTAATGGGGCGGAACGCTGGCATATTGCTTTCCCACAATCCCTCAGCAGAGCCAGGACACTCATTTACTTCAGTCAGCTTGTTGCCAAGGCAACATTTAGGATGGGTCTGGTGGTGGATGCAAGCACACTTGTGCATACTGCTCCACACACTGTTATATGCACACACTTTTAAATGCCCTATTGTATGCATACACTGTCTGTCTTCAGACGCAAAACAACCATTTAAATACCAGCATGAACACACAAACCAACAAACACACACACATAAGTAGAAGGTAGATTAAATGCTTATCGTCTTCTTACTCCTTTTATCCACAAGCAGTGCAGTCTGGCTTTTAATCTCTGAAAGTTATCCAGTGTTAAAGGGTTCTGTGTTTGTTCACCCAACCCTCCAAGATATCAATTAAGAAATGTTAGTGAATGCAAGTTCGGCGGTGATCATCGGTCGTGTGTTTGATCAGTAAGTATCAAACCATAGAAACCCATAAGAGACCGACCCTGCCTTCATGGCTGGTTGTCATCCTGTGCTCACTGTCCCTACAGACTCAGAACAGGATCTCTGATACCAACTGTGTTTGTCACTACGTGTCTCGGTTTGATCTGTAGCTTGTTATTACACCAGAGCAGCACATCGGCGACGTTGAGGAGGCGCCGTAGAATAACAGGAGCTGCATTGCTGTAAAGATTCTCAAGTGCAGGTTTTGGCTCTTTTCACGTCTATCTCAAATTGAAGCATGTCTTCCACATGTCTGATAAAAGCATAGTTGCTGTAACTATTCTTCCTTTCAGCACTATCATAACAGTGAAGCCCAGTTTCCACTAAACAGTCAGATTTGGTTCAGTACAGTTTGGTGCAGTTTGCTTGTGTTTCCACAGCCAATAGCATTATTTGATAAGCGCAGTGTAAGCTAGATGGAGAGCGCTGTGAAATAGTGTGACATCATAGAAGCTCAATACATACAGTGTACAGTGTAGCACGCTATTCATTTAAGTTTAACAAAGAAGAACAGGACACAATAAATAAGAGGAATCCTTTAGGGCTGGATCGGTACGCTTGGCACCTCAACAGAAGGGTACCAAAAAAGTAGCACAGCACGGATCACTTATTTTGGTACCATTCCCAACTTTTGACAGTGGAACCGCCAATAAAAGGGTACGGTACCGAATCGAACTGACCCAGACCGCTTAGTGGAAATGTGCTTAAGTGTGCTTAAAGGGTAAAAGCTGAAGTGGATATGCACTGCAGAGATCTCTAAAGCTTGTGGTCCTGAGGTTTGAACAATGAAATATGCGTGTATCGTTGAAGAGAGACAAAGTGGTTTACGTTGAAGTTGATTTTTGATGTTTTTTTCCTTGTTGTTTTTTAGGATGGGAGCTGCGATGGCATGCTATTTGTCAGGGTGTTCTTGAGATGCTATGATGCCCTTCGCTCTTAGATGGCTGGTCAGTTGAATCAATTACTGTAAATCTGCTGCAATTTGATACTTTACAACAATAAAGGAACAAAAGTTAGTTTGGTGGTTGGCTGTGTCATGGAAGCAGAAGGCGACATGGATCAATACTTTCAGCCCATGGTGATAGAACATTATAAATTGGCCAAATTCCACCTGACCCTCAAATGTTGAATGTTAGGACCACAGCAATTGACTTATCACTACACACGGCCCCCTTCACACACTCGGACAAACAATCGGCTCGCTGCCCAAACAAACAATGGCAGTTGCCTTCTTTGAGGCGTATCGCAGGACGCTGCACAGGAGCTCTGGGGACAGAAGGCCTTATTTCACACAGAAGCCAGAAAAAGGGGTCTTCACTATGTCATGGAGGGTAATGTTCAGGTAGAGCGGGCGGGTGACAAGATCAATTTGGAAGTACTTGTATTTATCCCCGTTTCATAGACCAGTGCTGATAAGAGCTTTGATTGGACAGCATAGTCTGCTTTTTCTCCTACAAGTTTGTATTGTATGTGAAAGGTATAATATGCAACAATCTGATTATTAATATAGCAATACTGGAAATCCCAGTATATCCCAATCTGCTCAGAAACATGTGGGCTCATGTTCCACCAACCAAGCCAGCACACAGTCAACTTAAAGAAGGCTAAACTTGGAACTTGCAGTACTGTCTTATGTCCTATTTTTTGTAATTAACTTAAAATTAGTCTTACTGAATGTGTTACTGAATGTCAGTGTGTACAGTTGTCGTCTCTCAAACCGGAAGGTTGAGGGTTCAATTCCCCAGCTCCTGCAAGCAACATGTCCGATGTGTCCTTGGGCAAGACACTGAACCCCGAATTGCTGTATGCGAGTCGCTGTTTGGTGCACTAATTGCCCCACGGGGATAAATAGAGTTTAAAAAAAAGAAATTAAAAAAATCATTTTGGAAATAAATTATCGGCACATACTGTTGTAGATACTCAAGTACTGTCAAGTTTGGCTCCTATTAAAAAATAATCAGATTAATAATGCAAAATAAAAATGTTTTTGTTAATGTCTTTATTGT
The DNA here is from genome assembly GCF_947650265.1 of Symphodus melops. Taxonomy (NCBI): domain Eukaryota; kingdom Metazoa; phylum Chordata; class Actinopteri; order Labriformes; family Labridae; genus Symphodus; species Symphodus melops. The sequence continues at coordinate 11,206,723 of NC_136699.1, read as the reverse complement.
ATGCTCAGCAGTATCAGGTAGCTTATCTAAATAAATTATACTACTCAATGAAAAGCAGTTTCATGCAGTATCGGGTGCAAAAACGAGGCCCAATAATGGATGAAAAAGAAGAACTTCTTATATGGTTGTGTGCTATCACAGTTTCCTGGTAACCTTTTCTGTCACTCGAGAGGGAAGATTGATGCTTTTTTACTTTTGCTCAAAGAATTTTCCGTGCAGTGGAATATTTTATTTGTAAGGTAGCACTGATTGACTTTCTGGACATTCTTCGCTTCTCAGTCTGGAGTCTGACTCTTCAGAGTTATCAGAGGACCCTCGGGAGAGTACGCTGGCGCTGTCTGTTCGCCGCTGCTCCGATTATACTTTTTCTATTCCTCTCTATGTGTATACCTTCTATGCCTAAGAAACTGCACCTCTGCTTAGTTAGTTAGCGTTTAAACCGTGCCACAAGTCACCCAACAGGCTCTACCTACTTGACGGATCCATCCTAAGACACCTCATATCTGCCAACTGCCTCCAAACCCCAGGACGAAGCTCTGCACGACGGGGGACAGAGCCTTCTCGTCTGCTGCCCCACGGCTGTGGAACACTCGTCCTCGCCATCTGAGAGCGCCACTGACAGTGCGCTGCTTCAAAAAGGACTTGAAAACATTCCTTTTTAGAAAAGCCTTTTCTGATTTAAAAAAAAGAAAAAAAAGAAAAAAAAAAGGTCCCTATAATCACTGCTTTTAGATCATGTGTTATGCCAGATTGCATTTGTCTGACTCTTTGCTCTATTGTTTTATATGGTTTTTATGGTGCTTTAAGATTTTGTTTTAAATTTAAGGTGCTTTACAAATATAATGTATTATCATTATCCTCCTCATGCTGTCTCAATGTAAAGTTGAAGAAAGGCTCCTTTATACAATTAAACATGAAGCTATGCCATCACTACTGCACACTGATGCCTGTGATTCATGACTAACCAGGGTGAATGAAAGTAATTACCTGACAGACTCCTATTCAGTAGTGAGAGCGACATCAAAATGAAGTGACCGTAACTAAAGACATTTTGGAAGCGAATCATTGCACCACATCTTAAATTACAGGATGTGAACACTTTTTTTTAACCACAGTGAATTAGAAATATGCATCACTACAACAACTACATGAGGAGGATATCCTGGATATCCTGCTCTTCAATGAGTCCAATTCTAATATCAAGACCCTTCATCCTTTCATTTGGACGACATGTTGCACATTTTTAAATCAATTTTGATGAATAATTATCACAGAGCAAATAAATGACATGTCGTTTTGCTGAAAACGAGGGTTAATAGGGTCCATGTCCCGGTCCAACATGAGTCAATTCCTTCATATACTGAAAGTACTTTCAAAGACCGTAAATAAAATAAACTGTGGTTATTTTATTAAAGTACACACCAAGATTCAACCACTGTGTCTGTGAGGCTTTAAGCTGTTGAATCAAGCAGTGTTAGCATATTCAAATGGACCTCCTTACCCCGATTTGTATCAGGCTCTAATGCATGCTGTGACTTCAAACTGATTGGATTTTAAAAGTCAGCATCTCAAGTGAACATTTTTTATTGAACTGAATTGACAACGTCAAGAATTCAGCTTTCATTCAAAGCAGCAATGCTGTTTTTAAAACTTTTCTTACTGATGCTTGAAAAGTGTTAAGTCCAGCCTTTGATCCCTTTATTTTACTGATGGTTGATGACATTTATGTGAAGGTCGTGAACATGGGAAAATAACACTTCTATGCACTCTACCTCCCAGATGTACAAACTGACATATGGTGACCCAGAAGAAGAACCACATACAAACATCGCCGCAGGAGTGCTGCTTCACAGTAAGTTTCCATGGCATATATTCCAGATCAAACTAACATATAGACCGTGTTTAGTGATATTTATAGTAGGCTTTTGGTAAATGTCTGGTTGACTGAATGTTCAATCATTATATACTGTAGGTTTTTTTTCTGTTTGGAAAATCCATCCATGCAGTGAAACGGCAGATAAACTCTGATATAAATGAGCAAATACAGCCAGTGGACATAAAAAGGTTAATTTCCTGCCCTTGAGTGTGTTGTTGATGTGCTGCCTGAGCTCAGCACTACTCCAGATTGAAGTGCAAAAAACAATGTCGGCAGGTGTGCGTTTCATCTTACCGAGTGACATTTACCCAGGTACCCTTGAGAGTGAGTAGTAAAGAACTGTAAAGACCTATTGTTGCCTCACTTCCAAGGATAAGAAAAAAAAATCTCAGTGAAGCTGAATGAAAGAGTTCCTCTGTGTAGATTATGGTGAATGGAGATGGATACATAATGATCTGTGTTTTATTTCCACTTTATTCTGTACTTGCATCCATCCGTCTGCTTTAGTCTTCCCGCTCGCACCATCCTCTCCCTCCCTCTTCTTGTTTGTTCCATTCTTTCCCTTTTCTCTACCCTTACTCCTCTCTCTCTAATTAACACCTACTGTAGGCTCTATGCCTTTGCAAACCCCGGAGGACAGAGCTGGGGAGAAAGACATAGAGATGGAAATCAAAACAATAAGAAAGAGAAGAGAGAAACTGACAGAGCCAGAAAGAAAAAGTGGTAAAAGAGTGCTATAAAGAAACAGACAAAATACGCAGACGGTGTTTGTTGGATATGGAGCCTGTTCCAGCCACTTGGTGGAATTTGTTCAAATGAAACAGATGTTGAGGTTAAATTTAACTGAATGAACATTTAAAAATAACCAAACCAGGCCGACCAACATAAACATGGTCACACTTGAGAGGCATACATGCCCAGAGTCTGACACACACATATTCACTTCCTCTCTTCAAACCATCTGTCTTTGTCGAGCCATCAGAGACATGAAGAAACATCAAACAGAGCTGGAGATATCGAGGTGCTTGACTTCATGTGTGTGTGTGTGTGTGTGTGTGTGTGTGTGTGTGTGTGTGTGTGTGTGTGTGTGAGTGTAGCAACAGGACACAAGAGTGTGCAGCTCTCTTTTAGCTTGAGGCTTAGCTGGTGGAGCCTGCGTGTGTGCTGACTGCTCAACAGAACATGCACATGGCTCCCTTTGAGATGAATATATGAATGCATATGCATGCATACATACATACATACACAGGTGTGCCTATTGATACGTTACCATGGAGACTGAGAGGCACAAATTAAGCATCCAAACATACACATTCAAATTGGAAAGTTAAAAGTAGCAGAGCTGAAAGGCTAACACTTTGATAAAACTAAGACAAAGAAAATCACAGGCAAAGGCAGCATTGCCAAAATGTGCACGCATTAACAAACATAAAGGCCGACAGGCCGGGGGAATTGAGTGTGTGTGGACGTGTACATATTTTAGTGAATGCAGTTGCTGCATTAGCTGTACAGATTTATTACAAGTATCGATCGAGCATGGACTTCCAACATCACACACACACGCCGCAAAGCACTGAGTCAACAATACACTGAAAAATGACTGTTTATATCCACAGCACTTCACACCCATGAATTACAAGCTATTGACATTGCACCTGCAAACAAACACACACACACACTCACAGAAATGGGCACACACATCTCAGCATGCAAACGCACACCTGTCACAACAAAGAGCTACCTGGCTACCACTAAATACAAAGAAAAACACAGACAGACAGAAGGACAGACCATCAACTGGCACACATACAAAGACACACACACACACGCGCACACACACGCGCGCGCACACACACGCGCGCGCACACACACACACACACACACACACACACACACACACACACACACACACACACACACACACACACACACACACACACACACACACACACACACACACACACACACACACACACACACACACACACACACACACACACACACACACACACACACACACACACACACACACACACAGAGAGAGAGAATGATCCAGAATCCACAGAAGAGTTTATGCAACATCAAGGCTGTTCTATGAATTACAACAAGTATTTTAGCAAGCAGACAAACACACAAAACTGAAGGATCAGACAGGTGCTGACTTACCTCCACCTCCTCCCAGCAGAGTCTTGTTGGCTGTAGACGGAAAAGAAAGAAATATTTCTGAAAAACAGGCCAGAGGACACCAAAACCAGAGCTGAAATAAACCAACAATTCATCAAATGTTGAATGGACAGAAAATATTCAGCATCAGCTTTGAAATTCATTGGTTATTTTAATCACTTGTGATTGCCAATCTGAGAATATTTGAGTAACAGACTGTTGAAAAATACAAAATTCATAACATGAACAAAAACACATCACATTGTGCTCAGAGAACTATCGACTTTCTTACTATCACGTGCAGAAATGAAAAGTGAAAATAAATGGTGAAGTCAAGGTAAAGTTAGTGTGCAACTCAGAAGGTCCCACTGAGTGCTTTTTTTTTCAGACAAAAAATGTTAATCACCTGGTTCCAGGGTTTTTATTCTTGTTTGTGTTTATATGATTGTAAAAGATTGAAAGAGATTTTTGGTTTGGATGCCATCTTAACAAAGTACCCCCCCCCCCCCACACACACACACACACACACACACCTCCCCTCGCAGGTTGTGATGAGCATTTGAAATTGTATTTAACGGAATAAACAATAAGAGGATTAATCAACAACAGTTCAAAGGGGGGTTTATTTCCCCAAATTCACATCAAAATCACCAAAAACCCAGTTCTTTATGTTAGGAACATTTGTAAGCAAGCCATGAAATACTTCTGAATATATAAAAATAAAAAAACAGACAACACGTAACAATTAATTTAATCAGTAATGACCCGACAACAATCATGAGCGGCTCCATAATCCAAAAAGAATTATAGCAGGATTCCTGAAGAGAGGGTCAGCGTTTATCTGTGCTGATAAACCAACAGTACTAAAGAGACGTACTGTATGTCTCCCCATTTGTCCGCTAGGACAGTGTATGTCAGCATTTTTCAACAAGAGTGGTGGTTGTTTGTGTGTTTCCTCAAGGCTCACAGGGCTTCAGGAGTTTGCCAACTAGCCGTTTAATTACATCATCTGGAACTGGAGGTGCAACTCAGTTTGTGTTTGGATAAAGAAGCAGTCGGCTCGGAGTCCTGTCAGCGAGGACTGAGAGACATCACAAAGTAAGAACGCATCGCTTCACTGCCTGCAAAACTATTAAGTGAACTTGTGCTGAGTGTAACGAGTCCTAAGGAAAAAATAAACAACTCTGTGAGAAGACACAGGCGGTGAGAGTGGATCAATGTCAGTTGTTCAACAAGGAAACAAGAAAATGAATTCCAGAAAACCAGGCTGAGTCTTGGAGTCTCAAATCATTACGTCCCTGCACATGTTTAAAGAGTGAGATTGTTGGAAAGGTGATAATGCTGCTGCTTCTGACATATTCATTATCCAAGTGTTTTTTTCTCACCCACACATTCATAAACTTGTGAAGTCAGCAGTGCTAGCCTGAGGACATCTGCAGCACAGAAAAGTCTCAACTGAACACACGCAGCTCAGAAATCATGTTTTCCAATTCTTTTCTTGCTCGTGGTTCAAATGTTGGCTGCTGTGACCATGTTAGGATAATCTGATGAGTGCGTAATGTCTATCAGAGTCACGTCAGAAAACACAGAGGACATCTCTCATCTTAGTTACTTTTTGCCAGTATGGGCATTGTGCCAACTGGGTGCCCACACAGACAGTTTTAGAGAGACTAAATCTCACAGCAGTCTGTCTCTCTGAAGAATCCACTAGTCTCAAACATTTCACCGTTCCCTACTGCCTCATTAACTGTAATTCCCACTTAATTTGAGTCTCTACATACACTATACTTCTCTGCATACGTTAACCACTGTCTCTCTTGCATCTCCCAGTGTGAATATCTCAGTTCTTTTATTTGAAGATGTGGAACAGCACAGAGAAAGGATTAAATAAAAAAAAGCTTATTTTAGAGTTGAAAGATCTCATGAGGAAGTAAAAAGTCAGAATCAGACAAATAAAATGTCTCCAAGAAAGTCTCCCATTCATCCTCTGCTGATTAGCTGCAGGCTGTCCGTAAGAGGTATATCACACACTGGGCCTTGTTAATCCTCAGCCATGTTGACTCAAATGCCCCAGGCCATATAAACACATCTAAAGTCCTCAGAAAAAGTGAAGGGTTTCCTTATTAGAGAGAAATCTGACTGATGGTTCAGCTCTGACATGGAGCTCAGGAATTATTTCCAAAAGTTTGAATTTGTACATTCTTCATATATGAATGTTTTATAACTTTATTTTTGCTGCACTATACGCTTGACTGGTTGCTATGTAGAACGAAAAATATGGCACTGTTCATTTGAAAGCATGAGAGTACTACAACAGGAAGTAACAATAGCATCACCTACAGAATAAAGATCAGAAGTTTAACTGATATCTGCAAACATTGAGAAATATATATAATAGGTGTGTATTTCATTTTTAAATAAATTCACTGTGTGGTGACCCAGTGAATCCTTATTGGTTATTTAATTTGTACCACTAGAATTAAACTTCTTTTTTATTTTTAATCTTGTTGATTATTTAATTTTAAATCTCCTACATGCCATGTAACCAGCACATGGGACGTATAAAATTACAACGTGTGAAACACATAAATTATACTCTACATTTAAGAAGAGCTACTGTAACAGTACAAAGAAACAAAGTGGGAGACGTTGGGCATCAACATTTATGTTCCTACAGAAATCCAAAATCATCACAGAGGGGTGAAACGTTATGTTTGAGCTGAAGTTTTCTAGTTTTTCCAAAGCCCCTTGACTTTCAAATGGGGCATTTTCAACAGATGACAGATTTCGTAACGGGCCTGCAGCTGCCTTAAACCAAGAGAAGTGCACTTTAAATGAAAGATTTGACCGTGGAAGCTTTTACTGTTATGTATCAGTTTATGATGGTTAATGCATTTCAGGACTTATCCTGTGATACATCGTGAAAATGTGTTCCAACAACCGCTTTCTTCTACCTGCCGTGTGTCTACATCATTGGCACTTGACGTCCATAATGTCACAGCAATAAAGCCCAGAGAGTGCACTCACTCAGACACCGTGAACATCTAACGGTTCCCAAAAAAAAAAAAAACCTTTCTCTCCTGTTATTCAACATATTTTATAGCTGTGTTGTTTTGTGGATTACGGAGGCTGGCATCGGTGTACAATTTGTATCTCGGCCTCCTCTGTGTTTGGATTTGTCCCAGTAAAACTGATGAACGTCTGCTGAAAAACTGTGTTAAAAAAAAAAAAAAAAAAAAAAAAAGGTCCATCTCTCTCCCTCTGAGCAACTGACACCAAAGACTGGCAGTATCTGATATTTTAGATCACAGAAATGCCTTTCTGCAATCACTCTCCATTGTAACGGCTGGAAATGTCTCAGTGGGAAGCGGCACATTCTGTGGTTGGCAGCGAGAGTCAGGAATAAGGACAAAAAATAGCACAAATGTTGGAGGGACTTTTTAAGGATTACAACTGGTGTGTTACAAAACAAACAAAAAAAATCATTTGGAAATTGAACACTTATTTACACATTTAAAGAGATTTCATGATGAAAGAAGGTATCCCAAGAGATCCAGAGCATCGTGTGTAATAACAAAAGTTCTTGCTTGGAGCAAGCTATTGGTAAAAAAAATAAGCTGTATGGGGCATCAGATGGCCAATCAGTTGAAACACGTAAATGCCATAGAAGAATCAGAATCAGTTTTATTGGCCAGGTATGTTTAACACACAAGGAATTTAACTTGGGTAGACTGTGCTCTCTCTGTACAATGTAAACATGAAATAATAAAAATTTGCTAAAAATATAAACAGGTAGTTAAAGACTAATGTGTACACGACTAGTTGATAAAAGATAATAGTGCAGTGGTGAGTAGTGCGAACGCAGTAGTCCTCTTTGCAAGGAGCCCTGATGCTTCTGAGTAAAATTACAATACAATCTTGAAAGACGAGTAAGAGTAGTAGATCCACATCCTTTGTAACTTTTTACATTACAATAATCCATCCTTAATTAAATTCCAACCATTTTTCTAAACTTATATACAAGAAACAGTGGAAAAGTTGAGTGTACTTTCACTTTTGGCCCGACTATGCATTCACTCTGCCAGAGCTCAACTTACTGTATGCTTCAAATCAAAGGTATGTTTTCTTTTTTTTTTTCCTTTTTCTTTTTTTTAAACCTAACATCACCATATGCATAATTTCTGCGCCAACTTTGGGAGTCTGATCGAGACTAGACTCTTGAATGTCAGAGAAAATATGAACGTTTTTCAAGGTGCACATGGGAGTGAGGTGAGAATGATTTCAACTTCTCTCTCGGGTGCTTTCTCAACAATACTTTCAAAAGAAGACACTCAGCTGCTGCATATAGGCATGCTTGATTTGGGGCACACTCAGTCCTTACTAATGCTCTTGTCTAGTGTTTAAAAAATTAGGTGGAGATCCTGAGGTAATCAATACGTTATTGATTTTGTTTGTAAATTGGAATAATTCATGGTGCATGTCAATTTAAATATATGTTGTTGTTTTTTCTCTCTATTTATTATATTATTATTATTATTATTATTATTATAATTGTAGGTATTGTTTTTGTATTATTATTATTGTTTTTGTAAATATAATGCAGTTATTTAGGTTTGCAGACACTGTTCTGGAATAATAAAATTAAATACTAATTACAACAACAACATTTTTATCAAACATTAATGTGAGGTTGATTTCTTACCCTTCATGCAGTGTGTTACAGTATATGTCTGCTGCTAAGAGCACTATATATGGCTTCATAATGATAAACACAGTTGGCTGCACAGCCAATTCACAAGCTATAATCCCACATCCATGCTTAAAACTGGTACCCTTTTTATAAACAAGTACAGAGAGGAAATGTACTTGATTTCCCAATTTTAAATTCATCTTTCTTTTTATCTTTATTCATGGGATTATATAATTATTAAGATTGTATTACGTAAGGCAACAATAAATTATCAATGATGCCGTAATGCTGCTGTTTTGTGTAGACAGATAGCCTCTGAGCCCCACGGGGAAACAGAGGCATCAACGCAACCGAAATACTCATGTGTATGCATGACCATGTAGTAAAGAGACGTGGATACACACACACACACACAAGTTCACACACACACACAAGTTCACACCCACACACACACACACACACACGCACACGCACACACACACACACACACACACACACACACACACACACACACAAGGGGCAAACACTTAAACATGTGCATGCACATTCATTTTACTTTCCAGCGGTCACACAAACACAAAAAAAAAAAAAACATGTACTCACACACACACTCGAGACAGAGTTTGGGTAGCCATGGCAACGACAAAGCCCAAAGGTTTGTTACTGAAACCTAGTTAATTATAGAGAGAGAGAGAGAGGAAGGAGAGAGATCGAGAGTAATGTGGATACTCGAGGGAAACTGTTTCACCATCTGTTAAAAACCCACATGTGCCATTTACTGAGGTGTGTGCATCAAGTGTAACTGTGTGTGAGATGTGTGTGAGCACTGGCCACAGTTGTTGCATGAGTAAAGACAAGCACACACACCTCCCCTTCTCCTGTGGCGCAAGGATACCAACAGTTTCTTTTTCTTATTGGTATTGGGTGGCTAATTGGAATAGCTAATACAAAGCAGCTAAATAAAGCGTGCTAGCATCTGCTGCCGAGACACACCAATTATCAGAGCAGGGTGACACAACTACATACAGAGAGAGAGAGAGAGAGGAGGGGAGAGGAGCAGGGTGGTTAAGTCGACTTGGGGAGGAGGAGGGCGCAAGGTGTCAGGGGAGCAGAGGGAGAGAGAGAAAGGGAGGGGTGATGGAGAGTGAGTGAGTGAGAGAGACAGAGACAAAGTGAAAGAGAGTTGAGGGTGGAGAAGGGAGACGCTGGACTAAATTTGCCGGGAACATAAAACAACAAGATGGAGTGTACTTTGGCTTTCTCGGGAGGTGAGTGATCGCAGGGAGGGGGGTGTAAAAAAAGGGGGAGACAGACGAAGAGGAAGAGAGGGAAAGGGGGCTGGATAGGTTGATGCATTAAAATCCGGCAGGTCTGGAGAAGAAGAGGAGGAAGAAGTTGGCTAAGACAGAGAGGGGATGGAAGTGTACATTTGCTGTTTGGCTTAGAGTTTTACCACATAACCACCTGTATGTGTGAGAATCTGCCTGTGTGTTTAAATGTGTCAGAATGAAGATAGTCTTCTCTGGGCCATTCTGTATATGTGTGTGTGTGTGTGTGTGTGTGTGTGTGTGTGTGTGTGTGTGTGTGTGTGTGTGTGTGTGTGGAGTACAGATGATGATGATGATGATGATGATGATGATGATGATGAAAACAGGCTAGAACTTCCTTTGCATCAAACCAGTCTTCTATTTTAGCTTTCTTTGGCCCTGCATCTTATTTTTCTTTCTCCTTACTCTCCGCGCCCTCTCTCCCCTTTAAATTCCCCGAGGCCCCAGAGCAACCTGTTTGTGTATTCCTCCGTCTCCTCCCCCTCCTCCCTCCTCCTCCTCCCATCTTGATCATTCTCCTTCTCTGTCTCTCTCCTATACCCACTTGTCCTCACCACCATTGTACCTCTTTGGGTCATTTAATTTCTGGCGATCATTTAGTTGGGGCACTTGAGAATGTCAATCAACTTGCTGGGGTCCTTGCAGAGAGAAAGCCAAAGTAAATTATGAGCAGACATTGTTTTTCTCTATTATCTGAGATAAGATTAAATTATAATATAGCAAAATAGATCCTTTGGAGAGAATTAAAAAATTCCAGTTTTGAAAAGAAAAGAGAAAAAGAAAAGAGACTGGACCTACAAACATCAATAAATACAAATAATAAAAACACTTTTTTAATGGCCATCCATCTGGTGATAGAGATGGTCTATATTCTGTGCAAATGGAAATCACATGTATGCTGTACACAAAAACTCCATGTAGATTAGTATGGATGCATAACTCCTGCTGAGCTGAATACATCATATAAGGAATACACTTCTCACATACTGATTGATTATATTGCTGTTCTTCCTGTTTTATTGAGTTGTATTGATTTTTCTCAAATCATCAGAATCTCACCCTGAAAGTGTGTTTTTAAGCTTCCTGTAGTCTTTTTCTCCAGTAACATAAAGATGTGATTTTACCCTGAGGTTGTGACTTACACCCTTCCAAGTGAACAGAGAGAAACAATGTCTCATCTTTAAAAACACTGTATTCAGCTTTGTGACAAAGTGCTTCAAGAATCCATTTGTGAGGTGTTGTCTAACACAAAACGAGCAGAAGTTTGTGTTTATCTGGTCTGGTTTCAAACTAGAGCTTAAAGTGACCTAATGAAAGTGATTAATTAGCTCCACAATACTTTACCCTGGGTTCACAACTGCAGAGATCATAGGGTACAAGACAGCTGTTTATCACTCTTATCAAGCTAGTGCTAACATAAATTAGCAGGGTTGAAGTTTGTGCACGTGAGCAGAAATGTGTGAGAGTAATTACCAAATTAAAAGTTCAAGTATTAATGTTACATTCCTTCAATCCAAACACTTTTACAACTTTGACTCCTTCAACACAATTGTTTTGAAGTGAAAAGATTTTTTTCCTCTCAGTGAAGATTGTGCCATCTCTTCAAATTACAGGTGGATAATTCTGTATAGATAAATAATACTATTTACTGTTTTGATTACTAATTTTAGATAGGAATAATCAACATACTTAATCAGGGAATTTGCTGATTTTTAATTTCCATTTTTAAATATTGATGATTTCATAAAGTGAATTAATTTTTAATTCAAAAGTTGTAGGTCTCGAGTTTTACTCCCATTGGATGTAGAAATCTCGACTTTGCAGTTTGTTTCATTGCTTTGCTTAACTACAGACGACATGTTTTTTATTTTGAATTTTGTTAAAAGCTCTGTTTTAACATAACACATTTTACACATACAGAGTCAATAAGACTTTTTATCTCAAATGAACACTTCTGTCCCATCCTTCTCTTATTATGTAACTCATTTACTTATTACCAGCTTCATCCTGAGGACACACAGAACATTTAGAATATGACCAATCAACAAGTTCACATCGCAAACATGTTACAGAGATTTGATTTTGTATTACTGTAATTAAAAGCTAAACATGTTGTTTTAGATAAGAACAGAAAATTTAATAAAAAATGGACAGAGCAAAAGCAGCTTTGAAAAAAGTGTGAAACATTTTGAACAACTTTGTTTGATGCAACACTTTTATGAAGTACAAAACAAAGTCAAGTCAATATGTGATGAGCCTTGTGTGTCTTGCTTAATATAATGCAGTGTCACAAGGTTGTGCACAAACAAAACAACCTGTTTTCATCACTCATCTGTGCATTAAACCTATCATTTTATTTTCACTCATTTGTCGCATACATTTTTAGAGGATTTTTTTCTTAGAGGGAATGAGCAGCTATCATGCTTTAACCCAGTTTTACAAAGACAATAATTGCCAGCACAGGGCTATTACACTGATTCTATGAGGAATAACTCGACCATAAATAACAGTAATTTACAGCAGCCGCACTAATAGCTCCTGCAGGAATACAACTGCTACTTTTCATTAAGGAAACTGTAAAACTAAATAATAAAAAAAAGGAACGACTTTAAAAAGATCCCTCAATTAAAACAGATTGCAATTAAATTAACTATTTGTTTTTGTATGATAGGGGGAATACAATAATGAGATAATGCAAAGTAATAGAAGACTACCACAGTTGCTGCAAATGAGAATGTATCATATAGTAGATGAATACACACTTCACTGATACAGTCCTTAACCTGTGTGAAATCATTGACTGTACTGGGCTGTTTGATTGTCTTCATGTTATTACAATATGTTATCCTCAGCAATGTTTCAGTTAAGCAAGCTCTAGTAATAAGTGAGTAAAATTGAGCTTATCCCTGATATATCGGTAGGAATGTTCTAAATATGTGAGATCAAATTTAGAACAATAGCAAAGTTTGTGAAACTCAACACTTTTTTTTTAAAGCATTTTTATCTTTTTTACATATTTAGTCCTTGAAATGTGTCTGACTCTAATATAGTGTGCCTTCTAGCAGAGAGAATGTGTTCATGCCAGGCTTTGTGTTTCTAGTGTGTTTTTTGTGCTACTCTAAGTTTGACTTTGGCTGACTATTGAAGTCCCTTGGTTTGAATCAAATTAATTCCTGGGAGGCAATCTCTGCCGGTACACTTAGAGCAGAGGCCCCATGGGAGCCACACAAGCCCTATACAGATGCTGTTGTGTGTGTGTGTGTGTGTGTGTGTGTGTGTGTGTGTGTGTGTGTGTGTGTGTGTGTGTGTGAGTGAGAGTGTTTGGATGGAGTCAGGGTGTGTCAGTGTTATCAAGGTCTGAAGAGAGCATGTTCTGCCACTGAAGCTACTTTTAATAATGCTGTGTGTGCAGCACCTAAAGGGCTAAGCAGTGGTAACTCTTCTGTGAGAGAACTGCCCAAAGGTAATAAATGCAAATTAATTGTGAGGTATGCCTCTTAGGCAAATAAAAATCATTGGTTACAGAGTCTGAATTAGTGTTGACTCTCAGGCAGAAGCAAAGAACAGACTCTGTATAAATATAGGAGTGCAGGAACCTTTTCTTTCACTTCAAAGTCCTGGTACAGTATGAATTATGCCAGTGACAGCAGACTGAATATTAAAACAACGTTTTAGGAAATATTTATCCAATAAGAATATTGTAAATAGAACCACATTTTCCCCAGCTCATTCCACAAATGTAGAGGTATCAGTAGTAAGCCTTTATTTGTCTATAGTCTATGTTTTAATTAGAACTTAAAGTGACTCCGACATACCAAGCGTCTCCTCTTTGCTCCTGTGAAGTTAAAGAGAATTTCCTCTTTCCCCCTTGAATTTAAATCTGCTTATGTTCCATCTGAATTGCCCCCAAAATTGATTGGTGTAGACAGGCCCTAGAGAGCACCACCAGTCTCTAGTGCTTTGTTTGTGCATGTGAAGGAGTGTTCACCTGTCAGTCTACGGCTTGGTGAGTTGTTGGACCTTGGCGACCTGCTAAACCCCTGTAAGGGAGCTCCAAGAGCCACTGTAAAGAGTGCCCCCCCCCCCCCTCCTCCTCACACACACACACACACACAAACTCATACACAAACAGAACACTGCCCGCGCGCAGCCTTAGCGCGTGATGAAGAGGAGGAGGAGGCGAACGTGCGCTGCAGGCGACACCTGTCAAGCCGTTACTAAACACAGTTGCTTTATTTTAAACGACTGGGGCGACCTGAAGACTTTGGGGGATAAACCGAGTGGAAATAGAGATTAGTCGCACCTATCGTAGCTGTATCGCGCACAGGGAAAGAAATAGCCTTTTGAGAAGAGGAGAAGAAGGAAAAAAAGAGCATCGCTGTTATGACAAGCCGCTCGAGGAGTTGAAGAAGCGAAGTTGACGCTGGTTAGAAGGAAGCTACAGACAGCGAGAACCGCGAGAGAAAATACGATGGAGGGAAATAGGCTACGTGACTTTAACCGAGGTTAGTCTCTCTCTCTCTCTCTCATTCACACACACACACACACACACACACACACACACACACACACACACACACGCACGCGCGCACACGCCAAGCACATTAACCCACAGTACAGAGCCCAGAGTGAAACAACAGGGTGGGAGATAACTAGTGCACATCGCGGAGCTCTGGCGCGGGCAGACCGAACATCCTCCCCGGTCTCCCCTCGTCCCCTCCGCGGTGCCTTCGCCGTGTCAGGCTGCTCACCAGGACTTAGCGCACCCCACTACGTTATCTGTCAAGTTTAGAGGAATTGACAAGGATGCCTTGAGGAAAACCGCGCTGCATGGGGGGAGAGAGAGAAAATGGAAAACCAAGGTATGATGCTCTCGGTTTATACATTTTTAAGAGGAAACGCTTCGTGGAGGTTAGTCTAAGAGACTGTCATGCTCTTATTGTTATGTTATGTTATGTTATTGAATGTTATTTAAAGGTTCTCGTGTTTAATAATGTGTGCATGCTTATATAGCCTGTATGGATGCCTTTTAATGGGTGCATCTACCGTACCTGCTGGACCAGAAAAAGAAAAAAAGTGAGATTCAAACAGCAGGGCTTCAGAGAGTTGCAGGCAGAGGGAGATTAAAGTGAGAGATTATACTTTGTAAAGAGACTGAATTCCCTCTTGCATGATTTCTCTCATCTCTCCTATCGCTCTTTCTGCTCCCTCCCTGCATCCCTCACGAGAGCAGCAGTGTGTTTTTCATGTGTATAATTCCATGTGGCCTTTTTGTACTTCTGTGTTTGTTTGTGTGTTTGCTAAAGGCAAGGACTGACTCCCAACAGGCATGCCCTTTTTTTTTTTACAAGACGTCTGCACCCACCTCATCACTCACACACACACACACGGACACACACAGACCTACCAATAAGACTACAAAAACACAAACAAAATTGCGTCATACAAGTCATTTGGGCAGAGCTGCCTAAGATCACACACACACACACACACACACACACACACACACACACACACACACACACACACACACACACACACACACACACACACACACACACACACATACATACAGTCACAGATCCATGAGCACAGGATTAGCAGTCATACAGGGCCATATTGAGACAGCAGATTAGAATGACATTCTCAGGGCCAAAGCAGTACAGAACATAGGATTAAAGAAGAAAAGCAGAGAGAGATAGATGGATGGATGGAGAACAAGTGAGGAGAGTGAGGGGCAAACAGAAGAGGGGCTTGAGAGAGAGAGAGAGAGAGAGAGAGAGAGAGAGAGAGAGAGAGAGAGCAGTATAGAACATCAGATTAAAGTGTAATGTCCTAGAGAGAGAGAGAGAGAGAAAAGACAGAAAGAGAAAGGGAGAGCGAGAGAGAATACGGGGCAAGTCATGCAGTTGGAGGGAACGGCACACTGGCAGAATGTGAAGAGAATAAAGAAAAGGAGAAGGCTGCAGACACTGTTTCTCTATCGCCTCCCTTTTGATCTCCTCTTATTCACCCATCCAACAACGGGAGAGAAGCACTGCTTATATAACTCTGCATTTGAAACATATTAAAACCATAGAAGGAATTGATGGAGAGAAACCAAACACGAGGCATTTTACAGATTGCCAAATAAGTAAACACAATTAGATCATGACATGTGTTCACAGAGGCGTTTGCAGCCTCTGATACTGAATTGTTGTTATTTAATTTCCTGAAAACAGTAACAGGTGTTAAAACAGGGACCTGTTTAACCCTCAAAACATATTAAAAACCCTTTACTGACCGAGCCTCGGTCGGGTTTTAAACACTGTGTCAATGTATTCAGCACGTGTCAGATAAGAACATCTGTGCAGACCAGAGGTGTGTGGTCCTTCATTTAACTCGCAGAATAATTTGTGAAGCAGCTTTCAGTCTCGATGTTTAAATATTGCTGACTTAGCTGTGTGATCAGGTTGCTGCTGCCAATATGAGGTCACTATCAGAGTAATGAAAGGTCTTATTGAGAATAACCGATCCTGAATCTGCCCTTTGAGAAACAACACACAAGTGTGAGTTCATGAGCAGAGAGTAATCTTTTCAAGCAATAGCTCGTCTTTTAATATGCTGTAAAAGGACTGCGCTGGTTCTTTATATAGACTCGGTGATGCTGTGGGAGAGAACATGATTTGGATGAGTTCAAACCTTTCATTTTACAACTTGTTTGATGCCAGACATCCTTTTGATTGTTAAACCTGCAGCTCCTTTTTTTTAGGCCACTATAAGGTGCAACGCAACAAACTGGAGACGAGGGGTGAGAAAAAATCAATTCACTAAAGTATCAGGATATTGAATTGGACAGTATTATCAATAAATACAAATTCTAGGATCAATGATTATAACGTTTTGTTTCTGTTTACAGAAAAATTTCCTAGTCTTCCAGATGACTAATAAAGATACAACTGTGGGTCATCCCCTTCCTCTCTGTATGAACTGGCACATTTAAGATAGATTTATTAATGGGGAAATTTGTTTTTTTCATCCTAACTTAAAGAAAATAAGCCATGGTGAGTTGTTGTCATGAGTTTATTTTCAGTCGAACGTCTCTCCTCCTTGAATAAGATAGCTCATTATCTTAACATTAACTATCTAAGGTCACACAATGACAGGGACAATGGCATAAATGGCTAGCAGGGCTGAGGCCTCCCTTTCTCCTACTTGAGAGTGATTAAAATTGTGGCGGACACAGACCTAGTCGTTTCAAGAAAAATGCACAATATCTCTTTTTTTATTTTTAGAGGCCAAGCACTGCAGCATCCTCATCCATTGACTTCTGTAGCGACAGTTATCCTGACACGCCCCCTTGATTTACTGATCATTTGGAGTCAATTCTTTCAGCCCACAGGTCCCAGGCCTTTGAACAATGACAGACATCACAAACAATAAGCCAAAAGCCAGAAACGCTCTCCAGAGCTGAGATGAAAGACTCTAGAATACGATAGAATTCCCTATAAAACTCACACCACAATTATTTGCTTATCATTTGCTACATTGCTAATTTAGCAAGATATTTCTTCAACCTATAGCATAGACGTGACCAACAACTGACTGAAAACTTCCCTTCTTTCTCAACCTTCAAGAAAGCCTTCAGTCTGAGCTGAAGCTCGGGGGTTAAAAATATACCCTCAGTTAGTTTTCTGTAGTAGTGAGGGGATGTTTCCCTGGTGGTAGTTTGTCCTGCTTAGCAGCGAGTGATCGCGTGTAGCGGTGAGCATCGTTCAAGGCTGTGGGTCAGTGCCCTGTGGCAGAACAGCAGGTGTCAGGAGGAAGATATGACCCTCTGTGCTTCATGTATCTGAGCAGAATGTCTGCTGCCCTGAGGCCATTTGACCTTAAAATGTGTCTACCTGAATAACTCCTGATTCTGTCCAATTTATTAATTCATTATGTAAAAATATCTTACCTCTATTGACTCCGTAACCCCAACCCCTATCACTGTCCAAGCGTAGGCAAAGCTTAAAAATCTCTTCCAACGACTGTCCTCAGCTTTGTTTTCATGCCTACAGTCACGGCATTCAGCATTAATGTTTCACTGGATACAATAAATTATTCAGCAGTACGAAACCAGGACTTGACTGATACTAAGCATATCAATGCTTGTCGACTTTGGCAGGCTGTTAACATTTCCTTTAATTAATGATTCAATATTGAAATTGGTACCCATCCAAATCAATATTCTCCTGTAACAAATGGATGGTGTCCAAGCAATTCTTCACTGGCTTTTGGCTTTTTCTTTGCCGTTTTTCCCCCACCAAGAAATCTGGTGCTTTGTGTGGAAGGTAAACAGTTAAGTCCACTGACCAGTCGGAAGAATTGAACCACATCAGATTAGGTTTTATTGATCAGCAAGAGAGGAAATTGTCTTGTCATCCTAATGGTTATGGCACTCATCAGAAAACAAATGGAGAGTGTATGCTATAGTGTACAGAAACCAACGAGTGACACAAACACATTCGTACTAAACGTTTGTGAGGTGTTTAGGAAGATAGTCTCTGGTTTAAAAAGAAACTGTCATTCCATTTGTGGCTGAAAACCCCCCACAAGAATAGGGGTAGGAGTACTTCTTATTTACAATATATGGGTCGCCAAATATAGATGTGTATTATTGTTCCCAGCACCGCATCCGATTAAAGCCTGTGTGTGGGAAACACTGCTCTTGTAGTCAGATTTAGAGTCTAACACACCAACAGACCAGTGATAACATAACCCAGTCCTGAACACTTCTTTAGAGGCTCTGACTAAGACAGTACTACGGTACATCTATCCATAATAAGTCATAAAGATACACAAAGCTTGTTTAGATATTAACAATCAAACTGAAATCATCTTTTTATTCATTTTAAAACACAAGGAATCCTCTTAAAAGCATAACAGGAAGGCTTGCTTCATGGTGTAGACATAATATGATCTGTTTCCAGCTAACAACATTCAGTCCATTGGCCTTTAACACCTGGTGTAAACTGATTCACATTTTCACTGAAGAAAATGCAGCTTTCCTGAGCTGATTAGTCGACCCTTCAACCTGCTGAGCGATCTTTCCCTGTTAAACGGCTTTAATGACGAAAGGAGTTCAGTGTGATGAGAGAACAATTGTTAGTAACACGTGCACGTTTACTTTACAAAGTAACACAAACATACAGTACCACATAGCCCATATTAACATCTGATCTTGCCTTCATTGATCTTATAGACAGCGCAGCACAACGCCCTTCCTCTAATTCAAAGTCAATGTAGCTCGTCTGTTGACGATGTCTCTCTTACAGCAAGAAATCATCCATTCACAGCATCAGACCGAGGGGAGTTTCTTTAAAATAATCTAAATTACACTGTTGGGAAAAAATGGGCATATACAGGTCTACACTATCGAGGACATTTTTGCTGTTTTTTTTTAATTCAGTCATTTATTTATTGTATTTTATGTTACTATATTGATCCCCTATGGGGAAATAAGGTGTTTTCACTCTGTTGGACATAGGCATACTCCTGCACAGGATCCTATGGACATGCATTGACGGAGAGACGTCAGAGTAACGGAGCAGACCCCAGCTGGTGCTCCGGAGCTGTTGTGGTCGGGGGGGGGGAATTCAGTGCCTTGCTCAACGACTGCTCAGGAAGTGGCCTGGCACCTGTCCAGCTGCCTGAGAAATTTCCAAATTTGGTCCACACTGGGACTCGAGCCAGCGGCTCTCTGGTTCCCAACCCAAGTCTCTATGGACTGAGCCATTGCCGCCCCAAATCGTATAGTATAGTGCAGAAATGGTGTAGAGCAGTTAAACCGTTAAGGATACGTGTCAGTCAGATGACTTCAGTCAAATGTGAAAATGGGCCCCTCTATGGGGACATGCGAGCAAAGCAGACATTTCTCAAGACAGCACAAAAGAGTTCCATAAATGAAGTGTTATGTGCCTTCCTATTGGAGGGATGGTCGGGGAAACACTGTATTATCATAAATAACGAACCCTTTCTCAAAGACATAAGATCAATGGCGATGGAGATTTTGAAGCGATGAAGTGAAATCTATTCTTGCCTCTTGCTTTTTTTTGTTTTTATTCAGGAAAGCAACTAATCCTTTGAGATTAACAAAGAACATAGGAACACAAACGGCGTGTATATTACATTTCATATGTATTCTATGTGCATTATGCAGTCTATTGTAGGAGGCAGAATGGCTTTGAGACAAACTGCTTTTATATAATTGAGGTTATACCGTGTCTTGGCTGAGACTGTCCTGAAAAGACATAATAAATAGGATCCCCAGAAAAACCTGGAACAGATATATCCCACAGCAGATGCCAGATAAGAACATTAGAGAGATGCATTACACTAGGGAAGGCTTTAACAATTTAGGAAGCTTTCTGAAACACACACACACACGCACTAACACGCACACACAAACAAAATGAGCTCGCATTAGGCTGTGTTATTTTGCATTATGGCTTTGAGTCTGAGCATGTGTGTGTGTGTGTGTGTGTGTGTGTGTGTGTGTGCTTTAGTCCATTTGATGGAGCAGAGGTAGAGTGTGGGAGACTCAGGCAGGTCAGGGAGAGTGGGAGTCACACAGAGAGGCGTTTCAGTGCTGAGCTTTTGTTTGAGCAGTATGGATGACTTCAGAGAGCCTGCTCCGTTTCTTTACAGCAGCTACGACGCCTCCAGAAATACAGACACCTTTGATTAAACAGCACAGGTCAAAATGAGCTGGATAACTTTACAAAATAACTGTCTCTTATTTAGTCGACGTTGAGATTATTGGTACTTGAACCTTAACTGTCGGGAGAGATTACAGTTATCACATTTAGAAAAATAACAGATACAGTTCACACTAAGCCTCACTCTGATTACAACAACACAATACAGCAGATTAAAGAAAGCTAACGACAAACTATCTGACAGAATCAGCCACAGCTTATTTATTATATTTTCTGATACATTGTAATTATGGCAGGATGTATGCCCAAAATAAACGGAGAAAGAAAATGTTTGCAAAGTAAATGAAGCCAGAAGGGGGGAAAAGGGAAAGACTGAGGATGTGATCATCTGGCTGAGGACTTCATTTGATGCATAGAGTGTTTTCCTTTTGATCCTTGTTGGATCAAAGAAATTGAGAGCTAATGGAGAGGGGCAGCTTTTCAAGTATTGATGAATAAATCAAGCAGCAATGGGCCAAAGTTACTAGTTCTTTTAGGGATACACAGCAGTTCAACCTGTCATTTCTGAACCTGTTTTTATATATATAAATATATATATATATATCTTGTGTTAATTTTTTTTTAATCCTGAGTATTAGCGATTCTTTTCACAAAAGGACGAGCAAATATTTCTCAAGATTAAATATTTTGGTTCAAGGGCTGCACGGTGGTGTAGTGGTTAGCACTGTTTTCTCACAGCGAGGAGGTTTGTGGTTTTTGATTCCCCGTATGTCAGTCGTGTGATCAACTGGCGAACAGTCCAGGGTGAACCCCGCCCCTCGACTAATGACAACCGGGGTCAGCTCCGACCCCTGGCGACCCCAAACGGGGAACAGATACAGATAATGGATGGATGGAGTTTGAGATATTTAATGAAGATTTGTGATAGAATTGTATTTTTATCTGAAGAAAAAGTAGAATCAGAATACAAATTGTTGAAGCTTTTCATCGTCCCCATAATGAAGCATGGATGTAATGGAAGCAGACTGCTACAAGCTCATTGCCGACACTTCCCAGTTCTGTTGAGTTGCACTGCAGTTCACATCCATTGCAGCACTTTGTGTTGCCTGCAGCCAAAATGAATGTTGCAGTGACATGCTGTGTATAAAATTCATTTGGAACCTTTTTTTAAGAAGCTCAGTTTTAGATTTGGATGCTTTGCATCAACAGAGTCGTCCTGACCTGCTTTTAGAGGTGGGTTTCCAATACTGCTGTGCCTATTTTAAAGTTTCTATGCTGGCTACTGTAGTTTCTATTTTTAACGTACAGTAAAGTGTCTTTGTTCTGCTCCACAGATCCTATTTCCTTTCACATTTCATTCTGCTAGATGTTGGAGGGAATTGGCATCAGCTGTCTTGTTTGGGTTTTTTTTTTAGTTCCCTGCACATCTTAGTGTGTGCTCAAACTTCACCACTTTGCAGAGGAAAGTGACAAACAAAAAAATCAATCCACTTCATAAACCTCATACACGCACACCATGTTTAGACCAAACACCACAGCAAGTGTACTCCCAAGCTCCAACCTGCACAAGAATCAAAAGTTGGACCCAGAACAAATGTCTCAGAAGAACCAATTCTGAAATTACCACCATCTAACATGTCATGAAGCATGCCATTAATGATCATAAAATAATGATACAAACAGGAATCTAAGCCATTCGCTAAGCTATGTTAGCTGTGAGACAAGATGTTGCTTGACTTTATGGGTGACTGGCATGTTTATAGGTACCTGACGTGATGAGCCTTCAGGAACACTGGGATCGTGCTTGTAGATTAGCTTTGATAATTACCCTACAGTCTTTTTCTGCAGTGTGCTCACTGTCTTGAGGAACAAAGGTAAACACAGCTGAACACAAAGCGACTGGCAGACTGGCAGGAGTGTGTTCACTCACTTCATTCAGAAGCTGCACATTTCACATCCTAGTTTTACAAAGTTTAGCTCCAGTGAGGTCTTCTTTTTTTCGCCTCGAGAGATGATAACCTCCTCCACCTGCTCTCCTCCCAAAGAGAGAGATAACTTGTTGGCGCGTGAGCTCGTCAGCCGGATTCCCATCAATGAGTGCTGCGTCTGATCCTGCCACCAGGAGGCCACACGTACTTTACTGCTTATTGGATTCAAAATGACTTGTTTTGTCTGTCATCAAAATGCAAACACACACACACGCACGCACACACGCACACACACACACACACACACACACACACACACACACACACACACACACACACACACACACACACACACACACACACACACACACACACACACACACACACACACACACACACACACACACACACACACACACACACACACACACACACACACACACACACACACACACACACACACACACACTAAACACAAAAAGCTTCCAGGGATTCTGCTCCAAAGGCACAAGTGCCAAGTTCAACCCAGCGAGAATTATTGTGACCTATCTCAAGTGCCGTTTGGTGGACTATTGTGTGGGTGGATGTGTGTGTGTTTTGTGTGTGTGTGTGTGTGTGTGTATTTGAGGGTGGCCGACCCGTAAATTGCCTGTCTGTAGATACTTCCTGTGCGTACCTCTTCTGAGCCCATAGACGGAATGAGAGTGTGAATGCTTTGAGCTGGAAAAACCCTCAATCATATTTAATGGGATTATTTATCCACATACTGTCATGAGACGACGCGTATGCATGCCGAGGTGTGTGTGTGTGTGTGTGTGTTGAAATGTGTGTTACGCTGAGAGATGGGGTATATCAGAGCATCTTTTGGCACGTAACATTGCAGGCAGATGGGTGTGTAGGCTTTTTTTTATGCAGATATATTTTATGCATTCCTCCTGTTGTGCAAACAGAGAACAGTGTTAGACTGAAATAACAGGCCAAAGTTAAAGCTGTTTATGTTCCACTCAGACATTTGCCAGGTCACATTGTTCGCTCTTGTCTCACCGCGACTACTCAATATGTTTGTGTAAACATGGTATCTTTATCGCAGATGGCGAAGCAGAGAAATCCTTCCAGCACAGCGTGGGAGGATTTTTACTCACAGCTTCAGGGGTGTCAGTCGGTGAGGCCTGCAACGAAACCTATCTCACCCTGTCCTTAAGAGCTGCCAGCCCGGCTAAAAGCTTTTATCAGCGAGGGTTTCCCTGAAGCTCCACTGTCCTGTGCATCTCTAATGCTGCAGCACAAGGCTTTTACTGTCAGATTTGCATGCCAAGAAAACTGTTTGTACGCCTTAAACTGGTCAAAATCTTATTCAAGCCGTGAATTTTCACCAGTAAAATATGACCGCTCATCATTAAACCGGCATGTTTGTTTAACCTTAATTGGAGGTGCGGCGAGTGGGTGAAGAAGCTGGAGCCGCAGCCTTTAGAGATCCCCCGGAGAGATGATACAGTTTATTTACCGCTTATGCGCGAAAATCTGCATGCTGTCTCTGTAGCACACAGTGTGAGGTCTGACTGCTTTAATTATTAGCTGCTGTGTTATAATGAAGCCGGCAGCATTTTTTTTATTATTCGCAACATATTTATGCAAAACAGCGTCACTCTGTTTGTGTCTCCCTGTGTGTGTCCACTCCATCTCTGCCTCCCTCAGCCCTGGTATCTTCTGTTCTAACAACTTCCCATCTCTCCCTCTAACCTCGACAGCTCCTCTCCTCCGATCTTTTATCAGTGCTCTTCCAGCCCCCCTCCTCCTCCTCCTCCTCCCCCCTTCCTTCTCTTCTCTCAAAGTCCTGTTTGCTCCCTCCGCTGCTCTTCATTCCTCTCTTTGGAAGCCGGCTTCCTCCAGGGCCAGAAAAAACTCTACAGCTCACTTTGTCTCCCTGTACGCCTCCATCTATTCTCCCCTTCTTCCAGCTGTCTTCTTTATCCTCACTCTTTCGCTCCTCTCCACAATACAGTAGGGTTTCAGGAACTATCCATAGAAAATTCCCATTTGCACTGCTCGCCTCCCAGGGGCCTGCTCTCATCTTATCACCGTTGGAGTTTTGTCCCACCATTCAGAAGACGCAGAGGAGGAGATGAGCGAGAGGGAAACTTAATGCAGAGAGGAATATTGTAAAAGGCAAACAAACAGCAGGGAGAGATTTCATTTCAAATGTCTTTTTAGATTTTCAAGCTTTGATGCTAATTGCTCCAACACAACTAAACTTAATTTAACTTACATAAGGGAGACATGTTCAATCTACTAACAGCAATAATAACAATCTAGAGATTTGAAGGAAAAGTGTAGCAAGAGATTTGTAAAAAAAAATAAATCAAACAGAAGACCAGATCAATTTCCAAAATCACGTTTAAAGGAAGAATGTGCAACACACACACACACACACATCTATATAGCTTGTATCTGAGTCATGACTGTCTACAATGAGTGAGACGCTGGAGTAGCGCCAGCTGTTCTGTTGTCAGAGACGTGTTTATATCACGTTTACATGACGGGATGGCCTTGAGTATAAAAGCTGTTTTAGTCAAGGTCTAGAAAAGGATGAAGTATATCATAATCACTGCTTTTTTTGTATGTGACATAAGTGTGTTTAGATCATTAGTCATTCCGTGTCAATCCCTGTTCCCTTTGAGAAACTGAGATAACAAACTGTGCTAACAGTAGCGCTGCTAACACAAAATTGCAGGCCACGGGCAATTACAGCTACAAGCAAAGGACAATTTTGTCCGCTGCTTGTGCTTAATGGTGTATTCTCATTAATAACTCCTTCGTGAGAATGCAAAAGGAGAAGGGTTCGAGGTGTGTCGCTGGAGGAGAACGGAGGCTTCAGAATAGTGGAGAGGTATCGTTTGTTTGTTTCTAATGGTTGGGCTACATGGTGACTTCTAAAGGTCACATGTCTAATCTAAAGAGCTGCCATGGAGATTTTTCGAAGTGTGACAATTTTTTTTTTGTTGACTAATAAGGGAGTCACAGTGGTTGTGATTGGACAAATAGTTGAGTGGACATTAACTTTAATAAATGTAAATCATGTGTTGACGTATCACGCTAACGTCTATCTTTAGTTTTCTTCAGCTTGTGATAGTACGTATTTTCATGGATTCATTCATCTTGATACATTTGTGGATATGTTTTTGTTATTTCCTGATAAAAAATGAAATCAATCCCCAGATGACAGACTCCTTACAGCTAACATTACTGAGAATCTGTTGCAAAACAAACCGTAACTTTATCAGTGACTCCCCTCTGTCGTACATCACATGCTGCTGCTTTGCTTTTTAACAGGGAGAGAAAAGGCATCACAGCAGAGGGATTGTATATATGATGATATGATGAGAATTTCAACAGCAGAGGATAAATGTTTATGTTTTTTATTTCAACAGACTCAGTCTTTAGTTCCTTCAGATCTTTGCCCCCTCCTTATCACGCTAAAATTGTACATCGACTGTTTGTCGTGTTTTGCTGAATTTGCTTTTAGTGTTTTTGTAAAAGACCTATGTGCTGTATTTGGCAACTTATGATCAAACTCCAAGTGATGCTAAGGTTCATGTTTCTTTATTGTTCTGCTCAGTGTTTTGGTTGGTGTGAAGCTCAAAACGGTTTTCTACACCATTGACTGAAATGTTCTGTAATTAAAGGGTTAAATTAGCGGACATGCTAATCTGATCGTGTGTCACCCTTGCACAACAACAAATGATGTGTGAACGCTAATGGACACATTTTTCACCACTACTTCGCCCTGACTTTTTCCTGCCAGCCCATCTTGTAAAATCTCCACGAGAAGTTGCGGGAGGTGATTTGCGAACGCCGCAGGAAAATTCACTGTGAGCAGGCGGGACGCAGTGATGGTGTTTTTAACACGCCTCGGGTGTGTGTCTGCTGCAATCTTTGTGCACATTAAGAAGAGTAGAATTATATGTTATTTATCACTTGTTTGTTTACAGTGCAAATACATCCAATATATCTAGTCTTGCCTTGTTAAAAAGGCAACAATGAAAGAAGTTTTTAAAAAAAGGATGAATAGCAAAAGAGAACATCAGAGACGAACAAAGATGGAAAAAAGGGGGAAATTAAGTATGACAAAAGGAAAAGCTGGAGGAGAGGGAAAAAAAGATGTCAGAAAAACACAGAATCAAAGAGAGAGAGAAGGTGTTGAAACCTTCTAAATAATCTACAGACTACTTAACACCTTCAGCAGCCCGAAGTAGTCGACCTCCTGTCGAAGCAAATTCAGAGATAATTGACCTCAACACTATGAGAGTGAGAGCATCAAATGGAGGGAGGCGGAGAGAGACAGGAGCACAGACTGTGCCATGGTGTGAACCTCCATAGAGGGTAAGTGGGAGGGAGTGTTGTCACAGTGCATAAACGGTGTCGCTATCATAATCACTGAAAGTAAGAACAAAGAACACAGAGCTTCTGTGTTTGTGTGAGGAAGTCAGCAAGCTCACGAGTCAAATGAGCAAGTAAGTGTGTTTTTATAGAGCCTGTTCGAGGGGTGTGACTGTGCTGATGTTTGTCTTCTGTTAGTGAGGAGGACATGTGGAGAACAGGTGGACATTTTAAGGCTGTTGGAGGTGCACACATGAACTCCAGTAGATCAGTCACATGAAGTCTGCTGCTCGTGCTGCAGTATTTCTTTCGAGCACTGCTGCTCATTCCTGCAGCGGCAAGAAGACATTTCAGAGCGTAGCTTTAAACAGCTGAAGTAAAAAGAACCACAGAGGAACAACATTTCTCTTGTGATTATGTTTTACACTGTAACACCTTAAAAATCTATAAAATCACTGTCACTTCTAAGCTACCGTACCTGGGTGAAAAATAAATACACCATCCAAAGACTTTTGCTCCATTTCTGATGGACTGAAACAGGCCCGAGGTGGACTGCTATTAAACCTTTTAGAGTGCTGCTGTTCGATTTATTTATTTATTTTCACTTCTGGAGATATTGTTTTTTTCTGCTACAAATCTGGATGATGCACTAAGTGGTTTCAATCAAGACGACTTGACGGTAGATGCTTTTTCCTAACAGATTATCCAGGACTCTTCTTTCCACTGTGCTGTTGAGCTTTACATTCAAATAGATTCATTATGCATGTCCTCGTGTCAGAATTTAACCCTTCATCGGCGATAGAGCTGATCGTCAGCCTTTAAAATCTGCAAAACAAATGACATAGCCTGCAAGTGTGTCCAATGGGGTTTCTAAATGCTGCATACTGATCTCAATCTGTAATAAAAGCTAGTCACATAAAACATTTTTTATTAATTAAATGACATTCCTAAAAACCAAAATCAGAAATACCGTATGATTCAGAATGTACTCAAAATGTGAAAACTTTTAGACTTCACTGCCTCAGTGCTGTGAAAAAAACAGGCGCTTTATTAGATCTTTAATCTGCTTCTGGAAATAGTCCCCAATTAAAGAACCATTTCCTTCAGTTTAAATGATGCGAGCTCAAAACTTCAATGCAGAGCTGCTGCAGGACATACTTTGACCTTGCTTAAAATTGAAACTATTACTGAGATCCCTTTTAACACTTTTGTCTTCAATTGGAATGACGTGTTGAGAGCCACACAAGTGTTGGAAAGGTAAAAAAAATTACAACATTTTTGCTCTGTTATTTTCTTTGAATTTGATAATAACTGAAATATATAGAAAACAAAAAACCTTTGTCCTTTAAAACCTTTCCCCGACTGACACTAATGGATGAGCACTCAGAGTAAAAATAAGCATAAAAAATAAAGCCAACCCCCGGTGTGTGTAACAGCCTCCCTTCAGATCTCTCCTGCTCATCCCTGCTGTCCCCTCCCTCAT
Organism: Symphodus melops; assembly: GCF_947650265.1. Taxonomy (NCBI): domain Eukaryota; kingdom Metazoa; phylum Chordata; class Actinopteri; order Labriformes; family Labridae; genus Symphodus; species Symphodus melops. The sequence continues at coordinate 11,178,196 of NC_136699.1, read as the reverse complement.
CTCTCTTCTCCTCGGCCCCTCCCTCTCACGCTAAATGGAAGCTGTGTGTTGCTCTGTTAGGAAGCCAGTCACATCCCTCTTACTCTTCTTTTTAGCCTCTCTCTGAGCCTCTCCCTCTCTCCTTTTTTTAATTTCCCACCTTTACCTTTCTCTCCATCTATCCTTGACGTCCCCCCCCCTCCCTCTCTCACTGCTCTCTCTCTCTGCTCTCTCTCTCTCTCCAGCCTTCGTTCTTTCCAGGCTGACATCCTCCACTGAGTCTGCCAGAGTCACGGCCTTCAGAGCCTGACAAGAATTCAGCGCCTGCTTTTGAGTGTGTGTGTGTGTGTGTGTGTGTGTGTGTGTGTGTGTGTGTGTGGGGGGGTTTATGTACATCTGGGTCCTCAAGCATAGATGAAATATGAGCAGTTAAATATGAATGCTAGGTTATGTTCCAATACTGTGTTGTCACGTCACTCATGCATTGACAAAGAGGAGTCAAAACAGGAACGAACACACACACGCACGCACGCACACACACACACACACACACACACACACACACACAAGGCGTTCAGTGTGTCACAAGTAACTGCAGAGCGTTCGTGGTATTCTGCATCACATTTGCCATCCATTTGTCTGTGATACTTAACACACACACTGTCAATCACACACTCGCTCACACACTGGCAGGCCCTGGATTCAGGCTTCACTGACTTTAAACCTTGCTCAGGCTGACAGTAATTTCTGCCTCCAAATTACATTCCAATGGCTTCATAAATCTGCTGCCTCCTCCTCCTCCTCCACCTCCTTTTTTTCTCCCCTCCATCTTCCTGCCTCTCTCTCTCTGTCTCCCTCTACCACCTTGTCTCTTTCTTCCTACCTTTTACTCCACTACTTCTTTTCTCTATATGATCCTCTACCCTTCCCCAGCCTTTCCTCTCTGCCTCTATTTTAGCATTCCCTCCCTTTTTTCCCCTTCCCTCTATCACTTGTTTTCTCGTTTCCCCGCACTCCTGCTTTCTGGCGCGGGCTCAGTAAATGAGAAACAGGGAGGCAGAGATGGGGAGGTTACGTGTGCGGGGTAGTTAAACAGTCACACTCAGACATACACACATAAATCCGGACTGATACATGCTACACAAAGACGCACAAACACACACAATCCCACAGATGTGCTCGCACACTCTAAAGAAATGGGTAACTACAAACTTGCACATGAGCACACAACCGCAGTCAAACATCATAAACAGCACATTACGCTTTGATTGAAAAACAAGCATTTGTGCTGCAATATATTTTCCACGCCTGGAAATTGACTTGTGCAGGCGAATTTGCGCATACACACACACACACACACACATTTCCACACAAACCCAAGTGCGCGCACACTGCTGTTTTAATGAGAGTGTTCATTTTACAGATAGTGCCTCTAGGTGAAATAATCACCAATGTTGGACCCTGATGGCTCGACCAAGTGCTCTCAGGCCAGTTGTCTTTATGGGCCATGGAGGGCCACAAACACACCCTCTGTCTCCCTCGCCGCCCCTTTAACTGCTGCTCTGCTCCAGCCAACACGCACACGTAATTCAAGACGTGGCCATAATATGCATAAGCACACAACGTAGCCCAGCAACTTACGCATTAATAGCAAGCACACGACTATACACGCGCCGAGACAGAGGCCAGCAGAGAACAATACTGCTGTCTGACAATGGGGCTCTGAGGAATTCTCTTCTCTGTATTAATATTCAGCAGAGTGGATGTAGAGAGAGTGTGTGTCAGCAGGGACGCATGCTCATCAACCTCGCTAACACCGGGGTTAGGCAGCCACATGATTACAAAGTACTCAGACTTTGGTCCCCAGACCCATAACTATTAATCCCTAGCTCCTACTTCCTCGCTTCCTATCTCCTTGCTCCCTACAGTGAGCTCCGAGCGAGCAGGCTGCCAAGTAGCACAGCTGTCACTTGTTTTTGCTTTCCAGTTTCTGAATTTTTCCAGAACGACTCAAACGGGTCGATGGAAATGGAAATTGTCTATTTCCACCAGCCTACCACGAGAATGTTTGAAATGTGTGATTTAGAAGCGAGAAGGTCGCCTGGAGGACAATTTTCAAACACAAATAAATTATTTTTCCTTGGTTATTTTGATAGATACTAGAAATACAACCAGATAGCTTTAGTTTCTCAGGAGGTTGGTTTTTTTCCGCCTTTCTCATCTCCACATTTATTCCCTTATTGTCGAAGCAAAGACAAATTGGAGTAAACACACCTGTAGATCCATTTCTAAGTTGTTGAAGGTCACCACCAACAATACATGTAAGAATTCTCCTGTCATGTTTCTGTACATATGTCACCTCCATCTGTACAGCTGTGAGAACATGAATGGCTTAGAGCACATCTGTACACCGTTTTATAACAGATGTGTAGCATAAAAAGTGTCCAACATTTAAAGCTGGACTAATTCAATTAGATCCTTCAGTAGCCCTGAGTTTAGATGGGGATGCATTTGTATATTTTTTGTGTATCCAGTTACCACCAGCTATTTCTAATGGCCTTTTCTTTTTTTTTAATTATTCAACTCTTAGCTAATTCTATTGTATTTCCTTTGTTAATTGTCTTGTGCCAATATATATCAAAGTCCTTGTATGTGTAAATGTACTTGGTAATTAAACCTGATTCTGATAAAGCAAAGAAAACAGTCAGAGACAAGAGGGGAAGAAAACAAAATGAGCATTAGGACTGCACAAGGCTCAGTAAAAGTCCCACTGCAGCGTGTCTGGAGGCGATACAGTCATTGACTGGCTCAAAACAGCGCAGGGATTTTTTTGAGCCTCTCGACAATGAGATGCTCTCTGCTAAGAAGAAAAAGGAAGAACGCAAAAAGATACCAAAACAGGCCGTGTGTTCGAGATGCTTTTGACCTCAGCACCACAGAAGATGGGTCACTTCCTTTAAATGTGGGAGGAGCTCTCTTTTGTTTCTGCTCCTCATTAAAGGTGTCACCTTACTGTTTCACATAAATGTAGACCATTGATTCCGTTTTTGTTTAAAATGTGAAGAAAAAAGATGATCGGCAAAAACTACAAGAAGTGTGTGTGGGTGTGTACGTGTGTGTGTGCGTGTGTGTATATAATGGAAAGTGTTTGTTTCTCAATATATTAATGTTTTAATTCTTACTTAAACTAACTTAAACTTAACAGTCTAAAATATAACTTAATTGTTGTCTTCTTTTGTTGCTGACTGAACAATTCAAGTCAAGCTTATTCATATCTTTCATACTCATGTTTTAACACACACACATTTGCTGCAAACGATCTGTTGTCTCTTGAATTCCATTGCCTGACATTTAAGACTTGAAGCCTCTTTATATAACACTGGTGTTGACATCATATGACAATAGATCACCTTCTTCATCGCTCAAACAGAAGGCCGGAGCTCTGAGAAGTGAGGGCTTTGTCTGACTCTGAATGTGACATAGGATTCTGACAAGATATTTGACAATCCTCTTTGTAGATTTCAGACGATCATACCATTGAAAACGGCACCTCATAATGTGAAAGAGTGGAACCTGTATAAAGACACAACAGAAAAGAGAGGTCCAAGCTGTTTGAGATCAGCCAGGGGAAAGTTATGCTTCGTGTCAAGGTGTACCCATTCATTTTGTACAGAGCTTTGTATCTCTTTTTAAAATTGTTCTCGCAGTTTAAATGCAGGTTGGGTTCATGTAGAATATTACAAAGTCAGATCATTCATTTGAAAAGTGGGAAGAATGCTCTACTGAAACTCATATCCTCCTTTCTCCTGTGCATGCTCTGCCTTCTTCCTCCTGACTCGCTGCTCTGACACGTTATAATGCTTCCTCCTCCCTCTCACACTCCCCCCAGCGAGGCATGCTTCTGAAAAACCATCACAAAAAGTTTTAAGGACAGCCTTGACATTATACAGATGGAGCTTCACATATCGATGCCTAATGGGCGATGGCAGGGAGCTGTTGAAACGCTGCTGATGTTCAATATTCACATCTTGTCCGAGTCAGGCAGACATTCTGCCTGCGGTAGTCGAAGATTAGTGCAGAGTGTACAGCTACTTCCAAACCTCCACCAAACTCTGCAACCAATTAGAAGACGTGTTGTAAAAGGACAGCTACTGTTATTAAAGGTGACATCTGCTGTTAATTCATGACTGATGACACCCAATTAAAAGTCTTCATTTGAATTACGATTATACTTCTGAGCCACTTAAAAGTGTTGGTCTCCACAGAATTAACACAAGAGCGTTTAATTATGACACATCAATCAATGAATGTAGCGTTAAAGCTGAAGCATATTGTAATGTTCATACGGCGCCAAACACAAAGCTCTTTAGATATCTGGACTGTCCTTGAACACACCATAGTCTCATTGCTTCTTAAATGCCAGTGACAAAGTCAATGTTTGTTTGCAAACATTTATTGAGCAGTCTCCTCCTCTCAAGCTGTTTTCGTAAGCTTTACATGTTTACTGTGCCACCAACTGGATGTCTGTGTCTGGAGCTGTTTCATAAAAAGTGCAATTTATCTCACCACTTTGTGCCTGCCTTTACCTCAAACTAACCCTCTAAATGCCCCCATTAAACTGCACACCCACTTAAACACATTGCTTTCAATTTCAGAAAGCCACTAAAACACAATCCTGACATAAAACAGGGACTCCGTCATGCTCTCTGTAGGATGTTTCGAGCATCATTTCATTGACGTCTAAAAACTCTTCTAGGAAACACTCGCAGGCTTAAGCCTGTTGACCAACTTGTTCTCTGCAGTAGCGTGTGTCCTCTGAAAATGAAAATGAGGACGGCTTTATTTGTCTCTATTTGTGTTTTAAGCAAACTGCATGATAATTTCCCAGTTGGCTGTGTAGTCTAGTTACTGTGGGATGTAGTGAAGAGACGAATGTGAGCAGCAGAGCAGTAAATGGCCTTGATGAATCTGTCTCTGTACACTCAGTATGCCTGATGAAAACCTTATATTTCTAAAGCCGGCAGTCACCGGGGGGTTCGATTGTGCACACAAGATACGGGCACTTAGCGAGTGGTGGTTAATGAAAGCTCCGAAGCTTTGTGTGAAGGGAAAAAAAAAAACATAAAACACAGAGTTACCTTAATGGGAGGTTTGTCTCCGCTGGGAGCTTAGTCTTGTGCATATGCAGCGTTGACCTTCAGGAAGTATTTTCATGAGGTACTTAATTTTAAAAGGTATAACTGTTCTGATGGGGATAATTATTAAGGTGGTACCTTTCAGTTTTTCTGTTTTGTGCCAACGTTGAAACTCTAAATATAAACTTGGTGCCACTTGAAAAAGCTGGCGTGAGGAAACTCAGACTGCAAAGCATCTATGTGAAAGCCCCTTAAAAGTAACTCAATTCGAATGTGCTCTGGCATCATGTAAGATACTCTGTAAACAAAGTCAAAACTCGGAGGATTGATTCATTTAATAAGCATGGACAACATCAGGAATACCTCAAATAGTTCAGCATTTCCTGACATTGAGTTCTAATATACGCGTCACACTTACAGGGCTCTTCTGCTCGCTCATTGTTTGAGGTTTGAGATGAAGGTTTTACATTTCCACAATGACCTTCTGACACTTATTCACGACACATCCTAACGAAGGTTTTAATGTTGTACTTCTGTCTTTTGCCTCTTCTCAGGGAGCTGCTTGCTAACACTCAGCCTGCTCTCAGTCTGAAGGAAACACCAGTCAGATCTACAGTACCTTGAGAAAAACAAGAAGGTGGCTCGTGACTGCCAACCTGTGAGCCACGTGGCCGACCATCACGCGCCCAGAGCAAACGACATACAGCAAACGCCGTCATCTTGTTTCGCTACTCCGAAGATAATCTGTGTGAACGAGAAAAGAAGCGATCAAACATTTGCCAGAGGAGAGTGAGGCTGAAGCTGAGAGGGAAGACGGCCAGAGAAGAGAGAAATACGTCTCCCTCTGAACCTCAACACCAGGCAAACCTGTCCATCACAGCTTCAAACATACATATTAACATGACTGAGGAGTCACATTTATGTTGTAATAACAGATTGCAGAGAAGGACTCTCCTGGATTTTTTCTGATCTGTGGATATATCACTCATTCTCTCTTTTCTTTGGCTTTAAGTAAAATCACTACCTGGTTAAGTGTAGCATAGCACAGAACTACTTTTGACCCACAGCTGGTGTGAGTATCCAGGATTGCCTCCGTCTTTGAAGAAGGACCCTTGAGATCTCAACTCTCTTCTGACTGTCTGCAGAACTGTAGCATTTGGGTGCGGAGGGTTGGTTTCCGAAATAGGCCTTTGGACGCTTCTTGAAGATGACTTGAGTTGGCAGGCCTAAAAGCCGCCTAACCCAGAGAGAAAAAGAGCTTGGCAGTTCGACACACTGCGCACAAATGTGGGTGCCGAGGCGGCTTTGAGCGATGCTGGTGTTGCTACTCGTGGAGCCCTGGAGTACAGGCTATCATCATCCCTATCATCATTCACCCAAGCTGAGGAAGATCCAACGGCCCCTAGGAGCCAGGCTTCACTTCTGAACGAGTCAGAGAAGACTTGGAAAGAGCGCTGTCTCACAGAGGACCACAGCTACACCCTTAATCACGCTGAAAGACACACTTGTACTGCTCTCCACAAATCCTCGATACAGAGAAGAAAGGCTTCGACGGACCTGAAAAGGCACAGAGCCCCTGAGCAGGTTAGACTGAGCAGGTTGCTTCTTCGACCTTTTACATAAACACAAATACACACTCACCATCAGTTCTCTCTGCAGTCTAAGCAACGACAAGCACCATACTTTCATCTTGTTCTCAGCTACATGATAAGGTAAAAAGACAGACACACAAGTTCTGTGCTCAAACAATAGTATTTAATTCAGATCCTGATTGAATATTAAAGGAGGAAGAAGGCCACAAAGAAAGGAAACATGAGACATAGAGGGAGTACATTTAGAGAGGGGTGGTGGGTCTGCTGCATCTAAACACAACCTAAGTCCCCAAAGAGGAGAGAATAGAGGAGGTTTGGGGAGGAGGACAGAAGCAGAGCTGATTGATCCAATGTCAGTGTGTAGAAATCAACGGCATACTGGAGAGGCAACCAGAAAAGAGGATTAGAAATATATATATATATAATATATATATATATATATATATAGAGAGAGAGAGAGAGAGAAAGGCGACTACACGGACACTTCAGTAAACAAACCTCTAACTGGATATAATGAAAGATTCCGATGGGGAGGACATTGAAGGTGGGTGGATGATAGAGGCAGTTAGATGGTGTGAAAGATAGAGAGAAAGTGAGAGAGAGCAGAGCGCGATGAGAGAGAACGAGCCAGGAAGGGTAGCAGGAGGGAAGTCACAAAATCTTAAGATCTTTTCGAGGATATGTTGATAGTAAACCTTGGCATGTATGCAAAAACAAATGTTGAGGTTTGTGCCAAGAGGATATTTATAAAAGGGAAGCAGGAAAAGAGTGGCACCAAAGCGTATGCTACTTGATATTCATGCAGCTTTCTCTATATGGCCTCAGCTTCTACCTAGACATGCTTTTTATGTGCATGTTTTCTTGTCCCTTACCTTTTCTGTTCCTGAACTGGCAGAAAAACTTGGGGGGAAAAAAAGTCATTTTTTACAATAATGAAATCATTATAATTAAGTCCATGCTGAATAGTGTGGCACGCGTTCTTCTCCGCCCCTACACATCAAATATGGCCTGTGTGGAGCGAAGACAGAGGCTGGGCTTGATCTTTCTCAAACCTTACAATGCACACACAAGCATGCACAGGTAAAAGAAACGTAGCCATGTGTTTGTGTATCGTACAGAAAATAAACAAAACCAAGGCTTTCTTCAGGCAGCAAACTCCGCTGATACTGAAGGAAAGTCTTCTCTGCCAGGAACTCATTTCCTCTCTCCTCCTGACTGACTGTCCAACTCTCCATCTGTCTCCTTTCCTCCCCTCCCCCCTCCCTCAGTCTCTTCTATTGTTGCCATCTCTTGTTTGCTTTGCATGGATTTTGACTGCAGCCAAGAGGCAATTTTGCATCTAGCACTGAGTTCCCATACACACACACACCAACACATACATGCGTGCCTAGAAGGGGCAAGAAGAAAAAAAAACACACTTGCCTTTAGAGGATTTGTTTATCAAATTTGCTGTCAAATCATGTCAGGCATTTCACATCAGGGCACATTTTCCAGCCCCAGGCTAACCAAAAGAAAGCATTGAAACGAGTACACCACAGTGTGATTTCTACAACTTTCCACACTGTATATTATCCATCTCCTATAAATAGTGTGCTGTGGATGAGCACGCACAGAGATCATTTTATCTAAATTGTAAATTCATGTTGCTGATGTTGGTGCCAGGGATTTGCCAAGAGACAAGTCATAAAACATCGAGCGAGGAATGTATTAATGTTGCAGAAAAATGCTTCCCTGTTAAACATTTCGCTAAAACATTTCAGGGGATTTCAGGACCACTTTACTGAATAATTTATATAGAAATTTCTCGAACAATAACAAGCAAGAGAAAACATGCATTATACATGTCAGCTTGTACTGAGACTGTGTTCTGTAGATGCTTTTTGTTCAATTTGTTTTTAGTGAGTGGATTTCACTATTTCTGTATTGGTCACAACTTCCGACAGATGTCTACTGATTTTCATTACACAGCATGGATCTTGTGAAATTCTCCTTCACTGTTTGTATTTTATATTTTTGCTCGACATGACTCTTTTGTTATTTAATTTACAATAGGGGTGAGATACAATGCTGTCACAACAACTTTTCCCCTTTTGTAGACCTCAGAGCCTTCAGAACCACTGTCAGCAATTAAACTGATTCTATTCTACTTCCTCTATCTTATTTTCATGTCACTCACTCCATCTCACTTAATCACCCCAGAAAATAATCTTTCTCCCTCATTTTGTCTCCCTGCAACTGTCACTGACCAATTTTCTCCATCCCTGTCATCCCTTTGCTTTCTCTGATTCTTGTAATCTTCCTCTCCAGCTCACTCCTCCCTTCATTGCACTCTCTGCTTCTAAATGTCCATTTTTCTTCTGCTTGGTCGCTCTGACCCATAAAACACTGAACAGCCCCACTAAAGGATGTCTGACTGTTTAATACCCACATCTTTCTCACTTTAGACATAAAAAACCTAATTTCCAATGGAAGGCAGGATATACAGCCCTTTGGTTAAGACATTTTAGAGCAGTCAGTTTGCCTACAACCCTTTCTGCGTTCCCCAGTAATATAATGAGTTACTAAATAGTTTGAAAGTTTTTTTGAGTAGTGATCTATGTTTGTTTTGTTTTAATCCAGTTTCCAATTTTCTCTCTCTCTCAAACAGGAACAGCGCACTAAACCAATATGGCAGCTGAGAGTCTTGCTGAGCTCCGCGATTGGCTCTTTCTGCTCCTGCTGTGCCTCACCTTATTGGCTGAGGTGCTGGAACTGGCAGCAGCGGCAATTGCCATGGAGACCGGAGAGGGAGACGATGGCATTGTTTGTCCCTCAGTGTGCCGCTGCGATGAGGGCTTCGTCTACTGCAACGACCGTGGCCTCAGCATTATACCTCCACTACCGTTAATGGCTGCCATCCTCTACTTGCAGAGCAATCGGCTGAGTAACGCTGGGCTCCCGCCCTCACTGGAACGCAGTACTTCCATACGAGTAATATACCTGTATGCAAATCAGTTGGATGAATTTCCTATACACCTTCCGCCTTCGTTAAGGGAGCTCCATTTGCAGGATAATAATATACGAACGTTACCGAGATCAGCTCTGGCCAAGTTACCATTACTAGAAAGATTACACCTGGATGATAACTCAATATCAACAGTTAGCATTCAGGAGAGAGCTTTTTCTGGGACTCCACGGCTCAGACTGCTGTTTCTGTCCCGAAACCACCTGTCAAGCATTCCTGCAGGTTTGCCAGCATCGTTGGAAGAGTTACGATTGGATGACAACAGAATCAGCACTATCCCCACGCATGCCTTTCGTGGGCTCTCCTCCCTGCGACGCTTAGTCCTGGATGGAAACCTGTTAGCAAACACCCGAATTGCTGATGACACCTTTTCCCGTCTCTCGAATCTGACTGAGCTCTCACTGGTCAGGAATGCACTGCAATCTCCCCCAGTTAACCTTCCATCAGCTCACCTTGTGCGACTTCATTTGCAAGACAACGGAATGACTCACATACCACGAGGGGCGCTGGATGGGATGCGTAGGCTACAGAAGCTAGACCTGTCAGGGAACAATCTGACCAGCCTTCCACGAGGACTTCTAAAGGACACTGAAAGCCTGGAGCTGTTGCTGCTGCGAGGAAACCCATGGTACTGTGGCTGCAACCTTCGCTGGCTCCATGCCTGGCTGCACAGCCGTGGGGCAGCTGTGACTGTTAGGGGTCTGACCTGTCAGGGTCCTGAACCTGTAAGGGGCCAAGTCCTGAGGGACTTAACCTCTCTGATGGAGCAGTGTGAGGGCCCCCCTCCTGGGCCCAGTACTGGAATTGGGGTTAACCCAGTAGAGAAAGATGGAGGAGCAGAAGATGGTGTTGGAGGAGACCAAGCAGTGGCTTCAGTCCCTCATGGCAGCACCACCACTACCTCCCTGTTGGTGCCCACACAAGGTTCCCTTTTCACTCTGCGAGCCAAACGACCTGGACTCGTAATGCCTTTGCCCCCTGGTGAAGGGGGGCAGGTATCTGGAGAGGCCCTAGAGCTGACTGTAAAACCTCTCTCTTCAGACAGTGTACTTGTGAGTTGGCTGTGCCCAATGCCAGCACCCTCTTTCCGCCTATCGTGGCTCCGGCTGGGTAGCAGTGCAGCTCTTGGTTCCATAACAGAGACTTTAGTACCTGGAGAGAGGAGGCAGTATCTCCTTACCCAGCTCACCCCACGCTCTCATTACCTCATCTGCCTGCTGCCACTACGACAAGAGTCCCCCTTTGGGGGTTCCAGCTTTGGTTCCCCTCGAATCGGTAGCATGGACACAGACAGTAAAGACTCAACCCCAGCCTGTGCACAGATAGAGACTGGAGATGCTCTGGTCAGCTCAGGAGGGGACGGTTCAGATAGAGAGGGTCAGGACTCCGAACTAACAGCCCTGCCATTGGCAGGTATCATAGGGGGTGCAGCAGCTTTGGTAAGCCTGCTCTTAATCTTTGGCATATTCTGCTGGTATGGCCAGAGGACAGGGTACATATCTGGAGACTCAGGCTCGTACAGCAGGGGCCGAGGTGGAAAACATTACGATGACTATGTTGAGTCAGGCACCAAGAAAGACACTTCCATCTTAGAAATCAGAGCCCCTCCAGCAGGGTTTCAGATGACAGCTATGGCCCATCAGCCCCTGCAGCCTAGGTTGGAGGATGTCACCTACATCCACACCATCTTCCCCTCTTCTTCCTCTTCCTCCCAAGCTAACGGGACCTACTCAAGCAGCCACGGAGCTGGCAGCCTCAATGGCACCATCCTTAGCCAAACAAGCCACCATCATGTCACTTATGGCACTAACCGTGGGTACAGAGAGGGTGGCATCCCCGACATAGATTATGCCTACACGTGATGATACAGGGACCTACTCCCCAGGCCACGAATGTCAGGCACCATTCCAATAATGATGATCCCATGGCTGGTGGCCATTTTGTCCTTGGTTTCCAAAGTGCCCTCTGTGCCTCTGCTGATTCATTTCTGATTGGTTTGCTAGGTAGAAAAGACTTCAGCTATGTTGACTGGACTTTGCTTTTGAGTGACAGACGTAACAGTCCTACTATACTCTTCTGCTGTACTCTGCATTATACAGTAGATTCTTCTTTCAGTGCTACATCATCATTATAAATGGTTACATTTTCTCTTTTGGATATCGCAGTGTCTTTCAAACCTACTGTTCTTCTCAAATCATGATAATACGCAGTCACTTATTTAAGTTTGATATACTAGGCTTAGCTGATTTAGAAGGAGATATATTTATAAAACGAGGAAAAGGCACTTGATGTGTATAGAGATAGCTCTCATATCTTCCTACCAACTGTAAGCTCTGTGCTATGTAGATAGAAGGGATGACGGGAAGAAATCAATGGTTGTTATAACCCACAGATGACAATGCATCATGGTTGACATGAAAAGATGTGTTCCTATCCCCCTCCTTTCCCTCTAGTTTACCTCCCCTCCTTTTTAATTTTTCCTCTTTTTTTTGGTAGAGGCTCTTTCTTTTTATTTCTCTCTTGTCTTTTGTGGTGCCTTGAGCAGAGGACGACTTTGTTCTCGCCAAGGGAGCTGACAGCAGTGATAACAGTTCTGACAGAGACGGGAGACACAAACCACAGCATAGGGAGACTAATGAGAGGGGGAAAGAGAGTGAGAGAGGGGGGAGCTGATGGATAGATGGATAGATAGAACATAAAAGAAGACAGACGGGGAGAAGGAACAGGAAAAAAGCAGGGATGTTCTGGGGATAAGACAGGGAAAGAGTTGAGTTGGCTTAAGGCAGAGGGAAGACAGAAAAGGGAAGAAAGGAAGATAAGTGAAAGAAGGGTGTGTGACAAATTTGGCGGCATGAGGCAAGAAAAGCAGACAAAAGAAAAAAGAAGATGGGGGACTGTGAAGGATGCAGGCGGGGTACGGAAAAGAGGTGACAACTGAAATAATATGGCATCATCAGAAAACGGTCTCAAGTTCTACCTACAGTGTATTCACCACTGCACTCAGCAAATACAGGAGTAATAGCAGATTCTTCTTTCAACTGACTGTTTAGTTTCCTGTGAAGTCCAAGCAAGACAAATTAGCCATTTTATTCTGTGGGCAGTTAACACTTTATATTTATGGACCTGCATTATGAGGTGGGTCGATTTGCACGCCTGATCTCATGAATTTTAGAACTGTTTGTAGAACAACAGGAGGGTCAGAGGTATGGCAAGACACTGCAGAACAAATTATTAGACACACAGGAGCCAATATTAAAAATCAACCTCTCATAATTTAGAAAAATTACTGCATGTACCCTAATTATACTGTGGTCTGGTCTCATTATTAAATTACCTTTGCAAATGAAGAGGAAGAAACCTAATCACACATCTTATTATAGTATCTCATCTTCTAGACCCTGTTAATACCATGTTAATTGAAAATAAGTTTTTGCAGGAAATCATTTTTGTTGAAAGTCTGAACTAATCTTGTCCGGGTACTCTTTATAGAAATTCACACATCTTGTTGAAGTTATGTCTCTCAAGCAAGTTAAACAACAGTAAGATAAGAGTGGGTTAAAAAAATACAACTTCCCATAATGGTATAATAATAATGTAATATTTCATATTGTGATATTGATTGGAAAACTGACTATAGATAAATTGCCAAAGATGATGTCTGATTTTTAATAACTCATCATATCAAACAAATGAAGAATTTTAGTAACCTATAATATTGACACAATCCTCTATGTTGCCCTAAATTCGTTGTGATTTTTATTGGAAGTCAATTGCCTCCGTAAAGCAGATAGTTTGTATTTTTATTTATTTAACCTTCATTTAACCAGTTTGGTCCCATTGAGATTAACAATCTATTTTCCAAGGGAGACCTGGCCAAGACAGGCAGCAGCAAAAACACAAAGTTAAAGACAGAGACACAAAGAGACAAGTTAACGCTTGAATGATTATTGAAATAAATCAATTATTAGAAACATAACCTGCAACTACTTAAAAAAAAATTTTTTTACAAAAACATTTGTGTCAGTCTCTCTTAATTTTCGTCTTGCGTGATTTTATTCGAAAAAAATCTCCATCTTTTCAGACTGGACCTTTGAGATGGCATTTTCATTTGGGAACTTGTGTTCTTTCCAAAACTGCTAAAGCTTTTGAAGATGATGAGATGCATTCTGTGAGCAGGAGTACATCAGTTGACTCAGGTCGTCCGGTTTTTATAGGCCTTAGTACAGCATAGATGCAGTTCTGGAAAGGGGATCACAGCCTTACCGCTTCACTGTGCAGTACAACGGACACACATACAGCCAGAAGCGAGCAGCACCCTGACCCCAAATATGTACTTAAAGAGTCCACGTATATCAAAGTAAAAAGGGAGGAAACAGAGAGTGAGGGGAGGATTGGCAGGACTGATGCATATTTTATATATATATATATATATATATATATATATATATATATATTTTTCTTATTTCCAACCTGTTACTGGGTACACCTAACATTGAACGAGCTCTGGTATGGGTGTTCTTTCTGCATTTGTTGATTTTTGTTTTTTTCACTAAGCACTAAAGCTTCCTTTCATGTTGTGCAGAAATCATTTTCCTCACCCTCAGATGTGATAATGAAGACACTCTTATGTTTAAACATAAAAATGGGTGATAAATGCTATTCCAATTGGTCTGTCGTCTTTTTTTCTACACAGATGAATAAAGACATCTAAAAAGAAAAGCAGTGGCTTGAGTTATTTTATATGCGTTTCTGTATATGTGTGTGTCTGCGTTGGGTTCATTAAATCGGAAACAAAAGCTGAAGCTATCAAATAATGCACTTGGTTGGGAAGAAAAAAAAGAAATCAATGGGAAGCTGAGATTATTAATATGATTTATGGCGAGTTGGAGTGGACCTTGTTAAATCACACACACTGGATGAATTCATTGGCTATTCACTCAGATTGCATTTGGAAGAATCTGCCAGCCCAAAGCTAACAGGCGTGAGGGTGAGGAGGGTTATCTGAGAAGTTTGTGCACTAGCGTTGGTTTTACCAAGTGACATGAAAAACAAGCATGCGTGTGCATTAGGATGTGTTAATGTTCTGTGGTTGTGCATTTGGGTGAAGACATGCCTTTCATTCTAAGTGAGTGCTAATGCTTGTGTAAGCACGGATCAATATAACGAACGGGGCAGTGTATAAGTGTCCATCTAAGAGTATGTGAGGCCGGAGGGAGTTTGTGAGGGACGTAGTCAGTAAGAAATATGCTTTTATGAAGACAAGAAAGGCTCGTTGTGCAGAGAGAGCCGTCTGTAAAGGAGAGGGAGATAGTGACAAAGAGCTGACCTCTCATGAGTGTTTATCTAAAGGGTTTGTGATCATATGTGTGTGGTTGTGTGTGTGTGTGTGTGTGTGTGTGTGTGTGCCTTGCAGTCTGTAAAAGTGACATCTCTGCTCTGTCCCCAGTTGTCATCTGTCATTATGGGGCCCGTTCACTGACACAGTCCATTATGTTGCATCAAGCCCTCCAGCTTAATTATCGTAACTCACATTACACGCCATAAGAAGATCAATGCATACTACAGAGGCTTCATTTTATCTCTTGATCCGGAATATACCCTCGCTTTTTAACAAATTCAAATCGATGTGGATTTTTTTAAGGTATCTATTACGTTTCATTACTTGTTATATATCAAAATAAAATCCTCTGAGAAAAAGACTTGACTACAAGCACAAAGGTGGTATGTTGACTTTTAATGCCTTTGCCTTAATTCAGTGCCTTCCTGAATACTCTCTGGAACAAATGAGCTCAACTCACCGATTTGCAATAAAATGGTCGGTTGCATTTTAAACTCTGCGCTCAGTATTTTCTTCACCACAGGGCAGTTCAGAGAGATGTGGAGCTGCATCTCATGGTAAAATGTCCTCCAGAGTTTGTATGTATTAAAGGTTCCTCAGCAAAAGGTCAATGTATTCCTCCAAATGCATGCATCTAAATGTACACAGTATATGGATGCATACATTTTCCTCTCTTCATAGGAGTCACTGAATCATTTCCATAGCCGAATTGCTTTTGCACAGTTGGTTTGAAATCAAACATGGCCAAGTGAATAACATTTCCTGAACGATAGGGCTGTGTAATTAATCACAATTTCCTCCTTATAAGGATTTCAGCATTTGCAGTAAAAGACATGAATAAAAACTGAATTTACTGCATAATAATTATTCCAACAGACGAATGCTTTCTCACTCAGAATGCAAATATTCCACCTGTTGGAGGGAGCTCTGAGTATAATTGCCATGCTTTGCCAGCATTAAACAAATGTAACATATTTAAAAAAATTTAAAAAAACAGGATCAGGATCAGTGAACAGGATCATATTTGAAAAACAGATGCACTAACACAGTGTTGCAAAAATAGAAGAATCAAATAAAGAAATATTAAGTGGGCTTTTAATCCAACCCAAACACACACACACACACACACACACGCCGTCATTTATTTTAGAGCTCTCCTTTATAAGACAGCCGTCATTCACCTTTCAGTCACACAGGAGGAGCCTGATGGTGAAACACTGACATGTTTACACACACACACACACACACACACACACACACACACACACACACACACACACACACACACACACACACACACACACACACACACACACACACACACACACACACACACACACACACACACACACACACACACACACACACACACACACACACACACACACAGAAAGAAAGCCTCAGAGGTATAAACTGATCCAACAACAACATGTTAGGCTGTGGATTTGGGATCCTCTGTAGCGATGGATGAAGAGGACATAACTGGATATGAACAAAGGTGCAGGGAAAATACTGAGACGGCCCACAGGGGATTCTAACGACACCATCTGTATGAATAAGGCTGTCCATCAGAGAGAGCGAGGGAGCCGCTGTGGAGCCAGCGTAAGGCCCCTTGTGTGAGAGGAATGAAAAAAGAAAACCTCCTGCTTTAAACACAACACTAACAAAAACAAAACCCAATTGTGCTTTCACTGGAATTGGTTTTATTCAACATGAAGGCCTTGAGTGGTTTGTCTTTTAATTTAGCTAAATGATGAGCCTGTATACGGGTTGACTTTTGTTTGCTGTTAAGAAAAAGGAGCATGTGAAATTGAGGGAAATTAAACGTTTAGAACCTCAGGAAGTCTTTGTGCTATTTGGCTGATTATCTGTCCCCATCTGACATTAAGTGAATAATTGATGGATTCCTTTTCTTGAAACCGTCCGGCATGCCGATTCATCTCCTGCCTTCACAAGCAAGCTGTGAGGAACAACAGCTTCGGTTGAGGAGGGCTCAAGGCGGCGGCTCCTGCTGGACGTTGGGTCTTCCTCAGCTCTCAGCACTTGGCTCACGCTCTGATTGCTGCCCACCTCTGCAGGGCTACACACTGCAGCACACACACCTCAGCACTTGTAGTTATGGTAACTTGTGATTTCTCTCGAGAGCAAGCTCTCAGTCTTTGTCCAGCACAGGCAGACGCATCACAGCCAAAAAATAAATGAATTCCAGGAGCATGGTAAATTATTCATCAGTCAGTTGAAAAAAAGCGGCAGAGTGAATAGCAGAGGTCCAGCACGAACCAGGAGATGCTGGTTCAAGGCTGAAATGCAAATATGTTTACACATCTCCACAAATGTTTCGGAAAGTAGTGGAATGACCAGCAATCTACATCATATAAATTAAGGAGCAAATAATTTTAACTACTGGCACTTCATATTTATAAAGACTGGATAATGACAAACACAGCAGGTTATGTTATCTTTAAGTCAATAAATCCCATTAGGAATAAAGAAAGACCAGCATAGATTTAAACCTATAACAAGTGTCATGTGTTTAGCCAAAGCCTCATAACCTCTATCCTAAATACGTCACAAGTCTCAGTGTTGGAAGGGTTACGATGTCCACTGTGATGGATAGATGTTCTTTCCTCATTTCCTGTCATCCTCAACTGTCAACCTCGTAATGAAAAAAGAAAAACAGCCAAAAAGCACAAAAAGCTGTTTTGGTCAGATAAAAGGTTACTGTCGACGTGTTGTTTCAGAAAATCTGCTGGTCAAGAAGAATGAGCAGGGAAATGTAGCTGAATGATTTAACTAATCAAGATACAGTTCTGTCCGTAAAAGACAAACCCATTAATGTGACTCAATTCATCAAATGTCTTTACAAAATAACTCTTCAACTGGTTGTTTGTAACATAACAGAGTGAAAATGTTTGAATTGTAAACACAATATATATATATATATATATGAGAGTATACTGGTGTTAAAAGTCCAATGAATCTGATGTGTATTAATCCACAACAGAAAATAAAGTTACCAGTATTTATTGACTTTTGACCCCCGTTTCCCACACACCACACTGAGCTTATTTTTCATGATATCGTGTGGCCTTTTTAAAAATGAAAGGATATATTCGCGAGCAGTTTTGAAAGATTTATGTCCTAAGCAGGAAGAAATAGGCTTAGAGCTGAGCAGCATAAACAGAGTATTAAGGTCAGAGAAAGGGCAACTGTGGGTTTTGGTCTTTTCATGGGATAAATAAAAATACTGAGAAATACCAGCTTTTAACTGAGCAGCCTTTTGCACCTCACACAAAGGCTGTATCTTTATTAACATTGAAGAAGGATCTGGGGAGAGACTCTTTCACTAAACACACAACATCACAATCAAGTGAATAGATTAATAGGAAACACATTCAGCTTGTGTGTGCGCGCAAAAAACAAAGCCATCAAAAACACACACACACACACACACACACACACACACACACACACACAATGTTAATCTTGCAGAAGTCGCACAAAGTAAAGGCAATAATAAATCTTTCCTCTGCTTCACGTCGACTATGATTGAGGTTTCCTCTGTCTTTTGATGCATCACGATGTCACAGAATTGTTTTTCTAAAGGAAAGACAAACTCACCTGCCGCCTGCTTTCAGTTAACGTCACACTCTATAAACCAAACATCTGTTTTTTCATCAGGCATAAATGTATTTGTTGGGTTATTGAAGAAGTGCATGAACTAGATAAAGTCATGGCTCGTGTACTAAAATAGGCGTCTTCCAGCGGCTTAACAGAACCAGAATAATATTAGACAATTCCACGAAAATTCACCTTTCAAATACTCAGTAAATCTGTGACTGGGATTATAATGGGGAGAAAAATCAGTTCAAAAAAAAAAGAAAAACACGGTACAAAGTAGCCTAAATATGTCCCTTCTCTCCTCTCTGGACCAACACCATCATTAGAAACTGTACATTAAGTTTGAAACAGGCCCACTGACATGGGAACACTCCCTATAAGCAACTCCACGACACTAATCCACTGCTTCGTGCTTCACTTTCTGCAGACATCCTTTACTGTTTGCAATGATTCACTGATTGAGCAACCTGTCCGTCAGTCCGGCTGCTCGCTCCGCTTCGCCTGTGGACATTGCTAACAACAGGATAAGTGGATAAATAGCTCCCAGAAATAGTCCTGTCATTTCCTAAGCTCTGATAATTCAGCAGGGCCGACAGCATCAGTCCCCACTTCACAACAATGCCTCAAAGATCGCAATTACAAGATGGCAATTGTGTCCTGGATGTGTGTAGTGTGTTGCGTCTGTACTCTGTGCGTGTTGCATGTGTGTGATAATGTGACAAAGGCAGCGTCTGTGATGAGGACATGTGTGCAGACAATGAGGGAGCCCCGCGTTGGCTGGTGGAGAGACAGAGAAAGGACTCAGGGTTAGATTAAAGCCCATTTTGGAGGTTACAATGATACATCCTTTGTACTTTGTTCGCTGAGCTGTGATTACAAAGATGAGAGAAAATGGAGGCTTATTGCCAGGCTGCATTATACTTTATTATTCAAATAACGCTGCCTACAATGAGGATAATCTTCCCCCAATGTGCCTTTAATTTTCATATCTCTCGTTTTTTTTTTCTTTTTCGTCTCCTGTGTCTCCCTTCTTCTGGAAATTATTTGCACAGCTGGTTTAGTGAGACAAGGCTGGATTCAGACGTCAGAAGTATAAATGAAAAACATCAATCATCAAAGGTTGATAAACTCATTTTAAAAAGCCATTCATCAGGTGATTGTGCTTGTACTTAGCCTGCTCTTTCTTGTGAGGGGGGGAGGGGGGGCTACTCAATTATTCAACCTGTGCAGCCAAGGAGACGAGGACTTTGGATGCACGGCCAAAACTTTAATGCCAGGCTGATTAGTCGTCTGGCAGCAAAATCAATATTTGAAAAAAAAAAGGGGGCAGGCGGTACACTGTGATTGTCATAAAGAAGTGAATATGCAGACGATTATTGCAATACTAAGAAGTGCATTAAGTGAGACAGCAAAGGAAATTCAACCCTGCGCTGCACACACACCATTCTACTGCTTCACTAACTGCTCATTACTGTCCAACTGTCACAACCTCAGAGGACACACTTTATACATTCTCATTAGTCTGGACATATTTAGTCGGCCATTTCTGACACCAAGTGTCCTTAGAAGCCTCCAGAATAAGTGCCTATCAAATCAGTCAAAAAGCATCTGAAACTTTCTGATTTTGAAGATTCTTTTATTCATTTTGAATCATCAGGCTTTTTTTTACATCCAGATTTGTTTAAATTCAAAGTCTAAAGGCGACTGAACATTTCCCATTTCTGCCTCTACTCTTCTTCTGTCTCCTCGGTTGGTAACATGAATGTTTTCAAAGGATTGTTTACCTTCTGCCTTCTATGAACACGGTTTTATAAATGACAACTTTTTTCTTCCTCTATCTAATCATTTAAATCTAATTCATATTCTTCTGTGAAGCCCACGCACTATTGATCGTTTTGAAATAACACGCAATGATAAATTCTTGTCTTGACTTTCAGGAACAGGGAAGGGCTGCAACTTTCCAAAGACAAACATTCTGACAATCGCGCCCACTCTAAGAAGTGATCGGCCAAGTGTGGAGGTGTTGATAGAAGACAGAGTTTTGACTTAATGTCAGCCTGTTTGTATGCAGAACACAAAGTTCTGAATGCTGTGGAGGAGGGACAGTCCAAAAGTTGTTCTTCCTACTTGGTGTGTTTTTCGTACACATTTAGAGAAGACCTCACCAAAAAAAACAAAAAAACACTTGGACAGAGATCAGGAAGTGGGCGTGATGATGACAGGCCTTCCAGTGTGGCCACTAGGTGGTCCAATAATCTGAATTGTTGTTGTGCTTCTTACATTCAGCCTGACATCTTGTTCATGTTGGCCACTTATTTTGCCAAAGGTCAAAGACAGAGTTAAAGTTTTCTTATTTCTATAACAACTTGTACTCATGTGTCTTATAAGTGTGGACACCATTTTCAAGCGGACATGTGGGCGTTCGTTCAGCGGTCTTGATCCAGGCTTATCATTTGGAGCAGATGTGAAGACTAAAGATGTGGTTCCACAGCTCGTCCTAGTTTATTTTAAGCCAACTGAACGCAACATTTCGTCAAAGAAAAAGGTGAAATTCCCCAGACGCCTCACTTCACTTAAACCTTTCCTTTTTATCACAGATGGATCAAAACAGCTAAAACTTAGCCCCGACACAGAGGACCCTTCAGGAGACCCTCTTCCGGCCGACGGGGAGTCACAAAGCTGCACAACAAAAACGGACACATTTGAATGCGGCACTCACCCCAATGACAGATGGACTCTGATGGGCCAAGTGCTGATGATCAAGCTGACTGCTTTTCTCTTTTACTCCCTCATTCACTCCATCTCTTTCCATCTCCCACATCAGCCCAATCAGGCTAATGAGGCTCGCACTTCCTCCATCCCTTCCTGCTCGCTAAAGTGCCGATTGATCGGAGGGGTGGTAGAGCTTTTAACAAGGGAGGGGTGGGAGAGAAATAATTAGCAGCAATGAGCTCTTTTGCTAACTCTGTCAGTTTGGCTTTTCTTTTTATGTTTATTTACTGACTGGGACGACATTAGGGATTAACTCTCCGAGGGTATGTCTACTTCTTAATGTCATGGTGTAAATCAATCGGAAGCTGTAAGCTGAGGACTGTTTGTCTTTAATGCCAATGTCTCACTCCTCTCAGGTCACAGCACCATTATGATGGTGTGGAAATTGAGGAGGTAGAGAAAAAGCATGACGGCTGGGAGAACACAAACTGGGGAGATTCACCGTGAAACTGTGTAGCTTTTCCTCCCTCTTCCAACCCAAATTGAGACACTGACTCGACATCAGAGCGTCCCATGAAAAGTCAAGGCACTGAACCTTGAAAGTTCAGAAGTTTTCAGAGCACAGAGCGTTAATGTCGCTGCCCAAATGACCAGTAAAAGTGCTCATTCTGACAGTTGTACCCTAATTAACTTGGACAGATCTGGACTGGAAAAACTGGAGCACTGTCTAAATTCATGCTGCAGCCAATTCACGCAGCCGCCGCAGCCTCCAAACATCGCCGACGGCAAAGACACAGATACGAGAGGACAGAGTGGACTTAACGAGACCTCAGTGCCGTGCTGAAAAGCACGAGACACAAGCGTCGAAGTTAGAACAAGACGAGGGTCAGCAGTGTGCTTGTTAACAAACCTCAAAGAGGAGACGCTAGAAGAAGAAAAATAGCCGAAATCTAGAGTAACATAAAAAAATCTCACAGTCTAAAAGCTACTTTGAAAGTGTTTTGGAGGCTCATAGACCCTGATTCCTCAGCGCGGCAGCACTTAGCTCATAAAATACACCCACATCCATTCATTTAATTCACCACCGACATAGAGCCACATCAGGAGGGCGTGGAAGAGCAAGTTCTGTGTTTTAAAAATCATGAAGATGAAGTGAAATTCCTCCAAACAAATAAGCAGAGAAATCACTCCGGCTTTGATATCAGCTCAGTGCAGAAGCGAGAACACTGTAATCACACAAGAGCGTCTCCTTAGTGACAGGCCGCTCCACAACATTAAATATTCAATTTTGATCACAGCACTGGTTCTTTAAAGACACTTTGCTAATACACACTACATACTCAGACCAAATGCAGTTTTCAGTTCACTCTTGTATTGTTTCATAAAAGAATATTTATGAGTGAGAAAGCTTTTGTGGTTAGGACTCTTAAGATGACACCCAGTGGATCAGTACTTAGAACGGTTATCATTTTAAGGCTCATCGGGCCTGATTTACTAAAATCACAATTAAAGAGACAATTAAATTGCAGTTCTTTTAAAAAAAAAAAAAAAGCACATTTGTTGAGCACCAGACTGCTGGACAGCGCTGTGTCTGATCAGACAAGAGGTATAAAACACGGGGGTTCAAGCGGTGCTGAGGTACCCCAATCCAAGCGTCCTACAGCGTAGCAGCATGGGGCTGCAGAGGGAGGGGACGAGCTGGGGGAGACATGCGCAGGAAATCCCCAGTTTAAAATGTAACGTTGTTGAAAACAGGGAAATAGAAAGATGTCAATGGTAAAAATCTTTAGAAAGCAGAAGCTGTACAAATTTTTTCTTATGTTGTTGCTCAATTTGTGAATTTGTTTTCTCCCTTATGTTTTCAATATATGACATTGAGCATTTCTATCCGCACAGGCATGTGTTGCACTCTATTTCTTTTCTCTGTATCATCCTTGCAAAGTACATGTGCCTCTGATCTGTTACAAAATAAAGTAAAAACTTGATCACAAAAAAAAGAAAGCAGAGGCTGTGAATGTTCAGTTATATTAGTTTAATCGTTTAAACACGTTAACACGTATGGGAGTAAACACTCCCATACGTTTTTTTTACGTCCTTTTATAGTGCCTATGCTTCCTCCATAACAGCAGCCTGTTGAGTGTAACACTGGGCTCCTATTAGCACATTCCTTTTAAATGTTTAAATTCAGTAAATTCCGTCACAATCAACGCTATTTTTTGCCTGGCTTCTTCAAATCACAATGTGTGACAAATTTAACTTGTTTGCATTTTCTCCTCCCAGTGTTTTGCACGCTATGGCAGAAACTCCCCATATAGCATATTCATTAAGACACAATCCTCACTGCACGCTATTAGTAGATCAGATAACACTTTTTGCTATCTGATCGCAAACCTAAAAATATGGTCACAACCTTTTAGAAGAGAAGGCAGAAATCTTCTCGTTGCAGGTTATAAAGTGTTAAAGTGTAAAGTGCTCTTTGAGTACATGTCTATGTGTTTGAGTAAAATAAGACATGTCAGCAGTGACCCTTAACTCTTACCATACATGCTCCAATCACCTGATTGTGCCCGCCCCTCATCGCTCCCGTCAGCTCACTCTGAAGAAAGGTCACTCAGAATTGATTGCTTACATTTTCCAGCCATCCTCTTCCTCTGCCTTCTTGTGTTGTGACTATTTACTTGTTAAAGGATGCTTTTACCTCCCTTTCTATTCCCCTGCTTGCTTTTCCTTTTATGAGTGACCGCCAGTAATCAGGACAAAGTAGGTTTACTTGAACACTGAGTCCAAGTACAAAGAGGCCCCTGCAATTCACTTGTGTATCTGTAGGTGATTTTCTCAATTTCAAAACATTTTTGGAACACAACTCCAATTTTCTCCAAAATTCAGAAAATACTTTACATCCAAATAGGTTTAACACAAAACATAAAGCAGTTGAAGGAACTTTCCAGCATTCATCAAATACTACGTACTTTCAGTCATGTTAAAAAGAATAATTGAAACGATACTGTACTTTAACGGTTATTTTTTACTCTGTTATTCCTCCTTGTTTCATTTTTTTCCCCAGCACTTCTGTTTTTCATTCATACACTTCCATTCAACAGCATGCCTGTTGCCTGGTAATGGAGTTCATGTCAGTGTGGCCTTGGGCTCCGGGAAAACTGAAGTTAGTTCTTTTTTTTTGTTTTCTTTTTTTTTTACAATTTGCTGATATTTAATCAAGCAAATAATTTACCAATAAATCAACTGAAGTTATGAAGTTTAATCAGAGATGAGAATATCAGAGAGTTAAAGCTTCTCTGTTTGCCAATGAAATATTGATCATTTGAAGATGGCCTGATTGCCTCTAATAAACAGCAGCTACATCTATTATTAAAACGACAGCACATCTTTAGAGTCCAGTAAAATGTTCCTTTGCCTCAAATATGGAACTCTTTTTGTTATTTTCAGTTCAGTAGGAACAGAAAACACTCTGTGCTTTCACTCTGTGTGTTCACCTTTGCCTGTGACACAGATATTACTCAGGCTTTCATGACCCTCTGAAATAAGATGTCCTGGTTAAGTCGCAGATGTCACATGTCCATAATTTACTTAGCAGGCGCGATTATCCAAAAACGACATACATCAGAGCAACAACAGGAGAGACAGGACACAGACAGGAACACCATCAATTGTCAAAGCCAAAGAAACCATGTTTTTGGCCTTGATATCCACTCCCTACCTGTGACCTGGGGCTCGTTCGATTTTGGATTATTTTTGCTGTTTGTTTATTTTTTTTAGATAATGAGGAAAAAATCTTCACTTTTCAACCAGTACGACGGTCCATGGGAGACTCAGTTAAAACAGCGCTTAAGTTCTGACAGCACATCAACTAACACGGAAGCTTAACCAGCGTCAGCGATGCCAATTTGCCTCTGTTAGAGCTACTGTGTACAGACAGTTGACAGCCTTATTATGAGAATGAGTCTATTAGCTCTGCTTTGACGAAACACAAAGTCAGCGCTTTGGGGATACTGCTAAAGGAGCTGGAGCGCAGGAGGTTCAGTTACTATAGCAGGGAGAGACGGTGCAACTCACGAGGGATCTGAATCCTCCTCGACCTCCAAGGAGCGGCACATGAACTGAGGTTACATGTTAAGTAAACAATACCACTAACTTTTAATTACCTTTTTTCACAAAAGTAGCGTTTAGTGATGTTCTTAAAAGTATTGAGTATATTTTTAATGTGTGTTTTTATAGTGTATTAAAATTCTTTACAATCCATCTCTAAAAAGAGCATTGATGGGTTGAATAAGTGTGATTAATGATTAAGTGGAATATTTGTGTTTGATTTGTTTTTCATCAAACAGTAATAATGCATCGACATACACTGATGAATTCACTTGGGACGATTTTAAAGTCTATGTTTTGAGGCCTTATTTTGAGCACACGCACATCGAAAATATTTCCCCGCAATGGAAGATTTGGTGTGACACTTTGCATCTTGCGATACGAGCCCGTCCTAAGAGGAGCTGACAGGAGCTCTGGGGTACATGTAGGGTAACTTCAGCAGCACAGAAGGAAAAATAGAGACTGTGAGACTTGAGGGACCCGCGAGGCAAGAGAAGTCTCTGTTCTGGGCTTTCCAGAGCCTCCTCTGTTACTATCAGAGAGGCCGTATGGATCATAACAACATGCCTCTCCTGATTAAACCACTGATAAGTGTCCTGATTACTTTGATGGCAGTCATCAAAGGATGAACTGCAGCCTTGGAAACATTTATTCCTCGGGCAGAAACTAATACTACAGCTGGCAACAACTTGATTATCCTTTAATAACTGCAACATCATGTACATATTTAAAACAAACAGACTATCAA
Organism: Symphodus melops; assembly: GCF_947650265.1. NCBI lineage: Eukaryota > Metazoa > Chordata > Actinopteri > Labriformes > Labridae > Symphodus > Symphodus melops. The sequence goes on along the minus strand of NC_136699.1, from coordinate 11,151,960 downwards.
GAGCTTAAGTACCAGAGACCATAGCAGATACTGTGACAAAAATCACTTAATCCTCTGCTTGATGCTGGAAAATCCCTTATAAAGTGCTTAAGCATGCAAAGATTCCCACTGTATGTCCTCTGTTACTGCAGTCAAATAAGGAGAATTCAGCTGAGGTGAAATCTGAAGAATAATTTTAGCCACTCTGAAGCAATTTACAACAAGTCAGGCCTGACAATCTTCCATACACGCTTTAGCTGCATGTTGAAAGCAGGGATGTCTGCCAGGCTGATTTTGGCGCTAAGCACAGCCCTAAGCCCCATTGACAAAGACAGCTAAGAATCAGTGAAGCCTTGCAGAAGGAGTGTGGCGCTGTGCCACTGAAGGCTAATGCTATTGTTAGGGGATCTACCTGCAGAGCCAGGGGTCCGCCAGGTTTATCCTCTTAAAATCACCAAACAGGATCAGCCAGCACTCCCTCTCACCTTCCTCCTCAGGCTGTTCTCGTCTCCAGCTGTCTGTCTGTATGATTCCATTCAACCATGTCTTCTCAGGTCCCAGTCCCCTCATCCGCTCTAACCACATAGCACCACAACCTGCCCCATTACAGCTATCGGTCATCCTCTACCATGACTTCTCTGGAATCAATAAAAGATGCTCCAGCGCTGGTTTGAATTTATATCGCGCCCGATGGAAGCATTCAAGCTCAAGAAACAAGGATATTCAATTATTGATGCTTACCCAAAGCACCCATCCTCATATAGAGCAATGTAATGATGAAACATTAAGATGCTATTGGGATGTTTCTGCAGCACTCATGTCGTTCAAGATTATTTGCATAATAACCATTTATTTGCTTCACATGTCGTTCGAGAAAAATCTGCTAATTCATGATTCTTTAAACAACATTTGATCAATGTTAAAACCTTTAAACATGGCATTCAACGCGCCTAAAGTGAAACCCTCAATCTCTTTCTCTCTTTCATCTCTGTTTTTGGTCTCCACGATCTCCTAGCAACATTTTAGCGTATGGAGAGAAATATCATTTGCAACCATATGCTGTATATCAAATCGTTGCTTGATCTATGTCTCTGTTTTATATCATGGAAAACAAAATGTCCTCGTGTTTTAGACTAAACAGGACATTTAAAGATGTCACCTTGGTCCATATTTTCTGACATTTTTACAGACCAACATTTGACTCTGAAACTGCAAGTGAAAAATTGGAGTTGTCTTAGAGTCAAGGACGAGACATTTAAATGCGCTAACACATTCAGTGAAGCAGCTGTGCCACAAAAACAACTGGAGCGAGGCAGCAAGGTAGCATTGCTCAACAACTGCGGTGACGGCAACGGCCAACGAAGCAGTCATCAAACATCTGTCAGGCAGTCAAGAAAAACTGTGTCACACTGAAGATTGTTTTAAGACGGGGAGCCCGAGAGGACAGCATGAAAACTGCGAGCAGTCTCACGAAAAATGTCCAAGGGCCAAAAATGGACTGCCTGACAGAAGAGAGCAGGAAAATGTAAGTGAAAAACAGTGTGCAGCAATGCCTCCAGGAATGGATTTTTTTGTCTTACTTCGTTTTCCACCAACTACCTCTATAAATATTCCAATGTGAAAAATAATAAACCTTATTTGCCTGAATATAAGATGACCCTGATTATAGGACGACCCCCCTTTTTCTTCCCAACAGGTGTCTTTCTCTCTGATTTCAGATACCTGCAATGCATGTTCCTGCAGGCAAAGAGATGTTTCAGATTGTCCTTTGGTTTATCGATGTCATACAGATAAATACTGTATTAACAGCCATTATCTTTAAATTGAGATCAGAACTCGACTTCTGTTTTTTGGTTAACTTGACCTACTTAAAGCCACTTTGTTCCAGTCGATCACCAAGCCTCCCTCTGACACTGCTCATTAGCAGTACAGTTGCCATGGGGATAACATGCTTTATCTAATGTTTAACAATATATTGGCATACAAAAGAGGAGACTCATTTTCAGGTGTTTCAAAGAAAATCCCTGTCACATATTCAGGCGAACACGGGATTAGATTTGTGTATTGAATACAGTCGATGCACTGCCTCATCTGAAATAAACAGCAGCTTCAAAATACGCCAGAAGAACTAATTAGACTTCCAAGAAAAATGACACACCATCTTTATTTGGAAGATAATGTTACAAAGGGGCCTTGCTTTTTTTTAATACAAGACATTTGTCTTCAGATCAGTGTGTACTTTTGAATAAACCAGAGGTGTTTTTCTTTTCTTTTTTTAACTAGACGCTTCTGCACGGTTTAATTTTGTCATTTGAGTTAATTGAGTTTGAGCTGCCTCTGTTCCTGACCTTTGTATCAACCCCACATCCAGTCTTTTTTCCTGGTAAGTTGAGGCTTTGATCAGCATCTCAACCTAATTCAGTGAGTGTTACACAGATTTGCAAAGCTGCCGTGAGTCACGACCGACGAGTTTCTGCTTTCGGTCCAAGACTTTTCTGAAGAAAAGCTTGTTCTTTTGACTGGGTTCCTTTTGAAGAACCTGAGTCAAAGTGATGCACACCAAGAGGAAAACTAGGACACGGTTTGTGGAAGGTGAGACATGAAGTGTCGCATCCTTCACCGAACTGTGACTTTTTCACCGACCTGTCTGTCAGCGTACGCCAACACCGCTATCCATCCCTCCATCCGTCCATCTGGGCTTCTTTTCTAAGTTTTCTAAGCTGTAAAGAAATGACATTACAGTCACTCTCCCTATCTCTTTCATCCTGTCTGTCAGCTGCAGGCTCAGAAAACTATTGGCTTTAATCTTGTATCTCTCAGCCGTTGCCACAGTGAGTGGTTTCCAACACCGACCAACAGCTTTATCTCTGACCTGCAGAGGAAAACCTGGGAGACCCTATCTTATCCAAACACACTCACAATAAGACACCTGCATAGGAACAGTGCTCCCACTAGTCAGGCTGCAGACGCAATCGCACAGCCGGGTTTTTGAGCCTATTTGTGGCACAATCAGGTGCAGCTGTAGACAGGTGTGCACATGAGACACGTCTGTAATATATTAAAAACACACACTCCTACAGACTCTCAGCAAGCACACAGCGTGACGAGGACAAGTGGTTCAGCTCGCAAGTCTGGAAAAGAAGCAGAGTATTCTTTATCACTTGGTCGACTTCATTTTAGGGACAGTGTTTTATAGTCGGGCCTGAAAGATTTATCAGCTGACTCTGCCGCTTCCTACATTCAGTACAGTGCACTGGAAAAACGGACATTATACAAAAAAAAATAAACAGGTGAATCAATAAATCCACTTTCCTTTTTCATCAAACTTAAATTCTTTCAACAAGAAAGGTCGGTGTAACTTAATGTCATTTCATGTCAAACAGGATCAACACTTAGAGCTGAATGAAAGTGCAGGAATGGAAATGAGGAATACAACTTTTGCGGGGGGGGAATGCAGCTCAGTCGAGCAAAGCAAATTTGCATTTAATCAATTTGAGAAAAGGTTTTAATGCAAAGTTAGTTGCCGAGATGTCCTATTCACACACACGCCCGCTTGCACACGCATACACATCCCCAGAACTCATCACTCCAACGCCATTTCATTGTGCAATCCATCTTAATCAGCTATCCCATCAGAGACAATATATCCTCCCCTCCGTCTCTCTCTCCTGCTCCGGATGGAGTGATTGAGGGGTGTAAAGAGGAGGATGTTTCTGCCCGCCGTCTCCTCCCCCACCACACCCACCCAAAAGCCCCATCTCTCCTCCTCCTCAGCAGGACGGCTCTTAAGTGCTTGTGGGTTTTTATGTTTGTAGTGTTTTATAGGAGTGGGCAGGAGCCAGGGGCTGTAAAAGTGTGGATGGAAGGAGGGAGAGGGGAGGAAAAGAGGAGGAGGAGGAGGAGGAGCAGAGAGTTACTGTAAATCCTATCTTTATTGAGAGCGACACGAACGACAAACAGAGGCCGGCCGGCTGGCTAGCCCCCCCTGTGACGCCCTGCTCACCTGATCGATCAGAGCTGATGGAGGAAAGAAGGAAGAAATGACTTAGTTTCCACCTGTTCCTCCTCTGGTCTCCAGTGTTTTCTAGTCATAAATATAAATGTGAGCTCGTCTCATTATGCAAACATCCATGAGTGTTTTTTTGTACGCCTGCAGTCAATTACAAACCACCAGCCGGGCCTTGAAGCCCCCCTCCGAACCTGCCTACCAGCCTGCCAGTGCAGCGTATAATTGGCCACAGTTGGCTTCAATTGAATGTTTTGCTGCTTTAGGGGCTAAATGATTCTTCAAGGCCGTCAGAGCAGCCAGAGACAGAGAGAGCACTGCCTTCCACACCGCTGATTCTTTCCTCTTCTGTAACAGGAGAGTCATTACGCCAGCAATTTCTGAAATAAGCATGATCAACTGTCTCTTTTGTAATTGTCCCTCGATGTCTGCTCTTTTGTTTAAACCTCACATCAAATGCGACTGACATCACTCACAGCCTCTTAGTCAATCAGTTAGTCATCGGCTGGAAAGGTCAGCTGCTTACTCGACAAAATGACCACAGAGACAAGTGGCAGGCCAGTCCATCAGTCACATAGTGAAGGATGAGGAGACTTTACAGCCCCCCCCCCCAAAAAAAAAAAACCCCTCTGTGGATACCCCATACCTGCTTGTTGCCATGGCAATGGAGTCTGAGGCTTCAATACAAGCTTGTGTCCCCTCCCTGCCTCTCTTTTACCTCTCTTTTGTTTTTCTCCCTCCTCCAGACTCTGCCCTCCCTTTTTGTCGGTCAGCATGCTGACTCGCTCTCACGCTCCATCTCTCAGTCATGTTTCCTCTGGCGCTGTTTGTGTTTTTCAGCTTCCCCTCCCTCACCTTGCCTCGTCCTCTCTGCTAAATGGCACTTTACTAGCTGTTTCCTCTTGTTAACTCCATGCTACTTTGCATGGTGCGACTCTGTAAAAGCTCCTGTAAAAATACGCAAAGTCGCTTCGACAGACACGCTGTGACACAAATTATGATCACTTTCTAAACTATATATAATTACTAAAACATTTGTAGGCAAAGGCATGCATGAATGACTGCCAATGCGCTCACGCACGCACGCACGCACACACACAGTGATGTTCTAAATGAGAGTCAATGATCAACACATTCACTGGATGCTGGCACGGCGTACACCTGCTGACAGTCAGCTGCCAATGAGCATCTATCATTTTCTGCTAAAGCCTCATCATCAAGCATCATTTAGGCACGCTGGCCTGCCACTCTCCCCCATGAAAAACTGTCTGTGCCAAGACTACGATTCAATTTCCTCCCAATGCACAAACAGCCTCGTGGGAAAAGTTCTACAGGACATGATCAGGCTTTGGGCTCCATCTAGTGGTAACTGAGAAAACTCCAATCCTCCAATCCTGGCTGTGTGTGCTGGATGTTCTCAATAAAGTAAACCTTTAAAAAGAAAAGACTTTCTATGACGATGCTACGAGTGATTTTATCACAGTTAGTTAGTAGAATAATAACAGTGTACTTTATTTGAAAATGTACTTTTATTCTTCACTAATCACAAATCAGTATCAACAATGTTTCCTTGTAACAATCTGTAATGTTATTCTTGTTGAATTGTGTTTTTTTGGGAGAGGGGGCAAATTTCTCACCTCTCAGCATCATCACATATCACCAACTTTAACCAGACTAAATTACTTTAAAAAGTAAAATCACTGTAACTATGGTTCATTTACATCATTTTAGTTTCAAAGGATTCAGTTTATAATCTGTTTAGTTCTACTGAGAATTTACATAAAAGCTTTTTTTATTTCGCTTGAAGTTTTCAGAGCGTCCGTCAGCATTCCTCCTTATTTAAACCCCTTTGTTGTTCTTCTAGTGTCGTTTGCTGTGTGTACAACAAACACGTAAGTAACTATATTTAAGCCTGTTGCTGTCCCACCCACACTCCCAGAAAGCCTCATTCCCATTATCACAGCATAAAACCGCCCTCACAGTTTCTTTTTTGTGTTCTACACTTTGGTACACTTCCTTCAGATGGATGCACAAACACACTGGAGGCTCTGCTTTCACACACAATGTTTTCATCCATAATCCTTTCTCAGGTTTCCCTGCTTGCCTGTAGTTATCTTAGTGTTCTTAAGCATGTGTCTGTTTATTTAGATACATAAAATAAAAACATTATACACACACACACACACACACACACACACACACACACACATACCTGCATTGACAATAGCATCTATCTCCAGCTTGGTGATGTCACCGCTGTAGAGGGAAATCTTCTGGTCCAACTTTTCATTCCTCTGGTACAACGGCTTCACACAACCACCTGATAATGATCACACACACACACACACAAACAAATAACCAAACTATTTTCACCAGACAAAGCAAATTACATTTCTCAATGATATCTGAGTAAAAATGTCTCTGAATTGAAGACATAGAATATACCCATTCCCCAAAACTTTTGAAAATGCAAAAAGAAGGATATACGTTTGTTTGCTGTCACATACTGAGGGCCGAGCTGGTCTATGGATGACAATGAGGGCACAGCAAAGCTTTGATAAATGTTCACAAAATATTATGCTTGTGATATATTTGATAATAGGTTAAAAACATATAAGATAGTCATCTTGTGCGTTTTGTGTTTTGCTAATGTCTATGCATAAGAAGCTCATGTGACATTTTTTTAACAAGCAGCTTCCGTATCTTTGTTCATTGCAAAACAAAATGAGGTTTAAATGACATCATGCTATATGTATATATCCAAATGTGTGATATAAGAAGGAGTAGGGCTGCTGTGTCTCTATCCCTCTCAGAAAATCTCCACATGAGCTTGACAGAGGCTTTGAGTTTGACTGATGCTGGGTGTCTGACCTGCAGCAGGAGTCCATACAGGGATGTCTTCCAGTGGCACAGAGCTAGACGTCCTGTAGTACTGACGCCTGTCCTTCACAGATAGAGACAGCAAGAACTCTGAGAGAATCAATGGAAGAACAACAGGAAGTTTGAACTGGATTTTACTTTATTTTTCTATTTACTTTATGGACAAGAGAAACATGCCAATGTTCACGTGCCAAAAGAAAATCCTCAAGTGGAATAAGTCTAAGAGGCCTCCAAATATAATAAACAAAGTTCCTGGATTACACAGATATAACTATTTGTGAAGGTTTTGTAAAGAATTCCAGATAATTAAGGTCACAGATACTTCTGTAGACTGATTTAATGCTTATTAGGTCTGGGCGCTGAAACGATAACAATAAATATTGCGACATAATCAATTATCACAATATAATATAATTATACTCAATATAAATAACAAATGTTTAATAGATTTAAACCTATAATTACACCAGAAGACGTGTGAGGCTCAAACGGGCAACACCACAAACATGTTCCAACCATTTGAAACAATATCATCCATTAGAACACACCGAAACCATCATCGAATGTCATGATACGGAAATGTTCCTCAGTTCAAGTAAAGTTTGTCATGTATTGACAATAAAGAATATTTAAACCACAATTAACCATCTGGTTTCCTTAACTTTCACTGAGGAGCAAAAATGCACCTTTAAACATGAAAGAAATAATAATTTGGCAATTCTGGCGATAATTATCAATAGTGACTGATATACCATTTTTTTATTGTGATAACATTTTTTGTCATATAGTCAAACTGTAATCATTTGTCAAAACAATAACACAGCAATCACAGCTTTTCAATGTGCTTCCTTTCTCCTGGTCCTGATCTGTGTCATCTAAATTAAAACTTCAAGGCCATTATTGTATTATATATTTGCCTATATGATATCTATTTAGACTTATTGTGTTTTTTGTATTATTCAGTATTCTTATTATGAGTGTATAAAGTGTGATTGGTGTACTTTGTTGTAAAATGATAAAACAAATAACTCATTATTATTTCAGATGTGTTCTTTGGAGTATTATAAAATGATTGTTACAAGCACTTGCTGCTTTTGGTCTACATCCATCATCAGGTCAGACAGGTATACTGGTCACGTGACAGCACACACTTTCATTCATAAGCAAAACATTATGCAGATAAGCTGGAGTGTAATTAAAAATCATCGTGACCTCTGTTGAACTGTCTCACCCTTGGTCTCCTTCCAGTCTCCCTCAGCAGAGTTTAGGTTAACTTTCTGGGCCATGGCGCAGAGGCCGGTGTGGAGAGACTGGACCAGTGCAGCTGAACTTACTCCGAGGGCGGCACCGAGGGCGAACTTGCCGGGCCAGCCTCTCCAACCCCCGGCTGAGGAGGAACAGTGACCCTGGCTGGACTTCCAAGCTGTTGCTGTCGTGGAAGTAGAAAACCCCTGAGCTCGGTGCGGAGCATGAATATGGCCGCGGACAGGACTAGATGCTGGCGTCCCTCCAAGCTGGGGGCACCCAGGAGATAACATGTGTTTGAACTTGTCACCGGCTCTCTGGAAGTCTGCACGGACTCGACTCAGAGGGCCGCTGGACAGAAGAGGGGCTCTGATACGTGAAAACAGAGTTGACATGTCTGAGTGACAGCGAGCGGGTAAGCGGTGTGTGTTACAGCTCTCACAGAAATCTATCTCCTGAGCACCTTGACAAAGTTTCGCTTTCGATACTTTCAAAGCACAGCTGAAACCCTCAGGTCGCATGTGCCATATTTGATTCGGACGTGTGTGCGTGGACTGTACCATCGACGAAGGGGACCTCGGACTGTTGCAAAACTGCAAACTTAAAGAAGTTTCAGTCCACGTTAATGTGGCCAGCAGAGCTGATTTTTAACTTTTAATAGGCTATCCTAAGCAGTGGTAATGGCATAAAGAATTACCCATTGCTACCTTGGTTTTAGTCTCACACCACACCTTAACCCCGACTCTAATAAATGGAAAAGCCAAATCCAGCGCGTAGACTTATGCCTCCTTCATGACCGTCGGAAATACTAGTATTACTAGATGACGTTCGCATTGGCCGGTGAAACCATAGATATATATATAGAACACTATGGGTGATACCACCAGCATCATCAATATAACTCTGGATTTGACACAGAACCTAGCTGTAAAATTGAGTTTAGTATACATGATTTTGTCTTTGCCATGTAATGAACAAGTAGCTAGAACAACCTTGTAGAAATCTATGAGGCGCCGATTATAAAATTGTGCACACTAAAAATACTTCACCAGATTTAGAGCTAGGCTATATTTGTTAACTTTAGCATATTTATTTTTTATGTCAAAATTAATTAAAGATCATTAAGCAAATATCAAGGTTAGGCTATGTCTGTTAAATCTATATTTAAAAAATTATATCCACATTTTACATATACATGACAAGATTGTAAATGTTGAGTTTCTAATTAGAATATTTAGTCTTTGCTAAATATTAAGCTAATATTCTAAATATTCAGGTACATTAAAAACCTAAAAATGTAATAGGCTATGTGACTTTCTTATATACTGTTTTTGCCCAGCTGGCAGGACAGGATGATGTTATTGTCCCAACGACAGTAGTCCCATGATGAATGGGAATGTGTTTTCCTCAAATTTAACTCGTAACGTTATGATGAAAGCAAGATTATCGTGTTTGTTCCAAAGACAGGCTGATAGGAACAGGAAAATGGCTATACATGTATAGAATATGCAGTCCTTTTTTCCATCTGATAATTCAACTGCACAACCACTACTTGAAAGTTATCATCATCTATCTAGCAAAATAAAACATATGATCATATACCACTTTATTGGATTGTGCTTGTCGTTTAAAAGGGAGGAGTGCAAGATGTGTGTGGTCTGTCCATATAGCTCAAACAGTATCTACTCTCGTACATGTGTTGCATGCAGATGCATGCACATGTTGCCTAATGTGAACCACTCACATTGTCAGTCAGAGAGTTGAACCCTTACATTTCCGCCTGGCGGAAACTGACAAAAAAAAAAGGAACCAGCCTAGTTTGACAGAAGTGACACGAGCAGACAGAGCACCACAGACCACTACCTGCCCAGCCCGAGAGAGGAGAGGCTGCTGCACAATTTTACTGAAAACCTTGGAAACGATCTCACTGATACAGGGGTCACTGAGTTCCCATTTCTTAAACCCTTGGACAGAGGAGGCTGAAGGTAGTGTCTTTAATACTGTGTATGATGGGGGTATTTGCGTCTAAATGAGAGGAGGCGGGGAACCAGAACAGAGTGAAAAGTTAGAGCTGGATGTGTTTGTGGAAAGCTTCTGTGTTAAATATAAACATGTGGGGTACATTTTGAGGTAATACCAGTTGACTCTCTAATATGTAGGAAATAAACTGGTCAGAGATCAGAACTTGCAGAAACATGTAAAAGAGACGTGTCAGGCCTCTGAAAGGATTCCGCCATGTTTATCATTACACCATAAGTTGTGATAGCTTTTGGAAAAAACTGAGATATGATGCAAAGAAACTAATTTTTAATCCTAATGTGTATATCTTAACAATGGGCTTAGACTTTTATACATTTGGTTACTTGTTTGTCATTGATTGAACATGTTACTTTGAGCAGGTCAGAAAGCGGAAGTGTGCATGCCTGGTGATATAGTAGTTCAAGTCAGAAACAGGAAGTTTTCATCAAACTGGACATGTTGCCGGAATCAGCTCATCCATCCAGTGTGTGTTTGTTACTCAGTATCATGTGATATAGAACCATGACTTTCAGTCTGTTTGGCTGAAGTATGATTGACATGTCATCTGTCATCTCTTTGTGCCATAACCAGCTGAACCTTTCTGGAAAAATGAAGCAGATCAAACATCATATTTTGTAAATGTTTTTATTATGTAAAGCCGATTTTACACTGTTTGAACAATATTTCTTAAAATGAAATATGGAGGCATGTTAATCACCTTTCTCAATAAAGCAGGAAACACTAATGTGAAGTACAGCTGAAATAGTTTTTTCACATTGAAGCACAATGTTATTCTGAAGTGTGACTGACTTGGGTTCGAGAGTTTTTGAATGTTCCTCATACATATCCTTAAGTTATTAAAGGATCAGAGTGCATCATTTCTTACTTGTGACATAAATACCTTTCGAGAGTAATAATAGTGGAAGCACTAATGTTTACTAATGTGGCTTTACAATACAGCGGAACATTTTTATCCTTGTTAGACATGAAGAAAGTAAAATGAAGAGTTTAATTGAAGGACCAGAAAAAGAACATTTGATATTATAATCTCACTTAATGTGTTCATTTTGTTCATCCTCTTGTCCATGACTGATTTTCCTGAGCTGTCACGCATTTCTTTAACACAATTACATTCTTCAGTCTAATAGATTATTTCAAGAGCAGCTTTCACAACAATCTGTTATCAGTTTGGCAACGTTACTTAATCATCAGTATTAACTCTCTTAATTTTTTATTCCAGCTTTCTTCTTCTCCAACAGTTCTTCTCTCTCTCTCTCTCTCACTCTCTCTCTTTTGCGCTACTTCTCCCAGTATGGCTGCATGGGACCTGTCAGTCACAGTGGAGGACCTGGGCCCTGATGCCCCACCTGTCACCCTCAGTGTTGCCTCTGACCTCCACGTCGGAGGAGTCATCCTAAAGCTGGTTGAGAAGACACGTGGGTGTCAATCTGTCTGTTTCTGTCTGCTTCCGTCTCTGCCTTAGTCCCTGTGAAAGGAGACTTATAAAGTTACAAAAATTGCATGGACAAGGCTTCCTTTTGAAAAACTGCATGTCTAACTTGCCAGGTAGTTGTAAGGTGTCACTATAACTTTTCACAATAGTCTTTCTGCTGACCAGTTGATCAATCATTCACCAAATTCTTGGTTGAAAAAGTAGAAGAAATAACATTTCATCACGCGATCCTCTGCAAGGAACTTATTATGGTTATGTACTTATATATACTTAATGTTAGACTCAGACTTTAAAAAGCCAGACCTCACATCTATATAACTTATTGACCCTGACTTATGTGCACATGTGCCTACACATCAAATTTTCTATCCTGTCCTATCGCACATGTGCATTTATGTCAAACACTTCTGTTAGACTGTTTCTGATCTTAAAATGTAAAAAAAAAAACCAAAAAAACCAATGAGTAATAATTCTTCCATTTCACTATCAAAATACCTACATTTGTGAATCATCTGGAAATTAAGTCTGTCTCTAGGCTACAGTAGTTTCAAAAATGCTTGGTGAAAGATGTCAAAGAATCGAGAAAAGACAAACACATGGCAGTTATTGACTGCATTTCTATATTAAACACAAGAATGAAGAGGTGGGTTTTGCACCTCACAAAGAAATATAATAAGAACTAGTGTAAAAAATCCAGAAAGTTTACCAGGAGAATGAACACAAAACTCAAGCTCACATCTATTAACAATTAGTTCAGTTCATTGCAGTGGCAGTTTAGTTTCTTTTTTCTCAGTGGTTTTTCTGTGTGGTTGCCAGTTGAATTCTTTCATCATTATTCTCAATATGGCTTCTCCTTAATAACAAAAAACCTGCAGTCTTTGGACTTCAGTGTTTAAACATGAATGATGTTACTTTGCGTCAATGGCATCTGTATTGTGTGTGTCCTTTGTAGAGATCAAGCGGGATTGGTCAGACCATGCTCTCTGGTGGGAGCAGAAGAGTCGCTGGCTGCTGCGGACAGCCTGGACTCTGGAGAAGTATGGCATCCATGCAGACGCCCGGCTGCTCTTCATGCCCCAACACAAGCCCCTGAAGCTGGGCCTGCCAAGTGGAAAAACCTTGAAGCTGCTTGTCTGCTTCTCCAACCCTGTCTTCCAGACCGTGATGGGCATCTGCAGACAGCTCAGTGAGTCTCAGTCTCTATTCCTTTCTACAAGTCTTTCCTCATCTTCTTTTATTCTGTCTTTCTGCCTTTTTGTCTCTCTGTTAGTCACAGCAGGCCAACAGGACCAAAACATCAGCAGAAGATACATAGTTGGCCCTATGCAGATCAACAGTTTATTCACAGAAAAGCTTTCAGAGTTTACAGACAGAAGTCAGGGATCAGGAAAAGATATGCAACTTTTTCTAAAGGGTGACAGATGAACATTGACAAAATGTCAGTGGTAAAATGGGACTTTCAGAATGAGAAAAGCAAGAAAACAAAAAGTCAAGGAGGAACAAGTGAAGTATTAAAAGAGACTTACTGTGCACCATGACTGGAGAAAATAGACGCATAAACAGACTTATAGTTTATGCGTCAACTTCTTTCACATGTTCCTGTTTATATTCTGTTTCTTTGTTCTTGTTCTTCAATAGTTCATCTCTGTATTTTATTTTATTTTTTTGGCATGTTTTGTTTTTTTCATCTTCCTCCTTGTTTTGAGTCTTTTATATTTTTTCATTCCCTTCTAATTATTATCATAAACAGCAGTCTGGAGTCAATTGCACTTTATGTTGTGCCTCAGGGTTTAAGAGCCGACCAGTCAGCTAACAAGCTGAAAAACTAAAAACTTGGATTTTTACATTTTAACTAGACTATCTATCTATTTATCTTATTTTTAATATTCTGTTTTTCCTGTTTTTAGGATGACTTTAACATCTGTCTGGGGACTACAGATGTTGGCTAATTCTGGCGCATTTACAGAAATGTTATTAATGTGCGCGGTCCCTGTTTTCAAATAAACGTATTATTATTATTACTATCACAACTTTCATGATCACAAAAGTGCATGCTGAGATAGAAACAAATCTTGAAAGAAGTATTGCAAATATGTCCATTTCACATGATTCTGAAGTGATGAAACAAAGAAATCTAACTCTAAAAGCGAGACACATCATAGCTGTGCCACGTTACAGCAGCTCTACTGATGATCTGATTAGTAGGCTACTTGCAGATAAAGAATGCTTATCAGATTACTGGCAATAAATTCAGTTATTTAGACATTATTTATAAGAAACAAAGGCTGAGGAAGGAGTAGCTTGAAATACAGATAAATTAGTTGGTTAGTCAACACCTTAAGACTCAACAAAAAGCAACAAATAAACCTCAAATATTTGGAGACCACCTTCTGATCTCACATTAATTCTGTCAGGACTGTTTGTCTGCATGATTAAGTTAATTCTTTGTGTCCATTAACGCAGATATCCGCCACCCTGAGGAGCTGTCTCTCCTCCGGCCTGTAGAGGAGAAGAAGAAAAAGAAAGACAAAGACTCGACTGAGGAGATCTACAACCTGACCGAGGTGCCCCTCTCCTCGGGTATACACTCAACACACTGCACTCACATGTTTAATAAACTTTGACCCCTAATGAAAATATGAATGGACAAGTACTCCATTTTCAAAGCACAAAATTGCAGGATAATAGCAATACTGGAAAACAACAAGTCTAAAACCCAATTTAAAAACTGTTTTGATTTGAAAATGCAACCCTCCATTTACTGCTGTATCATCAATACTGAAAGTCCTATAAACCCCCCCCAGTCACCTAAACTATCCAGGCAAATAATAAGCAGCAACTAATGTCACAGTGTATCGTGTCAGCTTTGTACAGAAAAAAAAGTCCAATTGGTATAATGAGGTTTAATTAACATCTGAATGATTTTAAAGATTAGCCAAATCGTAATTCCATCTGACAACCATTCTCTCACCTCGTGTGTTTTTTAAAACAAAAACTGAGCAACATATTGAAGAGTTTAGAATTGTTTTTCCTCTCGTCTACAAACTGTTCTGCTCCACATCCTTTACAGCATCCAGGCCCTGCCTCTATAACGGCATGCCAGCTCATTTTGCTGACTCAGCAGAAATGGAGGCCATCTACAAAATGCTGTCAGTCACCCAGCCTCCTCCCGCCCCCGAGGCCATAGCCAAGCAGTACAGAGCAGCCAGCGTGGTGGACAAGGCCCACATACATGGAAGGTATGCATCCATCGCATCATCAGTCTAGATCAGTCGTTCGCAACTTGTCTAGCCTCAGGACCCACCACCTCCTCTGTAAGAAATGGTGACCCAAATGTATGCTGTTTTTCAACCAATCAGATTTGATTAATGAAACATTGTAAAGCTTTGACCTCAGAACCAACTAGCTAAGCAAAACAAACTCATTTAAAAAGCACTTCATAGATTTTTGACACACGTTTTTCCAGACAAACATTTGTGGCCCACTAAAAACAGCTCTGAGACCCACTTTTTGGTCCAGACCCACCAGTTGAGAACCGCTGGTCTCGACAATGAAAACACAAAAGTGAGGGGAATTTTACACATTATGTTATGTTTTTATTTAACTACAGGATTTAATTCATTCTTAGGAGCTAGCTGTACTAATTAGCTATTACTATTGTTAGTAACAAAACCTGCGCTCTGCTATGAAGTCATGGCAAAGCGTGTAAAGGTATCATAAAACTGAGGACTCATCCTGCACTCACATAATGTTATCCTTATTGAAATAAGAAAAAAGGTCATTTAGTGCCTCCTTAATGTGAGTTGTGGAGTTCATACAGCTTTGTCGTATATTCATTTATCTATCCTACATAATACAGTTAAATAAAACAGAAGATCACTGATCTAAAAACTATTCACCAACAAAGACAAGTCAAATGAGAGCATATGGCTGCACATTTATGTCTGTGAAGGAACTTGGGGCTTTAAAGTTAATTGATAATGTTGAAAATGCAACAAAAAAGCAATTATTTGTTAGTGAACTCAGATGTAAAAACTCTTTTCCCCTCAGGTGGTTGGACTCTTCCCGGTGTCTCACGCAGCAGGGAATCCAAGAGAATGACCGTCTCTGGCTTCGCTTCAAATACTTTTCCTTCTATGATATAGAGCCCAAGGTGTGTGTGTGTGTGTGTGTGTGTGTTTGATGATGATTTTTTAAAAATATATTTTAGGCATCTGTGTATCTGTTTGTATGTAATTGGCTCTCTCTTTCTGGCTGCTGGTGTAGTACGATGCTGTGCGTTTGAGCCAGCTGTATGAGCAGGCGCGATGGGCCATCCTGCTGGAGGACATTGACTGCACCGAGGAGGAGATGATGCTGTTTGGAGCTCTGCAGGTACTAAACCCTGCAGCTGAAGTGACTATATGTGCTTCAAATGAGCTGGGAAAAAAACAACTAATTACATTTTGAAAATACATTTAAGGCAGTGGACATTTCCTGCATATTTTACAGGAATGTAAAACTTTTCTGCCAAGAAATGATGACTATAAATAACTTTAATCTTCCCAGACAGTGTCGACCAGTTATTTTTGATCTATCTTAAGTATAGTATCCTCTTGACAGGAAACTGTCTGCATGTTTTAAACATCAGCAGAAGAAAAGCTGCTGACCAATCAAACTTTAAATCGTTAGTCGTCAAATATTGGCAATACATGCCTGGTTTGCAACCTAATCAAATGAGATTTATTAGGCAAAATGTTTCATGGCTTGTCTCTGAACTTGGAATTTTATTGGTTCATATGTTGCTTTACAGTAGCCAATGCCAACTGTGAAAGCCCTGTGAGCATCAAATTAATGAAAATACATCAAATGTGTCAGTTTTGAAAATGAAGCTTATTAAAAAACAACCATTATTATTGTTACCTAAATCTATGGTCAAAGGACAAAAAGGTCCAGATGACACAGATCATGGCAGCAGACTGATCTATGTTCTCTCTTACCCCCACACTCCTGGATAGTACCACATCAGTAAGGTGTCTCTGTCGGAGCCACAGATGCTGAGCTCCAGTGCAGCCATGGACGACCTGGAGTCCGCCCTGCAGTCTCTGGAGGTCAAGATGGACGGAGAGAGCAGCTCTGCTTCTGAAATGCTGGTTAGACAAATTACTTGTTTTTCTCTTACTGTCAGGAAAGGATTGAGGTTGTCTCAGCAGCAGAAAAAAATCTCATTTACAAGTACCTAGTGGAGGCTTAGATTCATGCTTTAAGTTATTGTAATTTATTCAGTATATGCAGCCATTTTGAAAGACCATAACTATTTTGGGACTTCTTATTTTTGCAGTTTGTTTCGAACCTAATGTCAACACATGCATATGATTGTCATACAGAAAGAGCCACAGACATTTCAAATGATACAGTTTACAAAGAAGCATAAGAAACATTTCATCCACTGAAAAACATCTTTGTTAACCAGGAAACCATGACTGCACCCGAACTCAACGACTATCTGAAGATTTTCAGGTAAAACTTTTTGTAAATGACCACCAAGACATACATAACAACCTTTACTGCTTCTGTTACCAAATCAGAAAATGATGAATGTTGTTTTTTTTTCAACACATTTTTATGATTCTTTACTTTTTACACCCGTGTTGATAGTTGATGTTTGATTGTTACAGGCCCAAGAGACTGACACTGAAGGGATATAAGCAATACTGGTTCAAGTTCCAGGATACCTCAATCTGTTATTTCAAGAGTAAAGAAGAGAGCATCGGAGAGCCCATTCAACAGATTAACCTCAAAGGTACAGAATCTGTTTATCATGATATATCCAGGATGAAGAGAACGAGCTGTGTAGCATCACTGCACGCTACGGTATGCCTAAGAGTATGAATACTGTTTAAAAAAATGTGCAAGTGCTACTCTTGAGTTTCCTGCCAAGTCAATAGATCAGTACAATAATAAACCAGGATTCTGGGCTAAAACACAGAAAATGAACAGTTAGAGTGAAGCAGTGTTCAAGTCTAAATGTGTTGTCTTTTATTTTTCACACCCATGACTGATTTATTTTTCAAGTAGAACTGTTGGGATTAAGTGGATAGGACAGATATAAAGTAACTGAGTTTGAAGGAGAGTGGGTAGTGAAATGCACCAAATGAGGTCGGGATTCGACCTGCATGACGAGGACTTAGACCTCAGTGCAGTATATGGACGCCTGCTCTACAAACTGAGCTAAACTGTCATTCCCATGAAATATTTTTATGTCTAACCAGTGAATGTAAGATGTGTTGTTAATAGTTCTTCTGCACACAGGATGCGAGGTGGCTCCCGATGTGAATGTGGCAGCACAGAAGTTCCTCATTAAACTTCTGATTCCAGCTCCAGAGGGAATGAACGAGGTCTATCTACGCTGTGAAAACGTGAGGACACACTCACACACATAAAATACAATACCTTCCTCACTACCTCATCCTCTCTCTCACATTGTCTATCTGCTGTATTGCTGTCTCTCACACTCCAGGAGCAGCAGTATGCTCAGTGGATGGCAGCGTGTCGATTGGGCTCCAAAGGGAAGAGTCTGGCTGACAGCAGCTACCAGAGCGAGATCGAGAGCATCGGCTCCTTCCTCGCTATGCAAAAGACCAGCTCTGGTTCCCATGGTAATACCCCTGCCAGTGATGAAAGCATCAATACTCACAGTCTGGTCTCGCCACGCTACCATAAGAAGTACAAAGCCAAACAGGTAGAGATAAATATATGTATGTTGTCTTGTATTTTCTGGATTTAGCTGCAACAGATTTATTGATCCTAAACAATCTGCATGACATTGGTCAAAAGTATAACTGAACCTGCCTAAGCCTTCTGCATCTGAGATATCTGCTTACTTTTTCTCAAGGCAGCAAAATTATAATTATACTTGACCTTTGACCCTGTGCCTGCTCCTCCAGCTGACCCCTCGTATCCTGGACGCTTACCAGAATGTGGCTCAGCTCTCTCTGACAGACGCAGTGATGCGTTTCCTGCAGATCTGGCAGGCGCTGCCTGACTTTGGCCTCTCTTACTTTGTTGTCAGGTGAACTTTTGAAAATTAGTTTGAAGTTTGAAAGAACTAAATGTGTCCCAACTGCAACAAACTTGTGTGATGACAATTACATTAAAGGCTGTTCGATTAGCAGTGAATATTAAAGTCACATGTCACAGTTTTACTACATAAGTGTCGGAAAACTTTTTAGAACGTAAAAAAACTCACTGGCAGTGTAACTTTTAGAAAATACATCATTTCTGATTTTATGTCTACATTTAAAGGAAATAATTACTGACCCAGTATTTATACATTTATATATAATCAGGAATTTGATACAACTTTTTTAAACAATCTTACTGTGTGAATGTTTAAGAAAAAACTGTAGTCCCTTTTCATATAGTAAATCATTGTAACACATGATAATAAAGGTGGGTCAAAAACTTGTGAAGTGTGATCCTACAAGCCGAGTGACCTTATTGTCCCTAAGTATAATAGGATTTAAGATTAATTATTGTCTCAGGAAGGTTTTAGAAGGAAGAAAGCTGAAGGTGTTCTTTGTCTGACAGGTTTAAGGGGAGTCGGAAAGACGAGGTTCTGGGCATTGCTCCCAACCGCCTGATCCGCATTGACCTGGGCGTGGGCGATGTGGTGAAGACCTGGCGCTACAACAACATGAAGCAGTGGAATGTCAACTGGGATATACGACAGGTGACACTGATGACTTTATACAACTTCCATCCTACAGAAACTTGTCTTCCACAATATTTTGAACTGAATGAAGTAGAGGAGAATTTAATGCAGGTATCCTATGAAAATATAATTAATATATAATCATCATATAATTATTAAACAATGCTGTCAGTATAGGACAGTGACCCCAGTTACACTATGTATAAAGTGACAAGCTTCAGTTCCAACAGTGCAGAGCAGAACTTTTAAAGAAGCCCTTAACATGATTGTTGTATTTTGTCGCCATCTGAACAATTTTCTAATCCTAAATTTAGCTTCAACTGTAAAAGTGTCTCATAAATTCTCTCCTTTGGGTTTCTTCTCCCCTAGATGGCCATAGAGTTTGAAGGAAATGTCAACATTGCTTTCAGCTGTGTGACAGCAGACTGCAAAATCGTTCACGAGTTCATTGGAGGTTACATTTTCATGTCGACACGCAGTCGTGAGAAGAGCGACACACTCAATGAAGAGCTTTTCCACAAGCTGACCGGAGGCCACGAAGCCCTCTAAGACTGCGACATACAAATCCTCCACAACACACAATGATTCCCAGTGTGTCTGTACCACAACAAAGAGGATTGTATGCTCTGTTTAGTCCACTATGAAAAACATATGAACAGTATAAGAAAGAGTTGAAAGAAGATTATTTTCATGGTTTATATCCCACCAAGTCAGTTCACACAAGATTTTATATGTCCTATGTTACTCTTATACACATTGTCAGTAGATCAGCTTTGCAGTGGAAGGATGACAAAACATGTAAGGAAGGTCCAACACTCATGACTTCTCCTTTACTCCAGAATGGACTCCTGTCGCCCCACACTCTCGTTTCACTCACATTAGAAAGCCTTGCTTTGTTAATAGCTGTAGTCTAGTTGTCACTTAGAGTTACGTTTTACACTCCTTGCACATTACAGCAGCCAAGATATCAAAGCCAATAATCAACAAAGATGATCATTAAAAAATATGACACGTTTCCCAAATGAACATGAATAAACACAATTTAATGACATTAAAGCTGTGTGTGTGTGTGTGTGTCTGTGTGTGTGTGTCTGTGTGTGTCTGTATGCATTCTGAGTGTCCATAAATCAAAGGAAGCCTGTTAAGTAAACCACAGTCTGCATCCTCTGCTTTCAGTTACTTGATTAACCACACTTTGAATATGTCCTTAAAAGTTCCCCAGTGTTCAATTAAAGAAGAGCCCGATGGTTTTTACCAGCAGTCAAAGTGTTTTGTGTAACTAGAGTGGGATGATATATTTAACATCGGCTTTGAAAAATAAGTGTGGCAATCTATTCAGCAATTATGACGCGGGGGGGGGGGGGGGCATCATATAAATGAATAAATAAATACATTAATAAAAAGTGACATTGGCCAATATTAGACAGTTAACCCTCCTGTGGGGGTTTTAAGATTAAGAAACAGATTTATTTATAGAAATAATTACTGATGGCTTACATGACTTAAAAAAGCAAATGAGACCATCAGCACAGAAGTTGACTATTATATGTAGTAAATATTTATGCCAAAAAACAGGTACAGTGCAGCTGGATTCTCCAAAAAAAACCTGCTCCTGCTCAACAAGTGTTACCATGGGAACAAGTAAGCATCAACAAACCACCAGATGCTTTGACAGTCAGCTGCTTTGACCAAAAACAGGGCATTATCCTCATCGACTACTACAATGGTAGGATGCTCCCTGAAACACAGAACAAAAGTGACTTCAGTGAACGTCTTCCAACTTTAGAATAAATTCATTTAAATCTTTTATGATTATTCTTACTTGTCGGCTTTAGTCTTACAGCACGGCTGAAGTATTTTGGGAGAAGTTTTCCCTCTGTGTTGCCTGCAGTCAGCAACACACCATTTTCTGACCAGAAGAACTCAATGCCATCTGTGCAGTGAGAAATATAAAACACATTTAAGAGAAGTTCCTGGTAGACTTAAAGCTAAATATATGCAATATTAACCTTACCAGCAAGAGCTTTAGGGACATCAACGTACACAGCAAGGTCACAGTCCTTCCTCATACCTGGCAGGATGAAAAATGTAACTGTGGAATCTGTTTTTCTAAATGGTCATTTGACAGCAAACAATCACAGCTTACCACTGATGACTCCATCCTCCCCTGGCAGGCCAGGTGCCAGGTGGATGTGTGTCCTCTGCATGCGGCTCAGGCCCTGCTGCTTGATGGAGCTCCAGTTGTGGAGGTAAGAGCCATGCACGGCCTCGGCAGGGCAGTCAGGAGAACCAGCCAGGATGGGTTTCAGCTCTAAATCCACAACCTGAACACAAGGATAAAATCTCAATTTAAATGATATTTAAGATATTAAGCCAGATATCGAAGTTACCCAGTTACAAACTGTGCTACTGGTTAAGGACAATACGTGGCATCACCCTAAAGTTGCAAATAATTATGAAGACCTTGTTCTTAAATTGTACCACTCTGACGGGAAGATAGGCAAAAAAAACTGAGGATAGGACCTTTATAGAAGGTCATGGATGATGTGTAGACATGTGTTTTGCTTCTTTGTCTATCTTTGAAGAAAATGCATCTGTAATTGATTAAAGGAAAATTGAACAGTAATGTAACCACAATTAAAGCTGCGTTTAAGCAGAAAAGTATGTGCTCATCCCAAATGTATTGGTGCACTGATTATACTAACTGAGATACAAATTCAATTTCAACACACATTGATTTTCTGAGGACTAACAAACAGTCACCTGAAACGAAGATTGAAACTGATGTTTTACAAGCTAAAAGTGGTTTCATTATATTTGTAAATGATGTATGATAGCTTTATTCAACATGTTGTCCATTTACTTTTAAACCCTCAGATGTAAAATCTATGGATATAAATCATGCAGTTTATCCAATAGTGCAGTGATTATGCTAAATGCTCATTTTAAATCCATCATGAATCTGACTGTATATCAGCCCTAGATTAGGTAACAGACACTGTCTATGCATTACCAACATATCTTTTTGTAACACATGACTTTTTCCTATATGCAGATGTGCTGAAAATAAATTGAAAAAAAAGAAAAGAAGAAATCATTTCTGGTGTACAATAATAAAACTATACATACAGTATATACAGGATACAAATATATAACAACACAGACAATATATTCTGGGGTTGAGGTTTGTTTAGAAAAGATTCCCCGTTTTTGTTGCCTATTGCTGATGTCTTTGGGGATCTTTTTAGGAAATAGGGGCTCCTTACATTTGAGATTTGCTACTTTGCATACCTGTACTGAATGGCCCTGGCTTGCTCGTATCTGCAGGCGACCATCCTCCGGGTGCGGACGTAGCTTAAAGCGCTGTTTGTCATTTGTGGCCACAACTCTTTGTACATCTTCCAATGAGTATGAGCGGAACTGTTTGTTAGCGAGGAGTTCATCCACAAACAGGAAGCCATCTATGAGAATAAGAGTCGTAATGGTCAGTGTGTACGTCTACAAACATTTAAAGTAAAGGAGAATACAGCTGTTGGTGTTAATTCAGAGGGAAAGAGCGGCTTACTAAGATGGTTACTGTTTTTGTGTGCATCTCTGTGTAAATCACATAAAGCGGTCTGTCACCCTTTACAACCTTTTCAGACAAGAGACACAGGAGAAGAAAAACTCCCTCATAATAGAATTCTGCTACCTGTTGAGTGTACAAATGTATTATTTAAATATTCAAACATAGACGTATTAACAATAAAGGTGATATAGTTTATAGGTGTAACATTGAAGTCAAGTATTTAGATAAATAAACATTTACATATTCCAATCTGTGAAACTAAAAAAAAGTAAAATAATCTGTTACAAGAAAATAAGTGCTTACAAATTATTTGCAAAAGATTTAAGACTTGGAATATCAATTCTTCAAAGAAACACACTTCTTTATTTATTAATTATAATAATGGGAAAAAAACATACTTTCCTCTGAAATTTGAGAGAACAGACAAACTGTTCTTTAAAAGAAGATAATCATGGGCGATGATCAGTTTAAATACTTAAAAAAAAGGATAATTAATTTTATAATTACAGTAAACTGAGAATATGCTTAATTCTTGCTTAGACATTGCTTAACATAATGCTTTACATAAAGGTTGTGTCAGAGACTGGACAGTATTAGTAAAAAGAAAGAATGCAGGTCACATATACTTGAAGGAACTCACCTGTACTCATTTGAAGACCCATCTGGTTGGCTCCATGGCGAAGAACATAAGACATGGATTTAGACAGGCGGACATCTTTGTCCTGGTCGGGGAGAAGGCAATACTTAAGACAGATTGATAGACAGACACCCTCCCCCAATGAGGAATCTAAAATTTGTCGGGGGCCCTAAGCAAAAATTTATTGGGGGCCCCTCCAATCAGTATTAATCACCATAATGTCTGCCAGTGCACCAACACTTACTCGTCTCCTGCTTTTTTTTCACTCCCACACTGATAATTTATCTTAATTTCCCTTTAATTTCATTGACAAACTTAAAGGCAGGGTTGGTAAACTAGCAGGATTTTGAAAGAAGCTGTCCCTCAGTGTTCTGTCAGCAGGTTTAGGCTCATGCATGCATGGAATAGAGAATGAGAAGGGAGGCAGGGACACATGATTGGTTCATCAAATTGGCACCTTGTTGTAGAAATAAGTTTTTACAGGCTTACAACTGCTGAAGATGACAGATTATCTTTGCTCCTTTTTTAGAGTACATGAATTATTAATATCAGTTGTGACCTAAAGACAATTTCAACCAAAATCTAAAAAAGTGTTTCTGGAGAAAACCTTCCATTTAAATTTTCATAACAAAAATGTGAATGTGATTTTTAGCAGGGCAAGGAGAGTGAGTGCTGTCAAATGGGGGCCCAATGTTTCCACTATTGCGAAATGAGCTTATTTGAGCCACTGTTTCGGTTTAAAGTTTGACAGCTCTTTGTGTCCCCCTACTGGCCTGGGACCCTGCCTTATACACACACACACACACTATATTTAGACATGCCATGTCCTTGTGTCCTATGTTATATAGTTCTCTGTAATATAGGACATTTATTGTTAACATTCAAAGACATTTGTGCGGCCTTTATTGACAGCAAACACAGAGTTCTATAACAGCTACATTTTTAATAGACAGCAGGCAAATTCCCATTTGACAGAGTTCCTATTTCATACCTCTCCACCACGATGCCCTCCTCTACCTCTCCATTTCCCTCTCCCTCCTCTCTCGGCGTCCATTTGAGCGCAGACAGACACCGATGATTTTAAAGCTGTTGTGCCATAAAATGTTCTGATTTAAATATGGCAAAAGGTCTCACTTGTTTTGGTCATTAAACTCATATTGTACACTTCCTGACAGTTCTAGCTTTCTGCCTGTAGGTGGCGCTGTAGCAGAGGGTGCGGCAGTCTGATTGTACCAACGAGGAAAAACTGCATTTGTCCTGAAAGAAAACATCACCAAGAAAAGCAGCAGGTAAGAGAATATCCGTGTTATTCTCTCCAAATATGAAATATTTCAGCTCAGACATGGCTATGGGCTATAGACGATTAGCTTACAACTCTTGCTATTCAATACAAACAAAGAAAACAGTTTCCTCGAGCTCTCGGTTTTGTTGTTTTTATAAAGAAGCTGAGCTAACTCGTTAACTATTGTTAGCATAATTAAAGGACAAGTCGTTTAATTTTCCTGCTTTTTTTGTTTGTATATCATCTGTCATGTGTGTCTTTCATTTGCATTGCTGTTGTTTTTCTTCTTAATATTAGCATTGCAAATTATGATTATGACTTCTAATAGACTGGAATAGTGATGACGTATTTTTGTAGGCCAACCCGGAAGTAACTACGGTTCCTACGAGAATTCGCCAGTTGGATATTTGGATCATTGCAGAAAATAAGCTCTGTGTCAAACACACGTTTCTGATGCGTAGTTGGTTTGTTCAGCTGGATAATAATTACAGATGAACACCATTTGAAGTTTGAAGCGTTAATGCAGTTGAGAGAAGTAAAAAGCTAACATTATGCTCAAGCGAACTACACCGCGGTCGGTTTATGATGACGTCGCGACCGTTATGCTTGAGCGATCTAATCAGCGGTTTTGACATGCGAGAGAAATCGTAACTTAATAAGTTGTTTCAGTTAGCTACTCGTTTGCAACCGCCGTTTCAGGTACGTGTAAAAACTTTAAAATTCACAAGTGGGGTCTTAGCTAGCAAAACGTCAACATCTCTTAAGCTTGTGTTTACCACAGAACTTAGTTCAGGCATCTAAACCACAAACCCATTCAAATTCCCATTTGACTTTTAGAGTTAGGAACCCATGGCGCTAAAATGCTAACTCACTTCCTGGTTTTAGGACTCAAAACTATACCAGTCTATATAACTTGTTTATATATATCTATGCTTATTCCTGTGCCAGTCTATTCAAGGCTCCTGAAGAAAACAGGCTGGTAACCATGGAGACAGGTCTGAGACACGTTGACGGATCAGCGTGAAGACGGTGAGCTAACCTTCCCTAAATCGTATTTCATGTGTCCATAAATCATTTTATTTTTAGTTGTAAGGTGTTTGTTTTACCTTTGAATTAGCCTTAACTTTGAAATAAAAACATCTCTTCTTTGGTGGAGAAATATGTTAAAGTAACCCAGCCCAGTTTTATAATTTTCTTGTATTTTCTGTTGTTCAGGTGATGGAGTTTCCTCAGCATTCACAGCAGCTGCTGTCAGCACTGCGGTCTCAGCGCCAGCGAGGCTTCCTCTGTGACTGCACTGTCCTGGTGGGCTCATCTCGTTTCCTGGCCCACAAGGCTGTTTTGGCCTCTTGCTCGCCTTTCTTCCACATGTTCTACTCAGACTCTCCAGGGCTCAGTGTCGGGAACAACGGCAGCAGCTCTGTCACACTTGACAGCGACATTGTCACTGCTGATGCTTTTGGCTTGCTCTTGGACTTTGTCTACGAGGGTGTTCTGCAGCTACATGAGTCTCCACCAGTGGAAGATGTATTGGCTGCTGCAAGTTTTCTGCACATGAACGAGGTGGTGAGAGTATGCAAGAGACGATTGCAGAGACGAGGGCCTCTGGCTGAGGCAGACAGCACCCGCTCAGAGGAGAGTACTGGAGCTAGGAGGGCCACAGAGAGCCTGGGTGGGGGTGATGGTGGTGCTGGGCCAATGCTGGCTATGGCAGATCATTTGAATCAAGTCGCAACGATAGCATCACTGTCATCAGTAACCACAGCAGAGAGGAGTCAGCTGGAGGCTGTGAAGTCTGAGGAGAGGACAGGTGAGGAGTTTTACAAGTCAAGAGCTCAGACTCCTCTGAGCCCAAACCTAGCTGATACCACACAGCCTGGCATGGATGTCCTTCCTCTGCCCCAGAGCGGAGAGCTGGTGCCCGGCCGGACTGGTCCTGCCTCAGGAGGTCATGTGAGGTTAAGGAATGGAGGTCAGGGTGAGGGGTCGGCACTTTGCAGTCCATGCAGTTCTACAGAATCCTACAGGTACAGGGCTGTTGGGACTTTCTCAACTGTTTAATATGCTCTAACATCACCCAGCCTAAAGACACAGTGATATCTAGGTCCTTGTCAAACTTCACTGAGGCTATGGTATGTAAACATGCTATAAAATAAAACTTTGACAAAATTTATTTGATTGTATTAATTGTAAATGACCACTTCACCATATTTCTTTCTTTTCTCCATGTACTAACAAAAATCATGCTCAAAGGTGTAGTCAGTTGGGCTTGTCGCCCCTTAAAGCACACTTTTACCTGCAGGACATAGTGTGTATGTTTACTGCTTGTTCATACACTGCAAACTCCTGAACGCTAGCACAAGCTAATAGTTTGGTACCTGCCTGTCCATCAGAAAGCAGGCAGCTGTGCATTTCACCTCCCTGTGGTTGTTCTTTCTCTACTTTATCTCTACATATGTACAGCATATTCACTGGGTTGAATCACTTGAGGACAGGGTGCCTGCAGACACACTCACCACCACACATGTATAGAGGACCATGAGTGGTGATTGAGTGGCATTACTTTAGTAAAAGTCACTATTTAAATTTTAATGAAAAAGCTACAGACTTCACCTTTAAAATAATGTTGTTGTTTTTTTCTGCTTATTTTACACAGTGGTAACCAGCAGCCCTCGTCCTCTTCCTCCCTGGTGGCACTGAGCCATGTGAGAGGTCGGTCAGTGGTTGCTCTGTCAAATTCAGAATCCAGCCTCTGCTCCAGCCCCCTTCAGCAAGGCACACAAAGACTAGCCAGTAATGACTCTGTTTGGAACCCTTCAGAGAGTGACCTCAGGTCTGCATCAGGTGGAGGACAGCAGATAGTCATGTTAATCCAACCACCAGCAGAAACTTCACCCAGAGAAACAAACCCGACACACGCACAGTCACAGAGGGAGTTTCCTCAGATTCGAATCCAGAGTGCTGTGTCGCTCCAACAGCCACGTTTGGCTTCTCCCTCTGCTCAGACACAGACTCTGAAGGGGCCTGAGCAGCATACAGGAGCTTATCCCATAGTTAGAAATGAGACATATCATATGGAGGAAGTGAGGACAGATGGTAAAGATAAGGAGAATGTCAAAGTCAAAGTGGAGGCCATTGTTATATCTGACGAGGAGCTGGAGGAAGACACAGAAGAGAGCAGAAAACAAGATGCAGTGATGGATGTAGAAGAGGAGTTTGAAGAAGAAGTCCAGGATGAAGACCTAAACAATCCCCAGTTTCTCTCCTCCCAACCACAGGGCCTCTTACACATGCCCGCCCAATCCAATGACTACTCCTACCCACTCTCCCCCTCCTCCTCCTCCTCAGGTGCTGGCCCTCCCTCCCAGGACACTTCCTCCTTCCCGGCCGCCATCCATCCTCCACCCACAGCTCAGAATCCGTCAGACCCTCCTGGCTATTTCCAGGACTTCCAAGACACGATGGAGAATTTTGCAGACGATGTCCCTACATGTGAAGCCTGTGGAAAGACCTTTTCATGTACATACACACTACGGCGCCACGCCATTGTGCACACACGTGCACGTCCTTATGAGTGTCACTACTGCTACCGGAGCTACACACAATCTGGCGACTTGTACCGGCACATTCGCAAAGCTCACGATCGCTCACTGCGAACCAAACGCACAAAGATTGACGATGAGATCTTAGAGCCACCACAACCTCCGCCGCCACCACAAATACCACCTCTCCTGTAACACAACAAAACACAGCTGTATTTCTGCTCTTCCACACACATACCTGAAGTTTAGCCTTAGTATCTGAACTTTGATCTAGGGGATTCTTAGTTTCTTAATTTTGTTCTTGAATTTCCCTCAATCAATCAAGTATCTGTCTATCTATCCATCTTCATTTCAGGCTTAATTTAAACCTTCCAGCTTTTTATCCAAATATTGTCATTTATTTTTCTAAACAACCTGACCACAGCCCTGCTGTCTTTGATACTGAGGGCATTTGTTACCCATTATTACAGAAATAGAAGACACACTATAGTCTGATGTCAAGTCAGTTTTGCTTTGGAAGGTAAATGGGTAGTATGGTTGGTTCAATTCTCTAAATACAAAGGGAAAAAAACTGAGCGTTGATCTTTTCTCTTTAACATCAGTGAAAAAACAGACATTCCTTTATAAAGTTACTATTCTTTTCCCCGGGTTGTACACATAGGACTGCATGTATACTAACGGTCAAACACACTGGGCATGATGCACATACACATCTGTATGGATATAAGAAAGAGGAATACTGTCATAGTTTCTAGAAGATTTTGGAGTTCAAAAGACTGACAAGCTCAACCTAGCGTCTGCTGAACCGAGGTCATCTTCATTTCTACAACTGCCTTCTCAGTGTGACTGTACCAGCACAGTTTGAGTGAATGTAAATGTTTTTGTGTCTGGAAGTATATTAACAGGTTTTTAACATCAGAGCTTTGAAAACAATTTCAGCAATTCTAAAAACACAAGACAGTGCCATATGAAAGTATTTTTGATCTGCTCTCATTGTACCAGTTTGAAATTAAGCTAATATGTCCGAGCAGGTGTTTACAGTTCTTTAGATGCTGTAAGAATCTACTTCTCTAAATTGGCCTCGTGTGCTTGTCTCGACTGAACCTCTCAATTTATCAAATATTTCATCGATTTTGGTCGACAGTTTTCAGCAGGGTCAAATTCTCATTTGTAGGCTCGAGGTTAAATAGTGTAGCTATTCAACGTTCTGCCTAGAGTTACATGTAGGTTTTCTGAGGAGGTGACAGAGGAGTGAATTTGGCGTGTTTGGCTATGCTTGTGACCTTTCCCTTAGCAGCGTAACAGAATAAAGGAGCACACTTGACCTGTAACTTCAAACAATTGTCTGCTTAAATGTTTAAATTAAATATTTAACGTGCCTCAATGACTGTTTGACTATTTGGGAATTAATCGTTTCATCATTTTAAATGTTAGTTTCTGTATTACATTAATAAGTACTCGTATGCTGAATCGAGAATTACATACACCTGGACACTGATACCGGATGGTTGGATTGGTGATCATTTGGACAGTTTCATTTTAGTCTGTGTGCAAAACTAAAAAAAAACACCCTGTGATTTAACAATTCCAATGAAATGACATGTAAATATTGTAATGCATCTTTGGGTGACACAATGCAGAGGGTGGCAAGTCGACAACATATCTTTGTTTTCTTTATTTCACTACAGAAGAACATGTCAACACAAAAATATAAACATTACATCTGTTTGTAACACAGAACTGTCCAGGAGGTCTTCAGTGTTCTCACCGACTGAAGCCGGTAACCTGCAAACTGAACACTTGATTTGTAACGCGCAGAGGTGACAGCAGCCTGCCACCTCTGTGTGAGTCTCTCTTCAGTCGTCCACTGGCCCGTGGATCTGTGAACATACAAAATATCAGTGTGTCATCTGCTGCTCTATCCTTTCATTTACAAGCATGATATTCTGATAAATCACTGCTGTCACATGTATGACACATAAGAAGGTCCCACCACATTTGCAACCAGGAATCCTATATTAAACAAATTGTGTCGACGTCCTACAGACTATCAACATGTCCGGACTGAAGACACAAGCCTAATCCTCATTTATTAGGGTACAGCGTTATTTTAACAGGACTCATGTGACAAACAAATATTTGTATTTATTTTTAAATAATGCCTTGCCAAATTATTATTTGTTGATCAGTGGTCATAAATATTGGACGTGACAGGGAGAAACCCTCTGAGATGTAACAACTTGTGTAGTTGGGTGCTATACACCACAATCCTGTCACATTACAACTGATGAGTAACAGCAACAGAGAAAACTCAAGACAAACTACAATACTCATAACACTGAAGGCATTGTAACCACAACTGGACCATATACATTATACATAAATAGAACCAGTAGTATTACCTAAAACTTCATCAAGTTGTTTTTATTCACTCTGATCAACTCTTCTCTAAAGTCCAGTCTTTTATCTTGTTCAAAATAAACAACTACTTCATGACCCCTGGGACTCGAATCTTTGATAACTTCAGTAAAGCCCTCCTAAAGAAAGCTTTAAAAGAACTTACGGCCTCAGCCAACTCCGGCCAGTCCATTGCCATCACAACTGTATCATCAGAGTTTGGAGGGGTCTCGAGGTTCCAGTACATTAAGGTGTCAAAAACAGAGGACAGCTTCACTGTCCTGTCCTGAACACAAAAACACACGCTGCAGTTTAGCCTCATGTAAAAAGTTCTCATAGCCCACACAGATGCTTTGTTTTTTGTTTTTGTTTTGCTGAGCTCAGAGCTGATAGTTATTGTGATTGTAAAGATGAAATCTTTGGTGATTACCTCTTGGTCAGAGCCAGGTTTGTTGATCTCTTTCAGAACTAAGCCAGTGTAACCCTGTGGACAGCTGAGCTCCTGCCCCTTCAACCCTCGTCCTCTGAATGACACCGTCTTCTCTGTGGTGGGACAAAAATGCACAAATTACCAATTTCCTCTGTCTGAGAAACTACTGTGGGAGAAAAGGTGAGCAACACTTTTATTGGGGTGTAAAGGATAGACTCCAAATTGAATATGATACAATTAAGTCTGCTGGTAGAGAGGCTTCAACACACAAAAACAAGCAGGCAAAACACTTATTTCAAGTTTACCTTGTTTGCTGTTTTTCATGGTAGCAGTCAAATATTGTGTGACCTGAGCCGGCCCCTCATGTTCAATGTGACAGGGCAGAAGGTGCACAGGGACTCTCTGTGCCTGGTCCCCAGATGAGACAAGTTGAACCCGGGTTACACTGCTGTTACAGGACATCCTGCAAGCAGAGGACAGAAGAGGACAAATACTTTACAACAAAAAACAACATTAACAAACAGTTGAATTCTATTAAAATTTGATATCCACTTGACATGACAGTACAGACACGTGTTGACATGAATAATGTTTATACATTTTGAGGTCAGTGTTTTAATTGCATACATTTTTTTTCTTTAAAGCTTTCTATTGTTAATAACTTCTTCTTATGGTTTGCACACTTTTTTGTGATTATAGTTTTTTTTATTATGTTTCTCATCTTTAATATACACCAGAAATGTACAAATCATGTACACATTTCTTTTTTGCAAATGTTCGTTTGCACACTTTTATGACATGTATATATGCACACTTTTCCCTAAAGTACGAATCGTGCCTTCTTCGTCTTACACTCTTTAATATGAACGTATTTTTTCACTTCCTCTGAAAATAGTTGCACATGTTGGAAAAAGTAACAAACACTACATTACCTCTCAGTTTTCCCGAAGCCTGGATGAAACGTTTAACTGTTTTCCGCTTAGCGCCAGTCGCTGCATGATGATTGGATGAAAGCTTCTTCCTCGTGAAAACATATTATTGGCGGGTATTTTCTGCTGTCACAGACGATACCGCCCCCTCCTGGCGAGGAGTTGATGTTTCTTGCTTCAAATCATAGACTGTAAACATTTTCCGTTTGTCAAACCAGGACGTTTTTATTTCAGTTTATCTGTTTAGATTTTTAAGGGAGGCTCTGAAGTCCCTAAAGATAAACTAATATATGGTGGCCACAACAGGAAAAAAAGAGAAGAAAAAAAGACTATAAACTTTACAGTAATCAAATTATGCAAAAACTATAATACATGAATAAAAGTATGATTTTGACTTTGCTAAATGTTTGAATAAGATATAACTGTCCTTCAGGTCAATTATTATATATAATAATATATATATTCAAATCATCAAATTTCAAACAACAGGGTTTTTTCTGAAATGCTCCTCTTTTTTGTTTTCTAAATTTAAACGATTTTTTTATGCTTAGGAAATGCTACTTTCAAGCTTCTGCCCTGTTTTCAGGGTAAAGTTGAACACTGTTCCAGCTGCTGCAGCACCTCTCTTTATGTGGGAAGGACCAAATCCTGTCCAATGGCAGCTGAGAAAGGAGCTAAGGCGTAAGGAGAAGAAGAAAGTGTCAGACTGTGGACTAAGAGACTTCAGGGAAAGGAGAAGTGACTTCTAACAGCTCATATTTGGCCAATAGAAACCAGAGGTGAGTTGTTGTTTCTAAATACCTACATGTTGCTGTTGGATGTTGTATTCAGAAAATTAATGCCTAACTCTATACGTAATCAGCCAAAATGTCCTTACTGTAATGATTGCCAGCTAAAAGTCTTGATCTCAAATGGTGTCTCAACAGTGCTCAATAATTTGTTGTGTAATCATTTTCAATACATAATTAAATATCATATATCACAGCCTAAAAAGCGCTGAATATTAATGGTTAACCTTCACAATCTGTATTAATTTGTCTCATGGATATCCTTCTTAAAACTTAATAAACTACAAAAAAAGATGGCAAAACAATTCAATGACAGTGACTGCTTCTATTTCATTTTTTGGTATAAATATCTCAAATCTTGATTACTCAGTCAGACGAAAACAAACCGCTGCTCTTCTTTGGTCGCTTCTTTTGTAAAATGTTCTCAGTCAGATCAGTGGGCTGTTGACAAATGTGGAGTCATCTGACATGACCAGTCTCTGCTTGTGACTGAGATTGGTCTCAGTGGTTTTTGCTGCTCTTCATACTCTCAGTGGTTCTTGTGTCTTTGGCTATGAGATCATAATATGATTAACTATGCTGGATTTAATGGTGTCAAGCACAAGGCCTAATTTATCTTTTTAGAGAATCATTCAAACTAGTGGATACATTTAGCCAAAGACTTTTTGGATATTGGCTCTAAAAAGAGTTTTCATGATCCTTGTCTTTTCTGTGTTTTTCAAGCTTTTCCAAAAAACCTTCTGTTTTTAAAAAAATCCTAATTGTCTGCCACTGTCTATGTTTTATAGTTTATGGATGAAGACAGTCGTTTTCATTTAGAAGACGATGGAGAACCGTCTTTCTTCATTGGCCAGGTGATGAAGATGCTCAAACGTGCTGTCATCATGATGATAAAACGTACCCGTCAGAGAATTCTACGGTTCATTGTCGGGATCTTTGTGGTCTTCCTGCTCCTCTGGATCGCCGCCTTTCTTTATGGGAGCTTCTATTTCTCTTACATGCCAAAGGCAGCTTTTTCCACACCTGTACACTATCACTACAGGTATGTAAAAGTCCTGTCAAGCTGCATCCCACTTTAGTTTTTTGTGTCTTAAATTCCTTCATTCATGCTTTTGTTTGCAGGACAGACTGTGAATCTCCAGCCTCTTTTTCGTGCTCTTATCCAGTGGCTAACATCTCTCTCATGAAGAACAACAGACATGTAAGTGTGAACATGATTCAGAGTTTTCGTTTGTGCCTATGTGAGTCTAGAAATCTGTCACCATTCTAAAATGCACATCCAGGTGCTGACTTTCGGCCAGGCCTACACGATCTCTCTGCAGCTGGAGTTGCCTGATTCTCCAGTCAATCAGGAGCTGGGGATGTTCATTATAAAGACAACCTGTTTCTCTCGGGAAGGAGAGCAAACTGCTTCTTCTGCTCGCTCTGTAAGTTACATTAAGATTGGTCCTGCTCCACTTCCTCTGTGGCTACATGTGTGCAAACAATCACAAGTGTTTTTAGCTCGTTCTCACACGCTCCTCTGATTCTCCGTTGCTTTGCTCCGTGTTTCTCAGACAAGACAGCTGCTGTCTGCCTCCAGCTCTCGCTTTGTGAGTACAGCACTAATGCACAACAACCTTTTAACTCACAGACTGGTCAGAGACACACTAAAGCTGCTAATTGCTGCAGAGCTCCACTGTAACGCGAGGTGATCACAGGGCTCAGGTGATTGAGGTGACACTAATAACATGCAAATAAATTACAGAAAAAAATATTGAGGGGACAGCAAAAGCTGATCTAGATTTAAAAATGTACTTTACTTTCCTAAAACAGGGGTTATAATAAATCTTGAAACAACAACTTGCAACAATCTTAATGTGATAGATATTTCTTTTGAAGCCGAGTATGATATTTGAAGACATTGAAAGAGCACTTTGTAGAGCTACATTTTGTAGTTTAATTATTGCATTAGTTTACAAGATATTTTGAATTGTTTTAAGTCATGTAAATGAATAAAGTGAAGCCTTAATTATTAGGCAAGACAAAATCTTTTTTTCCGAAATAGAGTCAACTGAGATCACCTATTGTATTGTTCACTCATCAATCACTGATATATGCAGAAGGTAGAACTGAACACACATGACAGCATCATTCAACCTTTCCTAAATATTCATTATTACGTCATTGCTAACATCTTTTTTAACATGTCATCAAACACCTGTAAGGAAAGAGCACAATAGTTAAGAGTGTATGAACATTTTAAAACATCGTCTAAGGCTGTGTTTCTCTTGTTGACTGTGCTGTGGTCAGAGCATGCTGCGCTACCGTTCAGACCTGCTGAAGCAGCTGGGCACATTTCTGTTCCTGCCAGCGTTACTGAGCGGAGTCAGCGAGCAGAAACAAGTGCTGGAGGTGGAGCTCTTCTCAGAGTATATCGTAGACCCTGTATGTATCAAGCTGCTGTGAATTAGTGTGCTTCAATAGCTATACCATTTTGTTTAAGGTCTCCTTAACTGAATTTTCCTTCATGTGCAGTATTCTCCATCGGTCACAGCCATTATTGAGATTCTGTCCAACAAGGTGCAGATCTACTCATCTCAGCTCCTCATTCATGCTCACTTCACTGGTATAAGGTATGAGTCCCCGCCAAAGAATATACAAATAAAGATCGAAATAAACAAACAAATAATACCTGCGAGAGATCTGACAGTATCATATACTATACAGGATATGATAAAACATGACAAAAACTCATTTATAAAAACACACGTTTTTACAACTTAGAGATAAGTTATGGAGGCAAAAGATAGTTTTTTAATTCTCTGGGATACATTCATATTATAACATGTTTGTCTCAGTTACAATTAAAAATTGTGTTATGGTGTCACTTGCCTTTGAAAAAAATAGAGCTTTAAACACTTCTAACCCAAAGGAGGAATACACGTAAATTATTCCTCCAACAGTACCTTCCTCAGACCAGATTCTAATAAAAAAAACAGACATTTTTAGTTTGGGACAAGCCCACTCAATGTTTCTGCCTACACTTACAGTGTCCAGTGGAGTCCAGATTTTCTCTGTTGGGTTGGTTAAATTAGTATGGGAAAAGTGTTTTTAAGTAATTCAGGGAACATCTTAAGTAACATTGAGTGCACCATTTTCTCATTGCATCATAATGTCTGTTATCTTTTCTTTGTCAGATACTTATTGTTCAACTTCCCTCTCACATCGGCCCTGGTGGGTGTGTGGAGTAACTTCAGTTTCCTCAGCCTCCTCTTCATCCTCAGCTACCTGAGGCTTCTCTTTAAAGCGGACTGGAGGTCAGAGCAGGTGAGGACTGATATACTAAAATCCGTGATTTGTTATTGGCTTTAGGGCTGCACATCTTATACATTGTTTAAATTAATAATGATCTTGAGTGTTAGTGCTTAGACTCAAACAGCTGATTGTTAGTTTTTCCTTTTTTACAGCTTAGAACAGAAGGACAACAGCAACAAAGACAATACAATGTGTACAACCAGGAAAGAGGGGAAAGAGATGCTGCAGCAGGTACACAACAACATGCAGAGAATTTCTGTATAATTTAAGTCACTTCATTCTGTCATTTAGCGCTAAATTAAAAAATATATATATTTCCTCTATAGGTTCGGCTCAGTCGATGGGGGCCTTCCAGATGACCCCTACAAATTAGAGCCAGGAGGTTACAAAGATGCAGAACTGAAAGATACATTTCACAGCTGAAAGCACTGAATCAGAGGCAGCCTGAGGCCACTGATAAAGCAGAGGGAGAAAGTGTCGAGTCATCCTAAAAGTATAATGTAAGGATGGTGATTCTTAGAGTCAGAAGCATCCGCACACTGCTTACATGTTTGTTGATCTTCTGAATGTATATATTGTTACTCTTACGTCATGCCTCCTTTGTTTTCCCTCTCAATGTTGTTTCAATGTAATGTTTAACGTGTCATAGGACCATACAATTTATGGGTCAGACACATCTCAACCTTTATTGTCAGTGTTTTTCAGTGGTTGTATGTATAAATGAAATTTAAAAAAGTAATTCAGCATAAACTGACAAAATATGTAATGAAACCATTCAATTGTTTTGTAATATTTCAACTTTAACATTCAAGTAACTGTTTGTCCTGCTTCTTTGTACAATAGTACAGTGTTTACAGGTCTGTTTAATTTCAATCACATTGCTTTTGCTTAAAAAAAAAAGTTCTTTATTTGACACATTTCCACATTTGTCAACAGCCCACTGATCTGACTGAGTACATTTTACAAAAGAAGCGACCAAAGAAGAGCAGCGGTTTGTTTTCGTCTGACTGAGTAATCAAGATTTGAGATATTTATACCAAAAAATGAAATGGACAAAATATCCCCAAAAATCATACACAAATGCCAAAAGGCTAAAAACACTGACTACCTGCTGTTCCTGTTTTCTTTCAACGACTTAATGTAAAGTTTTGGAGCTATTTTATCTGTAAAATGACTTCTATTGTGACCTAAATGCTACCTGTTTAGGTCAAATGTGTTAAGCCTTCTCCATAAGAATGTAAAAGATGGATTTAAGCAAGGCAACAGTGTGACTTTCTTTAATACTAAATGTGTCTATAATTACATTTTAAGATGAAATGAACTTAGTACTAAATCCCCTCTGAAGTGCCTTCTGTTTAAGTGTTGCAATAAAACCTATTAAGGGTTAATCAGATAGTTTGTGGAATATGTTGTGCAGTTAGAAAACACCTCCTTTAACAGACAACCCACAAAGTATGCACTCCTATTACGTAGGAGAACACCGAAGTGCATTTCCATAATACTATC
This sequence comes from Symphodus melops, assembly GCF_947650265.1. Classification (NCBI taxonomy): domain Eukaryota; kingdom Metazoa; phylum Chordata; class Actinopteri; order Labriformes; family Labridae; genus Symphodus; species Symphodus melops. The sequence goes on along the minus strand of NC_136699.1, from coordinate 11,114,309 downwards.
AGGCATAGGTGTCATTCCTGGATATCTGGTTGCCCTGCAGCTCTTCTCGCTAAATGAAGCTTTGGATATGTATTAACGTCACAGCATGCAAACTATAACAGCAGCATTGAGTGAGTGATGATCCTCAGAGGAACTAAGAACTAACAGGTGCAGGACACACGTACGGTAAGGTGCACTTTGTTTTTAAATTTCTTTTTGTGTCATTTCAAGACTACTGTTGGTGCTCTTTAAGAGATAAGTTTAGACTTCTTTATGCATTTTTTTTCTGTTTTTCCTCTGTACAAGCACATGTGGAACTAATGGAGTTGGTTCACACTGTGCACCCAATACTGGACACTAAGATGGACGAAAACCACATGGAGGTAATAAAGTAATAAATAAGGTAATAAACACATTAGAATTTCCCTTGGGATCAATAAAGTGTCTATCTATCTATCTATCTAAAGATGGAGGTAGAGAAAAGACTATCGGATGAGACGCATCAACATATGTCTACGGCTGAGGGTTCTTCCGGAAGCAGCAGGAGATTCACGATAAGAACCAGACCCAGACTCCAATCAACCAAAAGTTTCCCACCTTACAGTCAGTGCATAGGTGGACTTGGAGAAGATGCGGAGTGGGACAATGAGTCTGATTCAGAGACAAAAATAGCTTTCCAGCCCTTGGATACCATGGACACCATGACAAGGGGAGATGGTAATGAGCTCGTTCAAGAACCACAAAGAAAAGAGGACTTTGAGTTAAACAGAAGATGTGCAAGAGCTGAAGTAAAGACAAAATGGAAGACAAGAAGGATGGAGAGATTAGGGGGCAGCTTTGAGGTTGATCCAGAGGGATGGCAGAGTGCAAGGTGGAGCGTGAGAAAAAGGATGGAAGAGACTGAAGCAGACAGAGAGGGTGATGATCCAGAGTTGGAAGGAGGAGAGTGGAACCACTATGGAGGAAGAGAGAGACAAGAAAAGGACGAGGAGAGGACTTGGCCTTCTGTTTCAGCTGTACAGGCAGAAGAAGAGGAGCATAGGGAGCCTCCAGAGGGAGTGGATGAACAGGCAGAGGAGCAGCCTGGAATTATAGCGGGCTCCACTTCTCAATATTGGCAGTCCCCTCACCCTATCCTCTCTAAACTTTTGCAATCCTCCTCCACTTCCTCATCCTCCTCCGTTAACTTCTCCTCAGCAGAGAGCGACGAGGTCTTCAGCGAGGGGGAGGATGCCACCTCAAAAAGGAGAATGCTCAGGAAGGTGAGATAAACATACACATGTCTTGTGTTTTTCATCATAATTATACATGTGCATCTCACCTGTGCATGTGTCTGCTCTGGTATTCCATGGAAGAAGCTAGAAACAAAACTGTGGTTTGGGTGATTTGCGTGAGTTTGAAAGAGGGCTTTGACATGGTTGGATTTGAATGATGTTTGCATGTCACACTGCTGCTGCTGCAACAGATATGAGAGCAGATGAGATGAGAAAGCGAGGGGAGGACTATAGGGTGTATATATGTCTGGTAAAAGAAAACAGACAATTTGTGACAAAAAAAAAGTTACATTTAGGATGCAAAAATATTTTTTTTATCGGCTTAAGTCTTAAATATAATACGTCTTTCCATAAAAATCTTGATATTTAGAGACAAGGACACTTCCTGCTTGTTATTCTCTTGCCATGTTAACTGGCTGCGTCACCCACAAAGTATTGCTCTTGTCATGTCTCTCACTTGTCTTGTGTTGTGTATCGCCTAATAAAAAAAAGAATGTAAAAAAAGAGACAGGAACACAATGAGCATGTTCATGTCTCCATTAGCCTCTGTTGGTTTTTCTTTTATCTGGTGGCTATTTTGTGTATATACAAAGCAGATCATAACTGTCAAGGTACTGTATGTGCTGACTGCAAACACCAGATACACTAACAGTCACAACAGTCTTTGGAGTTTACACAGTACTAGGGAGTGTGTTTTACCTTACAGTGTCCTCAACATATGTCTTTCAATTGGATTTATAATGTCAGAGGAGTAGTGAAACACTGGGACTTACAGTACAACGGCTCTTTTTGACATGTCACTGTGGAACAAACACAGTCACACTGTCATGACCTCCTGTTTCTTTTCTGTATTAAAAAAAAAAGATTTGCTTAACTTGCTTTAAGGAAGGCTTGGTTAGAACTAGGATGGCTTTCAGTAATACAAATCACACAGGGCATCTTCAAAGTCTGCACTTGTTGTTTTGACTGCTAAGAAGGGGGCCCGGATGGTCTAGCGGTTATATCGAATGCCCCATACACAGAGGCTATAGACCTCATCAGTGGCTGTGTACAGAACGTCATCCTCCACTCTCTCCTCCCAACATGCTTCCTGTCTCTCTTCAGCTGTTCTACCTATAAAAGGATAAATAGCCCAACATTTAATTTGGAAAACACACACACAAATAATCTATGTATTGGCCTCTGAAAGAAACAGGATGAAATTCCATTCCTAATTCATGTCTGATGTGAAAGGTCATTAAAGAGCTTTGCTGGCTGGAGCCTTTCTTCTGTAAACATGCAGGAGGAAATGCAGACATTCGGGTTTGGTGGATTCTTTTATAAATGTTTTCTGCATGGTTTAAGATTTTAAGATGTACCCTGCCTCTTACAAAATGATGCATGCTGGGAGAAGGTCCTGTACCTGTGTGACAGGATATAATTAGTTTTCTTGTGTTTCTCAGTGCCGATCCTGGAAAACATACCTGACCATGATGCACTGGTCGCTGCAGCGGCAGAGCTCCTGGGTTCAGCTGGCTGGACATCAAGGCATGCTTGTTACAGTCTGTCAAACAAGACACATACAGGCATTCAAAGTCCTCTGACTAAGTTTACAAATTCCTCCAAGAGACACCTCAATACGAAAATATACTTGCCTGTCATGCAGAGTTATCTGGATACTGATCACATTGCTGTTACAATGTTTTATCTCTGTAGATTTGTGTTTTCAAAATTGTCAGGAACTTTTTTATCTGATTAAACATTTCAAATGTATTCAGGGTTTCTCTGCACACTTCTGGACACCTGAAATAAAATGCTATCTACTGTCAGCATAATGATTCCTTGCTATCAGCAGGTAACTTCCAGCTGAGTGAGGGTGGAGAGGTGTTGAAACTGTACAGTGAGGTGGAGGAGAGATGTCTGGACAGCCTGATGAGAGACATGCTGAGACCCTTCGTCCCTCAGTACCACGGCTTGGTCACCAGAGGGGAGCGCTGCTACATTCGCCTTGAAGACTTGCTGAGCGGCCTCAGGAGACCTGTCATCATGGACTGCAAGATGGGAGTCAGGTGGGTGAGAGATTTTTATTTTTCAAAACAGGTGACCCATCTTTGGAATTAAAGACGAATCTGTGCCAATGCTCTGGTACTCATTATAAGCTATGTAGTTTTTCATATGGAAAAAAAATCAATTATTTGCATTAGTCCAGGCAAAGAATGATTATTCTTCAAGGGATACTTCACCCATTTACATGAAGCTGTGTATCATTAGAAACATGGTAGTAGTGTTGAATGGTCATGAATCCAGCCCTCATTTTGCCCTGAGACGAGAAAAATGTGTTTTTCTTTGCCTGGAAGTTTTCTTCATGTGATGCAATATGACGCTTTTTGCATCACATGAAGAAAACTTTCAACCCGAACAGAGGTTATATGTCAGGCTTAACAGTTTATATATGTTCTAACTTTTTAATGGAAATATTACTACTATTTTTGTTCTACCATTTTCCCATTGATATTCACCCTAAATGAAGCATTTTTACCCACATTTTCCTTCTGGATTGTAGAATCTAATCTTATCTCGATTTCAAGTCCTGATTCTTAATACACCATATCAAAATCTGTCGCTAAGTGCAACTTTTATTTCCTAATTATTATTTGTACTTTGTATGTTTTTTTCTTTAAAGACCAATTTGTTCTGGTGTGACAAAGACTACAAGAAGTGGTCTTAGTTATCTGTGAAGGATGTGAACTTCTTCTGCACATATGTGAGTTTCTCTCTCAGAACCTTTCAGGTGCAGGAATTTATCACAGCGCAGGCAAAGTCCTCCATGAGGAGTGACATGTACCAGAAGATGGTGAACATTGACCCATCAGCACCATCAGCAGAGGAACATGCACAGAAAGCAGTGACAAAGCTGCGATACCTTCAATGGAGAGATACGAACAGCTCCTCGTCCACACTGGGCTTCCGGATAGAGGGCATCATGGTGGGAGAAGAAACCAGTTAAATCTCTGCACATCTACTGTTAACCAAAAATACATCAAATGCTTTCAAATGCTCTTTTGTATGTTCCTGTGTGAGTCAGATGGAGGATGGCAGCATCAAACGTGACTTCAGAAACATTCGGACTTTAACTCAGGCCACAGAGGCTTTGCTCTTCTTCACCAGGAGTCACCTGGACATCCTGGTCAGTTCTCTCAGTCACAGGAACATGTAACAGTATACCAATCCTCCTTTAGAAAACACGCCCAACTCTTTAACTGATTTGCATTAAATAAATCCACATCAAAATCTTTAAATTAGTGACCAAACCAGATAATTTTAGATAATTGAATTATTTGTTCAAATTAAGTTTTCTGTCCAGTCGCTGCTCTGTGGTTGAAAAGAAGATGTGATCAGACCTTATTCAGCCTCTCTTACACTTGCACGCACTCTGTAGTTATCTATGTGCAAAACTAAGCTACTATAAATGTCTACATCGGGATTGTTTGAAAAGGTTCTATAATAAAGATTTAATTAAACATTAAAGTAAAAACAAGCAAAGGAGAACAAAAAAGGTAAAACTAAAACTGAAGTTTATAAATAAAGCAAAAAGGAGAAATGCTTTTCACCATTACATTAATATTCACTTCTTCCTAACCTTTCAACTGTCTCCCTGAAATGTTATCAATTGTTATCCAGCATATTTGATTTATCACATTACTTCAAACCTTTCATGTTGCACTTAGTGTTGTTACTGAAATCCCAACAAAACCAGTCTGTGTTTTCAGAAAGCATACCACTCGAGACTCCTGGATCTGAGCGAGGCACTAAAGAATTCACTGTTTTTTAGAACCCATGAGGTTAGTTCACATGAATTCAAACATTTTTTCATTATAATTGACTTAACTTTGATTTTTAAAAAATAACAAACATGGGCGTTACTAAAAAACACTTTTCATTCCCATAACAAATCAACATGTTTTTGACCTGATCAGGTGATTGGCAGCTCGCTTCTCTTTGTCCATGACCACAGCTGTAAGGCCAGCGTTTGGATGATAGACTTTGGGAAGACGACCCCCGTGTCCAACATGAGTCAGCTGTTGCACGACGTCCCGTGGTCCGAGGGAAGCAGAGAGGATGGCTACCTCATCGGTCTGACCTCTCTCATTGCTTCTCTGGGTCAGGCCATCAGTGTGGCCTCCTGGCAGCAGCAGGATGGCTGCGGGGGAGAAAATATGTTACCTGAAGTGTGCTGAGGGTTGTGGTGAAATATCTTAAACACTTATGGTCAGGTGGACAAAATGGCTGCTTTTACCCTCTGAACTCTTGCCTCATTTCATTGAAAGAAACAACAGAGGAGGATTTTATTTCAAGCATCACCACAGACTTTTCAAAAGTGAAAAGAGCAAGAACTCGACTGAGGTCAAATTCCACAATTGTGGGCGTCTTGAAATTGTAAATACTGTTCATAGTTCTTTTTGTTACAAGGACTGATTGAAGAGATTTTTTCCTTACTATGTCTTTAATTTTTGCAATTATTTTGAAATATATAAATATGTATGACTGAACACCCTTTAAAATTCTATGTGTTATGAAACAGCCTTTTTTGACGAGGATGGCTATAAAAGCAGTTGTTAACTACAAATAAAGATTACATTCTGGAGGAATTATTATCTGGAGTTAAAATGTTTTTAATCCACAGAGTTAGTAGGCTATATCTTTGTCCAGATAACATACTAGAGGCTCAAAACAAATAATATGGTTACATGTATGATGAGCCAAAAATTTAGTCTACCAGCCTGTGTATTTCACACAATATAGACTCTTCCTAAGCTCTTGTAGCGAAATATTATTGAAACACACAACCTTTTTCTAAAGCTTCTAAGGTTTTCTAAAATCAACAGCTATTGCATGGTGAGTTTGGGGGTGAAAGTTCAGAAAGTGACGTGATGTGATAGTAGACTGTTATGTTCAAGCAGCTGTAAAACATCATACAGCTTCAAACAAGAACTGGTGAGATGATAAAATGTATTTGAATATGCCAAAACAAGAAACAAGTCAAAGTCACCCTTCAAATTAAGTGAAACTAGCCTAGTATATATATACAGTATATATATATATATATATATATATATATATATATATATATATACAATTACAGAACAATAAAACCTTTAAAACAGTCTTTGTTTTCTTAGGGTGTGTTGATTGTAAGACTAATTTGAAGTGCTCTTTCTAATATTTTATTCACCTCATTAAAACCGATGACCAGGAGGCCTACACAGGCACACATACACATCAATAAATTGCATGAAAAATACAAAGGACCAAAAAGTTGTATCTACTCATCTCGACGATAGTAGAGGTATTAGAGAAGGCCTACACTCGCAGAAAGTAGCTTATTATGTTACATTAGTTTTTATAATTAATCTGTCCACCAGGGGCGCCCTTTATGTTGCCGGAGATTGCGACAAATGAGCGGGACAACAACCGAGGGACTTCAGGCAGTCAGTCGAAAGACGCAATTGTTAAGTATATTATCAGAATAAGTTTTACCTCGGTGAAATAATTTATCCGTAATCTGTGTCGGTACACGTACGTGAATCGAGCTGTATGTTTGCCTTGTTTTTGTGCTAACGGCTAGCTAAAACTAATTCACTTCTCATAGATCATTGAAAGTTTCCTGCATACATTTTGTTTGTTTAGCATTTTTCCCCTCTTCGTTTTAATTTATAATGACTGAACATATTCTGGTAGTGTTTTTCGAGGCTATAAAACCGAAGGAGATGGATCGTGTGACTTTGTGTCAGAGGAGCTACCCGAACCTAGCCGTGGTGACACGAGTGGTGAGTCAAGGTAAATTTGGTGCGTCATTACTGTGTACACTTTACGGCACTTTACATCAGCAAGTTTACTTTTTAAGTTTTTGGGTGTAAAATTGCATCTTGAAATTGGCACATATAATGGGGATAATTAAAGCATTGTACAATATTTGAAAATAAATAAAGCTCCTTTAGCTTTGACTTTAGCTTAGGTTGCTGAGCAACCTCAAGTATGTGGAAAATTAATTGGCTGGATTTCACACCTTGGTGGGTATCAGGTAGGGGTCAGGTGGGGATACACCAGCTACCAGTTTTCAACATCCACACAAACTTATTTAAACCACTTTATTAAAAAAAATAACTATAAATAAAATACATTGAATTGAGTCATTTTTAGTACACAAAATACACACACATATATATAGATATATACACATACATATATACAATTATGAAATATTACATAGGAGTGTTTATATATCTTAAATTAAATGTCTTACAAATGACAGTACACCTCTTACATTATGTATGTCTATCACCTAGGCTTGGACAGTCCTTGGCTAACTTTAAAAACATCTTTTATCGTCTCTTTTAAACAGCATAAGGACTTCTTCATTACACGGCCAAGCTGTCTTAATTGTTTTCATTACATTACATCGGAGATATATTTATTCTCTACAATGTAAATTAAGAATAGAGTGGATTTAAACTTGTGCTAGCTAATATCCTATCCTGTGTTTTCTTTTGTTTATTTTTCAAGCCTTTACACCATGAACTCGAAGTCTTGCATGTTTGAAACCAGAATTGTTGTTTACCCGGAAGGGAAAGACCGTCCGAGTGACGTTTCCGGTGCCTTCCCGTCAACACGTACCAGGAGAGGCTAGCTAAGCTAGGCTAAGCTACTAGCTGGTTAAAGAGCAGCTCGTTGGGGTTGCCTTTGTTTCTCCTTTGAACGTCTTGATATGAGGCAGCTTCTTCTTTAGCATCGTATTAGTTGTTCTCAAAAGAAAGAAACGGAACCGTGCCTACTCGACTCTCCACCCAGTGCTCTGCTTTTGTTAAACACTGATCCAGAAATATGGCGGACGGCGGGCATTACTACAACGGTGAGAAACATGTTCACTACAGCCTCACATGTGTTGTTTTCCTTCAGACCAAGAAGACTTTATGGTGAACAGAGAGGTCAGGAGCGCTGGTTTCATTGACCAAGGAGGTAACATGATCTCTCAGCTCGTATGGAGGTCTGATTGTTGTAGTTACTATACTCGATTATTAATACAACTCAAGAATTTATTAGAAGTTATAAGTAAGGACCAATGCCGTATTGTTTTGCTCTATGTTTGAGGATATTATTTTATCAAGATTTTTGTGCTCGATCTAGTTTAAGATGTGCGGATTATGTTTTGTTAATTTATTATTCATACAGAAGGTATTAAGAGTTATTGTTCTTTTTTATATTAATTATTATTATTAGGCTTTAGTTACATATTTACTACCAAAGTCCTCTCTTAGTATCCGATGTAGTAAATGAAATTAGTCCTTGCTATTGTTGATCTATTGAAAACATTGTAATCAACTCAATCTAATTTAATCTTGATGTTTTGACTTACTATGTTTACAATATATTTACATTAAACTGAGTAATATTTGAATGCTATTCCCTTTCTCAGAGCACGACGACAGGACTGCTCCTCAGCAGTATCGCAACCGTAAAGGCAGGGGCGGCAACAAGGGTCGGTCGTATGACAGGTCCCGTAGAGACCGCCCACGAGGAGGACACCCTGGAGGCTTTGGAGGTCCTGGACCGCGGTCTAGGCTTGATGATCTTGATGGAGATGTAACTATGAGCGACAACTCCCAGGACAGCAGCTCCCAGAACAGATTGTAAGTGAGGCTAACTAACACAGACAAGTTGTTATAAACACATTGTTGATAGTGAACTGTAATTGGTTTCAGTCAGACCAGCTGTAAAACATACAGCTGTATTTGTAAATGGAAAAGGAAACTTAAGTTCATTATATAACTGTGTGCAAAGCTCTGCCATGCAGCAGGACAAGCAGTCACATCTAATATTTGGTCTTTTTCAGCACCCCGTATCCAAGGCCGTTTCGGAAAGGAGGGGATGGACGGTTTGACAGAGACAGACGAGGCAGAGGAGGAGGAAACAGGGCTGGCGGTGGTGGTGGCGGCGGCGGCGGTGGCAACTTTAGGGCTGCGGAACGAGGTGGAGGAGTCGGGAAAGCCCGGTCAGGCTGGTACAAAGTAACGGTGCGTGTCATAACAGGTGCTACGTGATGTGTAGTTTTTTTAAAAATCTGTACAAGGAGATCATACTTGGCTTTTCTGTTGACAGATACCACACGGGCGAAAATATGACAAGAAATGGTTATTGACAGCGCTTCAAAACATCTGTACAGTTACCTACACACCTGTTCAGGTGAGGTTCAGCACAGTCTTATTCTTCAGCCAAGCTTTTATTTGTACTTGAATCAATTATAAATGTATTATTCATTAAAAAAAATCAATGGAACTAATGGTGTTTCTTCTTTCCCTTTTCTGTCCAGTACCATGTCGACCATAATCGAGCTCATTTCTATGTGGATGATTTATCTGCTGCAAACGCTTTGCACAGATGTTCCCACAAAATTACCGACACAGACGGCTACAAGGTATGCTTTTAAATCAAGAACTGAACTTGACTATTTGTGTTGTAAAGATAAAGCGGTCACAGTCTTTACTTTAATGATCAAGTTAAAGCTAATTGGTTTACAGAGATATTGCTTCCTATCACTATTTAGTATCCTTACTTTCATGACTGAGTTATTCCCTTTTACCTTTTTAAGAGAATAACTTTAGCTTTGGTCGCTTGCCAGTTAGTTCACGAGGAGAGAACGACAACGTCCAAAATCTGCAAAGTAGTGTACAGATCTTGATCCCAGAAATATGGTCTTACTATAAAGGATGATAAACTTTCCAAGAGTCTGCCAGAAGGAAGAATCTCAAATATTACTCTAACACTTTCGAGAAGAGTCTGTCTGCAGGCTGCAAGAAAGGGGCAGAACTCGTACCTGTCCAAATCTCACAGAATTACACGAGATGTTAAAAAAAAACGTGATTTTAACATCACGGCTGCTATACTTCATTGATCTGATCAGCGATTTTGACAAGCTAGCAAAACCGTAGATTAATAAAACCATTTTAACCCGATATTTCAAGAACACTTAAACGCATGACGAGAGGCTGTAAGGCTGTAGTGAGAGAGTTCCCGGCGAGACGTTTAAATTCCCCGTCTTGTACAGGAGAGACTCGCACCCCAACTGACTATTATTGCTACAGAACGTCTCCTGTCCTGTTTGAGTCTCATTTGTATTGTAGCATTGATTTAATTCAAGAGTTATCGGAGCACCAGTTGTTAAACTTGTCTATCTCAGCTCTGTCATTGTTTTCATTGTCTTTTAAAAAAAAACCTGTCAGAGCAACATCGTCTGCAAATTTAATTAGTTTACAATTATCCTGATGACCTCTACAGTCATCGGTGTATAAAGTTAACATCAAAGGTGAGAGGACGCACCCTTGTGGTACCATCATGGTAACATGTTATATACCTTTGCTTCAGCTTGTTAATGATGTATGTACATAATGTTTTATGTATGTCAAAATAAAATAACATTCAACAGCATCGCACTGATGACCTCTATAAAACAAACGACCATAATCACTCTTGATCTCTGTGTTTAAGGTGGAACTGCACGTCAACCCCAGCAGTCCGCCCTCCTTTCTCCTCACTGACCTGAAGCCTGAACACTTGGAACACCTTAAGGTGAACTAGAGGCAGAAATGAACTATCTAAATGGAGCGGGGATATTTTAAGACAACAGTCAAAGTCTCTGAAATACGATTTTAAAATGTATATTCTCTTGAACGAGGTAGTAGATTCATCTTTATCAAAAAGATGCAGAATGATAAGATGCAGGACTTTTGCATTGAGGTCCGACTGTTTAAGCAGGTGGAGTCATCTTTGCACTTGATATGACAGAAGTAGAAAGAGAGTCGTTGTTTTTGAAGTCATTTGGCTGCATTTTTAACAATTTCAATGATATTCAGATTAACCCTCACATATTGGCTTTGTTTTCCACAGCAATGCATGGCGAAACGTTTTGATGGTTCACAGCAATCTCTGGATTTGAACAACATCAGAACGGACCCAGGTAACAATGCTAGAGATTCATGCTTCCAGTGACACACTTGGTTGGCTCTTGCCACACTACCATTGTGTGATATGAACTGATGTTGATGATGAGATTACACCAAAGCGCCTTGAGTGCATGATCCACTTATAAAAGCCCCTGCATCAGCAGTGTTGTGAACTGGGTGCTGCAAAGTCACAGGCTGAAGCCCCATAATAGTTGAACAGTTAAAACCTCCATCATTTAATGAACTGAACCGAACCTGTCCATTCTTACCTGTCAAATGTGTTCTGACATACTGCCATACTTGATGCAGAAAGCTCCATTTGAATTTAAAATATGTTGTGGTGCATTTAACATGAACTTAATATCTGTCAGTGCTAATAGATGGATACACTGGAACATCTTAGTGTGAAACTGATCCACAGATCCAAACTCACACAAATACAATATCATTTTAAATTGCAGTGCTTTACTCTAAACACTGTCCAATCTGTTTAGTTACTGAGCAAACCAAACCAAGGAAAGCTTTAATGTGTATCCTAAGAATGGGGCAAATGCCAGCACATTACTACAAACAAAACAGGCTGAATTAAAAAGATCTTGATACTGGTTAACTTGCACTTACAGTGGTTGTGAAATAAAATTCTGAGCTCATATTTGCCTTCTGTATAAAGCTGTTCAGAGATTGTGCAGACATTATGAAGACTGAAACATAATTGTGTTTTAGTACTTATTACATGACATAAGTAAGATTACATTTTGAAGGATTTTTTTAGTCTTTGTCACATTTTTGTTCATTTAATTTTCTGTGTCAGACTTGGCGTCCCAGAACATTGAAGTCACCTTGAACCGAAAGTCAAACATGGAAGCTGTCATCAAGATCATCCAAGAAAACATTCCAGAGGTAATTTGAATGCACAGGTGTTTAATGTAGTTTGAAGCTTAGCTGTAATTGGTAGCTTCTTGATCATTGTAAATCAATCCAACCGAATGTGTTCTACATTATTCTGTTTTTTTTTTTTCCAGTTGACGTGCTTGAACATGAGTAACAACCGGATTCACAAACTGGATGAACTTAGTGAATTGGTTACAAAGGTGCCTAATCTGAAGACACTCAACCTTTCCCACAACGAGGTGAACTACTCGCATTGGGTTTTGAGGAATGGTCATTAAGCATGCGTTTGGCACACATTATCACACCAACTCCTCTGTTGTGTTTGCGTTTAGCTGAAGTCTGACCGGGAGCTGGACAAAGTGAAAGGCCTGAAGCTGGTGGAACTGTGGCTCAACAGGAACCCGTTGTGTGACTTCTTCAAGGATCAGGCCTCATACATCAGGTCAGTCCTTTGATCAGGGGGCGAGGGAAGCCGTTCAATGGAGGGACAAGATGTTGGACCATGTGGATGTCCAGTAGTCTCCACTGTATGACAGATGTATGCTGCAAGGAGGCGCTGTTGATTTTGGGTGTTAATGTCTTCACATTAGCTTAAAAAATACTTCCTCCTTAGCAGTCAATGATTAACTTTTGGCTCAAGCAGGTGCAGCTGACATTCACTGTAACTCCCTGTGCAGGAGTGAGTGTGTTTTAGTGTGGCAGACCAAAATGGTCAAAAGAAGATACAAATTTTCCACATTACCTTTTCACTCTGAAATCTAAACAATGCTAAGGACATACAACCACAATCTGTTTCACATGTTTTCCTCCCGCTCTTAAACTCTTGATCTTCTCTTTGCTGGTTACTTTTAGCCTCTCTGTGGGACATCCTTTCAAGCTTCTGTTCTGTTTTGTGTTTCTCAGTGACTCTGTACCCAGCATCCCCCTGCTGACATCTTGAAAAGTTATCCCATAAACCTGCTATAAAACACCATCCCACTGCTGAAAAATAAATATGCAAGACGCCTAAAAGAGGCGCTTAACTTGAAAGACAATTTTAATATTTCATCTCTTTTAATTTTCTGTGAACTTCTTGTGAACAAAATATCCGCCTGAAACGATCTCTTGAGCAGTACTGTAAAGCGGTGTAGGTGTGTTATCCGGGAGAGAGCAGTCAACAGTTGTTTTGACGAATGTTTGGATGAAACAAAGAAAACAGCCAGCCAGTGACTTCCCCTCCTCTCAAAACACCCTTGCCCACTTGGTCCCCCCCTCCCCTGTATTAGGCCAGTATGGAAGGCTGGATAGCCCATGACGGGTAAGATCCCACCTTGAAACCTCGGGACAACCTAAGGCAGGCACAGTCACGATTACTCGGCCTCAGTCCCTGTGAGCTCTGACTCACAATACACACGACGAGAAGAATTTGAGAAGAAGGGGCTCCACAGGACAAATGTGGGCTGAGGAGGAGGGGAACATGTGTCACTATCAGTGACCAATGATCAGCCAAAGAGAAAAATGCTCTGTCCCTTCCACCAAGTTGGATCTGTTAGGCCTGAAACAAGCCTCCGCTGTTCATGGAATGACACCGAGGGTTTGGCAAATAACCCCTAACTAAACTTCTAAGGGGATTACACTCTGGACTGAATCAAAGTTCAGTTTTGCCTGAAATAAGTCAGTTGAGAAGAAAGTGAAAACACTACTCCATACAGTGTTTAACTGAAATCAGTACTAAAGCTCACATTATGCACAGAGAGTAGAGAATCTCTGCTCGAGGCAGACATCCAGTGATTCCCTGTCCTGCTGTAACCAGAGGTCAGGATCCTAACTAAACTTAATAATGAAAAAAAGTCCAGTTAATACTTCTGCACAAAGAGCAGTCTCTTCAGAAATGATGGTGTTTTTGAAATACTCTATTGATGATTTTGGGGGTGGGCGCTTATAAGCTTCTGCTTCGGCCCGCTCCTTTTGAGCAGAATTACAACTGCTCAAATAAACTAAACTAAAACTAAACATGACAGGTTGATTGTACAGGAGGAGAATGCTTAAGGATGAGCAGTGGGACTGCTGGGTCTGACTCTCTTTGAAGCCTGCTGTCTTTTTTTTTTTTTTTTTTTTTTTTTTTTTTTTTTTTTTTTCCAATTGTTTTCTCAGGTTGTCACCCTTTGCCGACACGCTTGCAGGCCTCTTAAAGGCTGCTGTGTGACTGGCACCGCTCCTGAATGTTAGACCACTTTGTGTGTTTGTGTGAGTTCAACATTCTATCTTTTGTACCCAGACCCTGTTTTGTATTTTGGTGACGTGGACTTGTCTGTTTTGCAGCATCTTGGCCAGAGTTTGAGTGGGAGTTAACCCATGACTGGCGGTAACCATCTTTGTGCCAGCAACGTATACCTTTTTGATTTACACATGGAAATGTTTACAGCAAAGTCTGTAAGACCTTGGGTTCTATATATTTGTGTGTGTGCTCTTAGAAAAGTGTGTTTATGTTGCTCCCCCATGTCAGATCTGTTTCTCCATATTGGGGGAGAGGGTGAGTATTCCTGCTGGTAAGTACACTTGGGGAAGGGAAAACTTTCAAAGCACCTAGTTGTAAAATGAAGAAAGGAGCAGGGTCTGTAATTTTGACTATTTACTAGTGTACAGAGCCCTACACTATTGGTTGAAGGTACTGACCACTTTCATGTGTTTGTCCCCATATTCTCCTAAATGTCAAACAAAATGCAAAATACCATATATAAGACCTCTGCACAAGAGATGAGCTCAATGTTAATCTCTCATCTGTTGTATAACGTTTTATTTTTTGCACAGTCTGAGAATAAAAGTGGGCTTCCTGCTCATTCTAGGTTAGAAACTTGCTATGGTCTGTTTTAAAGTGTGACAGCAAACTTCGTTGACGGTCATCTCTGGAGTAAAGCGTCTCTGAGGAGCTGACAGACTGGAGTCACACTGACCTTGTTTCTCCCCCTCTCTCTCTGCTTTTATCACTGTTAATATTGTGGTAATTAGCACACAAAAGTTTACAGCATGTAATTCCTCTTGTTCAAGAACTCCGCTAAAAAGAAATAGCCCCAATATATCCTCTGGCAGTCGCTATCTGCATTGTTGAAACATGGTGTGCTATGTGAGAGGTGGTTTGTGATCATAACTTTCTTCTTCATTTTCGTTGCTGTGCCAGTGCTGTGCGACAAAGGTTTCCCCGGCTTCTCAAACTGGTAAGACAAAAAATGTAACTCGTATCTTTGTCCCTTTGTCGTCCTCCATTCAGAAAAGAGACCATAATCTAGTTTTAAGAATGTGTTCGCATACAGCATTTGGAGATACTTTTGTAGCAGCATTTTCTTGGAGGCATCCTGATGTACTACCCATAAAGAAAAGAATATATAGTTATCCACTGTTAATATCGTTTATTTGCGGTTTCTTTTTAGGATGGCAACGACCTCCCGCCACCCATTGGCTTCGATGTGGAAACGCCCACCACTATTCCTCCCTGCAAGGTGACTTGTTTTAGCTCATGTGATTCATTGTGTATCTTTATTTTACTTAAGACGTTTTCATATATATTTTTTTTACCCTGGTTGAATGTGCAGTATATTAATTTAGAACATGGCAAGAGACGGTATTCTCACGGCAGCCATGTTGCTGTGATGTCACACTCAGGTTGGGTAACCTGTCGTTATCGTGATTTCTTTTCAAAGCTTCCCAGTGAATGAAAATTGACAGTTTGTGTGCTTCCTGTGGAGAAGTGCCAATTTCAGACTTGAGTGTATTGAACTCCACGTTAATCAATGTTGGGGGACCTATTGGAAACCCCTGCTTCAGTCACTAATCTACTATTTTCTTGTGTTTTTATTACCATTGCAGGGCAGCTGTTTTGGCTCTGATGAAATCAAGGCGCTCATCCTTCGTTTCTTGCAACAGTGAGTTGTCACCTCTTTTCTTCTAACAAACTTAATCATGTAACATGACCTCCAGATCTGACTCACAACCTAGTTTATTCTATAAAACTTAACTTCCTGTAAAATTATACATGATTGTGCCGCAGGTACTACAGTATTTACGACTCCGGGGACAGACAGCCACTCCTTGATGCTTACCATGATGGAGCATCACTGTCCCTTACAACACCGTACTCCACCCAGAACCCGTCCAGGTGAGAACCCAGAAACATCCTGTTCATACTGAGACATACGGCTCCTACACTCAAGAGCACATGGAGGAATAGGATGTCGACTTCTTGCTGTATTTCCATTGCTTTTAAAGATGTTTAATCATTAGTAGTTGACTGTGCTGTTTATTGGTTTCCCTCACACCTCGTTGTATTCATATGGACTCCACCTCCCTCTGGTTTAAGGAGCAGTTTGGGGGAGTATCATAAAGACACTCGAAACCTAAAGAGGATAAAAGACTCCAGTAAGTTGACATAATAAGCTGTGTGTTGACCTTTCATGTCTTCTGAATTATTGACACTGAACATTTGAGAGTTATGAGTCCTCCTGTTTACCTCTCTGAATATTCCATCCTTTAGCGATTCGGTTTCGTCTCCTGAAGCACACGCGACTGAACGTTGTGGCATTCCTCAACGAGCTGCCCAAAACTCAGCACGACATCGCCTCCTTTAATGTTGACGTGAACACGTACACCGTAAGTTCATGTTAGCTTTGTGAGCCAGCACTCCAGATAAGATCTTCCTCTCACTTGAGGTCATTTCTTCCTATTAATTATGGATTAATGCTTTTCTTTGACAGAACACGCTACTATCATTCACAGTGAGCGGCGTCTTCAAAGAAGGTGAGATACTTGATCGTCGCGGTTTGTTTATTCTGTTCTCATTTATTGCAAAGCCAGATGGTGTTGATCTCGTCATTAACTAGTGTCACATTTTGTTTTTCAGTTGTTGTTGATGGAAAATCCAGAGAGTCCACCATGGCGTTCTCTCGGGTTTTCATCACAGTCCCAGCTGGTGGTTCAGGGTAAGTTAAGGGAGCTCCCAGCAGTTTTTAATGTATCCCCCTGTGACTACGTTCATAATGTTACCCTCTTCAGTCTTTGGACTTCTGCAGCAGGTTAATCTGCCCTTGAAATCAGACGGTGCCCATTCTTAAAGGAAAAAACCTGAATGTAGAACTTAGGCTGTTTAAGTTATTTATTTCTTGCTCAGTGAATTCACCACCGAATATTTAATTCATTCAACAGAATACCCTCAGCTATCAACAAATAGACAGCTAATTAAAAGAAACATTTATTTACATAATTTAAACTGCTGACTAAGACTCTTTATCAAGTAACAAACGTTAGCTAACATTTCCTGCACCTGTGTTTGTTGAATGAGCAGCAAAACAAACACTCAGTATGAGTGTTGTTTGCTGGCTTCACAGCTAATGTCCTGTTCAGCATGTTCAACAGCATTTCAACATACCAGCACTTATCACTCTCCCAGTATACTCGTGTTGTCTTCAGACCCTGACACAACAAGCAGACGCCAAAAAACTAGAAGCTAGTTGAAAGAAGGTGGTTCAAATGTTTCTGGTAACCCTGATAGAGTTGAGTCATTCTTTCTCTTCTCTCTGTTCCTGCTATGAAACAGTTTGTGCATCGTGAACGACCAGATGTTCATCCGGATGGCTACCACGGAGGAGATTCGCCGAGCCTTTGTTGCTCCTGCTCCGACTCCATCTTCGAGTCCTGTCCCCACCCTCACTGCACCTCAGCAGGAGATGCTCACTGCCTTCTCACTGAAGTCCGGCATGAACCTGGAATGGTCACAAAAGTACGTTTTTGTTTATCTTGAAATGCCATTTTTCTGCCTTTACAATAAATATATAAACTTTATTTTTCAATGTTGCAGGTGTCTGCAAGACAATGGGTGGGATTTTAACACAGCGGCACAAGTTTTTACCCAGTTAAAGGTAATATGATTTTTATTAAAAGAAAAAGGTTAGTTCAGTTTCTCAGCAGGGTCCTGAAATAACTTTTTCTCCATCTCTTTTTAGACGGAAGGCAAGATCCCAGACGTCGCGTTCATTAAATGAAGAGTTGAATCTTTATTCTGGGAAATAAAATCTGAAGTTATTTTATAAATAGATTTAGTTTTATTCTGTATTTCTTTCCCTTTACTTTCATCAAGAATGTAGATCAAGTTATTCATGTATACTGCTGTTGTTTTATCAGCCAAATGTCAACTTGACCGAAGACACTCATGTGGAGATGCAAAATTGTCTTTATCTTCGGTTTTTGTGTTTTCATAGGAATAAAGATGGTTTACTTTGTGTTCACATTGTTTTGCTGTATTATGTTAAACAATAAAATATTTTGTTACACAACTGTTCTTTCCATTAGTTCAAGACCTCACCAATACCATTGATCTGTTTAAAGTTAGATATGTCCTAATGAAGACTGACTTGGGTGGAAGCTCTTGCACGACATGACAACTTAATTATTGCATTATAATTTTCATTTTTAGCCAAATCTTGTAACATAGTAACATTAATAAACGATCAATTCAGATAGACCACTGCAGAGATAAAGATTTAAATCAAGACGTATTATATTGAGCCTTTTATATGCTTAAGCAACTTATCCGCTGAGCAACCTTTGAAATGAATAATGTTATTACCAATATTATTTCATATTAGTAAAGTTTCTAAGTGGTCAAAAGTTGCTTTAGAGACCCTGATAACCGTCTTGTAATGTACACTATCAAAGGCATTCATTTCTGGATCACTTATTACATACTCATCGAGCACATGCTACTGCTCAGTGGCAATGGTTGCTTAATACTGAAAATCAATAAGTAGATGCGTTAGGTATCAATAGTTAAGCTATAAGTGATGGTCATTAAAGGTTGAAAAACTGGGGGGTGCATCATTCAGCAGACGATAATAGACCGCTTGTGCCAAATAATGTAAATGCCCTGTTCCTATAAATTCCCTCTTAGACAGTTTAAGGTCAAGCACTTAGCAGCGCACAATTTGTCAGAGGCTCTGTGAGCCTGTGGAATTGGGATGTAAGGGTTCAGTTCATGAGCCTCTTGGGAGATTGTGTGCTGTTTAGGAGAGCCATCAATAACATCCTGATAGCATCTGAAGTCTTGTCGATGCATCTGGTTGAAGAGGGGTGTTACTTGGCAGAATGACCTGAACACCCTCGGTTGGGTCGCTTGGGTGAGGGTGTCTGATGAAAACACCCACAATGTGTTTATATAAAAATGACAGTTTTTAGCTATAACTGAATAATTAATAAGTATAATCGATAATTAACCATTTAGCAATATTTTAAGCAAATATCACAATCAACATAACAATATGATAAGCCTACTGTAAAAACCTTAACAATTATGTTTTTCCCCCCCTACCTTAGATATGTTTTCTTTTTACATTTGTTTAAAATTCCAATGTTAAAGTTTGAAATTGAAACTAACATCAAGAAGGCTTCTCATAAGTGTCAATTGACCTTACAAAGATGGCGTCTGGTTGGCGTCGTGGATCCGTTTTCCGGATTTTTCGCCTTTCGTCACTTCGATGCGTGACGCACGTACGTTCACCATACCATCAGTTGGCGTACGATAACAATAAACAACCCTGAAACAAGAGATACGCAACAACAGGACCTGTCGCTTGAATTCGACACATTCGTGGTGAAAATATGAGCCGAAACAGCAGCAGACATTTAGAGTGACTTCTCGTCAGGTATCTGGGGAGTATTGAGGGTCCTGACACAAAGGATTTTCGAGCTTTTTTTTGTCAAGCCTAGGGGAGAAGCAGGGTTACGGTTTACCCCTTCCTCCTGTAGCTAGCTGTGGCTCATTCCTTGTTTTTGCACACTTTGTGTTAGTTTGTTATGCAGTTGCCAGAGGACTGTACTCGCACTCGGTCTCCTCCGCCACCTCTTCGCTCCCTCTCCCCGCTCTCTCTGGCCCTATGTCTCGCTGGCTTTTCCCCTGGTCAGGCTCAATCAAGAAGCGGGCCTGTCGGTACCTTTTACAGCACTACCTCGGCCACTTTCTGCAGGAACGACTGAGTCTGGACCAGCTGGGCTTGGACTTGTACAACGGCAGTGGAGTAATAAAAGAGATCAACATCGATGTCTGGGTGAGTGTTTTGGCTGTCAACTTCACCGCACAGCAGTCTTTTTTGTCGGACTCGTGCACCCTTGTCTGTTTCGCAACTGCTCTCGAGTTCAACAACAATCTCCAGTGTCATGGTCACAGCCTAGCTCGCATTTCTTCGAGGAAATGCACTAGTGAGAACACATCACCAGCTCAGCAGACGAAATCCTTATCTTCTTAGTGTCTTTAAATTGTGTTTACTTATATTTCCTCTGCCATGTTGGCTGTACACTTCCTGTGCTTCATGAGCCTGACATCAGAGTGACAAGACAAATATTAAAACTGTGTTTACTTTCTTTCTCTTTGTATCGCTTCCTCATCTTTCTCTGCAGGCGGTCAATGAGCTTCTTGAGTCTCTTGGAGCTCCTCTGGAGATAGTGGATGGCTTTGTGAGCAGCATAACAGTGACCATCCCTTGGCAAGCTCTCTTGACTGATCACTGCACCTTAGAAATATCCGGTCTTCAGATAACATGTCGACCGAAATATCGCAACAGTAAGTTCACTTAAAAACCACTTTAGTCAACCTGGGGGGATTCACCATGAGTGAGTAAGCATTGGCCAGACACAGGATGAGACAGGAGATCTTTTAGGGCTTCATTGGTTCTTCTATTGCTGTGTTATTGATGAGTGTGTGGTCCTAAATCACTACAATTGTAAAAATGAGTCTGTGCCTATTATTGCTGTTCTCTCAAACTATTCATGAGCATAGATAAGTGTGCTTTTTGTACGAGTTGATGTTAAATGATAAAGTTCTGCAGAAAAAGACGCACATATAAGGTCTGACATTTGTGAAGAAGTTTGTTTCTTGGATTGTCAAGAAATTGACATTGTGGAAGGGTATTATATTTCACATTTTAATAAGTCGGTTAAAAGGCCCATTACATATTTATCTATAATAAAAAACGACTTCTCTAAAAATAGTTCTCTTGAATATTTGTGAAAGAATAACAGCAATTCTGAGAATATCATATTAATCCATAAATGTCTAATTGTTGTTAAAGGTCTAATAAGATGTCAATTGTTTGACACATTTTCCTACTGTTGGCTTTGAAGAAGCAACTTAAGTGTCCAATTTGTGAGTTCTTAAGCATAATTCAAATACACAGGATAACAAATGCTTAATTTGGAAGTATTGTGTGCCTTACAAAGTTATGCAGACATAATCTAGACTACAAAGAGTCATTGTAAAGCCTCTACTTGAAACATCAATGAAGTGCAGAAATCACTCGATCTTATGTTATAATGTTTGCACTCAGGTGGGGTCTGGGACTCCCAGGGCTGGTCATCGAGCATGACGTCCAGTATGCAGCTGGCTCAGGAGTGCCTGAAGGACCCCCCAGAGGCATCAGAGGAGCCACCTGCCCAGCTGGAGGGGCTCGAGATGTTTGCACAAACCATTGAGACGGGTGAGTCCTTGTAAAGAAGTCAGTATGTCAACATCATCATTCGAATGATAGAAAACAGTTTCAACTAAACTTGGCATGCCTTTCTTGTGATCTGTATTTACAGTCCTTCGACGTATTAAAGTCACTTTCATAGACACTATCGTTCGCATCGAGCACCAGCCCCTGGACCTGGAAACAGGCGTAGCCTTAGAGGTGCACATCAAACGGTTGGTCTCAGAGATTTACTGCAAAGAATCATTGTTGTTTTTCATTTAAAGCACCTGCTTCAAAATGTTGTGTTGTGTATATAGTTTGTATACATGTGTTTTCTTTGTAAGTCATTTTAAACATTTATTTTTAAACAGTTAACTTGCTCATAATACAGTATGTTTATAGAAATCCTTAAAATAATTTGAAAGGATTATAGTGCTCTCGAAATATGATTCTGTTTCAAAGTTTAGTTGTTTTAATTGGAATCATTTTAATGTCTGTTTTTTTTATCTTGATTAAATAGAAAACATACACTGACATACATCATCTTACACATAACCCTTTTGAGACCTTATCAAAAGTTGTTTAAATATGTTTAAGATGTAGTGTTTGTGCACATTTGATTGTCACATCTGGAAACGTGCAGGAACCTTTCCCCCTTTCACTTTAACAGCAGGTTAGTAACAGTGTGATGTGGAGCGTCTTTGTCCAGGGCCAGTTAAGAACGAGCACTCTGAGAAGTGGGCCATAAAGACATAAAAGTGTCCTGAAGCCCTGTTAGAGAGGAATACTAGCAGACACATAGACAGGCTCTAAAACACCTGCGGATGATGCCAGACAGGCTGAGCAGAAACGCAACGATCAGCGTGTTTCAAATCTTCTCTCCTTTTTGACATTTTGTATCTCAGAGCTAGAAAAACCTTGTTCACTGTCTGTGCGTGATAAGTAATATCCAGAATCTTTGATTGCAACCAGGATGAGAAAAAGAAAATTCCTGTTCTCTCTGCTCCTCGGCAGATAAGGAGAAGAAGCCCCTGCTCAGTTATTAGCACTCCTTGGTCTTGCATTTTTAGAAAGCGTGTGCAGGTCATTTTAAACAGGGTCAGTATGAACGAGTCCGTCCACCTGGAGGGGTTTTTATCAATGACTGCAAAAAACTTCAGGAGGAAGGTGTCGTCAATATTGGATGTGAAGGACAAGTCACCTTGAATTTTCTAGATTTGTGAAGTGGCTAAAGCGTGTTTCTGGGAGGATTTTATTTGAGCATAGTTTTTATTCTGGCAGACAAAACCAACGATTCATCTCATGGTCGTCAACACTGAGTTTGAGTGACTGAGTGACATTAGTGAACTGTGACCCTGTTGAGTCAACTCAGGACGGTTGTGCAGATCTGAGGTCAGCGACCAGAAGGTTCAGCTCAGAAACTTGACTGTTAACAGAACAGCTGGTCTGAGTGTAATGCTGCAGCTTACAGAGGTATTGGTTATTACACTGAGGGATTCACTGAGCTGTACATCAGACACACAGACCTCAAAGTCAGTAATCAGACAAATACCAAGTGATGCTCGTACTGACCAGTATGCCATCGTTGAATATATACATTTCAAACCCTGCGTATAATTATCTGAATTGTTGACAGAGTTTCTTATCTTGTGGTACTTTGAGTTTTTTCCCTCAAAATGAGATGAAATCCAGTTGGTTTTCTGTCACAATGCAGACAAGACGTCTTTATTTGTACAAGAACAACATGCTGACTTTGGCCTCACAGTTCTTAACATCCTTTCATCCAACAGTGATATTTGTGTTATTGTAATGTGTCTAATTGTTTGTGTCCAGGCTGGAGTACTTTGATGAGGCAGTGCGTGATCCAGCCAGCCAGACCACCTTGCCTGTCGACATCCACCAGCCTCCTGCCTTCCTGCACAAGATCCTGCAGCTGAGCGCTGTAAAGCTGTTCTACGACAATATGGGCATAGTACAGGTGCATAAAAAAAGCCTTGTTTTCTTTTGCTTGTTGTTCTAAAACTTTCCTATTTTGATTCAGTTGACTAAAAAACTAAAACACTGAATTTATCCGAGGCATTTCTTGAGTAAAAACTCTAAATGCGAACTACCAATACTGTGATTTATTCATTTTTGAGGTTTGAGGAAGGTAGTTCTATAGACGTTGCTCTTCTCTTCATGAAAGATGAAAAAAGGATTATCGTAGAGAAAGGAAATACATAACAGACAAGAGAAAGAGACAAGTGCATGTGAGACAAACCAAAAGATTTATCTATTTAAAGATGGGAATGCTCACAAATCTCTCTTCATTTTAGGGCCGTCATGAGGAGGAACATCCCGAATCAGCAACAGTTAGTGAAGGAGAGGAAGAGGAAGAGGAGGAGGAGGAGGAAGAAGAAGAAGAAGAGGTGAAGCCCCAGGCTTCTCCTGCCTGTCCTCCGTCTCAGCCACTGCTTATTGGAAGCTGCTCTGGTTTCATCGAGACCACCGTCAAGATCAAACAGAACGACATGCTGCCAGGACCAAAGGTGTGTGTGTGTGTGTGTGTGTGTGTGTGTGTGTGTGTGTGTGTACGCTTGCACGCTTGCCTGTGTGTTTGTGTGCAATAAAACGTGCTTCAGGATTAGTAAAAGCGGCTGTCCTCTCATGTTTTCCCTCCATGTTCTGTTCATCAGTTGGAGTTAGACGGGAAGGTGGGCTGTGTCCACATGCTGCTGTCTCCAGATCAAATAACTCATCTGACAGACCTGCTGGCAGCGCTCTGCATCGACACAGGTATGATCAAACACAGCCTAAGGGATAAACTGTCCTTTATGCCAGGCTAAGGTTGCACACACCATTTCAGCCTGACGTTTACCACCTCGACACTCCACACATTTTCAAAGTGAATTAGAATAGACAGGCAGCAGCAGCACAGTTACTCTGCTTCAGAAATGAAAAACATCACATACTAAAAAACAAGATAACATAAGTCAACATTTAAAACGTCTACAATCAGATGTCCTCAAAACCCCTTGTTCATGTTTCCAGGGAGACCAGCACACGAAGATAACATGAATTATGCAGTTGATTTTCAAGCTGAGGAAGCAGCACACTTAAAAGCTGTTCTTCAGATTTCAGTATAGACTTTAAGGGCACTTCATAGGAATAAGCCCTTGGAGCAGAGAGTGTTATCATACTAAAAAAATAGAAGTCATGTGCCTATTTGATTCAAGGTTGTTTGTGATTTGGTTGTTTTTGCTTTGGATGATGATAAAGGATTAGTCTGAGTGAAGTCAGTCATGGGGAGGTCTGTTATGATGTCACAAAAAGCATGTTATTTTCTGTTCACAAAGTAACACAACTACGTTGCTTTATCTATGTATGAACTCAAGAA
The DNA here is from genome assembly GCF_947650265.1 of Symphodus melops. NCBI lineage: Eukaryota > Metazoa > Chordata > Actinopteri > Labriformes > Labridae > Symphodus > Symphodus melops. The sequence goes on along the minus strand of NC_136699.1, from coordinate 11,089,345 downwards.
TATGTCCACGGTTGTCTTTATTATCACTGTGAGACGGCACTTTGTCAGCAGTAAAACATGCATCCATCGGGCCGGCTATAAATACAACATAAACACACTGAAATTAGTAGAAATCCACTGAACAAAAAAGACAAAAAAAACATCACTGGCCAACAGTTAGTCAGTTAAAAGTCCAATGACAAGCGTGACAATACGTGCGTGTTGTGTTGCTTTGTCCACCATGCTGGCAGGCTGTATCTGGGGCGAGACAGAAACAACTTCTATTCCAAGAGCTAAGAATGACAGCAGTCAGCCAGGATTGACTGAGACTTCTCCAGCCTCTGTTTGTGTTTGTTACGCCATTCAGGGTCAAACCTGCACTCTTTCCACACACATGTTACAAGTTTTTAGAGCTGGGTGACCTATACGTAGAAACATAGGAGAGCTGGAAGTGGGCAGTGCTCGGGTATTTACACTACTGTGCAGCCTCAACAGCCTGGTTATCGATGATAAAAGGAAAGATAATTGATTCCAGAAATACTAACGAGTTGGAACTCACCGAGCTACCATTTCATTCTTTTTCTTAATTTTTGTGTTTAGAACTTTTTGCTTATCGAACATTTTTTATGCTTGATTGGTAATACATACTTTTAACCCAGTGAGAAGCAGGAGATCTAAATAAATATACTTTGGCACAGACAATAAGTCTGTTTCCTCTGAAGTTCTGATCAACTGTAACCTCACGCTCTTATCATTGATACATTCTCCTCCCAGACCTATGAATGAATCCCTTTCTTTGTGCCCTGTTCTCCAGAGACTGAGACTAAGTGTGGTGGCATTCACAGTCGCCCGTTAGACTCAGACGACCTGCGGTTGATTGAGGAGGACCTCAGTAAGCAGCTTGGGTCCAGCCCCAGAGACGAGGAGTGGGACGATGATCTCGACATGGAGCCCTACGTCACCACTCTGGAGAATGGAGGTAAGAAGAGAGCAGCAAAGGTCAGCTCATAAACTGACTGGTTCTAGATCAGTTTAGAAGCCTCCTGCCTCTGTGAGGGAACATAGAGAAAGTTGTACTTTAAATACACATAAGCAGTCGCACAATTTAAATAAAGGTGAATGTAGAGCCTTCTACTCAACTCATCCTCTACGGGTCTGTTGAAGGTTCCCAGCAGCAGCTAAAAGAAGCAGCTTTCATAAACTTTGCTCCAAAGTTATGGAAACGTTGCTTCTCGATGTCAGGGAAGCTGGCTCACGAAATATTTTTAAAAGCACGCTCAAAACGTACTTCTTGACTTTAGCATTTTGATGTATTCACGCTTATTGTGTTGGCAATAGCCAGGCACTTTAAACCATATATGTAGAATATCACAACATTTGTCAACCTAGTGACCAGCTGAAGGTGACCCTGATGTTAATTTTATTCCTTTTTAATTAGATTTCACTATGGTCACTTCCTTTTTTTATGCTTTTATTTTTTATGTTTTTCATGTTTTATGCTAATGTTTTGATTTCTTGTTTTGTTGGAAAGCACTTTGACCTACATACTTGTATGTAAGGTGCTATACAAATAAAGCATTTTATTTTTATTGTTATTAATATACATCTCAAACAGCAGTCTGTCTTATGCCGGGCTCACACTGCAGGAGTTTGGCATTAAATGGATGAAATGTATGTTTAATATAAATATAATGTATGTTTCTGTGTTTGAACTCAGAAATGTTTTACTCAATGGGTCCAGCTGGGATGAACAGTAGCGTGACGTCTGTGCGCTCTGGCAGCGAGCTATCAGATAGTGATATGGAGTCATCTACACAGAGTATATCCAGCTTCACACAGCCAGCAGTGCTGTCTGCACAGGTACTCACTGTTTGTGTGTCTGTATAATGGCTATCATTTAGTGCTACTAACAATCTTTTATTATAGATTCCTGTTGTTCTTGTATTCTTTTAACAGCATATTGAAAACTGTAAAGCTCATCTTTCTTTATGGAATAATGTCCTGTCCTGTTTTAGCCAACGTAACACTGAAACTTGTAACTGTAGTAATGAAGTCTGAGGGAATCTGATTTGAACTTTAATTTCGCTGTCAGGGCATGGTGAACTGTCCCAGGAGGTATCCTGTAGCAGGCTGTCTGTCGAGTTTACCCCAGTCAGGCATGAGGACCAGAGGTAAAACCACCGCAGGCTTCTGTTTCTGAAATACAGTATTAACGATTGTACGAATCCTCATTGTGGTCCTTAGTTGTGATTCTGACCTCAAATGTATTTTCATACATTAGCCTGTTTGAGAAATGACCTGCATGTTACTGCTTCACACGAATGTATGACCTTTTACAAATCATTATTTCATCCAAGTATATTTGGTCTATATGTTCATTAAAAAGGCACATCTCCGTCCTCTTCTGTGCAGGACGCTCACACGGCAGCCAGGCGGAACAGCTAAAGCCTGATGCTTTGTTACGACTGACACTTGGTGGCCTCACGCTGACCCTGCTGCAGGAAGACCCCCCCTCTACGCCAGAAGGAGCCTTGTCATTAGCTCAGGTGTCTCAGGTATTCTTCAGTGAGCTGGTGTTCTTCAAAGATAGCATGTTCAGCGAGAGAGACTTCCACCATCTGAGAGGAGGCTTTGCCAAGGCCTGCCCACACTCCCACCTCAGGTAGTAAAAACATTGAGGCATGTTTTCTTTAGGAATTTAAAATTGTATGTGGACTAAGACAAAGACCCCCCCCCCCCCTAATTTCCTTTTGTTGTTATCAAATACAAACACTCAAATACTGTTGTTGAGAGTGATGGTGTAATCCTCTTCTTCCTCGGCCACCTGTCTTTCAGAGTGACAGGAGCAGCGGTGCAGGTTGCTTGTGAGATGAGGAGCGGGAGACGCCACAGTCGAGCTGTGACCTCCGACCTTTCCTTCAGCAGACTGGAGCTGTTAGAGTGCCTGTGGGAGGACGGAAAGCCTCAGTACAGCGAGGTAGAAATACTAATTGATCAGTCTGTGTAGCTTTGTGGCCAACTCTGTGGCTGTTTTCCCGCTACAAGATCTAACTATATAACTATATCTTCTTTTGTCCCACTGTTTCTACAAGACTATAGTTTGCCATTACCCTTTTCATTGCAAAAAGTACAATGGGTTAAGAAGGCTCCAACAGCTCAGTGTTTGGATGCTACTGTTGAGTCTGTTCTTTATCTTTCTTTATATAAGAGGTCATGAAGCCACTTTAAAAATGACCCTTTTTTGCAGCTGCTTCAGTTCCAGAAAGCTGGTTTGTTTACAGTTGGAGCAGCAGCCAGACCATGTGCACAATTACACTACAGCCTCACTGAAAAGCACCTGCGCAAGGTATGACTTTATAAACCCTTTTTTCTACTTGCAAAGTGTTGTTTAAGTAGTCTGTTTGTTCTTTCTACTAAATAAGTCATGTATTTAGTGTCTTAAAGGCTTCTTGCCTCTGTTCAACATGGCAGTGAAGAGAGTAGGAGAGAGGAGAGAGGTATTATAAGGAGTCACAGGAAACTGACCGTGCAATGCTTTTAATCACTTTTAATGATTTTACTTTGATGGCTGAATCAGGTGTATGACATCCCTCACTAAAACCTTTAGGTACCACAAGCTGGCTAAGCAATGTTCTTAAGGGGTAATAAGGCACTTTGAGCTCCTTGACGGACATTCTCAAGACATGCTTCCTGTGTGTGTGATTACAGGGTAAACAGCGGGTGGTGCGGCGGGAAAGTGTAGTGCGGGTGGAGCTGGCGGAGCTGAGTGCCGAGCTGGACCTGGATATCATCACTCGTCTGGGGAGCCTGAGCAAAGCCTTCAATCACTGTCCCACACAGACCACAGATCCAAGACTCATGCAGGTGGATGATTGCTTCTATATAATCCATCATAAAGAAACTAAATAAACATCCTTAAAAATGTAGAGCTGTTACTTAACGTAGTAGTTACTAACCAAATGAAAGCATAACCCACTTCAATGGCCTTTAGAAGAAATGCATAATAACGCATTAAATCTTTTTCCTGATTTTATTTTCCATCAGACGCAGAGCACTGAGTTCTGCTCCTCCTTCACCCTCCTCTCCCCCCACGCCGTCCTCAGACTTCGCTTCCCCATACCTGACCTGCGGCCCCTCCCTAAGCGTCGACCTCCGACCCAGAGGACAGTGCGACAGGAGACCTTGGTGTTGGAGCTGACAGAGCTGGAGATAAAGCACCAGGAGGCCCCGGACCTCCAGACTGAGCAGACTGCCCCAGGACAGCCTTGGGCTCCCTGCCTGACCCAGCTGCTCGAGGCCTCCTTCACTGACCTGCATGGTGGGAACAAACACAGTGATATCAAGCAGTCACACTGACTCAAACCAATGGCTTAGAATACTGTAGATGATGTGATTTTTTTTTTTTTTCTGTTGCACATATTTACCAGGATCATCATCATCATTCTCATGTCCCTGTGAGGGGCAGAACATAAGTCTTCTGTCAGGATAGGCACAGGCCAAAATAAACCCAGAAAAATAGAACGTCAAGTTGAAGAAGGAAAATCGAAACATCATGGTCCCTATACATTTACTTACATTTAAACAATGTTGAGAGAATACTGTTAACTGTCAAACTGTTTTATTATATGCAAAAATAACCTCTGTTCTTGGTTAATAGTGTACCCTCAGGTCTTTTTAAAGTATCTGGTACCTCACAGAGTTAGTGGAAGTAGCTTGTTGTTGAAGGTTTCCTGTTATTAACGACACACTCTTTCATTAATAGATTTCTCCCAAGAGCCTTTTAAAAAAGAAAAATATAGACGAGGATCTGAGGTGTTGTGTCTCCACAGGCTCATATGAGGGCTGGGAGGGCGGCTCTTTCCCCTGCATCAGAGTGAAGAAGAACCGTGACTCTGTGCCAAGGTGAGCGATATCATCTTTAAAAGAATCAGATGTATAATTCAAAAAAAGTCTGTCACGCAAAGTGTGAGTTACTGTTGAGTGTTATGCTGTTCTCTAATTTCTTCTTCCCTGTTGCTGTAAGCAGGTTATCAGTGCGTGTGCGTGGAGGTGAAGCTCAGGGCCCTGCAGGAGGCCTGGATGGGATTAACCTGGGTCTGATCAGGGACCTGGGGGCTGCCTTCTTTGAAAGTCACTGTGAACTCAACGTCAAAACCAGCTCTCCATTCTCCTCCAACCGCACCATGTTTGAGACTGAGGAGGTGCACTGACTCTCAGAAACAAAGGGAAGCATTTCATTCACTGGTTTTTAATAAAGATTCAGACTGAACTCGTCTCTTCACCTTCCCTGCTTCAGATGGTGATTCCAGCCGACCCAGAAGAGATGCGTCAGTTTCAGGCACAGTGTGTCGCTCAGTGTCAGTGTGCTGTGGACATCAGCCTGCCGCTGGCCTTCATCCTGCTGCCCAGCAAACAGGCCTTCCAGAGCATCTACAACAGGTACATCAGCTGGACTTTATGATAACATTATCCAGGTCTTAGATCAAATGTTCGAAATGATATTCAATCGAACGTCAAGGTGCTCAATGGCAGCCAATACAGTCAATATTTTCAGCTGGAATGGAAATAGGCCTTTTCTATTGTGATAAATCAATGATATGACCATGTAAAAATACTCAAGAAGGAGGCACGTTGTTTCAAATATACCACCTGATCCAGACTGCAGGCAGCACTAAGACTATTGTAAACCGGTGAAGTCCCTGCAAGCTCTGCTGAACAAACAATCTGATTACCATTTCTGATCCATCTCTACCATTGTTTTTAGCGTAATGTGTTATATAAGAAAACGTGTGTAAGTCAATATGTACTTTAATAAAAACTGTATATCACTAACAAACCTAAATCAGGCCAATATCTCCTAATTTATTAGCTTGGCTTCTCCTACTGTGTTCTGTTCTTTTGAAGAAAGCAAGAGGACCAAGTTAGAAAGAAAAAAGCAAAAGGTTAAGTGGTACAATATGCTGTTTATCAGGTTTTCTTTATTTTCTACCTCTTGGACTGCTCAGAGTTTTAGAAGTAGCTTGATCTTCCAGCTTTGTTCTCTTTTCATTCTTTATATCAGTCTTAAGTCCTGCAGCAGATGTTAAATTGTTTTCCCTCACCCTTACCTCTGTCCAAAAGAATTAATAATGATCTGTTGATGTGGGAGCCTCCTCCACCGTCGGCCAACAGCCCAGACCACAGCCGCCATCAGCGGGATGAGTTTCAGCTCTGCAAGTCAGCCTTTAGACTGGGTGAGTGAGTTTGACTGCTGTGATGGGAAAAACTCAAAAAGTACACGTAGATATGTTAGACATAGTATAATTGAGTTTAAAATAACATGTTTTCTTTGTCTCTTGTTCAGACTCTGATTCAGAAGAGGACGAGCCTCACTTCTATTTGGCCAGTGAATCCGATGGAAAGACACAACAGCCAGCTCCCCGTCCCAACCACAACCTCAGCCTGCTTTCCCTCACCGTGATCATCGGCAAAGGTCGCCTCCAGGCCAGAACGGACAAGAAGGTGAGCCACATGGTCGATAGCAGCAGTGATAAGTCATGTTTGCTCTGAATCATTTCTTTCAACCAGAAATAACATTTTCTTTAAAAACAAAAACAACAAAAAAACAATCATGGAATTGTAAATAGTTATGCGTGCCTTGTGCTTTTGAAACATTGATTCTAATAAGGGACAGAGTTTTTATCAGAATTAGAATCAGAGTCAGCTTTATCTGCCAGGTATGTTTAACACACAATTTAACTTTGGTAGACTGTGCTCTCTCTGTACAATGTAAACATTAAATATTAACATTTAAATAAAAATATAAACAATATGTACAACAGTAAATAAGATAATAGTGCAGTGGTGAGTAGTGCAAAAGGATGAGGATTTAATCACAATTTCAATGTTTTCCCTGCTTAGTTTTTGAGCGTTCTATTATTTGTGGTTTGTAACTGTTTGGATTACTTCTTACTGATTCAGGAGGACCAGAGTCATGGGGAAATTGTACTTGACCTGGAAGGGGGGAAGATATTTAGCGTTGCGCAGCACCAGAACGACCCCAACCTCAGCTTCCTGTGTCTGGAGAGCAGACGAGTGGAGCTCTACCATCGAGGTACCCATGGTCCTGTGGCTTTCAAACATTTAATATAACATTACATCTAGTTCCCTCTTAAGATCAAGTCTAGGTGGATTTATGTTACGTAAATAAAAATGGTAACATGCATCATGTTTTATGACGCACATACAGCCGTGGTCAAAGACACCCCCGTCCCACAGCGACTGGAGATGCCAAACTTCACTCCTCCAAAGCACTTGGACCCTACCATCTACCCAACAGAGGTGGGGGTGAGCAGTGTGAGCGGGAGGGAGGGCGAGCTACAGATGTTGTCAACAGCTATCAAAATCACGCTGGACTCCCACAGGAGTGTCAAGGTACAGTATGTCCGCCTACATTCTCAGATGTTGCATCTTGGGTAAGGTTAGAATTGGAAGCATTTGGTTTCATTTGTCCTTGTAGGAGTTCCTGGTTGCCCTCCGACTCCAAGGTGCTACGATGCGACATTACATGACACAGACTAATCACAGCTGGCATGAGCAGGTGAGAAGCACTGCAGGACACTATGAGACAGAGGTTCCCGCTCTTGCACATTCAGCATCTCCTTCTTAAAACACTTCTCTGAACTCTCACAGTTACTGGCAATGTGACTTGCATTTCCAGTCATGTATTATTTTTACATTTCTGGGCATTGCAAGTTGTTTTTCTTATTTCTTACCTTACTTGCCAAATGAAAAAAATAGTGAAGGGAAACAGCAGGATAATTTACAACTCTCTTAGATAGAATACTGATTTAAAAAACATGGTCTTGGCCTTCAAAACTGAGAAGTGTTTTTTTTCTGTCATTTTTTTTTTTTTTTAATTGGATAATTTTATTGTGTTTAAAGAGCGGGATCAGGACAGTTTAAAAGACAGACACACTCACACCTGCCTGCGTGTACAGATTTGCAAACCGTAGGTACGGATTAGCAAACAGTTGTTAAACTTGTCTTAAGTGAGTAGAACGGTTTTTATCAAGACGCCACAAAGCCATGAATGGGGGGAATCGTAGCTGCACAAAACAATAAACAGAACGGCATGTGAAGCAGACGGAACTAATGCAACTAATGCCTCTGCCTCCCTCTCTACTCTCAAACAGGGGCCACATCATTCTTTCTATCTTTCTGGTCGCCTGCAGAGTATACAGACCTGCAACTTGTAGGGCTTATGCGAGGTGCACGCAGAGACGGAGATTGATCATCTACGAGTTCACTGGTCTTAAATGATGGTTATATGGGGGGAAATATAGATGGGAAACAGCACGCTGCATGCCACACACGCCCACTCTGTAAAGTCCTTCTGTTATATGAGAATGTTATATGTAATGTAAGCCAGCAGTGGATTAGTAATGGTACAATTGGCAATCCATTGCTATTCTGAATCGTGGGTAAACTACACAGCTGTGGTTTTTACTCAACAAAAAAAAACGTCATGATACTTTGATGTTTTCTGACGACATAAATCAGAACTACCTGTGGCTTCGTCATTCTCTCATTAGCTTTAGGGAAAACGTTGTGGGGTGGCTGTGGCTCACCGGGTAGAGTCGGTCTTCTCTCAGTCTCAACCAGAAGGTTTGGTTCTATACCCAGCTACTTTTGCAACATGTCGATGTGTCCTCGGGCAAGACACTTAACCCCAAGTTGCTCCCACTGCTTTATTAGCGTTGTTTGAATATGTATGAATGGGATTAGTTACCTCTCACTTTACACAGCAACCTCTGCCATCAGTGTGTGACTGTGTCGGTGTGACATGGGGTGTAAAAGCGCTTTGAGTAGTCGGAAGACTAGAAAGGCATTACACAAGCTCGAGGCCATTTTCCATATAGGAATCATCAGATCCATTGGAAAAAAAAAATCCGGAGAGAGTTGGTGCAGACGACATGACCAGGAACACTAAACCCTCTGTGGTGGTAGCTGCTGTTAACATTAAGCATGCCTTCCCTCAAAATCAGCAGCCCTTCCAAAAACATACACTTATTTTTTCCTTTTCTTATTCCCAGAGATAATAAATCTATAACTTTGGAAGAATGATTAAACATGACAACTTACACAACCAGATAGATTTGTCCTGTTTATTATCACATGTGCTAAGAAAAGCAAACCACACATCATGCTGAAATAAAACACGGTGGATGAGTTTTAAAATGTTTGTCATTCCCTGATTTCTTCCAAACTAAGTCTGTTTGTTCGTCTCAGCTCGTCGACTTCCTGGATGTCATTGATGATCCTATCCTGGGATACACATCACCTGCCGTCATCACTGTCCTCCACACACACCTTGCTACCTGTGCTGTCGACTACAGGTCTAAATCTCAAATAATCTTTGTTAAAATAAAACAGTGCTCTTTTTTTTAAAAATTGTTTCTGACCCTTTTTTTCCTGCGTTGCTTTTCCAGACCTCTGTATCTGCCCCTGCGAATGTTGTTCACAGCCGAGTCCTTCTCCCTGTCCAGTAACATCATCGTAGACACCGCCACCTTCCACCTCAGGTACGTATCACCACCTGCTGAACACAAACATGAACCATTAAACTGAACAAACTCTGAAAGAATATCAAGTAAAAAAAATAATAATGATATCATTGTTACAGTGAACGTTTCCATTGTAGCCCTCCGTTAGTGTGACATGATTTGTTTCTTTGACGTTGTTAGATTCATCCTGGATGACTCTGCGCTCTACCTCTCTGACAAATGTGAGACTGACACCGTGGACCTGAGGAGAGGTAAGGCACATGTACTTGTGTGTGCTGTTTACACTCCCTGAATAGTTTTGCCTCTTAGTACACGAGTCTGATAATGAGTGTTGAATTTTGTGGTTTTGTAGCTCTCATGTTTCCATTTCTATCCAGCAAAACCCCCCATGTTAAAGTCACTCTGATAATGTTTCTGCGATGCAGTGTGGATGTAATGCCTAATCCTTTTTTAGTTTGGCTGTTTTTATCGGCTCTTTATTGAACCCTGTGTGTAAGATTTGGTCTTTCTCCAATCCTTTGAGTCTTGCTTCTGGGACGTTTCAGCCTCTTGAGCCAAAAACTGATGTCACATAGGGTCATGATGAGAGGAGCACAAAAACAAAGTCATGGTCATCACCTTTGTTGAGATGATAGAATGAGCTACATTAACTCGTGGGTTGTGTTTTTAATGTAAAAACTCTTCAAACTAGTCCTAGGTTCTGTGATTATTATCAGCGCTCTTATTTTGGTAACAGTTAACAAGCTGAATCCTTTTATCAGTGCTGATTCTTTTACAAATGATCAAATGTAAATCAAAAAGGCAACTTTTACTTGTTAAGAATCTTTAACATAATTTTCTCTTTTTGTAAAAGTTTTTGTTGTTGTTGTTGTTAAACATTGTGTTTCAGTCAAAGTGTTGAAGGAGGACGTCATGGTGTTAGATTAGGACCGGTGGTCATGAAGTAAACAAGGATCAAACCAGTAACCCGCTGACTAAAATAAACCTTGTGTGTCCTTGTGTCACACAGACTACGTATGTGTTTTGGACATTGACCTGCTTGAGCTGGCCATCACCACGTGGAAAGGCAGCAATACAGGAAAACTTGTGAGTACATGTCATCTCTTTGTCTACCTGTGTTTTCTTCATATTCTCTCAGTAGCCACGAAGCAGAAGAATGAGCAGCAGGAGAAAATGTAAACATCACAATTGAGTTCAATATCCCTCAGAAACCACAAAAACTTCGCCTTGCTTCACCATGATTTACTATCAGCCTTCGTACAGCAACAACATAACTTCCTCCCCCACCCCACAATTCAAAAACTAAGGTTAAATAATTGAACAGGTACTGACGGACTGAGGAAACGCTATCTTTTGGTGCAAAAAATACTTCTAAATACATAACAAATGGTGGACAATTGGCATCTTCCCAACAGTTGTTTTTTTCAGTTTTCTGAAATTTGGTTGTGAATTCAATCACTTGTATTTTTTTTTATTTGAAAACAAATGTAAACATTTTCAAATAAAAAAAAATACAAGTGATTGAATTCACAACCAAATTTCAGAAAACTGAAAAAAACGACTGTTACAAATGTAATTCAGATGACAGGTGTGTGTATTTCATGAAGAAAAATGTAAAGAAATATAAGATTGAATTGTCAAGAGTTTTTTTGGATGGATGATATTGTCCCCCTCTATTCTGACTGTCTGGTTTTAATTGAACATGCTCTCTCTGTGTCCTCCCTTTGTGCTCCAGTCTCAGCCTCTCTTTGAGCTCCGCTGTTCCAACAATGTGGTCCACCTTCATACCTGTGCAGACTCTTGCGCTGCCCTGGTCAATATGCTGCAGTATCTCGTCTCCCAGGGTGACCTGCACCCTCCACCACGACACACTTCACCCACCGAAATTGCTGGCCAGAAACTACCGGTAAATCTGGGTGTCAACTGGAACAAAATGATGTGGTGTTTTACAGCTAGATGAGTATATGAAAAACTACCTTCATAATAGTAAGTGATTTCCATAATCTTTTTTCTAATGTTTGTGAGATGTTCTGTCTTGTTAGCTGACAGAGAGTCCTGCGTGCTTGCAACCCTGCCCTCCAGCTGAAACTGCTGAGATCAACCAGTACGACCTCGCAGACGCCTTAATAGACACCGAGAAGAGTCACCGAGAGGAGAGTGTAGATCCAGGTATGTAGGAGTCTATTTTTTTTTTTCTCTGCACATCACAGCAAGATATGGTGTGATACCAGTTCATATCGTCTGTGGATTTATTTAAATGTATTAATGAATGATGAACTGTAGTTCGACCTTTGTCCTACTAGTTGCATTTGTCTTTGTCTTAGTGAGCGGAAAAAAACACATTTAATACATTAAACTTCCAGAACAATTCAGTCTTGTGTTAGAAAGGTTTGTACTGTCAATGTGTGCTCAGGAGGTTTTTATTCCACAAATCTTTCTGTGTTTTTGTTGATAAACGGACTGATGGTCTTCTTTGTGTTTACACAGATTCCCCTTCAATGCAGAGAGGCTCACCTGTCTCCGTGTACTTGTTCCCGGGTGAGGCTTCAAAGAGAGGTCCCTCCGCCCCGTTGGGGGATGACTCTGAGCTTGATAGACTGGTTGCCACGGCAAAGGAAGCACAAGTAGACATGATGTCAGAGGAAGGCTCCGAAGGCTCAACCGACAACGATGACTTTTGCATCTTGGAGGCTCCTGGCATGGGCATTCCTGTGAGTTTGCTCCTCTTTCTTCCTTTCCTGATTGAGCCAGATTTTTTTTTTAAAGTAAATCGTAAACACATTGGATTTGTTGCAGCCCAGAGACGGGGAGCCTGTTGTGACGGTGCTGTCATCAGGCCCCATCAAGGTGAAGGATAGTCACTTCTCGAGGCCCCGAGGCAGCTCTGACCTGCTCCGAGCCCCGAGCCGCTTCCCTGTTCCCCAGAGCAGGGTGGTGCTGCGGGAGATCTCTGTGGTCTGGCATCTTTACGGGGGCAAAGACTTTGGCGGCAAGCCCATGTCCATGCATGCCCAGAATGCAAACAGGTAACAAGGCCTCAAGGAGGCTCTCAAAGCACAGAAATTCAGATTCTCTCACATGTATAAACAGTCCTCATCATTATTTTCAGTTGTTTTTTTCTCTAACTCTTCTTCTTGGATGAATCTCTGTCCTTTCTTCAGAGGTCGTTCAGTCTCTGCTGGTGTCCGAGGATCTCCGTCCCGCTGCGCCGGTTCCTCTCGTCCCCAAAATTTGTGGCGCTGGGCAGGAGGCAGCGGGCGTCAACACACACTGCTGATGGAGATCCAGCTCACCAAGGTATTAATGAGGCATGTGTTTGGCCTCTGAAATGACCTCAGTAATAATGAGTGAGTTTGTCTTAACACAGATGTAAATATTTGGAAATACCGTTCCTATTTTATTGAAGCATAAAATGGATTTCCATGTCTGACACAGGTCAGTTTTATTTGCTAGGTTAAATTGACCATATATCTTATTCAGATTTGTGAGTGAAATCTCATCTTATTATTGGCTAGCAAATTCACATGGGTATTCCTCTGACGATTCAACAGGAATCTAAACTTAAATTCCCAATTCCCCTTTTTAAACGCATATCAGTTTCCTGGTAGATCTCTGTATTTCTTCTGTTTTGTCCTCCAGGTGTCCTTCCAGCATGAGTCCTACCCGGTGGTCGTAATAGGGCAGGATAGCGAGGGGTCAGTAGCCGCTGCAGTTGGAGTTTGTCCTGGTGGCGAGCAGCCCCTCTCTAGGCAGGTTTTCATCGTCCAGGAGCTTGAGGTTCGAGACCGACTGGCTTCCTCTCAACTCAACAAATTCCTCTACCTCTACACCAGCGAGAGCATGCCGCGCCGAGCCCACTCCAACATGGTGAGACGGCAGGGCTTTCCTGTTGAGAGAGGACGGAGGAGTGTCCAAACATGTGAGCTGGATTTGATACACACTTTGAGACTAAGTTGTGTTTATCTTGTGTTTTCTTATTCCAGCTGACAGTAAAGGCCCTGCAGGTGTGTCCAGAGTCTGGCCTGGGTGGTCCAGAGTGCTGCCTCCGCATCAGCCTGCTGCCACTACGACTGAACATTGACCAGGTGATTTAGAATCCCCACATTCCCCTTCAGATTAACATTCCTACCTAAAATTTTATGGTATCAAAGTGGAAATGTCAGTTGAGAGTTTGCTTTACAAAACATCCTGATTTGTCACACAAATATTTTTATCTTATTAGAAATCAAATTTAATTCATTCCATCATCCCTCCAGGTCTAATAACCTTTTTCTTTTGTCTTCTGCTCAGGATGCACTGTTTTTCCTGAAAGACTTTTTCAGTAACCTAGCTTCCTTTGTTAACCCTTACCTGCCCGTGGACCCTGCAGCTGAAGGTTAGTCTAGTCTTGGACCATTGAGTGTCAATTCTTTTGTTTCCCTTATTTGCAGCTTTTGTGGACAATGAATGTTAACGTATTTGTTTGTTTCCTCTGAAGTTAAATTAGGAGCATATGATCAAACGATGCTTTTTAAACCTGCTCCAGTATTTATTTCTCTATCCTTATGTCCACGTATCTCCAGTGAAGGCTGATCCCTCTCAGAAGGCTTCTGAGGAGGGGGAGTCTGCCGCTGGTCTGGGACCTGACCTCACAGCTTCTGTTGAAACTACCTACAGCGAGCAGAGCTCCTCCTCCGCTGACTCCACCTCCTCTTCTGAACAGCCCATCTACTTCCGGTCTGTAAACTCTAATTTACCTGGAGGCTCAGAAAAACTCTCCGAAAAAAAAAAATCACGACTTAAGTAAAGCTTCTAATTGATCATCTATAATACAATCTTCTCTATTCCACTCTGCTACTTTCAGGGAGTTTCGTTTCACCTCTGAAGTGCCTATCTGGCTGGACTATCATGGCAAACATGTCGTCATTGAACAGGTTAGTGGTCTCTCAAAACGACCAAAACAGCAAAATAAAGATATCTGAAGGGTTTCTGTTCATGTCTCTGGCTGACTGTGTTGTCACTCTCACTCTGTCCTCCCATTTCTCTCAGGGAACGTTTGCAGGTATTCTGATCGGTCTTGCTCAGTTGAACTGCTCGGAGCTGAAGCTGAAGAGGCTCTGCTGCAGACACGGGTACAAGCACACACATCATAAAAGCACAGACACATTTCTGTTTGTCTCTTATTTGTAACGTGTCACTATTCAGTGGTTTGTGACTTTTTAAGACAAGATCACTGGGTTTTTAAATTATTTTCAACTTTCTTCTGCAAATCTTCTTAGTCTGCTCGGTGTGGATAAAGTGATCCAGTACGCTGTCACAGAGTGGCTCACAGACATCAGGAAGAATCAGCTGCCTGGCATTCTGGGAGGTGTTGGTCCCATGCACTCAGTTGTCCAGCTGTGTGAGTTGACGATACTCCTAATTTAACATTGTACACAGTTTCTTTTTATTACTTACCGTACTTTATTTATCTATATTAAGCCTCATTCATTCACCATGTGTCGTGTTTCTCCAGTCCACGGGGTGAGGGATCTGTTCTGGTTGCCAATAGAGCAGTACAGAAAGGATGGTCGTATAATTCGAGGTCTCCAGAGGGGGGCAGCATCCTTTGGCACCTCCACAGCATCTGCTGCTCTGGAGCTCAGCAATAGGCTGGTGCAGGCCATACAGGTACTAAGTCTGATGGGTTTTGTATATCTTGGGTAAACAGAAGATTAAAGTTATATCTTAATGTGTACGAGAATCTTTTTCAGGAACTGATGATATCAAATCAAGCTACTCAGTAAACTCTTCTTCTGAAATATTTAAAGCCCCCTTATTTTTACCCCTTGTTGATGTCTCTCTCCTTTTTTAGGCCACAGCAGAGACTGTGTATGACATCTTGTCTCCAACTCCCCCTCTGAACCGCTTCGCCATCACTGAAGGCCGAGCCCCCTCTAGTCGGCCTCGCCGAGCCGCTCAGCCTGCAGACCTCCGAGAAGGAGTGGCAAAAGCCTACGACACCGTCAGAGAGGTTGGTTCACTCGTACTGTCTATGACTTTACATCCTTTCAGATATGAAAGAATTATTAGAATGGCGTGGATTTATCAGAAGCCTGTTTTCATGTGTGAATGTAAAATATCCTGAACCATTCAGCATTTATGTTTTCTCTGTACCACAGGGAGTGATTGACACAGCTCAGACCCTGTGCGATGTAGCATCCCGTGGCCACGAACAGAAAGGTCTGCCTGGTGCTGTGGGCGGCGTGCTGCGGCAGATCCCGCCCACTGTGGTCCGACCTTTAATCGTGGCCTCTGAAGCCACTTCCAATCTGCTTGGTGGCATGCGGAACCAGATCAAACCAGATGCCCGCAAGGAGGACTTCCTGAAATGGCGTACAGAGGAAGGCCAAGAATGATGACAGCCTTTTTATGTCTGCATGAGAGGGAGTGTGTGTGTGTGTGCGTGTGTGCACGTGCGTGTGCATGTGTGAGAATGTATTTGAGAGATAATGATTTGGGAAAGCTAAGGAAGCAAATCAACGGCTTGAATGTGTATTTGCATTTATGTATGGACTAATGAGAGTCAGTGTGCGCTCCAATGCAAAAACAAAACAAAGACTAACGACTACTGCAGTTACTGACATCCAGTGTTATATGTGTCTCATTTAACATAGACTTAAATCACCATTCAGCATTCAACTTACGCTCTCCTTAAACTTCTCCTTCTCAGTGAAATAGACTGCAGGTTCTCCTTAGAACCAACATATCACCATCTACTGAACTTATTTTCAACCCAACTAAGGGCAGGTAGAAACATCACTGCTGGGGTTTCAATGTTGGAAAGAAAAAACGCAGATTTGGGAACTTGTTGAACCATGAATTGCGCTGCTTGAACCAGTTTCTTTACTGATTGAAGTAGGGATTTCTGGCACATTGTCTCCTTTGTGTATGGTGCAGGGAAGGGAAAAACACAGAGTTAATACTTGATCGATACTTTCAGTATAAAAAGAAACTGTTTTGTGAGGCCAAAAATCTAGACTATTTTATGAACATTGGTGAAAGGGGTCAATACATTCTCACTATTTACTAACTGCAAACAGCATCACCTGAGAGGATCCTGTAGATTAATCAAAACATCCCTTTTTTTGCTGTAAGAAATTAACAAGTTATGTGACCTGAGCCTTTTTGTCTTTTGATGCTCATAGTGCAGACCTGGAGAACATTTAAATGAAGTCTCCTTTGCAAACACCCTCCAGATGTTGGCTAATGTTTTCACCTGAACTCCACAACTTAATGTCATCGGTTCAGCGAACTGTTTTTTGTTGTTTTTTTTGTGCCATAAACCTTGCAGAGTGCCCTTTTTATTTTTGGTTTGTGTTGCCTTCCTCAGTCCTGTACCCCTCCTACTACTTTTATATAGTATGCTGGCTCATATTGATCCACACCAGACTGAATAGAGACCGGATCACATGAAGCCTCTTCACTCTGTAGCACGTTGGATTCTGTCAAAGCTTCACATAGTCAGGTTGGCAATCGTAAACTTTCAGATTTCAGCGAGTAGTTCTTCTACCTGCAGCTCATTTGTGCTTCTCTTGATGAACAGTAACAGATCGGAGTGAAATAACCTGTGTCAGAAATGCGTTTTTAGTTGCCTTCCTGTTTTGTTTTTTTCAATCTTTCTCTTTTGTTTTTTATTTTGTTAAAATATAGGTATTGTCATACTCATTTTCAAAAGAAGAGTTGAGTGGATGTGAATCTGGTGACATTCGAGGATGAAAAGTAAGGGGGGGTTAAAAAAAAGTTTTACATTTTTATCTTTTTTGATTAATAAGTGTAAGGGATATGTGATTCTCTGTGTGTAAGTGAGAGTGTTTGTGTGTGCGCACATGATGCATATCTGTGAAGGTGACAGGTTGATGCTTGTTACTTGTGTGTAATTACTATTTACTATATCATAAACTGTATGAATGACCTGTATAATACAAAGGCAAGAAGTATACAAAATTAATTAAAAAAAATCAATGTCATCCATGCCTAATAGTTGTTGTTGCTTATCAACAACGGTGTTTGTCATTGTTAGTGGAGAAGTGTAATTAGTAAGTACTTTAACTTGAGTATTGTATTTCTTTGGCACTTGGGTACTTCAGTGCTGTTTCTGTTATCTTGTGCTGCATTTATAACAGCCTTATTTTAGTCTTTGTAGTTCGAAGATTAAGGTACAAGCAATTTTGTTGCTAAATTAAATAATGTGCGTGACTTAAAAGATAAAGTATATACTACTAATGAAACATTTACAATGCTACTTGAATTTCCATGTACATATAATGTAAACAACAATACGGTAACTTGTTTCCATGTCGTGGAACCAATATTCAGCGGAAAAGACATTCGGGGAAGTTTTACTGCGCAACTCTGCAATTGTACTTCCGGTCCACATGTAAACCGTTTTTGGCGTGAACGGGCACTGGACTGTAACTATCTGTAAACACTTGGTGGAAAATACGCAGTTTCAACAATCTTTCTTTATTTTAAACATCTGTAAACATGAAGCTGCTCACGCACAACATGTTGACATCTCACGTGAAAGGAGTCACTAAAGGATACCCGCTACTCATCAAGGTAAACAATACTAACTGTGAAAACACATCATTTATTATAAATACCTGTTTTATTTACTTAAACGAGACAGTCGGGTTTTTTTTACAATGCACGTTTTCATACTACAGTCGGCAGACAGAAAATCCTCATCATGTTATTTAAACCCAGCCCCGATGTGTGCTGTGGTTTTAGCACATTATTCACTGGTACTACAGTAATATATTGCTAATTGAATTTCCTCCTGATGTTTTCTTTGATAAGGCCACTGAGGTGAAGATGAATGAGGTGGAGTTTAACCCTCAGTTTGTCAGCAGGATGATTCCCAAACTGGAGTGGAGTGCGCTCATTCAGGCTGCAGAAGAGGTGAGTCTCAAATAGTGCTTCATATGTACATCTCCCTTCACAAACATTCAAACAACATCCAGTGCAAGTTAGGAACATACAGTATAACAGAGACATCAGTCAAATATCATAGGCTGTTTAGAATAACCTTTCCTTTGGCACTCATGGTTGAATAAGAAAGCCAGAGACTTTAGGGGAACTTTTTTAAAGTATAGTTCCCATACACTTATCAGAAAAACAATTTGAACATTTACAAATCTGGGAGAAAAAAGTTCCCAATTTACAAAATAAAATTATACACTTGTATCATTTAACAGTAGCTAAATATACACCAGCAAAAAATTGACTCATCAATTACAATTACCTTTAAAGATGTCAAGTTGAAGGAAAACCTTCCTGTATTTGATCTGGAACTTTTACTTTCTTTGTTTTTATTGGAAACAAGACATTAACCTGACGACAAGGAATATAATACAATATTTGCCATTTCCATGTTCACTGTTTTCGCTTCTTTACTAATAGTTGAGTATGTTGGGGTTTTTTTTGTGGTTTGCTTTGTAATTATTGTATGTGATTCTCTTATATGTTTGTTAGTCTCTTTTTGTCTTTTTGCTCCGTCCCTTTGTTTTCTTCAGCTTTTCCAGAGCCGGGTCATGTAGCAGCAGGCCAAACAATTTCCCCTTGAGTTCCCTCTCCTTTGCAACATTTTCAAGCTTGTTTTGGGGGATTCCAAAGCCTGAAAGGATAAATAATCCATCCATTGTACACAGCTCTCACTTAGATCTGACAGAGTCCTGATGGCTCAGAGCAATGGCCCAGAACCCCATATTCCAACAGTACCCCCCATATGACCCCCCCCAGAACATGATCATAAGCCTTTTGCAGGTCCAGGGTTTGGATACAGGAGGGATGGAGCCTCCTTTCCTCTACCCCTGTAAAGTTTCCCTGGGAGGCTGTGTAGTGTGATACCCCGATGGAGCACACCCCTTTACCTTTATAAAAAAAAAAAAAAAAAGGGAATCACCACCCCAGCCCCTCTAATATAATGGAAGGGTAAACACTGCTCCTGGTGAAGGACTGTAAACTCTGATGTACACAGTATTCTATAACGGTGGAGCTGTGTATTTCCTGTTTGGGTTTTTGTTCACCTACACGCTGTCTCTTTGCCAGTTACGACCTTCCAGCCTAAACATCACTGAACAGTGTATCGCTTTTCTCTCTTTAGTTGGGTCATCGACAAGACCTGCCAGGTGAGCTGGTGCCAGACTACGAGAAAGATGAAGAGTTCCTGAAGAGGGTACACAGAGTACTGTTAGAGGTGAGGTGCTCACAGTGGTTCCTTCGTTTTAAGAAATGCTTCCTGTCCAAGATCTTCATCATCTTTTGGTCTTTAAAATGTTTATGAAAGGACATGGAAGATATTATCAACTCTCCTATTTTAAACTAAATCTCCAAAACTCAAGGATATTTAGTCAGTGTTTCCCCCACCCCCGAAGGTCAAGTTAAATGAATTGTCCCTTTTTTGTAGAGATAGTGATATATTCGATATCATTTAATTTTGTGATGGAGAACGCAAAGCATTGTCCAAAGGACAAAAACATCGTCTTGGAAGAGTGAAGTCTGCCACCCTGAAAAAAATATCAAAATCAAACGATCCTTCTTAACATTGCATTATAAATATTTATAGCACATGAGGGATTTTTTAGCGTAGACACTTTAAGTGGAAAATCAGGGTGTTGCTGTTGGCAGGGTGGAGAGGGGAAAAAGCCCAGAAAGTTTAAGATAATCAACGTGAGTATCATCTATTCATTACATGATTAGGAGTCAAATAGAAAACATTACAGTCCTTTGTTAGTCCACAGCTCTGTTGATTGAGAACCACTTGTCCAAAATATGGCATCTAAGATTTTTCTCAAAAGAAACTGAGAGGCAAACGCCAAACCGCACTTACCAAAAGTTTGGCATCAAATGTGTCCTGTTTGGTTTTGCCAAAAAAAAAAAAGTAATTTATTTTGCTCTAGGATGACATCTTGTGGTGGCCTCATACCATGTTCCTCTGTCTGTGTCTGTGTCGTGCAGGTGGAAGTGATAGAGGGCTTTCTGCAGTGCCCTGAATCAGGGCGCGAGTTCCCGATCACCAGAGGAATCCCCAACATGCTGCTGAATGAAGAAGAGGCGTAGGCGGCACATCCTTGGATGAAGCTGTATGTACTCAGAGAGAGGCTGCACTCTTGTTGGCCACACTGGTAGTTCTGACATGAATGTGGCTGCAGATCGTGCAAAAATGATTTGATGAACAACAGATGGAAAAGTTCCCTGAGAGTAACCCTTGGAGGTTTAATCTGTATTTATTTTTTCTGATTGTTTCTGTTTGTTTATTTTTTCAATAAAACTATCCAGATTTCCATGACAGCCAAAATGTTGTTTCAGTCATTGCGGAAAACATGGATTCACCTATATTACAGACATGCCTAAGCTGCATGAGTTAGCGGCGAAGCTCTGAACCCCATCTCGTCCTCTCTCTGGGTTTTGGGAAAGTGCTGAGGGCCAGATGACGTGGCAGTGGCTTGTCTATATTTGGCTTTGAGGAAAAGAGGCAAAAAAAGCAGGCTAGAATTGTTTTTGAGGAAGTCTCTCTTTCTTTTTTTTTCCTTTTATGCCATCCATCACAGCATACACACACACACACACACACACGATTCCTCACTCTGACAGCCTACTGTGATCTGTGATGCCTTACGGGGGGATCTCTTTCAGAAAGGTGAAGTGAACAGAGACAAATTAAACGTGTTGCATTCATCTCAGACTGTCTCAGACACAGCAGCAGCCAGTCAAGTTGGAACAGGAGTGTTTGTTCGGCAGGCCGTGTTATCATTTATAGAACCATGCCAGGACCGAGGAGGAAGGGGGTTTGCCCTGACCAGAAGCCTTGAGGCAGCCTCAGTCTCTCCTACCTTTCCCTTCTACTTAGAGCAATTACAGGCCTGCACCCGCAACTATAATAACGGTATAATGGGATGGCAGCAAAGCAGCAATAAAAGCCACCTCTGACAGATTAACAGTCCTCTCCAAGTCCTGAGCTGTAATTAACAATGAGACCTACTGTAAGAGTAACACAGAGCAAAGAAAGGGCCTAGATTGAAAGCTAGAAAAGATAAAAAAGGGATGGGCTGAGAAGACATTTAATGAATTTAAGATCAGCCTCAAGCTATCACAATGAATGAGTCTGAACCAATCATGTCACTGAGATTCTTTGTAAAGCTGTTTGAAAATCACCGGAGAAAAATAACACATCTGATTTCGACATTTTCTATGTTATCATATTTCTATTTAAAGAATAAATCCAACATTATTTTTGTCAAAGTGATAGTTCTTGACTTTTTCTCTGTAAGATTTAAAATAAAATCAGATCCACAAGCATCTCTGAAGCTCCCTGATTAACATGTTACACATGTACCATACGATCAACATGTTAAAAAAAAAAGTATATATATATGTGTATGTATCCTTTCTGAAAGAGATCCCCCCGTAAGGCATCACAGATCACAGTAGGCTGTCAGAGTGAGGAATCGTGTGTGTGTGTGTGTATATATATATATATACACACACACACACACACACACACACACACACATACATACATAAAGAAAGCATTAAGCTACATTATGCTGTTTTGGGACCGATATACATGTTTTTGCACAACTCCTGGGTGGGACGAGTAACTTCCTGGAGCCTTTTCTGTTATCTTGGTCCATTTACACTTTGCTTTTGTCTTTTTAAACAAACCAGATGTAACTACGTAGGATTTTGCTTTCTTTAAACCAAGTTAGGCTCACTGTTTTTCAGGGTTCATGTTAAGCTAAGTAAACTTTAAGATAGCTACACATTTATTTATTTTTATCTGGAAAGCAAAAATAAAACAAAATTCTGCGAACCTTCATTTGTTACTGAGGGATGTTTACCTGCAGAGGGAGGGTGGTGCAAACATTTTTGTGGACAGCAGAAATTTCAAAGTGTGTGTGTGTGTGTGTGTGTGTGTCTGCTTTGGTGAGAGGAAGATGGCTCTTGCCTGCATAATCACACACTCCCTTTAACTTAGGTGGCAACCCGCCCCACCACCAACCTCTCTCTCATCCAATCCCTCCCCCTGCCTGCCTCCCTCTGTCTCCCTGTGCTTTTCTCAAAGAGGACCTGCAGAATAATAGAGTCACATTATGCAGCAGGTCTCAGTGTTTTTTAGCAGAGCTTTCAGCCCAGCACAGCTCAGCCTTGAGCTCATTTAAACCGAGGAACCATAATTTGCAATGAACTCCTTTTACATTTTCAGCACAAGGACTTCTTTCATACATTTTTCTGCGTCATGTATTTTTTATGACGTCTGACTTTTCCGTGTTTTGATGTTTATATGAGGGGGTTAACAGGCCCACCTTGGTTTTTCCCAACATAAATCAACAGTTTTTCCTACAGCTTAGTGTAGGCTGCTTTCTGCTTACCTATAACGCGGAATGAGAGGACCTCATTGGGCATTATTTTAAGCAGAAACTGTACTTTCTGAAGGTGGGTATGGGCCAGTTTTTCGCCTCACAGATGGGTCTTTTGGAGGTGAACGCTCGGGAGCTGAGCTGCTTTAGATGAAAGGGAAAGCTCAGGTTTTTATTTGAAGGATTTACGACATGGGCTGAGCTCCAGTGATGACTCTTTACTCATGAAAGCTGATCAATTATCCGAGAATGGATGAAGAAAGAGGGAGACGGGAGTATTTAAAGGTTAGACTTTAGTTTAATACCGTAACCTCACGCAAAAAACGCGCGCGCGCTGGAGCGAGACCTCACCGGAGTGTGAGCGCGAGACGAGTCAAAGCAGAAATACTGCCGCTAAAGTTTAAGTTTCACGGCTGAGCTACTCTGTGTGAGTAAGAGGTTTGTTATTAAGTTATTTAAACTTCGGAGATAAAATATGCGTCTTTGTGTCTGGTGTTAACATATGCGGGCGCGTGTGAGCAGTGTTATGTAATTTCTTTAGCAGTTTAATTTTAGTCAGCAGTTGTGGTTTGCCTCTTCCGCAGAAATTGGTTTTGACCAAAGTAGACTGCTCAAACTGGATATTAATTTTTTAAAGCTTGTTGTGTTTTATTAAAGAACATTCTGGATACTTTAGGCCAACCCTCAGTCTACCACTTTACGTTCACTGAGACTTGTCTTCAGTTTTAGTCCACTAGCCTTCAAGAAGGGATTTTCTCAAAAGCGGTTTAGGGAGCATCTTTTGTGCCTCTTGTCTCCTCACCGGACAATGTTGCTTCTCCGCCTCGTGCTGCTGCTCTTCCTCCTCCGGTTCTCCGGTGTGTTGCTGGTGGAGGGGCTCAACACGTGCATGTCCATCAACCTGGATAAGCAGAAGTCCCGGCGCATCGAGGCGGTCCGCGGGCAGATTCTTAGCAAGCTTCGCATCCGCAGCCCGCCAGACGAGGACGACGAGGACCCGCAGCCGAGCCCGGTGCCCCCGGAGGTTATCCTCCTCTACAACAGTACAAGGGAGCTGCTGAAGGAGCGCGCGCGTCTGGCCGAGTCTGCGTGTGAGCGCGAGAGCAGCGAGGAGGATTATTACGCCAAAGAGGTGCAGAGGATCGATATGCTGCCGCCCCGCACAGACACAAGTAAGTCCAAACCACAAGGAGAGGGGCACTCAATGTTCTATAAGTGTCACTAAAGGGGGTCATTAAACAAATGACGAAAATTATCTTTTTAAAAAAAGATTAGATTAGATTGATTAGTATTTGTGTGACTCCATCGCGCACCTCCTTAATAAAATTAAACCATTCATTTTACAAAAGTTGCAGTTAGGCTATCACGTTTTAACTTCCCTTCATAACATCATTAGAAAACTGATAGAGACGACTTTACCTCCACCACTACTAGCTCCCATCGTGTTGTGTTGAAAATATCTGGTACAATAAGTATGTAGAGGAAAGTGTTTTTTTAGAAGTTTGTGTTGCAAATGTTTCTCAAGGTAAGATTACAGAAGTGATGACAGAAAATCTACTAGTTAAGTTTAAACAAAACTTTGATTTAATTGGTCCATTTGGTTAATAGTGATTCCTTGCTGCAAAAGCCCCCTTTCGTGTCTGAGTTTGGTTGCCTGGTTTGGTGTGTAGCAGATACATTATATTTTATAAGGTTTGTGAAGTTGTTGTCAACCTGTCATATACTTACTTCTACAGTACAATACAACATAATCCACTAACATAAAATACTGCTTGTCATTCCTTATTCAAACCATATATACTTTTTGAGATATTGGTGCCAATTCCCATTCCCAGTAACTGCACTGCAGCTCCTGTAGATGTATCTCAGAGAAAAGCACACATCTCTCTGGTGCAGCTTTGTGGTGGCAATCTACCAGCTGTGGTTTGTCACAGACATCTCCCACTCATAAAAACTGAGGTTGATGGACCTTATTTAGGAGATTTAAGATTAATGAACTGGGTACTTCCTGGTGCATAATTACTGAACTGTCTGGTTTGAAGGCGATATTTAATGCTGAAGCCCCTGAATGCAACATTACCCATACATTAAACATAAGAGCAGACACATTTACTCACTACTCTTAAACCTGTAATCAAGCCTGAAGACTCATCAGCAGTAATTATGTTTGAGACAATGCATCACAGCTCTGTTTAACCAATAGTATAAATACAACTTGGCTTGTTACTGGATCATTAGTCATCCTTTCTGGGGGTTTTTGCTTCCAGATGCAGTTCAGCCAACAGCCCCCAACCCTCATTATAGAGTCGTCCACTTTGATGTCAGCGGAGTCGACCTGACCAACAGCACCCTGGTAAAAGCTGAGTTCAGAATCTTCAGAGCTCCCAACCCACAGGCCCGAGCTTCTGAGCAGAGGGTGGAGATTTTTCAGGTAAAAAACAGCATGGTAACGTCACGCCTGGTTTCTGAAGAGCAAAATCAATGAAAGAAAGAAAGAAACACATCTTATCACCCTTAAAACCCAAATATCAAATTTTTTACCAACAATGTGAGGTATATGTTAAATATAGGCATGCTTAATAATATATATGCTTGACTTAACGCGTGTCTGTGTTATGTCAGCTGCTGAAGCCCGATGAGGAGAGCACCTCCACTCAACGGTACATTGACTCTCGTACTGTTCAGCCAAAGGCAAAGGGAGCCTGGATTTCTGCGGAAGTCACTGAGACCATCAAGGACTGGGTGTCAGATCCAGGTGAGTTTCAGCAACAAAAAGCCATTTCTAATGATTGTGAACTTCATCTTCAACACTTTTCTGTCTCTTCTCCTGATCAGAGAATAATCTCGGCCTGAAGTTGGGTGTCCACTGTCCCTGCTGCACCTTCGTCCCATCCACTAACAACATTGTTCCCAACAAGAGTGAGGAGCTAGAGGCTCTCTTTGCAGGTTTGTTGTTGTTCACACTACGTACCATTGTAGCCTTGTCTGGGTTTATGTGATTTATGTGTGCAACTTTGTAAGGCACTGAGTTTACGCCAAACAAACAAGATATTCAATAGACCAAAGGTTTGAATTATGAATGAACTATAAGTGGAGTTTTTTCCTATAGTGGCCAAAGTGATGAGAAATCTTCAGTTTATTGGTTGGTAGTAAAAGTCTTCTAAAGAGCTTTAAAAGCTTTTGTGGAAAATGTATTATTGCAGCAGTTCACAAAATGTAAAATTCAATCCTTTCTGCAAGGGGCTTCCAGAATATTTTATGAAGTTTTTTGACTCTACCCTGCAGGAATAATGGAGAAACTGTTCCACATAACTATAAAACATCAGTATGTCTGTGTTTCTTCATTTAGGCTCCAAGTTACAGCACTCTTCTAAGACTTTACTCACAGCTGAGCCAAGTTTTTTTTTTTTACCACTTGGAAAAAAATGTTAACTTTTGATACCGACAAGTAGGGGCTTGTTTCCAGCTCCTCTGCTTCTATTAGCCAAGAATATACAAAAAAATGAAAATCAGACATAAACAGTCAGGCTTTCATTCCTGATTAAGGACACCAGTGTTTTAGTCATTCATTTATATCCAAGTTCTGTAAAATGTCATCAGCAGTAATCAAAGTATAATCTGTCTTTCTGCCTTTTTGGAAAATCACATTAGAGTATAAAATCCAGAGCTGCATTGGAGGAAACTTGTCAATAGAATATGTGAAGTACTAAAAGTGAACCACTGTAGTTATTCAAAGCATTTGATTATTTCGTTTTCAATCTCTTTGTCTTGTTTGCCCTTTGAAGCAATGTCTGCTTTGCAAGCTGTCATCAGGAATTGTTCCATTTTAATACAAACCTGAAGACGACAAGCTAATCTTTAAACAGTGGAAAAAAGCCATGAATCAGACATTTATCCTGTTTTTTTGGGGGGGGGTTACACTATTTTTGATAGCATGCTGAATTTCTTAAAGCGAAACAGGCATGAGCATGGGGCACCAGTGGACTAGTGGTTAGTTTGAATTCAATCTGTGACTACTTGCTCATCATTCCCCACTCTCTCTCCTTGATTTTTAACTCAACTTGCTGTCCTGCCAACAGCCTCTTGTTTATCATGATGTGTGTCAGGGAGAAACAGCGCTTGATCTTGTGGAGGGTTTTATTTTCTTTATACGTTGCAGTAGTTACATTTGTTACCCTCATCTCATTCCTTAAATGTAACTCCTGTCTTTTCCTGCTGGTTCCCCCATTTACGCAGATGTTAACTTGGCCTGCCTCCACTGGTGGCTAAAGGTGAAACTACAAGTGTAGTTTTTACCCAGTAGAGCAGAGCATGCCTGCATTGAACCGTCCTTGTGAAAAGGTTTTTATTGTGTTATGCCTCTAGCACATGCGATATGAATATCTGTTACACTTCTCTCTGTAGGTGTGGATGACGAGCAGCTCCGTCGGATCAGAAAACCTGGACAGGTCAAAGGTCAGTCAGACTTCAGCACCAAGACCCCACACCTCATCCTCACTGTGCTGCCCAGCGACAGAGTGGACAACCCCGCCAAGAAGAACCGTAAAAAGAGGGCAGCTGCCACCGACACCTCAACCTGCTCCCGGTATGCTGCTGTGTGTGTGTGTGTGTGTGTGTGTGTGGTTACTGTGTGTGTTAGTAAGAGCATTGACATTCATTACATTGTGATGGCTGCTCTTTCGCCTGTTGTAAAATTACCAAGACGCAACTATAAGCTCTTGCTCCAGAGCTAGAACATTGTCAGTATGGTAGTTTGAAATGTTTGTGTGTGTTGTGTCTCAGTGGCTCAGACCAAAGCTGCTGCCTGCGCTCGCTTTACATCGACTTCAGGCGGGACCTTAACTGGAAATGGATCCATGAGCCCAAAGGTTACAAAGCCAACTTCTGTGCAGGTAGCTGTCCGTATCTCTGGAGCGCCAACAACCACTATAACATGGTGAGCTGTGTTGTTTTGTTTTGTTTTTGTTTTTTTTTGGGGGGGGGGGGGGGGGTTAAATTAGAATTGTCACAGGGCTTTAGTAGAAGCACAGAAAACTGGGAAGCAAAAACACTTTCAAACATTTCCTAAATGTTTAAAATGTATCTCAAACATTGGTTTGGGACGTCACACTGAAAAGACAAACAAGAAGCTTTTATAGAGGAAGCAACTGAAAAGGATGCTGAAACAGGAAGCATCTTAATTTGTGATGTCAGGTGCAGATTTATTTTCAGCCTTACTATATATTTAATTGGGAGTCATCCCACAAATTGTCCATGTTTTTTTAACAGTGAAAAACAGTGGGCATAATTTAAGCCTTGCTGTCCCCCTTTCTCCCATCATGATTTCAGGACCTCTTTGCCCCACTTTTGAAATCACTGAGATTGACTAACCTCTCTTTAAAGACTAAGCGAGGAAAACATTTCTTTTTGTTTTTTACAATGTGTTTTATCTCCAAGTACGTAGCTTTTTTTTTTAAAGAAAACAATATCAAGAGGATGGATGTAGCCTAAATTTGTGAATAGTGCATAATTCTAAATAAAAGTAACAGCATCCTTAGTGTTGCCAGTAAATCTTTTTGGTTTGGACAGAATCAACTTCCAGCTTTACTTCAATGATCGGAAACTACAATCGCGGGTGACATTTGCCCTTAAATGAGTTTATAGTGCATTGTTTGTGGTGTCTAAACACCATATTTAGCTAAGACTGGTTAACCCATGCGTCATAAAAGGGCTGTCACCTCACAGAAGCCAGTTTCAGAACATACTGTGTCACTTAAAGCTGTCTGTCTTAAAGCTGATGACTGAAACTGTGGCCACACAGACTTTTAAAGAACCTCCTCATTTATTTTTATTCCTTTAAATACAGTACATATTGTTATAAAAAATATATATTATAAATGTTAATATTTTGCTGCTTTAATCCACTGCTACTGTAGCACAATAATAGGATTTCCAACATGTGTTTCCGATGGTGATAAAAATGATGTCTAATCCTGATTGGTGTGACCTGATTAAGAAGACAGAATCTGTGATATATATTTAAAACCATATTCATGTTAAGAAGCTGTTATGTCTTGAGGAGAGTTAAGGCCTTTAACTCTCCCTTATCTCTGCCCCTGCTCAGATCCTGCCCTTGTACAACAAGCTGAATCCCGAGGCCTCAGCTACCCCCTGCTGTGTTCCCCAGGACCTGGAACCCCTCACCATCATGTACTTCATCGGCCGCACGCCACGGGTTGAGCAACTCTCAAACATGGTCGTCAAATCCTGCAAATGCCGCTAGACTCAGAGGAAGAGGGGAGGGAGTCAGAGAGGAGGAGAACTATTAAAATCCAAGAACTAAACTTTAAGGAGTGGAACAAAATAACAGGACACACCTTTGTTCATTCATTATTTGCAGTCTGATCACCTTCAGAAGACTTTTCAGATGTTATATTTTTATGCTACCAGAATCAAATATCAGGTTTTGCTTCCTATTCATTACAGGCATGCAAACCCTCTTCATCTCTGGAACTTTCTGTTTGACATAGGACACTGTATATAGGACAACATGGCTGTATTAAACATGTACTGTATGTTAATGAGGGTGCTGTGCAACTGGGGCCGCATTCTATTTGAATGAAAGGGATTTTTTTATCAGGATTTTTGATTCCACATAGGTCGTATATTTCTGCGGTCGTTGGCAGCGGAGCAGGCGGGGTGTGTTTGCTTAAGGTTTGAAGGTGTTGATAGGATGGAGGCAATGTGGAAAGGTTTCACAGTCTGCCATCTTTAGAGAAAGGGAGGCAGGCAGCAGCAAAAAAAAAAGAGAGAGAGAGAGAGAGACTGTGTCCAGGCAGAGGCCGTGCCAGCTCTCTGCGGTCCCGGGCTGAAATCTGCCTGGCGTAAACAGGATGTGAAAGATTTCCAGACACCGACCCGACCACTCACGGAACGCTAGATTTAAACGCTCCCCTCATCTCTTCTGTCTCTCTCTCTTTTACTCTCTCTCTCACTCGAGGTTCTGGGATTTGCGGTGGGAGGAGAGAGGGAGAAAAGAGAGGCTTTGAAAATGAGACTTGGGATGATAGGGCTGTATTTGGAACAGCTACAACTTTGGAAAGTGGTATTTTGCAGCCTTAGCAAATTTGTAACTATTTGGGTCTGACTCAAACGTGTGGTAATCACTCTCCTGTGCTCCTTTTGTCAACGTGCATTTGTTATCTAGTTGTAAAAAAGCTGTTGACTCATTGCTTTTCCTACACCGTGATTATGTTTTTTGCCTTACCTGTCTTTCACCATCGACCTCACTGATTCACTCGCATGGTTTTCGTCTACACCCAAGTATCCACATTGACCACTTTTGATAGAACGTCTAAATGCTGAAAATAAAAATAAAAAACATCCCCAGGGATCATTTTAAATATAGGCTCTCTGGTATGCTAGTGGTTTGTGTATGTGTGTGTCTTTGTGTGAGAGTGACTGTGTGTGTGTGCTGACGAGGTCATGTGTGATAGCAAAGGAATCATTCTCTGGCTTTTATTGTGATGTTTTTTTTTTTGATGGTGACAGGGAGTGTTCTCTTGTTGACCCCGTTGACTGTTAGTTGTGGATTTATGTATTGTTTTTACAAGTCTGTGTTTGTTTCAAACCTGGCTGACAAAGTCTTATTTGAATAGGAAGCAGTCCCATCAGACAATCAGAGGCGAATGTAACAAGTTCAGTTTTTTGATTCAGTAGCTGCAAAATGCTGACTTGAAATATTGTTTTAAATAGCATGATGAAGATTTATGAAGTTTGTAACTATTTATTTTTTTTACATATCCATAATGTTGTGGTTGGGCCGAACACACATATCCAGACAAAGCTTTTGTGGTTTGGTTAAAAGTGACAGCTGCAGGTGGAGGTAAAGGAGACGGTTGGGTGAAAAGGAGTGGAGTTCAGGAGTTTTCAGGGAAAGACTTTAGTTCTGAGCGTGTGTATTTCAGAGCATGTATTTAAGGGATCTGGCTGTCTTTTTCTCTGTGCGAAAGACAAATCTGACATAAGATTGCAGACACTCTGTTGTTGTACAGTTTATTCTCCTGCCAGGAGATCCCAACCTTCTACACATACGGCTTATGACTGTGTTGTTGTTGTATGGCTTAGCATAAAACCGGCTGGATATTTTTATGTCTAACATCAAATTATAAATGACAGAGTATTTTGAAACTGTTAATTTGGTATTTGGTTTTACTTAAGTAAATCGGCAACTTTGTCATTTAAACTACTTTTTCAAACTATGACAGTCAACATAACTCCGGTGTCAAAAAAAAAAAAACCTTTACGCACCATGCTGTTTGTAATTTGTGTTTTTGTTATAACAACAGTGTAAGATGACCAATAGTCTTGGTGTATTAAACCGTCTGTTGCTCTTGAGAAAAGTTTGTTGGATTGATGTCCCTAAAGTTCCTCTTATCTCCACCTGCTGCTGTCAGCAATATTACATCCCTTTTTATTATTCCGAGCATCTTTGAATCATTTATTATGACTTAATTTTAAAGTAACTGGTGACGGTCGGTGTGTTGAGGCTTCAAGGCAGAAATCTTGTACTGTATATCTGGAAAAATGGCGCATACCAAAAAAGTAGAAAAAACAATAACTGCATGATGGGGTGACCCAACCGGCACATCATGTTTCTGTTTTTTGTTTTATTATTTCAGAAACCTGAATGTTTATTTTCCAAAAATGAGATTAATTAATGCAAGTCTGACAACACTGACGTGTTTTTGTTTTCTTTTTTTTTTTAATTCTGGCTACTGGAGCTGTTAAAATAGCTTAAAGAGATACAAACTGTTCTCCAGCCATTGCAATAAAAATGTTTTTTCTTTAAGCCACAGTGAGGATGTGAGAATGCAGCCTCACTCTGTGTGTGTGTGTGTGTGTGTGTGTGTGCGTGTGTGTGTTGTGACGGGGTCCCTGTGCTTGAGTTGTGCTGAATTTCCCTCCCCCCCTGAATAAACTAGCCCCAGCATCTGTTAGTCTTTTGCACTTAACTACCCCTTGCTATATCCAACCTCTACTTATCCCACGGTGCAGCGCCTCGTTCTGTCTCACACTGGGTCCCACTGTCCTTGGGAGGGGTAGTCTGCTGAGGATCACACACACACACACACACACACACACACACACCGAAACACACGTACACACACACCTCTTTATATAAGCCATGACTGTGGAGTATACACATAGACCCTTTAAAGACGGAAAGCCCACTGCACATACAAACATGAATTCTGCTTTTTTAGCCTCTGGATAGGAATACATGTGATTCATTCATGGCTCTGCTTCTGGGCTCACTCATCTCTCAGATACAAACCAAAAATGTAAGAGTTTTTTCTAACAGTCTTTGATTGATCTCCTCTAACTCTATGGTCAAATATAGCTGACATCACTTGTTTGGATAAGTCTTTATCCATTATAGCTGGATTCAAATTGTACTTATTTCTGGCAGTTAATTAACAGCACTCAGGGCAACAGGGCACACAAATTAAAAACAAGTTTTACAAGCAACAAAGTTGTTATGACACAGGAGATACAGATCTGTGAATGCAGCATTACTGAAGCCCATATTCCTAAAGGTACTCAAAACCTCGAGACCAGAGTCTGACTAAAGGCCTTGCTGGGACAAAACAGGAGGGAGGCCAAACCCGCAGAGCATCTGCAGTACTGTTTCTGAACAGATGAGGGCAACACTTCTATGACTTCTCATTGTGTATTAGGTTCAACTTTCTGCAATTTCAGTGGAGGCCTTATCAAACAGAAATAAATTCAAACCTCTAAAATTTAAGATCCCCCATTATGAAGCCAAACATGAAAGGAAAAAAGAGCTCTATCAAATTTAATTTCATGAAATATTGTAAATGTTGAATCTAAGATTTATATCAAATAATTGATATTAGATGATATTGAAAATGGTTGATGCTGCAGACTGATCTGTATAAGTCCTTTATTTTAGCCTTAAATCATTATTTGTCTATAAATAATAAACAATAGAAAGATAGTGAAAACATCCTCCATAGGTCTGGAGTGAGTGTGGTGTTGCTGCTAACAGAAGCACAAAAATCCCTAAATCAAAACCCTGTGTACTTTTTAGTAAGGATCTTAAACATTTTAATGAACAGGAGTTTTATCATGATTTGATTCATTTTAGCTGGAGTAGAATAGAACAGATCCCTGATGTCGAGATGGCATTGATTTTTTTTTTTTTAAAGATGGCTTTATGCACATTTTAAATAGATATGCACCTTTCAAGGACATACCGAGTTAAGGGGTCTTCTCTCATGAACTTGCAGAAACTATTCATGCACAAAGCATGGCCACCTAAGGCCAGGGCAACAGGTTCTGTCACTGATACGATAGCATTTACACAGCTAAGACACAAATGTTTGTCTTTTATCAAGAAAGCCGAATCTGAATATTTCTTGACCGACACCACAAAAAATGTAAATGATCCGAGGAGATTTTGGCAAGCTATAAAATCTCTCTCTGTCAGCAACAACTCTCAAGCTTTACCCACTTTTGCCATGAATGATTCTGTTGCTGTTCATGACAAAATGGAACGAGTGAATTGTTCCAACAAACATTTTGTTTCCTCTGGCTCCTTGTTTGACTCTGCTCACTCTGCATCTGTGAAACCCAGTGCTCATGTGTCAGTATACACCGGTCAGCCTTTCAGGTTTGTGCCCTGTTCAATGCAGGATGTTCACAAGGCCTTAAAAAAGCTGGATCCTAGGAAATCGTCAGAACCAGATTTGTTGGATCCTCACTTCTTGAAACTAGCGGCGGATTCTATATCAAAACCTCCTGCATATCTTTTTAACTTTAAGGAAATTAACTTAACTTTCTAAGGAAATTTCAAGGATATAGAAGTTTGCTTTTGTCCTCCCTTTATTGAAAAGGGGTGACCATAGTGTTTTAAATAACTATAGGCCTATCTCAGGTTGAATCTCAACTGAAGGACTTTTTACACACAAATGATGTTTTACTACCTTATCAATCAGGTTTTCGAAAAAGACATAGCACTATCACAGCTGTGCTGAAAGTGGGAAATTACTTTTCTGTTGCACATCACAAGAAACAACATTGCGCCGCCCTTTTTATTTACTTGTCTAAGGCTTTTGACACAGTTGATCATGATGAAAACGTACACTTCTGAGTTCAAGACTCTCAGAGGAAGCCGTTGCATGGTTTTCCAACTATCTTAGCAATAGGTCTTGCATTAGGTTTGATGGTCGATGCTCAGATTATGCATCTGTCCACAAGGGTGTGCCACAGGGCTCTGCATTAGCTCCACTTTTATTTATCATTTATGTAACTAATCTGGGTCAGAATGTGTCAAATGTTGCCTTACATTTCAATTCTGATGACACTATTGTATACTGCTGCATGTGCATCTCTTTCACAAGCTGTTGAACACCTGCAAAATGCTTTTGTTGTTGTTCAGGATACACTGCACGAGCTGAAACTTGTATTAAATGCAGATAAAAGATTATGTTTTTACCAATTCAAAGATCTGGTCACAATATGTACCTGGGATGTTTACATTTGATGGAAAGGAAATAGAAGTTGTAAACGCCTACAAGTACCTGGGTATTTTAATGGATGACTCCCTTAATTTTAGGCCAAATGTGCTGTACCTGGTGAAAAAGCTGAGGCTTAAATTGGGTTTTCTTTTTAGAAGCAAGTTGTGTTTTTCTTTTAATGTAAAAAAGCATCTTGTCGCTGCAACCTTTTTACCTGTCTTGGACTGTGGTGATATTGGTGGTGTTTTGTACATGCTCAGTCTCTCCATATGGTTGACACAATTACCATTTATCATTGCATTTTATTACAAACTGTAAAGTTTTGACTCACCATTGTGACTTGTACTCTCAGGCTTTATGGCCTGCTCTGGCAACCCGTAGGCTCTTACATTGTTAGACCTTATATAAGTCAATTGTTGGTCTGCTTACTCAGACCACACTCTATTTGTTTTCATCATGCAGAAAAGTACTGGACAGTGTTCTTTGGGCTCTCAGGACCTTTTTATGCTCTCTGTCCTAAAAGCTCAAACAGAAATTAGGAAAAGGGCTTTGGGGTTTTCTGCACCTTTAGTCTGGAATCTGTTGCAGAATGTCTTAAAACTAAAGGAGCTGGTGTCCTGAAATGTTTTTTCAATCTGAAATGAAAGACCTAGAAGCAGAGTCTATAAAATGCCAATGTTTTTAGCTCAACTTCTTGAACTACTGACTCTCAGATTTGAGTCATTATAATGGTCCAATTATAATGTAAAATGTAAATTGTACTTTGTCTCCCTTTGTATAATTTGTCTGCAACTTTGTTTTTTTTGCTGCTGCCTGTTCTGGCCAGGTCTCCCTTGAAAAAGAGGTTCTTAATCTCAATGGGACCAACCTTGTCAAATAAAATAGTGCCATGTGAATATCTTTCTACTTCCAGTCCTCTGTCAAAAGATGACAACATATTTGGGAGGCTGACTTTGAGTTTGGATTCATTCAGTTACTTATTTTGGCGCTGGTGGAGGGCACGATGCCATGGTAGACTCTTGTAGTACTTCCTGGTACTGAGTATGCAGTCACTTACTTTTTATCTCTGCATGAGTCAAGTTCATTCAGGACTTTCAGGGTTCAGATCTTTTTGCAAACTGACTCCCAGATTCATTTGTATATTGAAAAGGTTTCTTTAAAAGTTTAAATTGCATTGAATCGATAATTTGAACAATACAAAGATAAATACATTGATTGAAATACATCAATAAACAAAGGACTGACACTGATCGGAGGGTGAATGGGCTTTGATACGAATGCACTGTTGTTGTGGTTCAATGGGATTTTCCCCAGGGATATTTTTAACTGAGGTGATTATGCAACCACCGCCTGACACATCCTGTCGTTTGATCCATTTCCATGGCTTTAGAAGAACAGATAAAGCCATTTACAAAACGTAAACTTTAGTATTTGGCGTTTTTCCTGGATAAAAAACCTCATCTTCTCTGTTCCTCTGTTATTATTATAAGTATTGTATTTTTAGTGTTCAGAACTTACAGCCTCACCAAGCTCACTTATATCTTAGTTTTAATGTCAAAGTTGTCAAGAATCTATGGTGCTCACTGACTGACAAATAATCAGCAAAGTCATCAAAGACTTTTAATAATGATGGTTGAGTTTACAATGCAAGCATGAGTCCTTCATTTGAGAGGCCTATTTACATATGTCTTCAGCTGGACAGATAGATAAATGTAAGAATGACAAAGTGAGTCTGTCTTTTTCTTTAGTCCGGACTGAATGATCTTTGTTCTGTCTCAACCTTGTTCTTTCCACATGATAACTCCAAAGAAATGTATGACACACTTGTGACTTTTCCTCTAGCACCATCAAGAGGTTGACTTGTGTTTTAGAAGTAGAATGTCCTTTTCATTATTGATTTAATAAACATGAAATCTGGTACAGTCAGAGTGAACAAGCTCATCTAGAAACACATAGGTCTATTGTACATTGTAGACACCATGTGATGATTGATTATTGATACTTTCATTCATTTATTTTTGACAATGAAATGCCATCAAGAGGAACATCACTCTAATTATTTCATTATAAGTGTTTGAATACAGTTCATGTTGATATCCTATAATCCCATATGTTTGATGGCAAAATATGATCATTAATAGTACAGCCGAGTAGTTATCTGACCTAAGCAAATGTCTACTTAGCTTTGCCAAATCAAAAAGCTAACACAGCAACATTTGCGTGATAAATTTTGTGTTGCAAACTATGGACAAAAAAATATTCTTGATCATTAACTACATTCATTATGGAGAGTTTTGGCTCTGATACTCATGCTTTCATTTTAAGAGTCATAGCTTTGGTGTAGGTCAATCTGTTTTGTCCCCTCTTGGCCCTGCTTGCTTGGTGTGGTTACTCTCTGTGTGTGACCCGGTCAGGTCCTCAGATGGTGGCAGGTCTGAGAGAGAAGAATCTGGAGGTGGCGTGGGGGGATTTGACGGTGGCTGCATGTCAATGCTGGGCCTTTTCACTTGCACAGGGCTCAACCTGGGAGAGAGGTGCCTCCTCATGCTCTTCCTTTTGGGCTTTCGTGGCCGTCTCCTCTTCTCCTCATTGCCTGCTGACTGGACACGGTCACTCAAAGTGTCCGAGGACTCATCAATGTATGCAAGGTTCTCACCAAAGAAATCCAGCAGATGGCAGCCAGATGAGGAGGCAATGTTGAGGGGAACGGAGGGAAAAAGGATTTGATTGCTAGAGGAGGAGCGACGGGTAAAAAGAGGGGCAGGCGTGTGATGGAAGTTATTGTTTGGTACAGTTCCACTCTTCTCGGCAGGAATATCTTTGTTTTTCTCCTGAGCCACACTAGTGACTGTCGCTCTCAGTCCTTCCTCTTCATGAAGTGTACAACAGGGTTGGAACCTGTGGAGCACCATGAAGGAAGAGGAGACAGAGGAGCAGTCTGATCTGGAGTCAAAAGGAGAATCAGAACCAGAAAGTGATCCTTCCTGCATGGCTGCATCTGCTGAGTCTAGCTCTTTGGTGGAGGGGGCCACTGGGAGAGAGAATGAGCGGGCCAATGGGTGAGGAAATGACCTGCCCTCCATATGAAGACCCACAGAAGGGTCAACATTCAATCCAGGTTTTGCTCTTGGGACTGCTCCATCAGCACTGAACCTGGGCCTGGACTTCGCCACCGCCAACCTTTCAAGAGATGAATGTGGCCCCAGCTGATTCATGGAGTGAGAGAGGGCGGCCCAGCGGTTAGGTAGGTGTCCATTTTCAGATCCTCCTCGGACCCATTGTCCCAGAGTGCCCTGGGCTCCTCGACGCATGCGTCTACGCTCGCTACGTTTCCACCGCCGACGCTGCAAAAGAAATGGGTCATTAAACTCCAGAGGATTTGGGATGCGGAAGTCCATTGACATGTTCTGGGTCCAGTCTGTAGCGTGGGCCCTCAACTCCTCCATCTGAGAGAGAGAGAGAGAGAGAGAGAGAGAGACATTAGAAAATTAAATATGAGAGCCAAAACAAAATTAAACAGATCTTGATCTCTTGGTATACAATTTTATCTAATACCAGTTATCTCTCACCTCAGCTCGTGTCCTCTTAGACAGCACTCTCAGCCAGTTTCCAATCATGGTGAGGATGGAGGCAAAGTAGGCGAGACCAAACACAATCCAAAGCCACACTAGAGGCTTGAAGAGCCCTCTGCCTGTCTGACCACCACCTGGACACAAGGAGAGTTGAGGGAGGCTAAAGACAAGGTTTTAATCATCCTTCAGACAAGTGACTCACAATTGTGTTAGTGAGTTCCCTGCACCAAAATTAGAGGCAGCTTATGGATGTGTTCTTTCCATCTTTATATGCTTACATTTGGCCAACAAATACAAACTAATACAGTAGCTGACCACAGGTTTTTCTGGATAATCTTTACAGACACCACTTATATGAAGTTTGAAGAGTTAATGCAGCCGAGAGAAGTAAAAAGCTAACATTATGCTCATGCAAACTACTCCGCGGTCGGTTTATTGAGTTTATCGATCTATTCAGCAGTTTTGTCAA
Organism: Symphodus melops; assembly: GCF_947650265.1. Classification (NCBI taxonomy): domain Eukaryota; kingdom Metazoa; phylum Chordata; class Actinopteri; order Labriformes; family Labridae; genus Symphodus; species Symphodus melops. The sequence continues at coordinate 11,050,876 of NC_136699.1, read as the reverse complement.
GCTTGAAACCGTAGCTTAATAAGTCGTTTATTAACCTAATATTTGCAAGAGCACTCAAAAACAATTAGAGGCTGTACAAAGGATTACTGAGGGAGTTCACAGCGTGATGACGGTTAATGTCCCCGACAACCACTGTTCTTTCATTTAGCCACTTGTTAGCAACAGCCGTTTTAAGAACGCGTTAAAACTTTAACATTTTCAAGTGGGGGTCATAGCTAACGTAGTTTATCTCATCTGACAAAACATCAACATCTCTTAAGTTTGTGTCCAAAATCCCCATTGACATTTAGAGTTTAGAACCCATAATAAGGTAAACTGCTAACTCACTTTCGGGCTTTAGGACTAATTCCTGTGCCAGTCTATGATGACCTAAAAATGCTAGTCTAAAAAAAATATCAGCATTAAAGTTCAGCTGCAGGGTCTGTAATAAAAAGTGGAGGCAGATCATCAGGTATTCTTGTTTAAAACTTGCAAACTGAAACTGTACACTGGCCCTGAGCTGTCTTAGCATAAATGAGCTCTTACAGACTCACAGAGCAAAGGACATGCACAGCACAACTTTTTATGTGAAATCAGCTTTATAGGAAAGCAATGGGTATGCCAAAGTTACAAGCATGATAAAATCTAAATAAAAAGAAAGAAAAGAAAAGTGTCAAATCGATTTGAACGTAGTCTTCTGCCCTGCTAAGAATTGTGTGACCCACAAATTAATTAGAAGGAAAAAGAACTGCTGCTGTCTACACATGTGTGATAGGAGTAGTAGCACATATTATTGTGTTTTAGTCACCTGGTACATAGTCTCCAAAGCCTACAGTGGTAAGGGTGATAACCACAAAGTAGAGTGACTCCAGAAATGTCCATTTCTCCACTCTTTGAAACACAAATGTGGGAACTGCGAGGAAGATCAGACAGCCAACTAGGATAGACAGAACCGCTGAAATCACTCGCACAGTGGTTGACCTGACCTTACGTTTCTGAGAAAGAAATGATTGCAAATAGAGAGGCATGGGGAAAGAAATTGAATACTTCAGACTGAAAGGACATTTGAATTATCACTTATCACTCATTACTTTGGATCCAAAGGTAAGACTTTCAATCAGGCCATAACTGGTCAAGGTTTAGCACATTTGTCAGGTGAAGAGTTACAATAACTTCTTTCGTTTTAAACTGGGATTGGGAAAGGTGCAAGTCCAACTGAGTTTGGGTCCCTGGGCAGGACAGACCCTTTCTCACCAGAAAGAGGGTCTCAATTTTGGCCACAGCTTTTCGCAGCACTGTGCCCATGTGATCACCCACTCCAGCCAGCAGTATGCCAAACATAGGAATGCCCACGAGGGCATAGCACACACAGAACAACTGGCCGTACCACGTCCGAGGTGACAGGTTCCCAAAACCTGTAAAAAAACAAACAAACAAAAAAAACAGAACTGCTTAAATGCAGCCTTTCAACAGCCCATCTTCTTTAGATGATCCTCTACTTATTTAGCTCCTGTCTTATTGGCTCCCAACACACTTCCTGTCTGACTACTGGCAAGAAAATTTAAACTTGTGATCATTTGTGAGTACTGAAGCCAAAAAATAAAGCATTTCCATGAAAAGTTGGTTATTTGAAGACCAACTCTCATTAGATTGACTTTATGAAAGAAAAAGTCATTTAACAAGACTTTCTATTACACTTTCTTTGTGATAAACTGGTAGGTTGATCACTTTTTGTTAAAAGGGACTTTGATTGAACCTATTTTTGTATCTCTTATCAACTTTAATATGTTCATCAGCCATTGTAAACATAACAATTTGACAGAGAATAAGGAAAACAATATGCAGTCCATTCAATAACGAAACAAGTCCTTTAAACACTATTTTAAAAATATATACAGTATATTTATATTTAATATTATATTTCAATATTTAACCTGAGAATAGACTCTTTTTTTTTTAACCACATACATAAGTCACTTTGTGTTCTGTTCAGAGATGTCGTTTGGACTAACATGATAAATGTTTCATTAGTAGAGATGTAGAAACCCGATACGATAGACAAAATAATATAAAAAACTCTCTTAAATCCAAACTGATCCATGGTTCATCAAAGTAAAACAATTAACAAAACAAAATGTGAAAGTATTATGTACGTTTAAAATACATCTTAGATTAATTGTGAATATTGCAGGAATTCTCAGTAGTTTTCTTTAATAACTTTAATCAATATTTAACCTTTCCTATGGTCAAGTCCCCACCCACCTATGGTGGTAATGATTGTACCACAGAAGAAGAACGCAGAGGCCATGTCCCAGCGGCTGGTGAAGTTTGCAGGAAGGTTGTTCAGATCGAGGCCCAGCTCCACTGCATACGCTACATCCTGCAGGTGAGGCTTTAATCTTTATTCATTCGAAGAAAAGAAGTAACTCAAAATTGAACTTTAGCAAAAGAGCTGAGGCAATTAATAGGTTCAATTCTTTCGCTGATAATTGAGAAAAAAAATGCCTGAATGTGATGTAGTTTACACAATCAAGCAATATTTAAAAAGAGAACAAGTGAAAAATTGACTTTGCCATAATGCTATAATTTTGGACATGGAGAGCACAGTTTACCAAAGTCAAATTCCTTGTATGTTTGAGAAAATACAGTAAAACTAAAACTGATTGTGATACACAATAAAAATGTATATGTGATTATATGGAAGATGATTTAGTTTATAGCTTGCCTTAAATAGAAGTGTGTGTTTAGTGTGTTTTGTAAAAGTTAAAAAAAAATAGCAGAAACAGAGTAACAACAGTGTGTGTGTTTATGTAATCAGAGTTTAGTGTGTCCAATAATACCTTCACAAGGTCGTGGAACTGCAGCTCGGTGACACATGATTTATTCTCCAGGAAGGTTTGTTTGGTACCCAGCAACTTCTTGTATGCCAAATCCTCATCTGGGGCCTCCAGGGTGCGGAAAACAAGTGCACCCATCACCAGGTACAGCATGACCCCAGTCAGCAGGGCAAAGAGGGTGGTGCCCCGCATTTTCTTCCACTCTACCCCCCCACCCCTCCAGGGTTAGGGGTCAGAGCTCAGAGGCCAGGATCTGTAGGGGCTCTCAGCCAGGATACACAGCGACACAGCTGGTGGTAAACAGGAAGTTCCTTTGGAGAGGCACTGTATGTGTGAACACACACATTTAAACCAGCAACACAAGTGTTCTTGGAAGACTGACAAACATTAAAGCCATTATTTATACACGTGTGCGTCATAACTAAAGAGACGGTCACTGACAGGAAAAGTGAGAAGTGAAGAGCAGACATGAAGTTAAAAATGATACATTCAATAATATTTCCTTTTATAAAAGGACTTCAAACTGCTGCAGAACTATAACAGGTCTTAAAATGAATGTTACATCTATCAGGTTGTACATTATGAATTTGTTTTCGTTCACCCTGTCTATGCAGTTGTAAATAGAGCCCATGTGATGCAACTCCAATATGGGGGAGAAACTCCAAGGCCCTCATGTAGAGCAATAAAGCATCAAATGTCATTGATGTGGCTTTCATAAATGAGTGCCTTCTAAAGTGAAATTATTCTCTTGCTCATTAAATGCATTTTGGCATTAACAAGGACTGTTGGTTTGTCTACAGGCTTAAACGCCTGAAGACAAAAAGGCGTTCATGGTTCTGCTATCGATTGTACAGTGCGGTCTTAGTTTAAGAAGGCCCACTAAAATGAGCTGCGGACCAATAAAAAGCCATCGACAGGAAATACCAATGCACTCTTGATTAATCACGAAAACGTTTTAGGCTATCTTAACTTCGTCAACTGGGTTTATAAAAAAGCCCTTGGCCATAAACCTGCTGCTGTCCTGCTTTGTGTTTTAAAAACCTACCGTTCACTTAAATTGGCTAATTTTAGAGAATTCTAGGGAAATGTCTGAAAATAAGAAGTTCAAATTGAAGCAGCAGAAACATAGGCACTCCTCCTTTGTATGCCTCAAGCTGAACAATGTAAAATTTCTAAAACACTGAAGTGGGTTGGCCATCCTCAATTCGTTAACTAAACATTGAATACCACTTACGGGGGAGTAGGTGTGGCTCATGTACCCTTGAAAACACATTGACATGTATGTTGACTTGTGTGCTGTCATCATCATGGAAGACATTTAAATAAGTTTACTGGACTCAAGGAACAGAGGTAGTGCTCAAACTAAGATTCATATTGAAAATGTGCAACATAAAGACTTTGCTAATCTGGGGGGAAAGGTAGCTGTGTTGGTGGCTACATTTACAACAAGAGCTGCATCATTAACATCAAAGTAATGAGAAAAAGAAAGGTCAGTGTGTTGAGAAGTCCATCCAATGTGATCACAGGAACATTGTATTGAAAGGAACTATTTACTCACTCTTACTTCATGTGGTTATTTCATGTGGTTTCTTTCCTGATGGATATAGAACTTTTTATGGCAAGATAATAAAGTCCGTACCTCAGGTCACTGATGTCAGGAGCTCATCCCATGTCAAAGCTTGCCACATCAGATGACAAAGAAATCTTCCCTCATCTTCATCATCGTGCTCTTTTCTCTTTGAGGTCTCTCCGATGTGTCGTCAGCATTCTCCTTCAAGCAGGCACACACTTATTAACTACTTGTAATGGTAGTTAAGGGCATGCAGAAACAGAACAGCTTAATTTGGTACGTTTCCCTGTTTCTCCCTCTGATGAAGGAGGGCGTGTGTGGCTTTAAAAATGTATTCACTTGGAGAGAGTTTGTCATAATAACCAGAGACAGACTGACACACAACAGGCCACGCTGCCAGTGCTCTGACATACTAATACCTGCTAAACCTCTAAACATACACTTGGACATTCACGAAAACATGCTTATTTCTTATCTTCATTCAACTCTTAGTGTTCTTTGCACCCTACAGTATGTACCTTTGAGATGGACATAAACACACACAATGTATTCAGGAGAAATGTCCCGGTTCATGTGCCCTGACAATGTTCTGAGATTTCCCAGGTCGACTGTTTGCAGTCTGCGCTAATGGACTGTTAGCTTTGGTTTGTTTTGCTCTCTGCCCCTGGCTTCAACACGACATATGCTATTAGTTATCACAGTCTAAACCCGTGCTGGCATATTTTGCTATTTTGCTAAGATATGGAGTGAGTGGGGGGCTGGAGAGGGACGATGACCTAATCTAAAGTCAAACAGTGGGGCAGGTGGGGAAATAAATTGTGTGGTGAGCTGTTTAAAAAGAGGCATGAACATAAGCTATTCCGATAAGACCAATCTGAGCAGGACAACAAAGGTGTTGTTAAATGTTCCTCTCAACAGGATTTATTGCTTATGTAACATTCATGTTTTGACCCTATTTAGCCATTTCATAAATGCATACTCAAGTTATGCTAAATCTCATTAAAAACATTTGCCAATTGGCATGAGTTACATTGACACTATTCAATATGTATAGAAACGTTAAACCTCCAGAATCACTGAGAATGAACTTCACAATATCATCAGCGGCAGTTAAATATATATAAGTAGAATAAATAAAAGCACAGAAGTCTAGCTAGTGTTAAAAACCCCTCACTGAATTTTATTGTCTGTGTTTTTACTTCCTAAGAAAAACAAAAAGAAGCCTGTTTGTGAACTGTGTACAGCCGCCAGAGAGGCTGTTTCTATTTCCACACTTAATCTCTGCGGACAAACCTCCAGAGATGGATGATCATCTTGAGACGCCAGCATAGTATCTACTGAAAAATGCACAGTACCCACAAAACAAATAAAGCTCTCTTAGATGTAACTATCCCCCAAAGTATTTTCCTTTTTTTCCCAGTTAGCTAGCTTTGACGTCAGAAGATCACAGGTTACAACTCATGCTCTGGGAAAGATTTGTACTAAAAAATGGCGACACAAGGAGCGTTTGAAACTTGTTTACATTTTTCTTTAAACAAAACAAAAGAACTAATCAAATACAACAACTGAGATATATAAAGAGAGGTTGATATAAAGTGTGATCATTTCTTTTGAAATCAGTCTTGAAACCTGCTGTTAAAACAATTATTTTGTGAAAAGACAAGAGAAGCCACTTGCCCGTTGCTGAAACCATAAAATGAAATGTTCTTTTCATCTCGTTAAAAAATATATTTTTGAACATCTTACCTTATTGTGGGAATAAATGTTGCTATCCAAGTTGGTCTGCTGAAGCATGTGCGGCAACTCTCTCACCATTCAACTCACTGGGAGGAACTCTGTTTGTGTGTGTGCGTGTGTGTGTGTGTGTGTGTGTGTGTGTTGTGAAAGTACATGTGTGCTTTCTCCTTGGAAGGTGTTTCCCCCCTTCTCGTGACCCTAGATCATTGTGACAAAGGAGAGATGATGATAGGAGAAGGAGGAGGATGAAGAGAAGGAGGAGCATCAGAGTTTATAGAGTGTGATGAAGTAGCGCCACAGCAGAGGAACGAGAGAGGACCCGGAGTATCCTGAGCTGCACGTGTGTGTGTGTGTGTGTGTGTGTGGGGGGGGGAGTTATACTCTTTAAATCTGCACCTCTCCAACATCTCTTTTGGGGAAGTAAAAGAGACACTTGTTTCTTCAAAGTAAGAGTTATGATCCACTTCATTTTTCTGTGCTTGAGGAGAATTTGACTTTTAATATAAAACAGACTCCAAAGTTGGAGAGCCAACTCTTCCATCTCCTCTTTAATTCTTTGATCCACGTCCCCTCCTTTAAAACTTTCATTCTTTCTCACCTCTGTGTCCATAACCAAGAAGCAAAGGTAGAGGACTTACTTAATACTCTGGACTCTGAGGAGCCAACCACTCACTTAGAAATCTTTGAGACATTATAGAACAATGACAGAAAGAAAGGATCCAACTTCAAGATGCATCTATCAAAAAGAATGACAACAGGTGAATGAAAAGCAAGCCTTTTATTCAAGACTCAAACACACAAACAAAAATTACATCAAAGTTACAAAAACACAGCAACCAAAACTTGTGAGCTCAGCCTGCTCGGAGTCCAACAATTCCTCCTCACTGAAAAAAACTACATATCCCAGAGTTTTAAAAAAAAGCAACTGGAAGGTAGGGGAAAGTGTGTGCATGTTTGAGGGTGCTTCAAGTGTTAGACAAACAACAATGATTCAATGATGGCATCAAGTCAGGAAAGGAACAGTGTACACAGTTCTGACAGAGAAACTACATAGAGTGTAAACTAAAATATTTCTAGTAAGGTTTAAAGGATTAGTTCCCATTTAACATCCGTTTATCTGTTTAAAATAATATACCAATGTCAATGCCTACAGAAAAATAATGTTTAAATTAAATCTCACTTCAAGCATTTTAGCAGTTGTGCAATATCAATGTTAGTCTTGTCCTTTGTACTGGCTGCTTAATATGATTAAGGGTTGATTATACAAGTTTCTTCTTTTAGCATGCTAAGCTTGTTAAATAATACAAGTCATCGAGCCATGAAACCAAGTGTTTGTTAGAGAAGTTTTATGAAGCTTTTATAAAACTCTGTTAGGATGTCTTTGCAGCATAGACGAGAGATTCAGCAACAACGGCTTTTTTATTTTAACGTGTATTTATGAAAGTGAGCACTGATTTCAGACAGACTGAAACAATGTGAACACATCCTTTTACTGAGTGATCAAACCTTGACTCCTAGCAAATAGTAAATCCAAACTTTACATCGGCTACAAATTATCTACAAAATCTACATTCTGCATACATGTGGGCTACTGCTGTCCATGGCACAGTAATAAATAAATTATATCTGATCAAATACAAAATGCAAACTGAACGTAGGCGCTCACACAATAAAGCTTCAGGTGTTTACTTTTTAGAAAATTCATGGCAGAGCTAACCACCGAGTGCTCATTAGTGTAAGACAGAGAAGCAAAGCAGCAGAAGGAGGAGAGAGGAGTCCAGTGTCTTTCACCATACATGGAGCGGAAACCAGCAGCTGAGTCATAGACGTGCTCTCTCTTCTTTCCCTCTCTCTCTCTCTTACACACAAGCACACATATATACAAACAGTAACATCCAGATGAGGACACGCATGTTCATCTTCATAGCTAATGTTTCGCACATGCTCACTATGCTTTCACGCAACTCCTGTCAACACCTGGCTGCCTGTTGTAACACTTTCAATCGTCTATAAATAATCCACCGCAAAAATAATCAACAGAAGAAAAAAGATGACATTCTCACAACAGGCCTCAGCCTTTAGGAAAATAAATCAGATTTATGTTGAAAAGCACTTGCTTAGAAAATCTTCAACTAGGCACTGTTTCTCTCCATGCAGACAGAGTTCATTCAGAGTTACAAAAAAACTAAACAGTCCCTTTGGAAAAATGTTTGTCATCTTCAAGAAACTTCACTAAATCACTAGGTCTGTGTCTAAATATTCAGGTGGTTGTAAAGAGGCAGCATTGTAATGGAAGTGAAGGTCTCCACACTGCAATTAGAGGACAAACTACTGACCATGAAGACATTTCAGATCCACAGAGGAGGCGCTTGTTCTGCCGGTGTGCGACGCAAACAGAAGTCCATTTGTGCTTCAGTTTGCTGAGGACGAGAGAGTCTCTGCTCAGCAGCTGTCATCCATCACTGGAAGGAAACAAAACATGCAAATGTCAAACTGGATGTAATGCAGGATAAAAGAACATTTCTTCATTTAGAAAACAAAAAATACATTCCGTTACGTTCCCATAACTTTTTGGAGCCATGTCTTTAAAGCAATATTACGGATGTTGTTTTTTAAAGTAATAATTGCAGAAATCCAAAAGCCAAGAAATCCTAAATATTTAAAAAGCTAAATAAAATTGTTTCGAAATGTATTGATGTTAAGTGTATAATTTTTGGAAAAACTTGTTTTAATTTTACATTAAAATTGAATGATTTTTGATCCATCTGATTGCTTTTATAAGTGCTTCCTTTATGTGACTTAAAAAAAGAGTTCATCAATTTGTGGGCGGTTACCTGGAGCTGTATTTTAATCCGTCTCTTCTGCCTGCCCCGGCTCTTTTTGAGGGGCAGGTACGACCGTTGTCCCTAATAAACCTCTTCTCACAATGTAGGGACATGATGGACCGCTGGGGATGTCAGCAAAACCTGCAGGACAAAAGATGGGGAGGCAGAGTGAAACAGGACGACAAAGGTCCGAGTGTGAAAGCTTGAAAATATAAAGCACATGAAGTGAGGACGCACTGAGAGAAAACAACACAAAGAAAAGGAGCGTGTGTTTTGTGTATATAACAGAGTCACAAAGTCACAGCCTAAAGCTGAGACACTTACCTTTCATGACGACTTCAGGCAATCCATAGGGTTCATACTCAGTGTCGTCGAAGGCGGCAGACAGCTGCGTCCTGTTTCTGCGGATTCTTTCAGCCAAGCGAGCTGGGTCAGCCGGTATGGGGAAGGAACCTGAAAAGAACATTTGCTCTCTAACCTCGAGCCCTTTGGACAGCGTCACAGGAGAGACAGGGGGAGATTCCACTAAATCTTCTTTTTCTTCCTCCTTCTCATCAGTCTGTGTGTATGCACAGTCTGATGCCACTGGAGCGTTGCGGGGACAGAAACTGTCCTCCGTTTGACTGCTGACGCTCTTCGTGTCTTTCCTAAAACATCTGTCAGAAGAATCATTGCTGGTGTTTTTTTCATTGTTTGCACCGGAATTCTCAAAATTCCTCAAACAACACTCAGAAGTTTTGGTCTGATTCGGTCCTGAGACTTTGTGGAAATCTTTGGTGACTTGTCGTTGACTTGTATTCTCGGATGAAATGTGGAAAACTTGAAAGTCTTTCTTCTCTTTGTGTTGGGTTTGACAGGGATTTGATTGATGTAAGACATTGACGTCCAGGTTTTCTTTTTCAGTTTCCTAAGAAAAACAAAACAGCAATTAAGGCCCAGTCCTATATGTGAACAATGTAGAAAGTGAATGATCAGAAATACTTCAGGACATTATATGATTTGAGAACAAACACACAACCTTAAATACTTTTGCTAACAGAAAGATGCACAGGTAAAGCAATATGGTAACACTTATTTCCTCATAAATGGACAGAACATTTCTTTGTTCATCTAAAGTATCTATCATTATTCATTTTATCCTTTTAAAATTGATGACGGTCAGTCATGATTGTCGCTACATATATTTTCTCTAAAAGTAGCACCAACGCACACAGTCAGAGGAGATGTTCCAGTAAATTCTTCACAAGTATATGAACCTGTAAATGAAAGGTTGAGTCAGTAGCTTTGTCCAATAAAAAATATATATATCACGTATCTAAAAGTGATGCTGCTCAATGGTCACTTTGTGTGGTGTGGTGAAGACTGTCTGCAGAGGCCCTGTCCTCTCTGGACTGTGGTTGACTCCGGGTGGGGAGTGGATTCGTTTCCCCCAGGCCAATGAGAGCAGGCAGGTGAGTTTGGAAGTGCAAAAAACAGTGATTGGATGCCAATCAAACTGGCGACTACTGCTGAGGTGGACACAGCGGCACAGAAGAGAAAACATAATCATAGGAAGATACAGTTTGTTCCAGAAAAAAGGGTGAAGCTTGGCTTGTCTTCCATCCTCAGACTCAGAGGTGGTCTGCTTTTTATTGGACAGGCAGGTGGCAAACATCAGCGGTGAGCGTGTGCTGGCTTGCTCCATCATAACAAATGAAATATTCTCAGGTAGCTTGTAGTGAAGGTACAAACAGTAAATGTGCACACTAACCCTGAAGTGTGCTTCAGGTGATGATGAGTCCAGATAGAGGGCCTCATCTAAATGTTGTGTTTAGAAGCTGCCACAAACATTGCTGCAGACTCTGCCTTTAAGTTTCACTTTCTTCAAACCCATGTAAATCTTCTGCATTCACAAAGAATGAACGGATTTACCTTCAAATGAAACCCTTAAACAAAGGTAATGGACTAATATTTAAGTATATCAAAGAATTACCTTGTCGACCTGCTGGTTCTCCTGAAGCGCTGCAGTCTTTTTCAAGGGATGGACACTCTTTGGTTCAGGCAGGTTGCTGTGCTGCAGTCTTCAGGTAAAATACAAGAGAAGTTCATTGAGAGAAAACAGAATCCATATTAGAACATATATTTAAATCTTTAAAAACATACACTTCAATATTTGGCTTTAACACAACAGGAGTGCATGAGAATATAAGTTGTAGCAGTTTTCGTCATATTTCTCATTACTCTTTTCAATGTGTTACCTGGAAAACAACATGCGGCCCTGCAGTTTGTTGGAAGTACAAGAGAGGTGTAACTCATCTCCTCGGATCACTGTCACATTACAGAGGTTCTCCTGAACCTTTGCCTGGTTCTGGGTGAGCCCGTCAGTCTGCTGCTGGTTTGACTGGTTGTCTTGGTTGGGAACATCAAAAGTGGGGGCTGATTGAGAGGCCAGTCTCCATACAGCCAGCTCTTCTGCCTGCTGCTGAGTCTCCTCAGAGAGTGTGTGTAGCTTCATGTGCAGCTCCACCACCTGGACAGGAATGGAAAGACAACACAAACTTTTAAAAACAAAAGGTCACTTCAGAAAACCACCAAAAATAAATACAAGTAAATCCTCGGACATTAAAAAAAAGCTGTTTTTTCTGCTTTTTAATTTTGTATACATAATCAAATACAAAGTATGCTTATTGTATTCTGTTTCCCAGCAGAGAACCAGCTTCTCCTTTAAGTTACTCATCTAAGATAAACACGGCCGTGGTCAATTGTCACCTGTTGCTGAAGATGGACGATCTGAATCTCAGATTCTGCCTCCAGATCTTTTTCCACTTTCACAGTCCTCTTGGCTTCTCTCTCCGAATCTCCACCTCCATCTTCTCTCCTCTTCATGTTCTGAAGCATTTGACCCTGTTCCTTTGCGTTGATGTCAACAAACAGACTAGGAGCTTTCTGCTCCACCAAGCCGGGCACAGCAGTATTTCCTGTGGTCAGGCTTTGTAAAGCTGAGGTGTTGAAGCCCTCTAGTCTCTCTTTCAGCAGTGTATTCTCCTGTTTCAGAGCACAAAGCTCATCAGCCATGTCTGCTGTTCCTCCAGCTTGACTATGCACAGTTTCTCCTATCACACACTGAGTTTTCTCTGAGAGTGCCGAGTCTGGATGATGATGCTCCTGTGACCAGAGCTCTGTATTTGTACTTAAAGTTGTTGGTCTTTTAGCATCAGATGTCAAAACTACTGATCGACAGACATCTCTCTGTTCATGAAATTCAGCTTCCACCAGTGAGTTTGGAGTAAGGAGGTCGGCAGCAAACTCTTTTTCCTGCTTTGGCTGGAGTCTGGAAGTGTCCACTGAGAGCTCATAAGGAGTCTCTTGTAATTGTTTCTCATCCTCTTTGACAGTCAACTCCTTTCTTCTGTCCTGCTCCTCTCCCTTTATTTTGGCATTTAGTGCTATTAGCTCTTTCTTGTGGCGCTGCAGTTCATCTCCCTGGCTTTGGAGGACGCTCTCCTTCTCCTGCAGTTCAGCTAAAAGGCCAGAGATGTGCAGACTCTGCTTCTCAAAGGCCATGGTCAGCTGCTGGGTCTGACGTGTCACCTAAAAGAAGGATAAATGGAAGATTATAGGGGTAAAGATCATGTGGAGAGAGAGGGATAATAAACCAGAGTGGCCGAATAAAAAAACTGTGTCAAGCTAAGGTAGGCTCAGGTTTAAGTTTTGACAGGATATGTGCTTCCTCTTACTAAGGGATTTTTTCCGTATCTGTGACAATCTCAATTTAAAATTTAAAAACCTTCACGGACAAATTCAGAAGTGTCAGGTTTTTGATTGATGCACATTAAATAATTCGAGTCACTTGTAAAGTCTAAATGACACAGAAATCTTTCACTGGTTTCCAGTTTGAATGCAGTTTTTTTTTTCAATCAAGGACTTACCTATTTAGAAGTATAGAAAACATATTTACAAGGTTTTTTAATCCATCAGATAAATGTATTAAAGATGTTCATGTAGCTATATGGTCTGGTGTCATTTCTCACTGCTCACTGGTTTCCCAGAAAACAATGAAATGAGTGACGTTGGCACTTACCCATTTACTTTAGCTATGTGTTTTTATGTTAGTGACTTACTTTCCTGCATTTTTGTATGACTGTCGTTGCAAACATTAAACCCTCATCCCTCTCTCTGAGTGTCAAACTTCTGAAGAAACATCTACAGACAAATATGGGTATGTTTATTAAACCTTTTTTCCAGTCATTTCAATTCAAATTAAACCAGAATATTATACTTCGATACAGCAAATACCAAGTATCATGGTCAGTAAATGTTTGGTAGAAGCACTGAAGAGCTCACATGAATGTAATTACTCATAGAATGTAAGTGTTGTTTTGATCAGGACTGGAAATACTCGGACATAAATCTGCTCTGGTAATTTGACAACAGGCTATCCAAGTAATGTGATTTATTATGTATGTTTTTTTAAATCTTGTCAAAATCAATCATTGTGCTGAGGGCCTGACAAAACTTGTTGTGAGTCCCCCGTTATTTACCTGGCTCTGCAGGGCCTCCAGTTTAACCTGGTATTGGTTTGAACGCTCCTTCTCCTTTGCGTTCTCCTTCTGCAGCCGCTCCACTTCTTTTTCCAAATCGGAGGAGGCATGCTCATCCTGCTGCGTGATTCTGATGGTGTCCCCCGAGCCCATACAACATGTTTGGCCTTTATCTGACAGAGGTGGATTCTGAGGAGTTATCAGTGATGGCTCCTCCTGGATGAGCTCTGCTGTGGCCTGAGATACAAGCATGTTGTGTTGGTTGGTTGACTGGCAGAAGAGGAGGTGCTGCACGGGTGAAGGGAGGAGATTGTTGTCACAGCCAATCATGTTGGAGTTGAGCTCATCATTATGTAATGTAAGGTACGTCAGAGGGCTGTTGGCAACTGAGAGTTTCTCCTTCTCCATCAAGTCTTCATTTCTGCAGCGCTTCATTTCTTCCAATTCAGCATTGAGCTCTCCTAGTTTCTTGTTCAGTTCCTTATTTTCCTCTTTGTCTGCGTTTGTTGTTTGGTTCCTCCCCTCCTCCTCTCTCATTCTCTCTTCTTGCTCTAAAGCCAGCTGAGCTTTCACTTCTGCTAGTTGTTTCTTTAACTGGATATTAAGCTCTATCATTTCACTCTCCCTGTCTATTAACTCTTCCTTTCTCTCCTCTTCCTGCTCCACTCTCTCCATTTTTTCCCTCAGCTTATTTTTTCTATTCATCTCCGCCTCCAAAGTAGCCATGGCCTTCCTCAACCTCTCGGTCTCAGCCCTCTCACTCTCCAGCTGTGCCCTCCATCCCTTGTCCTGTTCCTCCTTCTCCACCGACTGGCTGGCATGTTTGCGGCTTAGCTGTTTGAGCCGAGTCCTAGCTTCTGCCTCAGTCCGTCGTTGGGCTTCAAGGTCCTCGAGGCGTTTTTGTAGCTCTTCACGAGCATCGTTCAGCTCCGAGCGCAGCGCTGCATTCTCCTTTTTCAGATCCACAGACGTATTTTCTTGCTCAGACTTTGTAAAAGCTGCCTTTTCAGCAGAAAGTCTCAAACTGCTGTCATTAACTTCCATAGATATGTTGGTGTTATTGGTAGGCGAAACTGCAGTCTTGTATTCATTTCTACTCTTGCTCTCCTCCCCAGTGCTGTTATTTCCCCCTCTTTGTAAACACTCAGAGTCTTGGGAGATGTGTTCTGAGTCGATGCCTTCTCCTGGCTCTCTGTCAGAGGGGTAGGATGCTTTAATCTCTGCCCTTCTCTTATCCATGTCCTCTTTCCTCTTCCACTCGGCTGGGTTTGCAGTGCTGTGCTCCTTGATTTGAGTTGACGGTGGAGAAGGAAGAGAGTAAGAAGAGGAGAAACTCTGTCCAACAGGACCTAACTGGACAGACTGAAGAAGGGCTGCAGAGGCAGCTTTTTTCTCTGAAAAAAAGGACATAAAACAGCAGATTCAAGCATTTTGTTTCACTACAGACAACACATGCATGAAGAAATATGCACACTCTTCATGAAAACATGCATTTTGAATGAAATTTATTGTCCAGCAGGAGGCAGCACTGAGAAAAGAAACTTCTCCTTTAGGAGGCCTGTACTGTCCATCATACATGAACTGGACAGTAACTTCCACATTAGGGCTGATCAATTTTAATAATTGATATCCATCTTCTCTTATTAAATGTGCATGAATTAATCAAAAGGGTGTGTCAATCACAAGGAGCTACTGAGGACAATCATTCTGTTTTGACAAGTGTATGCTTAACTGTGTTGTTTTTTCAGCAAGATACTAAATAACTACTCGTGACCTCTGACTTCCTGTCGAAGAAGGAAAGAGAACATCCCTTAACAAGAAGTCTTGTTTAAAAACATATTGCATAAGCTTCACAATTCTTTGTACACATCCCATTACAAACACATCCCATGGATTCTCTCTCCTCACCTTGCAGCTCTTTCAGAAGAAGAAGGGTGTCGGCTTGCTCCTCTGCCAGTCTCCTCCCCTTCTCCTCCAGAGCTCTCTCTCTTTTCCTGCTCTGCTCCAGACTCACTGCCACACCCTCTGCCTCGTGTCGTGCTTCCTAAAACGAGGTTAAAAATTGCAAATGAGGAGGATGAATCCAGTCAAATTGTCAGATCAGCTGGCATAATCAGTTCCCTGTTGATATCTACAGTATATCAGTGGTATGCTTTGAGACAGATTTAGATTGGTTTGTCTCGTCATTTGACCCTCCACACAGAGTCCCAGTAAGAATGAACCACAGACAAATAAACACACAGAGGCTGTAGTATTGCAGATGTTACAGAGGTAAGCTTTTAATGAACTACAGAGTGGAACACCTGTGCTTCCAATGTATAGTCTATGTGAGTTTGTGTTTAATAGCTGGGCCTTTTTTTAAACATTTAACCCCTGGACGCCTGAATTTGTTTCCAAGTATTAAAACATTTATTTTACATGTGTTTCTGCTTTCAAGTAGCTAAAATAAGTTGAGAACGTTTATTTGAAAATAGCACATAAATAGATATTACATAAAAATACCACATACGTAGCAAACGGATGTTGTTCTGTCTCTGACTGGTCCTATGACAATCTAATGCTTGCAAAAGGTTCCTAGGTGTGTATTGAAAGTGCATCAACCAGCAGTGGAGGAATACGGACGCCTTTTGGACTGCATTTGGAGCGGAAGCGGTTTGATGCAAATTGGCAACAAGGCGTCAAGGGGTTAAACCCATTTTTATTAAAACATAATGCAGCTGGATGACTGAACAAGCCAAAATTAATTCATTATTTATTGACACTGTATTATCAATATCTTGGACTGGCATATGGCACATTAAGATGCTGTTAAAAATGTATGGAGGTCTTTTTATACTTGCAGCTCAACCTATGAATAATTGACACACTCAGACTCAGGACCATCACTATCATGAGTGATTCTCTGTTTTCAGTATGTGCGTGTGTGTGTGTGTGTGCGCGTGTGTGCGTGCGTGCGTGTGTGTGTACGTGCGTGTGTGTGTGTGTGTACCATCAGTTTGGCTTGTATCTGAGCCTCTCTCTTTTGGCTCTCCTGCAGCTGTCCCTCTGTCCACTTCAGTTTTCCTTTCAGAGTGTCCAGCTCTTTGTCCAACGCCTGCTTCTGTAGAGACAGCTGAGGAAAAACATAATGACTCAGCAGCTGCTGGGAAACAGGGGAACATTAATTTAAAAAGCACTGGAGGGAAATTGTATTAGCAAAAGTGAAAGGAAAGAGGTATATAACAACACAGACAGAATAAATAAAGTAGTTAAATATGTTTTTTGTAGATTCAAGAATCATGACCAGTGAAGGGCATGGGGAAACAGGAGGGCACACAAGGACCAATAGGGAACCAACCGATAGGGAAGGCTAGCTGTGTCTAATGGATTCTTTTTGAGGGACAGTAATGAAGACTCCTGGTAATCGGCTTCCCACCAGTGCTCAAACTGAATTCTGCACAAATGAAGATCATTACCCTTAAGCTAACTCTACATCATGTTGGAAGAAGCAACATACAAGTTGTTAGCACTGAGAGATGAAGCGGGGACTATAAACATTTCTTACTTACAATATTTCCTGCCTATAAAAGAGAAACATCATTTTGAGGTTTCTGTGACAGCAGACCTCTTGAAGAGTTTGGTTTCTCCATTTTTTGAAAGAATGTATGCAAATGCTCTTTTCTGCTCTGCGAGCGGCTGAATGTTTCCTATTTGGCACGTGGTTTGATTCAAGATGAACTGTTCCTCTTTAGTGTGTTCCATCATTATCAGATATAACATGATTACATCTGAGTGGTTTAGAAAAGGGCTTGCAGTAACACTTTACGGAAGACTGGTTTGAATGAATGTCCATCATTTAGATGTTGAAAAACAGAGGAACTAAGTGCTGCATCTTTCATTCATATAAAAGAGATTCAAAAGGAAAAAATAAAGTCTGAAAGCACAAACGCACTTCTACTTTGTTAAATTCATGCAAAATCAGTTTCCACCCTCGTCCTGTAGTCATGCCTTCAAGCCTCTCTTGGTAAGACTTTTTCTCATACACAAGTTCTGAGTTTGTTTTACACTTGCAAAACCAAAGCATTCTGCACTGTCAGACGCAGTCACACGGTCATTACCTTCGCTGCTCAACCTTTCCACTGGGGAGAAACCAAGAGGGAGAGGAAGTGGAGAAGAGAGATGGCGTGAGGGGGGGGGGGGGGGGGGCATAAACACACAGAGCAAAAGAGTGAAACTGAGAGGCAGAGAAAACAACAAAGGCAAGCTGCAAGAGTGAGGAAAAAAAAGTTGATCATTTTATTAACCTTTGGTTCAAATAATAAGTTCAAGGAGGAAGAGAAACAGGGAAAGCAGGAAAGAGAAACAGGAAGTAGCTGGATAAACAGAGCAGGTACATGAACCAAAAGATAGACGATAGGATCAGAATATCACGTTGGTCCTCAGATCCCTGTGTTAATAGAGATCCTATATAAAACCCTTTTTCTCACTATTATATTACTTTCTTAGCAAATGTAATCAAGCGAACACACACATGAGAAAGCCTAGTTGACATTGTGTGTGTGTGTGTGTGTGTGTGTGTGTGTGTGTGTGTGTGTGTGTGTGTGTGTGTGTGTGTGTGTGTGTTTACCTTGTCAGCCTGGGCCTGCAGGGTATTGTGGAGTGACCTGGCCTGCTGGAGCTCCTGGCTGAGTTTATTTACCTCCTGCTGGTGCTGCTTGTCCGAACACTGCCTCTCCTTCTGTAACTCTGTCAAATCCTTAAGAAACACACAGACTAAATCCAACAGAGCCAATACCTTCAACTTAAAAGTTGGAAAACAATTGTTTGCAGGTAGGTATTCTGCAGATTTTATTTTTTTACACTGATAGCGTTCTTACCCTCTGATGTTGTTTCTCCAGCTCCTTAGAGCGTTGCTGGTGTTGTAGTCGGCTGCTATCGGCATTTTGTCTCTGACACTTCAACTCCTCTTGTAGCTGCTTGAGCCTTTGCTCAGCACTCGATGCCTGTCACAACCACAAAAAACAAAAATGTAACTTGACAACAGACCGTTTTTAAGTTTCAGTATCTGAACTTTCTTGAGCTTACATGTTGAACTTGGTAAACAAATCTGATTTCATAATCAGCTGTGACACAGTCCATGCGGCTTTAAATCATGGATTTTCTGTGATTTTTCTGTATGTGTATTTAAACATATGTGATAGAGTGGAAAGGGACTTCATGTAGTGAAAGCAAAAAGAAAATTAATATTTGTGACGTCACCATTTCAAATAAATGTAGAGGAAAAGAAAATGTTAAGGACATGCTGGTAGTTATAGAACCACCTGTGGTATGAGTGATAGCACTGTTTCTTATTTACCCGCTCACTCTCCTTGGCGATGCGTGTGTGAGCCATGCTGACCTCGTCGCGGGCTTTCTGAATGCTCAGCTCCTTGGCACTGAGCTCTTTCTTGCTCTGCATCATTTCATTCTGAATTGACTTCAAAGTGCTGACCTTCACAGACAGCTCCTGCTCCAGAGCAGACACATGACTGCGCATTTCGGACAGAGAGACTGATGGACAAGAAACAAAGACACACACTGGTTAATAAAATGATTAAAGTATCAGGCAAAATCACAGAAAAAAGAGTGAAAGGCACTGGTACTAATAAATATTGGTTTATTGTTCAGGATAAAATCTTTGATATAATTCAGCTAAAATAAATATGTGGAGCGCTTTGTGTTAAGGAATTTAATGTTACACAGGTACAACGTGGTGGAGTGTTGAAGAGTGACTGGGGGGAGGAAATATAAATCATTTTTCTTTAGAATGAATAGAAAAAGATCGCAGAGACTACAGTCTACTCCTTACTACTGATCACCAACAATCAACAACTCAGCAGCTGCTCAGAGTTGAGGTCAATCCATACAGACTCAAGTATTGATGAGCACAGCAGCTGCCAGAGGATAGCAGGCTGCGGCTTTCCAAAGCCAGGGATGAAATCAATTTCCTGTCTTGCCAATATGTTGTCCTGAATTCTTTTCCAGTTCCATCCATTTAAAAAAAAATTTCAACTTACTAAGTAAAGAGCTGCTACACAATTTGTTTTATTGCAAAGTGAAAAAAATATACTGCTACATGAAAACTACAGCTTTTATCTATATTTTTTTCATTCACCATTTATCCCTTTCAGAAGTAAATCAGAATAAAATCCTGCATAATGGTGCCTACCGATGACTAACATGTGCACCCAGAGAGAGAGAGAGGGAGTGCAGGGATAATAAAAAGAAGACAATGTAAACACTGCAACACCGCTCTTCGCCTGCTGTGACCCTGCAGCTAAAAGAAGCATTTGTTGATTTGACATTGAACATTTCTGCTTCTCCTCTGAACAAACACACACAGGGCGGAGGGGAAGAGGAATGTTCTATCACAATTACTAAGTGTACTAAGAGCCACTTTATATCATGGAGTTGGCCTGAGAGCAAGCAGACGAGTCTCTCACTGAGCGAGTGATTTCTACACAGAGTCTTATGTAACAGCTGTTGTTGAGGTTATACAGAGGACACAAGAATCAGGATGGGAGCGTGCTTAAATGCTGGTTATGCTCAGGTTGCCACATCGTCAGGTCAAAATTAAACAACCCTGTGATGACCATATTCTTTGGCATCGTTGCTCAGCTTAATGTCACAATAACATAGACACTTTAAATGAAACAGATCTGATTACCTGCCAGTATATACAGTCCACTGAATAAGAAAGTGTTGGTTCAGAGGTGAAGGATAGCTATCTTCTCGTCAACAAATCCAATTTAAAGGCCACAGTAAATGATTCATTTGGTCTATGATCACGTTATAACAAAAACATAAAACAGACTTATTCTGAAACTATTTCAAACATAGTGTCAACATTGTACTGGGTAACATGCAACTTTTTCCTAAACATGCCAACTCCGCCCACGTTCTGACCGTGTACACACCGTACTTGTTCAAGCGTTTTGTCCCCAATAATGTTATTTGTAGAAATGTAATGAAGATTAGCTCAAAACTAGTGACCAGCTTTATGAAGAAGTAACTGAGCTTCTAAAAGAAAGAAAGAAAGAAAGAAAGAAGCAATTTGTGTTACATTTTGAAAGATTAGACTTCAGTGGCAGAAGTTGAGCCTTTGAGCTGAGACAGAGTCTAAGAATGACGCTATTATAAATATTTTAATGAAGAGTAATTATTAGAAAGTCTGAATATTATATCAAATAAAATAACATACGATTTATCATTTCAGGCCTTTGTTAATGAGCAAACAATGCTAATTCTGACTAGAGTAAGCAGCCCATCTCTCTGTGCAAACAGCTGTGGCAAGATTTTATTGCCGTGCTCCCAGAGCCATCAATCAGCCTTTTTGTTGACACAGTCAACGATGCTGACTTGTGTAAACAGCATCTGTAAAAAGCAGTGTTTTCCCTAATCCTAACCCCACTATCAACACTGGGACAAACTCAAAATAAATTCAAAATGAAAGGCTGAAGAAGGATATTTATGTCTCACAATGGAGGACAATTATAGTGAGTTAAATGGACATCATTACTTAGAACTTATTTGTTTGTTTCAGCTTTGCATGGCTGTTCTGTGCCCAGGTCTGACTTTGTTCAGTTTTCCGGACAGAAACTTGATTAATTTGAAAATAAAGGCGACGTGCCGTATTACCACGGCTACCATTTAACATCCATACTCACTGTCTGCCTCTGCTCTGTGATCCTTCTCCTTTCCACATGCCCTCTGCTCCAACTGGTCATGACTAACAACATCAACACAGGGCGTCTGGGGAGAGGATGGGGATCGTCTCCTGGCTACTGGCCCTGAGTCATCCCGTTCCCACGGAAACACGGCCATGGGGGTTGAGAAGGCATCTGATTGGTCGGCCGTGTGGCGGTGGGGTGTGTTCTTGTGCTGCTGTCTTGATAATGGGACTGTGGCCACTTCTGAGAACTGGAGTCTTTGCTAAAGGGAGGAGACGTTGATTAGACATAGAGACAAAGAGGGTGTAGGCCTGTGCAGAATGTCGACAAGGAAGACTTTTGTAGAATTTACAAACGACAGGGCTTCAGTGGTAAAGCTCTTTCAATTGGACTTAAAAAGTTTGTAGAGTCGGCACGAACACCAAAGGAAAAGTCAAAGATTACGTTAATATTAAGAAGTCAATATTTAAAGTGTATTCAAAAGAGCCATGTTGTTGCACTGGATGACTTGATGCTTTATTATAGTGATCCCTGGAGATGCAGTTTGCTTTAATTTGAACTCAAATACACAGTTCAGTTCAAAAACAGAGAACTTCAGCTCAGAGCGGATACCCACACTGGTCTTGAATTAGCCTCTGCACAGCTCAGCATAAAATGATTCTTGTACTTACTCGGATGTGAGGCGGCCGGCTTGGTCCTTCATCTCGAAGCCCTGACTTCTCCTCCTTTCTGCTACATACTGGGTAACAACACAACATGCTGATTGGACTTAAGACATGCAACCAAAGCTGATCAGAATCCAAAAGCATCTGAGAAGCCAAACGCTTTACTGACAAGAGAGGAAAAAGAGCAACAGTCTCCAGAGAGCAAAGGAACAAGAGGGCAAGGAACTGAGAGAGCTTATTTATAACCTCCCTACTCAAATGAAGCCTTGTCATTTTTTCCATGTAATTAGACAGACAATAAAGTGCTTAATGAAAAGATAGATAAAGGAAAGTCATAATGTTAGAGGACTGTACCATTTTGTTCCCAGGGTGAGGTTGTGTTCCAGCAAGGTGTAGAGAACAGAGTGGTATCTGCTGACCTGTTGCTGTTCTGTAGCTTGTCCAGCTCTGCCTCCAGCCTGTCAAACAGAGAGACGGATAAAGGAGGCACAGAGGAAATTATATTGTCAGTACGAACTCCTGCAAAGCTCAGGCAGAAAACGATGATCCAAAGAAGCCGAATGTGGATTCAAATTTGAAATTGGATTGTAACAAAGCTGCTTCTGTTAAGTAAACTGGCACTTTATGTTTGCAATAAACTTCAAAAATCAGTTCTTTGTGCGTGTGTACAGTTTTCCAAATTACCTGTTATTTCCAAAGTACAAAGCTTTTCTGTCCTTGATAAAAAAAAAAAACAGCTTACAGACAGGCAAAAGAAACATTCAAAGTGAAGCAACAAACCTTTTCACTTCCTGGGTGAGCTTGTTGTTGTGGGTTCGAGCAGCATCTAGCTGGCCCTCAAACGAGCATATTTGGGCCTGCTTGGTCTGAAGCTCCTGAGTCAGGCGCTCCTTAATGATCACTGCTGCTTTGACCTCATCTCGGGCACTCTGGAGCTCTCTGTGCACAGACTGGAGCTCCCCACGAGCCTCCTCGTACTGAGGAGGGGAGCGGACGCAAGGAGGAGATAAAAAGACACATCATAAATGGCTGACTGCATATCCTTCATAGGTGTTGTAGCCCTTAAATGCTCATACCTTCACAGTCTGTTTTTCGAGACTGCTGTTAATATTGTCCAGCTGCAGCTGTTTCTGCTTGTAGTCTCTCGATAGTCGCTCCTGGTGGACCTGCAGCTCCTTCACCTTTTGCAGAACTCGCCCTGACAGCCCCACCGTCCAGTCCTCTTCAGCCCAGCTCATGTCTGTCAGCCTTGGCCTACCAGGTATGTAAAAAAGCATGAGCACAAGGCCAAAAACAACATCATTTTGCTTCTATAATACTGTTTTACTCTCCTGCCTTTCTAGAAAAGATTGAGAAAAATTAATTTTTTCATTCTGAAAGCCAACATTTGAGAAAATGGCTGATAGTTTTTGGCATCAGTGAATAGACGTGCACGCTGACTTGTCTTATTCCTGCTCCAATTTCACACAATTTTTAGAGTCAGTGGAAGCAGGAGCTGCATAAGTGAAGGATCCAGCGACACACACATTCTGAAAACAAAGAGGTATTACTGTGCTGTTACGTAAGGTAGATGTAGTTCTATATCAACTTGTGCTATGACAGAGGACCCCAGCAAAAAAAACCCAAAAAAACCCACTTTTATCTAAACATGTTTCAATCAATTGCTCTACCAGCTGTGTGTCCTGTTGCATGTTCTGTTGCTAATGTTTTGATTCCTCAGGGGGAAGCTGGTTGTCACCGCTGGGCAGCTGTGACTCAATGTTTTCCTACACAGAAAGCCTGCTTTGACCAATTCATGCTGAAAACTATTCTCTTCTCTCTGTAAACTTCTGCAACAAGAGTGAACATATTACATTTGAATAGCATTTGTACAGTAATTGTTTTCAAGTAAATTTACAAACCCTACATTTGCTGAAAATCCTGCATACATTACCACTAACAAACAGCCCCCCCACACACACACACACACACACACAAAAACATGATCGAAAGTTAACCTGCAAAGTTATGACATGCACTTCAGCCTCGAGGCTTTTCTCTTTGGAAGAGTCAGAGAGTTTCTGTCATAGCTCACAGGTTGTGTCACTATTTACCTCTTCCTACAAACAAGAATAGCCCACATACTTCACTGAGATAACGTCTGTAAGCCTAATATGCAACTCAAATAACTCCTGGAGTGGCTCACTGTGTAGGAGGAACAGTATTACTTCTGTAGAGTGACTTCTTCGTCTAAGGCTGTGTGTTTGTAAGAACACAATGCTGGTTAAATCAGGCCAAAGCCTCAAAAAAAGCAGACAAAGAAGAGGGTCCAATTAAACTTTCAACCACAATAATTTACCATAAAGACATTGTTAAGGATCCCTACATTAATTAATAAGGTAATAAAAAAAGCATGTCCATTCTAGTTTTATCTACCGTACCCTATTTACTTTATACATATAGAAAATAACTTTTTTTTTAAATATAACAACAATAAGAAACTAGCTTTTGCAACATTTTAGTCTTTAAATTATTGGCGTATAATTGCCACACAGGACAAGTGAATGACTCATTATCTTCTCTAAGCTTGTCTAAAACTAAAGACAGACACTTTTTAACGTTCATGAAGTAAAACAGGTTTTGCAGACCAAATCCAGGAGTTGGACACCGGCCTGCGATCAATGGTCACGAGGTTCAAGCTGAACTGACAACTTCCAGAGAACAAAGCAAAAGTCAGAAATGTCCGACGTAAACACTGAAAACAAGCCAGTCCGGATCGTACCATGAGACAAAGTTTTCTTTCGCCTTGTTTGTGCCTACATCCACAGCCAGTGACTATACACATTACTATGCCATAGCACTGATGCTACAAGCTAACCCCCAAATAAAGATACTCACCATTCACTTTCAGAGTTTCAAATGGGGCCAGGCGGGGAGGCTCTGATACCAGTGTTTTAACATATATAGTCTCCGGTTCGTTTACCGGGTTAATAGTCGTTTTTGAACAGAAAACTGTCACTGACAGGTCTTCGCAGAAACAATACGCCGCGCGTCCCGTCTCGTGCAGCTGACAAGCCAACAGCAGCACGGCCGTTGTGGCACGAGGAGGAGCAGCGGTGAGTGACGTCACGTAGCAGGGGGAATGTTTTGGGAAGACTCCACGAGGCGACGTGAACCCGCGATGACCTCTAGCGACGAAATATATCATTACAAACACATTACTGTGTCTCAGTGAAAATACTTAACCTACCTGTAAACATGGTACTGTTTACTCACATATGGCAGCCTCGTGTGCATCTTACGAATTTATTTAACTTGTGTCTGGAAATGTTGATGGCATAATTTTTGACACAGAACAAATATATGTTTGATCTCACAGATCAGACCGCTCATTCGGTTGTTTGAAAATGACACACAAGTCAGCCAAAGGTGAGTGACAATAAATTAATTGGACGTTTTAAAAAATAAAGAAATACCATGTATGGTGCTGCTTTCTAAAAGTTGTATTATTATTATTGTTTCTTTGTTTATTATGGGACCTATTACTTGAATTTCCCTCGGGATCAATAAAGTATCTATCTATCTATCTATCTATCTATTAAAATATCTTAAATTGCTTATTTTCAGAATCAGATATACTTTAGTAATATCAGGGGAAAATAGGGTAACATAACCATATTCTAAGGTGTTGCCTACATCCATTCATACTTCCATTTGTTTACTACTAGATTTCAAATTCTTGTGACAATTGCGGTCTAAGCAAATATTTTATCTTTTCTATAACAGTGAGAAATAATGTTTTCCAATATAAAGAAAGACTAATGCTCATACGACATCTATGTAGCCTATAATTTCCAAATAATGAGGAAGGTGTGATTGCCACTACTAAAACAAACCCTTTTCATTTGGAGCAACATGAGGGTCATGCACATGTCACGAACCATAGTGAACAAGACACAGCTTGAATCTTGACCTGCAATCTGGCTGGTTATCAGTTCACTTTCATTCTATCCCCTTTCAGCTGTCGTTGTATTTTTTCTGTGTTGTTTATTGTATGTTTTTTGACAACAAAAGTTCTTTATTTAGCAGTATTATATATTTTTTATCCCAATGATTGTTTTTACGGTTGCAAATTCCTATGACAACCTCTTTACTCCTGACTTGGGCCAAATCTGTATACCTGTATTCATATCTTCCTGACCCATCTCATTCGACACAATATCCCACACCTTTATCCTCAACTGCTTATCTGATTACTTTGGCTTCAGTAATGCTGCTCTGTTCTAGTCGTCTTATTGTCTTAAAAAGAAAGCTTTTGTCTGCATCATAAACTTCAGTTCAAGCCCCACTCCAACCACTTTGGAGGCCTACCTCAGGGCTCTATGCTTGCACCACTCCTCTTAACTATTTACATGCTCCTGCTATGACCTATCTTACACTGATATGCAGATCTATCTCAACGGCAAATTAATTTGGTTGCTTCCACAGTGTCCTATCAATTTCCTGCACAAAATTTAAATCTTGATGTCATACTGCTCAAACTCAATAGCAAAAACACTGACAATGTGGAAGTGGTCAGTTTCTCTGATTTATACAATATTTACAGTAACAAAAACCCATTCCCGTTTAGTTACCAGTTGTATCAGCATCCACTGTAGCCACCTGTAATTAGATTATAACAGTCATAACAAACCGTTCCAGGTAGGCTCTGGATTTGAATATAATCTGGGATTTGTTGCATCAGTGCTGAGTGTTGTGGAAACCCAGAAACTTCCCTGCAGTAACCTTATATATAATACCATGTTGGACAGACACAGTATCTAGTTGGACAGACACAGATGGTATAATTGTGGGCAAGAAGGATTATATGGGCAGTAATGCAATGTTAGTTAACTATTTGCCAACAGAGTCTGGTAATTGCTGATGTGTCTGCAGGATTATTGTCTGTAAAAGTGGGAGAGTGTTTTCTGCCAAACACTGTTATTTTCATGGACAGTGCCTGGTGTTTAAAAGCAGTAAGTATACTAGTTTAAGGTTCTCAACCACGTAGGGCGCAAGGGTAAGTCACTGTGGGAGTGGTTTCATAAATGGCAGTCTGATTGTGCCTTTAAAATTAAACCAGTTTTACTAATTGACTGAAGCATTAAAATGTGATAAAAGAGGGACACATATTCATAAAAGCAAAGTATTAGCCATTCATCTTATCATTATGTAAACACCCCACCTGAATTCTGTGTCACACATTCATCATACACTCCTGCCCAGGTGTACTCATGTGAGGTAAGCTCTTCTCGTCACTTGCTCTTTATTAATACAGGATTATATTTATTCTCAATCCCAAACCCACACACACACTCCAGGGCTCCTCACAGTTGGACAGTGCCTGTCTGCCAGGGACCTTGACAGGTAGCAAGGCAGTCAGGTATCTAGAGTTGGGAGAGTTTTTCATCTTTCATGGAGGTCTGCTCTTCACCTGGTTGTTAACAAAGGCTTCACCAGTCAACAGGATTTCTGTCAGGAAAGGAACTTTCTTGAAGGTGAGACATTCATCAAACATCTATGATAGCATAACAATAAAGTAAATGTATCAGTGTTATTGAGATACATCAGTTTATATTTCATCATCACTTTATGGGGTATATTATAATTCACATTTTACTTGAAAATACATTCCACTGTTCAGAATTGTTTGGCTTGAAGATTTTAAAGAGTATGAAAGGTTTTTCTCAGAGTATGAAAGCTCAAATTCTCAAAAAACTGGTTAATACTGATTCAATTAAGGTTAAATGAATGCACCAGCCACTCATAAAACAAAATTGCTTTTCTTTTTCTTCATCAAACTATCATAATATTCCTCAACAAGTACGCCCTTCTTTCCCAGATGTTCCCCTGGTCTGCTGTTTTCTCTCTTGAGCCTAAAGTCCCTGGCCAACGCAGCAGTGAAGAATTAGTCACAAACACTTTAATGTTGGAGTTGGGGGCTATGGTGAAGCGCACTGAACGCATACGTCTGGAGAGGGCCACAGAAGGTCGCCGCCGCCGTCGCAGCTCCTCCTCCACGGCCGACTACAGCTGGCTAGCCAACACCCCCACCCCACAGCCCTACCAGCTGACACCAACAGACCTGCTGGAACTGCAGGACCTCTGTGCCAAGATCCCTCCGGCACAGTGTGGCCCTGTGATCGTCAGGTGAGAGAGACTGAGACATGGTACAGATGCAAAGTAATTGAAAGACAGAGATGTCAATGAAATGGTAGTTGTGAGAGACAAAGACTACAAAACATTCATGATATCTCTAAATGTAAATAAACATAACTTAACAAGGGATCCTGTCTGCCTGTCTGTCTAATGCTAACATGATTTATCTGGTTAACCGGCTCCTGTGAGGAATGTTTGGTTAATGTTGATTTCGTCTCCAAAACAAGGACAAAGATCACCCTGCAAGGGCAAAGCTAGGACAGTGTAAACTGTGCACTTCCCACTTGATGTTTGGGGTTTATTTTTGCATCCAATGTTGTTTCTGATATGTTTTATTTTGGTTCAGCTGAGCACGGAGCTATTATTCTATCAATTTGTGCTTTTTTTTAAATCACTTTGTCCCTGATAATTGTTTATCTCCCAACTGCAGGTTCAGGACTTCGGTGTCACAGATGGAGCCTGAGGTCCATGAGGTTCCCCGACTGTTTCGCTCAGTTTTACGTGAGTGTGTGGATGAGGTGAACGGAAACGATGAATTGCAGTCACAGGACACTATCTTTGAAAAGCAGCAACGCAGCAAGAGCCTTTCTTTCATCACTTTCCGCACCAAGTTCCGTACAGGGCAATTCTTCAAGGGAAGCGGCATGAGAGGCTCCAGGGGGAATCTGCAGCAGGAGGTGGACTGGTCAGACGAGGAGGAGGATGAAGAAGGAGAAGAGGAGGCTATTAAGGCCAGGGCAAGGAGGGGAAGGAGCAAGAGCATGCCAGAGATAAGCCCTATGGAGCAGAGTGCCCAGGGTTGAGAACAGGGAGGCAGACAGTCCAGGGAGACAACGTTGGAGGGGAGTGGCATTCAGTAAAAACATCAATTTTTATGTGAAGTTCAAAAAGCCTAAAGAGTAGGTTTGAAGCGATCCTTTGGCTCTCTGCTAGCTTGTTTCTGTAGTCAGTCATGCACAAATGTTGGTTTTGATTTTAGCTATGGGACAAGCCCATCAGATGTGCTATAGGCTTGTCAGAAAAGTAATTAGGTGACATGTCTGTACAATGTCCAAGAGCATCCATCCAATAGTTGTTCAAGTGTATTAGCCTGGAACAGAGTGATCGACCCTACATCCCATCAAAACCATCCTGCATGCAGACTTTCTACCAGGGAGAGAAACTCTTACAAAGACTGTCTGTTCAACAGATCCAGTTGAACACACAAATATCAATAATCTCTTCCTTTAAAAACATGCTGCCACCTGTCCTTTGCATGAGATATTGAGGAAGTTTACTGGTCCATATAATAAGGAGTTTGACTCCAGATTATTTGTTCATTACCATGAATTTCAGTCATTAAGCAAATCTCAGCAGACAGGATATAAGTGGATATGTATAATATTCTGTGTACAGCTGATATTTGTATTTGTGGGAATAGAAAATCATGTTTTCTTCTTCTACAAGGCTAAAACAAAGTTGTCTTCATTGTATTATTGTCTTGTAAATAAAGTTGCAAGAATTGAGACAAAGTGTACATCATTCACGTCCATAATACCTTGAGGCATTTCTACAAAATGCAGCTCATCAATAAATTATGGTTTAAAATGTAAAATACTGACATACATCGTTATGATGCCTGTAATTCATATTAAAAAATAAGCATTTTTGTCCTCATAGTGTGGTTTTGTTCATACAATACATAAAAACTGCACCAACTTCTAGCCTGAGGCTAGCATGGCTGATTGTATCACTGGCTAATCCTCTTATCCCAAGAAAATCTCCCGTCAATGTCAATACCCCATTATTTTATTATGCACTTTCTAGTCAATACATCATTATCACTATTTGCAATTTATACATTAAAGTCAAGGCATTTGGCTGAAAAAAACCCCAGAGAAAACAAATAGGGAAAATGTCTTCTTAAAAAGCTGTGGTCATTAAAATAAAATCGGCTAAAGTGGATAGATGACGTGAAGGTTAAGCAGCTACAACAAAACCAAAAGACCAGAAACTTCCAGGGAATCTGGCTGATTGAGTCAATTCTCTACCAGCCTAACCCCTTCATTAGCACTGATGTCAAACCCGGAGCCTGTTCAGATACTTGACTCATAGGCTGGGTTCTTTCTGCCAAGCTCATTGTTTACACTTCCTTTAACCATTCAACTGGCCCAACAGTTTGATTTAAAACAGCGTTGTTATATAAATTATTATCAACAGTTTTTACAGATCATGCCTGAATTATTTCTGCACTGTTTTCTCATCAGCTGGCAGCAACAGCCTTCCTGTAATGCTGGACCACAATCAGTGTTTTCTCTTCGAGTCACAGTTCTGGAAAAGTACCCATTTGGCAAATAAACTTTGAAAGCAAAAAAAAGAACATATCTAAATACAAAAAGACTTCACATCATGACTAAATGGGGGGGGTGAAGAAGTGTTGATGAACAAGTGACACAGTCATGCTCTTCCATGAAAAGAAAAGATGCAAAAGAAGGAGAAGATATTCCAGCTCAGATGTTTGGCCTTGAAATAATAATAATGTATAATAATGGATGACCTGTGGTAAATGAGTTGAACAGGAAAAGAAAACTCAAAATTAAAAAGACAGTTTGCAGAATCAAACCATTAAATTATAGCCATTTTGATTAAATGTTTATGAATAATTGGTCAAAGTTCAATACAGAGCAGGTTTTTGCTCTCTCTCTATACAAAGTGGGGACTTCGGGTAATTTACTCGTTCATTTGGACCGAGTTCGACTTCTTCATTCTTCACTGAAGAGTCAAGTTTAGATTAACAGTCTGTGGCTTGGGATCAACCGAAGAGTCTGTATTACTCAAATAGTCCCCATCAAACTGTCACTTTGACAGAGGAGGCTCCTTCAAATAGGTTGTCTGGTCCAGCTTCACTCATTGTGCTCTCTCCCCTCCTCTTAGACACTCTCTTTTGCTTCAAGCAAAGAAGACAACAAAGACGATGAAGAAGATAATCAGGACGAGAAAGATCTTGATCATCAACCAACGGTTGGAGGAGACCGACTGAAAGTATTTGAGGATCTCCGTGTGGGCAGCTTCTACGTTGAGCTGGGTGTCCTCCACGTTAGCATCAATCCTGCGAGAGAAGAAAGCAAGCTGTTCAGTGAGACTTTCAAATGAATGATTATACGTTACCTAAATAAAACTTGCTGGTAAAGAAGTATAAAGCCAGAGCCATTTATCTTAGCAGAGCAAAACACTCTAAACTAAACAGCTAACTTAAAACTGTCCAAAGCTAACAAACACTATAGTATCTCTGAAGCTTACTGTTAAACATATTATTATTAGTTTGTTTGACTCATCGAAGTTTGAGAACAAGTTTTTGATAAAACCAAAGACTTCCTGGAGCGCCCGCAGTAACCTCGTAGTGGTGACAGTATAAAGAGGAGTGACTATGCCTGCCTCTTTCAGCACAAAATCTAATAAACAAACATTTGAAAAAAAAACCCAACAATTTAGCTTTTCTACATTTTACATTGTTGTCTAAATAAACACACAAAGTGGTGAGCTGACAAAGAGAAAACAAGGTTGCAGTGGAGGCTGCTCCCCTTTGTATTCCGTCGTTGTGTTCAATCATTTACCACATATAGATGAAGCATACCAGTCGCTCTCCTTACTCTCCAGGAGCAAAAGTACTAGAACATCTCTCTCTTTGTTTCTAACAGATACTGTAGCTCTTTGTGCTTCTCCCTACTATCTCTTACCTCTGGATGGTCTCCTCTTGCTCCTTCACCATGCGTGCCAGCTGCTGGAATATGGAGCCCAGTTCAACGATCGTGCTCTCAATGTTCTGCATGGTGTCTGCCCGGCTCTGGATATAGGAATCCTGCGATGGCACAGTCAGCAAGGTTTTTTTTTTTTTTTTTAAAGAAGAAGAAGCAAATATTAGACCATATAAATGCACCGTTTAGCTTGTTCTTCATTTTCACTATGAGAAGACTGAATATTTTTTTAAATGACTCTGAAGATTAACAATAATTATTCTTCCTACTAGATTGTGTGCTTGGGATTTAAAAGGCACACTTGCTATTTGCCTTACTGAAATATCGACTACTATTAGTGTACCTGCTCATCGATGAGCTGGAGTTGCATTGGATTGGTCTGAAAGTCCATATTGATGGATACGTCCCCCATACTCCTAGATTCATCCTGCATCAGGACCGAGCTCTCTGAAGGGAGACAACAAGCAAAAAGGAAACACACACACGTTCAACAAGATCAGACAGAGATCCTCAATGGAAGAGGGGAAAAGCAAAAAGACCAGCGGGCACATAGAGTATCTGGTAATACCCGCTGGCAGATTCAAACGTTCCAGGGAAATACCTTTTAAATTTGAGGTTGTATTGCCCTGGTAGTCATAGCGCTGCTCGCGAGCTGCATGCGGCTCCTGGGCCCCTTTTTTGCGGCTCCCTAAAATATTTTTTAATTTTTGCATTATAGATGACCAAATACAGTAATAATCATTCACAAGGAGTTTGAGCAGTTCACTATGACAACAGCTATTTAAAAAGTACACTGCCAGTCCAAATGTTTCTGTTTATCAATGGTCTTATCAGCGTAATGTGCATCAAGCAAAGAAATACAAAGTCACACCTATATAAGAACAAAAGAGCCTATAAAGCCTTTCTCTTCTAATACATGAGCAAAGCTGCCACAATTAATACTCTAAAGATGTAAGCAAGATGCCATTAGGGCGAGCACTTTGATCATTATTCAGAGATTTGTACGTTATCACAGGCAGGTACACAAGAAAACTGAAACAGGAAAGTTATACTGCACGTCGTTAGCTGCTGAAGAAGCCTCATTATTTTATAAGAAGAAGAATTAACGACTTCTTCGAGAATATAATTGTTGCTTCCAATGAACGAAATTCACATATGAACTTGATGGGTACAATTTATTGCAGGGTGTTATTCGAGTGTTCACATCATAGACATTAGCACAGTGTTTGTGATTTGATGCTTGGAAACATTTTACTGGCAGTGTAAACGTTTGCACAGGAAGCATCAGAGCTCCCTCTGCTATTAAGAGAAGCTCTGGTAAACTAACCCGTTTAGCAAAAATATTTAATTCCGCAGAAATGGTAAAAAGAGACAGAGTAGTACATCCTCAAAGCCAGCACAAAGAGACAGTAAAAGGTGTGCTTACTCTATAGTGCATCTTAAAAAAACATTCATGGTGGGCAAACAGAAAACCCCCCAGTTTAAGTCGAAATCAATAACTGATTTCTAAAACTGGGAAATGTTGGAATTTTGAGACGATCAGGATTTAACCTCAGAGTGGAGTCATTTAAAAAAAAAAAAACGAACAAACCAGTCAACTATTGTAGAGCGCAGTGTTGAATGCAATAAGTCTTTTTGTAGGTTCTCACAAACAATATCCATAGAGTGAACACACCTGTACGAAGCTTTAACAGCATGCTGTGGTTACTTGCTGGTACTTTAACACAAGCACCTTGTAAAATCACAGGGAGCTGTGCTAGCTGCGTTCAGCAGTGTGGGTAAACTTACTGAAGTTGTTGGCCATCAGTGGAGAAGACTGGACAGGAGGCTGGGAGAACTGCTCTCTCCTGCTTCTCTGCTGCTTCAGGTTCTGCAGACAAAACGGGATAAACATGGGAGAATATTCAGACCCATGTGCCCCACTTTTAAAAGGCAGGTCACTTTTTTTCTGCCCTTGCACTGAAGAGTATTACGAACACTTCTCACCTCTGTTCTGACTTCTAGGACCGATTTGAAGTCGTTGGACATCGAAGCCAGTTTGGACTGAAGCCAACAGAAGGTACAGAAAATTTAAACAAAGTGCAACATAATTCAGCTACATACATTTGAGTGACTAAGAATTGTGAAGACCGTTTTAATGCTTCAATAATATGTGAAACAAAATCATCACCATGCAAATTTGCGCTACTCTATTAAAAAAAATCAAATTTTACTAATTTTTCTGTACAAAACAAATGCATACCTTGTTGACGAAACATTTCAAATGTTCTTTTATTTATTCATTCTTATCTTTAATGAATTTTAAAGATTCTGGCCCATACTGTCAAAAAAATAGGCCCTATAATAATAAAATAATAACACAAAGATGACTAGTATTTACAGAGATCCCTGTGCCTGGTCTATGCACATTTACAGAGTATGAATCAGATCATATAGAATATACCTGCAAAGACACTACTATAGTGTTAGAATGGGTTTGGATATGTCGTCCACCCGGAGCTCCACGAGACCTCACCAAGTCCTGCAACTGTAGAATCTGTTTGTTTAGACTGTTGATGTCCTGTTAACACAAAGACAGGAGAAATAGAGGAACAGGTTATCGAATTGTAACGATGAACCTGAAAGGAACATGGTTACACATCGCTGCTCTGTTCATAAGTAATACTAACAAGTTTAAGCATGTTTTTTTTTTACCGTACCTGTTTAATGATATATGTTAGCTCCTCAATCTCCACTGCCTTGTCATCAAATAGAGATTTTCTCTTTGCCACTGAAATGTGAAAATAAAAATATTTGAAATCAGAATTTTCAGCAGTATGACAAAAACAAGATATTTTGATCTATTAAAATGACGCTTTAATACCATGAAATGCACACTTACAAATAGTGAGCTTTTCCAGTTTGGCAAATGTGTTGCTCAGGTCCTTTCCAATTCTCCTACAGAGAGAAAGGCAAGAATTTAGAAGCTTTCATTGTGCATTTGGGCAAGATTTGCTCCATGCTAGCCCAATGTGGTGAAATGAAAGATGGAGAAAAGTAACAAGGGTGTGTTGGATAAAAATAGCCAAACACAAATTGAAATTAACTCAACAAACACATTCAGCAAATACTGATAAGACTTTGAGGAACTTACTTGGCCATAACTGTAAAGTCACTGCGTTGCCGGAGGGCGTTAAGAGCCGGCTTACTGGGCTGGACTCCATTCTGGCAGGGAAGTCAAAGTAAAGAGCAGGAGATCCATTTAAAATAAGAGGCTTATGGATTACTGTACAAATAACACTTCAGAATGTTTTATTCTACATCACTCCTGTAATTAGGATGTCATTTAAAATATATATAATTACTTTAATAAATATAATAATGGCATTTTGGGCTAATAGTCAAACTAAGTAACTAACAGCCTATGTTTATGGGAGTCCCTGTGAGGACTGGAAACATGTGATCATAATCAATCTGATGCTGGACTTTTCACTCCAATATTAATGACGTTATTTCAGGGATACACGTTGCTTTGCATATATTATCAACAGTTCCACAGCATGTAAACAAACACTGTGGATAAGGATCCATCAGATCTTCCTGTGGGATCACAATTTGTGCCGTGTGAGACCTTTGAACGTTAAAATAGTATGGTCCATGTTCACAAAGCTTTCTCAAGCTTATCTTTGCCGATTATGTGCTGCAGGCACTTATTTTACATCTGCTATTGGTTCACCTCAGTACGTCATATTGGCCAAAACACTAGAATAGCCATTATAGGGGACATTTTGTCACAAGTTGATGGTCACAAACATCTAAACAAAGCTAAATGAAAACACTAGATCACTTCATTGTGCTTTACTTGAGATGTGCATATTAACCTGGGACAAAGATTTATTTCAAGTTACTTGCTTTTAGAAATGACCCAACACTGTAATTAAAGTACTACATCTCTAAAGTGGACCAAAACTTGACAGAACAAATAAATAGATCCAGATGTTACACAACTTAAACAGTCAAGGTGTAATGTGTCTGCTGTGATGCCTGATTACAGTCTAATTGTTGCTCTTGTTATGAATGTTGTGATGTAAGGGTTAGTGTGCCAACATACCGGTCTGCCCTGGAGGGATTTACAGGCGGACTGGAACTCGAGGGTCCGGTCACGGCACGTCATCTTGCAGCTGGTAAAACGTCACCAGACCAGAAACCAGCGGGAAGTACTGAGGCTTTCACTTTGGGGGTCCGCGTGATGGATTAACAAGAAGACCTCACATCCAAGGTGGGGTATCCTTCATAGGCATGTGTCCACACATGTCTGCGGCGGGGGGGAAACAAACACACTTCAGACCCGTATCCTGACATGTTCAAATATAAAACAGGATGTCATCACGTCAGTTACGTTCAGTGGTTAAAGCTAACATCGCGGCTCTCCGACATCAATAATAAGAGACGATTCAGAGCAAATAAGAAACAGATTCAGCTCACAAATGTTCAACAAGGCAGCCTAATGTCCTTACTGATACATATCTCAGGTGTGGATCCGTTTTTTGTGAGTACCGGTCTACCCGTCGCTTCAAACAGCTGATCAGGGCCTGACCGGCTAACCACAAGCTAACTGTAGCTACAGAAAGCTAACCAGGCTTTTTACGCTTTCTTTCATTAATTTGGTCAAATTCGACAATAAGTCAAACTCGTAACGTTGAATCGTATTTTATGGAAGAAATAAATCGTTGGATTTCAACTTACTCAAATCGATGTTACATCATATTTGAAGAAGCTCTCGATGTTTCTGGTGAAACTAATCAACCCAGGAGTTAAAGTTCCGATCCGGGTCATTTCCGGCATTGACGTCACTGCCACGTCTACTTTACCAATCGTGGAAAATCCCTGCATGGACAGCACGCCACCACCAGGGGTCGCCATATGTCACTGTTCAGTTTGTTAACATGATGCAAAGTATGAGAATAAATCACAAACATCTACAATGTACCACTGATAACACAATTAAATAAAAACAGCAATAGTTTATCATTATACGTTTAATCAAGTGTAAATTTGGTCTGTCTTAAAGTTGTGATGATGGGTTTATTTTCAATGTGTAAAAGTGTGATTTTAAATCCGACAACCCATTGTCAGATTAACCTGCAGGGGGTTCCCAAGGGCAAAACAAAATCACCTCAGCCAGAAGTATTTATTCCTGTTTGTACATTGTGTACAATATTCCCATGCTGGAAAATTATAAAACCTCACGTGTGGTAATTGAAAAGGTTATACAAGTTACTTTATGCCCTTAAGTGCTGTATGAGGTGAAATGATCAAGGTTTCTGAGTTAAAGTTTTTACAACGGTTTTCAAATCATCATTATGATTATTATTATTGCTACTGTTTAAAATGACTGTTCCTCTATTCCCAAACATGCTGAAGTTAGCATGGTTTAGTATGAGATGTAGCTTTTGGGGTTCTAATGGATCTTGGTCTCCACATCAGTTGTGCTGGTTTTAGCCTTTTCCAAAACAATTTAATAATAGACACTCACTGGTCTTGCATCTTATACCGATCATTTTTCTCTGAAAAAACATCCATTGTCAGATGATGAAAAATGTTGATACAAGATGTAAAATGAGGATCAACTTTATTTGCCGTACTTGTTTGAAATGGGATGAATGCATTTAAAAACTAAAAAAAATACATGCAAACCAAGATTACCTTTTATTTATTGATTTCATGAAGTCATGTGCATTACATTATTTGTGTCAATCAGGATTTATTTAACTCAGGTGATGTATGTGAGTCTCAAACAGGAGTTGCAGCATGTTGGAGTCCAAGCATTACAATCAAAGAGGAAACAATTAACAATGGATGCTTTTAAGACTAAGAGGGAAAGTGCATCTATAGTATCACACAAGACAAATGTGGAAAGATATTTTACACTCAAGACTGATGAGACAGACTAAAATGAGACACAATTTGTCATCAATGATGTTGTGACGATGCCGGAGAAATGAACCTGAAAGAGAATGAGCAGACAGACAGACAGAGAAGGTGATTGGCTGCTGCCTCAGGTGAGTCGCGCTGCAGTTATGGTTTGGATAGAGAGATAACATCCAGCCGCCTCTCTGATCTTCAATCACTCCTACTGGTACCCGCATCCTCCACCTGACAGGATGGTGCATGTCCAGACCACAACTATGCCCTCACCTTCTTACCTGCTAGACCCCCAACCACAAAAACCCAAGACACACTGTGCCCTGCTCCACTCCTTACCTGCTTCATCTACACTCCGCATCGCCTTTTATACCCCACTTTAATCCACTAAATGTATCTCTGCTTCTGAAAACACTCTCCTTTAAGTTTGCACACATTAGATGATGTTCAATCTGTTTTTAACAAGTT
The DNA here is from genome assembly GCF_947650265.1 of Symphodus melops. Lineage (NCBI taxonomy): Eukaryota > Metazoa > Chordata > Actinopteri > Labriformes > Labridae > Symphodus > Symphodus melops. The sequence continues at coordinate 11,012,772 of NC_136699.1, read as the reverse complement.
GTCTTCAAAATCTCCCTTTTCTGTGTGATTTTATATCTTTTCACTTCTTCATATGTTGCACAATGTGTGTGTTTTTAACAACCTAGTGCAGCATTTCTGCACAATACCTGATCACTCCATTTATACTTGAAAGTGATATTTCTTAATATGATCATTATTGTTCAATTTTGTTAATGTCAGTGTTTTGTCCTTGTCCTATGCATGTTGTCTTGTGCATTTTTCATCACGACAGAAACACCTCAACAATAATTGATGTTTTCATAACGTTTGCTGCAAACATTTAAGGTCCCCACTAGGTGAATACTTGTAAACCTAATACATTTCAGTACAACTACTTTAGCACTGGCTTCATGAAGTTAAGTTAAAATTTGAGCTTTAAAGATTCATTTTTCTATAAATTAATATTGCATGGACTGTCATGAAACTTTGATCAGATACTCAAGTCCCTCTCTGGCCATTAGCCTTAGACTCAACTTGTTAATGATTAAATTTAAATAATCTATACTTTTTTGTGTTCTTACATTCTGAAGTATTAGATAGATAGATAGATAGATAGATAGATAGATAGATAGATAGATAGATAGATAGATAGATAGATAGATAGATAGTTAATTGTTCAGTTTGCGCTGAGCCGTAACAAAAACAGAGGCAAAGAAAGCAATGCTAAGCAAAGTGTTTAGATTAATGTCTTTATAAAGACTGTCATGTTCACACGGAATCTTCAGCTGGTTAATTTTGCACAAACTCTTTCCCATGTAGTGACAAGAACTGTAAATCTTTTATCAAGGTTGGTGTCCTTTAGTGGACTGTGACAGTCGAGGCCGGTGGATCCACGTTTCTGCTGGAGATAACACTTTTATGTTTGTTCTGCTAAATTTTTTAACAAGGTCTTTGTGTTCACAAGAGACGTTAAAAACATTCACTTTCCTGTCAGTGTAACATGAACACCAGCAAACACATACAGCAGGACTGCTTTTTGCAGTTTAACTATTGAATGCAATCTCTCTGTTCTCTCAATCACCTGTCTCACACACTCACACACTGATTTACACACTCAGGCCCACAGACAGGAGGGCTGATAGCATCTAACAAAACACACTTGCAGGCCAGATAGCGTCCAGTACCTGCTTCGACACAGCTGCTGCAACAAAAGCAGGGAGGAAAACATGGCTGGAGTTATTCGACAAACACAACTGTGAACGCAATGAAAGCAAGGTGGAAAAATACAGGAAGTCCTGATATGAGAGCATAGAAAGTGGTAGAGACAAGGAGATGGACAAAGGGAGTTGGGCAGAAGGATGCAGGGAGGCCGACATGAGGAAGGTGCATGTAATGTATAAGAACATAGAAAACAGTTAAAGTGCCACATGGTATTATGTGCAAGGATTTCTTCCTCCCCTCTTCTATTATTCTTTGGTTGGATAACATTTCGGTGGATTTCTGAAGAGCTCAGAGCTTTAAAAAGCAGATTTTGAAGTAAATGCATCTTCTCTGTATGCATGACTCACTCCATCCTTTTCTCTATTCACTCTCTTTTTCCATAATCTTAAAGCTATATTTAGTACTGGCACAATGCCCTTCCAGACAGATATGGTGGCAGCAGCATTTATCTCTCCTCTCCTCTCCTCTCCTCTCCTCTCCTCTTCTCTCTCAGCAAATACAATACATGATAAATCATCACCTTAACATTGTCATGAATGCTTATCAGCGGGGAACTCTTGTACATATATTTTAATATTGAGTGTATTTTATTATGCTGGTGTACAATGGTTAAACTTGTGTTTGACTATTTTCACCAGGTGTTAAGATACATTTAAGGAAAAGTTAGACCTTATGTAGTTCTGATTTCTGTAATTGTAATTAATAATTGCAATGTTTTACCCTGAGTGGAGTCGAAACATAAAGCAGCATCAGTGACTCCTCATTGACCTTTGTGTCTACACAATTTTGCACTCGACCAGCTTCTGACTCAGCAGCACGATTGAGAGGAGGAGAGGGAACAATATTATGTCTCATAACACCACCTCACGTCACACACGCACACACACGCACACACTGTACCAGCCTCCCAGGGTGTCACTGTAATCAAAAGTGTGTGTTTACCTTTCATTACTGTCAAAGGAAAGATCAAAACAAAGAGGTGGCGAAGATGAGGACAATAGACAGCCGTGAAGATAAACATTGACAGGAAGAAAATGAGAGGTGTTTATGAAAAATAAGACATTTCCTTTATTAACATCTGTAACATCACTGTTGTATTCTGGTTTCAGTTTCAATATATATGACGATGCAGTATACACATTGATGAGGACATTAAATCTAATAGTTAGCATTTATATGCTTACACAACATAAAACTGCATTGTTTTCTACAAAGACATGACAATAGGGCACAAATGGTGTAGCAGCAAAGAAAGAGTGTAGTTTTTATCTTTAGAGATAGGCTACAGGAGTATAATGTATTTGCAGAGATGAGATTCATTGCAAGGTTACAGCTGTACAAATACATTTGTTAAGTATGCACTACGTCATACACAAAGTCATGGCTGTATATTGGAGATTATAAAATGATGCCTAGTTTAGGGATCTCTATAGGCTTACAGGACATTGGAAGCTAGAACAGGACTAGCATTAAACGACAAGACTGTGCAGATACAAAGCACACCGATATGTCATACTGCTGACAGGACATTTGAATGAAAGAGATGTGATACTGAAACGATGGGACATAAAGTTCCTAAACTGATATTTTCTTTTGGCTTATATTGGTCAGAGTTTGGACTTTGAAATAAAAACAAATGCTCTCACAAAGAGCTGCAGGAGCTCCTATAGCTTATTTCTCAAGTCTCTCAGGTGGAATGTCTTTGATATGTTGCACACGTCTACTTCTACCTTAAACAGACTTTTTCAAAGGACTAATGTACAGCATGTACTTTGCAATCTCAAACAACAGTTAACTTTATTCTAGTTTAAGAACTCTCAAGTTTCCCAAAACATTTATTTGCTTGTTTATAAAATATATAATCAATAAAAGAAAGAGAACTTAAAACAGCAATACATTCATGAGCATAAATGGCTGCTAGGAGTTAAGACTATATGCTAATGGATTAGTTTAAACTTTAGGGTTAAGGGCTTTTCTTTCTTTCTTGCCAAGAATTAGATGTGGAATTTAATACTTTAAAGTCTCTCCATTTACCAGCAACCAGTCAGCTTTGCTTAGCATAAAGACTTGAAACAAGAGGAAACAGCTAGTTCTGTATAAAAGAAACAGGCCAGGCACTCTCATGTCTGTTTATAAAACCACCTAGATATACCCATTAGTGTGCTGCTTAGCTTAACTTTGCATTAAGACTGGAAACAAGGGGAAACACCTCGGCTCGTTTTCTATAAAAACAGCAAGCCTTGCCTTCCAGCACCCCCAAACTACTTATGAGTCTTTACTTCCTGTTTGTTAAGGCTGTGTAAAACTCAGTGTACAACAGGTTTTGTAGGACTTTTTTCCTGGAAGAGAGCAGTGACTTCCTAAAGTCTCTGCTGGTTCAAAGGCCAACAAACAGTACAGCACATCTTCCCTTTTAAAGCGACATGTTGATCTCTTCTTTGGTTTTAAGGCAGACTAATCGAAAGAGACTTTTGTTAACTTGTGGGTCTTTAAAGTTTTGCTATGCTAAGCTGAGCTAATTTACTGGTGGCTCGAGCCTTATACTGACAGTAAAGACATCAGGGTGGTATCAATCCATCTACTCTTTACTCATGAAGGAAAAGAAAAGAAAAAGGCTACAAATGGTTTGGGAAAAACTCTCTTTTTCCACGTTGTTGCACAGTGTCTGGTCTGTACCATAGACTGCAATAAAAAAAAATGGACAGCGGAGCAACTCGCCTTAAGTGAGGCCAAAAGATTTAGAGCTCTTTCTACTGCCTGGCTGGACTATTAGACCATAAAACCCCACCTCCTTTATGTTAACAGGTGGGGGGCATGGGTCAAAATATAGAATCAAAATGCATGTAAAACATTATTTTCACAAATCCGCATTACATTGTAATCGTAGTTATAGTGCGGATATGTATTTAAGTCTTTTTTTCCTGAGAAGGTTCTTTTTAACAAGTTATAATAACTGTCAGCTCTGTTGACTAATACAGTTTCCAAATATTTGCTATCTAACCCTCATTTAAAAGTGTGCTGTGTTAGGTTAGGTCAATACCGTGGCTCTTCTTGCTAATCCCTACTACGCAGACCGGTTGCAGTTTTGCAACATGTCAGCGTCTGAGGCACGTTGTCCATTTGTATGTACAGTCTATGGTATGTACCCAGAGGATCAGGTTAGTTCACTTCTTATGAAGCTGCTTCCCTTCAGATGATTACAACTCACAAAAAACCCCAACTCCTATACGTTCCTCTTAACTAATGATTATCACTACAGATACGCACTAGCTCCGTAACTACACTTGAAACTATGCTTATTGCTAAACATAAAAAAGTAACAACAATGCTCTAATACTTGGTCATTAGTCAGCTGTGATATAGAGGTAGTGATTGAAGCGTTGATAGACGGTAATAACAAACACTGAACAATTGGCTCAGCATGAAAAAAAATGTAATCTCAGGATAGTATAAATACAGAGCTTATCAGTGAAACATACTTCTTTTACTAGAGGCTGACACACAGATAATTTAGACTATAGACTGCTGTGACAACCAAAAGGATCACATGACGAACATGAATCATAGACTTTCGAAGGTACTGTTTGTCATGGATCTCAGACGTCAATGTTGAAATGTTTTTTGAAAGATTTAACAGGAGACAAAGGGTCTGAATAGAGTCAAAAATGGGTTTAAACTGTGTGACCAGCCATTATGGATCCTCTGAGCTCTGGATTTATCCCTTCACGCTGACTGACAAGCTGCTCCAGACGTCATCCTTTCTGGAACAGTCACAGTTCAAATCCTCTTGCCCACCCAGCATCCAAGCAGTCATGAACTAACATGGAGTTAAACCGTGAGATTCACTCAGAATATAAACAAGTTATGTTCTTAATGAATTATCCTCTTTCCTTCCCGGCTCTAACATGCAACAATAACAACCATGTTTTCCTTTCAGTGCACTGGGAACTGCTGTTTGCTTGGTTTGTATGTGCTGCTGCGGACAACACTGCCCCACTGATTGTTTGAATTACACATTATAATATATATAGTCTCCCGTTTGTGGCCTATGTAAGCCGTCTCTGTTTAAATTCAATACGTTTGGGTATCGGTTTAGATGCTGACTGTGTTCGTAGGCGGCCACCCAGTGTGACTCTTTATGCAGGCGGATTAAAGATGAACACAACAAAACAAAGACACATTCTGCAATATACAAAATATCTTTTCAATCAACTCAACACAATTATAATAAAATATAAAACAGTGACATATACATTTCATAATAAAAAACTCAAATGAAAACACAGTAAATTGTATAAAGTACTGACATACACTATAGGTAGAAACAAAAGCTTATGGCTACCTGCATTCATTTCACATTGCATGATGTGTGGAAATATGCATGTGTGTCTGCTACAGAACAGAGCTGGTGAGCCTGTGTGTGTCTGCATTAGCAGTGTCGCCTGTGTTCCTGGCATTATAAGTGTGAATGTTTGTGTGTGAAGCAGTGGACAGCCGCCAGCCCCCTCATTATTGTCATTCTCCTCACTGCCTAAAAGAGACGCAAAGAGAGGCAAAGCGACTGCTTTCAGTCTGGGAGGGCAGGAAAGATGGAGACAAAAGGCCCAAATTAAACAAATGCTGGAAATCGGCTTGGAGAGCCAGCCTGTGGTCAGACACTTTGAAAGAGAGTGAACGGCTGCAGGGGTATCCCATCTGGGTCTTTCAGTGCGGAGACCACACAGATACACTCAACTCCCAGCATTCAGCAAAACTATAGGTCCATGCACACTGGGGTGCCGGTTCATGTGCATGTCCCATGTCTTTGAAGGCATATGCAGAAAAAATGCCCTTAACTTCAACCTGGAATCCATCTCCATGTGCAGTTTACCCTAAAAAAATAAAATCTCCTGCTTAAGTCAAGTCCTCTTTATTTCCTTGTTTCTTGTGTAGTTATAGATTTAAAGTGTGTCCATTGTTCTATTGGGTCTTGAAGTTCAACCTAAGACCAAAATAACTTCTCATAGTCAAACCTCCAAACAGCAGCAGAAGCACATTTAATTTGGCAGTGATGTCCTCCAAGAACGATTTAGTATCTCATAGACAAAACTGTGCTTCCTTTTCATCCCTCCACTCCTGGGATGGGTTTCATAGCTCTGCATGTCTGTATATGCATGTGGACAGGCCGAAGCGAGGGAGAGACAAGATGCTTTGTTGCACAAACAGACACATACATGTAGATCTATATTTGGGTTGTAATGCTGCACTTGATGCTAAACTATTGTGCTACTTCGGGGTCTTGTGTGTGATTCTGATAATATTTCCTTCAGTCTGAGGTCCTCGATGCTCAGCTGTGTGCTCCATGGCATCAATGCTCAGAGTGGGCAATGAATTGGCGGAATTGATGGAGAATAGCTGGTGAAATGGTTGTTGATGGACACATCAAGTCCTCAAAGCATCACACCTGGAACAATAAGTGTTAAAGAGGCAAAGGAGTAAAACAGTTTGAGCGCTGATTCTCAGGTAAAATCAGATTCATACTAAAGATAGATAAGCATGGGAACCATAAATACAGACACTAGAATAAAGAAATGTAAATATGAGAAAGAGAATTAAAATACAACTTCCATCAAGATAAAAGGATTTGTTTCGTTTTTTTTGTAACATACTGTATTTGTACGTTTAATTATATTAATTTTGATTTGGGACTGACCTGCAACGCTGATGGTTGAGCCTCCGTTTTTTACGGCTGCAGCTCTCTTCTCTGATGGTGCAGCGACACTGACAAGAAGTGTCATCCAAAGCCCACTTCCTGCCTCTGCAGGGGCGACATTGAGGCCTCTGAGATGGCGATGGAGAGGGAGAGGAAGAGGGGGAGAAGCTGGTGGGAGGAAGAGATGGAGGAGGAGAGGATTGTGGAGGAAGGGTTGGGGGAGCGTTGGTCCTGGATGCAAGAGGGGCGAAAGAACTGTCAATAAATGAATCTACAGATTTGCAAAAAGTTCTGTGAGTCTGTATTAAGCCAAAGTCATGCTTTGTGTTCAATACTAAAAACAGCATGTTAACATGCTGCGATCACAATGTCTAAGCTAACATGAGCATAGTCACTTGACAACACAACTAAGATTCAAACATGTTGAGCAGCACTGATTGTCTCCATCTTGGCGCTACATGTTAGCATGCCAATATAAGCTTAGCAATAAATAACTTATACAGATAAGCCTGATTTTTTTTCAGTTTTGTAGTCTTTTGATTGTAAACAGAAGTGCTGCAAATTATATTTCTCGCCAAATGACAGGGCTAGATAAATGAGAATTCACTCAATTGTTTAATTTATTTCAGGAAATTATTAATCCTGTAAGTAAAAAGACAACACTGTGAATGTTGACACTTAAGGAAAGGTCAGCGGTTCATTTAAGTCTGTAGAATGGCCGAGTACCATTTATTTGTCTTGCTATGGCATAATTTCCGGGTCCGAAAGTTTTTTCTACTTTGCTGTTGATCCCAGCTTATGTCGTGAGCATCTCTGAAACTGAAATGCATGTTTGTTTAAACCTGCACATTGTCAGACTGAAACAAACCAATACATAGCAGTGTGTGGGAGATGTGTGACTAATGTGGGATACTGTTTCTTTAACCGAGACAAACTTTCTGCTCTTTCTGTCGATTTTTCTGTCTCTGTCTGTTTCCATGGCTATGGTCCCTTAGTTGCCTTCATGAGGCCTCCAGTTTCCCTTCAAGACACTCTGTTACTCCGTCTCTGAGAAAGTCGCCCGCGTCAGTTGGTCTATTAACGGGAGCTGGTTCAGCCCCGGCCTTCCCGACAGGCTGGCAGTCTTAATGAAGTGACTTAATGAGGCGGAGAAGGGCCATCTTTGTTCTAGTTCTGATGACCACGCCTGCCGCTGGCATGGACAGAGGAGGTGGTATTTCAGAGCAAATTACACAGATTTCACCCCTGCCAGAATCTGAATAAAGGCAGTTCTGAGTGATGGATGGGTGCTGAGGGACATCACACCCAAACCAAGCCACCTCTGGCCCTTGGAGGCTCGAAAAACGACTGGCCGAAAGTGAAGGGGAAGACTCTTACTCCTCAGCCCAGGACTGAATGATTGTTGTAGACAGACCCAAATGTACCAATCTCACCTGTTTTTGTCAGATCACAGTGTAAAAGGTTAAGGGTTTCAGAACATTATTTTGTCTTCTTACTTACCTTATTCAGAGTCATAAAATAGATTTATGTTTAATAACTCATCCCACCAACTCTTTTGTTCTCAGTGATTTTAGTGGACCCCAAAACTAACCTCCAAATTAATTCACATTACGATGCGGACCTATTGTTGATGTGGTTTCAGGGATACCGAACATAAACAATGTTGTTGCTCCATAACTTTTTTTTAACTGTAAATTTTGCAGATTAACAGTAAAGACAGCAAAACCTTTAAATCAATTCAATAGAATTGAAACTATTGTTGTGAGGACCCTGAGATTAGAAACACTGCAGTAACTACTAAATATTTGAGAATAGTTTAGTTTGAAAAGAATTATCTACTTAATAAATCCTAAAATTGAGTTTAAGCAAATGTGAAAAAGAAATCATGTGCCCAATGTGTACATATCTTGTTATTGTGTTCCTTGGCGAGGAATTATAGTTTTATGATATAAATTCACTCTGTTTTGTCAATAAAGGTGACGTTGGTTCTAGTGTGTGTGACCTTTACTACTTCAGCTATATAATAAAATAGACCTTCAAAATAACCAGATGACTTAGTTTTTGTTTCTGTTATCCAAACTTTTAACCTGAATATAACTCAATCTATAAAATACTGACAACAACTTTAGATTTGAAATTAAGTAACTGAGTGAAAACAATCACATATGCTTCCTAAATATTATACTTACGCAGCTATGATGGCTCCAGGTTTCTTCTGTCTGGACTTTCCTCTTCCTTTCTTCTTGTCTTTTCTTGTTGGCTTCACTGAAGGCCTATGAATATCAAATGCACAACATGTTAAACACTTGATCTACACCTCCTGAGTGAATATATCTAATATATCAAATGTATCCTCATATGATCCCAGTGGGCTGCATGTTCCAGTTGAGTGTTTTTCTTGACTTATTCTTTTGATCATACAGTTTCCGATTGAAGTAAAAATTTTGAGAATTTGAGATCTGTTTTTTATTTATGCAGAGTTCTTAACTCATTGATTTAATATTTCATGATGTGACTTCTTTTATTTCACAATATCAAACTTTGTAAAAGGACTATCTGGTTTCATATCTGCACCAAATTACCAAGACATGTCAAACAATACAAGCCCTTGGGCTTTGTATTGTTTGACATGTCTATTTAATGTCATATGGTAATTTTCACAAATGCAAAGCTTTTAAATAATGCCATAAAGCAAACATTCACATCTGAAATTACAACAACATGATAAATCTACTTTTCCAAACAGGAAGCTTACAGTATAGTGTTTTTACATGTACAATCCTACAGTCATTTTAGCAGACACTTGAGTTTGACTAGTAAATGACCGTTTTTCCTGCTTTAAAGCACCTGTGAGGATTTCAATCAACACAAACATAAAGTTCCTTACAGGAGCTTTAAATCCTCTTCTACCTCATACAGTCATTGTTTCGTGTATGTTTTTCATGTTTTATGTAGTCCCATTAGTAAAGGTCATTTTATCCATCCATAATCACACACATTTATTGAGCAAAGCAGGACTTTGTATCAGAACACATACAGTGAAAACAAGCAGGCTCATTCAAATGTTTCTGATCATCTTGAATCACTAAACAGACGCCGAGGATTTTCTTGTGTACTCAAAAGAAACTTGGGGCAAATGTCAATCTTCTGGACATAGTATGACTATTAGCTCTGGGTTTGTGCCTGTCCTTGTTTAACTTCTCGGTCTCTTTATTCCAATCTGCTTCAAACTGAATTAAACTCTATTAAATTATGGGTACAGCATTCACCAGCTCAGCCCTGACATTATTAACAGTCTCTGCTGTGGTTTTTTTGGAGCTCCTATTTTCTATCATGGATGCGTGACTCTGCTCCGTCAATCTGTGAGAGAGCACATGGCAGGGGAGATAAAATCATCACTATGGTGACAACAGGATGCGGGCTGTCCCTGGGGATGCTGGGAGAGAGTCACACAGATGCTAACTCACTCAGAAGCAAATACACACACACACACACACACACACACACACACAAAGAAACAAATGCTAACATTCACTTAAAAAACATTCACACACATTAATACTAACACATAAAGTGTGTATAAAAGATACATGTACAGATACAACTAAACACGTCGACAGGATAAAAGTCTGGATACACACACATACATTGGAATCCTTTATTTATGTACAAATCCTAACAGGAAGTAGAAGGACATAAACATTAAAGATGCAATTATATGATTGCCTGGTTTAGGGTACACAAACAAACAACAGGAGCACCACCGAAATGTCCCTGTAACAATGTTCAACTGTTAACCACCTGAATAAAAACATACAAGTTGACTGTAACATCACAGATTTGTGTAATGTTTTAATCTTTTCATGATAATAAATCAGGAGATAGAATCAACCTTTAGAGGGTTCACATTTCTTTACTTTAATATTGATCTCCTGCCATTTTTAACAGCGTCAAGGTTCAACAACCAGTTTTGGTTTTGGGGTATTAAAGTTGCATCAAGAAACTTCTTCGGAGACTTTGTTGATGTTACATCAAAAGCATTTAACAGTGGGCTAAAAGATGAACAGTATTATAGGTCTGACTTTTCATTGGTATACTATTGGTATTTTTATTTGACTTTCTTTATTGTTTTTTTCAACATGTTTTAGGCATAACTAGCCTAATTCATAAAGTGCAATGACAAAGAGGGCTTGTACAGGCAGGGGATGGTGTTCAGCAGAGGGCAAAGGTTTACATGATGCCAGGCTGCTGCAGCCTGGTATACAGGGCACACAGTCAAGCAAGTGAGGCCCAAGGGCAACCCTTTAAACTGGTGCTGGTTAAGCTGCAAGTTCTCCTTATGTTTAATCACATGCACACACACACACACACACACACACACACACACACAAAATATGGAGAAGACAATGTGTTACCTTGTAGTAGGTGTTGGCTGAAAATCTTCTTTCAACCTACATACAAATCAAACAGACTGAGTGTCAGTGTAAAAGTGCAGAGATCAAAGAGAGGTCAGTGAACAACAAGTAAACAGCACATCCTTGAATACAGACAGTGACAGAGTGTTTTATTACCTGCACTCACACTGGCTGTGCTCGATGAAGGGCAGCTCAATGAGCTCGTGCTTCATGAAGGATGTTCTCATCAGCTGCACAGATCAGAAAAAAAACTCATCTCATTTACATGGATCAATCCTCGGCACTGATTAGTTAGAGATTGAGTGTGTGTACCTCCATGGTGAGTGTGTGAGTAAGCGAGGGAACACACTCCAGGGCTTCATCAGAGCAGCAGCCGCCACATCGCCTCACTGACACGCAGGATGGGACAAAGAGATGATGCGTCTCCCCCTGCAACTCCCGCCAAACCTCTACCAGAGTTTCACGGGGCTCACAGCCACTTCTCGAGTAGACCTCCAACCATCGCCGCACTAAGGAGACATAAAGGTAAAATCAACGCAGTCACGATTTTATTTCTTTTTAGCTCTAAGAAATCATGTATCACTGCATACCTTCTCGACCTTCCCTGGATTTCGAAGAGTCTGTCGGTCGCCAGTGTGTAAGCTGGAGGGAGAAATAACAGCGATGAAAAATTAAGTGGGAAAAGTACTGTCTCGATATGTTTTTCATTTTATCATGTCAAGTAAAAAAAAGTTTAAAAATCTGAGGAAAGAAAAAACATAAAACCCAAAACTATCACAGTTTCCTCCTGACCTTTGAATGAATACAGTTAAACTAAAACATAGTGTAGACGGATCTGGGCCTAAAAACAGCTTAAACTCATAGTTGGAAAATAAGTAACTATTATTTCATCTTTTGTTTAACTGCCACTTAACTGTTTGATCAATAAATAATGTCTAAAATGAATGTAAAAAAATAAGCCAATACACTTTGCCAGAGCCAAAAGCCAAGAATTTAAATTCCATCTACTGTTCAATCAGCAGTGTAAATGCAAAAGCCTGTTCATCAACTATAACACAGACAGAGACACACATACACTCACATGCTGGGGGCCCATAGGTTTCTCTGAGCTTGAACTGAAAATGCCTGTGCTCTATGTTTTTGAGGGGGTATTACCTGCTACCTTTGCCCTCAGCTCTATCAGCTGATTACAGTTGTTGAAACACTTTTAGAGGCACCACAATGGAAGATAGTGAGAGGACCTGCAATTAGTTTGCAGCTGTAAATGATGACCCATGTACGTCATAATTTAATGAGTGATACAACAAATAGTTCAAACCAAGCATTCTTATTGGACAAGAGGCATGAGTGCTGATACAGAGTACAACATTTCTGGGACTTTTCAGATTGTGTATCACTCCGTCTCAGCTAGATGTTCTGAATACATTAACTTTACAGCAGACAGAGTTTGTCATGATAAATCTAGCTGGTACCACTGACTCTTAAAATAGTCTTTTTTTAATTCACTCAATGATGAATTAAAACAAATAAAGAAACAGTTCCGCCTGTCATTACAAATAGTCTCCAAACAATATTTATAACTGAATCTTCTCAATGTAAATCAGCTTTCCCAGTCTGACAAATTAGACGGTATTACCATTTTCACACATGCCCAAATCTCCTGAAAAACTCACGAGAGAACCTGGAGAAGCTGTATGTGTGAACACAATGCCAGACCCCTAGTATATTTTCCACAACAAGTCCAAGTGGGCTGATGAAAGAACGCCACCAATAAGCCGTTTTCACATATGTTAGTCTGAACAAAAAGAAAGCATTTTATGAGTATAAGTGGCCCAATCTCTTTTCCACTCTAAAGATACTGGACCTAGGGGACACATGTATAAACTGGGTTAAGTTATCATATAAAAACCTATTAAAGGCAATAGATTGTATTAGTTTGGCCAAGGATGGGGTACAAGACTGTACCTGTGAGAATGTTGCTTTAAAGTAATACTACCATGGAGAAGTTTACAATTTTCAAATAAACATATTGTACTTTAATGAGCTACATTTATTGTACAGCTAAAGTTTACGTCTATATCAAGATTGTTCATTAAAAGACACATTTCAAATCCCTCGATTCCAGTTTTTCAGTGTTGTATTTTTTTTCAAGCCTGCTGCTAAGTGGTTTTCTACTATTTGGTTCTGTAGTTGAGAGAAACACCATAAGGCACTGACAATGTGCTTTCTGGTGGGTATAAAACCTTATGAAATAACAATATTATACTTCTAATAGTTCACAAACTGTCCAGCACACAAACTAGTATTGGGGCTTCTTACAATGTTTCATTTGTCTATAGGTTTCAATAAGTACAAGTATCCCTTCAAAACAAGTCATTTATTTAAACAAATGTGTTTTTAAGACAGAAGAAATGTATCATGTTTTCAGATTTCCATGACAGCTCCATGACCAAATTTGTTTCCTATGATTTGAAGCCTGAGCTCTATCTTTTTTTAGCCTTTCCCAGACCCCATCTCTTAGTTGGAGAGCACAGTACTGAACCTAACCTAAAGGTCCAACAACCAAACACACAGAAAGAGATATTAGCTCCCTAATAAACACATATTGGCCATATTGGCCCTGTGTGTGTCTGCATTTGTGTGTAAATGTTGTGACGACCAAGGCCACTTGTAAGGGAATGTAGACTTTGTCCAGTTGCCCCCTTTTATCTGCTCCACCCCCCTTCAAACCACACACACAAATGCAAAGACACACACTTGTACACACAAACAAACACACACACACACACACACACACACACACACACACACACACCCACACACACACACACACACACACACACATCCACACACACACACAAACACACACAAACCCACTCACACACAAACACATTGATTCAAAGTAAGCTGGGACTCTGGCCATTCTGTGACTGGTAGGATGGGAGATTGAGTGAGTGTGTCTATTTTGTATCCGTCTTTTTGATGGGGATAAGATTACCTTCTTTTGGCAGCCATATTTGCAAAGAGGTTGCACACAAACACACGCACTTCTAAGTGCCAACCCAGTGCCATCTGTACTGGTGTTGCTGTCAGTTTAGTATAACTCCCAGCCCTACTAAGGCACATTGTAAAATAGGACAAGAGAGTGTTTTTTTTCTGTGCCCTTAAACTATACACCATCTTACCCATACTGATCTTCAACATGAACTAGATGAAAAAGGGATGGCCCCTTTTTGAAATGTGATGCTAGAGAAACAGATGGCATGAAAGGAGACAGTCTCGGGTGGGAGCCGGCAGCTGTGAGCAGGTGAGGAGTCTTTTTTGTGCATGTGACTGTGTGCCTTGTAGTGTCTACAATGATGCATCACTGAAACATATAACTGCACAAAGTCACGGCTGAATTCTGCACTGCTTCAGAGCACGGCCTGTTCCTGATACTAGTCTCTAGACATAAATAAAAGAAACCGGCACATAGCTCTCACTGTATGTGGTTCTGCCTCTGTTGTGTGTGTGTGTGTGTGTGTGTGTGTGTGTGTGTGTGTGTGTGTGTGTGTGTGTGTGTGTGTGTGTGTGTTTGTGTGTGTGTGTGTGTGTGTGTGTGTGTGTGTGAAAATGAGGCACTGTCATATGATGGACAACCAGTCTAACCAGACTATTAATGATTGTGGTCATAGCCCTATTTTTGAATTATGCTGATCAAAATGTTAAGACTATAAATAATTATTTGAATTCTCTATAGAAAGGACTAAAACAAAGAACAAACATAAATATAGTTTCAATGAAACAAAGAGGTAATGCAATGAATGAATCACAAATAGGTGTTTCGACCTGTGTGTCTTTTTAACATTACAATTTTGTTTATGTACTTTTCCAGCCATATTGATCAATAAAAAGTACTCTACATATCAATTAATGCTGAAGCTAATACTTAGTTGCATCTTTAGGCTAAGTTGCTTGATTAATGACAGTTACCTGGTAACTTTAAGGTTACCCGTAGTCCAACAGCAATACAGACTGTTAGTCCTTGTTAAGACATTAAATCTACTTACTATATAAAATAAACTCATTACTGTTCTTACTTATAATTAGATTACATCTAGGCTTAAATCTACGGCTAGCAGTTGCTAAGCTAAGAAAATAAGAACAAGCTACCTTGGCACACTCAAAGTGGTAATACATAGGAAACTATGCCAAGACATATCTAACTCCAATTAATTCTAAATACAGTAGGATAATGTCTTGGCAAGTACCATTTGTAAAGTTGACAGCAAGGACTTCAGGAGGCTAATGGTCTTAGGCAAAGAAAATTCCCCTTATTTGGAAAATATCAATGTACTGATAATAAATGCCAATAAATCAGCTTCAGAGATACAAGAAGGATTTTTTTGTTACATTTAGACAGGATAAAGGTAACTTCCTGTTTTCAAGCTCCATGGCAAACTCAGCCAAATGTATTGGTATTTCACTTTGTATGAAAATCTGTGGGCAAATTCCCCAGCATTGTTTTATTATTTCTTTCATATTTATGTCGTAATTGAATAACCTTATCCTTTTTTTTTAATTCAAGAAGTCAACTAAATTATTGGAGATGGTCCTCTTGATGTATTAGTCTGAGCTATTGCCATGCAGGAGGAGGATTTTCCAAAACCTGGCAGCCCAAACGTTGTTCTATTCAGCTAAAAAACGGTGGCTGTTTTCTTAACACAGCGTAATATTTCGTTATATGGGCTAAAGTTAACACTTAGCACCATTGGCAAATGTATTTCTGTAGCCAACTAATGCAATCTTTATGGGCTGACTGGACCTTAAGTGACAGGTGTCACTGACCTGGGGGATAACTTCCTCAAAGTCCTACATGTTCTTCAACAGACCACCTTCATCCAAAAAAAGGATTGTTCTTCTGCCAGTCCAGTGAACATCAATTCAAACCCGAGATAAATCCGCACAAGTTCTGACATGCACTCTTCGGCAGTAATATACATAGACCTATACATACCTTGGCATGGGACGTGGGTATTCTGGTGAGCAGCAGGAATTGAAACATTCCTAAAATAACTTGAAGCATAATCCCCATTGTGCAGGAGTCCAAGGGGCAGGCAAAAAATATTTTTTGGACCATTCCAAAATAATGGTCCGACAGTGTCCTTAGTTCAGCTCCGTGTCCTATTAAAGACGCAGAAAACCAGATTTCATTCTCCAGTCTCCCGTCCGTGAAAGGACCCCCACGTTGGCATCCTCAGTGTTGGAAAACTAACTTTATGTTGTGGCATTACAGACTAAATCCTAGTCCGAATTACATCAGGAGCCAATCTAAACTCTACTAAGAGGCTACTTTGTGAGTGAAAACAGGCGGTTCTGAAATAGTGCTCTCTCCAGAAATGTTTTACACACAGTAATAGTAGGTAAGTATTTAATATCTAACATAAGCACCGTAACGTTAACAACCTGAAATTTGGATGAAAAATATTTAAACTTTGAGTGACACTTCCCAGCATTTCAGGGCACAAGCCTATCAGTCTATTGGTCCTGATCCCATGAAACCGGTGAGGGGGTCCGCGTCGGCGTGACTGGAGGAACCATCTAGATTCCCGCTGAAACGTGTTGCAATCACAAAATCCTCTATGTCGCTGAAAAATAACATCATCCAGCTATAGGACGTTTTGTCTGGCAGAGATACGAAGCTTTGGGACCGACGTGTCGCATATTCGTCTCCCCCTGCTCGCTCACAGCTCCACACTGTCGCTCCCTCTGAAAATGTGACGTTTTCGCTCCAGGCGCATCTTCCCGTTTTTTATCCTCATAAATATGACAAGAGTAACATCCTGCACTGACATGGCAGTACAGACTCAATAGAGCCGGCAGAACAGCAGACAGATAGAAAGAGGTCTGGAGAGGTAGCAGTCCTCATTAGTTGTTGTGATCGTTTTGCTCATTTCCTTTGCCCTTGAGACGCACGCAGCGTAATCATTGCGCTGCCAACTTTTTCCAAACGGGACACGCGCACTGGATACAGGTGCAGCTCCTTTATTGGTACAGCAGTGGGGGTCAGGGTGCCCCCAGGTGCCCAATGCAGGAGGGAAATGTGCTTTAGGTGTAACGAGGACACAAGGGTCATGCCCCCTGGTTTAATGTATAAAATGATTCATGGGTTTTAGATTTCTATTAAATCTTGCATTTAAAGAGATGAAATAATGTCTTAGTGGATTAGTTTGAGAGAAATTCAGTTTACAAATGTTTACGTACATTGAGAATGCATTGAGTATTGATTATTTAAAAAATGTATCTTAGTGCAAATGTAGAAACTCTTTCCAGTACATTTCTCTGGAAATAACCAATACATTTCAATTAACAAACTAACTTCTTAAGATTCAATATTGAATATATGGTCATTTTTTTATAGCAGAGATATTTACTTTCCCTGCTGTGATGTCAAATCATAGCGATGAAAGCAAAGACGTGAATGATAACAAGATAATGATGTAATTAAAGTTCATTTTACTAAAGAAAAAATCAATTTAAGCTTCAGAGCTGTTGTTTTTGTACAGTAACTGCATATTCTGTGTGTGCGTGTGTGCGTGTGTGTGTGTGTGTATACAAGCATACACACAAGCCAATCTAGTGTATTTGGGTACAAGGCACTCTCACACCGCATGAGGGTGAGGGTATCTGTAAGCGGCGCATGTATGGATGTGTTATCTCCTGCTGAAGGCTCAGGACGGGGGGGCGCTGCTGACAAGATCTTTAGTCAGCATGCTGTTATGAAATGTTTCGTAACATTTTAATTCGAATATAAATAAATGTGTAAATAAACAAGCTATGTACTGTATCTGTGGAGTCAGTTTTCAGTTCATGATATCTGCTGCTCTAAATGTGAGATCACAAGTTTAACAGATCATTTCATGTGTCCTTCATAACTTGATGCCTCTCACTTACTCTCCTAATCTTAGGATGTCAATTTAACTCAGATTGTTAAACTGTTTTTATATATATATATATATACTTTTTTTTTAAGGAAGTGAGGAGGCTTTAGTGGAGTTGATTGTCAATTACTAAAATAAGACAAATGGAAAGTAATAATTGATTAGAGCAATCTGATCTTTTAATTGTCGTGATATCCCTTAATCATGGATGCAAAACAGCCAAAAAAGGAAAAGAACAAAAATCTCAAATGCATAAAAACTAAAAGGCAAAATGGTAAATGTTGTCTCTGCAAATTGAAATAACTGATGATGACCCACCTTTACATTCGGTTTGATTATAATTATAAATCATAAAAAAGTCCCTTTTCTAAAGTCTTTGAAATGATCTTTTATAGATTCCTTCTAAAGAGTGGACGACCTTTTATCATCACACACGGTGAGAGACGAGTCAATGAGCAGTTGAGAACCATAACTGGGATGAGTAAACATTCAGAGTAGTGAGTTTCCTTGGATGTTATTGTTGGAACTTTTTGAGTATACTGCAGCTCCTTGTTTATGAAGCTCTCAAAGATAGTATAGTTCCTTTCTGCAAGAAAGATATTGGCGATACATTTTGTCTCTCGTCTCCACTTGAAATATGAGACAGAGTTTTATTACGAACAGAGGCTGAGGATGATAACTAACAGGATCCTTACGTTTAGTAGAGGAAGTTCATCAGTGTTCATTTTGGCTCCAAGAGGTTTGTGACACTCGCATCCCTTCAAATATTCAACAACTGTCGATAAGTGCTTCAACAAACCAGTTAGTCTTCTATCAACTTCAGCACAAACCTGAAAAACACTATAGAGACCAGATGAATCTGTCTTTAAGTCCTTGTCTTCACAACTGAGGACAAAAATCTCCAAAAACATCTTGAAATAAAAACTTTAAAATCCTAAAACTTGTACCACCTTCAGTCCACAGGCAGTTTAAATCCCATCATCACTGAGCACAGTTGGGCAACCTTCTACTTGTCCTCTCCACTGACTTTGTATTTCTCCAAAAACTCAGCATGTTTCTGTCGCAGAATTTCTGTCTGTTTCTTAAAACCATTGACCCTGGAAAACAGAACAAAAAAGGTAATTTCACACTCAGCTGAGCTTTATCAAGCAAAGAAACCCATTGTTATCAATCACATCTACAATCAAACTTGAGACGATTTAATTTTGAAAGTTCTTGCACTGACCTAGCCCTCTCTTTGGATTCATTGTAAATTTCTGTGATGACACGATCTTTCTCGTCCATGAAGTTGTTGTGAACTTCTTCCAGTTTCCTAAAGGAATTGAAAAAAACCCCAAAAAAACAAAAAACGCTTTTATAGAAAAACTTTGCTTAACCCAAAAACGTGTTGCTCAGCAGGCAGCTCTGCACGTTCAGTCGTATTTATGAGTTTGTACAGCTGTTAAAACAGCTAGACAGATCATAAAGACGAGAATCTTCACAAACAGAAGTGGCACAGAGTCAATGTGAAAAAACAAATATTACGAGCTGGGAGGTTGGCACAGAGACGTGCAAAAACAAACATGTTCATCTGGATGTGAATGTTTGGCAGAGAAAACTGAGAAATACAGCTGGACATTTCTTTATTTAACACATTGTTATCCTTCTATCATTTACTGAGTAATTTCTGGATGATTTCCCTTTAAATTGTTTCCCAAACATTACAAAGTGATAGAAATACAATGAATATGTCACAGACAAGAAAACAAGACCCCGCAAATACCCACAGTAATCATGTCATTTTCTTTACCTGAAGAAGAAGACGTGGGCACCGATGCTGAGCAACATGGTGACTATGCAGTAGCCTACCAGGCGGTAGTTCCTCCTCCTCCTCCTCTCCCATTCCTCTGCTGTCATCTCCGGTGTCTGAGACTGATTAAACTGCTCCCAGTAACGCATTCTCTCCTGGGTATCAGTACTGATGGTAAAGTAGTAGGAACGCAATTGGACGGTGATAGCAAAAGAAAAAGAGGACAAACGTTTAAAAAAGGACAGATATTGAAGCCTGAATTCTTTGTGAAGAAAACTTGTTAAAAGCCAATTTGTATTCATGTGCATGTGGCGGGGCAAAAACTGAAGCATCAAACTCTGCAGCGCCTGAATCGATGAATATTTGAGGATATACATTTCATACAATTCTGCACAACATTAATTCCAGTCTTAGGGAAATCACTGGCTTACTCTGCAGGGTTGGAAGTTTCACTTGTTCAGTCCTCACAATAAGGACAGGTGAGAGTGTTACAGGAAGACAAACAATCACAGAAGGCCATGGATGTCATGTAAAACGATTATGTCTTACCGCAGGAGAATATAGGCTGAATTTCTTTTTTTTTTTTTTTTACATGATGAAACTGTTAAAGACTGTGGAGGAAGGCCAGGTTACATAAGACTAAAAATGGAGAACAAGCTGACAGACTGTAGCTTCACCTGGCTCCGTGGCTGCTGTGACTGGAGGTAGATCTGAAGACTTGGCCGCCACCATATGGATGTCTGACTTTGAAGTCGTATTCTTTCCTGCTCACATCCTTGCTCAGGACTCTGTAGGCCTCGTTCAGCTCCACAAACTGGCTGTGCAACGCTGGGTTGGATGGGTCACTATCTGGATGTAGCTGCAAGATGAAAGGGTCGTCACAGTGATGAGATCTACTGACTAAAACCCACTGATGAACCAAATTATTCAATACTCCTCTTGATTACTTTTATTTAACAGAACAATATGTTTATTTTTTCTGAAACTGATGCATGCAACTGAACCATTTTAACTCCTAAATGTGTTTATCAGTTAAGGATGAGTTGTCTAACCCCTCACTACTACTATGTTGTGAAATGCTGCCCTCATGTGGCCACATGGTTTGTTTACGTAAATGCATAGCTTTTAAATTATGACATACCTTCTTAGATTTGTCAAAAAATGCACGTTTAATTTCCTCCAAGCTGGCATCAGATTTAACTCCCAGGAGATCATAGTGGTTCACAGCTTTTCTGTGGAGACAAATATAAGGCAATAAATCTTACACAAAGTATCCATACATCAAATATTCACATTGTTTTTTTCTTGTTCAGGTTTGTGTGTGTGTGGGGGGGAGGGGGGGGGTACACATACACATACACAGGGAGAACATGCAAACTCCACACAGAGAGGCCCTGGTCAAAGGGGATTCAAACCAAGGACCTCCTGCTGTGAGGCAAAAGTTCCAACCACCGTGCAGCTGCACAAATCATATCAAAAGAATAAATAGCCTACTTATTAATTATATTATAAAACAATATGTGGAAAATGAAACAAAATGAAATAAAGTGTATATTAAATTCAACAAAAACACAGTTTACCTGTGTCTATAGCTTTGCGAGATCATACGCAGCCCACTCCTGCAGCACCAAAGACAACTCTGACATAGACGCAGTTGAGCCTCCAACTGCATGATGGACATTTTCTGGAGTTCCACACAGACAACCTGTGCAGAGAAGACAGATGTTAAAGTCAGATATAATAAAACAAAGGCTTTCACATGAGATGCAGCGAGACATTAGAAACCAAAATATAAAACCTCACAATATTGTGAATATGTTGTTTATTCTGTGAACACCGCAAAACTTCATCTGATGGAACATTATCTGGCTTCTGAGGCCGTGAGTTTGGTTGAATTGTTGATAATTATTTTTTTCTTTTGTCACAAAATACTTCTGAATACTCCAAGAATAAAGCTTATTAAACTAAATCTGTTACTATGTAATCCATACCACAACAATGGCAGCAGGGAAATATTTTGACCTTGTAAAACTGGGAAATTGCTAATATATTTTGATTGAATATAATAAAAAGTAAATAATCTCTTCATATTTGACTGTAAAGTGTAACATTTGTAACAATGTGTCGTCTTGTTGTTTGCCTTTAAACTATGAATGAAAAAAAAAGCTGTCAGCTGTTTCCCACCATTTGTTGACACGTTTCGGACACAGGGGAGGAGGCGAGTTAGACATTTTAGATAAAGGAAATAATTACACTTAATACTGATTCTAGCTGCTGGTTATTAGAAATCTGCAGACACATTGTTGGGGGCGTGTTAATCATAGATACATGGTGTTAACTCTGTGCAGTCTGGATGCTAACAGGTTTTAAAACAAAATGCTACTTTCTTGAGCCATGCCATCAGCAACATGGTCACCGTTGTTTGTAGACACGAATTCTAATGATTAAAAAAAAGTGAAAAAGCGCCAAAAGCTTCAGTGTTTACAGTCAGAACACTTTGTCCTGCTGACTTAGCATCAGAGACAATGCGAGCCATGGCCAGCTCTGTTTGTGCTTCTGTCAGCCTGAGAATAGTGATCGAATTAAACTAGCTGTGTTCACTGATATATGGCTACTATGTATTTAAAAATGCAAAACATTGCACCACATATGAAGCCAACAATTTGATGAAGAAAAGTGACATACCACAGGAGCACTGTGTCATAACAGTGGATTGACTTCTTCTTTAAGGTTTCATGTCGGTTGGGAAACAATGAATTGGTGCATTTCCGCCGCCTACTGGTCAGGAGTGTGTGACAAACATCTTTCATGTACTAGACTACTTTCTGTAAATAATAATTATGAAAAAATGGAAAATGTATAAAAATACACCCTCTTAATTAGTTTAGTGTGTCTAAGGGAATCAAATAAAATCCTATATCCTTCATTGTCTGAGTTATTTTGTAAGATACATCCAAATGTACTTTAATTCCTTGTTGTGTTTTGAGTGGTTGAAAAAAAAAGCAAGGGTCAAGAAAGTTATCGCATTAAACCGGAAGACAGGAGATTTACCCTTCAGATTAAACTTTGCTGGATATTTCAGAGAAAATAAGGTCATGCTCCTCATGTTATTAAATATATGTTCCCTGCCTTCCCATTAGAAAGCATTCATAACAGGACCACTGAATGGATCTTACGAATGTCTCACAGTTATACCTTTCATGTAAATATGAAGTCCTCACCACCTCACCATTACACTGCTCACAGTCACCTGTTTAGGATTTTACACTTTCTCTTATGTAATGGTATCGTTCAAAAGAGGGATCACGACTTTATGTGGAGAAAGAAATACAGGCATACAGTGCAATAAATTGTAATAAGACTCATAGGAGATATTCTTCAGGCCCTCTTTAAAATCTAAATGTTGATCTTTTTGCCACATTATTGAATTGAGAAATGCTATTGGAAACAAATTAGAAATTAGTTTGCCTTGAGCTTTAAACTATGACCATTTCCAAATGAATTATTCACTTTCCTTTCTCAGTAAAGGTTTTATTGGATCATCTGACCTATAAGAACACCTATAAAAAAGGAAACTTCCATCATTGGGGACCTGATAGTGGATAGTACAGTCAATAATGGTTCGTGTAACCCATGTAGCCTGCAGTTTGGACTCTTTGTCACTGGGTGGTGATAATGAGAAGTATTTACATTGCTGGGTTAACCAAGAGGAAGAAACTATAATCTTCACTTCTTACAGCTTCCTCTCTCTCAGTAATACTACCCAGTAAGGTAAGGGGAAATACCTTCAAATTTAACATTCTTCTTACTAGCATTAAGGTTAACCAAAGTAACATGTCAGCATATTTTTGATGAGATAAGAAAAGCCATGTATGTGATAAGCGGCCCTTTAGTTTACAGGAGGGGAAATGGAGTCATTAGATTTATTCTCATGTTTGCTCTTTTCACAGAGCCAGAGCAGCTGTTCATCTTGTGATCTGTTAATATACACTGCTCCAAAAAATAAATAAAGGGAACGCTTAAACAACACAATAAAATTACAATTCTATCACACTTATGTGAAATCAAACTGTCCACTTAGGAAGCAACACTGATTGCCAATCAATTTCACATGCTGTTGTGAAAATGAAATAGACAACAGGTGGAAATTATAGGCAATTAGCAAGACACCCCCAATGAAGGAGTGGTTCTGCAGGTGGTGACCCCAGACCACTTCTCAGTTCCGATGCTTTCTAGCTGATGTTTTGTTCACTTTTGAATGCTAGCGGTTCTTTCACTCTCGTGGTAGCATAAGACGGAGTCTATATCCGACACAAGTGGCTCAGGTAGTGCAGCTCATCCAGGATGGCACATCAATGCGAGCTGTGTCTGTCAGCGGAGTGTCCAGAGCATGGAGACGCTACCACGAGACGGATGGAGGCCACACAAACTACTGAGCCTCATTGTGACTTGTTTTAAGGACATTACATCAAAGTTGGATCAGCCTGTAGTTTTTCCACTTTAATTTTGAGTGTTATTCCAAATCTAGACCTCCATTGGTTAATAAATTTGCAATTGCTCATTTTTGTGATTTTGTTGTCAGCACATTCAACTATGTAAATAAAGTATTTAATAAGAATACTAAACTTGTTCAGATTTAGGATGTTATTTTAGTGTTCCCTTTATTTTTTTTTTTTTGGGGGGGGCAGTTTAAAACGGTTCAAAGGTAAAACAAACCGTATCCTAACAAGTCTACTGTAGAAACACCATAAACGCATTCTCCATGAGAAATGTAAACACACAATTAAAAACTGAAGCAGAAGTATTCAATCTGATTTATCTAAAAGGTGAAAATGGAAACATTTAGAAACTGCATACAGTTGTCTTTTCTCAACTGTGTTGCAAATGTAACTGAACTCAACATGTATCATTGTTGATTTGAATATTGTTGATGTATTTTTTATTTTTTGTCAGTACTAATTTGTTGCATGATGCCAGTAAATGGTTGGAGTTGGGGGGGTAAATCAATGGAAACCTACTTTTACCCATGCAAACAAAGGACCTAACTCTGTGAAAACACTTGTGTGAAAGGAACATGGCCTCTTAGGGCTTTTAAAAGTCCTTTTTGTGCCCACATTACAGAACACATGTTTGCTTTGTGTAAATACTTCCCAAGATTAGATATTTCTTTAACAAAGACTGTATTACGTTTCAACAGCTCTAAGCAATGCTCAAACCATCAGTGTGTTTTGGTGTTTTTGTTTGAATATGAGGAGTTGCAGAAGTGTTCATAATAATTCTTTGACCTAAACGCTATTGTTTCCTGCATTTTTAACATTTTAGAGTCAGCTCTAAAATGTCCCCCCCCCCCAATAAGTCAAAGTACTCTTTGTTTGGGCTTTTTAGATTTGAGAACAGAAACTCAACTTTGTGACCGTAAGTCCCCATTTAAAAGTTAATGTTTAAAGAAACTTTCAATGTAAACTAGAAACTACAGGGAGTAAAAATACAAAGCAACAGAAATGTGATCAATAATATTTACACGTTTATTTAGGACTGCAAATTTAATTTATTACATTAAAAAGTGAAATAGACACTTTCACTTGGAAAGATGGAAATATAAACAACAGGAATAAATACAATGATGAATATAAACATAAATTAAAGCATATCAAGTGACGTGCCATTTATTTCATTAGTGCCCCCTTCATCCTAATTTTTCAGTCCGTAACAGATTTGTATATTTGTGTTCATGGCAGCATCTGTTCTCCATGGTGAGGAGATCATTGAAGCCACAGTCAGTAAGAAGTGATGGACCCTGAGGTGTCTGTGCTGCTGCACTGTGCAGCCTGGAGGGGGCTACTGGAGTCTCAGATACAGGTGGAGCTGTCAGACAGGTAAGAAGGTGAAACAGGCATCTAATCGCATTTTACATTAACTATTTTACATCCAACATCCTCCAAGACTCAAACAGGTAACATGCTGATTTGGACAGATATGCAGTACAGATAGTGGTGTGGTGTTTGTCGACAGAAAGATACAGCACTTTCAGATCACAGAATGTGTCTGGAGATTTCCTTATTCTGTCAACAAGTCCTACAAAAAGACTTCCACCAACAATGAATGTAAACAAGAACCATGAGAAAATACAGGATTTCTCTTCCTGTCTTTATAACTATGATGACGTGTTTGTTTTGCTTCCACAGATTTAACAGAAAGACAGATCCAACACTGGAGCGTCAAATAGAGGAGGTTTGGTCCGAGCGAGTGTCCAAGGAGCCGTGGCTTTTTAATGGGTCCAAATTCAGACTGCACTCCTTCTGTATGGCATCTGCTGCGTCTCCTCAACAGCCACACTGCACTGATTCTCCGCACATCCAGGAGTCAGGCTGCTCACGTGATCAGGGGGGAGAGTTAAAAAACAGCATAGAACAAGGAAAGAAGGACAACTTGTGTAGCAAAGATTGTTTGTTTGATGTTGCGCAGAACAATTTGGAGAAGAGAAACAGACGCGTTAGTCACTCTGACACCAACCAGACAGCTGCTCTATCGACACAAGCCTCGTCGGATGAGAGCGTTTCACAGATCTCAGAAGATTCAGAGTCTGGGCCACTCCTCACTCTGAGACTGGGCCTGACGTGTTACAAGGACTACCTTGGAACAAACTGGTCCTGTCGACAGGCAGAGCTGCGCCAGTTGGGAGAGGCGGAGTTCAGCGATCCTCTGGCACTGCTGGCTCAGCCTCTGGGCGTTGGCGGAGTCCTGTGTACAAGTGACAGACAGGTGGTGCTGATCAGGAGGAGTCAGAGGGTGGCAGAGGCAGCGGGGCTCCTGGACATCCCCGGAGGACACCCAGAGCCAAAGGTGAAGAAGAATGAAATTAAACCCATTTCCTCAATCTACTGTTGTGTATATTTTTATTTAAGGAAAACTCAGTCTTGACAGGTAGGTTTTTTTTTTCAGAATATGAAAGGGTTGCAGTATAACTTCACTGACATTTATAATTACAATAAGGACAATAAATAAACTGATACTGTAGTTTTCAGTGCACCTGAACTCCATTTAAAAGTTTTCTTCTGTATAAACCATGAATATGGAACATCTTCACCGAGATGCTACAAAATTTGAGGGGAGACTCAAATGCTATTTGGAGCAAATAAATGCACTTCAGACTTTCATTGACTTAACTAAATAAAGTCTGATAATCAGTGTAATATCTGCAGTCCAATTGAGTCTGAAAATCAAGAATGACAACCTTACATCAATGATGTAATAGACATTATTTCTATCTTTTTATTTTGGGAGGTGGCTCTGATTTGATCCACTTCCTTGTTTTTGCCTTTTTGCTCCCTGTCCTTAGTTTGCACCAGCGTCTTGATGTTTAACACTATATTACCGCTTCCCTTCTCAGGCGGTGTTTGAGCATCTGGGCCGGGCAGTGCAGGAGGAAGAGATCAGTGTGGACATGATGCAGCCTAGAGCTGTCGTCTCTGAGCTCTACTCATCTGTCTGGGCTGAGATCAGAGATGAGGTGCGTCTCTGTCTCAGAGGTCCACTGTCAACTCCTAGTTTCTCATCAACTACGTTTAAAACAAATATTACAATAAGAATAAAACAAAGACATTTTGTTGAATTTAGTTGGTACAGTTTTTAAACAGTGTTGGAGTAGGAAATATACAAATGTATACATTATATATACAGAATATAATAGAAATATAGATAGAATAAGCAAAAACACTTAAAAAAGTCATAAAGCGAATAATTCAAGGAAAGAAAAATAAACGTTTCAGTTCTTGAGGATGCTTTTTTTGTACCATCTTTCAACAAAACTCATGAAGCATTATAAGGACTTAATGCTGTAAATCCTGGGGGGGAAATGATTGCTATTCTTTGTTAGATCAATAACTGATCCCATCAATCACTTTTCAAATTATACTCTTGACCTCTCCCGGCCTTCATTTTGTCTTCCCTCTGTGGGTCTGCAGGTCAATATTCCTCTGAGGGTTCTCGGAGAACCGGTCCTGATGGGCGTCGCTCTGAATCACGTCAGCGCAGGCAGGCCGAGTGCTGAGTTCTATGTCAGGTAATCTTTACAACAGTATTTCCTTCAGAGGAAGAGTATTACTTGGTTATCATATATCCATCAGTTTCTTACAAAATCTGTGTTAAATGGCAAAAGGACACTCACAATCAGAATTAAAGTTTTTGATCTAAAACCAAATCATTGGCACAAACAAAACTCCACATATAAAGATGAATTGATGGTAAAATGAAGCTGCAAAGCGACTGTTCCATTCTCTTATGTCACAATGTTTCTTTACAAAAAGTAAAGCAGGAAAAGGTCACACAAAAACAACAGTTAGAGGGATTTGACAGATCAAAAAGGGGGAATGTTTATTTCTTATCCATTATATGAAAGCACCTCAAATCTCCTGTCATATTTAGACTGGAGCCTCCTCACAAGGCGTGCCTGCTCGATCAACTGAGCTCCATCACCAACCCTGGCAGTTTGTCTTGAAGGGCTTTTAATGTGATGCTGAGTTGGTTTGTGTCTTTTTGTGTGTGTGTGTTCATAGTTGCTCATTGACATCAGAAGAAGTCAGAGAGTTGTACTGGAAAGGAGGCGCGGAGGCCAATGAGTCCACAGATATCGTCTTCCTCAGCAGAAAGGTCGGTTATCTACCTCAAAGTCCTACATGTGTAAAATGTACAGAAGTTGTGTAGACAAGGTGTTGGGGGGAAGAAAAAAAACATGCATTTAATGGACTCTGAAATTTACAGGATGTGTTGCAGCTGGACACACGCAGCCCTCTGTGGTCCGAGCTGTGTCCTTCTGCTAAAGGAGCCGTGCTGCTTTATCAGATGGTGAGGCCTGGCGAAGAGTGACAACAACACATGAGGGGGAAAAAACTCACGTGTTCAAATGTACAAACTCAGGCAGCAACATGATTACAGCTCAGGTATTTTATTACTCTGTGCTAAATAGCACACTGACCAATACAGGAAATGGTATTTATACCATTTAAACACTGTACAGGAAATGTATGGCACATTTAAAAAAATGTTTTGAATACAATTCCAAATGTGACTTTATTTAAATTGTAAACATTGTATAATAAAAATCCGATCTGATTATCTGTGCGTAACATTACTTTTTGATGAACTGCAGTTATGTCGTTCATTTAAAATGTTTTTATTGTAAAATTTAAAAAAAGGTGCAGCTGTAGCTTCTTGCTCCAGGTTTATTCATCAGTCGCTCATGCTGAAGTGTCAGTAGTAGAAGCTCTGGTCCGGATACCCTACGTTCCACTAAGAAGGAAATAAAACCAAATGACAATGAAATGTTTACTTAAAATGTTATTCCAGAGTTTCTTATGAATATAATGGGGTTGATTTGTCTTGCCAATTTGGCAATATTATCTGAAATAGTCAGTTTTTTTTTCAAATGCCCATTACACTCCGTCATGTCTACCTGATGTATCTTCCCCTCGTGGGATTAATAAAGTATAAATTAATTATTATAAGTACAAAAGAAATGGTTGTAAACGTTATATCTGATTTAAAATAGTAAGAAGAATGGATCTGAAAAAACAAATGTGATATTTGTATTTCTTAATTTTCTACACACGACACTCAATGTAATAAGAGATTAGTTCGACTCTGATTGTATCTGATTGGACTTTACAGCTGTAGAGGACTCACATGTGTTTGCTGCTGCCTCCACAGCTGCAGGTTCTTGTTGTTCAACCCTATGAAGACGAGAAGTAAATCAACAAACATCTTCAATGATCAACTCCATTAAAAACTGTCATTCATTACTTACATGGACCATAATGTCCAGTGCGATGGATCCTGTGTGAGGGTGGACGACCTGGAGGGTAGGGTCTTTTCTTGTGAAGCCGGGGTTTCTTCTTCTCCTGTTTGGCGATAGGGGGCAGCAGCCTTTGTGCTTCCTCTTTATATTTCTGTAGGAGCGTCTGCGCCTGGTCCTGAAGCAGCTCCACATACAGCAGCTCATCCAGCAGCTCACTGTGCTGCTCTGGTAGACTGCAGCTCGCTGGAGGAATGAAGGAATGTTTCACAACACACATCTGGATTCAGTTTTTCAGCAGTTATAATTGAATATAAGTAAAATTAAGTGAAACAAAGTGTGTGGTTGTCAGGAGAGGTTAGAGTTGTTGAAAAGGTGAACATGCTGCTATGGTCCTATTACTTCAGAAATCAATTTAGAAAGATGTACAAAAATCTGAAAATCATGCAACAGATATTGGCAGCAAATCAAAAATAAAAGGATAAATGTTTGCAGTTTGTTCTTCACACATTTCCTTCATCTTTCTGAAGAATATTTTTTAATCACAGGATTTGTTAACACTTGTATTGTGTTGGCCACCAAAGGAGAGGGATTAAATGACTCCCAAAGAGAGAATTATATTTAACCTACAGATAAACTTGTATAAAAGCTGCCGACACTGGTTTATTCTACATCACTGTGTCATCCTAAGCGGGCATGGACGTCTCCTTTATCTAATCAATAAGATGTGAGTTAGACCTTGCAGTTTGAGCAGAGAGGTGTCTGGTATCTGCTCCCCGTCACTTGTTTGCTGCTGGCACAGTCGTCTTCTCCACTCCTCTTCCGAGGGAAAGACCACCACCAGTTTGCGCCTGAAGCCTGCAAACAGCTGCAGCTTGTAATGGCGTGCAGAGAAGAGGATGTTGCACTGGAAACAAAGATAATTACAAGGATTTAGTGGGAGAGCTGAAAAACTACATTTCTCCAAGGCTGTAAATGACATCTGAATCCACTTCCAACAGTTTGAGAGAAAAGAAAAGGAAGCATTAAGATAGAAGTTGAAGGGGGGCTTTGTTTGATCATAGTTGAAACTTTCTATAAATGACTATAAATGAATCTAATACCCAATATCAATCAGCGATGCTTGCTTTATGTAGAATTAAACAGGTTGAACTGGTTTCCAAAGCTCCAACTTTCCTGCCAGTACCTGTATAAATAACCGACCACAACATTATGAACACCTTTAAAAGAGATCGTTCAAAAACGTGCGTCTTTATCCTTCAAATCTCATTCCTATCCAAGACAAGACACTTTTCAACAATACCTATAGTAGTTCACGTCAAGCCTACCGACCCTTTCAAAAAGGAGCTTCACTTCTACGTATGAAGAGAAAAGCGTTACCTGGTCGAGGATGTAGTTGCCAGGAGTCTGAGCGGCCAGCTTGATCAATTCAGTGAGACACTGAGAGGCCTGCTGCAGCTTGCTGTCCTTCTGTCCACCACTCTACACACACACACACACACACACACACACACGAGAAAACGCTGTTGGATCAATAGTTCTGAAACCGAACATCACGTCTGAATGTGAATATGAAAAATGAGCGCAAGACTAGAAGTGTGACTGACAATCATACAAGCCAGCAGCTCCTCTGTGCCCAGCAGTGAGTACTTCTTCGGATGATGCTTCATGTGAGTCCGAGCCCAGCAACTCTTCCCTGAGCCAGGAAGACCCACCATCAGCAACACCTGAAGGAAGGCAGCGTCAGATTCAAGTTTGACAACTTTAGAAGAACTACTTTTGTCTTTGGCTGTCTCCTGGATGGATGAACATGAGGTACCATTAATCGTCATCTCCTCAGTATACATAGAGTGTTTTTTTCATTCCAGCTAAAAGCTCCAGAGTCTCACCTCACACTGTGCTCTGACAGTAGGAGCCAATGTGGCACGCACTCTCCGTTCAGCAGAAAGAGCTACCAGTGGTGTAAACCCAGGAGGGCCAGGGTACCAGGGAGGAGCTGTGGGGTCAAGGTTGAGTCTGAAGGAACAGCTCTTACAGAGGACGTGAGGGAACAGAGCACCCTCAGACAGCGCAGAGGCGCCCAGGCAAAAGGCCACACCCATAAAACGCCCATTCTTATGGAAGGAGAGCTCAACAGCACCGCCTGTGGAAAAGAACTGTCAAACACACAGTTGAGATCAGAAATAAGAAATGTATGACACGTTGCAGACCACATGTAACTGATAAATAAGACAGTGACTTTTTAAAAAGACTGTAAAAAAAAAAAAAGGAAATACAATAAAAAGGTACTTACAGCATAACAACCAATGATATCTCCCTCTGAGAATTGTTCTCCAAAGTCTTCCTCCTTCCCACCTGAAACTTTTTTACCGCTCCCATCATAAGCAAAAGACAACTCATCTTCACCTGGTGTAAGACATGTAGAGAGCCAGACAGACGTTGAAGCAATGAAGCTTACTAAGAATAAACATCTTCATGTAAAGGTGACTATGTCAAAAAAAGGATTCATTTGATTTACCCAGAAGCAGAGAGCCGTTAGCCAATGACCAACCAACTCTCAGGCCGTACCGGTCCATGTCTGCATGTTTTTCCAGCTCAGTTGTCAACAACTTTCTCTCCAGTCTCACCTCAAAGCCCACCCTGCCTTGCAGAACCCCGTGTGTGAGCCTGCAGCCTGACCACAGCAAAGGGAATCGTTCCCAGAAGCGAGGCTGGCCGCAAGAACCATCAGGACTCGCCTCAAAGTGGAGGTGAGCCATATCTGTGCAAACAACAACCAAAGTCAAGCTTCAGTCTCTCTCTGACATTATCGTATGACATGGCATTTTTGTGAAAGAAATTGTATGTTATGGTAATATTTTTTCAACAATTAACAACAAAAAGAACGTGGTTGAAATCTAACATAATGAAATGAAATGTACGTTTCTTCACCAGAGTGATGGTAAGTGTTGGACAGAGACTCACCTAGATCTAGTCTGACTTTATTTTCATCTTCCTCCTTTGCCTGGTCTCTGTCACCTGGAGGTTGTGGTGCCTTGGCCCTGGTTGACAGGAGATAGGGACACATGCTGCTTGTAATACTTTTTTCAAAAAAGGTAAGATACTACAAAGATTTTTTTAACATCCTAGTTAAAAACAAAATGCATCAGTAAAAAAAACAACAACCTGCAAAAACATTTAATTACAATAAAAATATTAAAGGATAGAAAACGAGTACTATATGTTTTTTGTGTAATGATCTTGGGGCTAAAGTTTAGGGTGAACAAAGCTTACAGCAGCACTATGGCAAACTTTGTTTTTCAAACATGGGACAATTAATACACATCCATGTTAAGTCTAGAAGTTCATTGGATCCACTTTAATTGAAACTCAAGGCTATTCCTTCCATCCAAAATCCTTCTCACTTTACGTATAGTTCCACTGTTTTATTTAAAAGGGATGTTCAAAGTGTCCAGTCAACTTTTCCTACCTTTTGTATCGTATCTCCTCTTTGAACTCGTAGAAAGCTCTTCCTCTGCTCCCCTCCTCCTCCTCCTCCTCCTTCTCTCTCTCCTCTCCCTGCTTCTCTTCAAAACACTTTGACATAAACTTAGAAGCATGTTGTGGTGTTGGTATCTCAGTTTGTGTGGCAGAGTCTGTGTACTTTGTGACACATTCAGGTTCACACGGTGACCTGACCTCACTTTCTGTCGTTGTTAAAAGTGCAGTAAAGTTATCATTTTGTAGTTGTGGGTCTTCTTCCCTACTTTGACCAGCCTCCAGTGCAGACCACAGCCTGCCCACCAGCTCAGCCTTCAGCCCTCTGCCGTCCAGATCAAGCTCTTTAAGTCTGCAGCGCAACTCGGACACTTTCAACCTTTTTATGTCTGTAAGCTTCATTGTTTTTCTCACTACAATTCTGTTGTCGGGTTACTGGAGGCAAGTCTTAAAGTAAATGTCGAAAACAAGCCCTCAGATCAAAACACCGATTCAACATGGTGCCCTGGTTTGTGATTGGCTCTCCTCTCCTTCCTCGTTTTAATTTTTGACAGGATGGAGCCCCAAGTGTGTGCATACTGCCACCTGGCGTTAAACAGGATCAAGATTTTCCATACTTGTTCTTTTCTCAACTATTCACTCCAGAGTTGTTGAAACTTGATGCATTTACAGTATTTATAAAGGATGTGTCAGTGTTGAGTTCTTGTGTTTTTGGCACAACAACATTGTGGAGCAGCCAATCTGTAGTGGAAATGTGTTGTGTTTATTTATGCGCTAGTATGTCATTTTTAGTATTCATGTAAGATGAAGCAAGATTCTTCCATGTTAGGAACTCCTTTATTAAAAAACAAAACAAAAAGAACATGAATGTTTAACAACATCAAACAGAGATAGGTTTGAAAAGTAAAAATGTGATGTATGAACAGTCAGAATATACAAACACATTTCATATTTTACATTTATTTTTTCAGTAAAATCTCTGTCTTATCTCTCTTTACTTCAGATATTTTGCTCCTCTGTTTGTGTTTCAAGACAACCGCTTGGTTCACTGATTAAAGAAAAAAAAGTGTAGCCACAACAGCTACTTCTTTCCTCTTCAGTGACACTTTTGGGCTCGGCACAAATCTCTCTGTTTGCGAGAATTGTTCTTGCTTCATTACTGCCCTGTCATGGCTGTGTCCACACAAAAAGAATCATAACAACAATCATCACAAGAAGTGAGAGGCAGGGATTTTTCTGCTATATAAGTAGTACAAAGTCAAGCTCACACAGTGAGCCTGTTTAACGTACATGCTGGCTCTGTCCCACTCGAACCACATGCTTCACATTTAAAGCTTCAGTGCTAAATCTGAATATTACACTCAGAACAGTCTACAGAAATGTATTCTCCACAATCACTCTTCTAAACATATGTAAAGTATATGCAGCCATGCATATATTAAAAATACTGTTGATAAAACACCTGCTGGTCGATTTTTGAATGATACTTAAATATTAGGTCGCTGAACACACGTTATTACGAATTCTCTTTTTATTTCCATGTAAAGTCCCTTTTAGTCCCAACTCTTTCTAAGTTAATTCACTCAATTACTTAATAACTATGTTGTTGTAATAGCTATATTATTAAAGAAAAGATGAGATAAAAGTCAAATAAAACATATAAAAAAAGCTAGGACATGAGTAAGATTTTAACTGAATGGAAGAAAATTAACAGGAAAACCATTTTTTTCTATATTAGGGGCACGCAGAAAAAACCCTAAATAAGTGATAAATTTGTGTGCAGTTCATCAACTAATGAAACCGGATACATAATTATTTTAAATGATTTTTCCCATTCAGTCACTTGTACTGAGGTTTCAATAAATCAACATTATTCCTGCTTACTTTTTGTCAGTCTGGATCAAAATCTGAGTAACAAGTTTAATAATAATGATTTTTTTTTAAATTAAAAAAAAAAAAAAAAAAAAAACATTAGATGAAGGGTTTCAGAGGAATTTAAAAATAATTTTTAGAAAAATATTCGTTTAGTTTTAGGATTGAAATGTAATAAATACATGAAGAGGTACACACTGTGGTTTGTTTGAGGTGATGAACATCAGAGTTATGTAAGGTAAGAAATGTAGGCCCTGCTGATTCATCAGTACATTATGTAATATAAGCTGACAGATCATCATCTTCAGTATTCCAAATTCTAATTGAAATTCATGCATGCAGATATTTCTAGAAACAATTGTGACAAACATGTTTCATTTAATTTGGCAAACTTATGTTTGAGACTTGTTTTGATTTGACGGAGAATAAAAGAGACTGTCTCTGTTTCTAAACCGGCTGGAACACACCATGTCTTTGGGATTAAATGACATTTTTGGTTACTCCTAGAGTGTATCCATCAGGCGTTAAGTGAGCTGATGACTTATATCGAAACAAAAACATATACTGTACATGCAGTAGTGAGAGCTTTAGAGTGCAGTGTTAAGAGTATGGTCTTAGACCAGCAGGGTGGATGTCGATGCAGATTGTGGAGGTGAGGGGGAGCAGCTGTCAGACGGACTGTGTCCTAACAGCATCTCTTTCTCTCGGGGACGACACGGTCTGCTCATGTGCTGGCTGTGAGAGTGGTAGAGCCTCAGGAACGCCAGGATAGACTGAGTCAGCCACAGTGCGGTCACACACCACAGAGACACCTGAGGAGAAGGTGCAGGAATTTATCAAGCTTACAGACACGTCAATAAACTGAAGAACTATGTGCACATCAAGTTTAAATAATAACTGCTGCTGTGTGTGTGTGTGTGTGTGTGTGTGTGTAAACTCTGTTTAGATTAAAAAAAAAAAAACAGAAATATAATATTCTAACCCTATCCAATGGTTTAAAAAAAAATCTAACTGCTAGTCTCTGAAATGGTCACATGACAGTGATAGTTAACATAGTCTAAGCAGTTGTTTCACACACACACACACACACACACACACACACACACACACACACACACACACACACACACACACACACACACACACACACACACACACACACACAGAGGCTGTTATCCTGAAAGTGGAAAGCCTGGGTTTTAATTTGACCAGTGGCTCTTTTCCCACACGTGATTCTCAACAGAATCACAATGTCAACAAAAGAGCGAAGAAGAACACACTGACTGATGTGACGTATTTTTATCTGAATAAATTTGAGGATATATCTTAATTGTGTCAACTATGCGAGAGTAATTCTTTTAGGTTTTTAATACCTTCATGTGTAACAGATCTCATTACAGCAGCAGAGCTATATTTGATCGAGCGCCAACTGTCTGTTGTCTGAGAGGTTTTGCTTAACATAGCGGTTTGACATTTGATTTAAGGAGATGACCATGCAGCCATTTAATGACCTGTGTGGACAGTGAAAAATGTGGCTGTTCGTGTTCACACACACACAGCTGCTCCTGGAAATATCAGGAGTTTTTCAGGATTTTCTGCAAGTGTGAAAGCCCTAATTGTCCTACCTGTGCCAGATTGAGCTCCATGTAGAATGAGGAGGTGTCCACATCCAGGTAAAGTGGAACAGACTGGGACTCTGCACAGCTGAACACAAACAAACATGTAATGAGAAACCCCACAAACAGAATGACACACCAGTACTTCTGCATACTGGACATGATATTTTAAAATAATACATTTTATTTGAGGGCGCCTTTCAAAAAACCCAAGTACACCTTACATGCAAGGTTTTAAAAAGACTATTATTTATTTATCAAAAAAAATGGAACAAATGCTAACATTTATTTTTGAGTCAGTTTGTTCTAAATTTAATTAGTTCTTTGCTTTTATCTGTCATCGGTCAGTCTATTGTTAAATCTATTAGGAAGCTTAAAGATCAATATCGAATCTAATCGTGACCCAAAGAATTGAAATCCATTTGAATTGTGAGGTTTTGGACAATACCCAGCTCTAACAGAAATATGATAACAGTCAGACAGTGAGTACCTGTAGGGCCGTGTGTTGTCATCGGTCACTGTGTCACACCAGGAAACCAGCCCCAGGGACAGAATAACACTGGCCCCTCCAGATAGGAAGAACATACACACGCTCAGCAGAACAGTCAGGAAGGATGAGAACAGGGTGCTGGGAAGAAACACACATGAAACACATCAGACATCACATACGGCTAAAGATATACATTGGGAATATGTGTAATCTTAGTTAATAGAGCAGCAATGACAAGTCTGTTTATCTATGGTTAACAGACTGTTGGTCAGTTAAAGCAAGGCAATGGAAAACAGTGCCATAAACAACATCAATTGGGCTCCAAAAATGACTAACTCTGTGGTGAAGAAAAGGAAACTGTTCTGTTCAGCCAGAGAATGTGTTTATATGGTTCAATACACAATTACATTTCTTCTAGTATGGACTTATTAGGGCTTTATTTCTGCATGAATCTGGATGTTAATTGATTAGGAGCATTGGCCATATACTTGCAAACACATGCTGTGTGTTACAGTGTATACATACATTTACAGCCTCTAAAATATACTCCACAACCTGCTTTTGAAAATCTCTAAATCATTGCACTACTACTGAAGAAGCACAGCACATCAAAAAAGAGACAGCTTTTACTTCAGCTAAAATGACAACAACAATCTCACTCAGCCATAAATCTGCCTACAATATGGTCGAATCCAAATATACTTAAAATGCAAATAGAAGTTAAATGGCACATTTCAGGTGATATGATCGTCAGCAGCACGACTTCTTCAATCATATTATAGTGCATGATCATAAAGTAGTAGTAAATGATGAAACGATTTTAAAGTCAGAAGTAAATCGTGTCGTAAATTAAAGTAGGCTCCCTCTAAATTGTGACACTTAAATAAATTGAGTAAATACACTCGCATTGCATGTCACCACAGTACATAATATGAAGTCTCTGTAGTTATTCAGACGTGCCAGTGGACTCACTCATCATGTCGTCCGTGCAGATAGAAGAGACATCTCCAGCCTTGCGCTGCACCGTACAGCACTGTGAAAATACCGACAAATGTGGAGAACTGGCAGGCTGCCTGCGGTCCCCACTGTTGTATCACCAAGTGGGAGACGTCTCCCGGCTGCCCCGTCATCTCTGCCTGGGTCTCTGTCTTCCAGTAGCCGGTGGAAAACAGTGCACAGCGGCCTTTGAAAGCGGAGCCGCTGAGAGCCATGGGGACGACCACCAGCAAACCCGCGACCATCGACAGGGCGTGAACCGTACAGTGGGCCAGCAACAGCCGCCGGTCCAGCTCCATGTTAGAAGTCGAACAAAGTCCAACCAGTGAA
Organism: Symphodus melops; assembly: GCF_947650265.1. Classification (NCBI taxonomy): domain Eukaryota; kingdom Metazoa; phylum Chordata; class Actinopteri; order Labriformes; family Labridae; genus Symphodus; species Symphodus melops. The sequence continues at coordinate 10,974,224 of NC_136699.1, read as the reverse complement.
AGTTTTCATGTAATCAAATAAATAAGTGAGAACAAGGCAGATTATTGCAACGCATGACGGTTTCTGTTTACCGTGTAATGGCCCACCGTGCTACTATGTATTTTAAATGCCTGGGCGGGGACCCGTTACACAGCAGAGAGGGGAGGGGACAGTACAGAGGTCTCACTCCGTCACTAACTTCAAAAACCACACAAATAGGTCATCTGCTTGGTTATCTATTTATTTTTACAGTCTATGGTTTATCTTCTTTGAATGAATTATACTGGATCATAATGATAGCAAAAAGCATTAAAGACACACATTCTCAGTGACAAACTCACAAACATGGTCATGGCCGTGGTCTGATTTTTTTTTAAAACATTATTCAAATTTAGGGGCAAAAAAATTCCATTGTTGAGGACGCCATTGTTGAGGTGTGTTTTTAATATCATTTAATTTTTTGGGACAAAAATAACTACATTTATTTCAAACAGGTCCAGTTTTAATAATAATTTGCTGAAAGCCCTCCATTAAAGTTGAATCTCATTACTAAGAGTAAAAAAAACAGGACGTTTAAGTATTTTTTTTTATCGGAGTGATACAACTTTTATATAAACGATCATTGGTTGCCTGCAAGAAACTTATCCATCAGTGACGTATAGTCACATGTCGTTGTGACGTTGTTTCGCCAACTCTTTAATCAGCTTTAATCAGGCCACAGACTGAATGATTGTCAGTAAGGTTTCTATGAGGAATACTCTGATCAATGACCAGAATCATTTCAGGCATGACGTTTGGGCTAAATTTGTACATTTAATCCTTATTCAAATTCACTGAAAACTTATCTTTAACTGACTTGGTAAAAAATGTGCTTATCTCTTCAGTGCATTTGATAACGTGTCAAAAGCTAACCTCTTAATTTCCCCAGGTTCCAAGGTGGATGCCCTGTGGGCCCTGTCGGTCTGGTTCCCACTTCGCTTTCGTAGTAAACATCACAAAGTTCTTATGGCTATATGGTAATATTTTAACAAGGCTTATAGAGCAGTTGTTGATTTAAAAAAAAAAGGAAATTGAAAGATTTGATGTGCAGGCAATGGTCAGCATGCTTTCCCTACAGCACCAGAATCCTTTTATTGTAATTTTCCTCTTTCAGAAGCACAACGAAATAAAAAAAAATAAAAAAAACATCTCTCGTAAAAAAACTGTGTAAGACAGTAAAAATAGAAGAGGTAGTGCAAATAAATGTGCAAATAACATCAGATCAAGATAAAAATCGTATACAGTATATAAAAAAACAATACAGTCCCCAGTTTCTAAATGATCACTTGATGATTACCTCCTGGTGTCCAGTTGACCAGTGAGGTCCCTATTCATTTGCATTAGCTTACCGCAGTTCTTGGTTAAAATGTTCTTGCCTATTATAATTTCTTCAGTTAAAATAATGTTACATGTGTATAAATGTATACACATATTATACAATCGAGGCTGTTTGCATGACCCTACAAAACAATAAACAAAACCGATTTTAAATACAAAATGCCGAAACCCGGGATCGAACCAGGGACCTTTAGATCTTCAGTCTAACGCTCTCCCAACTGAGCTATTTCGGCGATGAAACAATGTATGGACGAATGCTGATCATATACATCAATTACAGTTATATGTTATAAGACAGCTAAAACATATTATTAAGACAGCTAAAGTGAGTAGACGCTTCAAACTATCGTGTTAACTTTGTGTTTCTGCGTCTCTGGAATGATTTGACGTCCTGACGGTGTGACGTAATCGCCACGCCCACATCAATCGCAGTGGCTGTTGGGAAGAATAGGTCAAGAATCGATGGCTGCGGATTGCACGGATTTACTACCGTGAGAAAATAAACTATCGCGTTGTAGCTCAAACTCATACTCACTGAGATATTGCTCAACCATTTCAGACAACACCCGAGTGATACGCCAGCGGTAACATAGCAACCATTTTGATCATATCTTTCGTTCATTTCCTCTCAGATTCAGTCGACAATCTGGCTAGCTCCCGTTTAGCTGGCTAGCAGCTGCATTGTTTTTGTTTTCGGTTCATTTGGTGGTCATAGAAAAAAGTAGTCCGTGAAGAACCCCGGCCGAGGCAGGGGTCTGGACTGCACGAGATATGTTTTTCTGTCCATCTCGGGAAGATGGATGAAAGGTCCAGCAGCAGCAGCCACCACAGGCTCTTCATAGTCCTGCTCATGGTGTTGCTCTTCGGCGTCATTACGATCCAGTATGTGTGCCCGAGCGGGTCTGAGTGCCAGATGCTTCACCAGTTGGTGTCCTGGTTTAAGGACGGGAGTGCAACTGGTTCCCGAGGCAGGGGCAATCCGATGCAAGTAGGGGTCCAAAAGGATCCGTACATTGCAGAAGACGGCGCCCTGGTCCGCTTTGTTCCTCGCTTCAACTTCACCAAAGCGGACTTAAACCGGGATGTAGACTTTAACATCAAAGGAGACGACGTGATAGTCTTTCTGCACATCCAGAAAACTGGCGGCACAACGTTTGGTCGACACCTGGTGCGTAATATCCAACTGGAAAGGCCCTGCGAGTGTCACGCAGGTCAGAAGAAATGCACCTGTTTCCGTCCCGGTAAAAAGGAAACCTGGCTTTTCTCCCGTTTTTCCACCGGCTGGAGCTGCGGGCTCCATGCGGACTGGACTGAGTTGACCAGCTGCGTCCCTTCACGCATGGACTCCAGAGAGGTCCCCGAAAACATACCCAGGTTGGTAAAAGACCAGGTTTCGAAGATTTCTTTAGGGTCACATTTCATACCATGTAGTTAGTGTGATATAAAATGTGCAGGTTGTAAATTTTTTAAATAGACTAGTTCATTTCAGTGACACCACACGCATTTTTTAGGTGTCTAAATACAAAACTAATGTCCTCCTTTTCTCTCCAGTAGGAACTATTATTATATAACCATCTTAAGAGATCCAGTATCACGGTACCTGAGTGAGTGGCGTCATGTTCAACGCGGTGCTACCTGGAAGGCTTCCTTACATGTGTGCGATGGACGTTCCCCAACCCTGTCTGAGCTGCCAAGCTGCTACTCGGGTGACGACTGGTCAGGGTGCTCCCTGCAGGAGTTCATGGACTGCCCTTACAACCTGGCCAACAATCGGCAGACCCGCATGCTGGCTGATCTCAGTCTAGTTGGTTGCTATAATGTCTCTGCCATGAATGAGGAAGAGCGGTGGGCAGTGCTTCTTGAGAGCGCCAAACGCAACCTGCTTGGCATGGCCTTCTTTGGCCTGACTGAGTACCAGCGTAAGACCCAGTATTTGTTTGAGCGTACCTTTCACCTTGAGTTCATCACACCTTTTACGCAGGTCAATGGCACACGTGCATCCAGTGTTGACGTTCCTGCTGAGACTGACCACAGAATCCTCAAACTGAACCGATGGGATGTGGAGCTGTACGAGTATGCCCGTGACCTTTTCCTGCAGCGTTTCCAGTTGGCCAGGCAACAGGAGCGCAGGCAGGCCAGGGAGAGGCGGCAGCAGGAGAGGAGGCGTCTCCGTGGAAGGCTCACAACAAAGCAAGGGAGGCAGATGAAGCCCACTGAACCCCCCTGTCAGCCTGACACCCGACACTCTGTAGAGTCTGAAGCAAGGCAGACGGGAACGGCTCGGGGAGACAGTGAGGAATCTGAAGTTCTTCTCCCGGCCTGGTGGGATCTGGATGAGAACAGCACCCTGGAGGATTACATGGACAATGTGGAACAGTGGTAATGACAGGAATGAGCAATCAGGTGTCTTAAAGCTTAGTGTGCCAAGTTCTGCCTTGTTTTTTTTTAATCAATCCACACAATTTTTAGTAGATACATTTTACTTTGTTTTATTTTTTCTTACCATTAATTAATGACACATTTATTTATTGATGCTGATTGTATTTCTTTGTCATAACAGACATACAAAATGGACACATTTCCCTGACAGAAAGATAGGCTGGTGTAGGTAGTGCAGTCCTTTAACTTAAAGTGATCACTTAAGGCCATCCAGATTATTATGCTGGTTTTTAAACCTCTGAAATCTTGTGATACAGCTTCTACTGAGGCAATGTTCATTTTTCATTTAAAATTTAAAAAAAACAAAAAACCAATGTTGTTCTTGGATCTAAATTAGTATGCTACTGTTTGTGATTTACAATCTATGTTTGCCAAATTGTTGTCTTGTCTGACACATGTACATTTTAAAATGTAAATGTGAATTTAAGTGTCTTAATTCACAGAGAAGGAGAATGAAACCTTCATAGTTACCTCAATGTGTTAACTGCTAATGTTGTAAAAGTACTAAATGTGTTTAAAGTCTTGATTTTATATAAAACACTTTTACATTCACCTAATGATTATTGTGTTTTTTTCCACACTGATGTGTCTCTAGTTTTTTTTCTTTTCCGTTTGATCTTTTGCACAGGCTTCTGTGTTGCACCTGCAGATCCCTGGAAAACCAGCAGGCAGCGCTAAAGTTTTAGCAATGAAGGCCAACCATTCAGAGTGGATATGGATACTGTTTAGTTTGTTTGGATTTATTTTTTCGTAGAGTGAATCTCAGAGATCTATTGTTCAGCATTACGGGGAAAAGAAAATGATCCAAACTTCACCGGGATGACTGTTTTGTTAAAAAAAAAGAAGAAGGTGGGATTGCTTATTTATCAGCAAAGTTGCATTGACAGACAGTCAGTGATGAGCTCAGAGCTTGTGCCATTTAACACAGATATATGAGCCTACCGTTGTAAAGAAAACATGGAGGCTGTTTAGGAAAAACACTCACAAATTGTATATTCAAGACAATCTCTCAATACTTATTTAATATGATTCTCAGGGCTTACTGTGGAAAAACAATAAGACAACCTTGAAAAGCGAGTTAAGGACATCAGGTAGAAAGCCTAAATAACGCTCCTCCTTTTTTTGTCCTCATACTCTACTGACATATTTCTGCTGTTACCCAATTTTAGTTTGTGGTACTAATAGACTTCCCTTATATATTTACATGTATTTAATTCAATATAAAAGGCAATAGAGACCTAGACTTTTTGACACATTTTGTTTGTCTAAGCACACATTCAGTGACATCATCTGGATTCAGACCCACCAGTTGAGAACCACTGTCTCCAGCTGTTTTCAGAAAAGTTGATTCATAGATAGATTTAGTCTTTAATTACATTATTAAAGTAACTTAATGTAATGTGTTGGGCTCTAACTGAATTTCTAGGTCAGTACAGTATTTTTCTGATCATGTTGATACTGTAGATATTATGCACACCTACCTTTACCCTGCGTAATAATCTGGTCATAATGCGTAACACGTACCAAGAGCATACCTTTATCCGCCGTGTGTGTGTGTGTGTGTGTGTGTGTGTGTGTGTGTGTGTGTGTGTGTGTGTGTGTGTGTGTGTGTGTGTGTGTGTGTGTGTGTGTGTGTGTGTGTGTGTGTGTGTGTGTGTGTGTGTGACCAAGTGTACAGGCTGTGAATGCCTGCAACGTCGTCGTGACTTTGATTTCCCTGGATGCTAATGATGTTACCTGATAACCAAAGACAAACCCACACTACTCTCTCTCCCAACTCCTCCCTCGCCACTTTGCCCTCCCTCAATTTTTTTTTTGCAAATGTGTTATTCTGCTGTGCTCAGTCTGTGCTGCAGCCGAGCAGATTTAGTTGCGGTTGCCTGTCCAACCCCGCTTCTTTCCCTTACCCGCGGCGCAAACACTATTATATTTTACCCGATCGATGATTCATGAACACGCTTTTTTTTCGATGTATTTAACTTCCTATCAAAATACGGCTTTTCTCGAAATGCGTCTTGGCAAATAACCATTTTGAACGCAGACACTGGAGTCTTGATGAGATTGGACTGTAAACAGGTGAGGCTGAGCACGTTTTACGCAGTTCAGTTTGCAGCAATATTAATTTTGACCAGTTATAGTTATAGCCTACATTTAATACATAATGAAGCAATTTAAAAATATGTTTCCCACTCCTGTTGTGTTGAGGCTCAACGCTGCCATTGTTGTTTAATACAAGTATAGTTGGGTATAGTATAGTATAGTTACACTTAGGAACAACAGTAATAACATGGGTATATTTCAATTTGATATGTATTATTAAGATCTGTTGTTGGTAAATGTTATGTTCCCTGTGTATACAATACTAATTAGCTACAGTCACGTTCAAGTCTGGAATCTGCACACAAGGGTTTGGTTGAATGCAATACGCAGGATATTATTGGCTGTCAGTCTGGTGACAGCGTTTCAAGATTGAGTTTTTTTTTTGTTGTCATGCCGAAAAGTGTACAGCAAAACTAGAATACACTCAAATGCATTTATGAAATAACTGTCAGACTTTGTATGGTCACTATAATAATGTCTTTGCCTTCATACATCAATGCATGCAGGGTTTTGCAGCCACTCTGTGCATTCATTCAGTACAGGCAGGTTGAGCGTTGTTCTTTTTTACCCTCAGGGGTCAGACACTCAAGCCATCATGGCAGACTGTTATCACTTGTTGCCTACATGTAGTGTACGCACATCCAGTGGGTGTAATGCCATAATCTTGGCCTATTTAGCAACCCAGCCAAGTTAAGACAAGTTCACACTCCCTCCAGGCTGTGGACTTAGCACCAGTCTAGCTAGTTCTTCTTTACTTAATATAAACACTGATAAACTGACACACGCACACACACACACACGCACTCACACACGCACACACACACACACACACACACACACACACACACACACACACACACACACACAAGCATACTGTCACATTTCCCACACAACCTGTTTCAATTTACCCTCCCACACACACACACACACACACACACACACCAAACTCTATCTTTTATGAGGCAAATGAAGGCTTTCAGTAACAATTTAGCAGCGATAACAAATCAAAATAGTCATACTGAAATAACATTATAGATTTGAGCATAGGCAAGGCAAGTTTATTTATATGGCTCATTTCAACAACAAGGCAGTTCAAAGTGCTAATCGCACAAAATACTGTTTGTCCACATTGTTAACTTTTATATTCTCACAAGGATTATGGTGAAGTAAAATGAAAGCTGCAGGTTGTACACTTTATTCAGACTTGCCTCCATATTACAGCTTTGAACTAAACTTTGTTATTTCATTCTTTCCCACTGTGTCATATAGGCCTGTTTTATGTTTGTTTGAATGGGAATTGTGGTGCTTTAATGAGATGAAAGGATTACTGATACTTAACCTAATTACTTTGCTCCATCCCTGCATGCTGCTGACTTCACTCTCATTGTGATTTATGGATCACCCATCTTTTTAATCAATATCCTGTTCATTGAGGTTATACTTTTTTTTGGAAACTCCAGACAAAAATAAATAAAGTCACAGATAACTCAAAGATTGTGAACAGATCTTTTCCAGAGATTTGTTTTCCCAAAGCAAACTGTTAATTTGAGTTTCATTTCAGTCTTTTATGGTCAACAGCACGTAGCTTTTTTCGTTTGGGATTTCTCTGTAGACTTCCTGTTTTAGACATTATCAGCAACATGATTATCATGAAACATACACGTTGTGCTCTTTTTACACAAGAGTAATTCATGTTAACCAATAGAGCAAGCATTCAACACAGATAATCTCTTTCAGAGCTTTAAGTTTAATTACATTGTATCTGTCTATTATTAAGTAACTGATATTATTCTTTCTCTATCCTCGGGACACAAAACATTTGCTGATATCCCAAAATATATACTGTATAATTGAGTAATTAAATTTGTATCATAAAATAGTGCAACTAGGAGACTATTGAGCCAAAGTTTTTTTTTGATTGAACTAGGAAATTCTATAACATGGGGCTGGCTTATCCACAAAGCTAGTCAACACATGGCTAAAGAATGGTAGAGACAGGAAGTCATGTACTGTTAGTGATGTCAGGGATGCATCTGCTCTCTTCCTTTAAGTTGTTGCTGGATTGTTCTGGCTGTTTAGGATTGTAGGTTTTGCGGAAATGTTTGGAGGCAAATAAAGCTTGGTTGATTTATACAGTTGGATAATCTGAAATTTCTTACGCTTGTTTTTACTGAGCGTCAACCATTGGTAATTTTCTGTCAATGAAATTTTTTGAATCTTGAATGCTCTCAAAAGTTGCCTATTCCAGCTTTTATCTTGATCCTTTCACAATTAGATCACTGAGAGCGAGAGTAAATGTAATTTCATCTTGTTTCAGCTTTTTGAGTCTGACTAAATCTTATATCTTAGTAGCACTTCCACTGCAACTTCCCCCACCTCTCCACATTCTCTTTTTTTCATCCTTCAACTTATTTCTGCACCCCAGTTTCATCTGCCTTGTCAAGTACTTTACAAAGTGGTTGTTTATTTAGTTTGGCTTCAACTTTTATCAACATTTCAACTGTTTCAGACATTTGAAGTGTACATTTTCATCAGTGAGTAAACATTTTCTCAGAATTTGTAGTTAACTTGCTATTAAAGCTTACACCATTAAAAATTCCCATTCATTGCAACATTTACATCTTGCTCATAATCCATCAGATGTGTTTAAATTGCAACACTTTTTTACATTTAAAACCAAGAAAAATTGTCATCATGCATTGCCCAAAAATAAAAATGGCAGGATAGTAGAAAACAAGCAAAGGGAAATATCTGACAGCAGAAACCAAGAATAAAGGGCTTTTATATAGTGTCAGCCTCGTTTCTCTAGACTGCCTGACTGACACTCTATAGTCGTATTAGTATACAGCGATCCGGTGTGAGCAGAAAAGGTGTGCAGCTTCCTGTCGAGGTGGCACCCAATAGACAGGTCACAATGCAGGCGTCAGAGCTCTGATGAAGGTTACACAGCTGGGAGCCGTTTGGTGCAGGGACGCAGTGCGCAGGTTAGCCCAGATCCTCTTTATTCTCCTCCCATCCTGTTCCACCTACACATTGACCCCCACCTGCTGACTGCTGAAGCCCCTCTCTTCTCTACAGACACCTGGGGAACAGACAACAACATAATGACTGGTATAACTGGGGCACTCTATATTTATACACCATGCCGCATCCCAGCAAATGACTATTTGTACTGCACTCAGGTGGGACAAATTCAGTAGGCCAAGATTATTTGAGGACAAAACATTAATCAGATGTTTGTGTTGGGGCTTAAAGTATTTGTCAATTGTATTTATGAGTTAGCTGGCAGCAATAATTCTATAACTGTTTTATATTGCAGCTCACAAAATTGGACGATTTGCTGTTTCTTTGACATACAATATTTTTTTGTTTTGGTATTTTATTTGAATGTAGATGATGCCTTTTAAGTGTTCTGCAGGCATTATTCCAAAAATATAATTCAAGAAATTGATCTGCAGTCTAATTAATAACAGTACAAACAGTCTACACTATGCAGAGTTAGTCACATAACCTTATGTTAAGCAAAAAAAAGGTTAAGCTAATTTTCATGCTTCATAATGTTTGCTTTGTTTCTAAGAGCTTTAACCCCTTTAGTGTCGTGAGGAACAACACTAAGATCATTGTTGTGTGGCTTGCAACTGCAGTTTTCTACAGCATGTTGCATCTCTTGTGGACCAAGGTCAATCAGTGTTTGGCTGAAAGAAAACCAAACGTCTTGTTGGGAAGTACTATTTTATTCTCTGCTGTAAGTTATGCTTGTGTAGCTTCTGGCATCCTTATTTTTTAGCTGTTTCTGAAATGTTGAAATTTTTCTGTGCCCATTGGCTTTAGTTATACAATGTTATGGCCTCTTGAGAGCAGCGGCGAACTTCAGGTTTCCAGTGTTGCCAGCAGCTAAAGATAATTGACGTCTGCCTCAGACTTCCTTATCCGTACTTTGCCATCGTTCAGTTCAACTGACAACTTCAGAAGCGAGAAGGAAGTTATTGTTGACTCTTGACTTGTAGCTATTCGTTAATATGACAATGCTATTGGGACTATGGACGAAAGACTGAACACTTCTTATACTCAAATCAAGTCCTGCATCTTGAAGCAGGATCTATCAATAGGTATTATAAACTAGAATCAATCAGTGTTGCTTCCTAAGTGAACAGTTTGATTTCACAGTGTGATTGACTTGGAACTACATTGTGTTGTTTTAAGTGTTCCCTTTATTTTTTGAGCAGTGTATTTAGTCTGTTGTTTTACTCGCACATAGCTTTATATATATAAATATATATTTATTTCAGGAACTGTACAATAGTTGTTCATTACTGTATATATTTCTCTTTACATCTTTGGTCCGATCACGGTCCACTTATACTTCCACTCTTTGATATATTTAACTTTGTAATTTTGTAATTTGCATTTTGTATTTAAATTTTGACACTTTACTTTTCATTAACACTTTATTGTCTTTGTGTATTTTTTGTATACCTGCACTGTCGTTCATTTGCTTCTCTGTGTGCCTTTGAATTGGCTCCCAGGGACGAATAAAGTTTTTTAAAATTGAATACCATGCAAGCCGTGGTGCATTATGAAGAGCAATGTATGTCAGTCCATTTCAGTCAAATAACTGTTGGGTAGATTGGCACACCTTCACAATGACACGTTTATGTCATTTAACCCTAAAAATGATCCTTGTTCTGTTATTTCCTGAGTCCTCATCAGGTCAACATTTTCAAATAGGCTGTGACCAAACATTGCAAAACGAAAGAAATTCCCATTGGTTCAGCTATACTTTGTGTTGATTCTGTGTCTGGCCTCACTGTCCTGGTAGAGGGATCCCTCCTATGTTTCTCTCAAAGATGTTTTCTGTTAAAGGATGAATATTATAGCTGCTAATATTTAGAATGATAACATTTTGTTAATATTTTGCCAAAATGTTAAAGCTGCACAGGTACTTCTTCACTGAGCTGCTGGAACGACTGAATTCTGATACTTTGTTTTATGTGGTAGACAATCATGGAGTCAAGATTTTTACTCTCAGTTGAAGTGTTTACACACTTGTATAACTAATCAGTGTAATTATTCTAGATACTCAAATTATCCTATTTTGTCTGAGTGTCAGAGACTCCTTGATCATGGCTTGCTCTTGTTGTTCTGTCTTTTCAGGAACATACTGTTACAAACACGTCACATTTGACGAATTTAAGCATATGCTTTACAATAAGGCATGATTCCTCTATTTGTAACTCATCCGTTGTCCGTCAATATCTGTGCATTACCTGATAGAGGCCAAAGGGAACACTATCAAGAAAAGTCTTGTCTAAACAAACATTGGGGAGGGTTTAACTGATTGAGAGCAGAGACACAGCAGTACATAATAGCTAGTGAAAGGTCATTACTGTGTATATTCAAAGGTACATACAAAGTGCAGTGTGAACTAGAATGGCTTTGGATCAGAGCCAGTATTGCTGCGTAGCTTTCCAAGAATGGCTGTAATGGCAACTGTGCACCATTTGGTGTCTGGTATGGTGGGAGCAAGGAGTGTTGCTGAGGAGCATTTTGATGATGCTAGCTAGGTGCATATTGCTGAGCTGCATTGTAAAGCTGTGCGTAAGCAATGGGCCCTTGATGTGGAACTGAATGCAGGACAGGGAAGGCTGCAGGAGGAGTGCTTGTCTCGTCCCCCTGAGAAAGTTTCCATCGATCTGTAGGTGGGCAGGGAGGAGGAGGCGGCACAGACAAGCAGAATGATTAGCAAGCAAAGCAATTGCTGTACCTGCTTATCTCTCATTCTTCCTCTTTTGGGGCTGGGATGTGTCTTTGTTCTCGTTGTTTGAAGGTTGGTGTACCAATTCAGTCCCCCCCCAAACCCCACCCCACCTCTCCCTCTGTCTCCCTATCCACTGCAGTTTCCTCCTTCTGGGCTGTCTGTCTGCATGCTCACACTCCCGTTCCCTCATACTCTCCCCCCCCCGTCAGTTCCTCCGTCTGTGTCTGCTGCCATCAGACGCAAGGACAGATAATATCTTCTCCAACCCCCTGCTCCTCCTATTCTTTGTACCCCTCCTCTCCTTCATCTTGCCTATTGTTTATTAGCCCTGTGCATTAATTCCCATATATGTCTTGTTGATGCATACAGGACAGCCTTCTTTCATATCAGTTTTTACATAATTCTCCAGCACCATCTGGACTTTGTCCTGGGAAACTGACCTGTAGTTTTCCTCTCTTTATTGAGCCTCGTCATTGATTGTTATCTTTATTTAATAAGTGTGCAGACACCTCTCTCTGCTAATAGAGAACCGCACAGCAGACACAGCATACATCCACCCTACATTATACTGCAGCAGAATCAAACGTAGTCCTCCAAGTCTGTGTGAGGGCAAACTGGATCAAAAGTTGTATAGTATAATACTAGCATGTGGCTCAGCCATGACTGTGCTGTACCAGTGAAATAAGCCTGGGAGGAACAAGGATCGGCTCTATGGTAGGAGGAGCTGCTGTGGAAACTGCCCTGTCATTGGGCGATGAAGTGCTCTGCATGCCTGCAAGAGTCTGTCAGATTGGCTGGAACATTGCATTGAACACAGCAGCTGCAGTTGTGAGGAACTGCCCCTCTCTCTCTTTCCTCTCTTTCCTTTTCCTACTTCTTCATTAATAACTGTCTGGGAATCATTGGTGTCGCCCACATGTGACAGTCGTACGATTTCAAGGACGCTGCTTTTCCCTCTATATTTTAGCTTGATGTTAAGTTAGTCAATTACTTTCTGCTCCATCTCAGGGTAGTTTAATTGACGTCTCTGTCCTGCCTGCAGTTGCCCTCCATCCCTCTCTCACTCGCTCTCTCTCTCTCTCTCTCTCTCTCTCTCTCTCTCTCTTAATCAAGACATAGCTTGCCCTTTCCTGTTCATTGCTGCCTCCCTTCCTCCCGTATGCTCTGTTCTCTTATTTGCTTGTCTTCGCTTTATTCTCTTTGGCTGTCCCCCTCCCAATCTCGTGCCTCTTGGTCCTCGTCACCCTTCATTTAAACAAGCTCTGAGGTTGTAGCTTGCCATTTTTTTCTCCTCAACAGGCTGGTGTTTTGTTAATGCTTTGGACTAATGTTTGCCTTTTGTTTGTTTTTTTACAGTCTGCAGCAAAACAAGCAAGGACATGCAGGAGAGAGGTCATTGAGGATGATGACAACAGAAGACAGAACGGCGAAGTGGGGGCTAGAAAGAGACTGATATAAGAGGAGGAAGTGGAACTCCAAAGTGCCTGCTGTGTCGGTTGTCCACTGCTGCTGGTTAGCTGTTGTCTGACTGCTGGATGAGATCAGGACTGGCTCAGTGTGTGTTTGGCCTTGAGTGGAGGCTGTATTTTATCCTGACAGCCACAGAGTCATCCATCCCACGTTGCTGAGCTGCAGCCCCCACAAACGCTGAGCCAAGCCGCCACCTTGTCTCATTACTGCGAGGACACCTTCCCTATAAGGTTCTGCTTTTTGTTGTTCTATAGAAATCTACTTTTAAACAAAAAAGGCCCAAAGTGACTGTCTCAACCGGGGCGATGTTGACGTAAAGATAACAGTAACTTACCAAAGCTGTCGGTTGATTTAGGAAAAGGCACAGACATTTTGTGACACATCCAAGTATGCTGGAGTGATGTCCTCAAACTAGTTCAGTTTTAGTTTTTTTTTTTTTCTTTTTTTTTTTTGGGGACAGAGCTGGCCTCTGCTCACAGTCAGCCCCCTCTATCTCACCGCCCTGAAACTTCAGCTGCTACTTTTCCCAGGAAGAACTAATAAACATCCCCTAAAATAAACTACCCAAAAGGACTTGCTACCTTTTTGCACAGAGGAAAAATATTTTTGCTTCTGTTTCCTCTCTGTTTTTCTGGGGATTTTTTTTTCTTGCACTACGATTAGTCAGTTTTGCTCTCAGACAGTTTTCCATCCATCGGTCTTCACCGTTGCTCAGTATTGTTGAGAGATTCTGATGGCTATAAGCATGACCATGGGACGGGACACTAAATGGCTGACCCTGGAAGTGTGTCGTGAGTTTCAGAGAGGCACCTGCTCCAGGTCTGATGTAGAGTGCAAGTTTGCTCACCCTGCCCGGAGCTGCCATGTGGAGAACGGCCGAGTCATCGCCTGCTTTGACTCACTCAAGGTAACAATGCCACAGTCATTGCACTTAGCAGTCACTGCCATATTATATCACGTTAATTTAGACACATGCAATGTTAGCTGTGTCAAGTCAGCTGATGTCATTGGCTCCTCATCGTATAAAACACATATTACAGACAAACAACAAAACACAAGAATAAAGTAAAAGCAAAAACGTTTTACCTTTTACAACTGTTTGCCACTTGTATAGCTGTTATATGGGGGCAGAATCACACTTGATGTTGTGATGTGCTGAATGTCGACATGGCTGTATTATCTCCGGCACTCTGCCTACTGCCTTGTGCCTACAACCAATTTGGAGTAGAGCAGATGTTGGTTGGATATTGCTCCTTCTCATCTAATATTGATTAATTTAATTGAAATTTTTAGTGTTTTTAAAACTATTTTTTATTTTAAATTATTTTATATTTATGCGGTCCAATGCCTCGCCTTAAACTCTTTGAATTGTCTTGTTATTATGTGCTATATAAATAAATTTGCCTTGCCTTATTGTATGTACATTTTGGATTATTGAGTAATGTCCTACACTTCAAGTGAAAAATGTATAAAATATAATTAAATGATGACATATAATGATATTTTCATATACTACAACAAAGAATAACACCAATTTAAGGGCTATGTCACACATCAAATCTCAACCACTTTTTCCTTTTTAGCTTAAATGATGGTTTCGTGTTTTGTCTGAGATTAGTCAGAACCAGGTATTTCAATACAGTTCAAGAATTTGACCAATTGAATCTTACAAACTATCCAAATGTATTTTTTTTTAAATATTTTTGAATTTATATGTCTAGTTGTAATAACCAGGGACAGGGAAGTTGATCATCACTGACTTAATTGTTATCGTAGATTTATCTTCAATAGAAAGCAGTCAGTTATCCACTACTCATCATCAATTAGTCTAAAAGTGTGTTTATAAACTATGTGATCTGGTATGAAGCTTTTATCAAAGAGGAGTTCATTTTGTAGTTTCATGTCTGGATAGAGAGCATTTGTCGATGTGATTGATCCAGAAAATACCTGAACCAGATGAGATAAATGTGGAGTTTAGGCTTGGTTATGTTCCACTATGGCTAGGCAACTCTTTGTGTTCCGAGTATTTCAATTATTCTCAGGGCAGAGTCACCTGACAACATGTCCAATCCACGACATGCAATGGAAGCAATGTCCATCGTTTGGACACATTTTGTCTTTAGGGAAGACGACACTGAACAAAAATAAGTCAAACGTAATCATTCATCTCAAGTGAGGCTTTTATTTAAGTTAAAAAATCCACAAAATGCATCGTCAGATATGCACTCTTTCATTTGCAAACATATCCCAGCTGTAATAGTTTACAGTAGAGACCATCATAGTGAACTATAAGAGCAAAAAACGAAAGAATCATAAATCATAAACAAGAAAAAATGTATTGTGATATTGATTCGAGGTCATATCGCCCAGTCCTATGTTCCACTCTGTTACCACACTGACTCACAAAGGTTATATACTGACAAAAACAGTCTAGATCATACAACGATGACCTCAAAGTGAGCAAATATTGTGTCATGAAGTGAGTTCATAAAAAAGAAATGTATTTATATAGTTTCTTCTTAACTTAAATGCCCGACGAAAATGTTTAGCAATTCTTGTTGGCAAGTCATCAGTGACCTTGCAGTGGTTTCTATGGTTACAAAACATACTGTTTACATGTCTTTCCAAGTCCTTAACACAAGCGAACAAATCCATTTGATAATAGTGTGTGTAAGAGATTAAACCAAACATACTTCAGAGTAGAATAAGCCAATGTATATTGACATCTCCATGTACAGACTCAAGAATAGACCAAGACAGCAAGCTTATCAAGGGAACAAAAACATTGATCATTGGACTACTATTCACAAGCATACAGATATAAATGTGTTAAGATGCAAAATATTCTGAAATAACACAATTTGTTGTTTTGTTAAAGCGTCTTTAGTGTGCAGGAAGTAAATAAAAAAACTTGGTGGATGAAGCAAATTAACAACTGTCTGCACACTTTCAGTTAATATACAGTTTCATGCAAATCAGGATCAAGGGTCTACGGTATAAATTGTCATAATACCTAACCCTCAGTTAAACCAGGTAGAAGACTTATTGAAAGACATGTGGATGCATTGCCAATAGCAGGTCTTATTATCAAGATATTTATTGTGTACTTGTGTGCATTTTACATGTAGACATCATTTCTCATAAAGCCTCTCTCCTGACTGTCTGTCTATTCTGTATGTGATGTGGGCTTGCTGGTTGTGTCTCTTCACCATCACTGCAGCTGCTCTGCTGGTTTCTCTCTCCACTACCACAGAACTAAAACACTACATCTACTGACACTCAGCAGAAACGCGACAATGCTTCACTGTAGTTTATCAGTGTACTAAATATCAATGGCCAGTTGCACCAAAATCTGGAGGTGACTGTTTCTCTTTCCTCGGTGTGCACGCACGTGGATACATGTGAGAGGGTTTTCTCTGACAAGCATTCATGCAGGCAAAAAGTGAGACCCAGACAAGGGGCTTTCTGTCTGAGTGCAGCTGCTGTCTCCTCGTTTATCGAGTTAGAATTTATTATTCAGCCATTTTTCTGTGTTATGTCCTCCAAAGCAGGAGGGAGACTGAGAGGCAGTGAGAGGGAGAGGAACAGAGAGGGGGGCCTAGCAACAGCACAGGAGTGTGTACCCATTGGATAGTTTGATCTTACTGAGTGGCACGGCTGTTTTTAGCACAGAGCAACAGCCTGGCTCTGTACTGGTTTCATTCATGGGGGAAAAGGCAAGTTTCTTTGTACTTAAAGCAGTAAACCAGGATTAAAGGGCATGTTTGGCTGTTTGAAGGCCCTGGGTGCATGTCATTGGTTTGAGAAGGTACTAAAGTCGGTGACAGTTGAAAGTCAAAGCAGCTGTTTTGATCTTGGATTGCAGCAGGGTTTCAGTACCAGCGAAGTATGTTAACAACCACCTCTTTATAGTGTCTGCTGTCATTGTTTTGCAGGGTTATACTCAGCTGACAGTCATTGTTTTTGGTCGACTGACTTTAAAAATAAAAAAAGAAGCACCTTGCTTTGTCCCCAGCAGAGCTTCTCTACAGCATCATCCCTTCCAACTGTTCTCCCCCTAAGAGCCCTGCGCACTTTTGTTAATTTTATGGATTTGTCTGCTAATGGCCTCTCTCCTCACTGTCACTCCCATATCTAGCATCTTTAAGCCGGCTCTGAGGTGATCACTGTCATTCCCTGTTGCTCCATTAGCTCTGTCTGGTCAGTCGGAACTTCCTGTGGGGGAAGGAGGGTTCAGACCGCCGCCTAGTTCTCTTTACCTATTAACTGGCGCGCTGCAGTCATCTCAGATGATTAGTTTGGACGTCACATCTGCCCACCGGACAGTCGATTCAACCGCAGTGTCACGTCTAGATGACATCATCATGATGCAGCTACCACCTGATGCTATAATTGATCATTCTGCTGAATAATTAGTTGATTAATCAATTTCTTTAGATAGAAATAGAAATAGCCAACAACATTTCATTGATTAAAAGAATCCTACATTTCAATTTGAAACATCAATCTTAAAACCAAAAATATCTCAATTTAGTAAGACAAAAAAAACTGTAGATAATTTTACCTTAAAGAAGCTTGGACAGGCACAGTTTAAGTATTTTCCCATTATCAAGACTATACAGCTATGCTAGACGTACTTTAAGGACATACCTCAGAGCTGCAAGAGCAAGTAGACAAACAACACAATTAACAAAAATCAAATCACAGCTGAGTTTGATGAGTGTCATTAGCTTTGCAGATATTTGGAAGTTAGAACTTCCAATTTTGTGTCCGTTTCACTGCTCTCATCCTGCCTGCTTTAACAATCAATTCTGTCACTTGTTGAGACTCCTGCCTGTGGAAAAGGTTTTCAAAAAAGGCATTTTCTGGGGACCTGAATGGCCTAGTGTCTATGCCGTGGGCCCTATATGTGGATGCTATAGTCCTCATTGCAGCGACCAAGGGTTTGAATCCAACCTCAGCCTTTATATTAATCCGCAAAAATGTGGACCTCATAACCGTTCAGTTGATAAAATTGCTACGTAAACTTTCTGTGTGTCTCATATTAAACTATGTGATAAAGCTCTTTGTGTTACAGTTCTGAACAGGGATTCTGTTTATTGTTATCCCATCTCTCCCCTCTCTCTGGATGATCAGCTGCTCACCTCTTTACTAACAGGGACTCTTTCTGTGTTGCGTAGTGTGTTGCTATGGCTACCAAAAGGAGATTCCTGCCCCAACACCGCCGTCCACACCATTTTACCAGCTTGTTTCGTGTCTGTATCATTGCTAGTTCTAAAAGAAAACAAGTCCATTTGAAATTGATTTTATATAGGGGGTGTTAAACTCAGCATAGAAAGTGTATCATTAGGCTCATTAATAGGAGCGCTTCTTTCTGAGTTTGAGCAAGCTGGACTCATGGGACACACTCCTCATTACAGACTCATCCCTAAACACACAGCTCGCTGACGCAAAGCTCGCTTGCATCTCCAATGTGGGCGAGGGTGTTAGTGTGAGCCTGTGTACCATCCTGACCAATTTTCAGGCTGCTGCATGTTTGCTAGTGTACACCTTGTCTAGTGTGTGAGGTTGTCTCAATCCCTCATGGTTAATAGCTTAGGAGACATTGCAGTTTCTTTCTGTCCCATAACACTTCTCCGGCTGCGATTAAACCCTTTTTTTTGAGTGTCCTCTCAGTGTGACATCATCCATCACCTTCAGAGTCTCTGCACTATGACGTCAGTTTGTCTTTTTTTCTTGCTTTTCATTCAGCTTGTGATGACAAAATGAGGTAGCTTGTGAGGGTGTGGTCTGATGACAGAGCATGTGGAGACAGCTTTGCAGGTAAACAGCTCCTCTGCAAGAGGAGACAGCTGCTAACGGCCCAGGGGTTTAATGGAGACTGCAGCTTCTCCTGTGAGTGCACGTTGACCTGCAGTGTTCCTGCAGCTGTGCTCCTGCAGCACCATCTTCACCTTCCCCACACTATCTGGCAGAGGGGAAGGACACTGCTGTAATGACATTCTGTGGAAAAATGAATTTCTTTTAGATAAATGGCTCACAATCTGATTGAGAGTTTTCAAAAAGCCAAAGATGACAAGAAAAAAATGAACATACAGAATTAGTTCTGGGGTTTCTGGCAGAAGCTGCTGATTCATGATAATCTTCAGCTGACTAAAATACATAATTAAAGATACCTATGTTAGTACTGCAGTACATCATTAAAAGTGATGATTGAGTTTCATTCAATTGAAACATATTGCATTCGTCACAAAACTAATAAATGATTCAAACATTCTCGACCCATCAGAGCAACTCCAACTTTAAAAATGCCATGCACTAATTAGTTACATTTTTAACCAAACATGTTGGTGACCTATGTGACCTTTGGAATTGTTTTTCCTAAATAATTTCTTGCAGTTTCATTCAAATTAATTATAAAGTGAATCTACTTGTCTTAATAAGTGTTAGGCTTTGCTTGCTTACAAACTGCAGTCATTGTTAAAGCTTTCATGCACTGAGTGAAGCTTTGCATACAGGACAAATAAAAAAGCTTCATGTGCACATCAGGCCAACATTTAAATAACGGCTGCTCCAGCTTCTTGTCACATGCAGCATTTGTCCACATGAAATGAAAAAACCCAAACATTTTAATTAGGTAGTTTTTTATTTAGCGTTCCTGTGTTAAATGTTCATTTAATGTTTAATTTTAATCAAGCATTATCTGAGAATTTCACATTAAAAAATAACTATATTTCTTATCTTTCTGTATAATGTTTCAAATGTCTGATGATTCATCCTGCACTGAAAGGCATTACTAATTTTTTTTAACCAATTAAAATGTTTGTAGAAGCTTGGCTCATTTGTTTTTGCTGATGGCCATCAGGTAGAGATACAGAATCTGTCATACAGGCTCTGAGAGGCAAGCATCTGTTTTCACTTTCCAGCTTCATCTCTTGTCAGCAGTGCTGATTTGACTTCTGCTGACCCTCTGTGGAAAAATCCAAAGCTGGTGCAAATACTCCTCTGGCCAATTTAACTGTACATGTAGCAGCCATCGTAGCTCCATTAACAGGTTTTTTTGCTTTTAGACATATGAGCATCTTAGTTTTACTGGCAGTTTAAATTCTACATTGTCTTGTTTCAACCCAGGGGGAATGGTAGAAAATATTACAATAAAATAGGAGACACGAGATGGATGACCATGACATAAAGTGTCTTTAATTTAACTTTGAGGTTAAAGGGATTGAAAATGGATTTAAGGTTTCTTCCTGTACATGATTTTCAGCTGTGGTACTATCAGTAAAGTGCTTTGCCACTGTCCTGTGGACACAGTAGAGAGACAGTGATGATTGTTTTGTGTTAAGTCAGCAGGTCAACTTTCCTAGTTGAGAGAGAGAAAGAATGAGCTTTCACAGTTTCCGAATCCAACATTGCATCCGTGTGAACATGCTGTCGCTGAAGGTCTTCTTATCAGCTGCTTGGTGGTTAACAGGGTGACACTGGTTGATCCTGCAGCATGAGCCTCTGTTACGCGCCCCATGCTTCTTGTAAGCGGGTTAAGTAAGCTCTGATGAGCTGCAGGTGAGAGCAATGTACCTATTGACTGACAGACCTGAAATGGGAAGAACACTCCCCCAGCCTGAGCTTGGTGATTTGCCCCCAGATTTTCCTGTAACCTTTGAGTCTGCCACCACTGAACCAATGGATAGAAAAGTGCACAAGCCCTGAGCTCTCACACCAGGATCATGATTCCTTAGCGTTAGGATTTCCCTTACATAGTTTTTCTTTCTAAATAGCTAGATTTCTTATATTTAGTTTAACAAATTAAACTTAATCCATCGATGATGTAAACTTGACAAAAGGAATAACCTAAAGCCTCCTCATCCAGTTATTGTTATGATAACATGAAGTCACTACTTTCACCCTGTCTGTGCTCTCTTAACTTCACTCGCTCCTCTCTCCTCTTCAGGGGCGCTGCACACGTGAGAACTGTAAATACCTGCATCCACCTCCACACCTGAAAACTCAGCTGGAGATTAATGGAAGAAACAACTTGATCCAGCAGAAGGCCACAGCAGCCATGTTCGCTCAACAGATGCAGTTCATGCTGCCTGGAGCGCAGTTACAGCCCATAGTGAGCGGTCCAATCTATAACTATAACTTCACAATTAATGCAATGTATTTAAAGAACATCTCTGATTCAACAAAATACTAACACTGTCTTCTGACAGCTGTTATGTGATATGCTGAGTGAGCCAGAAAATATGACCATATATCTATTCTTTATAAAATAAGTAACTCACAGTAATGATTAGGTTCCCTTTAAATCCTCTCCTAAAGAAAGCTCTCCCTTAACTTGTTTTGTTTCTTAAGACTCTGCCCTTCTCTCCTTCCCTCAGACAGCATTCCCAATGACGCCTTCCCTGGCAACCAGTCCCAGCATGGCGTTCAGTCCTTATCTGAGCCACATGGGCCCAGGCATGGGCTTCATGCCTGAGCTGCTGCCCAGTACTCCCCTGCTGGTCCCTGGGAGTCCCACCGGCCTGGCAGCCATGGGCAACGACAACTCAGCACAAAAACATGTGCGCACAGACAAGCTGGAGGTATGCATCCTTGTTGTGCGTCTATGTTTGACCATTGAATGATGAAAGCTAAATGTTAATTAGCGCTCTTACCTAACCCCACCAGGTTTGTCGAGAGTTCCAGCGTGGTAATTGTACGCGAGGTGAGAGCGACTGCCGCTATGCTCACCCCCTTGAAGCTGGAATGGTTGACTGCAGTGAGAACTCGGTCATTGTCTGCATGGACTACATTAAAGGCCGCTGCAGCAGAGACAAGTGCAAGTACTTCCATCCCCCAGCTCACCTGCAGGCCAGGATCAAGGCTACACAGCACCAAGCCAGTCAGAACCCATCCTCCACAGCCTTAGTGAGTCTTTTTTTTTTACACAAACTCTGGGATGTCTTTATTCTTTTAAAATGAAAATTGACATCAGATTTCGAACTCCACATGTAGTGAACCCAAGGTTAGAAAACACATGGGTAAACCATAACTCACCTAATCTGGAGCGGATTAAAATTCACAGCATCTGCTTCACACAGCATTGAAACAAAAGAAGATGTTCTTGTTCTCTATTGGGAGATTGTTTACTGATGCAATGAAGAATCAGGGTATCACAATGTCACTCGGGCAGCATGAAATTTGATCTTGTAGTCTGGGGATTATGGTTTATTTTTTTATTTTTAGAAGGTCAGCTCTGTTCATTTGTCTGAGACTGTGCTCTCTGTGAAGCTAGCTGCAAGAGCTAAAATAGCATTCATAGAGCACCTGAAAATATTGTCAGTATAATCATTAATGATAAAACCCCCCAAAAAAACCCTAACCCTAACATCTTAGCCTCTGAAAAGATTTACAAAAATATAGTAAAAAAGAAAGAAATATAATGCATGCAAGGATACTCCAGTTTTTATGTAGGTTTTGCATCTGTGGCTGGTGATGCTTCATGCAACTAAATGGATTTATCACTGCTCCTATTACTATCCTTTACACATTTTCACTGATTTAACGTTCAAGTAGTCAACACAATAAGGCAAGCTAATCAAACAAAGAATCCCTTTTTTTTAAAAATGTTATCTTGAAAATTTAAAAAGTACTTCCGCATGTCAGTTAATCTGATAAACTACAGCGCCCTCTTGTGGTAGGAAACAGCTACATCAACTGGATGTTTACAGTGGATGTTTATGTGCAGGATAACATCCAGAGATAACTACCGTACACATTTAATCTGGCAGGGAAATCTTTTTTTTTATTATTGAGCACAAGCTTCATTTTATGTTTTTAACTGAAAATTGGTTATACCAAAATAACAATGCAGCAGTTCGTATCGAGTCAGCTCCTTCTAACTTTAGTTTCATAGGCGAGTGCATAAGAGAGGAGAAGGAGTTACAGTTTTGTTTCATGACTCCTTCCAATGAATGTTACCTTTTTGGAGATTTTGCTTCTTTTGAATATGTGGCCCTTCAAATCTTCCTTTTTTAAGTAAAATAATTTTAAAAAGCCGTTTTTCAACAGTTGAATAACTTCTTGATATGGAGCGACTGTTTTGATGTCTTCCATTCAGGTTTTGACAAAATCACAGCACGAGACAGCCCTGGTCAAGGTGTTTAATGACATCTGTTTAAACACAGACAGTGGCAGAACCTCAGTCTTACTTTTACTTGATCTCAGTGCTGCGTTTGACCACAATATAACTCAACCGACTGGAAAACTTGGTTGGAGTTTCTGGCACAGCACTAAACTGGTTTGAACCACCCTTCTTAGTGTCTATAGGTAATTTCAAATCAGCTGCCTTTAACTAAACAATTTTAATAAGCATTTAACCTTTCACTCTGCACTGTAACTTGTTATTCGTTTTATATTTTTTACTTCAACTCAATTTAATTCAAATTATTTTTACTTGAACATATTTTAAGTTTTAATAGTTTCAGTGATTTTTACATTTTCTCTTTGAATGTATCCTTTATTTCCTCTGTCATGATGCTTTTGATGTCTTGTGTGAAGCACTTTGAATTGCCTTGTAGTTGAATGTGCTATATAAATACATTTACCATGCCTTAGATAACATAGGATAGTGCAACTTTTTTTGTAACAGGGAAAATGTTGATATACTCCTGTGATGAAGGATAACGTTTCTACTCTTTAACTTTAACCTGTTTCTTCCTGGACAGGGTCTGCCTCCAAGCGTCATGCAGCTTCAAAAGAGGCAGATTTTAGAGAAGAGCAACGGCGCTGCTGCTACTTTCTTTAACCCAAGCATGTTCCATTACCAGCAGGCCCTTGCTAACATGCAGCTTCAGCAACCAGCTTTTGTCCCCACTGGTGAGTCCTCGACATAAGTACCGTAAGCACAGTCTAAGAAGCCTTAAACCTGCTGTACCACACATGAAGGAGTAAAACTGGAGCCATGAATAACTGATTTGTTTATAGGGTTGTTCAAGGTTTTTGTTTGTTATGGATGACTGAAGCATAGTGTGCACAGGTGTATTTGGTGACAGTGCAGGGCTTTACTTGAATGTCTTTCTTCTGTTGCTTGTATCTCTTTCAGTCTTACTTTATGCATGAGAGTCATAAAGCACATTAAGTTTAGCAGTTAAGTAAAGACAAACAGCGCATGAGAAAAATACTGTGAGGGGAGTGTTGGTGGCAGGCCTGTCCACGTAATGTGGGATATATGGACAAGACATCAATCATTTTTGATGACCTTGATAGCACTGGTTTTGTTGCATGCACGTAGCATGTTTGTTCAGAAAAGAACAAACATGGAAGCCTTTTTAACACTATCCTATAGAACTGGTGGATGCATTTTTTTTACACTTTCTTATAGGCCAATAAGCAAAACAATAAAATCCAACCTTTTATAGATGAATCAGTTCAGCAAACATTTAAAATAATGATCAGTTCCAGACGAGAGAAAACTGAAGAAAAAAGAAAGCTCGGAGGATCATATATGATACTTTTTGTGGATATACACAAATATCAATGTCAAAAAAATAAATGAGACGACTGTTTTGTTCCACTGTTCCAGTAAAAAATAAAAACAAACAGTGGTCAGTGAATTGTTTGAAGTCTGTCCAACATGAATGATTGATTAGCTGCATTAAGGCCAAAACACCCACACACTGTACCTGCTCTATGATGGAGGCAGTATACTGATGCACATGTTATTGTACTCTAGCTGGTTCTATCTACTTGGCCTTATTAAATTATCCTTCTCAGATCCACTCCTTGTTTTTGCGTGTGTCTTTGTACACACTGGTGTGTAGTATTTCTGACACTGTCGATGTCGCCTGTGATCCCTCCACTAACCCTGAACCTGCTCATCTGCTTTTACCTGCTGCTGTCCTCATTTCTTTACCTCCTCATTTTGTCTTTGTTTTCATTTTATCGTTCTCCTGTTGTCCTTTCTTTTGCTCTCATGCTTCCAATTTTTTTATTTGTTTTTCACACGTTTCATTAAATAATTTGGCCTGTTCAGCACATTGTGTCCCCCAGGATCTATTGATAGGTCAGATTTGTGTTCTATCTATGTGATAGTGGAAGGGAACGTTTGTTGAGGGATAGGATGATTTTTTTCTATGACTGTACTGGGTAGCATGTTTGTGCTTAATAGCATTTATGTTTTACACTGTTCTTCTGAAGTCTGATAGGACTACATTTTTTTATTTCCTGCCTTCAAGGCAGCCTTTGTTAAATTCGCACTATCATTTGAAAATGTCTTTCTTGTGAAAGTAGAAACATCAAGTTTCTCTTCATTATTTGAGGAGAGTGATGGGAAAATGTGATTTAATCACATAAGTGATACAGCATAAATTAGTTGTTTATGAAGTCAGTATTTCATAACTTTGCTCTCATTAACACTTTGGGGCACCTCCTGAGACTAGTTCGAATAGAACACGATTTAATTACATAGTATTAGTTTTGTAAAGTGATAGATTTCTTTACCAATCCCATAACAAACGTCATTTAATTGAGTATGAGTATTTTATTCAGCCATTACATATACAATCATTTTAAACAATACAGGCAGTTCAAACTAAATCAATCATGTATAATGTAGTGACTGAAACCGTATCGGCAGAATAAGATATAAACACCTATCCTACATTCTCATCAAATGAAGCTACCAGCTCTCTATCAGGGATGTATTTGCAGAGTTGGGCTTTGATGGAATTTTGAAAACAGTTCAATGATGGACTGAAATGTGAATATATGAATGAAATAAATGGTTTTATTAATATCAATATAAGTGGATAAAACCATGACCAATAAGAACTATAACCTTGGTGAAAGAATGATATTGAGAGATTATGAAACTATGAATATTACAACTCATTGAGTAACAAAATGTTTGAAATCAGCTCAGAGGTCAGAACTTTATCAGAACTAAACCTGTTATTAGAGATTCTCTTGGAATTGATGAATACTTTCTCCCTAAGTTTCGGTTGCTCACGTAGCTCCAGCATTTTACTGGGTTAGAGACTGTGAAGGTTTTGCTTGCCTAAAGTTGCCCTTAGCGGACAGGTTAATAGTTTTAAACTGTTTATCAGATGTTGGATGGATATTGTTGGGTCGTTGCTCGCAAAAAATATCTGGGCCTATTAAAAATTTGATGGCATGTCGGCCAAGACCAAATTTGATGGCATGTCGGATGGCATGTTGTTACAAAAAGACACTTTAAATGCGAGTAAAAAACAGAACAGTGGTGCGATAACTGTCCATTTAAATGTACAGATATTGAGTTAAAAGTGTTGTGATTCTGTTGTTCAAACCGTCTGGTAAAATTACTTTTTTGGCAGCTGCTAGAGACCATACCTTCTGTGTCCTCATGTTTACCTGTCTGCAATCATAAAAATGTCCTGTTTGTTTATGGACTCATGCTAGCATGTGTGGTGCATGTTTGTGGGTCCATTGTGGGTGTGACCCCAGAGTATGCCTTTCCTGATTTGTCTTTGTGTTCTCAATCAATACCTTTGTTACCCCAGTGCATATATACTAATATTATTCCAGTGGTATACCACTTTCAGAAATAATATCATTGTTGTAGAGCAGGAGAGAAACTATGGGGGGGGGAAATACAAACAGTCGTACAAATAATTCAACTCACCTGGTGAGATCATGGTCCAGATTCCTATAAAGCATTGCTCCTGGATGATTTTTTTTAGATTCAGATAAAATCAGATTAAATGTGTCAAAATCAAAGCCTCAGATGCAACATTATACTAATTCTTAGTTCTTCGACCTAAAAGCTCTGGAGACTACATTTTTCATGATGCAACAAAATGCATAATTTCACCAGACCGTCTCTTCATCATGGCAGGGAAATGACTCCCATTATCTGAAATGACAAAACCTCTCCAGACACAGGTTACATATACAACCTTTTTCTCAGGCTCACTAGTATTGCCAATGATGTTTCATTGAATCCGTCCATAAATTACACAAGACATTTCTGTGGTAGAAAAATATCGCACAAGACTCTTCATCACAGGACATTTGTGAGTACAATTCTTTGCAATGCTGGCCAGTCATTTAAACCGATCTAATCACAAAATCATTAGTGAAATTAGTTGGAGTGCAGATTTAAACTGATATTATTGAGCTGATTATGGATATGCAAATACATTACTATTTTCTTAAATAAGTATAAACTGCTTATTAAAAATGCAGATGCAACTGTGACATTCTTGGTTTTCTCCTGTAAATATCATATTCTTCCTCCATACACTCACCCTGTCCATGTGAATACAATATATCAGATACTCCTGTCTGATTAGATTGTATGACTGTGTATTGCCTTTTTTGTTTTTAGGATAATTTGCTCGTGAGATTATGCATTTTCTTTTATTTTATAATTGGTTGGCTAATTATGTTTTCTCTTATTTATTTTGCATGTGTCTTGATACTTGTTTAATTCATCCCGGCAATATCACTTGACTTGTGCCATGACTTTTGATCCTACACATTTTGCCATGGTAACCATATCATTCCTGTCCCCCCTTCCCCACCCCACCTCTCCCCGCCCACATCCTTGTCCTCTGTCCTTCGTCTGATTCGCCTGAATAAAAGTTCCCATGATGCACGGTGCCACCACCTCCACTGTTTCGTCGGCTTCGACCCCAGTCACCAATGTTTCTTTCGCTGAATCTGCCGCCTCCAATCAGGTTTGCTCTTTCATTTTGTTTATTTTAGCTCTGAGTCCTGTTCACAATCTTTTCTCATCAGGTTAAAGGTTCACCTGCCTGCAGAGTCATCAGTATTACGTTTTCTTTTCATCTGTCCTCTCTATTCAGCGTGTTGTGATGTGAGCAAATGAAAACAGGATTTATTCAGAGAGTGATCTCCGAATAGGTTGCTGTTTTCATCTTACATGTTTAAGTTTTTGTGTGAAAACCACAATTTGTTTGTTGTCTTTTCTGTGATCATTTGAAACACAGAATGAGGTCTGGCATCAGTAACGAATCTGCTTCTTTATACTGAGCTCCCGGCTAAATTCTGCAGCTATCATGGAGGTTTAACAGTGATGTGTTTAAGACTGTATTTGATCGCAACACATTTAGAAATGATCTAATTGTATTGCATTTTGGTTCATATGAAGGGTTTTATTGTCCATTTGAGGTCGCATTAGTCATTTTGGTAATCATAATAAAGACTGTAACTTGAAACTAAGAGAATAAAAGTACAAATATTGATTCAACATCATTCTGAAAAATCTTATTCACTGCTACAACTGTGGGAATACAACAGCAACAACCAAAGTGATCAATCTCGTGATCACAATACATGTTCTCATTGACACCTTCTGCTATAGTTATTGGTCATATATATAAAACATGATATTGGCTCATTGTGAAACACTCAAACACTGGCTTTACATTTAAAATATTGTTGTAATAACTTACCTAAACGTGCTTTTCCACTGCAGCTTACTGTTTTGAGCTTTGTCCAGTGGGGCCTCTCTGCTTTTCCTCTTACTTCTCTCTCCCTCTCATTCCTCTAGTAGACCCATCAGAGCTTATGACACCTGATCCAGTGGAGCTCCAGTGCGTCCCCATGGAAACACATTTCTGTCCCGTCTCCAAACTGCTGGTGGCGGCTCCGGTGGCACTAAACTCAGTCGGCCTTTCCCGAAACCCCAGTTAAAGCCCCTTACTCCCGGGGGCAGTCATCTTTCTGAATGCAGCGAATATGTGCCTCACCTACAGCACACACTGACAAAGTGAGTGACAAAGTGAAACTTCTTTTAAGATTGTATTAAAAACAGAAAGCTGCAATGTTTCACGCAATACAAACCTGGACCTGTTACTGTTGCTGACAAACAACCATCTTGATGTAGAGTGACGTGATCAGGCTGAGCAATAGAGCTCCCTTCTTCTTACAGCCATACATCCCCTTACCTTAAAGTGCAGCAGACGTGCACACAGACACACACAAACACACAGACACACACACACACACACACACACACACACTTTAAGACTACAGGCCCTTTACGGGATGAGGCCATCGTCAGGCCCAAGTTAGAAACTCTGATAGTTAATTCTGGAAAATCAGACTGTTTGATTGGACCTGTCGCTGGTCTACAAACATCACATGTTGTCAAAATGAAAGAGTGTTTCATATAATGTCATGTTTACGTTTCAAGTTTGGCTACAAATGTAACATTTGCGTCGTATCATGTTCGTCATTCAGCCTGTTCTCATGGTCTCTTATTGCCTGATGAGTCGTCAATGAGTCATCATTAATTTCTTTGTGCCTTTTAATTTTTGTTCTTAGCTGCAGAGAAAACTTAATTTCCAAAATCAATTGAAACGTTGATTAAAATGTTAGTTATTTACTCCCTGAAGGCAATATCTATGATACAAAATGTCTGTACATGGCCTATAGCTCTTAATGTAAGAAAATCCAGCCATCATTGTTGTTGCTGCTTTACTGGTGTCTGTTTTTTTTTCATAAACGTTAAGTATGATGAGGATAGTCTGTTGGATTTAATATTCAGTATGTGACAGTGGATCTAAGCAGCAGAATGAATTTATCTCCATTTTATGCAAAACTTAACAAAATTATCACACAATTAGGATTCATTCTCTGTCCTAAGAGGTGGAAAACGGAGACATTTCATGACTTCTTTTATTAAGAAAGAAGACTTAATTAAACAAGTGAGCTCTTGTTCTCTTTGAAAACCTATAATGAATGAGAAAATTCAAATCATTGCACTGTTTCAGAGTTTGGTTAACCATTGTGATGACATAAAGGAAGATTTATTTATGGCCTTTAAAGGTGTAAAATAATGATAATCTGCAGGAGCAGTCATGTTTTTTTCATATTACAACTATGAATCATGGCACAAACCCACATTTTCAGTGTTAAATTCAACTGAAATGAAATGAAAGGTAAAATCAAAAAGTTCCCTTTTAAAATGTCAAGCTCATATCCGATGTTGGAGTTCTTGTACAAGGTGGAAGCTGGATTGGTTTACTTTTGTTGTGCCTAAAGTTAGTGGGTGCCAAGTGGTAGTAAATGCAAAGAGCTTAAGTTATAAGTTTAATGCAATACCTAAATAAAATATTCAAATCGATATATCCCAAATGAAAGACATATACATGCAGTTTGTGTAATTGTATTTTTTTGGCACAGGAGGTTTATGTTTCATGGCTCTTTAGGAAGAAATCTTTGAACTTGGAAACATCCTGTAAAGCTTTCCCATGTTTTGACTTTTCTACCAATGTGTGCATTTTGTCAAACTTTGTTAGACAGAATATGGCAGCCATGATGTTACTACAACAACCAAGTCCTGGTAAAGCCTTGAGCTGGAAGAATGATCATGTATTGGATAACTGAATGTTAAAATAGTTTCAGACCATTTGTTGTTTTGGTTTCACAAATGTCTGTAAGGAATGCTGTGTAGGTGGGACATATTGACAGAAGTCTTTGGAAACTTGACTTAAATTAATAATATCTAAATTCAAATGTGCCTCTTTCAAGTCTCCTCCAACGCTGTCAATACACTGTAAGAACAGACCAGTGCTCAAAGCTAGATGTGTTACTTAATACATGATTAAAATGATATATCACATCTGTACTATGTTATTCTCTGAGACAGCTGTGCTGTCTTGTGGTTTATGTACAGAATTAAATTACTGAGTTGTTTGCATAAATAAGTGTGTCAAAAGAAAAATGGATGACATCTTTGTTTAGTTTGAAGTGCTGCTGATATTGTTCCAGCTCCCCCTGGGAATAGTTAATTTTATACATGTGGTGTATTGTGAATATATCTAATGCAACAACTCTGGACATGCCCCTCTAAAAGACTGGCATGTTGAAATGTATTGACATACTACGTACATGAAGACTATCTCTGAGGCCACATATGGTACCATACTGATACTGTGTCAAGACTTATTAAAGTATGTGTATTGTTGTATAGATTTATATTTAATGTTGATGGATGCTGTGAATACTTTGCAAATATCTCTCTCACTCATGTGCATTGTGGTACCATGTATTGGTTATCAGTTTTTGCACCCCTATTTTGGAAAGAGCCCAAAGTGCACCTATGAACAGTAGAATAATCATCCGACCCAATTGTGAAATACTTATGAGCATTTCTTTTGTTTTCCTCATGATAAAATATAAAAAAGTAACAATTCAGGGAGACAATCCAACACGTGTGCAATCCTTCATTGGCTTCTTTAGAAGAACACTGCTAAAGTAACAGTATGGGCAAATAGGAAGCTCAGATTCCTCGGATTGGCCCTAAATCCAAAAGCAGATAATTCATATTTACTTTCTCAAACATGATTATGTCCTTCCGTTATTCACGTTTATCTGCTTATCTGCCAACATATAGAATGATGTGATTACTCTACAATAAGCTAAAAGGACATGTCTCCTTACCATGGAACTTATTATGCAAAATAATATGTGAAATGTTCAATTTTAGAGCTAAATCTTTAAGCTCGCTGTGATCTGGTTCAAGGTCATCTGTAGACATGAGGAACAACTTTCTGACCTAGCCCTTGAAACAAAATGAACACATGTATACCATCCAACTTTTCCTTAATTTATCATTGTTCAATTAAAAATTAGGTATCCTGCTTTATTTGTGTTATTGTACATCGTTAAAGAAACATACTTTTTGGTATAGAAATATATTTCTCCTTAACGTCTGTTTTTTCAGGTTTAGTTGTTTTATTTCTATATTCTTTGAAGAGTTTGGTTAACATTTTCTCCCGATCTAAGAAACAGTGATTGTAAGAAGGTTCAGACATAATAGTCAGCCTGAATCTTATCGCTTTTAAAGACTAGCTTTGTCCAGCCAAGTAATCATCTCGCCTTTCTCTCTTTTCCCCCTTGACATCATTTTGCCTTCTGCTAGGAAAAAAAAACTTGATTAATAGACTGTGCCTCCAGTAGGCGTTCAATTTTGCATTTAGGGTTATGGATTGATGCACAAGATCTTATCTGTGAGGGGGAATTATGTTTTGGCTTGAGAAAATCGTTTTTTTTAACCACACAGATATGAATCATTAGTCTGAAATATGCAAAAAGCTCTGATCATTGTGTGCAATGAACAGAGCCTTTAGCATGCAGAGGGTGAATTAGATCCTGAGCATACTTATGTTGCCTGGGAACAAAAAAGGGCCTTGGTCTAGCTTATTGTTTAAAGATTTGATTGCTGTGTATGAAAGTGACATTTATTAATCGGTTATTTAAAGCTTTTTTTCTAACATAAAAAAAACCCAGCATGGAAATATATTTAAAAAAACCTTTATACATCATTGATATAGTTTGTGTAGACCAACAAGAAGTATAATAAAATAATTTGTCTACAATGATGGAGTCATTGATAATGGTAATAGTTGATGTTGCTATGGCAACAAAATGACAACATGGCTACCTTTCTATTATCCTACTTGTGAATTTTTTCACATCCATTTAAGTGACATAAACACTAACTTATTCAAAAAGGGAATGTCAAAATTATCTTGTAAATGTGAGGCAATTAATATTTTGTATGAAAACTTCGGTCCTTGATATATCCAAAGGTCCTTAGGGGAGATCAGGTGTTAATTTTGTGTTAATTGACCTTCATTTTTTTTTGTTCTTGTGCATGGTGTTTTTGAGATTTAAGAATGGAGTTGGGCTTCTAAAGCCAACGCCTTTGTGTAAGGGAGGTAAAGAGGCTTTTGGACTATTGAAAGAGCTCAAGAGTTAACCTTCCTTATAAATCTTCCCTTACCTGAATGGTCCTCGGTCAGTCTCCTGTGTGACAAGGCGTGACTTTTAATTTCTAAGTTCTGTTTCAGTTTAGGTCAAGTTGGTCCAGAAGCCTCTTCCTGCCCAGCTGTGCTGGGTGATGTCGATCCTTGCTGAGGTGTATATGAATGTGTAACGTTCACCTTGTTTGCACTTATGTACATAACTATGTTGAAAATACTCAAAATTTATTTTGAATAAATATAGATAAAAGAAATGATTTAAAAATCACATCAATGTATTGTTTATGATATGAGTATGTCTGACATTTAATTATAGCAGAAATTTTTGCTTTGTCTTTTTTTTTTACCATCAGCCCTGTTGTTTGCAAAGCATATCATTGACTTTTGAAGACATGAACGGCTTGATAAAAAAGATTTATGTTCACGCAGAAAGTAAACTTTGTTTGAATTATACGCCTCACAAGAGAAGTGGATTTGAGGAGGTAGTTTAGTTTAGAATATGTGCTATTAACCAGTGCTAACCTTGACTTTATATCTGCATCATGAATACACTAATTCAGGTGCAGTATCTCCAGTCACGTACCAAAGTAAAGCATAGAGTAGCTCAACCTAAAGGAAGACGAGGGACTAGAAGAGCAACTTTAATTTGGTCATTTTAGAAAGTGGGCTATTCTTTGTTCCTATTATTTAATTTTCACAAAACAACAATAATCTGAATTCTCCTCAGGACTTTAGCCAAACTGCAATCAACCTGGTTTTCCAATGTTACTCCCGCAGCAGCAACATCTGTGCAAAGCTCTGTCCCTGTACATTTAAACATTTGATTACCTTTTTAATTGCAATTTAAGCCAGCAATGTTGTTGCCATGGCACTTGTCCTTGTGGCTGATGGACTGAGTCATGCTGGTGAAGGGTTCACAGCCATCTGACTCCACATGTGGGGAACAGAAAGTGGTCAGAGTGCAGTTATTAAACTGTGGGTTCCCACTCACAAACAAGTGATAAAGACTAATTTTATTTTAAAATGTGTTCATTCTTTCCATGTTTTTAAATGATTTGTAATTGTGCCTTTATCATGCAAAATGTGGTTTTACTTTAATGTTCTTCATTTACATTGACTTTAAGGGCACATATATTGTGTGTCAAACTTATCCCTTTATTCAAAATACTTTGTTGGTGAATTGTTGTTAAACTGGGTAAATATACAGACAGAATGGCAACCTGTGGAGGAGGATAAGGGCCAAAGACTGTTCAGGACTAAGCCATATGGAAAAACTGTCTTTGACGCTCTAGGACAGATTCAAAGTGACTGCTGTCATTGATCCTTACAGTACACTTGTTGTTTTCTGTGTGTGGTGCTTGTGTGTGCTGCTTTGCTACATGCCAATTTATGTTGCAGTTTATAGCTATTACGAGTAAGTTACTGTGCCTATGATTAGTTCTGCTCTTTCTGTTTGATCTTTAATAAAACACATTATTGCGATCCTCCTGTGATGTGATGTCGTTGTTGCTTACTTTTTGTCTTCCCTATTAAGAGACATCGAGTATTTATCTCTAAAAACTGGATGTGTTAAGTGACTCCTTATAATTTATATTAATCTAAAGTGATAAATGATTAATTCATGAAAACAAACACAGTATTCTTAAGAAGGCAATCGCATCTTTTTTTGTTGTTTTTTGATTAAATTGCACTCATACGCTTGTCTATAAAATAAAAACAACCACATAACTACTGAAAAAAAACAAACAGGGACATAGCAGTGGGGGGTCTGATCCACCAGCCCAACAGGACAAACCTCACATTGCATTACGTCCTCAAGTCAACCAAAATAACTGACTACAAAACAATAATTATTTACCAGTTAGAATTTAAGATGAGCCATCAGTTTGGTTTAAACGTTTCCCCTTTATCTGGTTAATCGATTAGAGTTATTTTTGCACAACATTTCCAATAGGCTATGTAAATATTAGTGTGCAGTTTGTAAGCTTTTATTCTGAAGGGTTGTTGTCGTTAGCGGAAACGAAGCTGTTAGCTTCAGGAAACAGTGGCTGAAAAAAAGGTTTCCTTTCCGTAGTGCAACCTGCCCTGCACGAAGTCAAATACACACACACCGAGCGACAACAACCTAAAGCCGATGGACCCTCGAGTAATAATAATCAATCTACGGTTTGTCCGACAATAGCACGGCCGGTGGCCGAGGCGGAACCAGGACCAGGCCCGGACGGGACGGACATAACCCGGCGGGCTGGTGTGTGAGTTAGCATGTTGTCCGGAGGGGAAATGTAATGTTTATCATCGTCAGTATCTAGACAGTAAGTTCGCTGATACGTGAGGGTTATCAGATGAGATGTTAGAGACTGGAGTGTTTAATATGGGACACGTTGAATACAGCCAGAAGAGAGCTAGCTTCAACGTTAGCCAACATCACAGTTAACCGACATCAACTTTTCTTCTCCACAACGCCAGACAGTCAGACGAGCATGAGAAGTATATCTGGGTTTATAAGTCTCTTTATATCGTCAACATTGTGTCACATTGCTTGTTAGCTCTTAAAAGGCCTGATAAATGTTTTTGGAGCGAGTATAGCAGTGAAGCTAAGTCAGTTAGCTGCTAAGTTAGCCTGTCTCCTTCGCCCTGATGAAAGAATACAAAGTGGTCGTGCTGGGCAGCGGCGGCGTCGGTAAGTCCGCGCTCACCGTCCAGTTTGTCACCGGCACTTTCATTGAGAAATACGACCCGACTATCGAGGACTTTTACCGAAAGGAGATCGAGGTGGACTCGTCTCCCTCCGTGCTGGAGATCCTCGACACGGCAGGAACGGAGCAGTTCGCCTCCATGAGGGATCTGTACATCAAGAACGGACAGGGCTTCATCCTGGTCTACAGCCTGGTCAACCAGCAGTCATTCCAGGTACCTGATCTCACCTGACACACCTTTCACTTCAAAAACAGCTGCAAAGACTGCATGGCCAGGCATTTAGACCCGGTTATGGGATGTGATTCATACCAGGTGGTGAGGGCTACTAACCACAGAGCAATGCAAGATCCAGATCTCAGTTATTTATGGAGATATATTCAGTCAGAGGTCCTACAATACC
The DNA here is from genome assembly GCF_947650265.1 of Symphodus melops. Lineage (NCBI taxonomy): Eukaryota > Metazoa > Chordata > Actinopteri > Labriformes > Labridae > Symphodus > Symphodus melops. The sequence goes on along the minus strand of NC_136699.1, from coordinate 10,938,244 downwards.
TAGAATAACTAGTGCACACTCTGTGATACCTGGTGTACTTCAAATCAGTCACTAGCTAATGTTTGAAAACATAGAAAAACAAATGTCTTACTGTTGCAAATAAATGCATAGTGAAGTAGTCCCTTCATTAACTGAACGTTTGTATGGATAGATAGATAGATAGATAGATAGATAGATAGATAGATAGATAGATAGATAGATTCTTTATTGATCCCGGGGGAAATTCAAAGACATTTTACTTATATTTCTTACATTAATAAAAACAGGAAAGTAATTGCGCACAAAATCATTATGATTCAGATGGAAACTGTTAAATAAATGTTCAAGCTCATAAGGCCAAGAAAAAAGGACTCTTCTGTAGTGAATTGCTCTAGAACAACAATGTTATTCCTCATCTGTAACTGTCCTTCAGATCATTGATAACACATTAGTGGCATTAACATCTCTGATAGACTCTCCAGATTCAACAGCTTTTATCCAGCCCTTTATTTTTAATGTATTATAACGTTTTTTGAAGCTGCGACAGCTTCTCAAGTTAGCATCGTGTTGTATTTAAAGGATTTTTCAATTAAAAAAAACAGTTTGAAGAATGCACTGGGGGTTTTGTATGATATGTAAATTGAAAATATGTTTTGAGAAATGGTCTTTGAGAACAAGTTCACTGAGCAAATTGATGCTTCATACAAGCGCTGCATATAAAAAACCCCACACTCTTATTCTCCCCTTCATGTTCTCTTCTTGTTCTTCCTTTAGGATATTAGACCAATGCGAGATCAAATAGTGCGAGTGAAGCGCTTTGAGAAAGTGCCGTTGATCCTGGTCGGGAACAAAGTGGACCTGGAGTCTGAGCGTGAGGTCGCTGGGTCAGATGGACGAGCTCTGGCTCAGGAGTGGGGCTGTCCTTTCATTGAAACTTCTGCAAAGAGCAAGACTATGGTGGACGAGCTCTTCGCAGAGATCGTGCGACAGATGAATTATTCCACACTGCCAGAGAAGCAGGAGCAGTGCTGCACAGCCTGTGTGGTGCAGTGAGGAAGAGGTACAAGCACTGTCATTCTCATTTTTTTCTTTTGCATGGCTGCATTCACGTTCAGGCTGCAGCATCAGAGCTCAGAAGCACAGCACAGTTGGCAGTACACTTATTTTCCAAAATGTGATAAAATGTCCCTGCAGTGTCTGTAAAAACAGTTCACAAGCCTTGGACAAATGTGTCACATAGATGACTGAGTCGTCTCAGTGCAGTGAAAAGCAGAGGAGAGGTTTTGTTGGAAGTGAGAACGACAAGTGGGCGGTGCAGTGCAGAGACAATCCGTTGGTTTTAGCTTGTTATCATAGGATCACAGAAAGTATGTGGCATGAAGAACACAACTGTACGAGCAGCTCGGGGTGGGGAGGAATAAAAGTCAGATGAGTCGAGACTATGTGAGCTAGAGGGAAAAGTGACATCCTGAAGAAGAGATTCAGTTGACAACAGGAAGCTCCCTTTAGATTCTGTCACAGATGTTGCCTGTTTCCTTCCACCCACACAGCTAACTACATAGATTTTAGGCATTTCAACTTGTTGTTGATGAGCTCTCTTTTTTTTTTAAATCTTTTTGTTTATAGGTGCATATTTTGTCTCGGCCACCACAGAGATCCCGATGACCCATGAACCTGGGGACTACGTGACATTTGATCCTACTGACACAACTTACCATAGCTGGTAAAGTTTCTGTATGCGGTTGTTTCTGACCGTCCGTCGTGAACCATCTGACAGGAGAGATGTCGGTCCTATTTTTGATATCATAATTGTTGAGACTTTTCTGCTGCAACCTTTACGGCCTTGGCAATGACCCAGGAGGGAGTCGGAAAGACAGACTTTTAATAAGCAAGAATGGCCATCTGTGAATTTCAGTCTTTTTTTCTTTTTCTTTTTTTTAATACCTTTTAGTTGGAGGTATCCAGAAATAATAAGCAGGAGTGTATGTGAGGTTGCAGCTTCTTTTTAAAGCTGCTTTAATCACTATTATATTCTTTATTATTACTTGTATTATGTCTCAAGTTTGAAATTTACAAAGTATTTCATAATATTCAAACATGTTGACTTTTAAGCATGCTTGCTTCAACCAGTTTGCTGCCACGGTACTCTGCTTTTTAAACTACCATTACAGTGGTGTATTTTTCCATTTTGGGAAACTACAATGGGATGTATGGCTTTTTCAACTTAAACCTGAAAAAGGATACATCTGTTAACACTTTCTCCTGCAGCCCTCTGTTGTCCCTTAATTTACGTTCTTATGGTCGCAGTAACCTGAAGCAGCTAAACTCATCTGAAAACATGCATGCTTAAAAGTGGAAAAAATGTTCCACTAGATCAACTTGAAGTGATAAGGAAGAGCCATTTTACTGTTTTTAGCAAGAATTCTGTCTCAGTTTCTACTAGGCATGAATCGCGTGGACGCAGGTCTTCCAGTTTCAGTTTTCTCTGTGGGAGAATGATTTTGGAATGACCAAAGGAAGCTCACAGTGCATAATTTAGTGTTTGACTATATGACATGTGTTGCTTTAAATTCAAGAGAAGCTGTTTTTTCTTTTCATTACTTGCTGCAATGTGGTTTGACTAAAGTTCTGGCACAGTTAATCAGATTTAACTTTGTATTTTTCTTTTTCTTATAGTAACCTATTTATTAAAAACTAATGACATGGTTAGCCAGTTTTAAACTTCATTTTATACTAGTTTTGGCTTTTGTGACTTATCAGGATTCATGGTACATTGTTTTGGGGGTTTTTTTAAGTGGAGGATTTAACAGAGCCTTAAATAATTTCTGTTGCACCCTGGTCTCATGTTTCTTTATTTTTTCAAAGATAAAAAGCTGTCATTGTTTGGTAATAAACATGTTGGCCTCTCTGCCTTTGTTATGGGACACAGTTGCAATTGATCACAATTCGCACAAACAGTACTGAGATGATAAATAAGATAAGTTCAAATGTCACTCTGTTTTGTCAAAGACTCGCAATATAACCAGAGACTGAAAAAGTTGTTCAGTGACGGTGCTCTTTCATATTCTTAATGCTACACCAAAAGATGCTAATCTATGGGTGCTAGTGGCCTAGCGGTTACTTTGCGCGCCACTTCAACAGAGGCTTGGAGCAGACAGCCCGGTTTCATTTCGGACATGTGGCTCTTCTCCCACGACATTCTCGTCTCTCTCCCAGATTTCCAACTCTATCCACTGACTTGTCTCTCACATTAAGGCATCAAAAGAAAAAAAGGAAATCCTTGGAGAGCTGCAATGATTCATCATTTATTTCTCAACTTCAAAATTCCGTCCTAACAATTTTGACAATTGCTTTGAGTGATTTTTTTTCTTCTTAAAAACAAAGATTTTCAGATTTGTAAATGTCACTTTTTCTGTTATCTTGTCTTCTCTGTGACAGTGCATTATATCTTTTTTATTATTTTTTGTTTTTTTATGAACAACAGCAGGGTTAGTGCATCATCCCCAAGCTCCTTCAGTGAGCTCATTTTGAGCCTCTCGTCCTGGTTCCTGTTGGCTTACTCAGTTCATACCAGATTTGAGTGTTCAGGCATCTTCAAACAAATAAAGCTGCCTGCAGGACAACTAAACATATAATTATAAATAACAAACCAACACAGTCATGTAGATTGAACCCCACATGTAACCTGACTCATCCTGTTTGGACATGATTGACAGAGACTTCTTTGACCTACATTTTTCCTCTGGGTTCATGTGAGGTGTGTGAAGTGATAATGTTCTCCTGGAGTCCAGCTGTCAGTGTCATCTGCAAACTGAGATGCCGTGATTCCTCTGTGGAGCTCAGTCAGCAGATTTATTGGTGCTGCACCTTCATCCAGGTGCATGAAGTCTTTCCTCACGTTAGTCTGATAGTTCTGCTCTGATTTGCAGGCCTGCTTAAGAGAACAGAAACTCTTTGAAGTAACAATCCACTTTTTTATGCCATTGAAGGTTTTTTGTCCAAAATAAGGAGCACAAATATGTTTCATGCACAACAAAGAGTTGTTGAAACTTGAATTAAGTCAGGTTATGCAGACAAGTACTTGTTCTGGAAGCTTAAAGCTTGTCTTAATTAAAACGTCAGACTATAAAATACTTTGATGTTAGAGTGTAATAAAAAAACATACTGTATATTCATTACTTTTTTCATTCAAACATTTTCTTCAAGAAGTTAAAACATTTTGTTACATTTCGTGATTGAAAATACAAGCACATGGTTGTCTAAATAAAGACTGAAATTGGTATTTTTCCACTGTAAAATGCAGTTACTATTCCAGACCTCTCGGCGGCAGCACGGCTCGTGTCATAATCCTTGTGGTGACGTCACAGGTTGAAGCGGAAGTTGTTTGAATCTTCAGAGTTTCTGCGATGTATCGAGAGAAGTCTGCGAAGTGTTAAAAACACAAAAACCTGACAAGTTTCCATATTTTTTGGACTAGACATGAAGACGGTGTTTGTGACAGTCGGCACCACGAGCTTTGATGAGCTCATCAATGCCGTCACGTGCTCAGTGTCCGTGCAGGTGAGTGGTTTGTCTTCTCTAACCTCAAGTGTTCACAGTAATCTTGTTGCCAGTTTGCTCAGTTTAAAGCTGAAAGGTCATTAATTCAGTTTACCTCACTATAAGTCAGGGAGATTGAGAGGTCCTCAGTGGGTTTCATGCATAAGGTGTTTCACTTTTGTAGGTAATTGTATTGGTCGATGCACCTCATTTTGTGTTTTCCATATAAAGGTCTCACTGTGTAAAGTGTGCCTTACATAATGGGGCCAATACAAAAAGACAACCCTTTATCAATGTGGCATCAATTTCAACATCCTGGGGGTATAAAAAGCTGGTATTGTCAGTAAGTCATTCCCAGTTCATCATTCAAGCAGCCATGAACACAGAGCGCCTTCAGGTCTACAGCATAAGACTGCTTAATGTGTCTCAAAGTGTCATCAGCAGACTCGCAGAAAGACACAGAACTACAGGCAGTGTTCGTGACAGACTCATGAACTTAACAGACTGTAGCCTAATATAAAATCCTGCAGGACACACACAGTGTCCTACCCTTCTTAATCAGCTCCAGGAGCGCCACAATCAAAAGATCTGATTGGTCAGTGGGGGGAGGAGGTTAGGTTTTTAGGGTAAGTAGCGATATAACCAGTGTTAACCCGGAAGTTACCTCGCTCACCTCAAATCCTGCTTCGTAGTACAGGCCCCAGCTCTTTCTTTATGTGGAAAAATTGATAAGAATAATTTAATATATCACCGGGTCATCTGGTTTTACCATCCAAATAGTACTTAAACACTAAAACATAAATCATTAAAATATGTGAATTTCTAAACCGTCCGTTCTACAATTATACATCTCCTTTCTCTCCCTGCAGGCTCTAAAGGCTCATGGATATGAGCGTTTGGTTCTCCAGGTTGGAAGAGGATCAGTTGTTCCAGCGGCTGACAGCTGTCCACAAATCGAACTTGATGTGTTTCGATTCAAAGATTCAATAGCAGAAGACATGAAGCAAGCAGACCTCATCATAAGCCATGCTGGTAAGTGAGACATCAACAACCTTAGAACAAGCTCACTGACAACACGACTGACTCACAAGGTACACTCCTTTTAAGAGATGCCGCATGCACCATAAGTTAAACACGACATGTTAAAGTCTTATTCCTACACATTCTTTTTAAGTGTAGGAAGGCCTCATGTTCAATAATGTAGATAACAATTCTACTTTGTGGAATTCAAAGCAGAAACAAATGAGGGTAAGTGAGCAGTGTGCAAACATGAAACAACATTGACGATTAAAACAGCAGACGGTTTTAGCACGAGGGCATCAGAGGTGATACAGCAAACATAGGAGGGCATGTTATCATACTTTGCCCAAAAACATCTAACTGGCTCTTTATTTCTCTCGTCCTCTCTTCTCTCTGATGACCCTATCTCTTGAATATTTACATGTGAAACAGACCACGTGTCTTTTGATGCACACAAGAGGCTGCATTGAGTTTTTGTATCTCACCTGAGGGGTTGTCGAACTGAGACGTTGGATTAATGGTATAGTGTGGTATACTGGGCCTAAAGCAAGGTTTACAGTATCACAAAGCACACTCTCTTCGATCCTTCTCAGCGTTATGTATGCTGCTCCTTGAGAAGGTTGTGTTCAGACGTTTGCTCCTCTAAAAAAAGCTCTCGCCTTTCTTTTATTTCCTGTTTTCTGTCTGACATAGTTTGTCAGCTGTGGGAATGAAGGATACATGATGTCTTACTGTGGGCCAGAAGTACAACTTTAACAAAACTGTTCAGTTACAGAAGCTCAAACTGTCTGCATCGTTTTTATTTCACAGTAACGTTTGTACATTAATTTAGTGGTGAAGGAAATCCTTTTGTCTTCCTCCTCTCGATGTTCTTCACTTAACTTTTCAAGCAGCAGATCATTAACTCACAGAGATCGTTGAACACATTGCTTCTTCAAACTGCTGATCATGTTTTCATTGGATCTGTTGTTTTTGTGTTTTTAACTAATGCTATTTAAGTTTATAGATCTATTGGTATTCATCGCAAAAACGATCAAAATAGACCCAAGATGTGACTATGGTTTGGCCAACAAAGAGATAACGCGTCTTTCATGTACCGGCCTCCCTGCCACTCTGTAAAATAAATGTATTCACTTGCACCTTCATCAAGACATTTTCCTCCAGTTTTCCTCTCTGACTTATTTGTAGCAACAGTTGTGTTTTTTGTTGTAATATTCTTCAGAGCTGTCTTTTAGTCGTACCTTTTCACCATTCACCTTCGAACACCACCTTTTACAGGATTTATTTTGTCAACTTTTCAAAGAAAAGTGAACAGCCATCCTTGTGATACCGATTATCTCAGAACGAGGTGTGAGGTGAAGTACGTCAGACATCTGACACAAAGAAAGAAAGGAACATTTTAAACTGAATTCAAAATACGACCATGTGATCAGTGCTGTTGTACCACAAGACGATTGTCTCGTTATTGTAAATGCTAGACTGCTATGTTAATATGAGATTACTTAGGGATGAAGAAAGGACAGCTGGGTGGATTTACAGTTTACCTGTACAACAGGAACATTAGAACATGAGGAGTAGCTGGTAAGGCGGCTAAAGGTTAACATTTACAATAACAAGTAGCAGCAGTAGAGTCTTGTGCGACAGTGTTTGTTAATGGGCTTATTAGAAGTCTCCTCTGACCTAAGGAGATGACTCACATGAACCAAAGGATTATATGAACGTTCTGGCGGCTTGACCCAGTCTACCAAGGCTGCACAAATACCCACAACGTCATCAAACTACAGCAACAAAAATAAGCTGCACCAAATATTGGCTAATGTCTTTTTTTAGTAAGAAAAAAAAGCAAGCACACCTCTGCAAAGTGTCTTAATTACAACAGTATGTTAAAAAAAAAGAAAAAAAGATTAAAGATCTGAAGTGTATTTAAAGCTTTGGCCCTTTGTGATGCAATAAGTCAGCAAAGCAACAGAGATGCTATCTCTATAAAGAGCTTTGAGATATTATTGATTAATATTATAACTTCTGTTATTTATCATTGTTGTGGATTCAATCGAAAGATGATGTCATAAACACAGGCGTTGTATAAAACATGCGAAACAGAAGAAATACTGATTGTTTTGATCCAGCCTCATAAGGATGCTTTAATATTATTTTATTGCACATGTTTTTTCCATGGCAGCACATCACACATCTTTCTCACTTCGTGCAGGCTCACAGTGTACTACAAATATATATAAAACCCTTTATTATAAGTAAGCAACACATTGAGATTCACTTACACTAAAAGTTGAAACTCACTTTCATATGGGATAAACAAAAAGTAAAGCTTGTATAACTTGTTTGTTTTACCCATATCTATGTCATGTTGTTCACCACCTCAAAGGAGGGTAGCAGTTTCAGAATCAGCGACAGACTTAAGTTGCAGTCATGAATGAGGATCTTGTTTTTGTGCTCAGGGGCAGGAAGTTGTTTGGAGGCCCTCGGAGCAGGCAAGCCTCTGCTGGTCGTAGTGAATGACAAACTGATGGACAACCACCAGCTGGAGCTCGCTCGACAGCTCCACATAGACTCCCACTGTTTCTACTGCACATGCAGGTTTGTTTTTCTCACATGTACAAAACACCAATTAAGGTTTTTGAGAACAAAAAATATTGAACAGCTTTTTATTTTGGTTTTAAATCCTTCAGCTCCCTGACGGACACCCTGAGGACCATGGATCTCTCTGTTCTTCAGCCATACGTGCCCGGGCAACCCAAAAATTTTGCAAACTTTCTGGACAAAGCTCTCGGGTTTCAGAAACTTTGATTTTAAGGAAATGCTTATTTCCTGTTACGCTGGAGAAAATCATGTAGTAGATTATGATTCTAATTATGATTATAACTGTAATTGTTTATTATAAATGTTTTCTATTTTGTATATGCAATAATATATTTTATATAAATTCATTATGCGTGCTGACTCATTTGTATTCAAAATGTATGTTTTCAAAGTTTTATACAAAGAAAATGAGAGCTACCAAATGCTGCATTCATTATGTGTAGCATAGATGATAAAGTGAGAAGTCCTAAATCCATATATAGAAATCTGAACCCTACACAAAAAAAAAACATGTACAAGACAATCCAGGCCCATTATTAACAGAGTGAATAAGTTAACAGCCAGGAAACTGTGTCCAGTATTTCTTTAGAAAAACTGATTCTTTTTAGTCTTGATGGCTGTTTTTGAAGCTGCATCAGAAAATCTCGACGAACTCACTGACACTGTGACATCCTACATCAGCTTCTGTCAGGATGTCTGTGCAGACCAGGACCTTCTGCACATACAAGTCCTGCTTTACGCCTCACTTAGGAAGCTGCGTCAGGCCCAGGAGGAAGCCTTCAGTGAGCACTGGGACCTGTTCAAGCAGGCAAGGAACTCAGCGTGTCTAAGAGGAGCTACACTGAGAAGATGAAGGAAGTGAAGAGCAGCACATATTCTGTTAAGTCAGAAACATTTTCATTTTACAGAGGCTTCAGTTGATGCTGCATACCAGTTCTTTTAAATTTAGAAACCAGGTAAATTAAACTGATGTTATTTAGCAGGTTGTTATTACAAGCAATTAGCCACATTTCTCTAGGTTTTAAAGTCTCTTTTTTGCAAGCTATCAATGTCAGGCCATTTGATAAAGACAATATTTGAGGTGTCAAAACTAAAGACTGTTGTACAAGATTAATGAAACAAAAATCTGGCTTCCCCTTCGGAAAGTCCCTGATCTTTGCCTCTAAAGGTTTTCAGAGAAATAAAAAAGAAATGACAGTAAAAAGAAACTTTCCTCACTTCTTCTCTTTTATAAAAATGTGTCACAGCTGACACAAACAAAATAAATGTAGTTGAACCGCGCAGCTGTTAGATCAGCTGAATTTAGGAAGTGGTACCTTTTGACAAATAGAAAAAAAACATCACATTGGGCAATTTTCACACAGATGCAAGTACAGTTGCTCAGAAATACCAGAGGACATTAATGCCATCTTTTGTTTGTTGCCTCTGAAATGTTTTGAATTAATTTCCTGGTAGTTTCACACATTCAAAGCAAGTTTATCAGACATGTTGTTTGCCTGGTCCTGGAAATGTTAATGGTTTTAGTTATTAACTACGTGTTATAGAGCTGAAATTGCGAACATTCTCCTGTTCTTTGTAATTTGGGTATTTTTCTTAGTAATACAAGGTAAAAGGTTTATTCTGTTAACTGACTGTCCGCTGGCTGAAAGCTTCCTTTGGAAGATTGAATTTTAGCTCATTAACAAGTAGACTGAACAATGAGTTGCTGGTTGCAACCGTAGACCACTGTGGTGTTTTCCCTTTAATCCGTTCAATTTGGTAGAAATCTAGTTTGGACTGGTTCTGCCTTGCTCTCCAGTATGGTTCACATGATGTTTGTGCAAACTGCATGTTAATCTAATAGAGATGGACAAACAAGTCCAGTGTCACTTGTTTTTCTGTCCAGAGAGTTTCTGCCAGTTATGAATTAGGACCTGGAGCTTAAATAGTATCTGTTAGCTTTAGTTTTTTTCCCCCAAACTTTTGTCTTTTCTGGAAGAATTTTGAACATTAGAGCCTTTTGCAATAGTATTTCTCTCCCACCATGCCTCAACACTCATGGGTCAGTGGAACCAGACACATAACCAGGATATAAATAAATAAATGTCACACTCCACACACAAGCTTTGATTTTATTATCTTAATTTAAGAAGTAGCTGGAGTGTACAAAAAACACAGACAGGACTCGGAGTGCAACGAATTGATGTCATTAAGTCATGTGGTTTGACTGAACGCAACATAATTATCTGAAGAAGAACAAACTGCCCGTTCATCAATCAGACAGGAGGGGACTGAATAAGTATGTTTAAAAACAGAAACAACTGGGTCATAGCAAGAGGTCAACCAAACCAAACTGAACGCAATGGTGAGCTATAACCAATGCTTGTTCTGTGTTTACATCAGACACATGAGACATTTACTTTGGGATGTTGATTTATTCCAGTAAGATGTTGAACGTTTTTACTGTTTAACCTGCAAAGGTTTTATGACATTGATATATATTTAGACTAGTTTATGAGATTTGTCTTTAGCAATCAGCTCATTGATACGGCCTTAAAACAAGACCCTATTTCCTTTTCTGTTTGACAATTCACTAGTGAGAGTAGTGTTGCATTGTATGATCTCTCATTTGAAGATATTATTGTCTGGTGTATAATTAAATAAAAAGTAGTTTTTGTATCAGCTGAACATCATCCTTTTTCAGGGATTTCAACTCACTGAAGTCATGAACCTCCTTAAGGACCCATCCATTGTCCCCCAGTTTAAGGGATTTGTATCATTAAAATTGCAGTGTTCGTGCAGAGCATTATTGGGCATGTTTCTGACTTCTGTATTAATGAAACTGACATGTAAATTTTCTTCTTTGGTTGTCTTTCTTTTTAACTGTGTGCACTTTAAGGTGGAGCCAATAATTTGTTGTTGTACAATTGTATAATGACAATAAAGGCCTCCTGTTCTATTCTCAAACACTTTTGCTTGGGAGGATAATCCTGCTTTATCAGACCTGACGGTAAAATGGTTAAAGTTTGTTGATGTTAAAAGTGGCAGCATAAAACCACGGCGTGCAAAAACTAACAAAATGCTTCCTCTTTTTAAACAAATCTTCCCAGGAGACAGTCTGAAGTAAGTGTCTCAGTTTGAGCCGGTTCTTCTTGCCCTCTGCGCCGATGTGTTTGCAGATGTTCATTAGCATTTTCCTCAGAGATCCAGCTCCGCCTCCTGAGCGATGATTGGCCACACTGTTACTGGAGCTGTCAGCTCAGCTCAGGGAAGGTTTTCTCTTCTCTCAGTCAGCCCAGTCTTCGGCGAACTAAAGACCGACTGACAGCAGGCTGAGGCAGGCAGGCTTTCTGCTGCCTTTTGTTCGCCAGCCTGCAAAGCACCAAGAATCAAAGACGAGAGCAGCATCCATGCAGGAGCACATTTTTTGGGTAAAATGATCATCTGTACGAATAAAATGGAGTACTCCCTAAGAACCCAGTGCCAGCGAGTCCAGAAACAGGTATGTTAAAAGTGATAGAAGACACTGAAGTTAGTGATGCTAGCGGCTAACTGGGTAGCCTGAGTGCTGTTCATTCATTTACTAAAGGGAAAACTCGTCTCTTAACTTGTACTATTATTTTTTGTTTTAGGTGACTTGTTTAAACAGAAAATATCAGCTGTGTGATATCAAGGAGATAATTGAATATATAAACTCTTTCTATTTTTTTTTTTTAAATAGCTGTACTAAACTTTGAATGTTAGCCAGCTAACTCAGCTAAGGTCTTAGTCGACATGATATAAAACTTAACTTTTTATAAATGTGTATTTAAATGACTGGATTTATGTTTAACGGCCGGCATCTGTTTCTCTGTCAACGCACATTTAAAATATCATGAAACGTTAAAACTCGCAGTTTTTTTGGGTTTTTTTTTTTAAGATTTAAAATGAACCGTCTAATCTGCCAACAATGATTGGTGCCATGATGTGACTCTGGCTTTATTGGTTTAAAATGAAAAAAAAAAAAGGTCATATTTGACTTTAATGACACTGAGACGTATTAACGGTGCAGTATGAGGAGAAACCTGACGATGACGTCATCTGTCAAGTAGCTCCGAGGTTTAAGTAACGCATAAGTAAGATATAGGTGGGGCTTTGACAGGGCATAACTTTGTAAATGCCTTTTAATCCAGGAGAACTACTGCTTCCCTGCGGTGCCTCTAATGTTGGCTCACTTTTTATTGTGCTGTTTTCTTGCTGGCTGAAGTGGACTGCCAATCAAAGTTGTTTTTCTCCTGTGTGGCTGCGATTTCATTGTGCTACAGAGGGGGGGCGCTGTCTCGAGTAGTGCAGTCCAAATTGCCATGTTTGTTGCAGATTACCGGCCAAAAAAATGGAGCATAACAGGCAGGAATGTGAGCAACAAGGGATTCAATCCCCTTCTCTGGTTTTAAAGTCAAAATTGTCTCACTTTTCACAACATTTCTTAGTTTTTGCTGAATATCTACATTTTTTTTTTATCATTGTGTTTGACACCTTACTAAGTACAAACAATCAGTGTTTGTTTTGTTGTTGCAATGGCAAAGCAAATATTTTACACGCAAGCGTTTGAGCACCTAGTTATTTCACACTCCTTTTGGATGGTTTGTAAATTAATGTTTTCAGTGGAAGTCTTTTGTAACTGAGTTTCCCCCTTGCTCTACCTGCCTGCCATGTTTTCAGACAGGTCCAGTGGCTGTATGAAAGCTCAGCTTTCTGGGTTTTTTTTGCATCCTGCAGCACAGTGTTTTGTTTGTCTAGTGTTGTGCTGTCCTGCCCAGCAGCTCCTTTCCTTCCCCTCCCCTCTCCAAAAATCTTTGGGCTGCAGCTGGTTTGTTTTTGCGCTACTCCCTGAGTTCAGGTTGCAGAGCCAAAATTGTCCCCCTGGCTGCTTATGTTTCCGGCCATGATAAGGACGGACCCCCTTCCAGGCTCAATTGGAATGCAGATTGAATGTCCTCCTGTATCTGCAGCAATGCTACACCCCCCTTCCCCCCTCCCCACTGCCCACAAATGCCGAGCACACATACAGACATATGTGCACATGCACGTCTCTTTTTAAGATGACAAATTTACCCTTGGAAGAGTGCTGTTTCTCACTTCTTTGTGTCTCATCTCCTTGGTCGTTGGAACAGTGCTGCTGTTCTGTTTGTCAGCTTGCTATCAAAGCCTGTCTTTGTCTCCATTTACCTTTCCTCCCTTTATTGACGTCACCCCTGTTTTTAATTTCATCCATGCCTCTTACTCCTCTCTGATCAATAAACAAATTACTTGTCTTGGGTCAGGAAGGTCTTTTATCCCTTCTTTAATGTCAAATAATCGGCACCTGTGTGCTTTTATTTCAACAACACGTCCTCTGTTCTTTGCTTAATTTCCGTGTCCTTTGCAGCCAAGCCACAAGTTTGAATTGGTCTTGTGATTTGAATACAGCCGTGCTCTAATATCAACATTGCTCTCTTGCTTTGTCAGCCTGAAGCTTGTCGTTTACTACTAAGAAATGTCTTTGTTTCTAATTCAGTCTCTGCTGGGCGAACTGCATGCAAAATCAATAGATTTATGTGCACAAATCCTCAATGTGTGCTGTGTCAGTCTGTTTGGATCAAAATATGCTTTGTAATACCACACAGTTGCCCAAAGGGTGATTTGTTCCATTTTGTTCTATTAATCCACCCACACATGCTTGTTAACAGATTTCTTTTCAAGCGATTGTTTCTTCCATGTGGTCAGACAATAGAGAGTATCGCCTTATGAGAAGTGGTGCTGCGGATATGCTACTGAACACAGCCTTAAGAAAATGATGGCCTAATAATTGTTCCTCTTACTAATATTCATTTAAAGTATTGATCCTTTCTGATGGAAGGTCTTCTCCGTCTTATAAAGTACAGTGTTTCCCTTCGGTTGGGACTGTAGCAGCGGTGGTGAAGTGGTAACCTGGCTCTTAGGTAATGACAAAAGACGAGAGGTGTCCGAATTTTACCGAAGAAAATGAATAATTTATTTTGAAAAATTTTGCAGCTGTGCGCCAACACTGCAAGATGCATGTCATGTGCAGGAAAATACTGTTATGGAAAAGGTTCAACCTGCTCAATACTCATATTGTTTGATTTGCGTCTTGCCATTTATCTTAGTTATTAAGAAAAATATAAATAAAACTGAGAAGAACGCTGTACGTCAAAAAACAAAGACTTACCGTCTATTACAACAGACTGTAGATTGAGCTGAGTCGTAGTGTCAGCGGACTGGCTTCAAGCTGTGGGATGTGTCATTTCCTGCCGTGCAGCACACATCAGCTGCAGTTCCTGTTTCAATTTGACTTTGACGTAGTTGTCCAGACATGTTTATGGGATTGAACAAAGCACCACTTTCCTCTTTTTTTTTTGTTTGTGATGCTACTGCTGACAAATCCTGTCTCCCCAACCTTACACAAAAGTAAGTGTTGTAACTTACTGGACTGTTCGTGTCGTAGTTGCACATTCAGCAGAACAGGTCAGTAATATGATGTTTGGCTTGTCGTATATTTGCTTTTGTCTGTAGTTTGTTTCTTCCTGTCGTACATTATACACTTTGGAAATCACATGGCTTTGCTGCCCCGTAATGTTCAGTGTGTCATTCCAGCCTTAACTTGTCTTAACAATAACTCAAACCTTACTCAGACTGAGATATATAAAGGATGATTTAAACCTCATGCAGGCGTTTGGTTAACTCTTGGTGTTAAAGCAGCACAGCTCTTCTGGTGAACACCTTAGATCATGCTCATGATGAGGGTTGTTTTTTTCCCCCACGACTGCAACAGAAACCATTGAGGAGTGTTTCCTTTAATTTCTTGACCACTGGGAAGTTCTGTAAAGGTTTAAAACCGTTGGTTTTGTTTACTGAAGCTTCGTTTTTTCACGCTTTTGAAAGCAGGTCCGAAAAAGTGTATTGATATCAGAAGCAGACAGCTCAGGAGGCCGAATGATAGACGAAGCATTCGGTTGTGATTTTCAAAATGTGATTTAATAAATGTATGGATTCAATATATCTTTTTAACACAGCTACAGTACCAATTAATATACATGGTATGATAACCATCGTTTGTTTTATTTACACTGCTTTAAACGCATACTTTCATTTACTCGTTTCGATATTTCAACTGGGGCGGCAATTTAAACAAAGATGTTTCTCTTCTAATACAGCTTCCTATCCTCCCGTGTTTATGAAATTCAAATATTTATTGGATATATAGAAGACTTCAGTACTCAGTGCTGTCTTTAGACATCAGATCTGGGAAGTGTTTTTGTTGTTCTTTGTGTGACCGTCTGATTTAAAGAGCTCATTCATTGCTGAGTGCTGGCAGAAAACAACTATGCTGTGTCTTCTCCGACACGTAACATCCTTGACGAGTTGCATTCTAAGCATGTTTTCTGTATAATGCAAACTTTCCAAATTGCTTTCCGTTGACCAAGCAGTGACCTAAATCCTGCTGCTCTTGTGTCTGTAGAGAAATTCTTGGTTTCTTTGGTCAGTTGCTCTGTGATTGGCAGGCACCAGGTGGGATCTCAGTATATGAGTTGCATTTCCTTGTGGACACATGGCTTATCTTCAAACTTTTCCTCATTCACTCGCTGCTATTATCTTCCTGCTCCTTTGAGCTCTTTTCCTTATGAAGTGTATGATTTGTGGAAAACAGCAGCCTGAGATGGATTGGTTTAATGTACAGCTGTTGGCTGTTCTCTGGTAGTCTATGTCAGCTATATAGGTCAAGAGGTGGAGCCTCTTGCAGGATCAGGGGGGAACCCTCATCCGGTACAGGGAGAAATGAAATACCACATGGAGCTACCAGCCACATGAATAAGGGGCTCCATGCCAAAAAGCCATACGTGGCTAAAATCAAGTAAGCTGCTCGTCCTTCCCTCGAGGTGTCTGCGATTTGACTCTGACATTCCTAGACAGCAGTTTGAAGAAGAGTAAAAAGCTGTGAGCTCAGGTTTCACGTGGAACAGAACTGAGTCCTCTCCTGAAGCCGAGCTCCCAAACAGCTTTCCCTACACGCCGGTGTGTCAAGGCAGAGAGGTCATAAGTGGTTCCGGGGGGGAGCTGTCCAGACCTGTCCTCGGAGACGTGGGACTGCTTCACCTGGCCTCAGGCTCCTCTGCCTCGTCTCTCTCTTATTTGTGTGTTTGGTCTTATTCATTTCTTTAGCAGCTTCAGTTTCATCTCCAAGTTTGTTTTTTTAAACCGACATTAACTTCAGTATCTTTATCTGTGGTTCCTCCTGAAGTGTGAAAATCCCCTTTTTAAAGGACTCTGGGCGTTTGTTCAAGCGGTGTTTGTGCTGTGCTGTCAGGGCTGTTAGTTGTTTTGATTCTATGGTTTCACATTTAAATCACAGAAGTAACACTATACACACTCTATAACACCACAGAGATGTGTGTGTGTGTGTGTGTATTACTTTAATGTAGTGGATTTCTCCCATTAGAGCGCCGTTGTTTGGAGACAGAATAACATAAGGAATACACTCACTCTGTGGTGGCGACTGCTGGTCTTCCAGGACGGCGTGCCTTCAGCTGGTTGAGACGGAGGAACATGACTCCAGTCTGAGGCCTCACATGGCAGGACGAGGCCAACCTGCCACGGCTACCAAATGACTTCGAATATTTCCACTGACGTTACTGATCGTCTTTATGGGCTTTTTGACAACATTTTACATTATAGATCTATTTTTTTTAATTTCTTTATCTCGACAGTACTTTCTGAATTTACTGATTTGTTTTTTTGGGTCTGCTGTCAAAAGAAAAAACACAACCTTTGATATCACACCTTTAAAGTATTGGTCCTGTTCCACCAACAGACTTCTACATAATGAAATCATTGAGGTGTTTAATACAGAAAGGCTGCTGTTGATGACACGGAGAGCACCTTGTTCATCAGACAGTCACGGCGGTTGCAGTGCGTGCCACATGGGTAGAAGCTGCAGTCGTCATCGTCGCAGCTGTGGGTTTGAACCCAGCCTCTGCACTTTACTGCATATCAGCCCCCACTCTCACATCCCACTGTTTCCTGTCTCTCTTCTGCTTTTCTAGTTAATGAGGGCAAAGATTTTGCCAAAACACAACAACCTGATCTCGTTTAATTTGAGCCTGGAATATGACTGAAACTAAGAGGAGACTGTAATTGTTGTTCTCTTGTTGCAAAGCCAATTGGTTAATTGATTTTCACCTCATCATGTCACTCCTGGTGGCTATTTCACTCAACATAAAAATGAAATGTAATAAAAAAAAAAAAAACTAAGCAAGAAAAACAATCCTCTACAGCTGCTGTATGTCCTGGTCTCTGCAGGTGATGGTGAACGGTGAGAAGGAGCGAGTGTCGCTGCTGTTCATGAAAGCTCTGGTCAGCAGGGGGTGTGTGGACGCCGTCTCCCAGCAGATGGCGTCTCACCCTCAGTACTTGGAGAGCTTCCTGCGCACACAGCACTACATCCTGCACATGGACGGTCCCCTGCCGCTGCCATACCGCCATTACATCGCCATCATGGTCAGTCACCAGGCTGTTCTTGTTTATGCACCTCAGCTTATCACTCGTGCAGCTTGACAAACTTGGTAGCAGTGTTGGAAGTTGTTCGTCACTCATGGATCATGTTTTTATTCTCAATGATATCATCAGGTTTAAGTTTGTTATTTCCCTGAATCACAGTTTAACCTCCTCTGTCCGCATGACTTTCAGGCTTCTGCACAACATCACTGCAACTACCTGGTGTTCCTGCACTCTGCTCAGTTTCTGAGGGTTGGTGGGGACCCGATGTGGCTGGAAGGTTTGGAGGTGGCCCCTCCTCGCCTCCGTCTCCTCGACCACATCAATAAGGTGCTGGCCCACCAACCCTGGCTCACAGCCTGCTCAGACATCCAGGTACAACAACTCTCCATGACGACTAGAAATACGTGAAGCCTTCTATCGCTTACAGAAACGATCCTGACCTCTCGTCTTTGTCCTGTCCAGACTCTGCTCAAGTCGGGCGAGCAGTGCTGGTCTCTGGCTGAGCTGGTGCAGGCCGTGGTGATCCTGGCCCACTGTCACTCCCTCTGCAGCTTCGTGGTTGGATGTGAAACCGATTCCGAATTCCCTGTACCACTCTCCAAATCTCCAAACGGCACCCCTCCAACCTTCTGCCCCTTCGATGCTGCCAACGGCAACACCAACGTGCCTCAGTCTCTGGCTTCACCCTCTGAACACATTACACGACGGGTAAAAAATTATTCTGTTCACACAAAAGCAACACAGAACTGCAAAGTCACTGCCCTAAAAATATTTAGTTCTTGCTTTTTACAAGTTGAAATGACTAAAGTGAAATGACTATTTGACTTTAATTCAAGAGAAGATGTTTTCTTAAAACTTCTTGGCTCTTCAGTTGAAATGTTGCCTCGAAAGTTCTTCATCTCTATTTTTCCTGGCTGTGTGTCGACAGTCTTTGGACTCCAACTGTGGCATGATGTGTCTGAAAGAGAGAATTCAGAAGTCCCAGGAGGAGCGTGAGAAGAGAGAGGAGCGTCTGCTGCAGACCCAAACACTCCAGCAAACAGGTAACACACAAACACTGCTCGCATCCTTGGGCTGGTTAAGTAGGTCACATGCTGTGAAACTTGATTACCAGTCGTCAGTCACACTCATTCACGCACTCTCTGCTCTGCTTTCACCACGTCTTTTTTTAGATATGGACGAAGAGGAGGAGATGATTTGCTTCGCAGACCCGACGCGTTTTATCACAGATCCCGACTTCTGCTATCACGAGTTCACTCGTACAGAGGAGGACCACTTTCAGGTGTTTAGAGTTCAGGTGAGGGCCTTAGCAGTTGTGATTACAACAGCGGGCAGGAGGTGGAGACCAAAGGAAATACTCTTTCTGATTGGCTGGCTGCCATGAAGCCATGTAATAGGACATCTGAAACATTCAGAGACTTCACACTTGTTTAATGAAATGCGCTTGATGTGTATCAGATTGAAGCCTATGCTTTGTAACATTCAGCCTGAACAGCATTGTAACAAGCAGCTCATTAGCTGGAGACTGAACTGTGGCGTTTCATTCAAATCTCTCACACTTTGTTAGCACTTTTTTTTGACAAACACATTTCAGTCTCAGTGTTTGCATGAAATCTGTCCAAAGTGTTCCTTAGTTCGAAGCAGAGTTGATCAATAATGATTTTAACTTTTGTCACACTTAAGTTTGAGCTCTCAAAGACAAAACAGCGAGGAATGCTTTGAGCTGAAGTTTTCTTATTCCCCTCGTTCAATCATTCATAAATGTGCTTTTTCTGACCTTCTTCGATTTAACTCAGGAGGTCATCTATGAAGATTAGGTTTAACATGTTAACATGTGTGAAGCACACAAAGTATTCAAAGCACATTATGTTTGCACATACATACAGTGCTTTATCCAGCTGTCATTAAGTGATGATGATTTGAAGGGTCACAAAATGATTGAGGGGATGGAAAGCAGAAAATACAATCCTGCCAAATAAAGTTCTGTCTCTACGCTACAATCCTTAAAAAATGCTCAAAGACATGAAATGTGACTAAGCTCATAGTAAGAGTTGATTCTGATTGTGAGGCTGTGTTTGCTCTGCAGGACTATTCATGGGAGGACCACGGCTTCTCCTTAGTCAACAGGTTGTATTCAGACATCGGGCACCTCTTGGACGACCGGTTCAGGAGCGTGACCACCCTCCCTTCTTTGCACAACCCTGACCTGAAGAGGGCGATCTGGAACTACATCCACTGTGTGTTAGGAATACGGTGAGCAAATGTCTTTTTGTACTCCTGTGAAAAGCCTACTTTTTGTTATTGGCATATTAATGTATTTTTGTTGTTGTTGTTGTTCACAGGTACGATGATTATAATTATGGAGAGGTGAACCAGCTCCTGGAGCGAGATTTGAAGCTGTACATAAAAGCGGTGGCCTGTTTTCCGGATGCTACCAAAAGTCCGGTGTGTCCGCTGAGTTGGGCTCCGCTAAAAAGCTCAGAACGGGTAACAAGAATAATCATTTTCTTACTAGATAAATCTCAGCCTTCTTTTGTCACTTTGTTTCAATCATCTCTTACTTCCCCTTCTCCAGATACACGTGAATTTACTCATCATGGAGGCCCGGCTGCAGGCTGAGCTGCTGTACGCTCTGAGAGCAATCACTCAGTACATGATCACCTGAGAGCTCGGACCGACACGAAGCTACAACTTTCCACCGGTACAGAGAGACCCAGAGACACGAGGATGAAGAAATCTAAACAGCTGACAGCGAAGCAGGACGAGAGTGGAACCTTTAAGGACACAGAGCTCCGTTTTCCTGCAGCTGTGCCTCATGAATGTGCTTTATTTTCAGATGTATTTATACCAGTGTGCCACATCCCCCCCCCCTTCCCTTCCTCCTCCTCTTCTTCCTCACCCCTCCTGCAGATTGTCGTGAAGTCCTCTTATCAAACATCTCGGCTCTCAAAGGTTATGTGCAATTATTAACTAACCTTGTTTTAGTTTTTTACCAGTTCTTTGTTCCGGCTCAGTCGGTGTGTTAGTGGCCGATATTCTCCCTTTTAGTCTGATCCTTTTGTATCGACTATACTCCTCTCACACACACACACACACACACACACAACGTGTAAAGGTTTAATGAATGTGAGAGTTAGAGGGCCTGTTTTTTGGACAATCTTTGTCAGTGTTGGAGGAGGACATTTAAAAATGAACTGTGATAGAGGACATTTTAGCTCTCCATAACATTTCGTATTAATGCTGTCCAACAACGAACAGTTACACTGCTGGAAGTTATTACTTCATTTAGTTTCTTTCAATAAGCACTTTTTTTTTAACTTTATATATTTATAATGCAAGGTAGCTCTTAGGAGACATTCAAACGGTGCACAGTGTTTGGGTCAGACGTCTTTCTTCTCCACTATACGACGTGTAATGAAGATGTTTTCACATTTTGGCTTCGTTAACAACCCCAGATTTGTGAGTGAAGTCACTCGATTTGAGATCATTTAGTAAACTATTGGGAAGACTTTGAAGGTTAAAATGTCTTCAAAAGAAAACATCTAACCCTAAACTAATATTGAGCATTCAGACAGCAAACATTGAGCCGAGCCATTCACTAAATGATTATTTTGTTCATTCAGTGATCAAAGCACGATCAAAAGTAAGAGAGTGAATTGGAAATCAAAGGTTGTTAAAGAAATGTTCAGAGGCAGATCTGCACTGGTCATGAGTTTAGGTCAAGTACAGATTTTATTTTTCATGAAGCTTTGTGTTGAAGCTTTTTGTCAAACTTGTATCAAAGCTATGAAGTCCATGGTACAATTTGAAGAGCAGAACAAGGTGCAGACGAGCTGTTAAATCTGCTTATATCTGTCTTTTTACTTTTATTTTTACAGTTGAATAAAGTCTAGAGTCTATTTGTTTAGTTTCTGGATGTGATGTAGGACCTGTTTATATACTAAGGTGTGACAGACTTTTTGGAGTTAAGTGTTTTTAACTTCAGGATATAGAAAAGAAACTGAAGTGCATATTGACAAAAGCAAAGTGCTGTTAACACAGGTGCCTTCAGGCGTAAACTGGAGTGCTGCTGAAGTGGACGGATGTGACTACTGGAGGCTGAATACGGGCTGATGAAAAACACTCGAGATGAGTAGAAGACTTGAATGGAAATTTTTCTTTTCTTTTCTTGGACTTGGTCAGCACCATTTCTGATAAACATCACAAAGAATGTGAACAGCCAAGTTTTTAGTCGGACCCTTTCTACGATCCCCAGCAACTCAGCAAGAGCCTTTGACACAGATGGATGTGAAAAAATGTTCAATTTGAGCAGATAAAAAAGGACAGTTATTTAAAGAAGAAAAACAACATAAAAAAGAGAACAAGAAAAAGACAAAAAAAAAATGTTTTTTGAAAATGTGAAGAAATGTTTTCTATAAAGATGCTCTATGTAAAACAACCTGTGTGCTGTTGTCTTTGTACCCTATATGACTTCTAAAAGCTGTTTTTCTATTTCTGATTACATACACCTTGAATTACTCTGAGCTTCTTTAAACTATCCCTCATTTTTATACATTAAAAAACTCTCAGGCTGTGATTGATTAAAATAACTGACTCCCACACAGTGCAAATTTTTCACTGGTTGAATTGTTCATCCAAGAGGACTGTGGGACAAGTATGAACCATTGACCGTAAATATTACTGTACATTTATTAAATAATCCCCCCAAATTTAACATCAACACAGTTTAACTTTTTCTGATAATACATATTCTTGGAGGATTATCATTGTCAACTATATCAGTCAAAATATGATCATTTTATTCATGTCGTGCATGAGGTTGCACTGAAGTTCTTCCACCTGATCAGAGGTTGGACAAGGTCCTTTTGTCTATGCAGAGGATGAGGTCGTCCTCCTTTGTATGACTGTACAACTGCGCCCCCTATTGGGAATTAGCGGGTAATTTAAAGTAAGTAATTAAATAAAGGAAAGTTCAGAGAAAACCCACATTTCGTGTTAACTCGTTATGTATTATACATGCTCCTTAATCTATTTAAAATACTTGCAACAAACACACTTTTCAACTTGTGCTGATTTCATACGTTTATTTTAATTATGTGCTTTGTTATTTAATGTCATGTGAAAAAAGGGGCCAATAAAAGATTATCCTTTTAATTTCAGATTTTTCAGATGACCTGAAAACCCTCTAGAGACCATTATTATACTTCACTGCTATTTTTTTCTCTCTTAAAGGAAAGTAGTTGGTGTCAGGCCAAAAAGGGTAGTTTGTTGCTGCACTCTAGCGACGTTTACTTGAACATTTGAGTCACTAACAAACGATGATGTGCTTTACTTTTCAACAGTCTCTCTGCAGAGTATATAAAGTGGTTCATGTTGTTGTTGTGACAACCGTCAACAAATGGGCTGATACTTACCTTCATTTTTTAAAACAGTATTTTACACAAAAGCATGTCCTCTTTAACGGAAGTTAATGATCTAGTTACTTTTTCTACCATTGCTTCTTGAGCGTTTCACTCAGTAAAGTTGCAACATGGACTCAGGAAAAGTGGGTTAAACAGTTTATTGAATTTATTTCTGCTGTTCAGAACGGTGTCATGTCTGGCTGACTTAACCGTGAGACAAGAAAGAAAAAAAGACTTGGGGGAATAAAGAAAAACTATCAACATTAATCAAAAATCATAAACATAATTGGCTTAAGCACAGCTCATCATTCCCTGTCCACCCATCCTCCCCTATTGAAGAATTAAAGTATAAAAAACCCACCCTTTGACCAAATACTAAAATGCTGTATCGAATGGGGAAATTTCCAATGTCAAATCAAACATACAGTGACTAACTAAGAAGCTTAAGAAAAACCGAAGAAAACGTATGTAGATAGTAATAATCACATAGAGGGGGAATACAAAGGAAGTTATAACACCAGGAGGTTGTTGCATATACAACTTTCTAAAATACTTAAATGTTATGGTATAGAGTAATAAGAAAAGAATCATGCAGTTTAAACAAGCTGGTTATCTGTTTCCGTGTTTGTGTGTGTACACACACGTACAGAAGAACTGCTGATTGTATGCCTATGTTCAACACCAAAACAAGATCCTTGTTCTGTTTACAGAATATTTAAAAGGCCCTGATATGCACCCACTTGCATGATGGCGTACTCCAGGATACATCACAAAGGACATCTAGCACCATTCAAAATAAAATAACATAAAAAAAATGGTGAAGGTAAAGAGTGCTTTATACAAATCAGAGGCTAACATATTCACAAAGCTACAGTGAAATGATGGATATAAAGAGTTTAACTGCAGGGATGTTATTTGTAATCACAAGAAAAGTTATAAACAAAGTAATTAAATACAAACACAATATTTCAAAGTGGGTAAAATGACAGGATTTAGCCCATCTTGTTACAAAAAAAGCTCATGCTATAGTGTCTTAAATATTGGCAGTCAAAAAGGGGACAGATTAGTATGGACACGCAGCTGCTGAAGAGCTAGAAAACATTTCTCTAAAAGGGGAGTCAAATTTGAGATCCACTCGACAGAAACGTCTCCAGGACAACAAAATAAAAGCTTTTAAGTTTTTGATTTCCAGTCAGCAGTTACAGAAAATATGTCAAATAAATATTTTTACTGAGTTTTTGTCATGAGATCTGATTACGTGCATGCATAATTAGTTTCCTGTTGAGTTTCTTTCTGAGTAACCCTGAGAGGTAACAGTTGTATTAGTCTCGCTTGAGATGAAGTTACGATGAAATTCTTTTTTTGCCTGCCGCATTTGAGCACTTTTTTGTTTTACTTGGTATCAGAATGAATGCAGAAAACAATGAGGCAGGTTTGGGAATGGAAGTCTAAATAGTTAAGTATCAATACACTTTGTTCTTTTAGAAAAATTTGATTTTTTTTTTTTTTTCATTACAGGCGTCTTTTGCCAAGCTTATGTACAACGAGATACTGATCAGGCCTAAGCGCTCCCTAAATGCCATGCAAATATTAGTGTTCCTTTGGTTATGTAAAAAAATCTACATGCATCTCATCCTGTACAAAAATAAAAAGTATAGAAATTTACCGTTAGAAATTATCTGAAAAATTCTTCTTCCAATGTAAAAAAAACATCACTTGTCATTTTAATATATTCATATGTACTAATATGTCATTTATTACCTCCATCTAAATTGTATATTAAAACTATCATCAAATATATTCTTTTTTTGCACTTGTCACACAGTCAATTCAATTCTTGAGCTGAATAATTAAAGTGTGCGAGGATATTCTGATACAAAACAGGAAAATATCAGGAAAATATTAAATGTCAAAACCCTTCAAGAAGTGATTTGCTAAAAACTTTCCTTCAAGATTTTGTTTAGTACTCTTGATAGGTCTGCATAGCTTGTCATCATGTACATGTGCAACATGTGCATTACATGTTTTACAGGATTCAAACTCTCTTTTAATGAAATGGTTTAACCTAATATGGATTATTCTCCACTTTAGTTCGGGCTTCCTGTATTGCAGGTAGCCTAAGTGCTTTGAAAATGCACAGGTTGATGAAAAACAATAACACAATTAGGTAGAGCATTAGCCAGAAGAGGCATATTGCTCTCTAAGATGCGATTATACTTGGCCAACCAATCACTTGTTGGCAAATACATTAACCCTTAAATGCCCTGTGTATAAATTCACAAAACACATTTCTTCATTTTGTTAGATTAACTGCACATCAGGGATAAAAAGAAATGAAAAACACTCTAATTGACGTCTACCTCAAAACACCAAAAATGCCAAACTGCAAAAACATCCTGTCCTCAACTGTTCAATCGCCAAACCTAATTGGAGAAAAAAAAGCTCTCTTTCTCAAAAGTGAGAAACATTAAGTTGTTCCTAAAAACTGAAGTCCATAGTCAGGTGAGATGAGCTGTGAACTTTTTTTGTAAAACCTCCATTCGTCCAGTCTTTCTCTTCCACCTGCTCATAACAAGGTAAACAGTCCCCAAAGTGTTCACCGATTCATAACAGAAACGTATTTGTAGGTGCACTTCGCACCGGCGATCACAGTGTTTGGTCTGGGGAGTTGTTTTTTACTGGAGAACTGGCCACTCTTTCTAAACACTAACGGTCCTTTGAGAAGTCAGTACAAAAGCAACCGAGTACCGTATATCCACCCTAAAGCTATTCAGATGTAACATAAATGAAATAAATACTCCACCACAGGGGGGAATTAATGATTTGTCTTTTCACTCTGAAAACAATACGTCACACGAAAGTCATCAGTTCGGATTAAAAAAAAAAAAAAAAAGGCTAGCAGCCAAACTGTTGCGAGTGTTATTTCTTTTATAAAAAATCGTGCATGGTGGCCTGAATCCCCTCCCTGTCCCTGCATGTCTTGGCACATGACACGGATGAGGTCCGGTTTTGTCTTTACAGTCAGACAGTATTGTACAGTATTGTAAATATTGTAAATCGAAAAAAAGTTATCTTCAGCCTGCAGGGAGGAGGAATGCATCGGTCATTCTGTGAGGTTATCTGGATTGGAGATTAGTTCCTGCAAGACAAAATGATAAAAAAAGGTCACTTGTGTTGTTTATCTGGCAGATAAATACAGATTAGTTAACTGCTGTACTTTAAGCTAAGACATCCCCATCTCGCGAACATGGAGTCACATCCGGAACCAGTCAAAAAAAATGAATCGCTTCAACTAACCCTCATTAAAGTATCAACTGTTTGACTAATCCATTCACTACTTGGTTACAATATATCAGAGAGCCTAATTATTATTATCACAATTCCTCCAAATAACTTGAACATAGATGAATGAACAGTAGAAAAGTCCTCACACTACCGGATAAACTGCGTGGTCAGCTGTGTGATTAGCTGGGCACCCAGTTGTGGGCCGAGCCCTGGGTGTTGGTCGGGCCGGGGTAGCCTTGGCCTCCAGGCATAATGGGATCAAAGTTGAAGTCGATGGCGTCTCCGTCCATGAGGTCACTGTTGATGATGTACTCCACGTCACAATCCAGATTCTCCGTAAACATGTCTATATCCAAGTCTGTGGGCAGGCGGTCCGGACCGGTCTGGAAGCAGGGCGGCACTCCGAATGGACTCATGCCTGACAGATTCACGCTGTTATTGACTGAGCCAATGGAAACGCCATGATGCGAGCCCACGGCAGGCCCTGTGACATGATGTGCCTTCAGGGCAGAGAGCTGTGGAGGGTCCTGAGACATACCTGAGAGGATCATCCCCAGCCCCATCTGAGAGTGATGCTGGTGCTGTTGTGGTTGCTGCGGCTGGTGCTGCGGCTGCTGGTGGTGGAGGTGGTGCTGCTGCTGCTGCTGCGGCTGCATTTGAGCCTGTAACACCATGGGAGCCACAGTGTTCGGCTCAAGGCCTTTATTCATCAGCAGCTGGTTGGGTTTGGACCTCACGCTCACCACAGACGATCCCAGGCCCATAAGGCCTACCCCTCCAGGACTGGGCATGAGGGGGTCAACCTGGGTCATCATGACATCACTGGGTGGAGGGGAGTCAGAGGTGAGCAGTGCCTCCAGGCTGGAGGGCACGTGGGTAGTGTAATGACTGCTCCCACGAGAGGTGGAGGAGGACATGGGGTTGAAGAGGGAGTTGCTGAAGGTTGATGGATCCTTGCTCCCCGAGCCACACTGAGAGATGGAAGTCTGGGTCCCAGAGTGGGAGGGTGCCTGCGGGAGGTTGGAGGACTGCAGCTGATGGAAGGAGGAGAAGCTGGAGCCACGAGGCAGAAGGGTGGAGGCGGAGGGCAGTGGAGTGGGAGGTGCTGGTGGAGCTGTGCTGGGACTGGCTCCTCCCTGCGTCCCAGTCATCAAGGTGAGGCCATCGATGAGATCCAGCTCCTCCATCAGGGTCTCTGTGAGGGTGGGGGTCAGGCTGCTAGCTGTGTATCTCCCCAGCAGAGAGTCCTCAGGCAGGTTATCATCGTCCTCCTGTCCGGGGGCAATGGGGGACAGACGTCCACTCAGAGTGCTGGCGTTAGAGCTGGTACGTGGGCGGAAGGTGGTCCACATGTCGCTGTCATCAAGGCTGCCACGGGACGATGGGCTGCTGTTCACTGCCCATTTAGGAAACTGTTGGGATGAATTAGGGCTGTCTGCCCCACCAGAGCCTGTGTTGCCCTCACCCCCTCCAGCACCCCCCAGGCCGCCTGCTGCTGCCTTCTTGGTCTGCTTCGCTCTCATTCGGCTCTTAAGCAGTTTGCTGCTGTTGTCCATGGAGGCAGCTCGGCGGCGAGGAGCTTTCCCCGTCTTCCCTCCCTCCGGATTGAGCATCCACCAGGAGCTCTTTCCTGTTGATTCATTGTGGACCCTCAAGAATTTGTTGTGGAGTGATAAATTGTGGCGAATGGAATTCTAGAAATAGAGACAAATAAAAAAAATGAAAAAAGGACTTGGTTGGTAATTTGTAGAATAGTCACTGCAAGTAAACAAACTTTGTCACTGTCTTAATTAGCCCCCCCCCAAAAAAAAAAATACATTACACAAAACCAATCCAGTAAGATGTTTTAATGTTAAATGTTGTAGAAGTGTTGAAGAGTCTAAATACAACATTAAATAAATATGCATGATCATTTTCATACTTTAAATCGAGAACTATGAAATATGTTTGCGGTTGAAGTTATAATCTAAAAATCTGAACTATTTTTGTAGATCACCCTCTAACTCACCTTCCAGCCAGCTGAACTGTTGCTGTCACCTTTGTCTCTGAAGTAAGGCACTGTTTTCACCATCCACTCGTATATCTGCGCCAGGGTCAGCCTCTTCTCAGGTGAGTTTTCGATGGCCTGACTAATCAGATCAGCGTAGCTCTGGTTCCCCCACGCGTTGCGCCGGGATGATCCTTTGCGGGGAGTCGCGCCGGCTCCGCCCACGCCGGGCACGACCCCTCCCTCCGCTGTAGCTGCAGCCTTCTCGGGCTCGGAGATGAGTTGCTGTGGCTCAGGTTTGTCCTCGTCCGCGGGGGGCGTCCCGGCGGCGGACTCAGCGCCATCCGTCCCCTCCGGTTTGACAACGGAGATGTCCGGTCTCGGCAGGGGCCACGTGCAGGAGCGGGGTCTGCTCTGCGGCTCGAAGTCTGGGTCGATCGGAGGCAAAGGCGAATCCTCCATGACAGTCCTCTGAACTTCCACTTAACCGATAAAACAGAACCACTTAAATCATCTACCTGTACAAGTTAATCCTAACTTTGTCCGGCTAATGCTTCAAAACACTTCCCGAATAAAAAAACAACACAATATGCTTCAGCCACTGGCAGGGGTGTAAACAGAGGGGCCTAGAAAAGAGACGTAATAATCTGGACACACCAGTATCCTCGGTTAATCCTCAGATTGGAGATTAGGGAACCCAAATAATCTCCTTAATAGTAACTATCATAAACCTTGCGATTTATATAGCATGAAGGAGGGCTGGGATGAGAGTCTCTTTGTTTGAATGAAATAAAAACAAAAGTGGCAAGGCGGCAAAGCGTGCGAAAACATCTGGATCTACAGAGGTTTTCCTGCTAACCTCAGAATTAATTACAACTTTACAACATTTTACAAGTATATGGATACAAACTGAGCCATTCTCGTTAATACAACAATTTCATTATTGTTTACTCTGGTGAACAGTAGCCTATACCCCCAAAAGTGTCTTTAACAGTATCACTTCAAAAAGCAAGGATTAAAAAACTTAATCATGAATTGCTCATGCCAAAATGTGCGAATTTATAGTTAAAAATGTCCTGGTTCAAAGTTGGGATTTGTTTTGACTCTAGCAGCAGGGATCAGCTGGCTGATGTTACAAAGGAGCTCCTCAGGACAACCTCCACTTGTAAACAACGTGATGTCAAGACTCTCAACAAGAACACAAAACCTTCACCAAATGTTTCTTCTAATGTTCCCAAACAAACATCCAAAGTCACAAACAAATCTAGTTAAATCAAAGTCAGGTGTACAATGGTTCAACCACTGACTGATACTGGCTGTGCTCCCCTTTAAAACAACAACACTGAGAGGTTTGGCCTGTACGTTTGAGCATAAATTACTTACACATTTTCTATCGTTAAAACAGAAATAGGCAGCACATTTATCTACCGATTGAATAATGTTGTGAGTTATGTAAGCGGGGAGTGAAGACAGAAATGTGCGTAAGAAAAGTCCGTGCTTCAGGTCTGCACGCTCCGCCACATTGCGGCCAGGCGCGTGTCACCATCTGCCATGTTTCTCCACACTCCTCCAACACGATGCTCGAAGAAACGCTTATGAAACTATCCCGACCGAGGGCCGGAGCCCAGATATGATCCCCACAGTTCCTTCAATCAAACCACAAAAATAATTTCCGTTTGTTAGGAGAAGTTTGGTCGCTTCGGAGGTCTGGCTGCTCTCACCCGCCGCACTTTGAAAACAGCACGATAGCCTCCGTAACGTTAGCTGGTTTAAGCTCCTGCTGCTCCAGAGTTTACTATCCGTGGAAAAGTCCGTGAAATGACACCGATAAATGTCTTCAAGTGGTCATTTTGAATCCGCGAAACGTTCCGTAAAACTTCCTGTCGTTGTAGCCGGTCAAATATCCAGCCCTTGTGTATCTTTTTGACTTGTTTTGTTTTGTTTTGTTTTGACTCGAGGCGAAGACTCCCTTCTGACGTCTGTTTACCAGTCAGACAACGCGTACTGCGCATGCGTCAAGCGGATTTATGGGAAACGGAGTCATTCGTGTGACAGAACCGGCGTAAACAACAGTTGTAGGCGCAACATGTACCTGGAGTGGGTCATTCACAGTTAGAAAAATGGGTGCGTAGTCCTCGACACACCTAGGTTATTTAAGGTAGCCCGTTACTGTTTATTAAGTAACTGATAACAGTAGACAATGGCAACTAGACCGCAAAACAGCATGTTCAGTTTAGCTTAGGCCAAATTTATATATTTTTTTTCCAACAATGCTGTTTTTTGAATAACTTTTTCACTGCAGAGTGAGAAGTCCGGAGACCAAAAAAACAACAACAAAAAAAACAGTGATTTACCAGATGTTGTATTTGACCAGGGTTTTGTGTGACTGACTTTGCTGGGGTGGAATAAGACATGTTGGGAAGCCTACACTGGGCTTTTATAAATTCTACTGTACATCATACTGCTAAATGTAATATTATTTATAATACTGAAATAAGTAAACATGTCAACAGGTGTGAGTGAAAATGGTGTGCAGGTATCTCTAAATGAGTTCTTTGTTACATCTGTCTTCACAGTAAAGGACTATTCAGTTACTCTGCAAATCATGCATTACTGTAAACTAATGCCACCTTTTCTTGTAAAGTTTAAGTTTGACACAACTTGATAACATCCTGCTTAATTTTAGCAATCAAAAGCTTTAGAGTAAATTTAATATTCAACACAATAACAGCACCATATGCAGTAAAATAGGCTAATAGTCATGATTTGTTTGTTTTTTATATTGAACTAAAAATACAAAACAGCAACTTGATCATACTTTATTACAGTGATGGTTATTTTGTTTATTTTCTAAAGTTTGGCTGTAGCTCATTCTGTAAAGGGACTTGGATAGGAAACCTGAGGGAAGCCAGTTGTATAAAATGCATCCCAAAATGTGTGTGAAAAGCATGTCTTTCAGTAAGAGAATAAACCAGAATAAAATATATTTTTTTAGTTTTAATTACATTTTAATTTGATATACGTTATTAATCCCTGAAGTGGAAATTCTAGTTCTCACTCTGTTTTTACAGAGACATGCTTCTCACACACAGGCGGAATCACACACATGCACAAGCAGGACCTGTGGACATGCATATGGCATGCTGAAAAAGAGAAATTGCTATCCTGTAAGAACTTTCTGTCCAGTGAGGCACAAACATCTTTGAACATTTTGTTTTATTGGCATGGTTTAAGTTGATAACATCAGGATTTACAGCTTGATAAGAGTTGTATTTCTTAAGACTGAGGTGTGATTCTGCAAATTATTTGCTTTCAATGGATATCAGTTTTTCAAGCCTGCAGGCTTTTCAACAATTTACTGTCTATTGCTTTATTGGTAGTTGTATTATGAGATAATAATAAACAATAAAATAAAATGTGCAAGAAATTTTTGAAAACCTGAAAAAAACCATGTGTGTTGCTGTATCATGAATCTAAGGTTTTCTTTATTATACAGTAGTTTTTTTAAGTAATTATACAATGTGTTTAAGCCTCCACAGTTTTCATTGCTTTTTTGTCTTATAAAAGTATTTTTTTTACAGTATAGGCTATGTTATATATTATTCTGCTTACTTGTGATGCTCCCTGGGTGTCATGTTGAACAGGTAACTAGTAACCCTCCCAAAACCTGGCTTTTAATTTATGCACAGTCTCATGTTACTGAGTCATTAATGAGAACAGACTGATATCTGTTTTAAGTTCTGCTGTGGCTCCAGATTTTAAAGTCTTTATCGGATCGACATCAGGAACTGAGCATGTGCAGTAGGCAGCATACATGCAGAGGCATTAATGCATCTCACATTATGATAAGCATTTTGCATGCATGTAATGCTTTGGGCAATAAAATGGTGTACTCTCAAGTTGAGCTAAAATGTTATGTGTTGTATTGCAATCACTTGCTTCAATTTTAGAGTCAGTCTCGAGCAATAAGCTATACCTGATTGGGAAAGTAATACAGGCTGCCTCCATAAATCAGCATATAGCAATGATCTTCTGATAAATACCATTTTGAAATGGAGCAATCGGTCTGATTTAAACAATAGTCAACCCATCAATTCAGGAATGAAGAGCCATAGTTAGCTCAAGGATTATAGATACACTGTACATCAAAATACAAAAGAGTTTGTTTTTAAAAGAAAAAAAACTGTTTTAGCTTCAGCTTTTTAAAAAAAACAGTTATTTGTAATAGTTTACAAACTTAATCTCATTTCTTTTAAATGTAGAAACCACATAAATGCACGAGGCAAACATTATTAAACCACATTTATACACTAAATGCAGCACATAAACACGGCAGGTTAATGATTTTTTGAAACATGTTCATTTATTAGTGTCTCAGATCTGAGCTCTGTGGTTTTGTACTTCAACTCCCAGAAGTCATTTCGACGCTTCTGTGTGTTTACAACCAGCTGACATCCGGCTTCTTCCCGTCTGTTAGCCACCGATACACAACCTTAACGATATCAATCTCCACTCGACATTTTCCTCAAGAAAAAGCTCGACCCACTGACCGTCAACTCAACTGGATGCGAGATTTTAATCATACTCTTCAGATGCAGGTGAGGAACACGAGACAAAAAGTTGTACATCCAACCAAAGCGGAATTAGCTCGAGCTAACAAGTTAGCTCAGGCTAACACCTTAGCTTAAGCTAACGTTAGCACAAAGCTTCTCTGTCGACATTTGTCTGGTCGAAAATCCTAGTTATTGGCGGAGGTCAGGCAAGATTTTTCTTCTCGATTATTTCACAACATATTTATCGCATTATTATTTATGCTGTAATTTTCAATAATTATTGAATCTACTCCGAATACGGGACGTTATCCTTGTTAGCCTGCTAGCCTTGTCAGTTTATCGTAAACTGGTGAACATGGACAGATTTAAGATGAACTAATTTTTATCATTTGCATTAACTTAATAGTTTTGCAGTGGGCATATTTGAACTCCACTTATAACTTGTCAGGTTAATAATCGTGTGCAGACATTTAACTGATCCTGTTATGATGCTAGCTCGCCAGATCATGGATTATGCAGTCATGGTGCCAGGCTGTGGGAAGCAGCTTCACACTGTGTGTTTGTGTTGTTTGTGTCAGGGCTCTGCCCCCGTCTCCAGCAGCTGAAACACGCTAGTCCTGTGCTCTCTGATACACATCCACGGCCTTCACCCGTACTGAGCCATGACCACCCAAAGGGATCTTGACATGGTGAGTGAGTCTGGGTCTACCACCTTCCTCAGGTTATATTTAAACAACAACACGGATAAATGGGGTTTTAATCTCAGTTTGTACATCATGTTTAGATCTTCGCATGTGTTACAGATATGTTTGATTGTCATGTTACCTGATGTAAAATAATTGAGGGTTTGGACCTGACTGAAGTAAGGGGGGGGGGGTTCATGGATTAGCCACAGACCTAAACACTTATCTGCAACATTAACTGCTGTTCCTGTGAACGCCATCTGTCTAATCTCAGTTAAAACGTTGCCCTACTTTCCTTTCAAGGTTTAGACGCCAATTGATTGTACCCGCTTAATAAATCCTGACCTCTGTCCTCCCCCCACTGTACAGAAGATACACAACACTCATTTAAAAACAGAGCACTGAGGACAGGAGAAGACATACACAGATCCAGCTTTTTGTTAATCATAACTCCTCACCTGCCTGTTTTACCTGCACAAAATGCACTGTTTACTCATGTTTCACAAAGAAGAGCTGGCAGATGTTCACAGTTGTCAAGCTGTAACCAGCTGATATGTAGTGGTTTTGCATTATCGCCAAAGACGCAAAGTCATCTTAACATGAACATTTGTATTGCAACGATTGTTTTTTTAACCGCTCATATGCTGTAAACGATTGAGAAATATGGAGTTGTTTAACAATAACATTATTGAAAGTTAATTCAATGGCAGCAATGTACATAATCAAGCCATTTATTATGAGGATATTATTATTCTGGGTTCGGAGCGCCATAATAAAGAGGCAGATTTGCTTTATGTCACTATGGTTGAATTTTTCATGTTTTTTAATATTTCAATGCAGGTTTGTTTTTGGTCAGCTCTGTTTAGATCTCATCTGGTTCTCTGAGTTTGTGAATGGTGTCTTGAATTATTTTGGGACGTTGCATTAATTAATCATTCACTTAATTAAAATAAAATTCCAGAGATTATTCATTAAAAAGAAAGTTATTATGTTTCTCATTATTGAAACATCCATTCTTCCAGTGCGAATATTTAAACAAAATATTAATTATAGAAGAAGGTGTTTATCTAGAACACCTACATCACGTGAACGCTCACCGCCAACTGAGAGGGATTTAATGGCTCATCTGTCTTTGCAGCGTCCACAGGGCATAAGCTTGTGGTTGGTTTAACGTTTTTAGGAAATCCAACCAACATCAAGAGTGGGTAAACCTTTGGTTGCTCAGTTAACACTTTAAAGAAAGTGATTCATTTTGAAGGATTTACTGTCTTTCTTTGGATTGGAGATCCTTACTGTACGTTGCCATGGGAAACCAGGCTGATTTGACTTTGTTTTTATTTCATTGGGGATGAAAGGGACAGAGGACAAAGCCTGTTAATGATGACATGGGTATGTAACCCCACATTGAGGTTATTGAGTTCAAAGGGGTTGGGGGGGCAGGGCGTATAGGACCACCGAGGGAGAACTTGTATTTGTAAACAGATCAGAGAGAGGGGCTGTTCCTCCCTGACGTCACACCTCATGCTTAAGTCTCTTTGTTCTCTTCTCTGTGATTTGTGAAGCAAAGAAAGTTCATGTGCCACCATTTTTAAGAGCAAACGTCAGGGGAATTCAATCCCATCCGTTTATTGTTCCTCCTCCCATGTAGGAGTGTGCCCTTATAAAGATTTAGATTGTTTTGGGTTTTTTTTTACTCGCAGTCATAGTTGAGAGTAGTGGAATGATTGATTGATGGATTATTGTTAGAACAAGGAGCTGTAATTATTACTGCATGAATTATAAATGAATTCTTACTTAAAGCCTAATTCAGGTCAAACAGACATTTGAAAAGAGCCCCGCTGATGTCAACAGCGCCTTTCTGAAAAGTTGAAATAATTTTAACTTGAAGACGCTGAGTGCTGCACTTTTTCTCCGGGCAGCCAATCTCTGCTACTCATGAAAAAATGCGAGGTAAAGAAGAGAGAAACGGTAAAGAAGAATTGGACAAATTGAATTGAACTCGTAAAAGCAACATTAATGCTTAGAGTCATTTGTGCACTCTGATAATATAATATAGATTTAAAATGTCTTTTAACAAATCTCATAATAAATGTAAAAATAGTATTACCAGTTGTTATGTTTCCTCTAATGTAACATGCAGATAAGATTTATTTTTAAGAATATTTATACATAAACAGATGTATAGGCCTACAGCTGTTTATTCTGCACATTATTCCCTTTAATTATTGAAAAGCCGTAATGTCTGACTTTGAATTCCTGAAAAATAAATGATGATATAACACCAGAGTTAATGGTTTAATATGGAACTTTTTTCAGTTTTCCTTCAACATGTGTTTTGATTGTTTAGTTTTTTCCTCTCCTGATGTAAGAGTTGTATTTAGGCCTCGACGGCACGTCAGACAAGAAGCTAGTTTTTGTTACAATAGATTGCCTTGTAGCGTTGCCCGGAGGATGAAATGTGGAGGAAGCCCCGCTGTTAGAGACCCTCCCTCACATGCACAGTCCCCCTCTATGCTACGCACTGGCCATGTAAATTTAATAACATGGCCCAGAGCTGTCTGGGACACCTGGGGTTATCGCATTAGGCCGGCGCTCGCGGCTCCCTGAAACTAGCGGGCCAGTGTGCCCCCCCCAAAACACATGCATGCACGCACGCACCCCCCCACCCCCACCCCGTGAGCTCCACCCTGAAACGTTGTCTTCTCTGACAAACACTTTAGTGTAAGCCCTCAGTGAAGGTAGTCGCCCAGTCAGAGGCTGGAAATCTGTTGTGGATAAATCTCATTAGACTGGAATGCTCGTCTCTTCACATCCCTCCGAAGGTCACCTCATGTCTGAAGAGGTTAGAGGAAGTGGAAGGATTCCTCCACCTCTAATTAAGAACTTGTTGGCCTGTGACATTTTTACGGACTCAGGCTTATCTGTTTTTATTTGTCGTTGTAGGTGCACCTGCGCCTCATCCTGGTCAGTGGAAAAACGCAAGATTTCACTTTCTCCCCGAATGATTCAGCCACAGACATCGCCAAGCACGTCTTTGATAACTGGCCTGCAGGTACGCTGTAATAACATCAGTCTGAAGTGTTTTCTGCTTCTGTCGTTACATTTCTGATTCACACAAATCTGAACTGACACATTAATGTTGGTTTCAGTATTTGAATTTGTTTCAATAAAACCATTTCTGTTGTCTAAATGAAGAATGCAGCGTGAGTATAGTTTAAATGTTGTCTGATACTACAAATATAAAAACTTTAACAAATAAAGTTACAAGTAATTATTGTTAAGAATGATGATGGCAAGCAAACGAGTCAGATCAAAACAAGCCATTGATAGTTGTGGAGAGAAAAAGTCCTCGTTTCTTATTCTCCTGTAAAGAAGATCAACTGGAGAGTTTGAGGGTTCAACAAAAGCGAGCCGCTCCTGAAGGTTTCAGTGAGTGTTAGTTGGAGTTTTGAGTTTGTGCTTATGCGCTTTTCATTACATACTTTAGTTTTATATTTTGACATAAACATTTAAAATGGAAACTTCCCAGAATAGTTAAAACTTAATTTAAATCTTCAAACATTATGAGTCTAATTTAACAAATGTACTTTTTTTTTAAATAATTTTTTCTGCTGTTGAATAAAAAAAAAGGGTTGGCTTCTTATTTGTGATTTGATTTTAAAAATCCATCCTCTGAAATCCAGTTTGGGTGTGGCCTGAGATGTGATGTTCTTGTGTGTGTGCTCTGTGACAGGATGGGAGGAGGAGAGAGTGAGCAGTCCGAGCATACTGCGCCTCATCTTCCAGGGACGCTTCCTTCACGGCAACGTTACCCTGGGAGGTAAGGTCATCTCTGACTTAGACGCCATCCAAACTTAGTTGTGGCAGATTTCTCAAAGTATAGTTTTATGATTAAAAACCACTCCTGTAGAGTGACGACATATATTTCTTAAAGAGAACTACACTCAATCACAACTGCACACATCCAATCTGGAGTGTGGAGATTATGTCATCTCTGTTTTTAGGATGGAGCAGAACAGTTTAATGATTTGTATTTGTCACAAGTTTCTTTAAGCATGTTGAAACTGTGGTTAAAATATGCTTATGCTTTCCCGTAGTTTGGGTCTGTCTGAAGCTTAAACAAGCAAATGTACTTTATCAGAAGCATTGGCCTGCAAGTCTAAGGTTGCATCTATTGCAGCTCCTTTCTACTGAATCAATTAGCAAATCAGACTCTACATATAAAACAAATGAGGTACAAAAAGGTCCGAAACACCGACAGTACAAAGTCAAACTGTAGTTCTACATAAAAACAACTCGTTATCTCTCTGAAGCTGCAGTCAGACCTCGATTTCTCTGGCATGGACATGAAATGGTGCACCATCACGGTTTTCTCCTTGTGGGTCTGATCTGGAGCTGTTCCTTAACACTGTTAAAAACTGAATGTCTTTGTTTAAAGCTCTAAAGCTGCCAGCGGGCCGAACTACCGTCATGCACTTGGTTGCCAGAGAGACTCTCCCAGAGCCCAACTCTCATGGTGAGGACCTTTTCTCTGTCTCGTTCTCTGAAAGAAGGTGGAGTAAAGAGACGGAGTAAATTTAACAATGTCTTGGTCAAAATGAAGTTGACCATTAATTGTAATTTATAGAGATCCGTGTCTCCTTCTTCAGGGTGCATTTCATTTGAGTTATTACATAGATCTGCTGCTAAGCAGTAACTGGTTCTAACCCTGACCCTCACCTTGTGTTCTTACTGCCTTGTCTTTGTAGGTCAAAGGAACAGAGAAAAAACTACAGAGAGCAACTGCTGTCTCCTCTTGTAAAGCAACACAAACGACCCCCTTTTTGTCCTTACCCTTCTTCACATACATACAAACACAAAACCACCACATAAACATACATACACCTCGATCTCTCCCGTCTGTCATCCTGTCAGACCTGGATTTATAATAAATCACAGGAAGTTTGGTTTGGGATTCTTTGGTTGAACACCGAACCACGGCTTTTATTTTGTGCCAATGTGTTGACTTCTTGCCCTAAAACTTAAATCTTTTTTTTAGTTTATTTTGAAGATCATGGCGTGAAACAGTACCTACGATCCCTCACTGACATGTCCGCTCCTGGACAAGTTCAGCAGAGCTGTCAGGAACTCGCCACTCTTCATGGACAAAGAGCTGTTTAAAAGGATTTAAGGATTTGTGGGTTACAACCCTTCCCCTCAAAGTGACATGGATGTTTCCCTGGGTCTTACTGAATGGTTTTAACCCTCTCGTTGCACTTAACCAGTTAGTTCATTCAAAAGTGTTTACTGTGTGTCATTGCATCTTTTCCCCCCTATTTCATTTGTTTGTCTCTTGGTCCGAGGAACAGACCTTTTATTCCCTTAACGTGGTAGGAAATGTGCCATCCTCCTCATGAGACTGTTTCTGCCTCTCACTGACTGAATCTCTGGCATGGCGTTTGTGCCATGACCTTTATGCCTGTTTATTCTCGGAAACTGGACCAATTGAGAAAGGACTCTTATTTCGGAGGAGCAGTGTCAACGCCTGAGGGGACGTAATGTCCTCGAGAAACAGGAGCAGAGCCCTAGTGAGGTTTGTAAAGGCGGAGTCGGAGGATTCTGTGGATTGCTCGTGTGTCTCCGGCTTTGACTTTAAAGGACCAGACTGTCGGAGGTTCATCACAGCGGGCCAGTTGAACGCGGACACGGAGAAGCAGTTGAAGATGAGAGGAGTATTGTCATTGTGAGACCCCCCTCTAATAGACACTGAAAAAGGGGGAGTTTCTCCCATTTGGATGAAGAATTTAAAGGAAAAATTTTGGGTGGTGTTTCACCTCCTTTTTCATTTGGATGCTGTCTTTACTTCTTGTTTGCCTTTTATCGTGGAATTCAGTAATATCATTAATAATGAAATTTAAATATATCAATTTTTATCTTGTGTATAGGTATTTGTTCAACTTCAGTGTGGGTGAGTTTGTGTGCGAGTGTGTCTGAGGGTGTGTGATGCACGTGGCATACTGTATGAGGACTAGTGAGGGCATGTGATTAAAAAAAAAAAAAAAAAAAAAGGTGGTGCACTGGGAGTGTTGATGGGCTGTGGTTTCTTCAGAAACAGTCGGAAACCTTTTGATTCCTTCCATTGAGTGTCCTTTGGTTTATGTCAATCAGTGTCACTGCTATGAAGTTTAGCTCAGTATGAATAAATGTAAAAAACTTAAAATACGTGGTCTACATTAAAGCTTGTATTATAAATTAATAAATCTTTAAATATGGCAAATGATCTTCGTTTCTTTTACTGTCTCGTGGCAAATAAAAGCAGAAGCTGGGATTTGACGTGTGACTTAATATTGCTGTCATCAATACTTTAAATGTGTTTTTATTCATCTTAAAGCTCCTGCTTGGAGCTTTTGTTTTCCATTGATCGTGGTGCCCTCTGTGGGCAAACTAATCCTTCCTCTCGAAGCTTATCTTGTCCTGTACAGATCGTGTTTGTTGACTAAAACAAAATCTGACATCAACGCTATCGCAGAGGTTTCAAATATAGAAATAATCCATTTTATCACTGATGGTCTAGTTGCTGAGTATATAGGGATCAATACTAATTTCAGTAATTTCTCATTGAGGCTAGTATTAAGTATTCAAGTTGTCATATGTCCATTACAGTTTCCAAATAGACGGGCAAATATTCAGTTTAACAAGCTGAATCTAGAGAATATGTATGATTTTGGGACCGGATAAATAGATAACAGAAATTGTTTCAGGATAGATTTTTCAGGATTTAGCTTTTGATTGATGTTAACACAAAACAGATAAATAGAGTTAAAGGGGACATCGAGTATCTTGTCCTGTATGAACACACTACAAACGTTTACACAAAGCAGACCTGTTTGTCAGAGCTTTCCCCTTATTTCTTTTGTCCGTTCTTAAAAATTGAAGAGTTGTCATGGAGATGATTCATTCGCTATTGCATGACCTAAAAGTTAAATTTGTTTTTTAATAAGAGAATGGTTTTGTATATTGGTATAGATTGATGATAATTCACTATTTTATGGTCATACTATTATTTCTAAAGCCAATCATGATCAAACTAAATGTAGTTTTATTTATTGACCTCTAGGGCGCAGTGTTCATTTATACCACTGAGTAGGCAGAAGGAGATAATAGTGTATTTTATACTGTTGTGAGTATAAATCATAGACTATTAAAATGAAGGTATGAATACATTGATAAAGGTTAAAGTAGGTCAATATGTAAATGATAATATTAATGTCTATATCTGTTTTGATGAGCCACACTTGAATCTAAAGATGCACTTGACAGGGACAACTTGAAAACACAGCACGGTTAAAGAAATGAAAATGAAATAAACAAACAAAAAAAACTATATTTGATAACCATTTGATAAAAAACAACATAAACATGGAGTCTGAAAGTGTCTCTGTTGCTCTAATTGGGTCATAGCTTCTGTTTTTGAGCTGATTTTTTAGCAGCTTTCCTCTTGTCAGCCTCAGGAATCTGCTCCTGACGTGTAGCTGCAAGAAGTCCAGGTTTCCAGTTGACACTGGCAGTGTGAGTTAGGAAAAGAGCAGTCAACCCACATCTTTCTCAACATACTACAAAACCTGCTATTGTGTGGAAACCAGTCGTCATGCAACGTCTCTTTATATATTCCACTTGCTCTTATCTGAACTTTCACAGGAAAGTCACGTGTTCACAGAAGCAGAGAAATCCTTGTTACCATATTGTACCCCAGCCCAGAATAAATTGTGTTTTTTTTTTGTGGTCAATATGCCTGAACCATGTGTGACCATGTTGCACCAGCATCCCCTGGAGGGCCGTGATCACTCTTAGCTGCCTGTTGTGGACCGTTTACCTCCCACTGTGGTAGCTGTAAATCCTACTGTTTAAAGTAAGCATACAGTTCAAGTAGAAAAGTTTGTTGCTTGTGTCAAAGTATTGTACAAAATGATCTCTTATTATATGAAATCTTTGTCTGAGTAGTAGTTATAGTTTTAATGTATTAAAGTTCAGTAATGAAACGTTTACAAAGAGGGCCTAACTCAAAGTTTATGACTAAAGTACAGTTTTTGAGTAGCCAGAATGTATTAAGTAAGTCATTACTCATTGAGTTTATTAACTTAATCATTCATCTGATTTTAAGGTTCATTTTTTGAGAAGAGGCGTTGGTTTATTGTAAAGCATAAAATGGGCTGTTTCCCAGATAAGGAATGAAACTTTTAAACTAAAAGTCGAAAATACTTTCTGTCTTGCCGAGTTTCACTGAGTGAGACAGTCGATACCTCTCTTGTGTCTTTAGTTAAAGCAAAAAAATTAAATTACTAAACTAGGCTAATCGGTTGTTAGCGTGTGTTATTTAATGCAGCCCAAATATTCTTTGAGGTTGTGAAAATGTCATACTGTAGCCTAGAGAGATGAATGAAAAGCAGCAGACTGACACAACACGCATTAAGGAAAAATATGTTTCTAGTTTTACAGAGTGAATCACTGTCTTTTTCACAGCCGCTCCATATTCTGCTAAACCAGCTTCAAGTGTACAACTGATGAAAGGTAAGTAAGTCAATGCCTGAATCAACAGGAGGTATGAATGTATTATTTTCTTTTATTACCTCTAAATCCCATTCCCCTCCACTGCTCCTGGCCATTTTCTTATCTGCCAGCTTCTCCTTTATTGAAACCAGCTGTGATCACACACTGAAAAGCATGAACATACAGTAGGAGGTCACAAATACCACTGACTCTTGGCATATA
Source organism: Symphodus melops (assembly GCF_947650265.1). Lineage (NCBI taxonomy): Eukaryota > Metazoa > Chordata > Actinopteri > Labriformes > Labridae > Symphodus > Symphodus melops. The sequence goes on along the minus strand of NC_136699.1, from coordinate 10,895,937 downwards.
CATCACAGGAATCTGACATTAAAACCAAAAAACAGAACGTTGCTCCAGTGTTGTTTCAGTGTTCATGATAAAGTGAGTGTGCGGTCATGATGTCCTTACATTCCTTTAAGTCTATTTGTCCATACCAGAGGTCTTGAAACCAAAGAGTTCAGTAGGCCAGTGTGAAAACATACACACTCATGCAGGGGTTGAATTAGCCCAGCAGGGCGTTCACAAATGAGCAGCTTTCACGCTGACTCCAGAAGCTGCTGCTGTCTCTCTTCATCTCCAGTCCTCTGCTCTCGTCTTAATTGGGGAACATGACACTGTTTTCTGCAACTCTTTGTTTCCTAAGCAGGAGGTAGGAGGATGTTGACATTTGGCCAGATGTTTGTTTGAACAGGATGAACGAGTGGCTGTAACAGAAGCATGCAGGACAGAGGGCCAGGTCAGCTCACCTCTTTGACCATTCATTTTTACAAGGTCTTTGTGGCTTTCAAAGGCTGTAGCGTTGACAGCAATATTAGCTTTATGGAGAAATGGCCAAAGCTTAAGACACAAATAATCAGCCCAAACAGGTCTGACCTCTGTACATCACAAAGTTTTAAACTAGTGGCCCTTTCCTTGAATAAATACTTTGTCAAGTAAAAGCGGAAAAGTTCAGATGAGTCGAAAAAGTTAATGCATGTTCTCGTCAGATTTTGACTCTACAGTATCATATTGAATTAATAACCATTGTTAATTCATGATAAATGTATAACGCGTTTCTTTAACATTACTGCAAGTTGGAGTGGATCAAAATGTTTTATATACTCATGAGTAGTTCACAGAGGAAGAAGTTAAACTGTGACAAGTTTGTCAATTTAGGAATCAACTCAAAAACAACTCATTCTGACGTCTTTTTAATACCTACAAAAGTGAATAGATGATTAAATGAACGTCATGCAAATCTGGAAGTGCCTTTGTTTACTTTTCTCCACAGTCAGTTTCATGAAGAGTGAGAATGAACATTTTCAGATCAGTAATAAGCAGCTTGCATCACTGTCCACGGGGGTCTCCTAAATTGGCACAAACCAAAAGTTCCTCACAATAGCTTTAAAATCTAACCCTAACACAACACATCTCATTTTATGCTAATGTTCATATGCTCATTTCAACAAATCATCAAAAAAAAATTCAAAACTTGCCTCAGAAAAAATGCCAAGTAGAGAAATGTAGATTTACATGACACAAAAGTACACTACTGATGAGCTGGGCAGTTAGAGATCAACGACTTTGCATTTTAACCCTGATTAATCACTAATTATTAGCCTGATTTTTTGGCATCATATATCAAAGTTCCACACAAGCACATGAGGTTAAAGACGACATGAGCATCTTTGAAATATTGTTTCATGTTTTGACAATAGTCACAACACAATAAAAACAGGGATGGCTACTGTCACCTTCTCCATGTTCAATGTCACGTAAATATTCACTTCTTTTCTTTCACAATTACATTATTTTCTTAGAAAACGGTGTCCTCATTGTTTCTGGCCTCTTGAGGGTGCTGGGTGAGCAATCTTTCTTTTTTCTAGTTTTTCTATTTTCACACAATGAACTATGAAGGAAACATACTAAAGTGATTACACGGAGACTGAAGCCAAAACATGATGATTGCAGTCCAGAAAAATTCTGTCATGATGCACAAACTCTGACTGATTTGTTTGTTGACCTGCAATGATGTAACAACTTGGATCTGAAGACTGGACTTCGCTGATTCCACTTATCATTATATAGTTACTACAACTTTTAAACTGCACAGTGATGACGATTGGCCTTTTGCTGCCTCCGTCATGTGACCAGTGTTCTCTTTTCATCTTTGTTTTCCCATCTGTATTTTTGTTATTTATGTTCAGGTGTCTCTGAATTCTCAGTTTTCATGCTCCGACACCCTCACTAATCGCTCTCCCAGACATCATTAAGGTGAATACGTTTCCTGATCTCCGGATCCAGTTGTGGAATTATTTCATGTGTTCACATTGTGTGTGATTATTGCTCAGTGACACCAGATGCTGACCCATATCTGCTGTAATTTGTCGATACTTTTTCCTCTATTTAAATCCATAACTTTCACCAAGCTTGACTCTGTTTTATGCTCTTAAAAACTCATCTTTAGAAACAAAGCTTTTATTTCTATCATTCTATAACACTGCAGTCATAAAAAAGATAATTTTTTTAATCAATGTTTCGATTTAGTGTTTAACGCCCCTCCACACGCTACTGTAAGTGTTTGAAGCTGTTTCCACAGCATCTTTAAACAGCGCGGCTGCTTTCAGATTTATAGGTGCTCTTTATTGGACTTGTTGCTGTGTGTATGTTGTTCATTAAGACATCAAAATGCTTTACAGTTCATTGCTCTTTCACACTGCCTGCTGGAGCTGGAGCTGTAATTCCAGTTAGTGAGGGATCATATGGAGGTCATCACTGGTCTGTGGGGGTTTCAGAGCTCCACAAGTCCATTGAGCCTCTCCAGACTACATTACAGCTTTTATCCCCACTAATGGGATCTCTTGGTGGGGAATCCTGAGGGTGATGGGGATTAGGATACCTGGCCTTGCTCCCGCTCACAGTTTACCATGTGGGGCGCAGAAAATATGTTGCACATGCTGAGACGGCTGCAGGAAACCTTTACATCTCTGGATACTCAGAGACACCACAGAGGCCGGTGTTTTTTTAGCGTGATTTATCTGTGTTCACACGCATATTGTCAGGAATATGTTTCATATTCATAATTTCTTTGCACAGTTGTAGCTTTTTGTGGCCTCTCCACGCTTTGACCAGTTTAAATCTGACACCGCCCTCAAACTCAATGAGAGAGTATCAGATGATAGAGAGCTGGGAGTTGCTCAGGTCCGGGGAGACAACGCTGAATGTTAACTTTTTATCCTTCCTGACTTAGAAAGACATTGTTGGATACGTTTTAGAGTTTCCCAGTGTTACGGCCAAGGAAGAAGAAAGAGTGAGAAAAGCTGAACTTGGAGGAATATTAAAGAGAAGGCCTCACATAGTTAAGAGGGAGAGAACGCTTTGAGGAAAGCTGGCTGAGAAAATAAAGAACTTATTTAAAAATCAAGACATCACAAAAGAGAAAATCAAGTTGAGTATCTATTCTCTCCTCTGTGTTTTAAACCCTCGTCATGCTCAGTCACTGCAGTACTACACCACGACTTCACACTCCATCTGTCCTTCACATGGCGTCTGGGCCACTCTTTAAAAGAAACAACATGGCTCAGTAACCACACAACTCACACAACATCAACTCCTCCACCACCACCTCTTCATCTGCTCTCACACGCCTTCAGTGTGTATGTGTTTATTTCTTCATCCAGCTTTTTGTTGTTTTATGACAAGAGAGAGTGCTTCACTGCATCCTCTCTATATTAACAACAACTTAAGCAGTGATATGTGATAAATCTTGATCTGACATGTTGTTATTTGTTTTTCCTTTTTGTTTGACAGCCGCTCTCCTCCTTCTCTCACAGCCCTGCTGCAGTAGCAGCTCTGGTGCTGAGAGCAGCAACAAGAGAAGGTCAGGTGGAGTCCATTGTTATAGAGCTGTCAGGTTTGGGATTTACAGGCAGCAGGTTCACACTGTTTGTGGTGCCTTAACTCGCTCACTGTTTCCATATTTTTGTTTTACAGACAGGAAGACAGATATGATTTCGAAGAGCTATTCTTCTTTGCAAATGATCTGAGGACAGTGCATCTTGCTATTACAGCTGCAACTACAACTATGTTTAATGATTCAGGAGTCCTAAGCAGCCATGTATCCATAACTTTAATTTACTCAGTTTTCCCAAGATAACAAGTCATTTAAAGTTGTTGTTTTAGAAACTCGACTTAATTATATTGTTTATCTAGAGTTCCAAAAGAACAAAACAAACAAATACAATTTTTTTTTATTAATAACTCTTCTCAATTAAAACATTTGTTTTCAAAATCAGGAATCCACTTTATTCACTATGTTACTGAAGTCTTGTTTTGTGTCAAACAGGCCAAACAAAAACACAATTATTAGTCTTACAGTGAAATAAAGAATAAAGAAATATAGTGGACGTTTTGAATCATTGTGCTCGTGAAACATATTACATGATCATAAGTAATAAATTCATAATTCAAATATGTATTTTCTCCTTAAATTGTAAAGAAGCAGGTTTAGTGTGTTAATGTTAATTGTTGCCTTGTGGGCTAACTGTTTTAATAAGTGAAATGACCTTGCGCGAGGCTCTCTATCCTGCTCCAGTGAAGCTTCTCAGTGGGGAGCTGTAACAGGCAGCTGTCAACTGTGAAACAGACCGCTGGGAAAGAACGCACATTCCTGCTTCAGTTTTTATGAGGTGATTTCATGCAAAAAGCTGTAATGGTTATGCAGTTTTTTTGTGCAAAGTAAAAGAAAAAAATCTAACAATTAGGAGATCTTATGACAGCACGGCTCAGGTTACAACCTCTGAGGTTCCTGTGTGTCCCCGGGGTGTTTGTTGTGGGTGACTACAGGGCACGGAGGAGTTGGCAGCTGAGCGGAGTTCCTTTAGTTCCTGGTGGAGTTCAGGAACTTGCGCTCTTTAAGCTGACAGTCATTCAACACTCTGCCAAGTCACTGGCTCATAATTCATCTGCACCTTCTGGCGACATGGGCTCTGCATGAGGGGAGAGTGACAGAACACAATGAGCAGAGTAGAAGCAACAGACACGCATGCAGTGACCTTGATGTGGTGTCAAACACAAAAGAGAAACTTTACTTCCGCTGCTTGCTCAGTCCAGGCCAGCTCATAAGAATTCAATCCTTGTTTTAATATTGATTTTATGGTGATGTTGTCCTGTTGTCTATGTGTGCTCCTGCTGCAAAACAAATGTCCCCTTGCCGCCCTTGACCATTGTCAAACTCAGAAACATTTCATGACAAAACCATGTCTCTCCACATAATATGTGAACACTGTTCATTAGTGCATTCATAATGATACCAGTGATACGTACAGCAGCTAACTATGTTTCACAATGAATAAAAACTGAACCCTTGATGAATTAAAACAGAATGCTAACTAATTAAAAATGTTTCAAGAAAATAATTACGTCAGTAACATAAAAACAATTTTACAAATAAAGATAAGACAAATGATCACCATCGGTCCGAATGAAACTAACCCAATTAAATGATTTTGAAACCATACGAATGAATAATGCACTGATTTATCATTGTTACTTTGTTGCCTGCATCATCGCATGTCTAATTTCTGTTTCTATACTTTGGTGGAGATTCTGTCATTAGCCACAGGCAGCTGCTTGCATTTAGAGGGGAAACTCAAAGAAAAAAGTACGAGATACACATTTCTTACAAACTTTGCCTTTACCACTAGAATAGAAATACCCACTGCAGAAAACACATATTCAGTGAACACAGCTGTTTGTTTATTGTAAATAAAAAAGTCTCTACATCATTACATAACTTTATGAAGAGCCGAGTCTTGTGTAATGGATTATCTTAGTATAGTTATGTCCATGTATCAGTGGGAGCAGGTGTTGGTTGAGTTCTGGTGTTACTAATCTGAATGTGGATGGGAGTTGAATGTAAGGACACACAGCTGCAGCACCGCCTTGTCTGTACTGAGATCAGACTTTGGCCACTTCAGACGCTCACATGCCTGTTATCAATGTCCGGCTGCCTTCACATAGCCACCAGATGCTTGTTCGGCCTCTGGGCTTCAAGGAATAACAGATATATTTTCAGGTGCATTGGGTCTGTGAATTGATTATAAGGGTTCGTATTTTCATCATGGTTGCATAAACATGAAGTCACTAAGAAGTTCAGCAAGATGGGACAGGACAGAATTAACATAAGTGTGTCCACGATTTGATGAGTCAAAAGAAATAGAGAGAGTAGAGAAGGCTGAGACCTCCATGAACTGTTTTTACTGGTTATGCTGGTACAGGACGTCTCTCTCTGAGTCTCCTTCGACTGGATCGCTTGGGTCGGGCACAGTTGATGTTTTCTGCCGTTTGCTTTGGCTTTGCATGCAGTGTTTGAATTCTACCGCTTATTATAAACAGACTTGCGTTTGCAAAGATTTTGTGATTATCCAAGATTCTTAGGCACTCATGCCCTCCAGCTCTTTGCTCTTTGGCTGTGGATAACCTTCAGATAAAAGTTTAGAATAAAACATTTGTCACTGGAATGTTTTGTCACAGCCCTGATTTCTTTTTGGAGCTGTTAATGGCTGTGCCATCTCCTGTCTGTTGGATTTATAGACTCCAATCTGCCAGGGAGTAAATGCTGCTCAGAAACAATAAGCTCCAGCTGAGCACAGAGCTGAGATGTGCCGTGCTGGAATCTAATTATAAGCATTGTTGCTTCATCAATCTGCTCATAGCTGAAAAGCGAACCAGTTAGGGGGACAAAGCCCTGAACCCGAAGTTGTGGTTGATCTGCATAGAGAGTATTATAGTCAGGAAAATGAATTCCACAGCTTTAAAGGGTCTGTTTTGGACTCTGTGAATTGGGGCTTGCTCTGTTACTGTGTACTATGCTGTGTTTAAAGGATGAAACTGTGGTCCGGTTCATGGCTTCTCTTAAAGTTCAAAGGACAACAAATGGACAGACCTGTTTTTCCCTGCAGAACAGGAAAAGACTCCAGTAAAAAGCACATGGCCAAACCTCAGTGAACTCCTGATAAAGGAAAGAATGTGGCGAGAGAAGCCACGTTCCCGTCCTTTTTCAAATTTTTTCTAGCCATGAAAACCGCAGTGCAGTATTTTGTTTTGCTCAGCTTCTTATTTAGTTGCAGCTCTGGCAGAGTTAGAGTCATTTAAAGGCCTGTTATAGAAATGAGCAGTGGAAGTCTGCTTCAAGTTCACAGACATACAGTAAAAATAAAGAATTTGTTCGAAACTTAAATTATTTTTTGGCATTGTGTTTCACACTAAAAGCGAGTCTGATGGTGATTACGTGTTTTTTGGTAATCAGTGTCACCAAAATTAATAATGGTGCCACTTAGCTTGTACTGCAAATATTGAAGAGGTTTTGTTTGTCAGAGCAGCATCTGGTTCCTGTTACTCCGTATAAAACATCTCGAGCTTCGGAGTACTAAATGTCTAATTTAAAAAAAATGCTGAATAAAATTAGAAACAGTCAAATAAAAGTGTAAACTGAAATTGAATTATCTGAATATCCAGTTTCTCTGCATTAGTTTGCAAGATTTTATTCCTCAAAAGTTTTTTTGTTTGGTCCGGGGGCTGGGGTTACACACACACCAAACACCACATACGCACACACACACACACACACTCCTCAGTTATCAGGCTTCTTCGTTACCTGGCAACTGCCATTTTATCATGTGTGGGTGGTTCCTCTGTGAGTTTTCTGGAACAGAGAACTGTGGTGATAACATTCTGGAACATTCCATTCAGGACTCAGGTGCCCCTCAGCTCTAGTTGATCAAGGAGTAGTTTACTCGACCCAAGAGGCATAACAGGACAAAACTTGTATTGGAGTAACCTCATGTTTAACATAAAGATCATTTTGGTTGGTTGGAGGGCTTCTTAAGAGATGTAAATGACGATAGAACTCTTTTTTTTTTAAACAATGCATGCAGCTGAAAACTGTTTGCTGGCCATCAAGCACCAACCAGCGTCCCGACACACAGTTAGCTTCTATCTTGTTGACTTAGCAAAGTAACAGTTGTTACAGGGTTGAGAGCGTATGGACGGAACGTACAAACAGGTGTTTCTAACATTTTGTCAAGAGGCTTAAAACCTGCCTAAGATTCGGATCTTAGCTTGATTAAAAGTTAGGCTGAAACAGGCCATAGCAATACCGCAACATTTGTGTCCCAGTCTGTGAATTCACATTGCATTAGAGTGTTGCAGTAGCAGGACATGCAAAGAAACAGCAGGAGGTCCACGTATGTATATCAATTCAAGAGACAAAATATAAATGAATCCGGCAACATTATTTGTTTGTTGTTACACTTGTAAAAATGGGAATGGAAAAGCATAATAAAGAAGGCCAACATTGACTTTCTGCATATTCCTTTTGAACTGTTACATTTCGAGGCTTAATGTTGCACTGATACAAAAAGTACAAGGGCCTGTTTCTTCTACATGATAGAGATGCACTTTTTAAAGATATCTCCAATGTGATGACATGATGTGACACTTGTTTTGAGACAAGATACTTTCAGTTGAACGTTGCATATTTTAAAGAAATCTATAAACAAAGATGATTAAGGATTAGGCAGAAATGTTACAATTGAGTCTCAACTGTCTCTGCAGGGGAGACTCACACAGCAGAGTGTCAGCGGGAATGCTCGCTCTGAGGTTGTAAATATTTGGGTCTATTTACCGAGTCCTTTACACTAGATTTGTTCTTCCACTGAAATGACCCAAATTCTTTTGTCCCTATCTCCTCCACGGAAACAGCCTACGAAACTTGATTTATCTTTGTCACATTGTCAGACGCTGTCGCCCACGTTGTGCCTATCTATCACACATTCTTTTGATGATTTCTTGATATTGAAACCATATTGGAGTGGTGGAGGCTTTGCTTCGAATTGGCATCATTTTCCAACTTGAGGCTCACACGTTTGCAGTTTGAACAATATGTAACAGCTGCATGGCCGTCTGTGACTCCAGACCCTTTCAATTCAACTGTCACTGTGAATCACAAGTATAATGACACTTGTGTTTCATCTCTGGACTCACCAAACAGCTTGTACCTCACACGATTTCTGACATTCCCCGAATCTTTTCCCCTCTTGTATCCTTTAAAAACCCAAATATTTAATCCACTATTGGGTTGTCTGCTGTTCCTGCGTTCCCATCAAATATTTGGTGCTGATCTCCTTAACGTACCGGTAGGTTTTGTTGAAAGAGTTTATTTTTTATGACGTTTGAGGACATTGAGGACCTTTGTTAATTTCCCTATTGGGCAGAATTACAGGGCCTTGCATGGTCAAGATTTGTTAAGGGTTGGGACTAACATAACAAGAAAAATATTAGAGATAATGAAATGAAACTAAAAACAAACTTTGGAGTCAGATGTCATGGGGTTGAGTTCTCATTTGTTGAAGCTCAAATAATAAGCAAGTTTACATAATTTTAGACTTTTCTTTTTTGTAACGTCACCTCAATGGGAAATATTTTCAGATGCAATTGTTTTTTTTATTTCAAGATATTTGTGGAGTCTTCTACCAGAAGAATATTGACTTTTGACTAACTGGACAATAATCTGTGACTTGACAGAGTTAAGTATGTTTATTTTGACATTTCTGTTATTACCAATATATCATTTGATTTGGCCAACAGATGCCTTTTTCCTTTACATACTTCCAGGCTTAATGTATGATCCAGGAGAAGCCAGAGGTTAGTGCTACGTTTGGAAAAACTTCCTGCAGCAGATTCTTGGCAGATTCAGCAGATTTGGTTTTTTACACTTCGATCTGCCCTGACTGGCTCAAGACACAAAAGTTCAAGAGACACACACTCCTTGTCTCCTCCTGATGGATTTCATCACAGTCAGTTGCATAGTTTTGTTTTCGCTAACTTTGTTTTCTCCTCCTTTTTTTTTTTTTTACTTTTCCTCTTTCAGCGCATGCTGCCAAACTGAAATGACATCATGCCGAGGGGAAGCTGCGGATAAATACATACCCACAAGGCCCTGCAGGAGAACCAGGGTCTGACGGCAGGAGGGGTATCTGCTCAACATGAGGATAAGAGATTTATAAGGGAGGACAACATAATGTCCGAAAAGGTAATTTTTGGCACAGATGAAGCTTTTTGTCAAGTGCTGCAACAACACAGGGAGTGAAATGTGGAAAATATGTGCTCTGTTTTGACCTGAGGAGCGATAGAGTACACGCAGATGGGATGGGAGGGCTTCTGATGAAAAGGGACAGGGTTGTAGAAGCAATAAATATATCTGGATGGAAAAAGGGGACATAAAATACTGACGCACAGGCTGGAGAGGAGAAAGGGGACATTCTTTGTGTTCACAGTGGATCTCTTTAAAAAGGCTCCAGTTCCTCTGTGACCAGACGGTTCGTGCTGAAAGGGGTCAAGAGCAGCAGGGTTGTTTTAGAAAGGTTCACTCTACTGTTTTAAGGTTCAGATTGCCTATTTGAATCTGAAGCCAATTATCAGATTAAAGAGTCAAGAGCAACAATTGTGGTCCCTAGTTGCTTATGGAAACTGTCGTGGGGCCCTCACAGCCAGCCTCACGGCCACTTAAGTCTTGATCCTCCAGCCCACCATGTTGAGCACACATTTATTAATCTCCTTTATTATACCAACTTATTCAATTCAGTCTAACATATGAAATAAATCAACTGGCAACAAGACTAAAGTTGCAGGCTATGACTTGTCTCCAGCATTTTATCCATTGAAATTTAAGGTATGCCTGCTCACACATAGCATGAACTCAGTCATCAGGAATCCTCCACAACGCTCCCCTTCTGACTTAACAAGCTTAACCCCAACAGCTACCATGATGAAATATATATATAATGATGACATATAACAAATAATTATAATTAAAGTTAAACCAGGAAACAAAGCCGGCTGGTAACCTGCTGGTTTTTATTTTTGTTTTTTAAACGTTGTTTAAACGTGACAGAGTAATAACACTCTTTACTGAACAGTGGCCAGATGTTGATGAATTTGACACGTTTTTTGTCCACGGGGGAAAATGGTGATTCCTCAAGGCACTTTTTGTTTTCTTAAATGAGTCATCTTGGAAAGTATGAGAGTCGGAGAATGTCAAGGGGAAAGTGACAGAGTGTTAAGAAATTGGGTATTCGTGGTCACTGACCTTCAGGACTCACTTTTCTAAATAACATGGATCTGAGATGTCAAAGCTATTTGATAAAGGAGTTAATAACTTTTTTCTCCATTGACCTTCTTTGCAATATTTCTTTTGATGACCAACAAGAACAGTAGTGAGTTTAATTGTAAGCTGCTCTCTGCTCTGGTCACGTGAGTTAAGAAACTATTATCTTTTGTCTCTCCTAAGATGAGACATTGAACATGCATACAATGTTAATGTGTACACATAACATCTCCACCTCCATAGAAGGCAATGCTGTTATTTTTAATCATTATGAGTAGTCAGTCAATCATTTTTAAAACACATGTTCGATTTCTTATCCTAAATTTAATACTTTTTATGTTCCCTAGAAAATGAACTGATGTAGTGAGTGATTCCCATGCAGGTAACAAAAACACGTTTTGTTTTCTTTTTATGCTCAATCTGCCCGTAATGTCTGCTCCTCTTTATTAGAAAGACGTGTTGTTGGTTACACATACCCTATCATCTTCACTGCTGGATGCAAAAGATACTACAAAAAGAAAAAGAATAAAGCAATTAATGACAGCTTTAAGTAAAGATAAATATCGTAAAATGTCTTAAAGTTGACATGCAGTTAAATGAAAGTCTGACAGCCCTTTATTTTTTGCATACAGATGCTCAAACAAAATTGTTGAAAACGCTTTCATGTTTACAATTGTATTCACTAACCAGAAGGTCTGCTCAGTTAAAAACAGTGGCTGCTCGACGCTACTGACCAATGAAATGGCAATCCGACCTGGTGTCCATGTATGAACTAGTCTTTGATGTGTCCTGTGAGTGTCAGTCCTGTTATGACTAGAAACCAACCCCAGGGCCACTTTTCCAACAAATGTATGCCGGCCCTTGTGACTGTTGAATGGAATAATCAGGTAAAGCCTGAACATTGAATGAACACTGTTAAAAAATACACATGGGTAAAATAAATACTACAAACAGCTGGATTCAACAGTTTAGGCCAGATAGTTCCTTTAAACTGTCAAATATACTGCAGGTGCCTCCCCTGAAAACTGAACCATGAATGAACCTCGAAACACGTGTCAGACAGGGAACTGCTAATCTACCGTATAAAAGAGAGGAGACAGCTGGGATACTGGGCTCTGAGAGGGTTTTTTTTAATCTTGAAAAGACGTCTTGCCATACACATTAATTTACAGCAGCTGACAGACCGAGAAAATTATACAGGGAAGTTTCCATAACATCTAAGAAACTTTGACCCACTTACCCAAAAAAACAAAACCTTTTTGAAAAATGTTCTTACTTGACTCATGTTGGATGACAATAAAAACGTTATGCCAAAATAAAGACATAACTGGTTTTATTGTACTATTAAAGCCATATGTTGTTTTCCTATTTATTGTAACTTGTTAGCTTAGCTTAGCATTCTGGCAGGATACGAAGTAAAAACTTCAGCCCACATAGCCTACCTGTTTCTCAAAAGCTCACTTACTCGCATGTAACATTTGTGTTGTTTGATCAGGTAGAAAACCACAAAGTATTGTGGTTTTCTGAGGAGTTATAATTTGATTTTCACATTTCTGTAATTTCACAAATATTAAAAACAAGGTACAATGATTGGATCATACGGCTTTGGACATATTTACTTAAATATTATTTCTTTTAACTTCTGTACGTCTGTTTTAAAGAAAGCTAACTGACTGCTAATACTGCACAAGCAGTAGCAATACTTAACACAGACAAATGAATTTCCTAAAGGTTGAGCTACTTCTTTAATAGCAGTTCTTCATGGGATGTTTTGACAGTGCTGAAAAACAATGTGAGCAGAATTTTGTTATGAGGAATAGTGAAGAGAGAAGAGGACGGAAAAAGAGGAATCCACAGAATCAAGTCTTTCAATGCCAAACACAAACACACACGCACACACGCACACACACACACACACACACACACACACACACACACACACACACACACACACAAAGGGAACCTGTTGTGCTCTGTCTGAGTCGCAGAGCCTAATAGACAGTGATACCCTCATCACACACAGCATGTTACACCTCTCTGGGCGTTTTTCTGTTACTTTCCTTTAATCCACTGTGATTTCCCTCCATGTCTACACGAGCATATAGTCAACAATTAATCAGTCAGCACCAAACTATTCTCTGAGTAGAAAGACAACCAGACGAAAATTTCATTGCCAGGATCAGGAGAAGTTTTAGAGTGTTTTTTTCCACTGGAAGAACATTTTTCTCTGAGGATAACAGCGACCACATTGTACCTGCAGCCTGACTTGTGTCCTTGTTGGGAGATTCCTCAGCATTCCTGAAAGCACTGTCGCTGTGACTGGAAGCTCTGTTTTGCCACCCCTGAAGCTTCGACAAACCCCATGGGAGTGTCAGTTGCACTGCTTCTCAAATTCCACAGGTTTGCAGATATCCCGGATGAGAGATGAAAGACCTTGGAAGAAAGTATACATGGAGGGGGGATAACGCTGCTGCCAACATGCACTAGCAGACCTTTGCCTGCCAGCTACAATCTCTGTGCAAACACAAGCTGGTCCTCATTTTTATCTTTAATTGCTTTGGCACAGATGATAGCTGAAATGCAGTCATATCAGTTATAGAAACAAGATGTATCTTGTTTGGGTGAAGCTGTAGGCTACAAGTAAAAGTGCCAACTGCTTAAAGTGATGAATAACAGTTACACTTATGATCACTAAGACAGTCATAAAAGTGAAAACTATAATCACAGATCTTAATTCAAGCCATTAAATATTAAATATTAAATCGATAGATAGATAGATAGATAGATAGATAGATAGATAGATAGATAGATAGATAGATAGATAGATAGATAGATAGATAGATAGATAGATAGATAGCTAGATAGATAGATAGATAGATAGATATGAGACCACTGGAAGAATCAATTTCTTCAATCTACATTTTAAAATAACTTTAACACAAACCTAAACAGACCTACATCATAATATTTTGTTACCAGGGATCCAATATTAGTCTTTTAATAAGTGAGCACTTGGCACTGTGGCAAGGAGATGACTCCTTTAAACAAGAACAAACCTTGAATAGAACCAAACTTATTGAAATGCATGATCTTCAAAGGCCAAATCCTCCTGCTTCCCCCCTGATTTTTTAAGTGCAGAAAATAGGCAATAGTGGGTTTGAATGATGTTCTTAACAATAGTGGGTTTCCTTTTTCTTTTCTTTTGTTTGCCATAGGTTATACTTTCATGGTATATGAACTGGTGACTCAATCAGCATGACAGTTCACTTTTTTGATTTGATCAATATATTTAGTTTTATAACCAAATAATGACCCGTCCAAATCCTCAGCTGTAGCCAATTTTGTATCAAGTGCTAATTGGTATGCTAAATCTTAGAACAGTTTGTATTTAGTTGTAGTTGGTACTGGCCAACATGTGCACAGACTTAGCCTCAATGAATTATATTAAGAAAATCAGACTGCTTATTCAGAAGGATGATAAATAAAAGGCAAAGGAAGAAGTCTGAAAACAAATGTAACTTCTGAAACATGCTGCAAATGAAGCAAAGGTGCAGCACCAAGACGAAACACCTGCATTAACGTCAAGCACAGTAAAAGAAACCATAAGTTAAAAAAACATACACATACATCTGCATTAAGACCACTTCAAATCATGTTTACTAACTACATTTTTATTGTTGGCTTGATATAATTATAGCATGTTAACTTTAGGATTTAGCTCACATTGCTGTTTTATGTCTTATACTTTGAACAGCCTCACAAACTAATTAGCCCAGTTTAATTCCTCTGTAGCTGAACTGTGTCCTCTCAGAGAGGAGGGGGCGGGGCTTTAGGACCGTGAGGCAGGAGGACGCTTTACTGAGAGCAAACACTTCTTTTCACACAGGACTCTTTTTATTTGTTGCTCTCTCAGTGTGAGCTGAGCAGGTTTCACAAGGAGAGCTGACGGCTCCGGACATTCAGACCAACAAAGCGTCTGGCGCTTTATTTGTGCGCCCTGTGAAAGAGCGAGCAGGGTTTCCCCCCCTGAGGATCACGAGTGGAGAGGGAGAAGATTACCTGCTTGTCACCGGAGATGATGAGGAAAACCTGGGAAATTGTCCTGAGGGAGTCGACTGATGGGGAGGAAAACTTGACAGAGATGTAAACACGGACCATCGAGCTCTAATCTGCAGGTATAATTTATGAGGTAGAGGCTTGATGAGGACTCACAGGGCATTGTTTACACTGTTATGTATATAATGGCATGCTTGAAACAGTTTAATCTACTAATAGCTGCATGCATCAGTCGATGTCTTATTGTGGAAATGTGTGGGGTTATTAACCATGCCTATGAAATGTCTATGAAAAACACAGTTAAATGTAAAACATACACGTATGAGGGTTTCAGGTGTTTCTTTCCATATGTCCGTCTCTATACTGCCCTGGCTAATTTATTCCTCCCATTTCAAGCCTCAAGAGAGCCTTTGCTTCTGTGTTGTCTGACAGATGTTTGTGAGAGCTCAACATAGACTTGTATAGCCAGTCTAGGGGAGCTGATCTTCTCAGTCTGCAGCATGCATATACAAGACAAGATTAGATCACAGTAACAAACTGAACAGGGAGTTTTTCACACTGGAGTGTTTTGAAAAGACCAAGCTGCTTCTAAAGGAAACAAAATACTTAAAACAAGTAGTTTGTTCTACTTCAAAGCTGTAGTATTATTTTGAAAAGAAAGAATAAAAAGAAGCAACATTTTCACTACATGTTCATGTAGTGTAGTTTCATCTTCTGCACATGAATCATTTCACTGTGTTTTGAGAAAAACTGGGCTTTTTTGTTTCAGAGCTTTGAACATTGAGTTTCGATGTTTGACAATGTGTCTTAAAATCTTATTATTTCATAGCTTTACATCTCAAAATCTCTTCATCACATAATTTGAGTTTATTCTCAGATGGATTAATAGAGC
The DNA here is from genome assembly GCF_947650265.1 of Symphodus melops. Lineage (NCBI taxonomy): Eukaryota > Metazoa > Chordata > Actinopteri > Labriformes > Labridae > Symphodus > Symphodus melops. The sequence continues at coordinate 10,880,152 of NC_136699.1, read as the reverse complement.
CTCATATTTAATTATTGATTTTAAATATTTTTTTTTGTTTAAATAAATGATATACAAAGGGCTTTTCTGTGCAATGTTTTTCACAAGTCAATTTCCCTCTTAAGATCATGCGCAAGTGTCTGCCACAGCTGTCATGTATCTGACACATCAACAAGGAGAGAAATTTGTACTCTCCCTGCTTACAGGGGCTTCACTCTTCTTTGTAGAGTTTCATGGAGCAGCACTAGGTGTGTGGACAGGCCCAACCCTGCCCTTTGTTAGGAATAATCCTCTATTCTCCTGTCGTGCCTCGACTTGTTTTTTTCTTCACTTTTCACACACCTGCTCTATTCGTGCCTCAGGGTCCACAGACTTTAGACAGGATCAAGTATCTCCTTGTGCCTGCTAATCTGCCCTGAAAGCCCCACGTACACTGTGAAGTAGTTAATGTTTAACGCAAAACAACGTCTAAGCTCTGAGCCTTTACAAAGATGAAATTGGAGGCTTTATATTGTAAACGCAAAACCTCTCTTTCACTTCTTCAGTCCAGAATAAATGAGTGTGGGTGTTTAAATCATGTCTTTGAACACATCACATCTTTTAAATGAAGAAATCACATCATCCTCCCAGCTTTGTTCGAGGCCTCAGCTATGCTTGTTACTGTTTTACTTCCTTTTTAATCTCTCCTTTCCTTCTTTGGAAATCTCTGCAAGTATTAAGCCAAACCAACATCAAAATACTTGTTTGTTTCATTCAGGCTAAAATCCTTTTTTCTTGGTAATCTATGATGTAGAAACAAGAAGTCCATTGTTGGCTTGCAGCTTCAGATGAAACTGTGTTGCAAAATAAGATTTTGCCAGCTGACCTCATTCACACAATCGCTGTGATTTACAGGCTATCAACCAACTGTGAAAGATTTATGTGAGATTAGTTTGTGTGCAAATGTTTCCATTGTTGTTTGTTTGCTTCACGAACATGTACAAATTCATAAGCTGCGTTTCTTATGTGTGTGTGATTGTTTCCTGTCGTTGCAGAGACTTCCATCACCATGACACCACATGAGAGCTCTCTCCTCTCTTACCTGCTCATGCTCCTCCAGCTCCTACTCCCTCTCACCCTGTCCTCCCTCCACCCTCCTCCTGTCCACGTTCCCACACTGGTCCCCCACACTCCCATGCCTCTTCTACGCTCTCGCTTCAGCGCTCAGACTCAGCTCGACTTCAGCACCTACTGCAACTCCAGCTGCCTCCACCGAGGAGAGCAGGAGGCACAGAGGGAGCAGCTCGAGGAGAAGCTGGCCTTTGAGACGCTGTACGCAGACGGCTCCCGCACTCTCACCACTGTAGAAGTGGAAGGCGAGGAGGACTTCGAAGGCCTCCCTGCTCAACGGTCACCTCGGAAGTTAAAGCCAAGACACAGGCGCATGCGGCGGCAAATCTACGGAGCAGATGGACGTTTTAACATTCAAGGTGACAACTTCCTGTTGGATTACCCATTCTCTACGGCGGTGCGGATCTCCACCGGCTGCACTGGCGTTCTTGTGTCCCAGCAGCACGTCCTCACGGCTGCCCACTGTGTGCATGATGGGAAAGATTACGTGAAGGGAGCCCGAAAGCTCAGGGTGGGCTTCTTGATTCCTCTTTCAATCAATGGCACTAGGGACAGCCTCACTTCCTCCAAGAAGCCTCTGATCCGCTGGGTGAGGGTGAGACGTACCCGGGTGCCGAAGGGCTGGATCCAGGGCCCTCAGGAGGTCAGCATGGACTTTGATTATGCCCTTCTGGAGCTTAGGTGGCCCCACCGGCGTCCTTTCATGCGCCTTTCTGTAGCCCCCTCCTCTGATGACCTGGCAGGGAAGAGAATCCATTTCTCCGGATTTGACAGCGACAGATCTGGGGAGCTAGTCTACAGATTCTGCCCAGTAGAAGAAGAGTCTAGTGACTTGATTTATCAGCATTGTGACGCCCGACCTGGAGCCAGCGGGTCTGGGGTGTACGGAAGAGTGTGGGACAACAGCTTAGAGCGCTGGGAGAGGAAGGTCATTGGTATTTTCTCTGGACATCAGTGGTTAGAGATAGATGGGGAGAACCGGGATTACAATGTGGCTGTGCGGATCACTCCTCTCAAGTTTGCTCAGATCTGTTACTGGGTGCATGGAAACCGACTAGACTGTATCCACGACTGAGAAGAACATAAAAACATGGAAGATAAGAAAGCAGAAAACCACAAAACCAACAGATTGATATAAATTAAGATATAGAATGAAATCTCTTAAAGAGAGAAGAGGAAAACAGGATTGAATATAAAAAACACCTGCCAGTGATCCACGAGTAGAGTAGATCTACTTTGAAGTCTGTTCACGTCAATTCTCTCCTGTGTAGTTTTTCCTTTTGCCTGTGAGATCATCTCTACGCCATGTTTTAATGTGCTTCAGCCTGCAGTCAGATTAATAACACAGTCAGTGTTTCCACAGAATTAATAACAGAAGCGACGTTTATAAGAGGAAGACAAAACCTTTCCTCCTGTGTGTGAGTAGCAACAGATTATTTTCCAGCTATGGATTGACATTTTGCCTTAGCATCTGTCATGGTCTCATTTATGACTTTTAGGGAAAAGGTCTAAAATTATTATCACTCATTAAGGATTGTTATTTTATTCAGAATTCTGACACCATTGATTTTGTTCAACATGTCCATTTACAGTTTACTCTTCTTAGTGTGGATTGGAGACAAAGATTGTTAATATTATTTTTTGACAAATGCCGAATATATTTTAATAAACAGAGATTTATTCTAAGTGTGTGGGTGAACGGTCTTTACTTGCTTTCAAGAATGGTGTATGGTTGTCCTCCTGTGGTCATTGAAGGCACTGCAGCATCAATGAACCTAATCACCAGGCATGAACACATTTCTTCTGCACATTCATCTGTATGACATTAAAATATATATTACTTTTCCACAATTATAAACTGGACCTCTTAGTACTGCTGATCAAACCGCTGAACTTTAAAATAACCTTTATGACATGTGCAATGGCGATTATGAGGATTTTCTGACATTGTAGAAACAATTAGGCTCTATGTTTTTGCAACTCTGTCATGCCCACGACACCTTAGGAAGACTCAACAGTTAGCTCCTGTTAGACACAACAAACAAGAACTCAATTTACCAGGTTCATCAATGGAGAAAAGAGTGTGTAGAAAGATGTGAGAAAGATGACAAGGAAGGTAGAGGCCGGGTCGAGAGGCGTGTTTAGAGCCATCATGTGCACTCGTGCTTCTTGATTTAGGCATACACCAGGATTAATCTTCATCCTTACCGCCTGAGATTCTCATTTAACCTTTCAGGTCGTCTTTTAGTAGTTATCGGCTGCATAGCACATGGTCACCAGTAGGCTATGTCATTCGTGTATAGGCCCTAATTGGTAAGAAATGCAGTCTCTCCCACATCCCACCCACTCCGAGGTCATTCTTTCATTGTCAATGTGAATAACACAAATAGGGAAACAATCTGCCATAACATCTAGGCTATTTCCAGTCTCTGGCACTCTTTCGTGACACCAACAGCACAGACACACGTGTAATAATTTGGAAGTATTGTGATGCGATAGCTGGAACTGATTGACTGAGAGAACTTTATTGACTTTACTGGCAGCCACACCCGTCGTTATCGGTGGGCCATAGGGGGCTGGGCCCGCCCGCATAAATGCTTGTGCCCCCCCACTTGAGGCACAGATCTTTTTTTTTTTTAAACTTAATATGCAGTGACGTAGGCTACATCATGTATGTAGTTTAACTTTCTTTTAAGTCAGTCCGTGAAAGGCTGTTGCAGTGTAAATTCCCATCAAACACAATCACACCATTGTTTGTTTATATTTTTGATGGTTTACTGATAAAGAATGCAACATCAACGCCACATCATTTGCATCTATGATAATATAATATTAAGTTGGGAAAAAAAAAAAGATCTGTGCCTCAAGTGGGGGGTCACAAGTATTTATGCGGGCGGCCCGGCCCCCTATGGCCCACCGATAGCAACAGGTGTGTACCGGGTCATATTGCTGTAGGTTATGTTTAACGTGATGTTTGCGTGCTGCGCGAATACAGTATAGTATTATTAAAATGTGTATTATTAAAATAGGCGTACTGGCTGATAATAATTGTGCCCCCCCATGCGTTTCATATGCCCCCTCACACCGGCAGCTCTAAACAGCCCCCCCCCCCTCCATAGTCTTGGGGGGGGGGGGCTGTTTAGAGCTGCCGGTGTGATACCTCCTTCAGATAGTCAGGGACGGGCTAAAGACAAGAGAGTACCCTGGCCATCATTGCTCCTCCCAAGTAACGCTGATGCCATCCGGGCTCCGTCCACACAGTCCAGCGAGGCGGTGGTTTCCCCCGGAGAGTGTGACGACGTGTCAAGGCGAGACTCCGGGGGGCAAGTATAGCACTAATTTACGAGTGCAGTTACAGCGTATAACAGTTTACAAAATAGTTTGTCAATGTGAGATTTGCAGTCTCTCCAGTGGAGAATGTGAGCGTGTGCTCCCTAGATGTCTAGACCGGGGTGAAGTTAGTTAGATATTTTACTGTTTTTCGCGTCGATTACCTTCAATAGTTCCGTGTTAAAGTTTAAGGATAAGATGGAGAGCAGATTGAGACTGACGTTTCACCGTTTTGATAAACTTTACAGAACAAAAGATGACGAAGCAGCTTGGAGTGCAAAGAACTGAATGTGTGACTGTCGACGGAGTTAGGGACCGTCGAAAAAGTGCAATACGGCTTCTTTCAGTATTCAGTAACCCCTTTGTTTTTCAACATAGACATCTCAATCCACCGCTATTATACACGCTGTCAACCCTTAACATGCCACACCTATTAATCCAAATAAAAATGACTATCAAAATCATCATTTACATAATGCCTTAAATAAGCACATTCCAAGGTTATAATCTCAACAGCTCTCATTTTTTAATTTATTAACATCAAATGATCTCTCATGGGTCCTGGACATCCGCTCAGAACTTTCACAGCTCTTAGTTAGTATAGAGGGCCATTGCATCAGCATAGATCCTTTCTAAATGTTCCTGAAAGTCTTTCCATGAAGCCTTGAGTTGCCCTCCCTTTTCTTGTGGTCATTCCTCGAATGAACTCCTATAAAATGCCATCCTAATCTGTTGTACTGGTAATCAATTTCTTAGCTCTTTTTACAAATCTTTAATCTACTATTTCTCAGTCTTTCTGCAATAAAAACAAGTAGGAAAAGTGCAGAACAAATCAGTAGTTTAGTGCTTTTTATTAGAGATAAGGAGACGATACAAAACATCCACCATTCAATATTCAGTCTTAACTCTGACCGCTGGTCTTTCACATACACATCGCTCCCCATCAGACCTTCATAACACCACAGATTTAAATCAAGAGGATCCTGGTTTCAACAAGTACAAGGAATGTTGTCAGTTACTACATCAAATGCCATGGTTTTCTGACCAAGAACTGGAAATAAAAAGGAATCACTCAGTGTTGGGAATTTGCATGTTAAAAAAAACAAAAAAAACAACCCAAAAACCAATGGAATTACAAAACAAAAGAAAAATGTGTGCATCTAACCGTGTTTCCCCGAGAAGGTTTGTCACACTTTGTGCAATCAATAGGGAATCAGTTCATACTACAACTAGTCTCAACTACACACTTACGAAACTTTTCTAAAAGTTTGGCAAAAAAAATGTAGTTGGAACAAAATTTTGTCAAAATGTTATGGTTGGTAACTAAAGTTTGATGCCTGTCCCTTTCTCTGCAATCATTCAAATGGACCCAGAGAACAAAACCCTGTCCTTAAACAAAAACATTGTTGTTTTTTTAAAGTTTATCTTCATCATCCTTCATCATTGTATCATTGTTTTTCTTCATAAGTGTTCTGTTCATTTGTTGTATGTTGTGTGAAGTCGAATGACAGTCTGCGCTTGTGAAATTTCTTTTTGTCTGTCACTTGAACCCAAACCCACCCACAGTATCCCACCCTGAGGGTCCCAAGATATGGTGCTGATTCTGCTTTTGCCCCTTTTCCGAACCACACTGGAATGAACAGCTAAACCCCACAGATGTTTCTGACAGGCCTCGATTGAAGCCAGAGAAGGACAAGAGGGTAAAATTTATATAGGGGCTCCTTCCAGGCTGATAACCGACGAGCCGCCCAGTTTTTCTGCCAAGGTGTGCCGGTCTTTGAGGTCCTCCAAGCCGTTCACCTGCCACTCGTGCTTAATACCTGGTAAAAGCAAACAACAACAAAAAAAGTGTCATAACAATCTAGGAGTAATTTTTAGAGAAATGTATCTCCCTGATCTATACTTTACAAGAAAGGTTCAAGTAATAATGAATCCTTTTAGGCTTATATGGTGGATGCTGACAAATATTGTACACTTTCATATCTGAACAAGAAAAGGTAGACAATTGTATTTTTTCACTTTGCATTTTTTGAGTATTTCTAAAAAAAATACCACCCTAATCTCAAAATCTGAAATAGTCAGTATTTTACAAATTATTTAAAATAAAAAATGGCCAAAACTGATTTTGCAAAGAATGAAGTATAATGATTTTTTTTTTTTTTTTTTTTTAAACCTGTGACATGAAGATACTTAAGGTCATGAAGACGGAAACTTTAACTTCACAAGATAGATGCGATTTTTAAAGTACCAAGCTCAAATGTTAGACTAAAATCTCTAGTCGCACATCTAAACATCTACCGCCTCACTTGTGGTGCAGGATTTCTCCACCAGACAGCTCAGATCAGTGTCATTGTAAACTGTAGCACGTATGATTACACACCAACTGGTCTAGTTGTAAATACCAAATGTGTTGAAAAGGATCGAGCTGTGTTCTTCATACACTGTACATCTGATGTAATCTAATGTTAATGAACTTTGAGCTAGCACTCTTTCGGCTGAATATTCACTTGTCTCGAGTTAAGTGAGGAAAGTTATTGAGATGCAGAAGTTCAGGGATGGTAAATGTATTGTGCCTCGTGTCCATTTTGTGGCTATCCTTGCACTTTGCTGATGAAACACTGTACATGGAAGGTTTATCTTAATTCAAGTACACTTGGTTTGACATTTTTCAGGGTTTCATTTTCAATCTGTTTTTGTCCATGTGGGGGCAGTGTAACATCTTTTCATCTTTTTGCACATTTTTTTTAAAAATCCAGTTGACATGAAATCTCAGCATCTTTTGTTGTTTTTTGGACATGAGAAAACAATATAACTTTATTTTTAGCTATGTTTAAATCTCTGCCTAATCCAAAGTGAGCTATAATTACTCTTCAGCTAACATAAATCATGATGTTCAGGGGCTTTGTTTGCTACAGTAGGTAATGTATTTGTGCAACTTTAAGTTGACAATCATAATGCAAATATACTTTTAGACTTATTTCTGGCATTGTAGCCATTAAATAGTATTACTCGTTGTTGCTATTTATCTCTGGCTGTGTCTTTTTGTCTCTCCCTCCAAGAACAACACAGTTGCTAGGACTGGGATTAAAATAAATGTTCTGATTTAAATCTATTCTTTATTTGCGTGATCTGATATTGATAAAATCCAGTGATCAATCTTTTATTAGGCGATATTTCCTTGCCACCCCTATCCATTCAAATGCAGTCTAGGGCGTCTGTTTCAGGCTGCATTGGCTTCTCATTTGCCCTTACGTGTCAGCTGATCACAATTTTGGTCTCTCAACCAAAACAAGATAGCTGCACCAGCATTAGCTGAGTGAGCTAACAGAAGTTACACCATTTCAACAAAATGTATAAATAATTGACCACAGGCTTTTGGGGGAGCATTGGATCCGGGAAGTCACTGAATACACACTGATATTTAACAGTGGGATGGAAAAGCCTCTGGATGTCCCAGAATTATGCTGAATTTATCACCAGAAAGCCGCCAATCGGACAAAGTGATCTGATTATATGAAGCTATGCCTTAGGGTTCTAGTTTTCTTTTTTTAGAAATCATAATGCAAGATGACGTTCCTTCTGTCATATACGACATCGTCTACATACGTCTATTTTGGAAGGCTAATTTACTTAAGTCATGCTATGTGTAATGGACACACAAGCATTGGAGTGAAGTAACAATCTCAAAACTGTATGCAAAGGTGAAACGAAAGCCTCAAAACTTCACTTGAGTTGGCAGAGAGAGACACCATAGTCTATGACAGCTGGAAATCCAGACCCGACTGTTCTCACTGTAACGTCACCAAGGGGAGTTTAACTGCCATAAACATGATTTATGTCATAGTTTGTTTTTTGTTTAAATGTTATTTGTGATATTTAATTTAATGTAAAGAGGTAAGAACTATATTTCACCTGTTGCGGGGGGAACAAAGTGTGACACACTTCAGAAACATAAGTCAAGTGCAAAGGATGTGTCTCTAGTTTTTTGTGTATTTAACGGTCTATACCTTTCTTTTTTCAAGACGCAAGATTTTTAAGTGCAATATCTGCATGTTTTTTGTTATTGTTTTGTCTTCAAGATTCTTTACCTCTAAGGGTTATGCAGCCAACGAGGTATGTGTATATATCGGTTACTGTATTGTTTCATCATGTAAGTTTCTGTTCATAATTTATGTTAACTAAGCGTCATTTTGTATTCAAGTTTGACAGTGGATTTATGGCAAAATCAAAGTGGATTAAAGGTGGAAAGGAGTTGGAGGAATTAAATATAAATCCAATAGTATAAAAAAACGTTTGGCCTAGTGTATTTCCTGGAGGGAGCGATAGGGCGATAGTCACATGTTCAACAGACAAGGTAACATACACATTACAAAGACTCTAACTGTTCGACTAATTATAAGTACATTCATGTAACTGCTTTGGAGTCCATTTTTTAATGTAAACCATAACTTTTCTGATAATGGTCGGCAGGTTCCTTTTACAATTAACATAAGTAGCAGCAAATGGCTATTTAACATGGGTCTGGTTCTGCACGAGCTGCAGCCAAGTAGCTTTGCATTTTATAAATTTACCTTCAAATTTCTTCTTTATAGCATCTTTTGAGCTAGCATAGATCATCTTGCTCTTCAGGGGTGCACTGTCTGGAGCCCTGGGAGAGGAGAGGAGAAAGATGAATACATCCAAATGTCTTAACAGCAGTCAAAACATTCAAGTTCTGAATAATGAGCAGTCTTACCAAAAGATAAAGACCAAGTCCTCCTTCTTTGTTTCTTTGGTCTCATAAGTGGCGTCGTACAGGGCGTAGCGGCAGTCATCTGGGGGCAGCATCTTTACAAAGTGCTGGTATGGATCCTGAACGGTGGTTCCCAAGTCACCTAGTAGGATCTCCTTGCCATCATCCAGAACAATGTTTTTCAGGTCCTTGCTCATGCAGAAGAGAATAGCCTTCTTCCTCTTCTTCTTCTCTTCCTCATTCGCCTGAGCCTTACGCACCTTCATGTTGTTGAAGACTGCAATAACTTCATCTGTGACTTTCACACCGGAGGCCTGCGTGCAAAACATTCTGTTATCTCAGAGCTTTATGGATTCAAAGTTTCACACAGCAAAAGCTTTTTTCTAAAACAACTACACACATTTGTCAGAATATGCTAGTAATGGCCTAAAAAACAAAAATGATATACCATACAACTGAGCCTGCAAAAAATATTGAACAAGTATCCAAACCTCAATGTGCAAAATTGCATACACAGTGAAGTCTTTGATGAAGTACTGCAGCACTGCAGAGATGGCCGAGACAACAAGTCATAAATCATGGAGTCCTAAATATCACCATAATAGTAATTTAATAGTTTAGATAAAATGACCAGTTTATATACATTATCAAGGTATAACAAATTCTAACCTCGAAAGTATAACACATAAAACAGAAGGATGAATGTGTTTTAATACCTATTGGTTTATTAATAGTAACACAATGATATAAATATTAAATGTTTACATAGAAAAGGATACTAATCACTCTAAGTTCAACATTAGGAATCACTGAATCTCTTTATATTGATCAAAAGGGAGAAAGGTCGCTGGTTTATCTCTTCTGAAATAGAAATCTAAGACGTGTTATTTATGCTTAAATATCTTTGGATGTTGAATACATTTATACATTACAAGACTGGTTTGACTTCACTCTTAACAATAAACTCAGAGGATTCAACAGTTGCCTTTATCTTTAAAGTCCTGAGGCGCTGACCCCACTATGTACAGACAGGAAAGGGCTGAGAGGTCAGCATGTGACACACACACACACAAATTCTTGCTATGAACGGGACAAGTACTGTGAGTAAGTAAACTTCACATAAGCGTTTTCTGAGAGCAAAGGGAGCAGCCATGTATCTCGACCATAAAGAGGACCATGTGGTTGAGGGTGTGGTCAGAAACTAAGCAATTCAGAGCGGGGTCAAGTCACAGACAATGGGGCTTCTGTAGAGATACAGAACACAAGCGAGGTCCCAGAGTCACAGCTGCTCCATAAGCTCGCTCATCAGGTCTTCTGACTCCGTTTAAGGCATCACAGAAAATTGCCGTCTCAGGACTAGGTGGGAGAAAACTGCTATCTCTCAGCAGTGTCAACGGAAAAATAGAGACAACAATAAGGAGGAAGTAAGGAGTCAGGAAAGACAGGAAAGGAGCCCAACTGCAAAGCAGAGCAGGCAGTGTGTTTGCCCAGGGTGTTCTCAACCTATACTAGATAACATTTAGAGTAATAGTTAACGAGTAAATAAAGTCATTCACTTCCTTCATCCCACACTCCAATAAAATAAGAACCATGCCCTGATATAACTGAAGAGAACGTTGAAATGATATCAAAGTCTGCTCCAGAAATACTCTCTGACACGTGTCTCACTCCATACTGATGCTGAGAAATAATTACGACCATATGAGACAATAAAACATTTACACTTCTCTCTCTTTCTTGGGCCTAGTTTTCCAGAGAATTATTTTTAGAACTCATTTGTTATTAAAGCAAGCTAACATCACCAGCTGAGCTCTCAACACTCTCTCTCTTTTAGTTTGATACAGATTACGCTATGTTGTTTTATGTTTAACTTACTCAGTACAAGACTTGAAATCACAAAGTAAGTAAACGGTGACAGGATCATCACGCCCGTGATCATGGCACAGGTAAATCTCATAAGCAGACGAAGGCCTTGTGGATTTTACATTATGAAGACAAAGTGTTCAAATGGCAGATTTAGTTGAGTCGGGATGTTAATAGTGCAGTCTCAACAAAGAAGGCAGTAAGCAGCAAAATTGGATATAAATGCCAAAAAGACTTCATTTAGTTGTTTTACACTACTAACACGCCTTGTAAAAGAAAAAAATGTGATTTTTTTTTTTTTTACAATAAAGTACAAAATGTACATGGACAAATAATTTGTCTGTATATTAACCTGTATATCTCTTTAATGTATACTGACGATCCAGTAAAAATGTATCTGTTGATTATTCCCTTTAAGACTGAGTCTAATGGCGTGATGGGCGTCTATGAATGAACAGAATAGATGCGCAGCTACTAAAGATGCGCAGTAACAATCATGGGGCCTCATAGACAAGCGGCCCGTTAGCTTCAGCTAGCGGATCCAACACCAGCTAAATATTATGTAATGGTAAAAAAAAATCCATCAAATATTAACAGCGACCTTCATGCAAACACTGCACAACTGTTACTTAGCAAAACAGCAGTAAATAAAGTCTGGAGGTAGAGTATTTTAATTGGGCAGCAGTCGAAGTGGTCTTTGCACCAAATTCAGGGTGGGGCCATGAATGCAGCACGCGCACATGTGTGTGCGCTAGCTGGCTATAAAAGGCGACGGTCTGCTGTTGTTGGACATTTCACATATTTAGTGCCACAAAGTAAACTTGGTCATAAACAAATTTAAATTCTCGAAGTAATGATACAGAGAGGGAAAATGACCTAGTTTGGTGCGTGCAGTCTGTTTCGACAGCGTCTGAGATAATGTTAGCCAGAGAAGTGCGTACAGACAAAGAAGTAGAAAATCACAGCGAGCAGCCAGCAGCCACAATGGGACTCATTTTCTGCCTCTGCATCAGCCAGCAGGACCGTTAGTTTAGTTTGAGTGCACCTGTCTGCCTGTTACACTAATGAGCGCAGGTTTCGACGAGGACAGATAACAGAAACATGATGCAGTGTTAATGAACAGCGCCATGACAACGGTTAGCACAGGACGAGCAGCTGTCGGATTTTATTGTCGGTGAAACCCAAAAAGAAGGACGAAATGGCGCCAGTTGTTTGAGGTCCCCGACGTTTTTTTTCTCGACCCTTTAACGTAGAATAAAAAAAAGAAACCGTGGCTTAATAATTACACCAGCTGTATTGACCGTTAAATGCGTCTTATATAAGGATCATTTGTTGACCAGCCTCTCAGACAGACGATGTTAGCCTCGGCGTTAGCAGCAGCTTCTGCGGCACACACAACCGGTTTACATCGTTTAATGCTTGACTAACACCTTCATCTATAAATAAACATTAAATGACCATGCACTTCTCTAGTTTAAGTTTATATAGGCTATCTTAACCAACAAGAATACATATAACGTGATAATAACGATGTTACACCTACCATTGCTGTAGCTCTGTGTAGGTCAGCGTCTGAATGGAAATTGAATGGACTGTGATGATGAATTGTCGGTCTCGCTCACACACTGGAAACCACACGTGAACGCGCGTATATGCGCGGTCCTGCAGAGGACGTGCACGAGCTGAAGCGCATGTCTGCTAAACCACGATGGTCTGACTGTTGTGTTTACTGCCTGGTTAACCATTTACCATATATTCCTCCGTTTTTAATGGTGAAATCGGGTCATAAATCTAACATCATACATCTTAATTTTAGTATCTTAGCCAAATTAAAAAGGTAATAGAGCGAAACATTATTTTACAAGGTTTATTTGAAACTGTTATTTTGCGGTCTACAGTTTACTTAAACAGTATCAATATTTTGATTTGTACATTTAGCCTTCAATTTTCATCTTCGTTTCCCATTGATATTGCCACCTTATATTCATTAGTTTATTTCATTTGGCTGTGTCGGCTAGCATTTGTGTCCTGCTCCACATATCAAACTCCAAGGGCATGATGGGAATATATATGCTCTCAGCCTAATGTAGGCTATTTGTATAAACCAACAAATCATTGCTAATAATTTCACTTTATAGGATTTGTTATTACTGCCAAAGTAGCCTGCAATTGAGTAACTACGAAGATTATAACAAAAGCCTTGGTCAGGCCACATATTTGATATTCGGAAGCTTGACTTTCATATTGTTTGTATTGCAACCTCTTTATAAAAATAATAATAATACATAAAATAAACATCCCTCAGTGTATTTGCTTGTCGTTGTGTATTATTAATTATCACACCAATGTGGTGAGGAATGATTAATGCTGTTCGGCTGCCGTTCACCTACATTCACCAACCAGCCAGGCACAAAGCGGTTTTCAGGATGGGAGGAAATTAAGCGCCATCTCTCCCTCTTTTCCCACCTCCCTCCCCTCGTCCTATGTGCGGTTTTGTTGGACTTACTTCCAAATATGGAAGTGTACGGTGAGCGGCGGCGGCGGCGGACAGTGCACGCGCCTCGCTCACAGCACGAGGAGGGTCGGGCCGCGACGCTGATCACCATATAAGGAAACAAGGGACACGAAATTCGCTGTAGCAGTTTTTTTGTACACGGCATCTCGTGGAGGGGAGAGAAAGAGAGAGAGAGACTCGCGCAGAGAGGGGTCAGTGTGAGGATGAGGGGCTGTGGGAGACACAAATATACGACACATCACGCAGGGAGCTGAATCCGCTCAACCAGACAATATGATGCTGCTGAAATAATATCACAGCTGGGGTCAATCATACGGAGGCTGTTTTTATTGTTGTAGTGTGGGTTTTGTATAGCCTGATAACCGCGCTGTGGTTGTAAGGACAAAGCCTGTAAACGGTGGCCCACATTCATTATGTGGACAAACAGCCAATGTGAAGGACACTAGCTATAAAAAAAAACATGAACGTATCATAAAATCCGACATTAAAGTAGCATCTATTTTCACAAAGCACGTCACAACTAGAGTATATTTATTGCGTTAGCATAGCTTTATAGCACTGTTCATACTAGCCCTTTGTTTAAACTGCGCACACAGTCGTTTAGCTCATTCTCCTGTTAATGATCTCTATTGTCACTGCTTTCACACTTAAAGTTTACAATAGGTCATTGTTAACTTACATACACAATTTGTGGCTACAAGCAATCATGTAGCCTAAATATTAAATTTGTCTGCATCCTGTTTCATTAGCTAATTGTAATGTTGACTACATAGCCTATAATAGCAATACCTAATACCCACATCATATTCTCCCTAATAGATTATTAATTGTAACATTTTTTTAAATGTATAATACTGTTACATTTAAAGAGGACATATTATACCCCTTTTCAAACAGTTCCCTGTGGTCTGAAACATCTGTGCTGTGGTCAAAATAAAACATGAATCAAGCACCAGAGCTGGTTTGTGACCCTGTATAAACCAGCTGTCTCAGAACGCTCAGTTTTGGTGTGTGTCTCTTTAAATGCAATGATCATACCTCTAAGTTTTCCTGATAGACATCACTCCTCTGCTCTGTAGAGACGATAAAAATGGCAGACCTGCGCAAAAGTTTTGCTCATGGCTGAGGTGGAGTCCATGGATGGAGAAAACAGGGAAGAGAGGTTTTTTTTTTTTTAACCACAATCCAACTTGTGAGGTCACAAATTAAGACAATTTGAAACTGAGACATTTTCTCTGTGTTGTAAGACTTATGCAGACCACAAACAAAGGATGGATTAATTTCAAATGTTGTGGTTCAACAAACACTCACTCATCAGGCGTGTGTTACCCAAATCTAAGTTCAAAAACACTGCCAAACTGGATTTTTTTACTGGCTTCTCTAACTAATGAGACGCTTAAGTGCATGTTGTTCTGCTGGTATTTATCAACTAAATCACATTTTATTCAATCTGATATAATCTGAGTCAAATATACAATAAAAATATATATGTTGTAGCTTCCTGTTTAAAGATCTTAAAATATATAAGAAATCAGAACTAATTTGATGTGGTTGTGCCCAAATATTGCTACACAGCAAGTATTTGTTGTGGTAAACCTGTCATGGATCTGTGAGTCCTCTTTTCAATTTTGTGTAGAGCCATGAATGCATTTATTTTATCAAGGTTTTCTAAGAATCATGTTAATTTTATTCTATACAGTACATCTTGGAGAAAAAAAAGCTGTTTCCCCCCTAATAATAACAACACAATAAACCCAAAGTTGACAAATACAGCAGTGGCAACACATTAGAAAGAGGCATTAACAGTTTTAAGCTCTGTTTATTCTTTATAAAATCATTATTTTTCAAATCAAGGCCACCATAGCCCTGCAAGACATGATTTTTTTTTTTTTTACACAATATTGCATGTTTTTCATTTATTTTGGAATGAGTTGTGTGCAAAAAGCACTAGAGAGAAAGGGAAAGTGCAAAAAGAAAATGCTTGTACATTTTGAAGTCTCCTGTTGTGGAGAGGGACATACTGTACTTGGAATGTGTTATGTGATGCTCAGAAATCATGGAGATCAAGGGAGTCTTATCCTTAATACTCCATTGTCTCTGGTTTGGTTCTTAAGATTTTAATCTACAGTATCATGGAATCACTGCAAGTTTAAAGCTCCATTTAGCAGTTTTATGGGTGTCCATTTGTTTAACTTTTTTAGAGTACATTACAAAATTATTACAAACTACAGGATGCTACTTTTAGTCTTAAGTCACACTATCTTTTGGCATTTAAAAAGTACAATTTACTGAGTAAATGCTCACAATTCCTCCCCTCCAATCCAATGTCTTTGAAAGAAAGAACCTGCCTTTCATGTTATAAAGAGATGGAGGGCATGGGTGAACATAATCAGAGTCCTTAATCCAATGCCTGATTCATTCTGAGTTAACATGAGAAGCCTTGTTTGGCTATATAAATACGTGGAGCCTTTTTAACTTCCCTGTGTGAATGGTTTTGGGACACAAAACATTGCTGAAAGGTTTAATGGCTGAAGTTTAACAGGGATTGGAACACAAGTAATTTACTTTCCCTTTCCACGTTAAGTTTTGAAACTATTAATTACAAGTCATCTAAAGGAACTCTCTGAACCAAACATGCAACTATTTCAAGCTGGATCAAAACCCATCAATACTTATCTATAGATCACCAGAATGAAAATAAATCAAAAAGAAGTTTTACATTGCCATCGTTTTTTTATGATGACCTGAGTCAGACGTAAACATTTCTTAGGAAATTGTATCTACGATTGCACAACCTATAAATGGTCACTTAGAACATTACATTAGGGAATTATCTTTAAGAGGTTCACAAGTAACAAGTCACTTCCATTCAGAGTTATAATCAGAAGTGCTACATTTGTTCAGAACCTGTACAAAAATCAAAAAGTCTAAAAATTGAGCAAACCGCTTAAGAGGAAAATCCAACTAAAGTACAGTTTTCCTTTTGTTTCTTTTGTGTATTTCTCGTGATTTTTATCTAAGCTGCTTCTTTTTGTGCATTGTTTTTTAAACTGTGTTTTCTGTATGAAGTCATTGTAGTAACTTCCAAAAGGACTTAAACCGTCTAGTCAACACTACACCCTTTGTGTTTGACTGAACCTTTCTGAGGTATAAGGTGCTAATAGTAGTAGGTCAAAACTGACTCTTTGGCTGAATGGTCACTACTTTTATTTTGACGGGTGCTCAACACCTCTAAGTAGCTTCATCTTTTGACCTGGGACATTTTACACACTCAATATTCTTATTTATAATGTCTCCCGAAGAGTGTAGTAGTTTAGTATCAAAATGTAAAAAGGGTAACAAAAATCCATCAAGAACAAACCGCAAAGCATCTGAAACAAATACGATTCAACTGAACTCTCATTAAATGCAGATACCAAAACCTACTGAGTAATATAGAAAGCGTGTATCCTCTCCTCCCTCAAGTAGTGAAAGTTCACGCTTTGAGAAATGCAAGTTTATCTGATTTATAAAGCAAAATGGAATGTCTTTAAGGCCACAAAGTAAAAAAAAATAAAGCCATAAAGATACATGTACAAATGCTTTAGCTTTAAAGCCAGCAGTTTGAAAGGTACTTATTTCAAGATATACTGCAGAAGCTTTATTTGAAAAACACCCTGACTGCCCTTTGAATATAAAGCAAAGTTCAGATGCATTAAGCGGAATAAGAAAAATGTAAGTGTTGTGTAAGTTGAAAGGTAAACATCGACTTGTCTTTAAGAACAATTGTAAAGATGTCAAATGATGGCAGTATCAATTAAAGACATAAAGAATCACTTAGAGGGATTTGGATGATTTGACTCCTGCCTCAATGAATCCAGTCATCTTATATAAGCCTGGACTTTAACATGCATAATAAAGATGCCGGTGAGTCAATTGTTTACCCTGTGTTGATGTAGTTTAGCTGCATGCTTGTTCCAATGGGAGGCATGATAAGGCTTTAGTGCTGAATGTGTGCTTGTGTTGTGTGCTGGTTGCATTGCATCAAGATTATGAAGGTTCATAGGTCCTCTAACTGGATTTCTTCTGGTCAATGGGGCTTGCTCCTCTGGACTTGTTCAACACCACGGTGGCCTGAAAGCAGAGGAGAAAAAAAGAGTCATTTCACAGAATTTTTTCTTTCAAAAAAAAAAAAAAAAAAATCAAGTTTCTGTTTTTTTTGTGATGTGGTTAATATACCCACTGCCTGGTAAGGTTCAACATATGACAGGAAGCTCAGTGGTTTAGATCTGACAAACCACTTCTGTTTTCTTGTTCGAAGTTCAAGAAGACTTCTGCACTCTTGCAGATTGTTAAGTTTCATTTTCTATTTGTGCTCTGATGACACTGGATCCACTTGTATCTCATTTAAAGCTCCATACATCAGTTCTTGCAACCAACACAGAAGTAAACGGTTAAATGTGTTATGAAAAGAGTTAGAGCGTCTTCAGCAACCAGTCTGGTTACTGAAGGGAGCAAGAACAAATCCTAGTAAAATAATCAGAAGAAATAATAAACTCAACCACATTAGTTATTACAAATAAACAGTTATATTTTGAACACAAACGTTTGCTCTGCTAAATATCTAACTAGCTAACTGTCAGGTGCTGTTTTACATGTATGGTTGGGAATCTTGTCCCTACACCTTCCAGTGTCTGTGAGGCTGTGTGGGACAGTACAATAACAGACATTAAATGTTAGCAGCACCGTCCCAATGCTGGCTACACAGAAGTAATACAGTGGGCCAAAATTCTCCCTTTATTTCTACAACTGAGGGCAACATTATCAAAGTATAACTAAACTATGTGTCACTAGTTGTGCAGAATCCACAGATTTTCCTCGTAGTGAACGTCTTAACTATCATTATTCCTGTATTTACCTCTGTACAATCACATTACTTATAATAGTCCCTGAGGGGTTTAGATATCCTCGCCTATTGTTTGTCTCACTGTTTCTGTGCCTCACCTCCCCTGGTGGGCAGAAATCCAGTAATGAATCTTAAAACCTTTTAGAATTCCAACTAGGAACAAATGAGACATACAAGCAGGTTGATTAAGCCTGAAGGCATCCTGAAAGAGACCCAGCTGTTGGCTAGCAGCCACATGGCTAACCTGTGACGGTAAGCCTTTTTCTGCTGGAGCCACACACTTTTAAAGAGATCAGACTTTAACAAAGGAGAAGTGACAGCTAATGTACATCTGAAACAGTTTCTCCAGTTGTTTCTGGAAAAACCCATATATTTTCTTTAAGCATTTAAAAAAAAAAAATCTAACTTTTCGTGTGTTCATATTTAATTTTTTGAATATACACAGCACATGATGCTATAAACAAGCAACCACAAGGAGGTACACGTGCATATCACTGCTGATTCATCTCACTCTTGAACAGGGGCCCGGCCTACCTCAGTGAACTTTTAACCCTCTATAACCCAGTCAGGAATCTGCGCTCCGCAGATCTCACCACCTTGGTCATCCCTATGTCCAAGTACAAGGCTTTGAGGGGGGGAGGGGGGGGGTCTTTTGCTGTTTTAGGCCCTAAACTGTGGAATGCTCTCCCAGCTCATATCCAATCTGACACCAAGCTCACAACTTTTAGGTCAGAGTTAAAAACCCATTTATTCAGGCTCGCATTTCAAACAGTCACTAATTGGACTGTTGCACTTTTATTTTACCGTTGTTTTAATTATGTTTTAGTAGTATTGCTTTTGTTCTTGTTTTTACCCTGGAAAGCACCTTGTGCACCATTTGGTACTGGAAGGTGATATACAAATAAAATTTGATTGATTGATCTGAGAGCTACTTTGAACAAATGAAAGTGGCCAAGAGCTACTTGCATCACATGCACACATCAGCTGAATTAAGCTATTGTTTCTACACAAGTGAAATTGCAATAAGCCAATGATTATAGTAGTCTTAAATTCACATCAAGATCCAAGAGAAACATGAAAATATTACACTTCTTATTGTGCCACACAGTAAGCTATGTGACTGAAAATCCACATCAATGTCGAAAAAAACATTTCTACTTTACACTTTTTTTTAATAGGCTAAATATATGAATAGTGGGAAGAGACGCATTTACTGTCGTCTGATTTATTTTGTTTATTTTTTATAGTCACTCAACCCATAGATGAGCTACTGGAAACCTGTATGCAAGCTACCAGTAGCTCCCGAGCTACCTGTTGGATTTCTGGATGCTTGAAGTGTTCTTAACAACACAAACTGCTCCCTCTACTGACTTGTATGTGCTATTGCAGTTTTATAAAAAAAATAAAAAAAGCTTGTTTAGAAAAACGTTCTCATGTCTAAGAGGAACAGACAACAGTGAACAATAACTGACCACCAGCCCCATTTCTTCTCACCTGCTCCAGGACAACACCTGCTGCCTGATCGATTGCTCCTCCCACAGTATGGTATCGACCAGAGTAACGGATGAATGCCCAGGTCAGCATGGCCATCATGACAACACCGAGGGTGCAGTCACACACCAGAGCGAAGGTGGAGAGTCCGACAAAGAGCAACACGCCTGACAGCACGTAGAGGAGGCACACCAGGACAAACAGCACTGCAGGTGTCCGGAAAGCACTGAAGAGATTTTTGGACTTTTGAAGAACAAAAGAGAAAACTGTTGATTAATAACACTTTCTTTCTCATAATGTCAACAAAAAAGCATAGCATCTAACACTAATGTATGCTGGAATCATCTTAAGTTGGAAGAGTCTAAGAATGGGTAAGTTCAGGTTCAGTCCACACTAAACTTTACATCCAGAGGAAGGTAATGGGTATGATAAAAACACAGCCTGTGAAACACCATTTTAAAGTACTATTTTACACCCACATCAAAAGTTATAAAAAGGTAAAAAGTAGATGTGAGATTTGATTTGTAATCTATGTCTACTGTGGACCTATTTCAGCTGCTGCAACCCTTGATAAAACGCATAACCTCTGACCTTTGTGAGAAATTATATTCATACTGACCTGAGTTGGAAACAATGCTTGGCTGGTGCAGCCACATTTCAAATGAAACATGAATATCAATAGGACAGGCTATTACCTCGTTGTGTTTGCTGAAAGATTTCCACATTTCCTCCAGCTCATTCTCCAACTGTGCCTGGTAACGGTCACAAAACTCCTGTCCCCCCATCTTCTTGGTGGAGGAGAAGGAGTGAAGAGACTCTCGGACATTAAAGTGATGTTTTTCTTCTAGAGAGTCAGGAGACACATAGGGCAAGTCTCCCCCGCACACCTTAGAGAAGAAACGGAGTAACATGGTTCTGTAGTCTGAACCAAGTGAACTATCATCCAGCCTTCCTCTGTTAGAAAATGGTCACCAAACACAATGAGGACCATTAAGGACTCTTTAACATGCACTTTGACCCACCTTCTCCATGTTCTTGTAATACTGATCTTTGGCTGCTGCCACGGCTGCCAGGTTATTAGCCTCTGCTGTAGCCTGTTGAGACAAGCAGGCAAATGTTGAAGTGGAAAACAGATGGATAAAGAAACAGAATGAGCGTTGAGGAAGCACGAGAGAAGACAGCAGAGCTTGGCGCTCCGCATACACACACAGCCAGACATGCACACATACACAGTTCTGTGCGGCCCAGCCCGCATGTTCCCCCAATCCCACCTCTGTAATAACACTGTTAGTAGGGGGATCATTTCATCACCCCCCCTATTAGGCCTACATGACATTTGTGGAGCCCTAAATATTGAACCTAGAAACAGCAGTCTGAATGGTACTAAACTGATCCATTCCCTCTAGTTACATCTATTCTGCACATTCAAAATGTAAGTGTTGTTTTATATTATCTAATTACACTCTAGTTTTTTCAATGTATGCTTTTATCATGACTACAAGTTTGACAGTTTCCTGTGAAACTTTGAGTTGTATGTGTAAAAAATGTTTTTATAAACAATAAACATTGAAGAATAAATTAGAAATACCATGAGCATCGTCTTTGGCTGTGGTAAGTCCTCTCCCTGGTAAATCTTGATGTAGGCCTGGTAAGAAAATTAACATTTTAGAAAAGAAAAAAAAAACATTTTCAAGATCGGCAGAAGAGCTCTGATGGAGAAGATTGTTACCTTGAAGTATTCGAGAAGGCCACGGCAAGTGACTTTGTTTCCATTAATATCTTTCTCAGCCAGGCGATCTGGATGAAGCAGTTTCGGGATGAGGCTCTGGAGCTGCTCTCTGAACTCGACGGCCACATCTGACAAAAGAAATACATCAACACTCTTAGGACGGTGCTTACGGAATCAGATACAAAGCTTAATACCAACCTTTAGCAAAGTAAAAATAGACTGGAAAAAGGGGTATCTTACCACCGAGTTGTCCCTGAAAAGTGGGGCTGGTGGCAACATTCAACCCAGGGTGAGGCAACAAGAAGCAGGAAATTTTGTTGAAGCATGAGTGGATGTGCTCTCTCACTGTTTGGAGCTCCTCATGTTGGGCTTCCTTAACCTTTAAAATCAACCCAACATAAGGTGAAATCAAATATATTATCTAAGATTATTTATCTGTTTTTTTCCCCTGTGAAATTAATGAGACTGATGTTGTACCTGTAACCTTTTCTCCAGGAACTCATTGCCTCCTTTAAACCCGTACCCATATTCGTATGGAAAACTCCAATCCCTGATCAGGAACATCAAAGACTGCGGAGGGGAAAGAAAAAAAATAAAAATAAATAAAATGTTCTTATAGGTTATATCACATATAAGGCAAAACAACGGGAAAAATATTGAAACATCCTCAGCAGCAGCTTCTCAAATCGTTCTCATACCTGAAAAGGCTTCAGAAAAATCTCATCCATGGCGAGACGACCGTACTCTGTGAACAGCTGCGAAAAAAAGAAAGACAGCCATTATGAAAAATGGCAATGTGAAGCGCAGCTGAAGTTAAGCAGTGAAACTTGAGTCAAATCTCCCCTACGGCTGAAGCAGGTAGCATATTCTAAGACCTTTTTGTAAGTGCTTTAAAGAGAATAAAGATGAAAATAAATTAGTCTTCACTACTCTTCTTATTGTCTTACATCTTGGAGTTACCTCTGTCACACTAATGTAAACAGACCTGTAGCTGCTGCAGATCATCCTCCTGTATGTTCTGGGACAGATTGTAGATCTATATAGACACAAAGCACATCAGTAAAGATTGTAATGAGGATCGTCAGAAATGTTGAAATCAGTGATAGAAATAAATGTGTCACCTGTATGGAGCTGGTCATAGTGCTGAGGGCAAAGATGGTGGCGCAATCCTTCACAGTGGATTGATTATCAAAGGCTCCCTGAGTATCCATCAACACCACTGCCACCTAGAGGTACACAGAGACACATACAGTACAGCACATAAACACTGGGTGTGGCTAAAAGGGATACTCCTTATACAACATATATAACAAAATCCAAACAGGAAACGGTTCACTTTCTCTATGAATGTGGAATGATCCTGTTAGTTACAGAGTAAACTTCTGCCTGTGTAGGTTTTATCAGCACATTTAAACAATCACTCATCTCTGGTGATCATCTGTGGCATAAACAACAACAAATAGGAATGATTTGATATCATCAACTACAAAGTTATTAAAACTGTCTTGATTTGACAGTTGTACAGTTGCAAACAACATAGAGACCAACATGGTTTTCTTTTAGCTGATTTTACCTGTACAGCACATTGACTGAAAGGGCTTCATAAATAAAGTTATTGTTATGATTATATTTTGGATAGGTAATTAAATAAACTATTATACCTCTGTCCCATCGCTCTTTGTAACAGGGAAGACTTCGCTCCACAGCTGGATGCCTGTCGTCTCGGGTTCTGAACCGCCTCTCCATGAAAATCCTGTCAGTGGCTCCTCATCATTACCAAGCCAGTTCTCGTCACCCTGCAGAAACACATTTTTCGTTTGCAATCAGGGGCAGGATGGGGCTTTACTGACAAACTCTGCATCTAAACCCTCTGGACAATTTTTAATGAGACACATGCCTTGTCATGTGTTTCTTATTATCTTATATTCTTTCATCTAAAAATATACAGCACTACAGCAGCAGACACACTGAATCAACATTCATCAATCAATGTTCCCAAACTTCAAAGAGATCTCTCATTTGGGTACATTAAATGTAATACCAAGGGCTAGGTTGGCTTGAAATATGTACCTAAAAAACAATATGATTCACTGTGACTCCACTTGTCATCACCAATGATCAGATGGGAGGAAACTAGTTAGTTCACATGTTAGACATGGGATGGGCAGCAAAGTCTCCATAGTGACTGCTTAATTCCCACACCTTTAACACAAGGCAGCATTAACTGCTATGACCTCTCAAGTAAACATGACCATATTTTAGCATGGAATAAATTCCTTAAAATAATGGTTGTTATCCTTTCTTCACCTCGCTGAAATGGGGAGTAAACTTTCTTTTCACAGCTCTATGGATAACGTCATTATGGTCCTCTTTCAATGCCATTTGTTACCAGTCTATACAGAGCCTCACCTGAACACAGACATTTGTAAAACAAAACCTAAGTTGAGGGAAGAAGTGGTTAGTTTGGGCGCCCCATGTAGAGAGGCTGTAGTCCTCAAAGCGGGCTGTCCTGTCTCTCCCATAAAGGCACAAAAAGCTCACAAATAAATCTGAAATCCTCACTGATCACAGCTCTTTCATTAAAAAGGAGATAATGTCAAATTGTTGGAGGAATGACCTCCAAAGCACAGTCTTCTTTGGATCTAAGGCTGGAGTGTAGATCAGCTAAATAAATCCTGATCAGCAGACCTTTAGAGTCCTGCTGGAATTATAAGGCTCTCATAGATCTTTAAAGCAGACCATGCAGGGATTTAAAAGTAAAGAAATCTTGAACTGGAATCTCAAGTGTATGGGATACAATTGGTGCTATAATTTGTGGAGGACTTGGTTATTAAGTATGTTACTCTAAATGGGATTTTTGTCATATTTTGAGCTTTTCAGAGAGTACATGGCTGAAGAAAAAAATACCCAATAAGGGGCACATTGCCAAAACAATAACTTTGAAACTCTGATATGGCAGTGGGAGCCAATCTTTCCAGGACGAGGATCTTTGTCTTCATCTAATGCACTGGTTCTTACTTATTTTCTGTCATCTGTCAATGTAGTTTACCAAAATCTGATCCAGTTATTGTGAAAATGAAAATCAAGACACTGAAGTTACAATAACTGTTGTTCAACTCACCTTCCTGTACATGTACCGGAGCATGAAGTCAAGCAGGAAGCTCTTGCCCTTTCTAAAGGCTCCAGCCACTGACAGAACCACCACATGTTTGTCTCGCACCTCAGGAGCCAACAAAACCCGTGCTAAAGCATCGGTGTCCAAAGTAAAGGAGTGCTCCTCCTTACACACCGTGACAATCTGAACCGCTCCTGCTTTACCCATCATCTGTACGAGGTTCTGTTCCCTGTAACACAAATAACCACCTTATTATACAACTAGGAGATTATTATACTTTGTTTTCTTTTTTGAATTGTGTAGTAGTCTAAAATATGCTCAAAATACTGGAAATAAGCTGGTCACTAACAGCCCACATCTATATAGAAAAACGTATTTATAGTGACATAAATCTGCACTCATCCAACGCAAGGAGCTAGAAATAGTACGTTTTTAACATTTCTTTGTGATAAATGATTTAAAAACAGCATTTTTTCTAAAATCTATAAATAACTTAAGTCAGCCGTGTACAGAGGATGATAGCTTTCAATAAGCTATCATATGATGATAAGATAGCAATAATGATAAGATTTTCTTGTTACACTTGAACAAATCTTTAGAGGTTTCTACTGTTTTTTCATTTGTTTCAATGTAAAGGATATCAAACTTTTGACATCAAATAGATTTTTTTAAGAGGGAGACAATAATTGACACAAGAAAATAGATTAATGATAATACCCATATGGGGATACTAAAGAGTTAAAGGACAAATTACTTAAATGTCAGTTTAGAAATGAAACTATCTTTCATTCATCCATGTCTAAGATTTGTGGTTTGGATGATAAACACACTCTTGTTCTTTACTCTGAAATATTATGTTGCCTGCATCTACTTGGATTCAGACATGCAATCATCCTTTCATCAGACAGTATTGTCTCTGTACTGAGCTGAAGGAGGGATGAGTTATGGCTGTCATGCTGTGTTGCCTACAGCTACTGGATTTAGCATGCTCTCTCCAACACCGTTTCTTTTTTATCCGTTTGAAGGCACTTGGTTGTCCTCCACTTCCTGAGGAGGATCTCCTTTCCCATGATGAGTAAGACAGGGTGGTGCTTTCATAAAAGCTTTTCTACTTTAATAATACGCACAGCATGTTGTCCCTCCTTTTACTAAAAACTCCTCACCTCAAAGGTGTGGCACCCAGCAGCAGCATGTCTAGCATTGCTATGCAGTGAGTGTGATGAACAGAGATGAAACCCCAAAAAACTCTTAACATGTCCTGTACTCTGGCTGCACCTAAATACGAGCACATACTGCAAGAAATCCACTAAATGGTTAGCCATCATCTCTATTTTAAATGTAACTGCCACTTATCGCCGACGAGGTTAGCTACGCTTGAGCGAGCTAAAAAACAAGATGTCTAACTATAATAGAGATGCTTAAAGAAGCTCAATAACTCATTAAAGTCCACAACAATTGGTACGTTATCTTACTATTATCTAATAAACTGCATGTATTTAGTACTTAAATAAAAACAGTGAACAGCTAACGCCTAACCGTAGCACGTTGGTAAAGAAGGAAACCAGTGTTATGAAACTAACCAATGTTGTAAAGTGAAGCAGTTAGTTTAAAAAGCGCTCCGGCTTATGATTCACTTTGTAAAGTTAGCATTACCTTGAACGGCTTCAAAGCTGCGAGTCGACAAGCACCACAAACGTGACTTTTTACACTGGCATGAAAACTATTTATGATAACTTTTTTCCACCACAATAAAAAAACGCACGCACTTCCGTTCTAGAAACCGCGTCATGTCTCATGGGAAATGTAGTTGTTTTGAGTTTTCTACGTTGACTTTAGCGGGTCTATAAACTACGTTACCCACTCTGCCTCATGTTTACCAAGCGAACATACGAACACGGAACTAAATTTATGTCAATTTTTTTTATTTACGTCTAGTCGAAACGTCTTCGAATAACTGCCGCAGGTGAAACGACACTGTCGCTTAGCAACACTTTTTTTGTTTAAGACCATACCATGTATTGTTTCTCGCAGATTCATTATTGGGCCCTCTACTGGTTTAACTTGAAACAACATCAACATACAGGATGAAGAAACTCCCCAACATGTACAACAATTTGAGGTAAATCAATGAAACCAAAAGATTGTTAAGTTGCAAACGTCAATACACACATCGGCACAAGATATTTTATTAGTTAGACGACAAATTCAGCAGTTTTGAAAATGCATACCATGTACAAATGATGTAAAAATAATTATCTATTATTAGATAATTGTAATAATATAAATCCAATTACTCCTTTAAATGGCAGTTCATATCCAATCAAAGTATTATTGATTGACAACACAGTGTAGCTTAGTTTACAAGTTTATACCATAGGTTTTTAAATTCACAGAGACATTCAGGGAATCAACAGGACAACATTTAACCAACCCAATCCAGAGAGTGGTTATAGAGCAATTCTTTAGATAAAAAATTAATTAAGTACTGACATGATTATAACTGAGAAGTGCTTCCACACCTTTTCATACTAACTACTTTATAAATTAAGCGTTTTTAAACATGGTATTCTACAAAACTACATCTAGAAAGGGAATATCTCCAGAATAGGCTACATTGACAGTGTTCCTGGGGAAGGAATATCTTAAAAAAGAGATGGTCAGCACTAACAGTGGGTTAATAAGACATATTTATATTGATATTGATATATTATATGAACAATGTGAATGTGAGTAAATTTCTCAGAAGAGCTGTTCTTTTCTTCTGAATATTGAAATGATTAAAACATTGAATAATTTGGTCAACTTTACTTCTACTTGAATTGGAAGCACAACGTCATTCCCTGAGAGTGAAACTAGGCTTTTGAAATTCACAGTGAAAATCCTTAAAATGTATTGAAGTAATTGCTATAATACTTAAGATTCTCAGAGCACAAATTTTGTCCATATTTTTCAGTTTAATGTTACACTCTCAAGTACTTGTTAGTTATCTGCTGCTTTGAAAGTGCTAGAATACATGACAATTACTGTGATCCAAAGTCTCGTGGGTCAATCACAAAACTGATCTACATTTTCTCCTAACTACAAAAAACAAAAACAACAACACAAGGTTTCAGGGCAGTGTCAGCGTCTAAGGAAAAAGCAGATGGTTTGGAAAAAAACAATCATCACTACATCCATCAGCATTGTTTGTTCGATGGAGTGTTTGCTTACATTGAATTGAAGTGGTGAATCAGTTGTGATTCCTAATGAGATATTAACTTTAATATACTCCGCCCGCCAAGTCCAGCAGTGACCCAGCAGCCTCCTGTGCCTCAGCATCCAGCTGCAAGATCTCTACAGTCTCCAGGTCTAACTCAGTATCACCTGGCAGCACCAGGTACTGGTACTGTTGAGACTGGTAATAATGTAACTCAATGTACCCACTGTCTGACAGGGGGTCCTTCTCCATCTCTTCACAGACCTCCTCATGTTGGTAGTCCACTGACTCCATTGTGACAAGCTCCTCGTTATCAGGTGTCAAAGGGCATGTTGGGTTTTCAGAGAATGCCAGGTTATCGATGGCCAGGGTTTGGGATGAGGGCGAGGAGAGGAGGAGGGTGTGAGAAAGAGCATCTGCATTAGAGGAAAACAACAAAATAGGAAATGAAGAATCGGAAGCTGAAACATTAATATTAATGACATGTTCATACAGTCTGGTATGACAACCACTTCTCATGTACCTCTCTGAGCCTGCATGGAATATCGGCTCTCAAATAAAACAAGGGAACATAAAGGGGACTAAGCTTGACTATTGCTGTGTTGCCAAGGAAAAAGAAGGTGTTGCCATGACAACAGAACACAAACACAGGAACTACGTTGCATGCTGGGAAAGCTGCAGGGTGGGAGAAAAGCAGCAGGTAATAAAAATGTCAAAGAGAGCTGTTACCCCATTGAAGAAACTCTGTTGTCTTAAATTCATTAGGGTCAAACATGTTTGTTCACGTGTTTAATAAAGGACAAGAAGCTTCTGATATTCTCTACGTCACAATCATCACTAACCTGAAATCTCAAGAGAGTCACAAACTGCAGGCATCCCAAATTCAGCTCCTTCCAACCTGCACACAGTATTTTTGCAGAATGCATTGATTTGAGCAAGAAAGCAAGACAGTGTTAAAATGTCAAATTACTCAGCAATATTAAAACCAGACATCCACACAAAATAACTGAACAAAAAGTTTACTCAAGTCTGCAACTGATGTTTAACTGGCTCAGTGTTAGTTTGTCTTTAGTAACGGAATATAGTAAAATATGTCCATTGTAATTGACAAATCGTCCATTTTGGGTTAGTTATACATTTGATGATAAAAGAAAGCAGGATATGTTTTTTTGTTAAAAAACAATCCGTAGCTCATTTCTGTTTTGGAGTTTGTTGGGGGGGGGTTTCAGACAGAAAAGCGCTGGCTGTGCACTCTGCAGTGTTTTCATAAACACTTGTGAGAGTTTTTCATAGAAAGTGCTGCAGATATAAAACTTTTTTTTTCTGGTAGTTGACCAGGGCAAATGAGCTGTTCTTATCTCCCACTCTATAAAATGAATAACTAAAATAAATATAAAAAGCAATAGTTTGTGGCACATGTTTAAACGGTGTGGTTATACTCACAGTGCAGGCTTGTTTATCAGATTGCTGTTGGTGCTGTGATAACTGTGAGTCTTTCTCAGCACTTCAAGGAGCACCAGTCGATACTCTGGACACACACACCACAGAGATCCTTTTCCCACTGACTGAAACACAAACACACTCAATGTTAAACAGAAAATCTGTGAACCTTAAGCCACACTGACACATTGAAACTTATTAAAGCCATTACATACATGGGGTACATTACAACAATATCCTCGTAAGGCATTTTAATTTAAATCTCTCTACATGACCCTAGTTCTCTTTCTATGGCAAACGGGAGTCGTTTCCTCACCTGGCTCTTGTCCCTCTGAATGCGGCGGAAGCTCTTACTCAAGGACAGGTTGTGTCTGACAGAGTTCCTCCAGCCTCCGGAGGCAGTCCTGTAGAATGGGAAATTGTTGATAATCCATTCATAGATGTCTTTCACTGGCAGCCTCTTGTCAGGCGAATCTTCGATTGCCATGAAAATCAGACTACTGAAGGAGTATGGTGGTTTGGACGAGGCTTGAGGTAGAGGTTGGGTGGGTTGCGAGCCCTCTAGCTGAGGCAGTGTTGTCATTTTGGGGATGGGCTGCAGTGGCAGTAGGTTGCCCCTCTGATGTAGCCAGTTGAGACAGGTCAAGTCATCTTGGTCTGATATGTTTGACGGGCTCAGGCACTGAAGGGTTTGTCCGTCAAGACACTGAGACGCTGTGTAGTGTGAGAGAGGGGAGGAGGAGTGACTAGACTCGGCTGTTGATGGAGAAAATGAAGAAGGGGACGGTGGGAATGAAATGGGTGAGAGTGGAAGTGAAACACAGCCATTTGTCTGCTGCGGTGAGGAAGAGAAAGGAAGGGACACTTCACAAGTGTTAGGACACGGCGATGGTGGAGGCAGTATGTGAGAGCTATTCTCCATCTCTCCCAGAAGAAAACCTTTAGGTCCCTGCCGAGAAATATAAAAGATATTAAAAATATTAGCACAAACAACTAAAGTCAAGTCCATTTTATAATTGGGCTTCAAATGAACCCCAATTCTGTTGTCATAATATTACCATTTGCAATAAATACATCGCCAAAAGTTATTGCTGAATACACAGTAGGGAAATGTTTCTGTTAACATTTAACACTTTCAGGAGTTTCTAAGTTTATCCAGTGGACAGAGACCAGAGTACAATGGCCATGCTTTCAACACATTTTGATGCAGTTAAATGAAGCTAAAACTAGCTGTCAGCTATCTCAATTTTACTGATGATATAGAAAGCTTTCTGTATTTATTTTGGATTCAGGAAGGACATGCGTCAAACAGGTATTCTGATCAGTAAAATAGAAACTGTGGGTTATAGCTCAAATGCTCTTTTAGGTTTTAGTTGATTGCTTTCATATTACAGTATATTTGTAATATTGAACAATGTGAACTCACATATGTTTGTAATACATTCAGGCCTAAAAGTCATTATAGGTCAACTAAAACAATGACCTTCATAACAGCAGGTGGAGACTTAAATCTAATATATATTTAACCATTTGAAACACACAGAAAATTCAATACAGTGTAAATACATCAGGTTTAAGCTTCACGCTCAAAATGCAGATGGAAAATGTGAGAAGAAAATCTTCTTAGCTTGCTTTAGTTAAATTTTAGCTGTCTGTTCCTCTCTGACCAACATCTTGCTCAAACGTTCAGAGGTCACTGTCAAAAGACTTCAGGTGTAACAAAGAGTAAACAGATGCAGCTCTCTCATCTCACAACTGCAGCTCCTATTAGTCAGGCATAATTTAGGTGTGCTTGCATCGATTAAATGCTTTAAACAAAGTATTCATATAATTGTTGTAAATAAAATCTGATGTAAAAGTGCACAGAAGTTTAGAAGCCTTACCTGTGTGAAGCCACATGGCTCTACAGTTCAGTCAAAGAGGCAAATGGCGGAACAATATAAAGTTTCATTTAGTTGTGAGAGCCGCCTTTTCCCCTCACAGGTAACACACAGTGGTCGAGGCTATTGCTTCAAATGTAGAATGAAACCACTTACTCACCAAATTACCAAAAGAATTATCCGGGCAGGACTCTGCGCCCCTTAAATGTCCATAACAACTTGTTCAAAGGTATTGGATGAAACTCTGGCGTTTAAAAGTATTTCGGAGTCGAAAACCTCTACCTCCGTGTTCTGTTGCCGTCTGCGGTTTCCATGGATACCAAAAAGACGCTTTGCACGGCGCGCGCTCATAGGCGCGCTCCTTCAACGAATGGACAGTCTCACATCAAGCCAGCAACATGAGGAGGCGAGACACGGTTTACCTGGTAGAGCATTACTGCAAACATAGCTTTACATAGATAATTGTGAAGCATTTGGGAAATAGCAGAAACCATAGTAAAATAGTGGGTCCAAACTTCCAGCTGTAATATAGCCTACCCTTTATCATTTGTAATACTTGCATAATAAAATCAGCGTGATCTCAGTTTACTATCTCTAACTGGTTTAATGAGAAAATGTACATTTTATGAGCTCATCAGTTGTGTGCAAATGTTCAATCTATATAGTAACTCGTTAAGTTATTTCTTAAACAAATGTCATGAATTATAAAATAGCTTAAATGATATTGAGATAACTTAAAATTTGAATTTAAAAATCTCATTTAAATCACCTACACCTTTGCATCAAAAGATGTTAGACAATAAATCATTACCATCTTAAATGTTGCATTTATCATAAATTGTCACTAAATAAGCGTTATTAATTTGCTTTTACTTCAAAATTGTAAATGAACAGTTATTGAGGTTCACAAATTTTAGCTTTGGTACCATCTTCAGAAATTAAGTTACTACACGTACAAACGCTTTGTATAACCAAAAGAATGACAAAACTGAATGCACAAAGCTAAATATATTTATTTTTTTCTACAAAAAATCCAAACAGGTTCATGCTTTGTCAAATGTAGATAAATAAAATCCAGAACTTACAAGAGGAAAAGGTAGAATGCAACATTGCCAAACCAGAAAAGTGGCACTTGAATCACTGGTGTAATGTACATTTCTGTCTTTGTAAATACTGGAAAGCATGTCTATGGACATCATGTAAAAATGAATCTTAAACTTTGATGATGACAGCCCTTGTTTGTCAAGTAAGGGGCCACAAATAAGCATTTGTCTATGTAACTGTACACTGATGGTGGAAAACAAGTCTTCCAGTCAGACATGTTCTGTGTCACACTTTGTGGTTCAAATCAGTGAAACCTTTAAAACAGACTACATGTTTGAGTTTACTGACAAAACACCATATAAAGAGGTGTACAATCACCCAACAAACAAATTGTGTGGGTCCAACACACTTGGACTTTAGGTTATTGAATTCCTCTCGGTCACCTGACCAAGTGAGAGGTTAACCAGTAAATGATAATTGGCTGAAAGACTGCAGTAGCCACAGTGATATAAAGGCGAAACTGAGGTTTGGCACTTGATCCAGTTCCCATGGAGTCCGAGGAGAGCGAGGTCAGGATCTTCATTCTCAGAGATCGCACCTGTGAACATAGCATCATGCAGTTAGAAAGCCAAGTTTATTAAAGGAAAAGTTCAAAATGTTTGGAAATGTGCATAATCCCCTTACTACAGACAACTGGATGAGATATTTTAGGGGTTTGGTCTTGACTTTTTCAGGCCAAGACCAGTAAATTCCTCATATTCAACAAGACATGCTATCCTTTTTAACCATCCAACAGAATAAACTGAGCTTACCATCTTCATATTCAATGTGCACCAGGACAGTGAACTATTGTGACTCTTCACATTTTTCTGAGTATTGGCTCTCAATAACCACTCAGTTTTTATTATCCCTTGTTAGCAAAAAGCCTTGCCTGAAGAACCGATATATTCAGTTAAATAAGAATATCACGTTGGGTGATTTTTTTTGATCAAGGCCAGTGTGATGCCCTCTCCTCCTTCCTCTTCACTTGTGCAGCTGCGAGAGCACATGCCCACTCGCAAACGTGCATGAATAGGCGCTCTGTCACTGTGATGGTAAGTCACACTGAAGCAAAGGCAGACATCAGATAATTTAGGCAATAGTATAGGAGGACATGTTCTAGTAGGCGCTGGAATTAGCCCAGAACATTTTGAATTTAGTCCCAGATTTTATGAGAAATGTAAACCAGCTGCCAGATTGTCAACTTCCCCACCCTTCTCCCTCAGTTCTGCTCCATTGAGTCTATTTTTCTCTGTCAATTGCTTAAACATTTACTATGCACTTAAGTTACAGGGGCAGAAGGGAAAGAGAAGAGGTGTAGCAGGGTTATCCTTGAGGAAAACCAAAAACAAACCAGATCAGTAGTACAGTGTAAGCAGTTAGACCATGACTTCACTTTGCTGTAAATGTAAACTAAGATTACTTAGTCTTATGTTTCTCTCCATCTTGATCAGAAGTGTTGTGTTTTATTAGCACCATTGTGTGACAACACAGTATGCTTTGACATGATCTGTTTAGACAGCTCGGTTTAGATATATACATACAGTGGAAGGAGTTAATAAGGACTCAAAGTACTTACAATGAAGACCACAAGTGCACAAGAGGACCAGACAAGGGCCACATAGTAACCATCACTGCCGAACAGTAAGCCACACAACACTGTGAAGATCATCCTAAGAGAGAGGCATACACAGGACGGCTTATGAACAAAAATACATCAGGCTAATAAGCTTTTAATTGAACTTTTGGTCTGATTTTACACAAGTCTAAAAGGTGTGAATATGCTTTTCAGCCTCTAATCAAAGGTTTTTATCTCACTATGTGAGAGACAGTTTTTATTGACGACATCTCAAATCAAAGCGACGTGAATTAACAACATGCTTTAATTGGATAATGTGACATTGAAGTATGCATTAAACACAAAGTGACCTTTACATTAGTGATTAAAATCTATTTATCGATAGCTTTGATTTAGTAGTTTTCAGTTTGATAAGTAATACACAGAAAGTTGGACATTGGGTCTAGAATTAACCACCACAATGACTTTCTCCGTCAGAAAAAAAGAAACGTTATATTTAGAATAACATGATATTTACCCAACATATTTGTATCCGCTGTAGGCAATAAGATCAAAGGTGGTGAGGTCGCTGTGTACCGTCAGGAGGTACAAACTCAACAACATCACCAACACCTCGATGATCATCCACACGAGGGCAGTGCTGGCACACAGTCCAAGAACCTCTGGACTGAACCTTCACACACGGACAATACACACCATCTCTTTGATTTGTTTATACAAGCTTATTGAGATACTGGGATATTAGAACACAAGAATCTTGTAAGTATTTCAAATCAAGCATACTGTGAGTCATAAAGTATATAAGAGGAGAAAAAAATAACACACCTCTTTTGAATGCCAAGAGCTATTCCAGCGAGTAAAATGTAGGTAATGAAAGCCATTGCTGAAAGAAAAAAAGGTTAACTTTAAGTATGACAAAGGCAGCCCATAATCCTCTGAAATCTTTGTACTAATACAACACTTACTTGGTATGTACAGATCAGGTGCGTTTACATCCTGTCTAGGAGTCA
Source organism: Symphodus melops (assembly GCF_947650265.1). NCBI lineage: Eukaryota > Metazoa > Chordata > Actinopteri > Labriformes > Labridae > Symphodus > Symphodus melops. Next base: position 10,845,215 of record NC_136699.1, on the reverse strand, counting down.
ATGGAGTGTCTCGATGATACCGAACTTCCCAATCCTACCGACAACAGACAGAGACGGTATGAATCATCCTGCTCAGTTTAACAGCTACATGCAAAACATTCTTCATGCTATTTTCACCTTCAGTGTGATTGGCTTTCTCTTAAATGTGCTGCTCTTTTTAAAAGGACAGCCGAATGAAAAGACCAAAAGTCTTAACACTTTAGAACATGTGTAACCTGTCTGTTCTTGTGAGAAACCCAGGCGCTCCAACAAAAGACTCTTGAATGCAGATTTTTCTTTTTTAAGGGCTCAGAAATTTTCCAAACAGTAAGTTCTGAAGGTTTTAGATACACAGTTCTGAAGCTGGCTCGTGTTGGCTCTAAGTGTTTGGCTCCAGAAGAGTGCAGAAGTGACTTGTTATAATAATTGGATCAACATAAACTAGAGCACACATGCTCACGGCAATGTACTAACATGTCAGTTGAGAAGGAGTGTTTTTGATCAAAGGGTGTTATTTCACATTCATGTGGTGTTTAGGTCAAAGGGAGGGATCTTACCTGGCAGGGAACAATTCAGATACATGTATATATGACACCAGTAACTTGTTGTTGAGGGTGAGAAACTCTTTGTCCCTGTGTCCAGGGACTATAGATATTATTAACTTACAGCTAACTCTGGTACAGCCAATAGGCTGTACACTCACCCTGTCAAATTAAACGAATACATTCATTAATACCACATGGTTATTGATAATACATGTATTATTAATGACAGTATTGTTTCTGTCCAGGAATATTAAACTAGATTAGTTGGGAAAAGTTATTGAGCCTGTCAACACGTATTTTCGTGCTTTAAAAGAACATACAGATTTTTATTATAGTTCAAAAAACAACCTTACAACGTGGAAAATGTGATCATCCAAGGAGCACATGAAGGCACCATTATATCTTAAATAAACATGACTTAATTTATCGAATCGGTTCAATAATTGCTCTCTATGCAGACCACACATCACAAATACTGAACACCATGTTTAGGTTAACAGTATGCAGGATTATACTGTCATTTGTACTCTGTACAGTTCATACATTATCAGTGCACAGACTGTTTGGAGTACTGACATGATTTCTTATCTCAGTGTGTTACAGTGTGTGGGAATAAAGTGAGCTCAGTATACTTTTGTTTACACTCTGGCAGTCACAGCGTTGTTATGTTCATAAATAATCTGGAGTAGTGATAAAGTGGCTCATTATCTTCTTTGCGTGGTTAGAACTTGATAAATGGCTGAAAAATGGATAGCACAGAAAGTTATCAAGCAGCCATTTAGTCGTTCTGTACACTAAGAACAAAAATTACCTGATGCGTATAAGGGAACATGAGGATCATTAGTTTCTTCATAACATATCTGGTGTCGACAGCGAAGAAGTATTTCAGCTTGTTCACGGCCATAAATCTGCTGAGCTGAAAGGCAGAGCACAAACATAAACTCAGCAGGCTTGGTGTGAAAGCCTTCCAAAGTGAATAAATAATATTGAGTCATAGACATTTCTTAAGAAGGCTGTGTCCTCAGCATTATGAATCCCTTTAGCTTGACATCAAATATGCTGAACCACACATGTATCAAAGTTGTCCATCCAGTAGAGCAACATCAGTTTTAAGTGTGTGGCGACGAGGGGAACTAAAAATTCCTGAATGAGAGCCTTCACTGGTTATTATATTATGTTATGTTATGTTGGAGGGCAGACAAAAAAATTATGTTCTTAACTGAAAATCTGTCCACAAAGTCTTAACTTTATTTAAAGGATACTGGGTTATCTCCTCATCCCTCCATTAAAAACGTAATGTTTCTCTCTCGTGTCCCTTTTTTTCCTCACCTCTTTGTTGACCATATCCTTTCCTTGGTTGGCTAATGACGAGCCATACATCATTGCAGCATTGGCCATTGGGTCGGCAAACAGATTGTCCGCCCCAGAACCTCCTTGCATGTCATTTGGAGGTACTCCCATATTGTACCCTGGAGTGTAATATCCTGGACTGTTCATTGCTGGTGCTGCAGAGCTGGTGTCTTCAAACAGGACAGAATCTGCTGTTGGTGGAGCTGGACGAGCTCTCTGTTTTGCTTTAAAAAAAAGATAGATATGATTATTATTTATTTTAAAAAAATATTTAAAGAACAACATATAACTTATTATTCCCAATAACAAACATAAACAAACAGAAATCTACAGTTATAGGTTAATACAGTGTCTCCAAAACTTCTTCTGCCAGTCCAACCTTGAACAGATAAAACCATTCAAGGCCCTTACCCCTCACCACACATGGACACATAGTGTAAACATATATCGACATGCACTGAACACACTGTCAGTCACACTCTTTGCTCACAAATTCCTATATTTTTTAAAATTGATCTCAAACATTGGCTGAAAAAAGGACAGAATAGTAATTCAGTGTCAGACAACAAACTGGGAAAAAATAAGCCCCTGTTAAGAGGACGAAAAAGTGATACCGTGAATGTAACGTGAAAAATGTGACAAAATGTGTGACATCTGGTATCCTGGTGTTTTCAGCCTAACATTTCCATCCATCCATCCATCCAATAGATAATATGTTTTGCTGAATGTAGATAGCATGAAGAGCTTCTTAATTCTTGATTATAATTCAGAATTTTCAAGAACTTCATGTGAAGGTTTTTTTTTCCTCATGGATCACTGTGTTTGTGTAATTACCTTAAACTGGTGCTTTTTTGCAATAAATCCTCCACATAGGTTACAGTATTCTGTTTGTTAAAAGTTTAATGAAACAAAAATATTGATTCAACTTAATATTTGGAGACTGTGATGACTAGGGTGCTATCAAATGTCATTAAGTTGTATTTGTTCATGTATATTACTGGGTGACACCTTCATGCAGGCCACATATTTACAGAAATGTAAGCCTGATTATATATTTTTACTTCAAAGAGTTAAACCTTTTACTGTCACAGTTTATGTGATGTTTTCTTTCTTTAACAAGGAAACAGGAAGAAGCTGCTGCGGTTGGATTTTTTAGCAAAAAAACATTTTTTTTTTAAACTATTTCATGTAAGGTGATTCATGTTTCCACTTACTTGCTCGGTATCCATGATGTGGCAGGTCCATTATGACTTTATTTCACTGATGTTAGCTTTGAGTAAAAACAATGAAATGTAAGAAACACAGACGAACATGCACACAATTCACTAACTACGACCAATGATTCATCTCGGTTAGCAAACTGAATAAAGGTTTAAAATATGACAGCGTACAATGTTAAATCCACTTGATATGAAGAAGAGCCTGACTGTGAATATGTACAAGCTAAAGTTGTTGCCAGGTGATGCTAGCTAACTAGCGAGACAAGCTAAGTTAACGTATTTTTTTAAACTACTACTTGCCTGAGATATGTGACACACACGTATTTAACATTTAATATTAGTATTTCGTCCACATACAGCTATCAGAGCGTACAATGTGACGCTTATTAAGTACATATGAATTGATAGCAGCACTTACCTACACCGCTAGCGATGTTAGCTAGCTACGTGGCTCTCAGACTGATCCCTCCCAGCGTGCCTGCGTGGCACACAGTACACACCACAGTACAATAACACTGTGGAGTTACTAACACACAGCCAAACTTCAGTACCTAATTTTGTGTGAAGCCATTAACTTATCTATTTTCTATCTATCATTTACCGTGTATGGGTACAGCAAGCTATGATCCTGGGCTCTACACAGCAACAGTCGTTTAATGTGTCAAAACAGAAGTTAAACAACAGGAGAATAAAACTATGATCCTTCGTTTTATCAGACATTAAAATTTAACTTATTTATTTTACTCTTCAAGAGAAAAGGGGTTGATGCATTACAAATGCCAGGGTTAACAGTCACGTTTTCCCACTAAAAACTCGACTTGCCTAATTATTTGTAGTATTGTAAAATTTATCAAAGTATTTATTTTTGGAGAATAATATTTTTCCTCATAAAAACGAAACTGAAGAGATTTTTTTTCTTCTATTTTCACTTTTGGTACTATGGTACAGATGGACGTCAAGATCGACATATTCTAAATTAATTAACGCCCCTGTTTTTAATGTACTTTTACAATTTTAAAATAATAAAAATAATATGTCCACAGTTTTATAATACAAAAGGTTGTAAGAAGATAATAGTATATTCAAAAGTATTCATGCTTAAATTGAGTTGAATCATTTGTTCATATCAGACAGTATAGGCCAATGTTAACATTACCTCACAAATCATTATTTACATAATTACAGCAGTCTTGGTACTGACATGCTCAAACTTGCATTGTACACTCACAGGCACAAAGGTGTGTCTTTGGTTCTTTAAAGACAGTTACAACACAGACCATATTCAATAAATTAAAAAATATTTGGCATGATGATGCACTTCTGCCCTGTGAAGCACGTGTGTGTGGGTGGGTGTGTGGGTGTGTGGGTGGGTTTTTGTCAATGCATGTGGAGTGTCTTAAGGGTGAGTAAATCATAATGGAATCTAAACTCCCTCCTCCTCCATCAGAAAATGTGACATTTTGGAGGGAAATGAAGTATAAAAATTAAAAACAACAGCTTACCAAAGCTCACATATGTGATTGTCAGAAACACATCCTTTTGTTTTATTAAATGGACATGTGGTTTAAATCGACCTTTACTGACAAAGTTTAAGACAGAAAAGCAGCCTGTGGGTGAATTACAGCATAATCAGGGGGAAAAGGTGTCAAACATTACAATTAGAGACACAGAGAGCGTGTCATCATTGCATTCCTAAGGCAGTAGTCATCTGACGCTAACCTTTACCCTACAGTGTTGGGTGGTATCATATGATACCACCCAACACTGTGAAAACAACAACATTTTGCATAGATTCCTTATTATTACAGTGTGACTTAATAGCAAATGAGCTGATGAGTAACATACTAACATGTTATTCAGGCTATTAACTCTCTGCTCTCATTCATAATTTATAAAGAAACTGAAACCTGTAGTTCAATATCTCAGTTTCAAAATATGTGTCATTAATCTGTGGTATTTTTTCACACCTTTCTGCTCTGTGGACTGAACTAGAAACTGTCACTCCAATTCTAGATATAAGTAACAATCCTTAAGAATTAGCATTAATTTGAGACATTGATGTAACAGCCAGCAGCTTGGAGAAATCAGCCCTTTGCCGGGAACTCTGTCCTTAGGGACTGCAAGGTCAGCAGCTGTTCTGTCAAAGTAAGCCCTTCAAATCTACTGCATGCACTTTTTTCAATCTGTACTAGGTACTATAAAGTGATAGGTAGTAAAAAACAGTTACTGAAACGGATGGTGAAATAATCAAGCAGCATTGGAATTGACTGACTCATTGCCACAGGCATGCATACACATTGATGTGGTTTGTAAAGTGAGAGTGACTGCCAAAAACCTCAGCACATTTAGGCACAAGCTCCCAAGCTTTGCCCCCTGTATAAAGACATTTTGTCTATCTGCTTTTTCTTCACCGACCTGCAACTATACTTTGTAAGTTTATTTTTCATAACATTTCAAAGGTGATAATGTGTGCTACCATAAGCCATAGTGACTTCTGTTTAAAAAGTACATTGATTTCATCATTTCATTTTAAACTTCTGAAATGTATCTGAAAATTACAACTGGAAATTGGAATTTTCATCATAATGATATGTATGAATTTAAGTTAAATGAATGAAAGATTAATTGATTTTGTTATATTGTCAAACAACATTCAATTTAAGAGTGAAATCAGTTCTAAATAACAGGTTTTATTGATAAGTATCAGCTGTAGAAAAAATGACAATAAATACAAACAGGAATAACCCTTAAGACATGTTGGAAAACACTTTTTGGTTTTACTTGGAGAAAAAAAAACAATTAATTATCATTTTTTTCTGATTTTATATTTTGGTGACAATTTATTTTAATTTAATTTTTAAAGCATATATTTGTCTTTTAAAATGTAACAATTTACTTTCAGACTTTGCCAAATTAGTTTTCCCCTTAGCTTGAGTCAAATATAGTGTGAGTTTCACTGGCGTATAACTCTTTCGTAGTAATTTTCAGTTATTATATTAGTAATACTCAACCACAGAAACCTTAGAGCAGACCCGTCTTAGGGATCCCACTTTACTCTCTGGAGGAAACTCTCACCAAATATGGTCAATGACGTCACAGCACGTGGTCGATTCGTGAGAGATTCCAGACAGCTCTATTTCCCGTAACTACCGAGGGGCGTGGTGCACCTATAGAGCAGCTTTAAGAGTTTACACCCTCACAATCACTCCCAGACTTTGGCTTGTACATTAATGACTCAGGACAAGAGGATGTACTAAAACTCGTTTTCGGAAGTTTTAAGGCGATTTGGGGGAAAAAACGAGGCGACATTTCCTTCCTCGTTCCCCCTTGTAGACAGAAGTGTTTGGACTCTACCGATTTACCGCAAGAAGGTGGGCTTGCCCCAAGTTTGAATTGACACACACTAGAGTCAACCCGAAAGTAAATTCGTGAGACCCGAAGACTATATTCACAGCTGGGTTACATTTCCCAAACGATTTTAAGTGAAAGGATGTACCGAAACTTTGGAAATCAAGGACGAGGCAACCCGGCGTACACAGGCAACGTGTCCGGCTCGAACTCATCATCCCTGGGAGGCACGAGCACCTCCACCACACAACAGGAGCAGGTAGGTGTGCTCCCATTGAAACTAGGTTACAGGTTGTACTTGGAAGTAAGGGGTCAAAGAGTGTTAATTCTATTGCAAAGAACTGAAATACATTTTTAAGCTGTAATGAAGTTTTAAAGTTGTATACGTATAGCAAAGTGTATGTATAGTTTTTAAAATTATTGTACTGCATAAATCAGAAGTAAAAACAAAAAAGCCTATTGTCAATTGTTTTTATTACATTTCAGTAGGCTACATCAGTAATAAAGCAGATAATGTAACTATGTGACAATAATAATAAATAAAAAAAATACTAGTAATATTGTTCATCCTATAATTACTGATGTTTTATTTAACTTACTTTTTATCTTGACCCCAGGCACCATATGATAGCCTATTATTGTGTTATTGATTATGTTATTCTAGGCCACACTGCTTTTCAACACATTTCATTCCTAGTTATTTTTTTCTGTGAAACAGACTTTTGTTTTGACTGTATTACTTTTCCTTTATTCCTAGAAGTTTACTATGGCTGGCAGCAATCAGTTCATACCCAGCCTCAACGCCATCACAAGCAACCAGGACCTCCAGTGGCTGGTTCAGCCCTCTCTTATGCACTCACCTGGCCCTTCAAGATCTCCAGCACCGCCTTACCCAACCCTATCAGGGGCTCGCCCGCTTGGTCCCCCACTTTCTCACTCACATCGACCAGGGGTCATAAGATCTGCTGCAAACATCAGTGGTTCAACAAGGCGCAGGAACGACGACCATGTAAGAAAACAGTCCCTAAATAACTACAACTTTCTTAAGATATAGTGCCAAGAAAGGTGTTTTGAAAATACAGAGTGCTGTGGATTTGTTGCATGTCTGTTGTTTAAAAGGTTAAATTGAGTGAAAATAAGAAGGACCTCTGTTGGGATTCATGTTTTCCAAGGGGTTGCAATCATCTTTTGTAACTAGTGTGTAATATCCTGTAATATCCTATGACACAACTGTGTAATTTCCTTTAGACTGACACACCAAATGGACCTACTAAGAAAAAAGATTAACATTTCAAGATTCATACGTAGCTCATTATTCAAGCATGTTTTCCATTCATAGGTAATTCAAATGGGCTCTTCAGAAATAAGCACACACTGTTTTTGTTTTTTTAATGGAGTTTACTTTGAGTCAATGTTGACTCTGTGAAATGATCACCTGTGACACACTGTTTGAATAGATTTGCTTTTTGTCAACAGAGCAGTGTTACGTGTAACAGTAAGATAACAGATGTTAAAGTGACCCAATTCAGCTTTAACTTTAGTCTTAAAAACCTTGGTCATCAGCAGCGCAGAGTGATTTCTCTGTCTTCATCAGTCACACGTTGGCACACTTCCCCGTCACAGTTTTGTTCTTGGAGTTGTAATGTTACAGGAAGTAGACTATCATGTGACTCACAGGGGCAAGTCATTTTGCTCTGACTCACGACTGAGTCATCGCTTGGGGTCTGAGTGTGACTCATCATCTTGAAAAGGGCGGGAAATATTGGATCAACTGTAATTATTCATAAAGGCGTTTGGAGAAGTCAGAGACAGAGTTACAAAAGCTCAGACATTTTAGAAATCATTCAGCCATCACAATTGTGATGACTCAGGGTGCACACATGGTGGTAGTATTTCTCCTGTTGAGGTGCCTGTGCTTGCCTCCCAGTAAGTCTCCATGTACTTTTATTTGAAAAAAAAAATCACAAACAAAGTTTAAAGAAAGACAGTTTCAAAATCCAACTTTGGATTTAAGAGGGTTTTTGAGATGTTGTTTAGTTATAATTGAAATTTTTTTAGATACTTTCTTAATCCCTGAGTGAAATTCTGGTTTTACTCCGTTATTGAGAGACATGCTTCTCACACACATAGGCCCGAAATACAAACAGGAGCTGTGGATATGCATAAGTGGAGAGAAGTCAGACTGGGACTGCCACACACTGCTCGGTGTGGACCAGAGCTGTTGGGAGTTTCAGTGCCATGCTCAAGGGCTTATAGGCAATATTCAGGAAGTGACCTGGCACCTCTCCAGCTAACAGACCAACTTTCATATTATGGTCCACACCAGGCCTTGGACAGGGACACTAATATGTCGGGTTGACCAATTTCTCTGTATTTTAATCTTGTTTTCTTTGTTTTTCTCTCCAAAGCTGTCCCATGAAGAGATGGAGAGACGTAGAGTACGGAGGGAGCGGAATAAACTGGCAGCAGCCAAATGTCGAAATCGCCGTCGGGAGCTTACAGACACACTGCAAAATGTGAGTGAGCATTAATCAAAATGTCATATCACTAATTCTTGAAGGACAAGGTATTGGTTTCATTCAGGCATGACAAGGTTTTTAAATGTATGTTTCTCTGTTTTCCCCTCATACAGGAGACTGAAAAGCTAGAGGATGAAAAGTCTCGTTTACAGAAGGAAATTGCTGAACTACAAAAGGAAAAAGACAAGCTTGAACTGGTGTTCGAGGCTCACCGCCCCATTTGTAAAATCGAGGACTCTGATTCAGATTATGACCCTCATCCATCTATTTCCTCTTTTGGAGGCATCAAGATGGAGCCCGAAGACTCCAGTAGACCCGGACCCTCAACTAAAATATCAACAAAGATGGAGAAGCCCAAACCGAAGATAACCATCCCCAGCAAGCCGATAGCATCTTCCTCCTCTGCTGCTGTCACTGAATCTGAGTCGCTCCACACCCCAGTCCTCACTTCCACTCCTTCTCTCACACCCTTCACAGCCAGCATGGTTTTTACTTATCCCTCTGCCCCCCTGGACACCGGCGCCTCTGCTTCCTCCCACAGTGCATCACATCAAGGAAATGCCCCACAGTCTCATGTTCCACAGCCCTGTGGGATTGCTCACCGTCGCAGCAGCAGTAGTGGGGACCAATCTGATCACTCCCTGCATTCCCCGACCATCCTCACCCTGTGATTGACGACACCATTCACTCTGACATAACACTAATGTTTATTTTGATGTGTTCAAAGGGTGTCGGAAAAAGGATCTGGGAGATTTGTTGGAAGAAAAAAAAAGATAGGCATTTCAAAATGAGCTGTGTGCGTCTACTTCATTTCCTCTTTTCAGAAAGTTAATTATTTGCGTAGATGAGATTTGAACTAGTGGCATTATCGAGATAAGAATCTAACACTCTTTGCTGTGTCATAAACTCTTTATATTTCTAATATTTCTTTAAAAACTGTATGTCAGAATAAGTATGTTTTAGGTTTAGTATGTAAGCATTGCATGCAGAGAATATAATCTATAATGAACTATAAAAGCTAACTTTTTTATATATAACTTTATTAATATATTGAAAATGATAATTTAGTATAATGCTTCAATAAATTACTTCTTACATTGTTACATTATGGTATGAAATACTTTATATGTTCGCACTAAAGGGAAACTTAGAAATAAATGGTCCTTATTTTTTTATGGAACTTTAAAGAATCATAAATTTGTCTATGAAAACTATTGACCACTAAGGCTGGACCATAGGAGTTAATGACATCATCATGTATTTATTTTTGAGAATTTAATATATTTTTGGTAATGTGTTCAGACAAGTGAACTTGTTTTGGTGGGCAGTGCCTTACTTTACCATTTGACAAAGCTGTACTACTTTACAGGAAATAAAGAAAAATGGTTCATGGCTGTGTTAAACATTTTGTGTGTCATATTATTATGATTATTAAAAATAAAATCAATGGTGTATTTGATGAAACTGACATGCATCTTCATAAAAACACACATTCTGTTTAGAATAATTCATTCAGTCATTTAAAGTGTTTGAATGTTTTTGAACACACCAGAATACACTCGAACATGACTTTTGTATGACTGAAAGAAGTATCAATTAACTGATTAATCCTCTGATTGAAGAAACACTGAAACTCACATTCAATTCTACAAACATGTTTGAATCCTCTCAGTGAGCTCCTAACTTGTGAGCAAGAAGGTGGGATTTAGAAACCCTGTAAGGGCAACTCTGAGTGAGGAGGTGTGGTTGACCCTGTTGCTCGCTATGGAATTTGTTTTTAGAGGCTTTTATTGGTTAATCTTACACACATATAGTGTACTGTATATTGTGTGTGTGTGTGTGTGTGTGTGTGTGTGTGTAGACTTTTTGGGGTAAAATTAATGAAAATAAAATGATTGAAAACAAAATCTATAGTCAGACATTCTGTAATCATAAACACTAAAAATAAAAAATACTTATAAATTATACGTCTACAAATGTTTAAAATCACTTCTTCACCTGCTGATAGTTATACTAGCAGGTAAAAAGCCTCGATTAGTGATTGGATGCACCTGTGGAGGAAACTACATGCGGAGAAACTCAACATGCATGTCTCACTTGACTGAAAACATGATGGATTGAAATGTTTGCACAGATCATTTTTTTCGGTTCGGCCCAACTACGACTGATAACTCTATATTCTTCTTAAAGTGTTTGGAGAACATTTCTCTGTTTTCTCTTTCTAAACTCTTAAGTCTGTTAAAAGTCCTCCTCACTACTCCTAACAGTTTTATACCTGAGGAGCTCTCTTAAGTCTGAGTCGCTTTGTGAATAACTTTCATCTTAACAAGAATCTAATCTTAACTTTGAGGGGAAATTCTTAGAAAATGTCCTAATTCTAAAAATATTCTCAGAATTGTGTCAGTATAGGAGCAACTCTTAGTATTTAGGAGGCTTTGTGAATATATCCCCTGATGTTTGCTTGATATACTGAAAAGTTTGAAAGTCTGCTATTTGCCCCTCAACTCTGAACACAGTGTTATCTGCCATTCACTAATAATGTAAGTGAACCTCTTGCTATCACACATGGCTTAGAAAGCATTACGCTGCTCGGGGCGAGAGAGAGAATATTATATAGATGGAACAGTCAGAGTCAGATTGACAGCTGCATAAAGGGGGAAAAATTGTGAGCTTCACCAAGTTGCTAAAAGCATTACTGCCATCTTCAGCTCTTCAGACTGAAAAAGGTCCAAAAATAAAACTGAACATCCGTAAAGTCAGTCTGAATGAAGGCGCACGAGAGAAACATCAATCATGTAAAGTCGATTCAGACCTGAAAGTCATAACAAAAAGTGCAGAACGCAATAAAATTGTTTGACATGTACGCTTGTTTCTTCAAAGCAAAGCATGCAAAGAAAGCTCAGAAACAGCACATAGTATCATCATACCCACTGTATTTAAAGCTCTTCAATGCACTACGAGCATAGTCCACCAATAAACAGCTAAGACAAAATAAATCTTTACTAATGCATGTGGATCATCTATGACTTAAACTTAAATTGTTAGTAATGCTAGTTAATACATATAAATCAAGAAAAAGAGTCAAAGTCAAGATTATCCCTATAATGTTACAGGGTAAATACAAAGCATGAGTTACAGAAGACACAGCTGAACATCGCCAGCTTTAAACAAACTGTGACGTGCTGATTTAACAACAAAGTCGTAAAAAACACAATAATAGTGAATTTAAACAGCTCTGTTTGAATAGAATATCAATCATTCAAACTCGTAGACCTTCCAGTTTAATAAAAAGAGTTTCCAGTTGGATTTTTTAGAAAAGTAACAGAACTTGTTGAGTTCAGCTCTGAGTGAGGTCCGAGGACATCTTTTATTCCCGTCTGATCCAAAACCTTCACGAGTGTGCTGGCTCTGCCCCGGCTGTAGCACATGTGCATTATGCACCAGCAGCCCCTCCCACAGTGAACCTGAAGGGCCTCACATCAGACTGCTTAACACACCTGTACAAAGAGTGACAATCATCATGCACATATGGCAACTCCAATCCTGTCCTGAGGAAGAGAGTGCATTAAATACTACACCTTCTTGGGCATCTAGCAAATGCAAAATATCAAATAGTCTTGTTTTCTTTCTTTTCTCTTCTTAACTTTTTTAGTGCTGTAAGATTTGAGTGGACTAAATATGGCTCAAAACTGGATTGAAATGAATCTTTAGATCTGCGATTTTAAAGATTCATGATTACTCTGTCCAGTGCAATAGAAAAAAGGCGTCTGCCAGTGTAGGCTAGTCCAGTGCATGAGATAAATTTATATGTGACCCACTTTTTTGGCCCTATTTTTTTTTTTACATCAGATTAATGAAAAAGGATAATTCCCAAAAAACAGAAGTCTATAAAAACACTGTAAAATGTTGATACATTATAATCTTGCAAACATCTATGAAATTTCGTTGTAAGGTCCTGAAAATGTCAGTAGTGGTAGAATCTTTGTCAAGGGAAAACCTGGTGGCACACACATCTTTTGCAGCATTCAGAAGGCCCTTATGCTTTTGCACCATTTTAATTGTTGTCTGACAAAGCTTCTGTTTATCCATCACTTTCACTTCTACTCTAAAGGTTTATCTTTATCGAGTCAGAGAAGCCTTGATTGCAGACATACATTTGCCATCAGTCATCAGGTGAGCACACCAGGTGGAGCTGGTCCGGGCTACCCACGCTGCCCGTGCTGGAGCTCCCGTCCCCCAGGTCCCGGGCCACCATGCAGGGCAGATTGAGCTCAGTGGACCCCCCGGGGCTGGAATCACTCCTGCTCACACACTCCTCCTCCAGGACCAGGCACAATTCCTTCAGGTCCAGGTTCTCCTTCACCAGCCCGTCCTGCATGCGCTCCAGGTCAGCAAGCTTTTTCAAGTATCCGCCCAGGTCTTCCCGCATCACTTTGGCTGCGTGATGCCCGAACAGCTGCCATTCCCTGGACAGCTTCTTCACTTTGAGCCGGTCGTCGTCGAGGAAGCAGCACAGGTCCCGCAGTTCCACGTTCTCCTCCTGTAGGCGCTGATTGATGACTTTTAGTTCCCTGATTTCGAGGAGGTGTCCCTGCAGCTGTTTATTCACCTCTTTTATCAGGCGACCTCGCTGGATGAGAGCTGATATTTTATCTGATTCCTCTTTACGCAGCCGGCTCACCAGCTCCTCTTTGGAGCACGCGAGCAAATCTTCATCTGAAATCTTCGACAGTTCTCGATTTATGACCTCACCTTCGCTACCCATCTTCAGTAAGATTCAAACACCTAAGAGATACCTGAGAATCAATAGGAAGCGTTTAGATGTAGATTGATCTTTCAGTGCAGAGCCTTCATCACATCCTCGGCTTCATCATCTACATCCAGTGTACTCCAGATGTCATGGGTGCAATCACGACAGCATCAGAGGCCAAATCATGGCAGAAACATTATATCTTCGTTCAGATTGTTGTCATTCAAGACGTATTGAAATAATTCACTAGTTGTGCAGAATCCACGGATTTTCCTCGTAGTGAACGTCTTAACTAGGTCGTAAATGTAAATACACCGCAGACCCCGTTAATGTCGATCTGTCATCTCCTCAGCAGCAGGCTGTGTTGTTCAAAGGCCTCAAACAACACAACTGTCCTTATTACACCTCCTCTCGTTTCGAAGGTAACAGTCGCCTTGTGGTTTTCCTTGTGTTCTTTGTATAAAGCCCTCGTTGATCCAAGGAGGTTTGATCCGGACAGCCTCGGATGCACACCCTGCAGATGTTGTGTTTTTTACGTCGCTGGCATCGCCTCATCAGGCTGTGCTTCCCTTTTCCTCGGCTGAATGAACTCCCTTTAGCGCTGGCTCCGATGATGACGAGTCCGCAAGATACGATACAGCCGCGTTGTTTAGTTTGTATAAAGATAACTATGTACATAAATACAACTATCAATTCGCCTTCAGTCCGCTCAAAATGAGTGCATCATCTCCGCTCATCCTTTTGGTCTGGACTGCTATACCACAACAATGTCTGCCTGCCTCCCACACTTCCAAGGCTCAGTCCGCTGAGCTGCGCGTCAAGCTGAAGCGCTGCCTACCCATAGACCCCAGAGCCTTCAAAATAAAAGCAAAGACTTGTCTCTTTTCAATTCTGAATTAGCCTATATTTTATGGGAGCGATCGTAATAAAGAATAATTACAGTTAAAATGTGTTTATAAATAAGATGTGTTTTATCATATTTTTCTTATGTGGTGTTTAGATTGACAACATTGGTTTCGTCTTCAGTGATTTTTCCGGATGTTTCGTAATGGCTGCTGTCTTGACACATCGGTTAGATCGTAATCACAAATATTTGTGGTTTCCTCTGTGGTTTACAGTGGCTCTTCATACCTAAGGCCTGCCCGTGGGTTAATTGTAGCCTACATACTCGGCAAAGTGACAGTACACTGACTTTAGTAACCTCAAAAATAAGATGTGAAGATAAATATCTGCTCCATGTGCTTTGACATGGAACCAAAGTACCAGGGATAAGATGACATTTAAGAAAATGAGCTGGGTATGAAAAACTTCCTATGGGGGTTTCAGTTTATTTTAATATGCACATCCTCAAAAAATAAAAACACTGGCTATAAGTAAATATCGACAGGCCATAACCTTCAATATACAGTAGGCCTTTTGTTAAAGTATGAGTGATTTCATGGCTGCACAGATTTATTTTCAAAGATCTCTGGCAGAACGTGTGACTGCAGGCTTTTTTCCATGCATTTATGCTGAGGCATTCAGCCACATCCTTCCGCCCTCTGTCCCACCTCTATTGTTTCACTGAGGCCAGAACAATGTAGGGTGTTAACCGTGCAAGGGAGATCTGGGGACAGAATCAGGGTGTCATGAGAGGTTAGAAATGAGAGTGTTGATGTGCCGTGAGAGATCCCACAAAAAGACACGTTGACTGAGTCGTTTTCTGTCATGTTGTGACTTTGAAGGACACATGTAGGAACACAGAAAGGGAGGGTGAGGAGAGGGATTTGCAGGGATTTATTCAGATAAATCACCACAGGAAAAGAGAGCAGATTGTGTACACGCAGCAGGCAAAGCACTTTGGGGAGGCCTGTCCCTGATCTGACACGTTTAGAAACAACACAGCACAAATGGAAGAGCAGAGATCAACAGTTCACTGCATCCTTTGCTGCAAAAGGCGCTGCTTTACGATTTTTTTTTTACAATGGCATGTTTGTGCTGAGCGACATTTACCTATGAGCCTAGGTTTCTGTCAAGTGATATGACTCCATGTTATGGATTAGGCTACCTTAATATACAGACATAGAAAATGTGTCCTTTAAGATGACATAATACTATTTCTCCCACTGGGGGGGATCAATAAAGTTAATCCTTATCCTTACTACCGGTACATGTAGACATGTAGACATGTTGACATAGGACATTTTATAGACAGACAGACAGACAGACAGACAGACAGACAGACAGACAGACAGACAGACAGACAGACAGACAGACAGACAGACAGACAGACAGACAGACAGACAGAACAAAGTGCTGACCTTCTAAAAGTATGTGTTGTTTATACATACAGTACTTGAGGTGTGAGAACAGACATTAAACAGTCAATGCAGACATTAGGGATGCAGATTAAAATGCAGATTAAAGTGATTATCATAAAAGTTTCCAAACATTAAAGGTGCAAAAAGGAAAGTGATGGTAGATGGGCAGTCAGTGTCCAAACCAATGTAATGAATTGCATTTTCTTAATATCCTAACAGCCTGTATAGGCATGCTGTCTAAGTTCATTGTAGTTTACATTTAACACTTAAAGAGATGCAATACAGTTTTTGGTTTATGATACACAACGTCTTTAATTGTAATACTTGTTTGTTAGACCATTCTCTGTTCTGTACTTGAAACACATGACTTTATATAAACATAGACAAAAGCCATCATAGCCTGTTTAACTTTTTTGTGGATAATTTCATTATGATTATATTATCATTAATTAAACGTTAAGGGATCACATAAAATATCTTACAACAGTTTGACACAGAAGTGCACAAATATAGCCTCCTGATGATACCACATTAAAATAGACAAATGTGATAATGACGTATATTTATTACAAAACGGTAGTTCAGTGTGTGCAGTTCGTGTGTCTCCACTTTTGTTTATAAAATAAATAAATAATGAATAAATAAAACGAGCCTTTCAGCTGTGCATGGAAAAAGGGTTTTCCGATGACGTAACAAACCCGGAAGCTCTTGCGCTGTGACTGCTGTTGTTGACACTGCTCACCGATAGCTTTAATACAGACTAATAACTGTTTGATTTAAGATGATTGTGTCTTACACACATTAAGCCCTCCTGTGCAGTCATGTTAACTCTGTTGTAACTGAACGTAGTGTTGTCTGTTTGTCATTTTGGTGTCCGCTCACGGAGCTGACTTTGAGACGTGGCTAGCATCAGAAGCTAACCTTTAATGCAGGAAGTCAGTCAATAAAGACGACATGGGAAGGAAATTAAGGTTTAGCAAATAAACATTCAAAATAAACATTTCTTTTGAGGATTTAACAAGCTAGGACTGCACTCAAAACAAGGTAAATGTGTTTAAGACATCACTTTTCATGTGTTTATAGATGTTTCTTCTCATGCTAAACGATTATTAAACATATCTTTTCTTACTTTATTTTCCTTCGACCCCCTTTGTTTCATTGCAGATGGCAGTAGAGCTGGATGTTTTCGTGGGTAACACGACTATCATGGATGAAGAGGTGTACCAGCTATGGTTGGATGGATACACAGGTAATGAGATCAACAGAATAGTCATTTATTGAGTCCTGTTTCAGTATCTTTAAAGAAAAGCTTCAGGAGTTTGATAAGAAATCCATTTCAGAGCAGGCTGGGCTCCTAACAAACTGCATTCACATCAACAGCTGGCAAACTAGCTATAATCAATGTAAAGTAAGATGAAGGAGTAGCAATCCAGCTGCCATACACATTTGTCTGACAAAAACGAGAAAGCAATTTTACAACACAACTTAAGCCATTATTTAAAAGCTGCACCTTGCAATCTAAGCACTGTGTGTTCGTCCAACAGTGAGTGATGCTGTGAAGGTACGAATGGAAGGAGGCGTGATGGAGGAGTGTGAGGCAAGTGCAGATGTTCTGCTGAGCGACACCATGGACCAGTACAGGACTTTCCAGATGTGTGAGCGTTTGCTGCACAGTCCAGCAAAACTAGCCAATCAGCTGTTGTTCCAGATCACACCTCACCGACAAGCCATTCTCATAGAGAGGTGATGTAATGATGCTCTTTCTGATTGTCCTCCAATGATCCAATGTGCTTTCAGTGTCTAATTTTCACGTACCTCCTCTTTGAACTGATACGATGGCATGTAGATTAGAGTTTTAATACATTTAGAAATTATTCTAAATAAGTTTATTCTCTTTTTTTCTTTGACTCTTTTTTCAGATACTACACCTTCGATGATGCATTTGTCCGCGAGGTCCTGGGAAAGAAACTCTCCAAAGGAACCAAGAAGGACTTGGATGATATCAGCACCAAGACAGGTGTGACATTGAAGAGCTGCAGACGGCAGGTGAATGTTTCTGAAGGAATGTGGATGAAATTTAGCTTTGTGCTAATTCTGACATATTTACATAGAGGCCCTTTTGCTAATAAGATGATTAATGTGCACTGTCCTAATTCAATTAATCAATAACATTTTTTACCGTCTAATATTTTTCACACAGTGTATACACTTAATTATTTCAAAGGCAAGTAAATATAAATATAATACAATCTTTTTGCTGTTTCATCTGTTGGATTTCAGTTTGACAACTTCAAACGTGTTTTCAAAGTTGTGGAAGAACTGAAGGGACCCCTGGTGGAGAACATACGACAGCATTTTCTTCTCTCTGACAAGCTTGGGAGGTAATCTGTGAGAGGAAATACTTTTTTGTTGCTTTAACGATTAGATTTTTTAAATATTATTTAAAAAAAACAAACAACAACACGGCCGAAACAAAACAAACAAGCAAAACCAAATTGACAGTTGGACAGAGCAAACAGAACAAAATACATTAATTAAATTATTAGCATCTCTTCAGTATTCATAAATTCAACAAAACATTTTCAGCCCCAGTACATTTTACATACAAATCTGCATGACACGCTGAGCTTGTCTCCAGCTGAGTTGGCTTCTTCCACACAAGACCCGTCAGCCCCCTAGTCAATCCACCGCCAAGCCCTCGGTCACAGGAAGCCCCACTCCCTCTTTAGCTGGATGAAAGTGCATGAACACCTGGCTTCAAAGTTTTAAATTTGTGTCTGGAGGTACTTCATTGTTTTGTATTGTTAGCTTACTTGAACAGAACAGCACATGCATAAGGCCAGTATGAAGTATCTTCAATCAAGTTCTATCTAATATGAATGTTTTTTTTTGTGAACTCCTTTGATACCTCCTTATAATGTTTTCTTAATGTTTCAGAGATTATGCTGCTATTGTTTTCTTTGCCAACAATCGCTTTGAGACGGGGAAAAGAAAGCTGCAATATCTCACTTTCCAGGACTTTGCTTTCTGTGCTGGCCAGCTTATCAACAACTGGACTGTGGGGGCTGTTGGTGAGCCATTTTCAACGTTTATTTTGGCTGTTTGCTCCTATGTTTTTAAGGCTCAATCATTTATGTTAAAGATATATTATTAAGGCTGGAGCCAATCTTAATCTGTTTCTGTTTGAGGCCTATAGAGCGATAAGATATTGTTAAGCAATCCAAGAAGAACACATTCTACAAAGGGCTTTCTAAAAACATTTTACATAATATTAAGAGGCTCGCTGTCTCTGTAAGCTATTATGAAGATGAAACATTTGGAGCAGTGCCCCCTACAGTGAAGCTCTGTGACCACCAGAGGTCCTTCAGGTTTTGCAGATCCTCATTAGAATTAAGAGGAATCAATACGTAAGTGACAAACGTTTGTGTGAGGAAGAGTCTGGGTTATGATATAACATTAGAATAATTGTTAAAGAAATAACAAGCAGTAGTAATAGTAAAAAGGAGGAAACATTTCTTTCACTCATTTTAATGTTTCTTACTTTGAAGATAACATGGTCGAGGACATGGACGTGGATCTTGATAAAGAGTTTTTACAGGAGCTGAAAGAGCTGAAGATTTTAATCACTGACAAAGATCTGCTGGATCAACACAAAAGGTAACAGAAACAAAGACAAACCTACACATTTTTGCTGACTTCTTAGAAGCATGCTGGCATGGATGAAACTAGTTTCCACACTGTCTTATGTACACATTCTCATTTTTCATTCTATGCTCTCTGTTCAGTCTGGTCTGTACAGCTCTCAGAGGAAAGACTAAAGCTTTTAATGAGATGGAGGCTAATTTCAAGGTGAGAAACCTCACACCCACAATAAATCCTGAATGTAATGTGCAGAAATTCTCCCGCAATGAAAGAAAACAATTTCTTTTTTTTTTTGTAGAATCTTTCCAGAGGGCTTGTCAACATTGCTGCTAAGTTAACAAATACAAAAGATGTCCGAGATTTCTTCATTGATCTGGTGGAGAAGGTGTGCACTTGTACAACATTTAAAGGGAAATCATTCAAGGGTTTTCTTAGTCCAGAACCAGCTTTAAGGTCTGCCCTTGAGACAGTGTGATGTAACGCCCCCTCCTTTTCTCCCCCAGTTTATTGAGCCGTGTCGTTCAGACCGATGGACAGCTGCGGATATGAGACTCTACCTAACCCACTACACTAACTCTGCTCACATACTCGACACTTTCAAGTGAGTAAATAAGCTTTTATTCTTAAGCTTAACATGCAGTATTTGGCACAACCCATCCAGTGCTTTAAATTCCAAAGGGGGACAACCTATGCTAAAAATAGTAATTATTCTAATAGAGCTTTGCAATAAATGAATAATGATACGCACTTTGGCAGTCGTTAAACAGTGCTGAGGCATAAAGTAGTAAGTTAAAATCCTCCTTTATATTGACATAGTTGTTTTGCCAGTGGGTGTCACCCTATCTTGGGCCTGATTTCTCAAACTGTAGTTACCTTGTTTCTCATGCAAACACTCAGGAATGTTGTTAAGGGTTTACACAGCCCTGCACCACTACATACTTAACAAAGAGATATTCATAAAAAGAATCATAGATCCCCACCTCCCTCATTACTACACACAGACAAAGATTGCCTCATTTACTCTCTTCACCCAGATTTCACAATTACAGTTTGTCATGAGACTTACAGCACCCCTGTGCTCCATATACTCACAGTTTTCTCTCTTTCTGTCTCTGTTTTTGTGCCCCTCAGACATCAGGTTGTGTGGGACAGATACATGGGCGTCATCAAAAGCTGTATCATTAAAATGTATCACGACTGAAGCAGTTTTTCCGGATTGTCACGCTCCTCTCTTCTTCCATTTCTTCCCTTGTTTTTTCCCTGTCGGTTCCTGTGCTGAAGCCGTTATCTTAGCCCTTCACTTTGCGCTTTCCTTGATTCGTTTGTACAGCAGTAATTAATTATGCTTTTCAACCTCTTATTGTTTTCAGCCACTCTGTTTGCAGCCTTGTCTCCCTGCAGTGTCTGTACATTTGATTTGTAAATAAAATGATTATGTTTACATCAAATTGTGAATCTGTTGTATGTTCTAGTAGAACATTTGTCCAATTTTAAGTAAACATTTAATCTGTTGAGTTAGAGATGTTATCTTTAGCCCTCTTCAGGGACAGAATTGACTGATTTTTTTTACTGCTGGTCAGGGATTAGAGACAGAGACAAAGAAGATATAAATCAGACTGCATAAGTGAAGCAAGTCACAAAATGACTTAAGCCCCAGCACTCAGTATGTTTTATTGTTTTAGACATAAAAATATAACCAACAAATGACGCATGACGTGTTTTAAAAGTGCCTGTGTGTGGTCATGGGAATAAGAGACCAACCAGGGGGCACAGTTGGTCCAGCCAGGGGGTTATCGGTGTGATTTTTTTAACAACATCCCCCCTAATGACAGCTGTCATCTCTGCCACCACCCAGAAGACAGGACAAATAAACAATCTCAGGCTAAGAGTGAAACACAAACAGATGAAGAATACAGTTATTGCTCCCATCATTTTAAAAATAGCATGATTTGCAGGTCCATGGTTAGTATGTCTGTTAAAGAATACACAGTGGTAAAATTTAACACAGGCATTGTGCAATGGGCGTTATATTTTGGAATGAATCATTCATTTGTATTACTGCTCATTTAATTTATTTTCTTGGTAAGGGTGACCTGAAGGTTTGACTTTTTGTTGAGTCAGACTTAAACTAATAAAGAATAGCGTGAGTTAGGCAACATCTTCAGTTTGCAACATAACAGACTGAACGTTTTGCAAGAGAAAATACTGCAGGAAATGATTCTACATGGAGTAATGGATTAGTCATGTACAAACAGGGCAACAAAGATGTTACGCAGGTTGGGGATTATAAAAGTATATTTTCTCCGTTTTGTCCTAAAAAATGCTACCAGTTTTTTTCTGTGAAATAAGCTGACAAATTTTCCTAATGCTCTCTCTTGCTCGGTCTTCCACCCTCTTATTTTTGTCCACATTCCATTAACTTCTCTTCCTGGCTATAAATATCCTGCATGTCAGATTGGACCAGAGTAAGGGCTTTTGTCGCTTTAAGGAACTTTATGTGGGGGGAAAAGGGAAAACATGGGAGAGGTAAGTATAGATAGATGGGCACTATAAATATCCACCATGTCAGATTAAAGAGGAGCAGGCTTTAGCTGCTGTATGGAGAGAAAAAAAGGATGAAATGGAGGAGTTAAGTATAGATACATGGGGGGTAAGTGGGAAAAGGGAGGGAGGAAAGGGCGAGAGCTAGGGGCTTTTGCAGGGGTTTAGTTTAAATGAAACCAGGTGTGTTGTGGGACTTTTGAGAGGGGTCTTTTTGTAAGAAGATTGGGGGGGGGGGGGTCTGAGTTGTTGCGCTTACGATTTGAACAGATTTGGAATTTTGGTATTTTGCCCGCAGACCAGGAATTTGCATCCTGGGGGGTCAGGGAGAGGGGGTTTGGAGAGCGGAGGATGGCAGTGCAGGGGGCCAGAGGGGAGTAGAGGGGGGGTTAAGATGGGCTGTCCCTCTCTCCTCCCTCTTTCCGTCTCTCTCTCTCCCTTCCTTCTTTACATGTGTTCAGCTGCTCCAGCTGTCGGTCTCCCCACTCACTCTCTCAGGGTCACACAGGCAGGAGTTCAAGGGACCACTTCTGTACGGGACGACCACCGCCAGCAGCACTACACACCGGCACACAGAGGGAGGCAGATTTTCCATCCGGAGGGTTCATCTGTGAGTTTTCCTTGTGTTTGTGTTATGCCTGACATCCATGTTAGAACAGATGTGTGTCAAATAGAAAACTAGTGGATACATTATCCTGTCGGTGATATGTTTAGGAAGAACGTAAAAGAGGTGAGAGCTATACCTCTTATCCACTCTTCAAGTACAGGCCTTACACGTCACAGCTGCAACACTGCTCTGCTCTCTCAGCTACACTTGGCTCCTCACTAGAGCCAAGATAATGTGGCCAACGGTCTGTGCAGTTTGCTTCTTGGCTTTGTGTTCCAGACTGTAATAGGGGGGTAGACAGGAAGAGAAGCGGTGAGTCACAGGGCATATATTATCATTGTACAGTATGTTACAATTCTTCCATCTCATCCCTTTTGTACACAAGTAAGAGTCAGGGTGATTTTCTGACTTTGGGTAGAACTAAAGCAAGACAGCTTGAGTTATAATTTTAAGTAAGCGAAACAGGTGCCAGCTCGAAACTCTCAAAACCAGTATAACAAGGGTTTGGTCATTTCTCAAGATGGTAGCAAGTCGCAACAGACATGGATATTAAACTGCTTGAGCTCCCAAGAACTTCTGTGAGAGTGCAACTTCTAGTGCTTTAGCCACTTTACTATGTCCTCTACAACCTTTGTATGAAAAGTTTGAGTTCCTGCTGGACAAAGATTAGGATAACCAACAAGAAATTAAACATTTCGTTTTATCTCTCAGGCCAAAAAAGTGTTGACATTTACTTGATGATTCACTATTCAGCTGGTGGATGACGCTGGTTTTGCAGTGGCTTAATATGCTCTAACTTCCCTTGATGCTTCTGTGTTGTAAAAGACAAATTCCTGCTAAGGACAATAAAGTGAAAGTTAAAACAAATCAAAAATGGTGTAGGATGATGTCTTAACACTATCTGACAGTGTTTCGCACTGTGCTCTTAATAGCTAACATGTGACAGCTCCAGCGTCACTTTAATGAGTCAGGTAAGGCAA
This sequence comes from Symphodus melops, assembly GCF_947650265.1. NCBI lineage: Eukaryota > Metazoa > Chordata > Actinopteri > Labriformes > Labridae > Symphodus > Symphodus melops. The sequence goes on along the minus strand of NC_136699.1, from coordinate 10,821,434 downwards.
CGTAGAGGCTGTGTTCCCCTGAGAGCAGCACATCATCTAGTGCCACATTGTGTATACACACTAATACATCACAGCCTTTACACACTCTTTACACAGTGAGGCAGAGCAGAATCACCTCCAGGAGAACATAACGGCTCAGGAGAGACTTGTTACAGTGTGTGAATCTCCAGCAGGCCTCCATTTACTGTATCTCTGACTGTAATGTATAGAGTTTCTCAGCACAGGAGAGAGGCTGTGTTAGGGATGTCGCCCCCCCCCCCCGAGTGTAGACTTGCAGGTTCACTGCTACTGTGGTAACAAAGCACAGCTGGAGCACGCATGGCCTCAATGTTCCCAGGCTGCTCCACGCATAACCGAGCTGAACCATAGCGCTCGCTCAGTATAAACTACAACACATGACTGTCTGCACACAACCTCTGTGGTGTGTGTGTGTGTGTGTGTGTGTGTGATCCAACAATAGGTTTTTCATGGTCCCAATGTGGTCATTGTTATGAGCCGCCAGAGTTGTTGAATTATGCTGGGAATTATATTTTTTGAAATGGCCAGCCTGTTGTTACTGACACCAAGTCCAAGACCTATAGGAATACATTTATATATAATATTATATTACCGCTATAATGTGTTTATCATCAGAGGTGCATAATAATCACAAAGGTGTTAGAGCGATCATGTTTGGAAGTTCAACTTGTGCTACAATTAATGCTGCTGATATAGCTGCAGATATTGATATCTATGAAGATGGAACCAACAAACGATGATTGTAAAATGTAATATATAATTCAACTTATTGAGTTGTTGGTTATCATCCAGAGTAAAATTGTGGCACAGTAAACCCATCAAATGATTAATTTGTGTTCTTTAGCTAACTCCTCCTTCATAAAGAGGAGTGATAAGGGTTGCGGGGGGGGGGAAGCCATGGATGGAGGTTTGGCACCAGCTTTTCTCTTATGCGATCCATGGGGGGTTTCCCAGAACCTGATACTCTGGGAACCATTGGTGTGGCAGGGCATCCCAGCTGGGAACTGGCGCCCACATCCTCGCCACAGGCTTCCAGAGGTCCACCGCCACTTGATCTCCAGCAGTGCCAGGCCAACACCCATGCATCCCCTCTGCCCACACTCAGTGGCCAGTGAGTGACTGGACCCCGACTGATGGTCAGTTTGTTTTTTGGTGGTTTGGGTTGCATTCCTGCTGGCTGCAAATGTCCACAGGGCCAATTCATAGGTCACGTACTGTGGCCGTCTGATTGCTCCGTGGTATGTGTTACTGTCTACAGGGTGAGGGCATGTTTTGCTGTTTTTCACCACACAGAGGTCATGAGTGGCCTGTGATGTCATCCATCCAGTATTTTAAGATGTCCACGTCACCATGTGGCCTTTTGTTTGTCTCAACAAGAAATACAACAATAAGCAAGACTGCAAATGTGGCCCTTGGCATTTACATTGCAGTGTGTTTTTAGGCACGTACACAGTCCGTGATTATAACTTTCCTCTCATGTATATAAAAAAGTTCACTACTTTGAGAACAGTACTGGCTTAGATTTTTTTCTACTCCTTCAAATTGCCTATTTTTTTTCTACGTTTTGGTTAGCAGGAGCTGGAATAGGTGATGTTCTATTTTTAGACTCAGCTTACACACTAATAGCTCCTCTCCAGGAACATAAAATGAAGGATGGTTTTGTCGCTGCTGGGAAAAAAGCCCAGTCCATGAGAGAACTCAGCAAACATGATATAATTTAAACCTTACTCAAAATCCGTGTGACAGTGTGGAGCATTGTAGAAAAGACCAGCAGTTGAATTGTTCTTCAGATCCTTAACTTAATTTAAAGTTAATAGAAATATGCCTTTAGTATCCAAAGTAAGGGCAAGAAACTCAATATGCCTAATGATTCTATCAAAGTGCAGAAAAGATTTTTTATGGTGGCCTAGACTGTAAGCTGGTGTTGGTAACACGTGGTTGGTTGCTGAGCAGGCTAGCAAGTCTAATAGGTTTATTTAATTGGTAAAAAAAGCATGCTACTTAGCCTTAATATTTATACTTTGAAACTGAATTGATGACCCATCAAGTGGTTGTTGTTGAGGCAGTTTCTTAGTGGGTTAAACCCCCACTGACAGCTAAATGTTGGCTAGCTTGATGAGGTGTTAGCTTGCTGAGGAGGTTGTGTTGTGAGTGGGTGTAAAGAAAGAGTTCTTCAATGTATAAAACAGCTATGATGATTCTCGGTTTGATACGACAAGTAAAGTGACATAGGCTACCTCAAAAAAAAAAAATCTCATACTATAAATTGAAAAACTGTAAATACAAGGCAGTTAAGTCGCAGGAGCTGGATATTTTTTGGATTTTGTTAAAAGTGACATTTATTAGAAACTCATTTTTAGTGTGGTCAACTAGGTTTTGCTAGTTCAAGAATTCAAAAAGAAGGGCAGAACATAAAAAGGATTTTAAAGTTCAATTGGCCTACTTAATTGAATGTGCATGGATTTTTACCACTAATAGGGCAAAAATCTTATCACATTACGGAGCTACGTCATAGCATTTCCAAGAGAAGGGGTCACTTTGTCACACAAATTTACTGAAAGTTCATCTCAAAAACTGAAGCAGCCAGCAGATCATGAGATGCTGTTGTAAAGTAAAAGCTGGGATTTATGTGCTCCTAACAGAGCTGCTCTGACACACAAACCTCTGGAGGCAGCACTCAGCGAGACGATCATTCCTGTGAGTTGTAGTCTGCCAGTCTGCAGACACAGAGGGCTTTCTGTGAGTAGCTAATACGAAAATATTTCTGTGATGTTGACTTTGTTATTTTGAGCAGAAGGATGGCGCACGTCAAAGTGTTTATGTTCTTACCTGGCAGAGGGTCTCATTCCAGTTATTCCCGCTGCGATCAAGAGGGAACTGTTTGGTTGACAAACAGGGAATCAGGTCCAAGAAGCAAACTGTTTGTTTTCTAACTGACTACTTATAAATTGGCTCTGGAGCTTCAAGTCGATATATCTAATTCAGCTGTGGGAACATCTCTCAGCACTAGTGTGTTCTATGGCTGAATTGAACAGTCTTTTATAAGTTTGTAATATCACTTTGCCTTTTTTTCATCCCTCTCAAACACAGATCACACTCCTTGGCTGCTCCAAACATCACAAAGTCAGCAGTCCCTCTCATCTTTAAAGCAGCTGCTACCTGTCTCATAGCTGTGGTTGTGTGTGTGTGTGTGTGTGTGTGAGTGTCTGCATGTTGTGTTCCTGTCCCCTCTTCCACAAATTAGTGCATTAGTATGCAGGGAGCTTGTGTGTCAATGTTGTCCGTGTGCATATGTGTGTCTGCACTCCTCCACAGTGCTATTTCACAGCCGCCCACAGAAAGTGACACCTACACGGTAAGAATGGCCAAATCTTTTGCATCTTTTCTTTACATATTATTAATCACACCTCTAAGTTTGAGGTAGAAATGTTTGTATTAAATACTTCTTTTTGTTTAATATTCCACAGCAGTTTTCCTTTCCCTACATTTTAACCCAGTTAGTTGGGGGTAATTTTATTTTATTTAAATTCACTGTTTCTGTTGGCCTTACTTTTCTTTCCATGCATCTTGCAGTAAGTAGTATGCAGTATTTTCCCCCAGAATGATAATAACTCTTTTTCCAAACACTGGCCTTAAACACTTTGTTTTTGAAGGGACATTTGGCTTACAAGCTTTCAGTTTAAAATGTCACACATCCTTTAACAGCCACAAACCTCTTGTCTTTTTGGCCAAGCGCTTCTACATGAACGGAGGGAAAACGACTTTTTTATGTCTCACTACTGAGGATTTATTATGTATTATGAATATATTATGCAACTGCTTGGCTCAGATGGGCTGTTCACATCTTTCTTTCCATCATTTTCTCACACTCTCTTTCTCTCACTGTGCTGCTCTTTGCAGGAATGCACAGATGGGTATCATTGGGACCCTCATACAGAGCACTGCAAAGGTAATGCACTCTTTAAAATGCATTTATTCCATATCAACACCTACCTATTATGAACAGGAACAGCTAGGATATATTGCTGCCTTTAATTTGCTACCTAAAAGTACAGAGAGAAGCTAATGTTTTTTCTCTGCATATCTCATCAGACGTAAACGAGTGCGAGACTATTCCAGATGCCTGCAAAGGTGAAATGAAGTGCTTCAACCACTATGGAGGCTACCTGTGCCTTCCCCGGTCTGCATCAGTCATCCCAGCCCCAGAGCCTCCCATCACGCCAACTGTGACCAACCCCTGCCCCCTGGGATACGAGCCCCAGGGAGACAGCTGTGTGGGTGGGTGTCTGGTTTGTGCATCTAATGGTTGGAGGTGGACAGGTGGCCAGAGGATGACTGATCATTAAGAAAGTTTATGCATGTGTGTGATTGTGTGCATTTATTGTTTGTGGCCACAGATTGTGAGGAACAGGTGGCTGAAGCAGGTGTTGGGACTGGAGGCAGCGTGTTGGTGCAGTCCGTGTGGGTGTGAGTGAGCATGAGTCTGCAGGGGGGCAGGCAGACGGTGTAGGAATTTGGAGGATCTCACACGAGAACAGCTGTTGTGCTTAAAGAGTCAGTTTTGCAGCGAGAAACCTCCTCATGCTGGAGGATGGTGAGGTGTTCATGCAGCCTGCGTGAAACAGCAAAAATGATTCAACATGATGAAATGTTTTCAGCTGTTAGGGGCAAAGGGGAGAACTGAGTACCATTGTCTTCTCTCCTACAGTCATACAGTGTCTTCCTGTCCTGCTGAATTATGAATTTTTACACAGTGTCCTTGTTTCACCCACAAAAACAGACATTGATGAGTGTGAGCGAGATGAACATGACTGCCAGCCCAGTCAGCAGTGTATCAACTCGCTGGGTGCCTTCACCTGTCAGTGTCCTGATGGGTACCGCAAGGTCGGCACAGAGTGCATCGGTGAGATGATTTTATATCACCTTTAAGTGGAGCTAAGCAAGATCAAAAAATAGGCAACCGAAACATTATTTCTTGAAATCCATACTAAAAACTGACTTTAATACCTTGTGGGAATGTGAATATCCCTCTTCTGACTGTATTTCTCTCTCTCAGACATCGATGAGTGCAGGTACAGGTACTGCCAGCATCGCTGCGTCAATGTGCCCGGCTCTTTCTCCTGTCAGTGCGAACCTGGTTTCCAGCTGGCAGGAAATAACAGATCTTGCATTGGTGAGTGACGCCTCTCTGCACCTGGTTATATGACTTTACTGTCACAGTCTCTGAGGTCTGCATACTAGTCAGAGAGCTTCAAGTTATGTTGTAATGGGGAACGATTTTTATGGGTTTATCATGTTAAAACAATGAAGTCTTTGATGATGTGGTTAAAAAGCGTTGAAAGCAACTCCAACAGTTTACACATCAAAGTCTTTCAGCAGGTCTGTAAAAAAATACTGCATCTGTGCTTTAAGGTTGTATAAAGCCTTTAGTGGCTCCAGAGGGAGCTGTGCAAAGTCTGCTACATTTTAGTGAGAGAAGAAGAATCCAAGTTTGTAAACCAAAAAAAAAATGGAAAAGGGGATCACCAGATCTTTGTAGCTCGTTCATTTACAGCTGCTTCAGGCTGAGGGTAGGTTAATAACTATGATCATAACACATCCAAATCTTCTACTAAACAATAATAGGTTGACTCAAGCTGACTTGGAAACATACAAACAAACCGAAAACGTTCATTTCCAAATTAATTCAGTAGTTTTATATTGTAAGTAGTGTACAGGTGTTAGACTTTTTTCAAAAACAGAACTACTCTCAACTTTAACCAGTGAGAGAGAAAAAAACACATGGGAAGAAAGCTAAAGTGTGTCATCTTTGGCAGATAATTTTGTTCTAGTGTTGGATGTCTTATTTCATAGCGTCTTTCTGATTTCTGAATTCAGCTTAAATTCTCGATCTATCAACTGTAAGACTTTCTTGGATGGATGAGCTTGTTGACAAAGTTTGAAATAAATAAATAAATTATGTATTCCCTTGCTTCAGATGTGAATGAATGTGACATGGGTGCCCCTTGCTCTCAGAGGTGTTACAACACATACGGCACCTTCCTCTGTCGCTGTGATCAGGGCTATGAGCTGGGGCCTGATGGCTTTGCTTGTAACGGTAAGAGACTCACCCTGTCTGTCTATGTAAAATAATAAGTAAATGCAAACTTTTCAGATTCTGTGGGACAAATTTGCTCAGTTTTCTGTTCTACCTTTAATTGAAAACTATTGACAGATATTGACGAGTGCAGCTACTCCAGCTACCTGTGCCAGTACCAGTGTGTCAATGAACCAGGGAAGTTCTCGTGTGTGTGCCCTGAAGGATACCAGCTGCTGGGCACCAGACTCTGCCAAGGTTAGCACGTTCGCCTCCATTTTCTCCCAAATGTAACACCTATCTTTCTGTGCCCTCAGAGTCACAAATGCTGCTCTGAGTCAACACTTAATCACTCTTTGAGTGCAGCATTATTCTTGTCTTGGGTGAGTCTGATCCAAAACGATGAGCTGTTTGTCTCCTGCAGATATCAATGAATGTGAAACAGGCGAGCATCTGTGCACAGACGCACAGACCTGTGTGAATATCCACGGACGTTACCAGTGTGTGGATGCTAACCGCTGCCAGGATCCTTATACACAAATGTCTGAGAAGTGAGTGACACCTTGTGAAACACACATTTTTCCAATTACATAAATATGGCATCAGCTCAGAACATAATCAGCCTCTTTATTTACTATGGCACCGACTGCAAGATGGCCCTTTTAGTTTTTCCACACACTGGTCCAACTTTTCTTATGAGCACGCTCCAGTGCAATAAGAGGCCTCTCTGAGTTGTGAACTAGTGTTAGATTGGTAACAGGTGTGGGTGATTATTTACAAATCCCTCATGATTTGGTAAAATAAAATGTGTCTAAGAAAAACATGAGAGAAAAAAAATGGCTACTGTTCAGTTCTTGTTTTCATGTCAGAACTTTCCTCTCAGTCATAGAACTCCCTCTGCTGGATGAGTAATGAACTGCTCTTTCTATTTCCTGTACAACATCCTATTGTCTCCTTCAGTTAGAATTTGACCCTATCTGTTTTCTTCACAGCCGTTGTGTGTGTCCTGTTTACAAACCTGCCTGTCGGGACCTGCCATTCTCCATCGTCCACCGGTACATGAGCATCACCTCTGAGCGCTCAGTCCCCTCAGACATCTTCCAGATTCAGGCCACCAGTGTCTCTCCTGGAGCTTACAACACCTTCCGCATCAGCTCGGGGGACGACAACGGAGACTTCTACATCAGAGTAAGAAATATTACAAAATGTCATTAATAATTGTTTGCTCAAAACCTGTAAATACACTGAGGTTGTGTGTCCTTTCAGTTTAAAGTGCACAGACAGGGTTATATGAACACTTTAGAGAAACACTAAAAACACAGGTTGTTAGGTAGATTATTCATTATTGTTTTATCCATGACTTCGGTTTCTTTAAGTCTTCCTAAATTGTCACTTATCCACATCAGTGCATTATTGTCAAAAATAACATTTTATTTTCTGTTGAATTAATTTGTCAGGTCAGAAGATGAAAAATGATGATTAGTGTTGACAGAAAGCTTTGGTTTTCCAGGATGTAGATTCTGCCCTTTGCTCATAACGATCAAACACAGGTTTAAAAGAACAGTGTTAGTCATTGGAAACATATTTACAAATTTGATACCATTCATGGCTGGGTTAATCTAAAAATGTACAAACTAACCACTTATTTGCCTCCTTCTGACTTCTTGTCAACCGTCACATCGAGCAATTATTTAACATTTTTCAAAATATAAAGTCATCTATTTCTTTCCTCAAAGATGAAGCCTAATTCCACTATTTATATCATGTTCTAAATACTGAAGTTTAATATACACAGGACTTAACTCAACACTATTTTAGTGTTGCCTTTCATTAAACCAGTAGATGGCGTGCTGAGCTACTTGAAATCCATAAAGTGCTGATCATCATATATCTGGAGAGAAATGTAAAGATTAACACCATCATTGATGTTTGTTATCACAGTATGATCAAATCATTTAATTTACCGCTTGGACGCTTTCAGGTGTTCAGTACCTGTTTAAATTTAACCTTTAAATGTCCAAATGAACCTGAAACATTTTAGATTTCATATATCAGAAAACAAGATAGATGAAGATTGAAAAGTAAGAGCCCTCTTGACCCCATTACTATCTTTTTCTCTGTTAGGCTGCTGTGTTAGTTTGACAATTCCCTTGTTTTACTTCCTCAGCTAGGCTAAGGACCTGACGTTAGACAGAAGGTTATCAGATTAACCTATTCAAGGAAAAATTAACTTTATTTCAGATCAAAAAACAAATTAAAACAACAAAAAGGAAAAAAGTGAAAATGTTTGATGTTAATTGGTTAATCCTAACAACCCTGTTAAACATGATGTTGAATGATGTTTGTTTGTGTTTCTATATTGCTAGTAGGACGATTTTTTCATAGCTATTGACAGATTCTTCATTTTCTTCTTTTTTTGTGCTAAGCCAACTAGCAATAGCTTTGGCATTGATGCTCATATCTACCTGCAGACAAGAACATTTCCAAAAAACTATTCCTTGTGTTTTCAGGGACTTTTAAAATGTGTGTATCTATCTTGCCTTTTTCAGCAAATCAATAACATCAGTGCCATGCTGGTGCTGGCTCGTGCCGTGTCCGGGCCCAGAGAGTACACGTTGGATCTGGAGATGTTGTCAGTGAACCCCCTGCTCAGCTACCAAACTAGCTCCGCCCTCAGACTCTCCATCAATGTTGGGCCATATGCCTTTTAAAGAAGAACAAGAGTGGAGGGACACAGGGACAGAGAGAGCTGGGGAGAAACAAAGATGCAAAAAAATAGAAATGAAGCTTTAAAACAAACTGCACTGTGATGTTACACTCATTGCTTTTTGTATTACCAAAGAACGCAACACTTTTCTGTCAGCCCAACATATTATGGTAAAGAATATGCACCCAGTCAATGCACCAACATTGAAAGAAAAACAGCCTTAAAACCGTCTAAGGTGTTCCTTTGAGTTTAATGTGTCTCTATTTTATGAGGATGTTATGTTTTCGTTTCTGCCAGCTTCTTTCTGGGGTTAGTGTGTATAAAATAGGATGGCCTTTATTTCTCCTCTGCTCTGGTTGATATGAAATGTGTTTGACTAATGTTTATGTCTGCCTTTAGGTGAAGTGATTCATGCCCAGTGTCCTCTTCATTAATCTGCTTTAATCAGTTTACATTCTTGTCTTTGGTTCTGCTCTATCTGTCGCTTCCCCCCGTTAGCCAGTTTTCTGTACAGCAACCACTCTGATCAGACCTCAGCCTCCACGCTTCTCCTTCACCCTCCACTGTTCATGTCTTTGTTTGAGCTCTCCACCACCGCCTTGTGTAAGTTTGTCACATTGCTGATTGTATTGTTTTTTTAAGTTTTGAGATTGAAACCCAAATAAAACAATATACCTTAACAGGGTCATTCTTTAGGGTCAATCAGCATCCACCTCTTGGAACTCCCTTGTTGTTAGAAAGGAAAGATTCATTTAACTTGACAATGTAGACTTGATATGCTACTCGTACATTAGTTAAACAATGTAAAACACTTTCTTTTAAAGTGAGGGTATGCGTCACATTTTGTGAAAATACAAATAGTCATGATTAAAAAAAAGCTAATAAGGGAAAAACAATAAGTAAATAAGGATTGTAATACTGTCAAACGTGTACATTTTATCCACATAGGAGTATCCATAGCATTTATTAAACAAGTGCATGTGTGAATTGTATTATGCAATTCTGAATATCTTTTTCTTATTATTGTGCTCTTGATTCATAAAAAGATAGATTTTTAATTACATTAGCTTGGCCTATAGACACATCAGATGTACAAAAAGAAAAATGCATAAAAACAGTGTAGGCATATATACTGTATGTAGGGAGTCCTCTGTCGACCAACCTCTGTCACTGATGATTTCCCTCTCCTATATTATGTAAGAAAGGAGAGGGGTTTAAACATGTAGTCGTGTAAATGGTGATGTGTTAAGTTCCAGCATCCCAGAATCGCCTCCCATTTCCAGCACCCACACAGCCAGCATACCCTAACGTAGCCAAATACATCCGCTCCTTTCTGTATCATCTTCAGCTAACAACTACAGCTTCAACACCATTTTTATAACCTTCATCACAGTCTGAAACCTCTCATTCAAACAGTATCACATGACTTATCTCCCTTTCTCTAATAATTAAAACATATTTAATTTTTTTGCATCAAAATGAGGAGAATTTAAAACTCCCCCCTGGCATCCAGAAAAAAGAGAGGAAATACAGCAACACTGCAGCTCTGCCACCATTTGTTCTTTTTTTATTTATTAATTTTTATTGTCACAGCACTTAACTTTTTGTTCATTGATTCTCCTGACTCACAAAAAAAGGCAAAGGAGAAAAGAGAGAGAGGGAGAAAAAGAGTGAGGGGAAAGCCCTTATTTCACAGTCCACTGCTGTTAGCTCCTCCCAGTCCTAGCAAATACACAAACACAGCACACACACACCTCCCATCTGTCCTCACTAGGGGGTGATGACTCACACATTGGCCTGTTTTATGTAATCGGAGCAGACTGTGCACAGCCAGCAGGGGGCAGCACATCACACAGATCTCCCCACACAGAAGCCAGGAATAGAAACAACCTGAGGAGAGAGTGTTGGTTTTATAACCTAATTGACTAGTGAGCCTACATTTTCTCCTATTTTCCATGAACTCATACACCTGTGGGAGGGGAAAGTGAGGGGAATTGTGTCTACTTTTTTTTTTTTTTTTTTTACAAATAATGAACAATAGAACATTGCATGCACAAAGATACTTTCTAGGCTCTGAAATGGGTTGTGGCACAGAATTTTTGCCTTGCATAACTTGGCATCTTGTAATGATGGAGAACAAAGCTGACAGAGCCTGCAGATGGTGTTAAAGAGTGCAGTAGAGTAGTAGGTGTATGTGTGTGTGTGTGTGTGTGTGCGTTTCCTTACATCAGATGAGAGTGGTGGTCCCCTGGAATTTCCTGTTGGCATACAGACTGAAAGACTGACACGACAGAAAAAGAACAACTAAATATTTGTTCGTTAACTGGAACAGGAAGATGGCCGACTGGGCTTTACCTGCCACTTAAAAATATCCAAAGGGCACAAAAGAACAACCAACTTTAAAAAGAATGTAAATGTTTCAAAAGAAATACTAAAAAAAATAAAGCAACAGAGACACAACATAATTGCTAAGAGGCACATGATGACCAACAAGAGAGACAGAATAACCCCAAAAACACATTACGTGACCACAAAGAGACATATAATGATTACAAATAGATGTATAATGACTATGGAAAACACAATATAACCACACTGACACTCAAAATAACAACAAAAAGAAACATCACAACCTCAAAGAATGCAAAAAAACCCCAAAAAACAATCAACATGACTTAAAACAAAAATCAAAGGAACTGACAAAATGTATTAACAATAGGATGTAACAAGATCTGAAAGAAACCTAAAGGAACAACTTGAAGAGGCAAAGTGTTGACAGGTAAGTCACCACAAAGAGGTCCATAATGACAAACATAGGGTAAAAAAAATGCCTAAAAAGGCATAAAACAACTAAAATGAAATACAAAATGTCCAAATTTAAAAAAATCCATCTAATCTAAGATAACAGACAGAAGAGGAATCGGAAAAAAAGTCACTCAACCTTTGAATTCAGTTTGTGTCGTGATTTTTAACATCATCAATGTGCCAAGATGTTCATTGCATTCAGATTGACCTGTCAATGCACACTTCAGTAGTACAGGGTGCAGAGGGCAGTGTGTGTATGTAGCAATGTAATTCGGCTGTTGATATAACACATTTTAGGTGTGTGCAGCTGTAAATATGTGTTTTCTTTCACTATTGTGTATCTGTGTGTGTTTGTAGGGTGTGGGTGTTTACACAAGAGAGCATGTGTTTGAAAGTGGCATTGCCCACGCAGACGAGGAGGAGGAGTGTTTGGGGTGGCAGAGGGGAGCATTAGAGCTCCTGGGCCTCTTTTTTTTTTAATTTGGCACCTTCTCTTGGGTATGATCTCATTTCTGGGCGGCCGTGCCCTGAAGGCCGCGAAGGGTACAGCGTGGCACCGGAAGTGAAGGACTGAAGATTTAGTGAAGAGCAGGCTGCGCCTAACACCTCCTCTGTGCAGTGGAGCACACATGAAGAGCAGAGAAGACCTCCCTTTATGTTGTTTCTATCCCTTAGTTTCAGACATGCTGCCAGCAATGAGGAGCAATCTGTTCTTAAGGTGCAACGCTTTGATCTGCTTCTACTGCATTACAAAAAGCTCTCCAAAGCCTTCCCCCTCCAGTACACCACAATGCAGGTATTATGCTTATGAATGAAGGACCAAGCTTGAGTGTCATTTCCATCCACCCACAACCTCCCAGCTCTGTTTATTAATGAAAGAGCGGCCAGTGGAATCTGTAGGACATTAAAAACAGGCCATACAATACATAACAGGCTGGGTGAGTGTAAATTAGTGAGGGCATCAGGCAAGAAACCACTCAATTTTGTGAATATACTTAGATATGTTTATGGGGAGATGGAGGACAATCATACCACACTACATAAACAATCCCATCAATGACTGCCAATTTGGTTATGTATTAAAATATACTGCCTTAATCAGGCAGGTTATGACATATTTTCTTTATTATTTATTTTATTTAATACTGGAATATTCTTGGACAGTGATTCCCAAGAGGACAACAGCTGAGCCAATTGGGTGTCAAAGGTCACCTAACGGGGTTCAATCAGAAAAAGGAAATAAAGAAGGGAAGGCACCGTTGATCATAGAAACCAACAGGGGAATCGGTTTCAAATATTCAACGATTACCAAAGTCAATTTGCATAAAGGACCCATATACATCTCACTGATGATAAACTCGATGAAAGCCTCCATTGATATCTCCACAGGGGTTGAACAAATTCACCACTTGGACCAGTTTGAAACTCTTTGTTACTGTTAACCTGGAGAAATGAGGATCGAATGTGGCAGTGCTAACATAATGATGATGACATGTACTTCCGAAATTAAAGCTGAAGCTAATGGGAAGTCTTTGCAAAAAAGAAAGTATAGGATGATTTAAAATCTGACCTTATGATGGGGCTACAGTTGTTCAAATAACAATACCAGTGTATTGTCTTAGAGGCCAAGAACTTAGCTTATATTTCAGTCAGTGCCTTCATACAAAAACAAGCACACAGCATGCCACAATGTCATTTAAATGTACATTTACTTCAATGTTGATTTTCTGGAAGTCAATTTTTCCAAATATAACAAGTCATGATTTAATTTTCTAACATTTCCAATAAATCCTGCTGGATTTTCTTCTTTCAACTTTAAATATGAACATTTGTTGGACAACAAGTGACTTCCACATACACACAGGAAGGAGCTTACGTTTGATACACTTTCTGAACTGCCCCTCTATTATACAGCAGGAGTAATATCTTGTTAGCTCTGGAAATAATTAGCTTATCAGTCAGGTCCAATTACAGGTTCAGTTGCCGGGCATGATTATTACCTCAGGTCAGTGTAATCTCTCATAAACACCTTGGGAATTCGGTGCAGGTTCAGCAGTGAGCAGGATATTAGATCACATGACAGAAATTAACAACGGTGTCAGTGAGGATAACTGCAAATGCCTTATGAATTCTACTTGTAAAAACCTTGAACAACTTCATTTCCTTTTAGACTTAGACGTCCTTTATTGTCATTCAAATTTGAACTTTGCAGTACAGATAAGAACAAAATTTCGTTGCATTAGCTCGTTGTAGTGCAGGATAAAAGAGCAGTGTCAAGTATTTACATAAGGGATGTTATATTTACAAAATAAGGTGCAGAGTGTTGCATTTACAAAATAAGGTGTTTGTGAAGCAAACACATCTTTGCACACAGGATAACATAAGAGCCTTGGACAGATATATATATATATATATATATATATATATATATATATATATATATATATATATATATATATATATATATAAGTCTCTGAACAAGACCTCACCATGCCTGCCATACCTTTACTTTCTTTGCTCATTGCGTATATGTGGTTACCAAGAAACGGCAACGTGTTGCTATGGCTGTGTGGGTGTATGGCGGCAAAAGGGACCAATGCTAAAAAGACATTCAGCTGTGAGAAAAATAACAGAGATGAGAAAAACTGAAAGTGATGTGAGTGGCAGAGTGCAGAAGCTGGAGAGCAATTCTGTAAAACAGAAAACACAATATGACAGGAACTAAATGTTATCTATTTAACCTTGATTGTTTTGGTTCCTGGATATCTTCTTAAACTAATAAATAAAGCATGGCAATGGACTGTTGCAAGTCTTTGTTTCTCGAAAGACCTTATTAGTTGCTTTTAACATTGTCATGGTTTGTGATAATAACTATGAGGACATGAGGCGTTAATTGAAGAAAATATGAGGAACGTTTAAAATGCTTATATGTTTTTAAAATGCTTTTAGTTTTAGCCAATTAAAGAACATTTTAAAAGGTGCATTGAATTGTTGATAACATTACAAACTCACCTCCCGAGCCTTTATAAACCATTTATCTTTTGTAAACAGGAAAACAACTTTATTTGTTGCTTCATTGTAGTAGAAAAGACTCTTTTCATTAAATTACAATTGCTTAATGTTCATTGTATTGCTGCGACTGGTCAATTTATAGTATTATCTTTCTTTTAATATGTTTAAATTACCTTTGTTGTGAGAGATGTGTTTATATGGTATTTCATAATTGTTCTATAATTAATTCTTGTTTTGCTACCCTTAAAAAGTAAAAATCTGAATTGTCTAGATGATTTTTAATGATGAATCCTTTATAAGTGTGTGACTTTGATTTATTTTGGCAACTTTCACCTCAATACAGGCTCATTAATGTCGAGGGAGCTGCAAAAACACAATGTGTCTATGTTAATACAATACGTTTATGAGGGTTCAACTAATAAACTTATCTTTTTAAAGACTTGATCACCAATTTTGCATTAACTTATAATCCTTAGTGAAGCTAATAGATGTAAAATGAAAAAACGTGTTCTTATTATCAAAGCATCAAAGTTCTCTTGTCAGATCTGACCCTGGGATCTTTTAGTTTTATGTATATCCACTTCCAGTGTATTCCAACACACTTGAAAAGACCTGATAAGAAAGTAGTATTTTTTTTCTAAACAGGCTTAGTGTTGGGATTGTGTATTTTTGAAACAAACCAATCTGTCAATAATAACATGAAACAATCATCTTATTAAGGTCTGCTTCCCTTAAATAGGTCTTTTCTAATCTATCATCCGTTTTCTAGCTTGTTGACACAACACGTGTCCTGTTGTATTTTTGGAGTGCTAAAGATAGTTAAGAAGTCTGAAATGGAAAAAATAAACAAGCTACGACTGACAAGTTATTGACCCCGTCCAATTTATGAATCAGGCCAGAGTGAATGAATCAGTGAATTGCTTTGGGCATCCAACAACACAAAGGTCGAGAACAAAATTATGTGAACAGCAATAGTCGTTATGTGAGGTAAGGACAGGTGATCTGTGTCAAAATGTCTTGTCAATAACAGAGGATTATTTTGAGGATGGACAGGGACAGAATAGAGGATAATTGGAGCGGGTCTAAGAAAAGAAAGTAGTTACAAATGTGGTTTATTGGCTGATATGAAGCCCATTCAGCACATCTGTTCCTCCCTCAGTCTCATCAGCCCACTCTCTGCCGCTGTTATGCAACACCTCACTTCACCTGCTTATCTAATAACATACACCTGGATTGTAAACATCATAATGAACTGTTTAGCCATCACAAACTGAACAATGGTTCCACAAATCAGGTCCAACACATTAATGTTTTCATTTATTTTTGTCTTTAATAAAAAGGAACACAGTTAATCAACACATGCATGCGCGCACACACACACACACACACACACACACACACACACACACACACACACACACACACACACACACACACACACACACACACACACACACACACACACACACACACACACACACACACACACACACACACACACACACACGAGTAAATCAAGAGGTAGAGGAGGGGGCCTCAATGAAGGATCTGCTGCTAGGAGGTCTGCTGTGATGTAACACATCTACATCACGTTACCAAGGCAACCCTGCATCAGCACCAATTTAAGTGTGGAGAAAAAAAGGAGTGTGTGTGCTGGTATGTAACACTACAGTACTCTGGGAGAAAAAGGATGTCCAAAAACAGGACAAAATGACATTGTTGAAAAATCTACTTGATAATGAAGGTAAACAAAATCATATGGAAGGATTTTATAATAAGAATGAAATGCCAAATACATAGTTCACAAAATAAACCAGTTATTTCTGCTACTAACATGTATGAAAAATGCCTATTAAACTCTTATTGTTTAGTAACATACAGAGCCACTCAATTTCTCAAAGTATAAGAAAGACTTTACCACATCCTTAAATGGAATATTTCAGTTATTAGTGATTCATGTCCAGTTTTCTCCAATCAGTTTCAGTATAATCCAGGAACCTTGGGACTTAACAAAAGAGCTGTGGTGAAAAAAAAGTTCTGCCCCCTTGTTCTTTGCCCTGGCTGCTAAAAATAAACACAACAAAAGAAGAAGAGAAAAGGTACAAGGCTATGGACTAACAAAGCCAAGCAGAACGAAGGAGGTAGGGAGTAATGGATGAAGGCAGGAGAAGAGGAGCAGGAGGAGTGTGGGTGGAGCTGTGTGTGTATACGTGGGTTGTTGTGTGGTTCATATTCACAGGTTGGGTCCATCTGTCCATGGGTCTATTGGGCGTGAAATCAGACAGACTGCAGTGAGGTTGGAGGGAAGAGAAAGTAGAGACATTTTTAAGTGTAGTGAAATAGTAAATATGCTATTATGGCACATTTGCTCCTGTTCTTTAAAGCACTTAATAAACAATGGCACCTATTTCGTTTTCTTTGACAGACTTATTTTAAATTCCTCCAATTAAAAGGTTTTCTGATTGTATCATATTTAGAGTAACAATTCAAGGCTTGAATAATGGACCTATTATTTTCTATAAAATGCTTTTACTACAACATACGTTATTTCTGGCAAAAAAACACATTTCTTTGTTGAACTAGTTGTCAGTATACATTTCAGGACAACGATTTTTAGAGATTCTTTCTTTTTTTGAAGCCAATCAACATTTTAAAGTTTTTTTTTGCTTAAAAATGACACTGTAATCAGAATTGGCATAAAGCTGTAGATCTCTTTATTTATCTGCCCATGTCATCTGTACCCTTATTCTACTTATAAATATATTGTAATAATAATGGATACCAATGTAAATTTTTAATTCTAATTCACCCTGCGCCTTCATGATTCGTCACCTCTTTCCTCCCTGTGTTTATGGTCCATCTACTTTGTAGCTAAAGAGAAAAGGGTGATATGTGTCCCTTCTCCTGTATTTGTTAGGTACTTTCCACTTTTACGGAAACTTGTCCTAACTTTGATTAACTATTGATTCGTCAGTTGTATATGAAGATCTCTTGTATTTATCAAATTGGACAGAGCCTGCCGCGCCCTCCTTTAAACACTGGGTCAGACAAACTTTATAGTTTCTGAATGCAAATAAGATCAGACTTTCTCTTCCAGAATCTCAGATTAACTTTAAAGAGGCTATATTACGAAAAATCCACTTTTACCACATTTAGTTTTTCTCTTTTTATTTTATTTTTTTTTCTCTCACTTTTTTTTGATAATCAGCCTATATATAAAATGCTGTATTAATTCATTAGTTTTGTTGTCTTCTTTTGTTATCATAGGGGAACTTTAATTATCTATTTATGTTTATTTGTTTATATCTATCTCGGCTTAGCAAGGAGATCAACTGCTGCGTATTAGAATAAAACTATTTTTTTTACTTTGACTTTTTTTTTTAAATTAAGAATAAAAACTATTAAAGTTGTAACAAATTGGGATGAATATAGTTACAAAGAGAGTAACACTGCAACAGATATTTGAACAGTATATTAAATGTCTTACTCAAAGTATAAGCCCAGATCTCTTTTGTTTTCCTTTTAAATTCATATTAAACAGATGTAAGATTTCACAGATCAGACTTTGTGGTTGTGAAAATGAATCGGTCTACGTGTGAATTATTTTTACATGATTCCGTTTGCAATCCTAAAGAGGTTTACAAATGTGTGTCCAATACATGCGGTTTGCAATCTCCTCATTCTTATAAGGGAACACATGTTCCACCTTATTTTACTCCTCATCCTCTCCCCTTTACTTCTCTCTGTCTCTCTCCTAGTTCCCTCTCTTGCAGGAGTTGGAGGTGTTGCTAGGCGACAGATTAGCTCCTTCCTTTCAAGAAGCAGACCTTGACTTGGGTGTAAAAATAAACAGAAAAAAGAAAAGAGTCTTAGAGGGAAAAAGGATGAGCATGTTTCACCTCTGTCATGAAAAAAAAACCATTTTCTTTTCAATCCCTCTCCTAATGTATGGCACACTTCACCCTGTAGTGTCCCTAAAATAAAGATGTTATTTATAGCACCATAAACACACAATCTATGGCTCATCATGGGTAGAAGTGTTGACATTTTGTCTGTGATAATCCTGAGTAACTAACACAGTGAAGGAGGTTTAACACACACTCTGTTCTCTGTGATTTGGTGACTCAGGTTGTGGAGGAACATGCCGCTCTTACGATCCGCACTGAGCAGTGCTGTGAAAGTCACACCTGTTAGAAACTGTACTGACTATGTGTGTTTGTGACACAGAAAGAACCAGAATAGTCCTGTGTGTACATCCTCATGGTGTGTGTATTTCTGTGTTATTGTGTGCAATACAGCGACACAGTGTAAGTGTCTGTGAATGAGAGTTTAATTGTGTGAATAACTATTTAGATAGTGTAAGTGTGAAATGTATTCAAATGAGTGAATTTGACAGGTTAAATATGATTATATGTGGGAGAGTGAATCTAGTAAATGTGTGAATAAATGGATTGTGTGAGTGAATAAATGAGTGAATGAATTGATTAATGGATGGATGAGCAGGGTAAAATGCACTTTAGTAAGTAATTATATGACTGACTATTAGAGTGACAGCAGGTTCTAAAGTAGTGAAAATTAGAGTAAAAGTGCTGACATGTAGTGATGAAAACAATGGAGTGGAGAATAACCAAGAGTGTGTGAACGTGAGAGAAATCTGTGTTAAAGAAAATAGCATTGAAAACAGTTTGTCTTCGAGAGAATTAAAAATGTGAAAGTGTGAGAGAACCAGTGAAAAGAAAATAGCACATCTGCAGGTTTCCATCACATGTTGTACCTGCTCAGGGTTCTTATTGAACATTGATCATGGCTGTGTTTGTGTTCTCTAAATAATACAAAACAGAGAATATATTTGTGTATTATAGTCAAGGACCAGGAATTTGCCATCAGAGCCTCCTGGCTTTAGTGCGACCTACCAGCGGAGATAAGGCATGAAAAGTCAGTGGCTTCTTTTAAAATCACTTTTGAAGACCTTGCTTTCATTTGATGTCTTCCTGATATTTATTTGATTTTTTTTACTTCATTTATTTTCAAATCTTTTGTTTCCTTTAGCTCATTTATTTCTTTATTGTCTTTTTGGTCATCATTTTACAGTCACTCTTAAAACGCTGTGGCTCAGTTAGTAGAGTTGGACGGCTCCTAACCAGAAGGTTGGGGGTTCAATCCTTACATGACAGATTTTTCCTCGAGCAATACAATTGATCTCGTGTCTCACGCTACATCGTCAGCAGTGTATGACGTGTATGAATGGGAATAGTTGCTTCTGATGGTCACTTAACATAACAGCCTCTGCCATCAGTGTGTCAATGGGTGCTCATGTACCTTTGTCTTGCTATGTCAGGGATGTTGTTTAATTATTATTTTTTACAGACTGAGTTTTGTGTTTTTTAGTTCATCAACTATTCTTTGAAATATAAATTTCCTTTATGAAAAAAAGGATTTTTTTTTTAAATTAAATGTAATGCTTTATGTATGTTAAGTTAGAACAGTGTGTGTACACATGTACATGCTGACAGAGACATATAGATGGGCAACATAGATGCCATGAAATCGAATCATATTACACTTTTCTTAGGGGAAACATCACATTAGGATTAATCCCACTTCTCTTTGTTGGGTTATATGATTGAGCAAAATCTGATTTAATAATTTCCTTTCTTTGGGTAAAGTTTTCTTTAAATAAAAGTCTAACACTTCTAGAGTTACAACACATAACTATATAGAAACATTTGGTCTTTCTGCTGTTTTTCCTTGCTGATGGTCTTGTTTTCTTATTTAGGTCATATTAAAGCATCAGTATTAATTTAAGACTGTTTTTTGGACCAGTTAAAAACATCTCACCATGGATTTAATGAGCCTGGTTGAGTAAGGAGTAAAGAGGGTTATAGGACTAAATGAGCCTCCACATGAATATTGAGACAAACAGTCGGTTCTGGCACAAAGACGAACAGATAATTGGATTCATTTGAGTCCATTTGCTGTCAGGGAGACGAAGCTCTCGTCCATGTGACCCCTCTCTCTTCACCCATCTGCCTCTCCACGGCCATGTTGTTCCTCCCACCCACCTTTGCGACCAACACAAACCTGTCTCATAATAGCAGGGATTATCATGACCACCTCAACAATGGCAGTGCTTTGGACGAGAGAGTGTGTGAGACCCCCGAGCAGTTTAAGTACCCACAAGACTGCTGAGTGCCAAAAAACAAACAACTTTGAGTGTTTTTGTTCTGGGAGCTGAAGAAGTTTGTTATTTTTGACCTCAGAAAATCTGCACGTGTTTTTTTATTTAAATTATTAGAGGAAAAGTCAACATTACCAAGAAATTGATATGTGCAAATCAGAAAAAAATCAGATTCACATGTTGAACTCCAGACAGGATCATCATCGAGCAAAGTATTGATTGGAGATGCATGAAATATTTAACATGCTAATAACTTGGAGTGGTCTCGTGTATATTGTTTGACTGTAGAAGTGAGAAAATACTAAAACAACAATTTATTGTCATTCTGATGTGTGTTAAAAATTACAGAATCACACATGCAACATATCCATATTATATTGAAGAAATACTGCACTCTAAATACCTATTTATGCTATTTTGACACATTGTATCACCACTTCATGACTCCACATCGTGACACTTATGACAATAAAGAGGGCAACATGAATGGAAGTTAATTTGCAAAGAAGAATTGAACGGGACAAATACAGACAGTGATGATAAGAAGCTAAAGGAGGAAGCATAATAATAGGTGTAACATTTTGTATTCTTCAATTTATCCGATATTGTGATGTTTCATTATGTGATTGTCCTTTAAAATGTCAATTATTGCAGAATCTCTATGTCATGATATTAACTTAATTGTGGGCGACAATCAGATTGAGTAACTCTGCAATACCCTTTCAGGTAACCCTATTAGAACATCAGAGTCACAAACTTAAGTCACAAATACAGGATCTTCATTAATGTGAGCCATTTAAGGGTCAAAGCTCAGACTTAAACAACATTTATAACTTCCTACTAAGTTTAACACCACTCAAAGTAAGAGGTCTCACTTACCCATGTGGAATTGATCACAGTGATGCATGTGTTCTTGTGATGTGCTATATGTGACTTCTCTTGTGCCCAAAGCTAATTTCTCCGAAGTGAGACAATAAAACATTTAACTAACTAACTAACTAACATTTCTCACAAAACAAGTATGCATGAAATTGCACACTGGACATGGTATACCAACAACTTAAAGGCAAAGTGATTTGCCTATATATGATGTAAATACCAACTACAATCATCAGGTATAAACCTGACTGTTGATGGGGCTAGCAGGTCAAATGAAAACTATTCATGTCACTTTCTCTAAAATGATGATTATTAACAGCACAGTCAGTCATGTTTTCTGTTCATGTTTGACAACAGAAGTTTGACATTTTTTAACCATATTTACCAGGTAAACTGACAGCACAGCGGGGCTATGACAATGAGCATGCTGGAATGTTGATGCTAAGAATATATAATGTAATATGTATTACTTACAAAGCATGTTAGCGTGCTTGTATTTCAATTGACATAATACATTAGAATAAACATGATTTAAAGTAAATAAACAAAGTTATATGTTGGCTCTTATACAGTTGACTGATATATTAATCTGTAGTGGATGGTGACTGCCAAGGCCAAACACCAGATCACCAGAAGTCATTTTGCAGTCAGTCATCTTTGGGAAAAAAATACTTTTTAGTTGTTAAAGATTGTTGTTAAGCCTAATGATGACGAGGATAAGGAATGGCCTCAGATGTGCTTTTCAGCTAGCTAATGATGCAGCGTACTTAAATGTGTTTTTGTCCGTCTTAATTTATTGTTTCTTTTTTTAATGATATGTACCAAGAAGGCTGGAGTAGTTATGTTAATGACTCTGAACATTTGAAGATCACTAATAAATCTGAGAGGCAGAATAAGGGAGCATTTTGGGAGTTGTACGTGTTGTCGAGAACAATGTGTTATCTTGTGACTGGATTTACTAAATTACATCCCTCGACCAATTTGTCCACATGGTGATTCTTACTATGACTGTCAAAGCTGGAGAGCATAGAGATATGACCTGTGACTAGTTTCTATTTTAAACTATGATGTAATCTGCATCTATTTTATAAATGTAAGAAAGAAATGCTTTCATTTTTCATGATGAACAACTTTACAACTAACTGATCATAAAGTAAGAAGCAGAAAACAATCAGCATTTTTATCAAAGAAATTAATTCTAAACAAACCTGGTACCTGAATTTGGACTTATTTCCAGTTTAACAAGAAAGGAGCTTATTAATATTGTGAGCTCTAATGGATATGAAAGGTCACATTTAACAAATAATTTCTATATTCAACCCCTATTGTAGCTTTCTGGATGTTAATATTTGTTGCACCCACTTACTGTACATATCACAACATTTTAGCAATGATTGTTTGAAATTTAAAAACCATCATTGAAGCTCATGAGGTCACAACAAAGGTCAAACACCAAATACAGTAGATAATATTTTCACTCAGTATATTTCAGAACTGATCACTCATTTTTCATATTTAACATTTAGACATTCTCAACTGCAGGGCACTCACCTTAATGCTGAAATGCAATCCTCCAATTATATTTATCATTTTCAGCAAGAGGAATAATGGCTGGATGATATTTGCCACACATCTCAGCCAACTAAAACTCATCAAACCAAGTGAACCTCTGAACAATTATTTTCTCTCAGAGTGAGCTTGCACTAATGAATGAACGTGACGACGTAGTAAGAATAGCCTTAAGGAAACTAATGTCCCAGTCCTGACACATGACGGTCCACTCAACAGCGGGCTGGTGCGTGAATTTGGTAGTGGATTATTTCTCTGCTCAACCATGTGCGCTGCAGCAGAGAGGACAGTCTGTAGTCTCTTATTGTTTCTGCTGCAGGACCTCAATAGAAACACATGTATACAGATGTCTTACAGAATTCTGAGGGGAAAAATGATGTTTGGGTCATTAGCAAACAGAAACTAGTGATGGAAATAAAGCTACGAAAAAAGGAAGCAGAGCAGGCTGACTCATCTGTTAAGAAAGCCAAAGAAATATGAGACAAAAACAGATCTCAAAGGAGGAGACCCACAAGCGCCCCAGCGAGAAAAGACAGACCAAAAGCAGAAACACACACAGGAAGAGAGAGAGAGAGCGAGAGAGAAGGTCCCCAATAACAAGCAGGTTGATGCATCACATTATAGTTTCTGCATATTAAATTAAAAAACAAAACAAACAGAAAAAAAACAGTGAGGCAATAATGGACTTTACCAAATATAGGCGTGCAAGGTTGGTTATGGATTGTTTTGCATAGCCTAAATCGAAATCGAAATCTATATATGACATATGAGGTAGCCTACTACTCCTATTGAACGAATTGTAAAATCAAACATGTCAGGTCCGGGGTTAATATTTTGTCCTCAAAATTTGAGTCAGGTCCAATACACACGCACATACTGTATAATTTGTCCCGATGAAACGTTTAAGTGTGTATGAAAGAGAGTACTCCACGTATGAAGTACCTCTACACATCTATTTCTGGCCTCTAAAAGTGCATATCCTCTCTATAAATAACATTAACTGGATCTGGCTGCGGGGGCGCGCTATTGTGCGGGTCACCTATGAGATCTATTTTTAGATACTGCTCGGTTTTGTTCACGTGCGACTGACAGGTTGATCGGCTGCGCAACAGTGGCTGCTGTGCGCGCGCGCGTGGAATCATTCATGAATGTCATTCATTAAAAAAAGGTTCAGTTTTCATTCAACTTTTTGGACATCGCCCTTGTACAGAGAGAAGATAGTGACGAAACAGAGACACACGTAATTCATTCAGCTGTGTAAGACATTGTATCTGAGATGTGATGGCTGCTGGTAGTTCATGGCCA
This sequence comes from Symphodus melops, assembly GCF_947650265.1. Lineage (NCBI taxonomy): Eukaryota > Metazoa > Chordata > Actinopteri > Labriformes > Labridae > Symphodus > Symphodus melops. The sequence goes on along the minus strand of NC_136699.1, from coordinate 10,796,885 downwards.
CACACTGGTGTCTTACTGGTCCAACTGGTCGGCTGTTTGAGCTGTCTGTCAGTATGAGGCTGGCAATTACCAGAATGAGACCAATGATCGTTAGGTAATGTTTTGTTCAACAATGTTATATCAATTAATCTATAGCGATTTTTACTAACCTAATGATGATCTCAGAAATAATGTACTTTTCATCGATATAATAGGAAATAATAGGCTAAGTTTACATATCTATCTATTGCGTACGAAACGTACATATTTCGTTTGCATAGTTCCTAAACCTATATTTAAGACATAACGCCAATTATTTAGTCTTAACAGAATAGGGGAACGCGAACTAAGACAACGGGAGATCTGCGAGGTTAATGTGTGACCAAATACACATTTGAAGCCATTTGCAGTTTATGTGCAGGTTTTTGCATTTATGTTTTAGCAGCTCGTTAGGTTCCATTCATAAAGGACATCCGACACGATGATAAACAGTTTTCATGTCTATATTCGCTTCCTGTATCATGTTGTCTTCAGTCGCGCTTCATCAGTCTAACATGTTTAAAACGTTGACAGTAAAAATGCAGTCGCTCATAACAAGCACCAGCTGTGTTCACTGACAGCTGCGGACAAACAGGCACTGACGGGTAGCGTAAATCTGCTGCCAGACATATAAACACAGAGACCTATTTCGTATGCAGCACAGTCTCCCAATTCCTTCCCCCTCATCCTCCTCCTGTACCCCCTCCTCCTCCAATACACCGGAGTCCGGTGACTCCGTTTACGTTTTACTCTTGCTCCGCCCCTTACTCGGTTTTGTCCAAATCGGGATTTTTGCGTCGCCGGAGCTCCCGATTTTTGCCCTACGTCATCACCGACTAGAGGGAAGAGCTGACGTCGAGAAGAGTCACTGAAAGGAGAGGGCACGCGGGAAGGAGGGGGGAGAGTTTCACCATTGCAAACACTGATATGAGAAACATCGGCCCCCCTTCTTCTTCATCCCCCTCCCTCCCTTTTACGTCGGTGTTGGTGCGTTGGGAGCCCCCCTTCTCCGGCGGAGTCCCAGGCTATATAAGTGACCCGCGAGCAGAGTCCCTCAACCAGATTTACGGGTTCCGGACTTCTGTGAAAGACGGCGAACATAGCCGCCGATTCACCTGCACTCCGAGCGGGGGAGAGACATCCAGCAGCCGGCTAGCAACCCAGCTGGACGCTGTGGCGGCATATCTAAAGCTCACAGGACAGGAGGAGGTTATTTAACCTTACTCTGGAAAATACACAAATACTTGTGATGAAAGTCCAATGACACATCTCAGAGCTTCTTTTTCCAATCTTACCACCTGTCTGTAAACCCACCTCGGAGACAGGGCTCATCTACTCCAGTCGAGGCGCGAGGCTTTAACCAATACAACATCTGCCCAACTTAAACCTGAAGGAATTTCACATCTGCAACAACCTGCCACAATGTACCGCTCGACCAAAGGAGCATCCAAAGCTCGACGGGACCAGATCAACGCCGAGATCCGGAACCTGAAGGACTTGCTGCCAATCTCCGATGCAGATAAAGCGCGGCTGTCATACCTGCACATCATGTCGCTTGCCTGCATGTACACCCGGAAATCCGTCTTTTTTAACCAAGGTAAGAAATGGTTGAAAACGACCTGTTGATATGAACTGCTGCTGAGATAGGCTGCTCACAGTAGTGGAATCAACAAGTGTCACTAGTGGAAAATGTCTTAATTTGAAATTCATGTTTGGATGTGGGTCATTAACGTTCACAAATGGTCGATGTAGAAACTGATAAAAACGTTTTAGTCTCAATTTATTGCTGTCCGTGGTTCTGAAATGCTATCGCTGCATTAGTTCAGCACTGGCGCTGTCCATGGTGCTGAAACACACTGCGGATACGTTTCTTTTCGAGCACAGATCATTTATCCTTATCCCAATCAGGTTAGATGAAATGACCAATATAGTATTTTGTCTATTTCTTTTTTTTTCTCTCTTTAGAAGCGGGAGCTGGTGGTGGTGTAGAGGAGAGCGCCAGGTTTCTGTCTTTCCACGAGTTGTCAGAGTTGATGCAGGCGCTGCCTGGATTTTTGATGCTGCTGACGGGGGAAGGAAAGCTCCTGTACCTGTCAGACAGCGTCTCTGAGCATCTCGGACACTCCATGGTGAGTCCACACATGGATCACATTGATTTATGGTTAAGTAGAGGGATATTTAAGCTGCGTTTGTGGCTTTAAATAACGTTTCTGTTGTTTTCCAGGTTGACCTTGTGGCACAGGGGGACAGTGTATATGATATCATTGATGCTTCAGACCACTTTATCATGAGGAGCAACCTGACAGCATCCACGTCACTTGAAACAGGTAGAACCATATGTTCAAACTGAATTGTTAAGAAAATAGATTTTTTCCCCCTCCGTGATTTTCAATAACCCTCCTCTTCTCAACAGATCATCTCTTTCGTTGCCGTTTCAACACTTCCAAGTCTGTGCGGAGGCAGAGTGCTGGGAACAAGCTGGTCCTGATTCGAGCACGCCGCCTCTCTCCCGCCTCTTCTTCTCTCGGCACTAGCTCCTATTGGACCTCCAACCCAGTCTGGGTGTGTTTCTGCTCCCCTCTGGAGACCCATCCGACCCGCTCCGGGGCAGAGAGGGATTCATCCTCTACACCTCCTCTGGCTGAGACTAACCTGTTCCTGGCCTGCTTCTACTCCCAGCACGGCCGGGACATGCGGCTGCAGTCCGCACAGAACAGGTGAGTCCAAGATCAACTCCACCTGTTGCTCTACTACAGAACAGGCTTTAAACCTGTTTATGATATAACTAAATGGGTGAAGTATTACCCCTCTAACATATCTCCACCCACTCTACCCTGCAGTGTGAGCACATACCTTGGCTTTGATGTGACAGCTTTACGCTCGCGTTCCTGGTACAGCCTCCTCCACCCACAGGATCTGTCACATGCCTCCGCTCAGCACCGCAGCCTATGTAAGTGTACTCTTCACACATACAGTTACTACCATCCGTGCCCACACACTTACACACACATTGTGCCCACTAACACATCCACACAGTGATAAAGCAGCACGATGATTAACAGGATGATGAGCTGATTTTGACTGTTGCTTCACAGTGAGAGAGGGCGGAGAAGGCAGGGCTGAGATGGTAGTGCGTGTGCAGGCTCAAGACCAGACTTGGGTTTGGATCTACATGGTGCTACAGCTGCAGCCTGGAGAAATCCCCATCAGCAGCAACAATTACATCATCAGGTACATAGTGTTCCTTTTTTTTTTCCACAAATGAATAATCATTTTCAATCTCTCAGAATGATTACATTAAAAAAACAAAACATCCTAACTCCCTTTTTTTTTCTTTTTCTCCTTCCTCCCAGTGAGTCGGAGGCCTGGTCGGTGCGCCATCAGCTCAGCTCAGAACAGACCCAGCTGAGACTGGTCCTGAGTGCTGGAACCTCTCAGCAGGAAGGTCTGAGCCTCCAGTCTCCAGAGACCCTGTCCAGTCCAGACCAGGTCTTCACCCCGGGCAGCAGTGGACTTTCTGGCCAATCTTTCGACTTCAGCACTGCTGGCTGCAGTGTAGGCTCCTCTGATGAACCTGGGAGCTCTACTGCTGAGGCCATGCAGTTGGAGGGAGACCCCCGCTCCAGCATCTCCTCTCTGGAGGAGGACAGCTTCTTCCAGCAGCACCCACCAGAGAACCCCTCCACTGCCTCCTCCCCCACCCCAGTCACTGTTGAGACAGTAGCAGACTTAGACTTTTTAACCCAAAACATCCTCTTACCGCCATCCTTCCAGCTTGACCCTCCCCTCCCCTCTCTCCCCCTGCCCCTCCCCCCAGTGCCCACCTCACAGGCTCAGCAGACCAAAGAGTTTGTGTGCACGCCCCCCTACACCCCCCACATTGGAGGGGCAGCCTTCCCGTTCGGTGAACCTCTCTTCAGCTTTGACCCCACTGGCACCACCACCCCACCACCCTCTGCTACAACAGCCTGTGCCACCACCTCCATTGCCCCTTCAGTTTCACCCTCAGCCCCACCAACCACTGCCTCCAGCCCTGCACCCCCCACCACGCTGTCTGCTAAACTCCCCCTTGCTCTTCCCACTTTATCCAGTGACTTCCTGTTTTCTATCGAGCCTTGCAGCGGCTCCCTCTATGAGAAACTGCCCCCTACCCCTGACAGCCCTGGAGATGGAGACTGCACAGTGATGACCTTACCTGAAGTGCGGGGTCCGCTCTATGTAGATGTTCCCCTGGGGCCCCTCCAGTGTCCCCCTGAGGGCCTCCTCACCCCCGAGGCCTCTCCTGGTAAACAGCCCTGCCTCTCTTTCTTCTCTCTGGAGAGAGAGCGGGAGAAGGAGCGGGCGGAGATCTCCCTCTTAGCTCAGCACATCAGCTCTTTGGCAGAGGGGTTCTACCTGGATCCCCTCCTGTCTAAACTTTCTCCTCCCTCGATGTCCCCCTCCTCCTCCCCTCCCTCCCCCTTCATATCTCTTCCCACAGACACCACAGATGTAGATTCAGTTCACATGCTTAGGGAGTTTTATCCCATTAAAGCATGTAGAGGTCTGGACTTTCCCATCTTCCTTGATGACGATGAATCTCTGTTTGAAGAGAGCGTCCTAGAAACCCTCCTCCAAGATGACTTCACTCCTCCTCAGCCCACCGGCTTTCCCTCCCCCTCCCCCTCACCGAATCCCTCGAGCCCAACCTCTCCGCAGACCCCTGTGTGCTGGCACCAACCCTCCCAGTTTGAGGGAGTGGGCCACTTCTGTAGCGTCCAATCGGCGCGTTGTAACTCCATGGCCGGGTGTGGGGCGACTGTAGCGGCTGAGGCCGGGGCCAAAGCGGAAGGGGAGGGGCTAGCGGAGGAAGCCATGGAGATTGAGGTGGTGTCATCTCCTGTGTCCTCCTGCTCCTCCATCCCGGCTTCCCCTCCTCTCATCCTCACTGCCTCCCCTGGCCCCGCCACCTCCTCGCCCATTGTCTCGCCCTCACCCGCTGTGTCTTGCACTCAGTCCCTCCTGGAGGAACTGGCCGTCCTGGAACCCATGTTTGGGGCAGGTGCCTCGATCGCCCCTGGCTTAGGGCAACAACCTGAGTTGTATCAACTCCAATGTCATCCATCGCCACAGTGCTTCCACAAAGGTAAGAATCTGTCTCTTTTGTCTCTGTGTTTTTACATAAGTCTTCCAAAATCAGATGAATCTCTGAAAATACACCACTTACTGACTCTTTCTCTCTTTGTTTTTGTCTTTCAGATGGGAGTGGAAGTGTTCCTCCGTTCTAAAATAAGTCTGTGACTTACTTCATTAAGTATGGCATATTGTCATATTTTGTGGAGCCCCTTTTACTGAAAAGTAAAAAATAATTAAGTGTATAAATATACATAATGTATATACGACTTAAGGACTTTAATGCCTACATGTCTCCTGAGAACAAAGATTGGATTTATATTTTTGTTCAGTCATTAATCTGTAAAAATCTACAAACCTGGTGCAACATAAACATGATGGTGCAACCACATGGACCCATAACTGACTGGGTTTTGAGTCCATGTGGTGTCTTTCAGCTTCTCTGTAACATGAGCTTCAGATATGATCAGAGAAAACTCTCTGAACTTGTTTAGCGCTGTTTTACTTCCAGACGCGCATTTGTATTCACTCGTAGTGAAAATCTGTTGTGAACAAAAACATTCTTGCTATTTCAACAGGGAAATAGGGAATTATAGCATTTTTGCCTGTTATGCAGCAATGCAAACCCAAACCTCAAATGTATTGGAAGTCAAATGTTTACAATTTTTATGCATCCTTAGGATGAGCACTATCTGTACACTATCAAATTAAGAGAGATAATCTGCATCTGAGCTAGAACAGCTCAGCTTTAAAAGCACCTTATTTTCCTTCAAGCCTTCAAGGCGACTTCAAACAGAAATCGACTTTAAACCTGAAATACTTTGAGCTTTGAGTTTGCTGCTTCAAACCTTTAACTTTTCATATTTATCTCTCCATCTGAAATCTTGTGTATCAATGTGATGTGCAAACAAAAAAGAGAACATCTGAAGAGATGCCGGCATGTAAAGATCTCCAGAATGTTAAAAATGTTCGTTACTTTGACGAGATGTTAAACCAAACAAGAGAACGTCTGGAAGTTTGCCAGAGCTCCTATCATGCCACAAACACACTGCTTCTGTCGTACTGTACATTAGACTCTGAATGTGAGCTCTTCAGGTCCCTACTGGTCTTGGGGACACTCAGCTGGATATTGTTGCAGCATCAATATTTGCAATGCTGGCAGCGTATAGCGGCTCCTGTGTGCCTGACATGGCCTCGACCTGCTGAACTCTTTCTACTGTCCATCAGATGTGGACTTTTACATCGATGCTCCACTGGAGCGCGGTGAAGTGAGGCACAATTGACTATGTGAATGAGTGATTCTTCTTTTTTGAGAGGGGTTAGAATACACAAAAGTTTTGTTTTAAAAAATGAAAATAGGGATGGGGTGCTATTTCTATTCAGTTACCAAGCGACACGGGTTGAGAATGGTACTATTCCCATGGTGTCGACATGCTCACGTAGAGTTGTCTACGGTCAAGTAAAGGATTGATTCCTACGTTCTAGCTATTCAAGGCTAAGTTAATATACATGTGTAAAATTACTATATTGTATGTGTGACATTTAAAAGATATGTTATTACATATGCATTATGTCTGTGGATATAGGCATATGATCTTTTCAGAAAGGTTGTACACATTTGTACATTTGTATGAAATTGTTATTGGTCTGTATATATGAGAAAGAGATTTTTATCGCCTAAAATGGAATATATTCTGAACATCTTACTTACTGCAGAATGGACATTGTGGACCAGTGTTCTTTTGTGTTGCTTATAAGTGTATTTGATTGTCATACAAATGCATTTATATTAAAGTGCACTTAATGCGACTGATGTGTTTGTGTCGTCACAGTCAAGCCTCTCATTCTTCCTCGTCAGCCTCCTCATCATCATCACAAGCATCATCATTCCACCATCCCTGCCTTCTCTCTGTCTCTCTCCCCGCTCTCTCCTCCATTTCTTCCCCTGGAGCGAGATTCGCTCAGCAACAGCACTGACGCACACACATGACGAGACAGAATGAGACACTATCTGACTCAGACTGACGCACACACTTGGCATCAAGGTTTTTTTTTCTTTGCATACGAGCGTGTGCACGCCCACTTGTGATGATGTACGTACACTCATAATAGTAGGCATACACCCCTCCCCCCCTTCTCCAACCCTCTTTACAATCACAGTAGCCCACATTCACTGGGTGTACCTGCGAATGTGTCAGCGCACAGCGTGGTGTAAGACTCCATATATAGGCATTCCTGCTCTAGAGCTGTGACTGAGGCAGCCTCCGTCTATTCTCAGCCTCCATTCAGAAGGAGTGAAGAGGGAAGGGCTGGAGAAAGGAGGGGGACAAAGAAAGAAGGAGGGGAGGCTAAAATTAGAGGTACAGTAAAGCAGGATGTAGGACAAAGTGATACTTTGACGCCACAGCAAGGAAAGGTGAATACAATCAAAGGAAAATTTCACAGGAAATCATTTTTTGTTAATTATAAAAGAAAGAAGAGTTTTACAGATTGAGGTCGAATAGAATATGCCTTCAGCTTGAGCTCATCACCCGTGCACACATAACAGATAATGCAGATCCCTTTTTGTGTAAGGAGGGAAACAAAGAGACATGATTCTGGTTTTCTGCAGGTGAACATTTTGTTCCATCACTAGCTGCTGCAGTGTCTGTGATGGAATAAAGAGGAGTGAAGGAGAAAGCGCTGCACAGCTGACTGCTGCTATCTTGTGGAAAAGAGCAGCACTGCAACAAAGCAGATTGTGTGCATGTACGATGTGTAAGGAGCCATGTTAGGAAAAAGGTTGGAAAAAGACTGGTGTTAGGAAGAAAAACTCCCTGCTGAGAGCTCTGACAAAGGCCACATAGAGAAATATGATTTTGATTATATTAGGAACAAATAACATATCTAAATGTCTGGTTTATAAAATACTCACATGATTTAGTCTTTATTGGCCTTGAAGACACCTGCTATGCCTTTGGGTACCCCGGGCAGTGTTACCTGCATGAGCTGTGGTCAAGAAGTTGTAGCATAAAGATAAATATTTGTGAGGCTGTATTAATCACTATTTTATCCAAAGGACTTTTTGTAACTCATTCAAATGGAGTTATTTTGTCAATTTACAACCAATTGGGGGCTCTCTCTACCTGCCACAGGGACAAAAGGAGATGACCCAATAAACACTTGTGATTACAATCATGTTTTAACTCTACTGTTGTCTTCCCATGGACTGTAGATTTGGATTTTTCTGAACAGAAAAAGGTTTTGAAATCACAAGATTGTATTCCTTCACAGCCTGTATGAAGAAAAAGAACATTAACAGTGACCGATAACATGTCAAAGCACAAGTTGGAAGGATGTTAAGGAGTGCTTTCTGACACTGATGTACATCTTTATAAGACAAATGCAGAAAACTCATATTCATAAGTCACACTGATTGTGTTTAACATTGTTCCAGTATAAGACAGCAACTAATGACTGTCATAATTGATCAGTCACTTCTTTTGAGATTTATCAAAAAGAAAAGCAGGAAAACTGTTGAAAATTCAATATATCAAATTCTCCTATATCAAATGTGACTTGTTTTTTAAGTAAAATAATTGAAAAACTTAAATAACTTCTTGACACTAACCAACTGCTCTGATGTCAAACAGTCAGGTTTAAAACAACAGTCCTAATACAACTCTTGATGAGGTATTTAATAACATCTGTCTGAACAGGCAGAACTTCAGTCTGCTTTTGTGAAGTTCCCCAAGGCTCCATCCTCGGGCCTCTTCTTTTCAGCGTCTATGCTTCCACTGGCTCATATTTAAAAACAAACAAATAAGTTATCATCACTATTTAGATGACACATACGTTTGAGTGTGAACAAGTGAAACTGGCTTTTTGTCAGATTGTTATCAAATACCACACTGACAATGTACATTCAAAAACATAAAGTCCTCACATTTGAGAAGTTGAAAAACACATTTACTAAATTCACTAACTGTATGTGTACACCACTGTTGAACCTTTATACGTACTAAACAAAATATGAACGTACACTTGTCTTTGTGTTTCAGCATCTTTTCATTGCCAAGATATTAGTTAACAAGACATAAGCAGAAAATCAAGATAATAATTAAACATCATTTTAACAAATGTGTACTGAAGGTGTGTAATGGGCTGCTCTCGGACTCTTCACAAATGTAGTTTTATGATAAATAAGAAAAGTCATCAGAATCTTTTTGTGAGTTCTTTTTTTTTTTGTTAAAATTAAAAAAAAAAAAATCCAGTTAATCAAATGTCATTTTTTGAACATCAATTAAACAAATCGAACTCTTGGGTTTTGTAGAGAAGAAATTTGTAAATGAAATGATCATGTATATTCTTTAATAACATAATTACTTTTTAAAGTTTTAGTAAATGTGAATATTACTAATAAAGTAATCACTCCGCCCAAGTCAATTTGATTGTGTTTGTAATTCAAGTGATGAACCCGTCAGATCACAGACTTAGAAGATGTGTGTCAAATGTGCATAAAAGCCATCTGCACATGTTGACAAAGAGCCAAAAGGCTTCCAGAAGTGTTAATAATAGATAAAAACATCAAAGAGCTGCAGCACAAATCCATCCAAGACAATTACAGTTTGATTAGCTTGGCTCAGAGGAAATGAAACGCTGGGGGCTGTAAACATTTTCTGATCATGTTTTTGTTGCTGTGAGGAAATAAATTCTCTTAGATAAAGAAAATTTATAATTCTTAAATCTTAAATCAATCAAGGACATAAGAGAAAAAAATCACATAATAACTTTCTGTTTATTCAGATCAGAGACACAGAATTAACAGGGTTTGGATGAATGTGTTTCATGTATAGAGTCTATAAAAATGACAAGGAATGGGAGGGTAAATAAGAGATGCTGCAAGTCTTCATTTCTTTTTTCCTGCCAAAGATTCAGCTGCAGCTGCTGCTGCGGCTGCTGCTGCATCAGCTTTCAATTTCTCCTCCCTCTGCTCCATGAAGACTTTGTACTCATCAGCTGGGAGACTGAGGGGGGGGGGGGGGGGGGGGCAGAGTGAAAGAGGAGGAAAAGTATATTTAGTAAACCAGAACTTTGAATTATGTTACGTAAATCACAAAACCTGCTGTGAAGAATAAACAGAACTTTCATATCCAGTTTGGGATTTTAAAATCATCAAGGGGGGAAATTGTGAATGATAAACACAGTCGTATTTTCAGTGGAAACATGGATATTTTACAGGATGAAGGTTTATCTGTAAGAAGCAAAAACCTTCCAGCTTCCTGAAACACTAACTTTGAACACACAGTAGGTTTTCAGCCCCACCGTCTCAAAAAGTAACATCCTCTAGTTCGACTCCCCACACTGCAGCAGTGTTCAACAATCATTCCAGAGAAAAATTCATTTTAGATGAGGCACAGATATCCATTTCTCCACTAACAGTACTCTCAATTAATCATAACGCTCTACAGCCGCAAGACATGTTAACTTCTAAGTGAGAGAGAGAGAAAGAGATCCTGGGAAGGTAAATATCTCTAAATAGAGAAGGAAAGGTTCAGCAGGTTGAAGTTGATTGCAGGTTGTTTTTTTTATTTTGGGTGTCTCACAGGTATATATGCAGGGCTGGCACCAAGTGAGTTTAAGATAACTCCCGTCTCTGTTAGTGGAAATAACCTAACAAGGAATAGCATTTTAGGGTAGGACTTGACGAGGTTAATCGCCCCAGACATCCCTAAGGACACACCACTGGTGGTGTGATTATGCGAGTATACCAAACGTGAAACATTACTTGATGATAAATACCATTCTCGCTTTAAATTACAAAAATCTGAGAGAGCAAGCATGAAAACATGTCGATCTGAAGATGAAAAGCAAGTAGTTCAGCCCATTCCTACAATACCCTATATAAGAAGGCAGAATATATAGCAGATGTATACTTAGTTTTACTGGATGTTTAATAAATTGTAAAAATGTGACTGTTTTTTAAAAATACAATTTTATAGGAAAAGGTCATGAAAACATCAGAATAGTCGAATACCTTCAATTGAACTGACCTGAGCATTTTAGAGCCGTAAGGAGCTGGTTTGGAACCTTAAAGCTCAATAGAAGAAGCGTCTCTCTGTCTGATCAAGTTACTGGTTACATTGGTTTCGTTGTATTCAAAGAGGTCAAAGTGTCATATGTGATACTTAAGTTGATCAAAGCGTTGTATAAATAGGACTATGAAGGAGACAGAACGAAAACTAAAGCATGAAAAGTACATTCAACTTTTGACCCTGCTTACTGACTTTTTTTTTTACAACACTGGTTTATTTAGATGCGTTTGATTTTATAAGTAATGCTTCCATATGAGTTCTTAGTTTTACACTTCTTTGTTGTCTAATCTGACCACATCTGGCCATTAGGAGGCATTACTGCATTTGAGGATGACACAGAGAGGATTTTCTTCTTTAAAACTCTGCAGGGACGCGTATGAGGTTTTATGTCTGTGACAACCTGGGTCCTTGTGTCAAAACAAAACATGCCAAAATAATAACCTTTATGAATCCAATTGAATCAACACTAATGGTGTGCATATACAAACACTGTTCATGTACCGTGGGTAAGACGTGGAATAAGCACAGAATGTGAACTTACTGGTTGACAATCTCGATGCCCAGCGAGCGTGCAGAGCCGATGATGCTTTTGACGACATTCTCCAGAGAGAAGTTCCTCTGTTTGAAGCACTCGTCCTGAGATTTCACCTGAGCGATCTCATACACGGCCCTCACAGACACTTTTCCAGCTGTCTCATGGCCTGCACACACATACACACATACACACACACATACACACACACATACACACACACACAAATTCAGTAAATAAACAAGAAAAAGTTGGGAACCAAAGAGGACAAAGTGTGTGTGTGTGTGTGCGCGTGCGTGCGTGCGTGCGCTGAAGATGGTGTTGGGCTGGTTTTCAGGAGGCAACAGTTGAAACGAGGCGTGAGATGGCTCGGGCGAACAGCTTTCATATCTTATTACTGCTTGTCACTATCTTTATATTCTAACCTCTCCATTTTCTGGGAGCTCCTGAGCTCTCTTAGGTTCCTCGGGACTGTTGGTGAGGATGGCCTGCCCAAACAACCCCCCCCCCCTCCCCAAACCTATCCTATCCTATTCTTCTTTCTGCATCTTGTCCCATCTCCCCCATCCCATTTTCAAGCCCGGCACAGTTTAGCAGACGGCTGTTCCGTCATGAGCCCGGGTCTGCTGAAGATTTCTGCCTGTTAAAAGGACGTTTTTTCTTGCCACGCTATGACGGATTAAGCTGGGCTCTTGTAATATAGCCATCAGTAAGGTCCTTTACCTGCTTTTTGTAAACATAACAATGAGCATGGTCTTGTTACCTGCTCTTTTGTTAATGTTAACAGACAAACAGTAAGGTCCTTTACCTGCTCTTGTAAAGTGTCTCGAGATAACGCCTGTTATGAATTGACACTATACAAATAAAGATTGATTGATTGATTGATTGATTGATAGATATAAAAGGGAGTAGTCCATAATTCTCTCTTCTTCTTTTTTTTTTTTTTTTTAAACATACCACCTTTGCCACTTCTCATCGCTGCTGCCGTTTCCCACGTCATGAATATTACATCAATCAGAGGCCGGCTCAAAACAGAGTCCAAGGAGAGACGTGTGTCTGTTACAGGATGGGCTCAGCAGGGGGAAATCTGAGCAGAAACATCAGAGCGGCAGCAGCACAACTCACCCGTCTTGCTGGCTCCTTTTGCGATGCCCGCCGCCTGTTTCAGGAAGTACGATACCGTGGGCTGTCCGATCTTTAGGTCATAGGTTCTGTCCGGCTGAGGACACACGAGACACAAAATGAGAAGCTGTGAACAAAGGTGGGCAAAAGAACATGCGATTTTCATGGAATAATAAGAGACCACTGCTTTAAGAAGATTTTTTAAAAGTTTTTTGAAGTCTCTTAGTTTTTATCTTTAGTAACATGACTGATTGGCTCCCTAGCTTGCATACTTGCTTGTAAAAAGTCAACGAAGACGAGACAATGTGTGAGGAAGACACCGTGCTAACTTGGGTTGTTGAGTCGCTTTAAAGCATCAAAGAACTGTTAACACTTCTCCTCCTTTACATAAACAAATATTCACTTCCAAAAAATGGTAAAAGAAAAAACTAAGTTCAGCACAAAGCAAATCATTATAAAAAACAATTGTAATGTGAGGAATATAAATCTTGCAGAGAATGAAGACTCATCTTGTTTTTTTAACTGAATGAATGATTTAATATATTTCACCCACAAACTTTCAAACGCTAAATGTAAAAAATAGCAAATAAACCTTCAAATCTAGATGCATGTTATTGGATGCAACTTTCTGACACTGTTGTCAAATATCCGTCCAATACTGAGACAGATTGTTGAATCTGGAATCACAGAGCGTTTTAAAATGTATTAGTCTGATGTAATACATCAGCTTTCAGTAGAGCTGGAGCAGTTATAAATGAATGTTTAGGCTGAATGAAGGTGAGACATGTGACAAGCAGACAAGTTATTCATCTACTTATGATGTCTTCAAATATGAGAGGCATCCGTATTAATTCTATCTGTTTCACAGCTTTAACTGAAGGATGATCTCCTCTCACTGATGCTTGAAGCTTATTAATCAAACGCTTGGATTGGACTTACACTCACTTACTATAAGTAAGACAGGTGGATGGTGCTATAAGCACTAGTGTTAGTAGATAGGCTGAGAAATACAGGGCAGTGTCCCAGTAAAAAATATGGTGGATAATTATTAAAACTGAAATAGTTAAAAAAAAAAAAAGTTGCACAGTATTTTATTCATATTATATATATTTGAATATATTGTAATAGTTCTATTCTTCTATTCAGCTCTACAGACTGGAGTTAAAAAGTGTTCCTGCGTGGTTACACTCTTCAGCAGAATGTATTTTATACTGGAGCTTGGACCTCCTCAATACGGGGACGGAGACGCTCCTCCTCTAAAATAATGAACCGCGCTGCTTTATTAAACAGCAAAAAGTTAAAAGCCTTTTTAATTGGGGCTACGTGATTAAAGCTAAAGAAAATGAGTATCGACCGCTCACATGCAGTGTCTTCAATGAAAGAGTGAAACAGCGAGCAGGTTTTTTTTTGGGGGGGGGGTTGAGATCATTCCCCTTCGTCTAAAGTATTTATGTTCCCAATTAATCAGGAGCACTTTTTTTCCTTTCATCCTTAAGATTCATGGAGCGCCTTCTTCATTTATTTTTTATCTTGCGGCTAATAGCTTACAGTGTTCAGGGGGTCTACATGCCTCTATTTGTTTTTCAAAAAGTTTCAACTTTTCAATGACTGTCCTACCTCTAACCGAGAAAAAAATAATTACGTGTTTAAGTTCGATAAAGGCATGTGATGCTGTCACATCAATAAGTAATTGTGTTTAATGAACAATCGTGATCAATATAAAAATATATTGTTTATGATTTGTGCCACAAAATAAGCAGCCCCACTGTTTATCACAGTAAGGCAGAAAGATTTAAATACAGTCTAATTCCCTCCTCTCCTGTTCTTCTTCATCTGCAGTGTGTCGCTGATCTGTCGACTGTACAGCTTTGAACAACCAAACAGTAAAAACAATGCTGATGAATGCACTGAAAGTAACTAGTAAAAAAAGCTCAGTAAAAAAAGGGTAAAAGAGGTTATAAAAGGCTTAAGAAGAGAATACAATGTTTATTTAAAGACTGACAGTGAATTAACACCAGCCCTTGTTTTTTTCTCCCCACATGTTTAAAGTGTGTTGCTGCAGAACCATCCGCCTGCCCTTTTCAGCCTCCCCTCAGGACCAGAGTAAAAATATCTCCTCAGCCTCACCAAGTTGACCCCTTTCTTTAACTCAGATTTATTCACCAGTCCAAAGCTTTCTATATGAAATCTGACCAGAAGATTTAATCAATAAATCATCAGCGGAAGTGAACTTTGTATCATCCGTTACCTGTCACATAAAAAAAATAAACAACAATAAAACAAACGGGGCAATAGACTGAAGGCTGGGCTGAGGAGACACTACAGAGCAGGTGATTTGTCATCAGAGTCATGTTATCTAACAGAAGTGACCTTTCTACAGAGGAAACACATTTTTTCTCCATTTATGGAAAAGCTGTCCTTTGAAAATGTCCTATAGGTCCCTGTTGTTTCCTCTGCCATTTAATAAGAACGACTACAAACATTTACAGCAACAGGGTTATTTTAAAGACAAGAGGGGGTGAAAGTGGAAGGGCTGCGATGAAGCAATAACAAAACATCACATCCACCTTTGTTCTGACAGTTAGTTAATCAACCCTCTGCTGAGCTCAAGGTTAGGTTTGGAAACAGCCAGTGTGCTCCAACCAGAGTTAAACTAAATATGTTTGTTCAAACCTTATACATGAAAGGTCTGTATCGTGTTATCTTGAACTGCACATAACATGGTTGCCTAGTAACCTGTTTGCAAATCGTTTTAACAGTATGTGGCTACTGAATCTGGCTGCTAGTTTTTTTTAGCTTCACCACTTTAGTCCTGGGTGAAATATGTCAACACCCGTTTGTAATTTGACATTACTTTGGTGCAGCCATTTGTTTTCCCAAGGTTGAACTTTGGTGATCATGTGACTCTTTCATGCATGTGTACGACGCTCTAAGCCTTCGTGTTGGAATATGAAGTCCACGCAGAAATGAAGTTCTTAGAATCCACTTGAGGCTGACTCAAGTGGACTCTAAGAGGTCACTGAGCCAGAAGGCAAAGCTTGATTAGCCCTACTATCTATTCATGAACCTTCATTTGTCATCATGAGCTCGGGACATGACCGAAAGAACTCCACACTATGTTTTGAGCTTTTTATTTCTTTCAGATTTCACTTATTTTCATCTTAGAATGACCACAAATGCCTCAGCTGTACTTTATGTTCAGTGCTTCACAAACAACAGCACGGACACTTATGTTGGTGTGAGCAGATCAGCTTGTTGACGTTAGCACTTGACTGAAAAAGCCATTGTGACAAAGACATCCTCAACCAGGTGCTCGGCTACATGGCTGTAGACTCTTTAATCTTATTGGGCTTCTGTTTGTGTATGGATTAAATAAAGGGGCGACATAATGTTAATCAGTAAGGTGCTGATAGGCTGTTATTACTCGGACAAGCTGTTTCCTGTTTCAAGTGTTCATGCTCGGCTAATTGCCTCGCGGCTCCTGCTGCTTCCTTTATACATGGACATGAGATTGATTTTCTCATCTAACTCTGCAAGAAGCCGAGCAAGTGAATTTCCCAAAGAGTCAAGACCTCCTTGAAGAGTGGGATGAAAGATTCTGTGCAATGTTTGCAAAGCTCTTGACAAGCCTTAGGTTAAGGGTGAGAGCTGAGCAGAGAAACCTTCCTTTTATCCTCAGAAACATGTTGCGTGGACTCTTTGACACAGCGCATTCAGTACAGACTGAACAGACGTGGCATTGAAAACAACCAGCAGATGGCAACGATGGGCAGCACTGAGGCCACCAGATGTGCTGGCAGAGCTGCTGCTGGTGTTCCTGCATGTCAAAATTAATTCACGCCGTTAAAAGGATTGGGCTTCCCCCGCCTTGCATCACAAACCTCATTACACTGTTGTTCAGCAGAAAGGACTCAACTTCTGATTCGGAACAACACAAAGAGGTGGTGGGGGGGAGTCAAATAATAAGTGGCTGTATAAATAAATACTACACGCTTATAACATCTCTTTCTTAAGTAATTCACATTTCTTGCTTGCACTTAATGCTTCTTGACTCCTGGTTCCTCTGGGTATTGCTTCATTAATGCATGCAAATGGGAAAGCTTACTTCGGTGGTAGAGTATAAATAATGGAGGTGCCCTGGTTATGTTATGCAGCTGGAGGAATTAAGCACAATTGAAGGAGGTAGGGCGGATCTATGCGTTTAAAGGTCAGGGATTGGACAGAGAGACCTACAACGACGCACCTTCACATGGATCTTGACGGGGAGAGGGATGCCCTCCTTCAGTTCCTTGGTTTTCTCGTTGAAGTCCTTGCAGAACTGTCCGATGGGGATTCCTTTCTGGATGGGGGGGGAAAAAACAAAAATTGTTGGAGGATCGTTTTAAAATGTATGAGACGTCTCGAACATTCAGCTGAAGCTCACTCGTGTCAAAATGTGGTGCCAGAATACAGATGCCGGGGCTCCTGTCAGTCCATCAATCGAAAATCTCAGACAGACGACGAGATTGACACACATGGACGGATCAGAAAGTGGGTACGTGTCTGTATACTTTATGTATGTGATGAATGTGAGAGGTTATGTGAAATAATATTTTTACACTGTGTGCGTGCGTGTGTGTGTGCGTGCGTGTGTGTGTGCGTGCGGCCCTTTGTTGCTCCACACTGAGTGTTGGTGTGCCTGTCATTCCAGCTATGACTGAATGCATATCTGTGCCCAGAGCCAGACAAAGCCAGTGATGAATGAGCCTCCCATTTTCCAGCTCCTGGAAGGCCAACCCGAGCGAAATCAAAATGGATGGGTGACATTAAGTCAACACCCGGCCAACGCTGCTCCTTTTGCACCATTCCTCTCTAGAGCTGTGGCAAAGACTAATAACGGATCTAATTATTACTGCTGAAATGTATATTGACCTTCACCCTTCATCCTTCCCAAAGGCAACACACTGATTGAAATGTTCATTATCAGAAATGGGGGGAAGAGAAAAAAAAAAGTGTGTGTGTGTTGGGGGGGGGGGGGGGGGTCTACACTTTAATGGACTCACGAGATTCAATTGTTCCATGAGCGGAGCAGCTCTCAGATTCTGATAATGGATCTGATGAAGAGTCAGTCATCCTGAGACGTCCTGTGATGACGGCACACCGAAGACATTTATTTGAACTTAACGGTGCGGAAAGTTCTGTGAACATCATCTCCACTAAAGGCTTCAAGAGCACCTGATGAATACCAATCAGCTGCAGGATCTGAACAAATCCATCACTTCATTAGAGTTTATAACGCAAGCCATCACTCACTGGGTAGTCTATGCATAACACTTCAAACACAACAACAACAACAACAAACTGATTGAAATTTCAACACTTCACAGGGTTATTGTTGTAGAGCTGATGAGTGCTATTTGAATTACAATATCCTATTAATG
Source organism: Symphodus melops (assembly GCF_947650265.1). Lineage (NCBI taxonomy): Eukaryota > Metazoa > Chordata > Actinopteri > Labriformes > Labridae > Symphodus > Symphodus melops. The sequence goes on along the minus strand of NC_136699.1, from coordinate 10,778,607 downwards.
AAACGAAAGGCAGCAACATCCCCAGAGCCCTCGCCAAGCTCTACCTTCCCTCTTCTCTAGTGCTTATTAATAGTAATCCCATGTCAACCTTGCTCCCTTCTCCCAGCGCCCTCCCTTCCCTCCGCCTACCCTAAAACAACATAGGAAGGGTAAATAAGAAAGGAGGGAGAACTGAAGGAAAGTCTAATTAAATATGGATTAGTATAAAAGGATGTGATGGTGGGTATGAGTCAAAGCAAACCCTCGGGCTCTGCCTCACACATTCAGCTCCAGTTCCTTTCTCTCCGTTAGGCCTATGTCGGGTAATGATTGCTCTCACCGACTCAGATGGCCCTCTTTATGCCACACAAAGCCAAGAAAGGAGCTCCATGACCAGCCAGAGATAATGCCCGATGTCGATAAAATGTGCTTAAGCACGGACAGAGAAAAATTATTCAGACAGAGGAGCGACTGTCTCTAAAGATAGAGGAAACAATTGTACATGGTGTCCCTGACCAGTCACTGCCTTAAAAGGCGTGTACAAACGGAAAACGGTATAAATAATTGAAGTGGCCACTGTGAGGTTAGCCTTTGGCTTGTCAGTGACCTTTTTTTTTTTTTTTCTCCAAGATTTGAGTTCAACATCAGGACGCTGCCAAACGTGAGCATGTTTGAGTGAAAGGTTGACAAAAGCAAACTTATTAAGGCTAAAATAATAGACACCAGGTCATATTCATAAGCAGGTGAATGTGACCAGAATGAAATTCCCTCATGTTATTGTAGCTTACAGATTTGTGTATTTGATTGACTAAATACGCTCTCACATAGGGGCTGCTAAATCTTGTTTGGGGGATTATTGTATAGAGAGGGGAGGGGGGACAGCGGGTGTGTATTGTAACAATGTTTTGTACTGTAACCAATGTCTTGTGTCCTGCCTGTCTGTATACTGCTACTGGATGCCCTGAATTTCCCTCGGGATCAATAAAGTATCTATCTATCTATCTATCTATCTATCTATCTATCTATCTATCTATCTATCTATCTATCTATCTATCTATCTATCTATCTATCTATCTATCTATAAGATGGGCGCATGTTGGTAGAACAATCGACCCCCCCAGAGGCAGAGTCTTTGGTCGGTGGTTCGACTCCTGACCCGTGGTCAGCCGGTGCATCCCATGAACCTGCAGTGTTTTTTAGCACCTCCGGCTGAATGTCTCAGCTCTGGAGGCTGCTGACTGCTACAAACATAAAAAGAAGGTGAAGACTTTGAAAATGAGAGACAGACTGGTCTGAGGCTGGTAGAGAGACAGTTTGCCATTAGATCCTCATACAGTTCAGTATGCACCAGAGACAGGTGATCATAATTTAATTGAGCTGTTTCACAAGAGTCCAGGCGGCTCAGCTTCTGAAGATGACAAGTGTGTGGAAGTTTTATTTTGGCCTTAGGCTATTAAATAGTTTAACTGCAGTGATTACAGCGATTGAAACATGTTGGTAATTGCAATCACAGACTTTTGATGTGCAAGGGGGCTGGCTTGCAATGAAAGCAGGTTTCAAGGTTGGCTCCTCTGACTTCACACGACATTTATCAAAGAGAGAAAGAGAGAACTGGAACAGTAACATTCATGTCCTGGCTAAATTCCCTAACCTCCTTCACTGCATCTGAACATCTAATCATCCTCGAGTCCGAGCTGCCGGATAAATCCTCTCTCCTCCACCATGACTGATTAGAGCTCTCCAGTACAAAATGGCTGCAGCCTGTCACCCGAGGCGGGGCCTTCCACGGCGGCTCTGGGCGAGGACATTCAGCCGCACATCTTCAAAGACTTCTGAGATCCTGGGCACCGGGATTAAACGCTAATCTACGGCGATATTTCTCCAGTGGCAACAGTGGTGAGTAATTGCGGCACAATCCATTTAAGATCACGCAGGCTGAGTCTTATTACTCATAATTATAGGAGCAATTAGGCATTTGCAATTAAAATCTGAGAAGTGTCCATTTGATTTGACCCTTTTACCATATTCTCTGTGGTCTTTTTTTGACACTCCCTCTGCGTTAATGTGATTGGCCTTTCAGCTTCACTAACTCTTTTTAACAAGATGTAGCAGTGCTGTGGCAGAATGGTGTGTGAGCTTGGATTGAGGGGAAGGAGACGAGAGACGAGAATGGGGAGACGGAGAGACAGCCGAGGTGTATTAAAGTTGTCAGGATGTGGCGGTCAATATTTGAACAATGAGCAGGGGTTTGTTTGAGCGAGATGAACGATGGGGAAAGGAAGGAGGCAAAAGAAAGAGCAGCGGGGGGTCCTGATGAATATGGCTGAGTGTGTATGTATGTTTATGTATGAATACTTGGGGCTTCATTTCAAATCTGACAAGAGTATCTGTTCAGGCGTGGATATGTGTGTGCATATTTAGCTGCCAGGGACTGCTGACGGTGAGGATGTGCTCGCTGTGTGTGGTCGCAGGTGTTCGAGAGGAGGAAAGAAATGAGGGAGAGAGGAGGAGGAGGAGGAGGGAGATGAGTAGGTCAGGAGAAGAAGTGTGCTCAGGGAAGCGTAGCAACATGGAGATAAAGGACTGGGACACAGGACAAGGCCTTGGGGCAGGAGGTGGGATTAATTGCCCCTGGCACTCAAGGCCACTCGATAAATTGCCCCAGATGGTCTGCACACAAGGAGGAGGGCAGCCATAGGTAGACGAAGGTGTTACAGTGCAGAGGAGCGGCTGAGAGACGAGGTTAATTAAACTCTGCAGTGTGAAACACTCTCATTCATTACCTTCATTACCTTGTTCATTTAATCTGCTCGGCTGCTGGCATTTTATCACATTTAGCCCCTTTGACACGTCATACAGCTGATTAGGTTTCATGTCGAACCCTCGGCTGCAGAGGGAGACACTGAGAGGCTGAACAGCAGGTCAGCCACACACAGCAAAAAAAAAAATTCAAATAAATTGAGTTCACACTGGACATGCATTTTACTTGATTTTCCACCCTGAAATCAGTGGATTAGTCCTAAAAGTGGAAAATGAAAACGATTTTCACCCCCAGTCTCCAGTGAACTGTGCTGCGGCGGCCACACAGCCCGCATTAAAGAGCAGAGGAGTGTGCTCAAACGGGCATGAGTGCAGAACTGACAGAGCGAACCGAATACAGACACTCGTCTTTACAACAAACAAAAGCCCAAACTTCTCAGCTGGATTTTTTCTCAGTTTGGATCTTCTTTTCTTTTTCTTTTTTTAAATAGACACACAGCAGCCTTCACATGCTGTGTGTAGCACTGTAAGAGGAATGTGCTGTTTGAGGGCATGTTGAAAAGGAAGCAGGCATGCAAGCAGGCCAGAGAAGGTGGAACAAAATGGATTGCATCACAACAAAACATCCCATTTTCAACTCCATTAGGTCTCCCTCACAGTCCCGACAGTGTTGTGCTTTACGCCACTTCACATGATTAATCACGTGTGGAGGCTGCAGCAGAAACCTGAACTACAGGCAGCTGAGGCTCCGCGCTGGAGAAGACCAAACAACCACGAGACGAGCTCACACGGCGACAGAGGGGAGGCTGACCTAGAATGTAGTCAGACTGAAACAACAACCAACTGTGACGCCAGAACAAAGCTTGGGTTGTGTTTGTGGAGCAGTCACAAAGGTAACAGGGAGTTTGGCACACTAAAGGTGCTATTTTAAGGAGGAACTCCAACGACTTTACACATCAAAGTCTGTTTACAGGTGCTGTGGAGGAACACTGCATACAAGACCAAGAAGAAACAACCTGGCAGGACTTTGTGTGCTCCAACTGTCACACGTACATCCATTGGCAGTGACTATATCAGGAGTTCTCGGAAATGATGAGTCTTTTCTGTCATGGTCTCTAAAGAGGCAATGTTGAGGATTTATTTAGCATTCCATTTATAGATTTACAGGACTGTAGCTTTTATGCACCCGCTGCTCCGTCTGAGCTAAACCAGCAGCTCCTAATAGATATTGAGAGAGCGATAAACTCTGCTGGTTTCACGCACTCAAGTGATGTCACATGAGTCGCCGTCGGCTGAAATCTTCAAGTTAAACATGAAACAAAAAATCCAGTTTGTGGAGTCAGTAAGAACTGAGCTCGCCACATCTCTGTAGCCTCTTTATGTCAGGTTCATGCTAGGTGGCTCGATGCTACTTCATCCTTAAAAAGTCAATCAATTACTGATTATGTGTTGTTGGTTCTTTTTTCAAGCAAATAAATTTAATTTTCTTGGTTGCTAATTTTCTGTGTCGTTCGAAGTACTAAATGAGGAGTCTTTGGGCTTTGGACTCCTGAGAATGTATTTATGATTACAATTATCTCTATTTTTTACTTTATTTACACTTAACGATTCATTCATTATGATCAATTTCAACAACACTGAGCATTATTTGCATCTGGAAGGCTATAACAGCTGCTATGAGCATTAGACATGTGAATCTCTGACCAAACTGTTGGCTGGTCCAGCTGCATTATGGGTAATGTGAGCATCAAGTTTTGACAAGGGAGATGAATGTTTGAAATAAAAAGACGCGTTACCTGTAGTTGTGCTAATATTGATCTCTCTTTTTTCAGCCATCCATCACGACGCTGACGACGTTGCAGGAGCTCAATAGTAAATCAGTTAAGAAAAAAGAAAAGATGCCTCTCGCTCTGATGAAAGAATGAGATGAGGGGATCCTCCATATTTTTGGAGATCAAACTTTGGTCTGCTGAGGAGAATTGCTCACTTGTGAAGTGTTTAACATTCTTGGACATTCTCTCAAATCCCCTGCGCCCTTCCAAACTTCCCCCAATCATGTCTAAAGCAAAAAGTGATGACTGCACAGTATAGTGTGAACAGCCTGTCCGCCTGGCTGCCCCTCGCCCTCCTCTTCCATCCTCACCGTTTGCCCTGTCCATTTCTTCAGCCTCACTCGCTTTCCCCCTCTCTCTCCTCTTTGAAAGTGAGCCAGTGTGCAGAATGACCTTCAACCACACCCACAGAAACAGAAACAGGAGAATAGTCGCAGGATGGAGGAGAGGATGGGGTAAACAAGAGGAGAGGGGTGACAAGAAAGGCAAAGAAAAAAACAAGTAAGAGGAGGAGGTTAGGAAGAACAAAAGAAAAAAAAAAACCTCATGCTGAATTGAGGAAAAACCTCTTCTCTTGGAAGCCAGCAGAGCGCAGAGCTGGATCTGACAAGAAAGATGACTCTCCATCCCCTTTTTCTCACCACTCTGATTAAAGCTCTCGCTCTAAATCGAAGCTGGCAACAGAAACCAGGGAGTGGAGGGCTTGAGTCTTTGTTAAAGGTTCAGCAGGAATGTTTTGAGATACACTTGAAGGAGCAGGACCTCGAGGACAAGGTGGCACTGTGTGAAGTTCCTTGAAAATAATCACTTCTGCAGCTCACAAAGAAAAGTTAATAAAATTCTCAAAGCGGCCAGCTTTCTTTAATAACACTTTCATTTTCTCTGAGATATACTCAGAAATTCCCAATCCCTCTGTTAAAGTGCAGTAAGCCAGCAGTAATGAGTTAATCTACATGAGAGGGATGAGTTCCTTGTGTGACTAAGACAGTAAGAAGACAGAAGGATGACTAATTACACGTGTAACATCTGCCTTTGGACTTCCAAATACGTCTACGGGCATCTCTCGCTCCACTTCCCCAGCTCTTTAAATTTCAACCCAAGGAGGAAAAACAAGGCGTCTGCCTGTTCGACATACAATGCAAATAATCATCTGCAAGTGGCATCATCATGGTAACCAATGAGTACACTGTAACTGGGTGCTTTCACGTATTCATAGCATCTCTCAGCGAGGAAAAACTTCCACAAGCTGATGGAGGAGGAGAGGTGGAGAGGAGGAGAAAGTGAGGCGGGTGGGAGGTCTGCTGAGGAGCACGTAGCATGCTTACAAATGAACACAGCCACGACCCAACTTGGGCAGCGTGAGTGAGTTTCTCCTCTTCCACTCTCTCTCTCTCTCTCTCTCTCTCGCTCGCTCTTGGTGATGAGCCTTCTTCTCGGTTGGATGTGTCTGCGGTTGTCGTCGCTGATGATGCCACTGCTGCTCCACTTCTGAGCGACTTCCCCCGGCTGCTCCGCACAGCCGGAGCCCGAGAGACCGAGCAGCGGAACGAGCATCGGAACGGGCAGCGAACAGCAGCAGCACCCCCCCCTCCTCCTCCTCCTCTCCCCTCCGCTCCTCTCCTCCCCCTCTCTCCTCTGCACGGAGCTCTGCTCCCGTCGCGCTGAGAAAAGACAAACCGACACTGCAGGAGGTGACAGATCCAGATTCAGATCCAGCCTCTGCAACAAGCACGGAGCGAAACACCGGCCACGGCAGATCTGCGGGGAGGAGGGATATCTTAACAAGTGCGAGCTGTGTTTTCATGTTCCTACAAACTCGGGTTTGATTGGTGTGGCGCCGCCGATCACTTTCCGCCTTCTGCTGGAGCGTGCCTGTGTATAAACACCCAGACCGTGAGAGGAAGACTTTATCACCGAGCCCGGCTCATCAACGACAATAAAAGAGACTTTATTGGCCTCCGACGCGCTTCTTACTTGGAGGAGGAGAAGGAGGGAGGGGAAAAAAGCACATTAGTTGCAGTAAATCAAGCCAGGAGGATCGAGCCCGAGTGCAAGACGAATGATTTGGGTAACTAAATCTTCACTTTACCAGTAGCCTCGCACCTGCTGTTAATAGGGCAGTTATGAAACAGGTGTTGCAGAGCGAACCGTTTGATAGAAACTGTTAAATCATCAGAGTATGTCTGTGCAGCTAATGATGAGCATATTTCAAAAAACTAACTTAAAATTCCGGTATAAAAACATGCAGAAGCACAACTCTGGAAGCATAGGGGAAGCTCACCTGCAAATCAACAGATGTTTCGGTCATGTGGGGTTAAATCTGCAGAGGGGGATTTATTTAGCAGGGCATTATCAGAGATTGCACAGTGTCTGCTTCTCTCTTCATTAATTAGTGTGTACATGATGGCAGAGATGTTGTCCTGATGCCCTTGGAGCTCCTGTGGCACCTGCAATAACTAGTGAAGGATTTCTTTTGTGGCGCTCCATGAGGGGTGTTTATTGAGATAAAGTGTGAATGCAGATTACATTAATCCTACTTTGCATGGATTTAGCTTCATCTGAAAATCAGTTGGATTAAAAAAAAAAAATCCAAAGGGCAAGTGGCAAACCTCACCTCCATTGTTCTGAAGGCGTTTTTTTTTTTCTAAGATGACTTAAACAGTAGTTCAGATGGAGGAAGATTCATGTGCGATCCTGTCACACATCATGAGCCTCAAGATAAAAAATAAGAAAAAGGGTTTTCAGTGCAATCGAAAAAAAGGCAAATCTTTCACCTGCACACTATTACATGCCATTACTCATGCCTACAGCGAAACGGGCTGCCTCACCTTGTCAACAGAGGTGTCACTCCCCACACAAGGGTGTGATGAATTTGGTCATTATTGATGAGCGGAGTGGACACACAGGCTGTCAACCTGCTCCCTCTCTCAGGACAGAATAAATTACATAGCGTTGACAGGGAGTCAAAACACAAACACAGGCTGACAGGGAGATTTTCAGGGCAAGAATTTAAGGTGCAGGTGGAATAACTAAAGAGGCATGACTTCAGAGGAGAGCACGCTGCAAACTTCCCCATCTCCCACCCTTCATGCAGATTGGGTTTGTTTCCAAAGAAGAAGAAAAAAAACCAAAAAAACAAATTTAAATTCCAATATCCTCTCAATCTGCAGCCTGGTGAAATTCGTTTAATTCTGGGTTGATGACAATCAAATTGCAGTGTGTCGTGACACAAAAGGGCTACACAGACAATCAAGTATTGCAAGTGCTGACATGATCCGGGCCTGTCCTCCCACCATGCCTTCTAGCAGATTAATCCGAGATGAGAAAGCGTTCCTTCCTCATCTTTTTGATTCATGGCTTTCAGAACAAACTCTAATGTTTGAGATATTTCAATACCCCGGCTGATGAATATATTCAAATTCAGCCAGGCTGAGCTGGCTCATGAGATGCTCGTCTTCATATAAGTGGGCGAAAGTCACTTGGTATCTGCAGTTGAGTCTTTTCCTATTCATCACATTCACCTCTTCTCTCCCTGAGCTTATTTATGAACTATTACCATCATGCAGTAACACTTTATTAAGCATGTAGACAGCCAAGAGCCCTATTAATCTTTTACTTGCAGTCTTATGCTCATTCTGCTCCTCCGCACACGCACATTGGCTATAGTCTCGATCGTCTCTTTTTACCCCCTGGAGTTTCTCAGCATCTTCAATGATTCACGCGGCAATGGCAGAGCTACTGTTAGTCTTACAGTAAGGGAAGTGATGTGTCTTCCATCGGCAGGATATCAATACACACTTTCCACTGGCCGACTTTCCTCAGAGGCAATCTCCCGCTCGATCACACTCAACTGTTGCCATTACGACACATCTGAGACGGTAATGATTTCATATTATAATGTCATTGATCCTGCTGAGGGGCCGTCAACCCCAGAGTGGTGCCGAGCAGAAAACAGACAGTTCACTGGTCTGTTCTGCACTTCTTGGCTAAATATGATAAAAGGACGTCGGTTCGATTACACTGTAAAGTCAATGATCATTTCTCATGCTGTGTCAATACTGTGCTTCATGCTGTCCACTCCTGAGATGTGAAAAACATACACCCACATATCCAGGCATATTAGCATTGCCTGCAAGAACTCACACAGACGTACACAGTGTGTACACAAAGACACGAGTCAGACACAGCTCTAAACAAATAGCACGTTATCAATATTCATCTGAAATAAGAGGGGAATGAGCGATGATTAGAGACTGCAGCACAGCGTGAAGATAAACATGGCAGACTATAGAGGCAAAGAAAGGCTTTGACGGGGCACCTAGCTGCGTCTCAAAGCAATTAATTAATAATGAATAAGATGAGTACAAAAAAAGAACAACAAAGTGAGAAAAGTAACATTTGAGAACTTGGGGAAAATCAAAAGAAGCAATTTGGGGATTTTAATGGGAAATAAAGGCTATTCATTCAAAGAGCGGTGAAGAAAAAAAAAAAAGAGAACAATTTAACAGGCTTCTCAGCTTGAGCAGCCAGCGTAGATGTTGCTCTGTCCAAAGATGAAGGGCGCTCAACGCTTACTGGGCAGCGAGTGTCTTTATCCATAGCAACAAGCAGCAAACTATTTTACATTTAGTTTGTATTAAAGCTGCAAAAAGAACAAGTGTGTTCTTCTCTTGTTGCTTCGCCAGTATCCCTGCTGGCAGACGGCAGCAAGAATTGTGATCTGTATTCTGTTGATGGAACAGATTTATTTCTCATTGTGTTTGTGTGTGTGCACGCGTCTCTTTCAGGCATGGTGCCCACGCCCCAGGTGTGCGTATCAACCCTGGTCACGGTGAGCACGATGGCAGTGGTGGACCTCTACCTGCTGGAGCAGAGCATGCTGGGAGCTCGTGGGCTTCCCGGACCCGGTGTGTGGCAGTGTGCAGCAGTGTTGCTAGGAGATGTTGGCTTCCTGCTCGCGTTGCGCTTCGTGTCGGCTGGTGTGGTGTCCGAAGCGCGATCCCCGCGCCGTGGATTTGCCAATGCCCTTTGGTTCCTGTTTCTGTCCCTGCTGCAGCTCAAACTCTTCTTCGTTTGTCACAACTACCGGCAGGAGCGCCGTCCCCCCGACCCGCTGGCCAGAAAGACACTGACGCTGCTGCTGTCCATCTGCCTGCCCTCCTTGTTCCTCATCCTGACGGGTGCTGATCACATGACCCCACAGCGCAGGAAGCAGGAGGTGCGGAGCCGTCTCCTGTGGGTGGTGGTGGACCTGCTGGATGTGCTGGACCTGCAGGCGGGGCTGTGGGAGGCCCACAGCGGGGCTACAGTGGGGGCAGGAGGGGTTATAGAGCAGATGCTGCCCATCTGGGCGGAGGGCCTGGTCTTCTTTTACTGCTATGCCCTCCTGCTGCTGCTGCCGTGTGTGGCCCTTACAGAGCTGGGGGGCACTGGGCTGCCAGGACAGAGGGGGCCTCGTAAAGAGGCTTTGTACCCTTGGCTCAGCCTGGTCACCATCAACATCTTTACACTGGCCCTGAGGGGCACAGGCATGCTGTGGTACAGAGACCCTCGGGTGTCCACAGTCTTCTTGGGGAAGAACCTGTTGGCTCTGGCTGTGAAGCTGAGCTCAGCCTGGGAGAAACACAGGCAGGAGCGTGACGCTGCAGGAGCTGGGACTGTGACTGGATCAGAACCAGGAGAGCCAACTCTGCAAAGTGAGAGCTCAGGGCAGGGAGAGGGCCCGGCTCAGGGGAAAGCTCCCCCTGCTCACTATCACACTCTGTCTCGCACACAAAGCCACACCATCTCCCACGTCAGCCTGGAGCCCACGGAGACACCCTTAGGACCCTCTTTCATCTCCCATGAACTTTAGAGAGTCCCTCTGAACAAGCATGCATGCACAAAGACGGGCGCCCACGCCCTAAAAACTGAGACCAGGCGAGCGGGTATCACATCCAAACAGATAACTGTGTTGAATTTCAGTGCAGCAGTGATGGTTTGATGCAGAGCTAAGGAAATGCATTTGGCAAGCTGTGTGCACATTTTGTTGTGCTAAGAATAACTAAAAAAAAAAAAAAAAAAAATACAGTGCTGTGAATTTGGGAGTGAATTTTCAAATCGAACACTGTGTCATATCTATCAGAGTGTAAAGAAAATGACAGAAATGTATTTTGAATTCCATTTGCATTAATCCTCTTTTCCTGTCAGTACGGTGGTTTACTTGCATTCCGTTGCCTCAAGGTTGATGATTTCTTTACAACGTTGCCATGTGCAGAAGATGTTTGCAGGGGAGGCTCAGTCACCCCGTGGTTTCCTTGTTATTAGTTCATTTAGTTTGAAGGAGAAATCAGTGAAAAGACGAAGAGGAGTGATTTATTTCTCCTTTTGGAACCACAGAGTCGTGATTCTCAAGTCATCTACAGTACCAGTAAAACTCTCAATCTGCACAGTGCTCCAGTGTTTAAATGTGGAGTCTTACCCAGTGGATCCAAAGCTTTTTGGCTCGTGGCCCTTTGAATCAAAGTCTCCTCACGACCCCAAGTGACGTTCCCCTCTTAGATCTTTTTTATTTGAAAAGAGGCTGAGAATAGAAAGGTTTGAGAGGCCTGTAGAAGTAACGCTATCCACTCTAAAAAAAAAAAAAAAAAAAAAAAAAAAAAAGCTTAAAAAGAGAGAGGAAAAAAAAACATTGTATATATTTAGAATATGTTTTCTCCTCACGTGTTTTTGTTTTTTCGCCAAATCTCATTTTTCATGAAGATCCCTACACCACGGGTGATGCCAGATTTTTATTGGACCCAAATTTAAACTGGCTGGTATCACTTCTCAGTCGTCTGGCAGGAAATGTTTATCAGAGGAATCAGTAAAAACTGTGAAACCTGCAGATTCATGGACCTCATCGTCCTCCATCGTAGCCATCCCGTGTTTGAGTATTAAGACATTTTTATTTAATCTTCATTTAGTTTAGTGAGAACATGTCTGAAGTAAATGATCTCGTTTGATGTCTTGTTTGCTGTTTTAGCATGACAAAGAGCTAAAAGAAATGCTGGTTTCACCAATAATATCTCTCATTTGTTCAGCTTCGAGATGGGCAACAGACATTTTGCATCATCTTAATCCTGTTCGACATAAAGTACAGGACAGGTTTATTGCAGTACATCGTTTATAACGGGCAGACTACCAATGTAAGTAATCCCTTTACAGTTTCAGAGCACATTCAAAATTCATGTTTTTTCTGTCGTCTTCTCTCAAACTGTCCATTGTCAAAAATGAGGATGAAAAACATTTTTTTTTGAGCTGTCTGTCCAATCCTCAAATCTCTTTTTTTCACTTTAGATGGAAGTGTTAACTTTTAAATTCTCTTTGAATTATTGATGCAGCTTTTTCCCCATTCACTGATGTGTTCAAATGTGGGTGTTGTAGTGCTTTGGCATCATGGGATTTTGGGTGTGAGCTGCAGGTCTGGAGGACGTACAGTACATAAGTGCCTTGAGTCCTCATGGAGCAACGAGCCTCAACGCATAATGTGACCATGTGGAACTTGGACATACGCCATGTGTATACTGTGAAGTTTTCTCCAGCTGTTGTCAGCTAAACCTCCAGGACAGAGAGCAGATTAATAAAGTGTTTCATACTCGCCTTGTGTTGACACTTCATTGGCTGTAATGTAGGAGTGTTATTGGCAGCCTGTCACACGTATATATGAGGAAAACAGGGGGAGTCCAAATTATTCAAAGCCAAAAGGCCTTTGGGACAAATAACTGCCTCACATTTTCACTGTATTAAAGTTAATCAGTTCCCATTCTGCAGGAGATTGCGTGTTTTTATATTTTTTCTCTTCCTGGAACTGGTGAAGTGAAAGAAAGCCCTCAAACACATCCAAGCTAGGAAAGCGTGCTCTTCGCTTCACAGCGCGGCACCCCAACAAAAGGCCGTCATTTATCACTATTATGCCTGCGGCCCCATCAGCTCGAATCCTCTCGCTGTAATCCTTGAGTGTGCTGTTGTGTTGTCTGCCTTTAATGCTGAAAGAGAGACAAGTCCTGATGTGATGGGCTGTGCGTGTCATGGGTTTGTAGTAAAAGTGTGTATGTGATGTTTTTCTCCAGTGAAACGGCTCTCTGCTCCCAGTGGCTGTGAATGAACCCGCTGGCCTTATCAGAGCTTTAATGGTCCTTTTAATTGGAATTCAGGCTATTTGTCAAAATGTGAGCACTTATTCTCAGTGCTTTATGCTTGATTTACAGCTCATATTTACAGGATGTTTAATTTAAGAGTAGTGTACACACGATGCCACAAAAAAAAAAATCCACTTAAAGTTCCTGTGGGGAATTTCTCTGTGGTTCAGAGAGCCTTTTACGAAAAACCCACAGAGGGATAACCAGAGTAGTAGACAGCATCCAACTCTCTCCCCTCTTTCTTTCATCTCCATCTCCCTGCCCGCTCTCCATTTCAAACACGCAGTCTGGATGCACTCTCTGTTGGATAACTGCTCATATTTCTATTATACTAAAAGCAGTGACTGTATAGGCAGCATCCCCAGCAAATGACTGCCTCAAAGAATTTGTTACACCTGTTAAGCTCTGGAAACAATGCTCAGCATTTTCTCTCAGTTCCACCGACTCTCACAACCTGCTTTCCCAAAACAGAGCATGAGCCCCTCTCCTGTTTCCCTTCTTCTTGTGCTCTCTTCTTCTCCTTCGCTCGCCTGTGCTAATTTCATTCCAGCCTGTAATTATTCTCCCGAACCAAAGCTGCCACATTCCTTTTTTTTGTCTTCCATTCCTCCTTTTATTTCTCTCGTTTGTTTAAATTTGCCCCGCAGCAGACAGACGGCCTACCTCTCTGCACTTCTCCTGTCAAGGGTGGTTAGTCAGAGACGAGGGGGGGAAAAAACGAGGACGAGAGGCTGGCTCAGATTAAAAGGGCCGGGACCGGTGCCTAAAGCGGAGGCTGCCGACTGCCATTTATTTACCGTTTGCTCCACACGGTGTGAGGCTGATGGAGCTCGTGAGACAAACGCATACTGTACAACACGCTGCCCGACAACAATGACAACCTGCACGATTCAACAGAGGCACCTTTAGACAAACATATGGCTTTGTTTTGCTCGGCTGAGCATTTGGTTGCAACCCATCTCACCTCATTACCCCTGACGCGGCTGCAGCTCAGACTCCTCGCAGCTTACACCCACCTCGTCTAGCAGAAAGAGCCACATTTAACCGACAGATGTCTAAATCATTCATCATAGACCACCGCTTCTGGAGAGAACTTCAAAGTGTAATCTATGAGAAAGAAATGATGCAAAAGACTGTCTCCAGTATTTCATTTTATATCATAAGAGTCTCAAACGCATACTAATACTGTTCTCAGATGTAGGGGTGACATTAGAGCAAAACTCCTGCTTTACCTGATACTTCATTATAGTGAAGCAGAGTGGAAGCATTGAGCTCATTTAGCTGATTTATGTCTGTTTGTTCGAGAGATTTAATTGCAAACGTATTTGATTACAGCTTCAACAGATTGTTTCCAGCAGCTCAAACAAGGATTTGCTACTTTTTTTTCTTCATTGCTTAATCATTGTTGCGCTCAGCTAATCTTCAGACCAATGTTAGCAGATCTTTAAATAGAGCACCTCTAATATCATTTACAGCATGGTCTGTCTTTACAGCTTGAATCAAGTTGACCACTTTCTCTTTACATACGTTGTCAAAGCTAGTTTTTTCTCTAATCTCTGAACCCATCGCTTATCAGCCGACGCTGGTGGAGCCTTCTGCAGCTAGTGGGTGTTAGCAGGGGTTAGCAATGAAGGATTCCTGTCAGCAGTGCAGCCTGACATCCTTGAGACATCATTGAGAAGAGAGCTGGTGTTGAAAGACAAATAAAAGTGTATGACTGTGTATTAGTTACGGCTTTGCATTAGAGCAAATGACATTCGACTCCTTGTTGCTCCTCTCCATGACTGTTTTCCTGCATCGTGGAAGCTCGCTGAAACATAAGAGGACGTGACTGTACTCATAAGAACGAGAAACCAGAACACCTCTGACACCAAAAATTTGTTCCTGTGCCTTTAGATTTATACTCCTATTTAGAGTATCCACCAAAAAATATCCAGAGCTCAAACTAGCCTGAGCTTGATCTTACGTCTAAACAGAGATTGAATCAGCTGTGAATGATAAACAGAGCTGGACTCAGTCAAATGTACTGTGGCACATTTATACGTGGATGCCACAGCTTAACTATATAAATGACAAAAGCAACGTAGTCCGTTACTCCAAATTTAAAACACATCTTTCTATTTACTTCATTTTTAATGACTGAACAACGACATGTGCTTAATGGGGACTCAATGAAGTTGAGTTAACTTAACTTTTCTCATCTTAAAGGTGCTTTTCTACTCGTTTGTGGGTTGAACAGATTTGAAAGAGGTTTTACGATCCTTTCACTATCTAATAATAATATCCCAGTGTAGAAAGACTCCAAATAAGTGTAATGTTGAAAAAAAAGTTTCTGAATGTCTGTTAAATTTTGTCCTGCAGATATATGAAGGAGAACTAATGGAGCAAGTACCTGAAGGCTAAACTGTACTCGAGTAAACTTGTGAGCGGACACTTTTGACTAATTCCTCTCAGTTTTATAGTTAATGATGAAAACATGTTGAACCGAAGTTGAGTTCAGGAAACTTGAAGGTCGAGTAAAAAGCCTGAAATGGAGGTTTAGAAAAGGGAAATGTACAAAACCAGTGTTACAACAAAAACTACGTGTGGTGTTGAAGAGAAGAGTAAGACTCCTAGCATGTAATCAAATGTAAAATACATTCAATGGGGTCATGCATCCATAATTTAACTTGCTTCCGGCTAAAACAGAGTTTTTGGAAAAGGACACAGAGATGAATACATTTTCCAAAGAAAAAAATGTATGAATATAAAAAAAGACTTGTAGCACAGAGCCCACTGCATTCTGAGGTAGGACTGTGAGGAAAGCTTTATTATTATTATTATTATTATTATTATTAGTTTGTGTGTTATCTCGAGCTGTCTCACATTTCAGACTCTTCAGAATAATACACAATAGCATCTTTGTGAAGGGAAACAATGTTGTTTTTTGGGGAGGGAAGAACACCTAAAAATACCACACACATACACTGATGTGCCTTATCAGCACTTGTGTCACAGTGACAGGTTTTATATGATACGACTTCGAATACACGACTGTTGTTGTTCTGAGATTTATGTACGCCTATTACACCTGCCATTAGAAATGTGTACTCTTGTCGATCACATAATAAGAGTCGGCTAGAAAAGAAACATGCTTTTGCCTGACACATTTTAAGTTTACAGACGTTGTTCTACACAAAATGAAGCAAAAAGATAAGAAAATTAACTTTTCAGAATATTTCTGAAGTGTCAAGGCAGGATTTGCTATAAAAGTGCCAAACAGAAAACTCAATGACCTTTAAGATGTGAGTGACAGACTCGGTTAGTTAACTCTCTGCAGAGACAAGACTGCAGTGAAGCTATGGGGAAGGAAGATTTGGCCGAGCCTTAAAAATGATCAGTAAAAATCTTAAAATCAATTATACATCTAACTGGTAAACACTTCAGAGACGGTAAAATTGGGTTATTACGGTCCCTTCACTTGGCAGCAGTTAAAATCCTGGCTGCTGTATTTTTGAGCAGGAATGAAAGATGGTGAAATGGGATGAGATTAAAGCATAGATCCTCCTCTTTGTTACTGGATAAAAATGTCTGGACGTTTTCCAACTGTGGAATCAGTACCAAATGACTGTATTATTCCTTCTCAGACTAAGTCGCTGTCAAACAGAAGTCCAATGGTTTCTGGACTCTGTCCATGCGTCCTCAAGAACAAGATGTCCTAAACCTGTCTTCATGCAGTATTAAAATAAAAATAAGGTTTCTGGATTGTTTTATTCATGAAGGATCAACAACAACGAGCTATAAAGTCAACATCAAGTTGGCAATACATTTTACACGTCCTGCAGTGCTCATAAACCTGCATTAAAAACTGTGAATGTGGTCCACTTATAAAAGTTAAGTCAAGCATTTACCCCCACCAATGTCTGGTTCTTAAACTGCTTCATGCTCCTTCACCAGCTGCAAGCTACCTGTATCTGTCTGCAGCTGAGCAGATTATGTACAGTGGGTTTTTCGAGCACGTTTATTGAAATCGGCTGCCTTTAGAATGAATGCCCAAAGAGTGCTGAGAGGGAAGTGAGTAACAGCACAGTTGTAAAGTAAACCAACGGGCTGAAGGTTTGGATCGTAATGATTAAAAGGAGATTGTTTTAAACTACTGAGCCGAGCTGAATGATGATTAATTCATCCCACAAAAACAAGCAACAGTTTTGTACCTTTTTGACAAGTGATGGTTTTTATGTGAAGCAGCTGCTCTTGTTTTTTTCTTTTTTTCTTTGCTGTATTTATTTTGTTTCAGTGTTTTTGGTTCATGGCTGACAGTCAGGAAAATCAAAGAAGTTTGAAAAAAGCTATGCTACATGGCTGGAAAATGTGATCAACAGTATCACTGATCTTTTCTCAACCGAAAGATGAATTGGAATAATAAATTAAACAATTGATAAATAAATCATGGAAGAAAATATTTCTGAATGACTGGCCACATATTTGATTTAATTTGAAAAAGAAAACAGAAATTATTCTCCAGCAACATGTAGACAGTTAAAAAAAATAAAAATAAAAAAGCAGACGGAGGAAGAATGTGTTTAAAAAAGACTTCACGCTCAGTATTTGTAAGCACTAAATCTAAGTCCATTGCTGGCCGGGCGAGCAGGGTCCACAGATGAACAGATTTTGTGTCATAGTTGTGCAGTGGAGAACCAGAAAGTATGACTTTGTTACTCTCCATGTCAGATAAGAGAAATGTTATTTTCACATCATTTAACTCCTCTCTGACGTCCCAACATTTACTTTTTCTTCGAAGCATTAATCATGTGTTGCTCTTTTCTGCTGTTTTCCCCCTTTTTCTTTCCATTCCCCTCTGCGAGTGTCGTCATTAAGCCACGGAGATGGATTAACTGGGAGGATTGATCTTGTTTCCTGGCGTGCAACAACATTCAAGGTTGATGAGCACTGTCCATTAAAGGGACTAACTAGAGCTCATCTGTATGTGCAGAACGAGTTGTATGGCTGCTTTCATTGAGTCTCACAAAGGACAATCAAACTTAAATAGCAGAATGATCATTAAAGCATGAACAGATTGTGCCTTTATCGTGTCAAATGAAATATAAATTTAACAAGAGCGAGTTTAAACAATACACCTGTGTGATGAGAAACAAGGTCGAGGTAAATGACAGAGCATTAGCTTTGAGCTGTTTAGTTACAGAGGGATGATTTTATTTACAGCACAGAATCATTCAGCCTCAGTCAGTGTGTTGTTCGAAGCCACCTTTTTGTTTGTCGTTTAATGCTCAAGGACTGCTGACCTATTTCATTATTATAGTAGCCAATAGGAGCACTTTTCTACTTGGTATTGGCAGCTGTGGGAAAAAAAGTAGTAGGGGTATATCCCCGAGCCATAAACACAGAAAAACAACCTCAGCTGTCTCTCCGGAGCGGTTGAAGGAGAAGAGAAGTAAACAAGAATTTAAGACAAAAGCTTCACAGGTTCAATCCCATTTCATCGAGTGGTTCGTAAAGAGTGAGGGTAATGTATGTGGACAGCTGCAGGAGATGAAGGTGTCTGTGTGTTGGGCGCAGAAAGTGTGAGAAAATAGTTGCAGACGGAGGCAGAGTTTGGCATCCAGCTGCACAATGGAGCTGTGTGCGAGCAGAATAAGAATGCATATGAATAGAGCTATGAGAGGAGACGGAGGTGGAGGTGGAGGTGCACACAGAGGTGAATGAAGAGAGAGAGAGAGAGAGAGAGTCTATGATGTGATTGGCAAGGAGAAAATGGGAAAGTATCAGGTTGTCTGGTGGTTAATGAGAGCTGTGTGCAGAAGGTCATCTGGTAAAAAGAAGTCCTGCCCCAGTAATTAAGTTAACACATCTGATTACTGCAAGCGAACAGATGGAACAAGAAGAGGAATCAGAAGTCTTTTTACCTGTCCCAAGATGGGGCCTAGAGGGGGGCCAGGGGCGGCTTGTCCTGACCTCACTATAGCTCGGATTACATTGCCAGCATCCAATTTCTTCACAGCCTTGGCTGCCTTCGAGATCTTTGACATCCTGCTCTGTGTGGAAATCCTCAAATCTGCCTCCGAGTCAACTGAGAATCCATCCACTGAAAACACAGGAGGAAAACAAATTAGTTTTTTTCAAGAAAAAAAAAAAACACAACTGCAACAAATCACTTACATGCCTGGCTCATTAAAACATCATACTCCCAAATCAATGCGGATACCCTCAGGTGAAAACTCTCGCGGTTCCATTCTGCAACGGCAAGTAATTAAAAAAATCTTTGCCTTCGATCGGCTCAGCGAGGGCCACTTATCCTGGAGCTGTTTGCAGTGTGGATCAGCAGCAGCCGACTGAGATACTTGTCATGTTCAGAATCCTGGGAACTGGCAGCTTTTAAAAGTTCTCTCTGCAAAAAAAAAAATCATGAAGTGCATGCCAAAACACCTCCGCCGTCTCACCTCTGTTCTCGATGTGTCACAGCTGAACTCCCCAGAGCTGCAGCGAGGCTTCCTCTGCATCAGTAGAGGTCAAGTATCAAGGTCAAAGGAGGGATAAAAAAAACAACGCTAAAATGTGGAGGAGGAGTAGAAGTGCCCTCTACATATCTGTACGCAAAGAGGGATGGGCATTACACTTCACCTTTATAAAGCTTTTGCAAGATGAAGGAGTCAATTAGTGGAGTGTGGAGAATGGTCTGAACTCGTGGCCTATGTTTCTCTGGGGAGGAGAAACGTATAAAAGCAGGCCTATAATCCTCAGCAGGAATAAAAGTGATACTGACCCAGCTGTGAGGGAAAACAGGAGCAAAAAAAAAAGATCAATGACTGGAGCCAAGGGATAAATACAAGTTTTAAGGTTGAGTCTTGATTCAGGGGAACCCTGCATTCGATAAAAATAAGCACTGCGGGGGAGAGACGAGGTCCAGCAATGATTCGTTGCAGGCAACAGAGGGTATCCAATTAGATCAACAAAAGAGACAATAGCAAAAAGATATATGGGACCTCCTGCTGCTTCAGAGCAACAAACAGGGAGAAGCTGCTTCCAGGAAAAGGTGTGTGATTCTATCTGGACGGCTGATTATCCAGCAGCCGTTAAAGTGCAACCACCGTGAGGCAATATTTGTAAGAGCTTTAAGGCGATACGTGTGCTGCACAGAGAGTCCCAAACAAAGTCCATTCGGTTTGAATTCCCTCAATAAGCCTCTCTGCAATGTAGCTCACACACACCGCTACTTTTTCAGAGGTCAATTTCACGCCTCTCACTTAATGTGTTCAGCCACCGTACCTCATTGTAGAAGAATTGTGTAGCACTTGAGATCAATTTTGGAGCCAGGTAGAAAATGCAGAAAGCGGTGCGTTTTAATGTGAAGTGAGAAAAGCTCACTTCTGTTATCAAACAGCAGGCAGAGAGACTCATGAATCCTTAAATTGCAAGCTGCAGGAAAAGAACTAAAACAGCAGTTTCAGGATGGGAGCTAACTAGCGAAATGACATACTGTACGTCCAGAGAGACCAGGCTTAACTTGTTTCTTTTATGAGCACGAGAGAGAGAGAGAGAAGAAAAAAAACAATTAGAGCCTGCGTCAAATGTGGAGTTTAATTCCAATATGGGGCAAAGGGAATAACAGTTTGGGGAGTGGGGAAATGACAACTTCATGCTTTAATGCACCGCAACTTCAATCTCTGCTGGAGTATGAATAATAACACAGCAGTTCCTTCACAAAATGAAATCAGTCATCACAAGGCCAAGCAGTTAGCGCTGAAGAAGAATTGACCTACATAAGGAATCAGCACAGCTCTGACAATGCGTTCCATGCAACTGAGTTTATATTAGATCCAAGAAAGAAACCTGACCGAGCTGTGCAGCTGAAGGAAACACGATTCAAAGCTGCACAAAAAGCCCGGACCGGGGCTGGCTTAATGTGTCGCTGTGCATAATCAAATCAAAGGCACGGTAATTTGAGAGGAACAGACTCAATTTTGAGTTTCTCTTTAGTCTGTATATTACATTCATATGGAAAATTACCGACAACGGCGTCCTCGATAAAGAGGAGTACACAGAAGAGCAATTTGTTCAGCCGGTTGGAGTTTCAGCGTGAAAGCACTTTCCGTAAACGTGTTTGATAAAAGGCCAAAAAGCAGGCATTTAAAGGATGGTAAGGTGAGTGAAAAAACTCAAACGTATGGAACCACTTTTCAATGTTCTTTCCCTTAAAGCTTTAATTAGCCTGGAAGCGATATTGAAGAAATATTGGTTGTATAGAAGAAACTCGGGATCAGAATTGGCTTGGGTCTGAGTGTTCAGGTTGTACAGGTGAGAAATATCATGGTTGTTCAACTGTGATGAAAATAGATTCAGATTGAGTTTGCACAAGTATGGCTGTGTAAGATGAATCTTATCAAATAATAATCAGAGCCTGACCGACGATGATCAGCCAGTGACCATCGGTATCATCAGATATGCCGATTTATTCACCAGTAATACAGCATTTCATATGACTTTTATTTTATTAAACAAGCAGTTCTCTGCCACCAGCAGAGTGTACTCTATGGATGACAACAATCACTCTCCAAGGTGTCGAGTGGGGAGGCCTGTACATGCACAGTTACAGTAAATGTAACTTCTACAGATCTAACATAGACTTAAGAAAGATATCAGCCGATACATTTTTTTTTTCTCCCCAATATCCCAAAGTCATAATCTATATAATGTTATATTTTGAAAGAGTTCAAACGCGTACATCGGTCTGCTCAGTTGTGACACTCTCCTATTTATGAGCTGTGGACACTGGCAGTGTTGACAACTTTGGAAATGGTTCATGCTCAGCAGACAAAAAAAGAAAAAAAAAAAAGAAAAAAAGGAGGTGACAGCTTTTGAATATCATCTAAAGCATTATTTTCAGCATTAAAAGTTATTTAAAAATATCAGCACAAACAAAAACACATCGATGTACCTATATATCAGTGACAGGCCCATACACAGTATATTTGGAACCAAGTCTGTGAGTTTTCATCTCATAGGTTTTAACAACCAAACTCCAAACTCTAAAAATCTAACCTTTTCTTGGCCCATCTGTCAAATAAATCTGGGTATTTTTTAAGCTTTCCTCCTGTTGCCTGTCAGAGAGACTACTTGGGATGGAAACGCGGTATCTTTGACAGAAGTAAACATGTCAATAAAAGTGAGCACACAGGAGAGAGGCAGGAGAAAAATCCCACCTGTCATTAAAGGGTGCAGGTCTACAAGATCATCTGAAATTACACTCCCTATGTGAGAAACTTATTACATTTTTTATCCCACCCTTTCATTAAAACATGACGGAAATATTCACCGCACAGAAACGGCAGCTTCAGTGTTGTTTCCTGGCTAATTAAAAGTGACTGCACTTCAAGGGTGCAGCTGACTTTGATGAAAGAAATTAAATCAGTTTGCTTTTAAAAAGGTGCGTTTAATTGCACTTGTGAGGCCCGTGGCTGTTTGTTGTGTCGGCTATTAGGATCTCTAAAGTCTTCATTCAGGGGGCGAGCCAACCTGGTTACAACATCAGTATACATAAAAACACTCAATGTGTTTTTATATACAAGTCAAGGTAACACTATTTGTCTACAGAAATACTTTCTTTCAAATAGTAGAAATGTTCTTTAAAGATAGTTTGTATTAAAAGTTGCAGAGCTTCCACAATGTTACTGACCGAGTATCAGCCTGAGGTAAACCTCGTCTCTTTCCTCTTTTGAATGCAGCCTGATGAAGTAAAAGCTGAATTGATTTCTTCGTGGGATCATGTGCTGTACTTGCACAACAACACAGAAACAAGTCTGCTTCAGTCACCTTAGTTACACTTTATCGGCCTCCTCATCTCTGTATCTCCGCTCAACAAATTACAAGTGAATGAGTGCCCACAATGAAATCAGATATTTTCTAATAACACAGATCCGGTGTTGCATGAAATACAGACTCAGAGATTATTATCCTCTCAGAGAAACACTCTGACAAAGACTCATTTGAGTTGAGAGTTAACATGTAAACTCTGCCTTACATTTTATTCCTATCAGAGCCCCTTTATGTTTGTCTACAGCTACTCCCTATACGTGCATCTTAAACCATCTTTGTAGGAGTGAAGGGAACTGTGCCCACGAGAACGGAGCTTCAGTATTACAGACTTGTGCTTGCCAGGTTTAATATCAACCCGGGTGCCTTTTACTTTAGGTCATGTCAGAATTAAAAAATAAGAAGCCAGGCTCAATGGAATCATGACATCGTCAGATGGTCGGTTTGTTGCTCTGGTCCAGACTTAAATATATGAGCTACTCTTGGATGGATTGCTGTGATATTTTCTACAGACAGTTATTGCGCTCTGAGCATTAATCTGTATTACCATGGTGATATTCTGGCTTTCCTCTGCCAATCAAGAATTTAAGGAATGGCAGAGTCCAGTCTGAAATCTGAAAAGTATTCTGTACCCTGCACAAAGCTAGAATCACATATCTGTAATCAACACCTCTAAGATCAATTATTCCCGAAACGTTTTTCATTGAGCGAGTCATTTATTTAATTCATTACAACTAAAAGTGGGCCAAAGAAAATAGCATAAGGAAGAATACATCTATATCCAGAAACTGTTTATTAGGTTGTTTTGTATCTCTGAACCCAACTGCATCATTGTCTGTCATTGCCTGACAACAATATGCCTCTGGGAATGGATGCCAATTTCTCTGTAATTCCTGTGCAGCCAGTTGGCGTTTAACGACTTCCAGCCGAGACTGGCATTTCTGCGAGTCAGGTTGGCTGTCATTTCTTGGTCCACAACATACCCCGGAGTAACGCTCATTCATCTGTTTTGTCTTGAGTCTCAGTTTAACAGTATAATAGGTTTCACAGCAGCTTCTGTTTGAGCCTTCAAAACAGAAGGAATCAACTACATTTGTTTGTTGAATGGAGGTTGGGCTTCTGCTGAGTTTCAGGTATTCACAGAATCTAACAGGTTTTGGAAAGAAAAAGTCAAGCAAGTATGTCACTCAAGATGAATGGTCTTTACCATCGTCAGCTGTACTTACATCTGCTCAAGGAGATAAATAAATCATGTTCAGAAAACCGTCATTGGCCGGTACTGTCTCGCGCAAATGTGCTATCGGTCTACTTTTGCCAATGTTTGCCCATTATACACCAAAGCCTGCTGACACATAATGGGTTAATACAACTCGGACTACAAAATGAAAACCAGTACACTGTGTAGAATCTGTCATAGAGATTAGTTGTTGTTTTTTTAATGACCTCTCGTGGTCTACATTCAGGGCCCACCAAGAGGCCATCCCAACAACTCAGGGGCACTGCTCTAGCACCATTATTCAGGGTGTCACAATACATGGATCCTGCTCAATGTATTACTCCAGCGAGCAATATATCACCAGGTTAAACAGAGTCAGATTCCTGTTCTGTTCTAATTGAGTTAAATTGGCATCTAATGTAATCTGATATAGATTTTAAGCACCCCTGAGTTCAATCATTTCCAAGTCGTATGGTGGCACACATTGTTTTATAAGAAAATATTGTATTTGTGTCCATATCGAGCTGTAACTGAAGTTGTGATTTACCACCCTTCACTAAAGAGCATGATGTTTCTCTGAACCCTGATGAATGGGAGCCATTACATTTTGTCGACAGATATTGGCCAGAGGAAGAATCCTAATGACTGGTAATCTCCTGACTTAATGCGGCAAGACAGCAAGGTCAAAACTTTTACTGGTTCAGCCAAACAGCAACATCTTCTTGATGGGTTGGCACATTTTGTACTGACACATAGAGTTAGCAAGCTAACCAAGACTAAGATTATGTGACTTGTCTCCCACCTCTATTTTACACCGGTGTAGCACCTCTTTCTTATTTCGCCCATCAGCTTGCCATCCTGCTGTTCCACCTATGTTACGATAACATCGTATTTAAAACTGATAGACCCAGGCTTAATAAGGATGATTCCAGTCGATACAATAAACTTACAAAAGCAGGTTCCTTTCCCAGGTTGTACTGAAAAAGTGTGATCCATCACCTGATACACATTTCTTTTCCAAGAGTCTAATTTTCTGATTTTCAGATAAGAACTGACTTTTTTTTTTTTTATTCCAGCCTCATCAGCCAGCCTTAACAGTAAAAACCTCATTCTGGTTCCATCCTCCTTTAACAGATAAAACCTGTCAAAGCCCTGCACAAAACATAAACCACGATTAGTATTCTTTGAAATTACAAGGAATGGGCTCAAATCATCCTTATCTCCCAGCGATACTAAAACCAGCTCTGACAATTGGTTTAATCCAACCCTTAGTGTGGCGGTCCATCTAGTGGCGGCACTCACCTTTACATTTCATGTAAGGTATAAAGAGACATAACCTCACAATGAGGGAGAGGTGTGATGGCCTTAAGCACCACTACAAGACTCTGAAAATGAACAAATTGAAGACGAACAGGGAGAAAGGCCCTGGAGACGAGCTGGATGCTAATCGAAAAACAGCACAAGCATATTCAAATTATAATAGCTATTTCAGTTTTTTTTTCTGCCTGTCTTTGCAGAAAGTTTGAATAGCATTAAAAGCACAATAAATGATTGATGTCCTTGAATACATAAGATGACCAAATTTGTGTTAACAGCAGAATAAACAGCCAGCAGGGAGCATCATACTCAGCGGGGACTTCTGGTAAGTAGTATTTGTTTAGATGGCAGCACACGATGAATCGGGAGCTGCAGATTAACTGTAATCGATTAGCCTAATGCAAAGACCAAAACTGAACAAATATACTGCGCTGGGATCATTAGGTGAGCCCAGCGAGACCTTCTGGATAACGTCAGATATAAACTTATAGCAGGCCAGTCATATGCCGATGCTGTTTCACACCATTAGTATTCATCCCATCAAACTCCGGCCCTGGAGCTATTGATTGCTGAATGCCAAGTCCTAAAGGCCAGTCAAATAAAAAGAAGAGGAGAAGAGTCTGAGTGATCCCACAGGACAGAAAAAAAGAGGATCTGGCATGACCTGATTTAACCGACATGTGAACCCGCAGGTCTCTTCTCTGCCAGCCTCAGCTAATCTGTGCATTGCAGAAATAAACAACTCATCATTTCCGCACTTTGAGCAATAAATTAAATTTTCATTAAATAGTCCACATAACAGCAAATTCTAATTAGCTTTAAACTGTAAAATAAGCAACAAGCAGCAAGAATGGCTTCATATCAAATTTCGTCTTGCAATTATCCCCAAAAAATTACATTAGGATGAATTTAGAAAGGCTCTCTAAATTCTTATTCGGTATTGAGACAGAGATTTAATTTGTGAGAAAACACTCATTAAACATGAGGGTAAAAGTTCAAGTGTCAGCATGTTTCTTTTCACCCATGTCATAAACAAACAAACTCAGCTGAACTGTGAGGAGCAACGTGCAAAACCTAACACCAGCGCTTCTATCATTCGGTGTTCAGATTGCAACAAAACTAAAGACGAGGTGTCCGATTGCTGCCAAGAATTGTGCCAAAATCTTACACACAAGGTCGGGGTAATATTCAGCTGAAATGCTCTGTTTTACAGCCCATAATAACATTTCATCATAATGTCTAAAGTCTGCCATCACATAAAGACAACTCGAGTGGTACATAACAGCACCTACTCACTTCTGTCCACATAAGAGTGGGTATATTACATTGCTTTAATAAAGCAGTAATCATTAGCTCCTTTCCAGCCACTCAACAGTGAATTATTATTTTTTTTTTGTGTGTCTTTAATCCAGCAGACACTTTAATATTTGGCCAGTGGCTCCTGCTCATTTCCCACCCTGGCAAACAGATACTACCTTTGGTATGTGGCCTTTTTTCAATGTTTACTTTGGCTTCTTCTGCCATTGGTTAAAGGAAAAATAAATGCAGCAGTTCATCGTGATATTTTTTGGCGTGTGTGTGCTTTGAACTGAAATGCTGAAATGCTGTGTGTAAAAAAAAAAAAAATCAGTTACAGTTTTGCTGCATGAAGTCCTATACTCTGTACCCATCTAAAACCCCACATATAGAATCATCAACTGTGACCCGGGCATCGTCACCAAACATCCATGACACAGGTATTATTGCTTTTGTGAAGTAATTGGAGCAAATGAACCAGGAGCAATAAAATATCTATCCATCCATCCATCCATCCATCTATCAAACCACTGGGAAGCTTGACATTTTTTTTTTTTAATATACTTTATTAATCCCGCGAGGGGAAATTCGGTTTTCACTCTGCATTAATGGAGAGGTCTCAGAGTGAGGGGGCTGCCCACAGAGAGCGCTCCAGAGCAGTTTTTGGGGTTTGGTGCCTTGCTCAGGGGCACCTCGGCAGTGCTCAGGAAGTGGACTGGCACCTCTCCAGCTACCAGACCAGACCGAAATAACAATTACCATGATTTTTGAAAGGCATCCTTCAACATTGTTTAAATACTATCGGGCTTCAATGGTTGCTATGTCCAAACACTTGCTGCCGTGCTGTGTCTTACATCAGTTCACTTGTCATCCTTATTTTTCAGCCGTCACCCTGTAAGAATAAGGCAGTAAATGAGGACAGCGGCTGTCCGCTTTAATGCTGTTGGGTGAAAAGTCGACTACTGAAGCAGCACATACGTGCCCATCACTGCAGCCTGGGTTCAAACCAAGAACTTCTCCTCGAATAGAGATGACTCCCACTGAAATCTCCCTGCATATATAATCTCTGCTTGTCTGTATGGAAATCCCAGGGAGGCCGTTTTCTTTACTGCTTTCTCTGAATCACATTTCCCTCCCTCCATCATGCTTGATGGAAAACACAGAATGTGTTACAAGCCGCCTGTGCTCGGAATAAATCGAGAAAGACAACAAGAAGAATCAGCCGCAGAGATTGATCGCCTCGAAATACACAATCTAAAACAAGGAAAACAGCACTCATTTCACATCATCATCTGGTTTATTTGGAGACAGGCGGCATATGTGTTTTGTTGTTGTGGCTGTAAAACTGTTGTCTCTAGTATCTGAGCACAAACACATTAAAGACACTGACTTGTCAACACACTAAATTACTGGCTCGGTTGCACTTTTCATCTTCTTATTCACAACAGCGTGTTCAGTTTCAGGTCTGCAGCCATGATTTATACAGCCTGGGATGTACACAACGGAGACAAACATTTTATGGCTCAGAAGATCATCAGACTAAATCATCATTTTGTGTTGTTGATGATATTCCCCGGCAACACGTAAACAAGCCGAGCGAGGAGACGGAGGAGAAGAAAAAGGCAAAGCAGTCACAGATTTAGATTAAACACAGAGCAGAAGCGTCGCAGTCATCTCCAGGCAACATGTGAATGCACAAGGCTGACATTATAAAAGCCAGCCTTCAGAAGTACGGCGCGGAACCTGCAAGCCAAGTGTGACTGCAGCCAGAATGTGACAGCAAAACGCTCTGAACTCTGAAGACTTCTCATACCCCTCCTACCCGTTCTCTCAGCGTGAGCTGCTGCTGCTGCTGGACCTCACGTTCAGAGGATTACAGAGGGATGGTTCATGGAGAACAGTGCAGCGAGGGTGGTGACACGTATACGCGACTTAGCAGAGGTCACACCTGAATTAGTGCGGCAACAACAAACCCTCATAAAACTGAAGTTACCTTTTCGATGTTCAGTCGGATGATGACTCAGCTTTTTTAAAAAAACATTATGGTTCAGACCACTTTTCTCTTTGATGTTCCCATATCCAAGAGACTCCCAGATGAATAACCAGATGGAAAAAGAAGGAATATATTTATTATTCTGACTGTTCTTAAATCTTTACTTTACCTGCGGCAAGACAAAAATGATACAAAACAAAATCACTTTTTTCACCAAAAAGCTCCAAAACACACGAGACAAACAGTCTGTGATGAGAGGTCTAAAGAAACAGCTACATTAAAAGGAACCAGAAATAAAGATTGTCTTGTATAGAGCAGATTAGGTTGTGGTCATTTTGATGTCTTCATGATGCTTTGATACATGAAAGCCCCTTTAAGGATTCTTTAGCTGGTTATGAAACAGACTGAAATGAATAATGAATGCCTCTTTATAACAAAGCGAAGGACACCATCAGCTACAGGACTGATACGTTTGATCAAGTTTTAATGTGCACAAGGTCTGTGTCAGACGAGGAGATTAACAGCACGCTGCAGTAACAGCTTTTGTTTCCATTTTCCGCAGCAAAGATTCACAGTGAGTGATACGCTTTAAGATCGAGGGACAGGACTGTTCATCAGAAAACACTGCTTACAAGAAAAAAAAGTCAAGTCCACATGGAGCATCAAAACTAAACTAAAAATCCTCACAGTAGCTTGAAATAAGGAAAAACTCAGTGTCGTTTATGAGTCTTCTCTTTCCTTCCCTAAATACGAAATCGAGCAAAGATCAAACAGACTTTGAACTAAACGCGTTTCGTTTATTTTATCAGCACTATGGTAACGCCAACTACAGGACAGAATTATTAAAAAGCAGTAAGGTCACAGTGACCTTAACCTTTGAATCTCAAACAACAAATCTCATCAGTTCATTCTTGAGTCCAAATTAACTTTGAGGTGCCTGAGTGTCTGAGTGCACTGTTTCTGGTTGATCCTGAGATATAGAGCTCATAAATGGGACTTCCCATTACACCGACAGACAACCAGACTGAAGGATGGGTGGATATGCTGACAAATGAACTGACAGATATCCTGAAAACATGATGCTTCTGATCCTGTTTGGGAATGAGGCATACAAATAGGAAACAGCCGTTTATGGTATGAACCAAAGAATCAGTTTTAGTTTTAGCTGGAGCAGTTTGTAACTTTACTTTGTCCATTAATGGACAAACTGTGTTTCATTATGCAGCCAAAAATCTAATAATTACTGAATCAGACCAAGAATGATGTCATGAGTTCACTTTTTCCTGCTAGGACACGTCTGGTGTGAAAAATGACTGTGAATGAGACAAGGGCACCTCGAGGCTTCACACATCCAGGTCACAGAAGTTAAATGGTTTAATAGGAATCCATGCTGCTCATCATGCAAACTCTTCAGTCAATCCTCAAATACAAAGCAGAAATTGATCTCAGGTTCACTCTAATAAAAGCAAAGAGGCCCTTCAACTATGGCAATAAAAGGCCATGAAATACAGTTTTAAAAAACCCTAAGATGCCAACCTCTAAATATGAATATGAATCAAAAGGCAACACAGAAAGTGCATGATCCTTAAATACTAGTTAATAAAAGGTAAAAGAAATCTGATCCTTCAGGGTGGTCTTTGTGTTTTCATCAGACCAGCATGGCCTGTCATCATGAGCTGAACCCACATCCTCTGTAACTTACAGTGAGTCCTTTAATAAGGCTCGTTATTGCATTTCAATTACAGCGTTTTTATTTAGATGTTTCAGAACCAATGTGACATTTTATTTAACATGGTATGTACACTTTAATATTACTCTGTTATTTTGTCTGGTAGTGCTAATTTACAGAGCTCAGTTAGGAAACAGTTTTTTATTTCAACATTTGTGTCCACACTTTGTTAAAAAAACAAAACATTAACAATGTTTATAATGAAGGTCTGTCTGGGATGTTTCTGCCATGTTGACCTCGTTGCATGGGTCAAAACCCAAGATAAAGAACAAGATTGAAACAGCACAATACTTTTAAACAAGGACATAATGTCACAGTTCAGGTTAGACACACAGAGCAGCAGCTTTCTGTCACACTGAACAGGACACACACACACAGGATCCCTGCATGATTCCATCAGACAACTTATAACCTTTCTAATAGACCAACACGATCAGTGTTTCACGCTAAAGAGGGAAACAACCATACCTGTACGTTTTCCAGATACCTTCACGCCGTTAGCAGCATCCTTCAGGGCGCAGACATCTTGGGTTACTGAACATAGCGCGCGGTATGCTGCCGTGTATTACGGTGCTGCCACCTGCTGGTGTGGAGGAGCAGCTGCTGGACCGGCTGGAGAGTTTCAGCATGGAGGATGACATTTACACATATCTCATCCCTCAGAATAATTAAATACACTGACATGTAACCCCTGTTTTAAATTAGTTTACATTTTTTTAATTTTTTGCCTCATAAACCTTGTGATTTTTTTTTAAAGTTTAAGAGTCAGCTTTCACACTGAGATGTAAAGGTTAAGGTTAGGTTAATATAATAGACACTTTTCATAAGTGTGAGTTAAGTGAACTAGCTTAAGTTCTGTTTTCAAGGTTATTTAAGACCAGCCATTTGCTTGTTAATATTGTTAAAATCGTATACAAAAATTGTATGTCATCTAGTTCTCATCATTTGGGTCTTGAATTTCCCTCGGGATCAATAAAGTATCTAAGTATCTATCTATCTATCTATCAATCTATCATTAACAAGTCATCACCTCTCGCGCCTCTCTGCTTATGGGATCAAATAAGTTACAAGAGCGTCCAACAAATTAAAGTGTTGGCTTAGTGTGAGGTTAGCTCTGGGGAAAAAAAACAATCATGTTAGTATGCTGAAAGATAATCTCCCCCTGCGACCTGGACCAGCATACTCATGCAATTACTTGTGTAACACTTCCATAATGAAAGTTGTGAGCATCTGAATCAGCACTTTACAGGGTCATGGAAACTTGACCGGAGTTGAAGGATACATTTTTTATGAGGAGCAAAAAAAATATAGCAGAAATGTGGTTCACGTTTGAGAAATGCTTATTTATTCATTTGCAAATGTATTTGTGTAAAGCACATAGCATTGGTAAAAGTTGAAAGTGCTTGCATATTACCAAAACACTGGGTATTCTATTAAAGTATTTATTTGAAAGTGTCTCAAATTATTCCTACAGGATTTTCCTCGGAGGGTAAACTTGTTTCTTTTTCCTTAAATATTGCATCGCAGCAACAAAAAAGAAGCTGCTTGTATCAGCAACTTAAATATATCTTATTTTTTACTGCCTTAATCACCGTTTAGTTTTGACAATCTCAATTCCCTCGAGAACTTAAAGCAAGAATTATTTACAGAAACGTTATTAAAAACATTTTATACCGAGAAATAAGTCATTTTACATGAACACCATTTCAAGTTTCCTTTTGAAAATTGTACAAGTCATACAGTTTAAAACAATTAGTAATTGTGAGATATTCAACGATATAAAACTTAAAGCATTGTTAAACAATTTACAACTCGCCATACAAAAGTGCTCAAAGTGACAAATGTTTAGGAGAATTTATTTACACTAAAATGTGAAGGGTGACATTGAAATTTGGGTTAAATAATAATAACAACACTTGAGGAAAAACTGGCACTCACAAATGAATCTCTCATTTGACACAGAAGAGTCAGGGTTCATCACTTACAGATCCAGTTAAACTATAAAAAATGAATTTAAAAATATTATAAGACTGTTCACAGTATGCTGAAGGAAAAAAATCCCATAAACCAGTGTGACCTTCATACAATAATAGTCACAAATATTTTAAGGCAATTTAATATTTTTCATAAATAATTGAATATTCTAAAACGTCATTAAAAAGTACCCTTAAAAACACGATCATGGATTCACAGATCAGTTGGTGGAGTTGGTTACTTTCTGTAGGGCCACAGCGCTCACATTTAGGGAATGCTCGTTTGGGAAAAATTCCCTCAAAAGGAATGACAAGAGCGTCTGTAGGAACAGATAAGGAAGCAAAATCAAGATCAGATTTATATTTTATATCACAAAACATGGAAAAACAGTTTCAAGAACACAAAGTTATTGTGGACGTACTCACATAAACAAGTGTTTTGTTTTGTTCACGCTCCTGGAAGAGATTGAAAACTGACTCCATGTCTGTCTTCTTCAGGACGAGATAGTTGGAATCTACAGACAGAAAAGAAATAATAAAGATCATTTTTATGAGTAAGATTTAAACATTGTTTTATAGAAAAGTGTCACCCACATCTGGCATTGATGAGGTCATGTGCTCTTTCTCTGGTCTCGTTCTTCTCGTCCTCGGTGCGAGGAGGAGAGGGTGTTGTTGGCTGGCAGTCTGGCCACTGTTTGTCACGCAGCCTGTCAATGTACGAGGACAGCTGCAGCTCTGTTGGGTTCATCTTATTCAGGAAAGAGTTCACTTTCCTAGTGAAGAATCACAAACAACCACAAATTATTCTCAGACAAGGAGCCATAGTCGAGAAAAAAATAAAAAAATAAATCAGTAAAGGTCTGAAGTCAGAATCTACCTTACTTTTTCAAGATGGGCATAACAGGTTTCAAAATGGCATCAAATATGTTTATGAGGATGGAGTTGCCTGTGAGAACAGATCAGATAATTAGATATGTTATAGAAAAAAAGGCAACATGCTCAACCACGTTAACCAGCCACTTGTTAGATCTGTTTGAAATTCAGACTGAATAGCATTTGTCTGTTGCAGTTTGTGATCACAACATGTGGAGTTCCCTCATCTTAGATGCAAGCTTTGAGGTGGCATATTGACCCCACGCCTTTATAAATTCCCCTCCTCACACCCTGCATGCCATTATCGGCAGAGGAAACGCACCCTCAGCCCAAAGGTTAACAGAAAATCTCAAAAACACAAGAGAATGCAAAGGCAGAGGGCAGGGTCACTGCCCACCCTCTGATCAAAGTGGGTGCTTTCTAGTGCATACATTGTAAACAATCTTTCCTCTTCTCTGCCGCCAAAGCAAATGTGTTTTCCTGACAAATAGGTGGACTTAATCTGACTTGACTATTTTGGCATCATTAGATACATTTAAATCAAGTGTTAAAAACATTGATAAATGGAGCTTTAACATGACATCCATTCAAATTCTAACTAGCCGTATTCCTCTTTTTATAAATTCTATTAGGACACACCAATAACTGAAGTAATATCGTTTCCCGATAACTTCTTGAATGCCTTGAATAATCTAAAATCCAAACAGTCAATTGCTTTTGTCTTGATTATTCAGATATTCTCTGCGTGTGTAAAGGCCATATAAACAAACCTTAATGTGCACAAATCTACCTTATAACCACGTTTCCCTCCACATTATTGTTAATCATCAGGTTTCTTTTTTGACTGCTCAGAGTGCAGTTTGTAAACCACTTGCTAGAGCTCGGCACAAGCACTTGAACGCACCACCGAATACACTTCATGGACTTCAAATAGTCCATCATTTAAAATGATCCTTGACATATCGCTAAAATATGATTAATAAAGGAGCCACACGTTTTCACTGTAAAGATTTAGCTTTGAGAGGAAAGTTTAGAGCCTCTACAGGCTGAATTAATTATATGCATAAATCAATTTCAAGAGCTGCAGTGGGCTTTGAAACAAAAAAAAATAAAAATGTTGGTAGTAATGCACAACAGATATCATGCTAAAACAAAACCACTGGTACAATACTAAGGCTCTGAATCCTGTAAATAATCATCCACACTTGAGTGTGCATGCTCAACAAACCAGAGATTTCTTTCAGCAGATCAAATATGGCTTTGGTCGCCTCCTGCTGCTCCCAGTTCGTTTGGCACTTCTGATTCTGCGGGTCTTCGCCCCTCGTCAAAGTGCCCTGATCCTTCCCTTTAGCCTTGTTAACTCCAGCAGACATCTTGAAAGACGTTTTCTCCTTTTTATTTGACTTAACACTGAAATTAAGTCGTGACAAGCCCTCTGAGCTCTCCCCCTGCAGGACTCCGTTCTGGCTGCAGTGCGGAGTAGAGTCTAAATCAGGAGGGTTGTCATCTTCTGCACTTTTTGGTGAGACCAAAGACTCTTGTGACCTAGACCGGGTCAGTCCTTTGAAAATCATTTTAAAGTGAGAGGTTAAAGGGTTATGGGAGTCCTCAGATTTGTCATCGGGAGAGTTTTCATTTGTAGTCTCTGTTTCTGCTTCCTCGGGCAGCTCTGGAAAATGATCAAACTGGGAGATAACAATAGTTGGGATTGTAGCAGGGCTTTTTCCAGCAGAAAAACCACAGAGATTTTGAGGAGCTGTGGATGCTGAATGTACAGATGAACTTGTGATTTCTTTAGGAGCTTCTGTCTGAGGGCTCGAGTTCTGCAAAGGAGAAAAAAAAAAAAAAACACGGTTGTGAGACCTCCTGGAGACTTAATGGTACACAGTGACAAACACCAGCAACTACACAATTTTTTTTTATTTTGTGTAGTTGTAGTTTTATTTAGTCTGCCATCATTGTAGTCTGCAAATGAAAACCCTGATGACAAATTAGTGACTTCAGCTTCAACTGTTCACATTTTATAAAGAGAGCCTTTGTCAAAAACAGGTCACGCAGAGAGCAAAAGATTTGAACTTTAATCCAGCAAATGCATCTAATCAATCATATTAATGTTACATTCTCGGAAATGTAGGATGTAGGGGGTTTTTTTGTTTTTGTTTTTGTTTTTTTTTGGGGGGGGGGGGCGGCTTGAGTCGAAGCTTAAAATGTTTCGGTTATATCCATGCATTTTGTCTTTGAGTTTATAATAATTAATCAAACAAAAATGGACTGCTGAGATCTGGGAAAATGGAAATCATATCCTAACAAGCTCCAACAGTGCACGAAACACAAGCAGCATGAAATTGAATTTGTTCTGTTTTTCCTTTGTATTCCTGTTGCTGTCCTTCTTATGCAACTTTCATAATGTTCTCCTATTAACACAATGTCAACTTGAGTTTTTCTTACTTTCTTCTCAAGTAACAGAAAAAAAGTGAGGTTTCCAGGGACAAATTGAGTACATGCCCACACTTGTTTCAAATATTAATAAAACACATTATTTTGGTGTAAAACCAGCACTACAGACTTCTTACAAATACTTTAAACTCTGCATCAGTTTTGTTTCGCCCAGCAGATGTGTTTTTTTAATGATCTGAATGAAAGCCGAATGTAAAAAGGTTAGATAGATGTTTTGACCTGGATCTTTGTTTAAGATGTAGATTTGTGGAATAAAAGCAGACTTTACCTCATCTTCCTCCTGACCAGGAGTAAGGAAGTAAGCCAAGCCACTGAGCAGGCTCCACACGCCTCCATAATGTTCCTCCTCATTCAGCAGTTTATCAAGAGGGCATAAGAACTGAAAAACCGGCTGAGTGTGGCCCATCAGATTATCAGATACTAATTCCTGAAGAGGGAACATGCAAAACATTGAGTCATCAAGATTTGAATCTTTGAAGACTGTTTTTTTTTTTTTTTTTTTTGTCTTTCACCTGCAGGAAGTGCTCCACTGACACTCGGGCTTCTTCTTTGATCTCATCGTTTACCACCAACTCCTCCAGCGTGAGGATGGAGGGCAGGCTGGTTGAGTCCTGAAAAAGGAAGGAGGAGTTTTTTGGTTTTCTGACTGGAGAGCTTGAACATTTAACTCACTGTCTCTGCCATAAGTTACACAAACATGATGTGGTTCACATAAGTTGAATTCCAGACCTGTGAGACAGAAGTTTGTTTTTTCACAACAATGCTTCCCCTATCCATCTAACTCGTGCAGAAAAGACAGTAAACAACGATTCACTCAGAACAAACAGAGGATCTTCTTTCTGTAAGGAACACTTTGATCAGCTGAGTCAAACGCAAACGTTACAGAGAACAAGTTAACTTCTGTACGTACTATAAAGAAAATGTTTGTCATTTAAGTCTGTTAAAATCATTTTGACATGGGAGAAGCTTAATCCAGGGACTCACCCCTACACATACACAAACTTTGTGCACGTTTGAATGTGGTCTGTGCAGCTGAGAGAGGAGATGCTAACTGCAAAGAGGATGGCGATCTTAATGGCAGATTTATTAGTCCAATAGGCTTTGTGAATTGAACCTTAAGATGGAGCAGATAGTAGGTTCAGTTGATAGAGAGGATTGTGGCCGCTAATAGCACCATGAAGTGCCTAAGTGAATTCCACCCTCAGCTGGCAGTTCATCAATAACTGCATCAAGCTTCAAATTAACCCTTTCTAATATAAGACTCGGGCAGTTTATCCGACCTTCATAAAAGTTTATTAGGTTCAATTTTAAACAACAAAAAGGTGTTTCTGTGGATGCATTTCGACTCTTCAATAGATATCTGTAAACTCTGCCTTTTACCTGCCATCTGTTGCGGAAGTAGATCACATCCATGTAGGTCTTCTTTATGTCCCACTGCAGGTTCTCAGGGCTGTCTTTTTCCTCCAGATGAACCGTGAAGTTCAGCTCCTCAACCTCCCAGTCCGCCTGCAACACGGCGCAACCCTCCAGCTCAAACATTAACATACCATCCAAGGACAAGCTGTTACAGAGGCTTTCAGACTGATAACAAGCCTGCGGGACATTCCACACCGTCATGATATTTATGACTCACATGAGGGATGCTGACAGCCCAGCGGCCCACGCGCCACATCTCATACGACAGCTTGAATTCCATCATGTCTTCCTGGACGCTCGTCAGGTAGGTCTCCAGATCGCTGTCCTCCTAAAAAGCGACTCTGAATGTGTCATGTTTCACACGCTGTCCTCTTCGGTTTATTGTGACATCAGGCGCAGACTCACCCTGTCTGAGTCCTGCTGGCTGTTGACGGAGCCCTCCCTGCTGCTGACATCGTCCTCATTGGACGCGTCACCTTGGTTCGCCATGATCCTCATCACCAGCTCTTGCTCCATCCTCTTCATCTTCTTCTTCTTTGCCTTCTTGGACTTCACCTTGTCCACAAACTTTGACCATCCTTCTTTCAGTTTGTTCCCTGAACAGTAAATCCAAAAGGTTAAACCCTCTTCTTTCCCTGCACTGATTCTTCAGATAGTTGAGGTAGTGTCATTAAAAAAAAACACTTTTCATTTCTGATAAGCTGGACTATATAAAGCCATGCACTCTTATTTGATTTTGTATCATGAATATCAACTTTTATCTTAAAAGAAGCCTGTTTGAGCCTCACAGTATTTCAGAATTCAGTGAGAAAATCTCCAGCTGTAATCAACTTATTTGGCATTCATCATGCCATTCCTTTAATTAGCTGTGTGACTGAACAAATAAAAGAAACTGGGGATGAATTGTGCGCTGAAAGGCATACGGGTAGAGTAAATGATAATGTCAGACAGCTGTAATCTCATTTCTTATGTAACAACTTGCTCAACAGTTTGATAAATAGCAAACGCTTTCATTCTCTTTACGCCCACAAACTGCTCCATCTGTCTCTCAAGGATCTCTCATACTCGTCTGAAATGTTTTCTCACTCAAAGTTGACAAACCAACAAACAGGACTGCATGTGATGTGTTCATTCACAGGTAAAAGGGCTGCAGAGCTTTGGATTGAATAAGACGTCAACGCAAAACACACCTTTTGCTTTCTTGGCCTTGATTTTGTTGCCGGCCGATAACCCGGCTCCCTCCGAGCTCCTAGAAATAAAATCACCAAAAAAAAAAAAAAAACAAGGTCAGTTCTCATATCAAACACAAAGGGTGGCTTTTACACTTGTTTTTTTTTAGGCTTAGTAGAACCCGGCCAAGTCAGCCGGATGACATGCCATGGATGACACCCACTCACCCTTCACTGCCCTCTGCTTCACCCTCCTGTGAAGCTAAAGAGGTCAAATCAGGGTCTGATCCACACAGCTCCTCAGCGGAGCCTTTGGGAGTCACGCTGTCAAGCTGGCTCACCACCAGCTGGTTCAGGTTGTCTGGGTCAGACAGCCATGTCACCAACAGACCCAATCCTGTGAAAAAACAGCAAATGCACTTCATCCACAAAGTGGGTTTTATTGATGTAAACCCACTGATGTAAAGGAGGCCTGCACATGTTACATTATGACTGCACCTAATACAACAGCAGAAAGTTACAATAGCTTGAAGTGAATTTAAAGTTTTTAAAAAAGGAAGAGTTTTAACAATTTCTGTTTTATGCTAATTTGCTCTCTTGACAGGATTTAGCAACAGCTGCTGTTCAGTCTGGCTCATAATTAAGACTGGTACACTTTACTCATCTCTGCACAAAAGAAGCAATATTCTTCTGCCAGCTCCTTCAAAGTCTCCAATTAACACATTTTAGCACTTTTGTTTTATCTGAACAAGAACCCAAATGTTTCCTAAAACATGTAGCTCATACAACCCTAAACATGGAGAACAAGGCTGTACTCTTTGATAAAATATGGATATTTTTTATTAAAAGATAGTGTTGAAAAGAACAACAGCTTCAAAAACCTTCAGAGCAACCTACATCCATGTGGATTGTCTACATTTCACAAATGCATTTATATAATTCCGACAGTGTGCAGGAGCTGGACTTTGGTCAATAGAAACAAGAAATACTAAACATAGTGTCCAGGACTTCTGTTTCGGTTGCTGCAGTAGTAACAGTATTATATTGTCAGACGTTTACTGGTATCGTATCATAACATCTATTGCATACTTTCATTTTACTTTTGCATGTCAGCCTCTTTATTTTGACTTCTCGTGCTTTGAGTAGTTGAGAAAAAGTCAAGAAACTGTGTTTATCAATACGGAAAGCTCTGCATGCAATTAGATCACAATATTGAGCTCAACGAGGATTATCATCATTTTACTTGCAAAGCAAAGACCTGTATAATTCAAGATTAGGAGAAATATGGACATGCATGTCATGTTTTAACTGCGGCTGTTAAAGTAACTGATTTTAACAGGGCTCAAGCATAATAGTAAAAACCTGCTGCTCAGCGGAACGCCCACGAGATGAGACATTTTATCTGTCACTAAAAACAACCCAAACCCTGAAGAGAATTGAGAAATCAGTGTGGAAAGCTTCTCTCTTTTTTGTGGCCCAAATTCATGTCTTAAGCTCCATAATGCAATAAGGGATTACATACAATACACACTTGTCAAAAAAAAAAAAAAAAGGAAGCTTCACACTTATACGAGACTGTATTCCTGCAGACAGAAAGAATTTAATGCTCTCTTACCCTTTATAGCAACGATCTCATTTAAGGCACAGCGGTTGACTTCTTGGCTCCAGAGAGATTCGGGGAAAAGGTTACGTACCAGAGCGTCAGAAAACTCTCTGAGGACTCCGATCTCGTCGGCTTCGGACGTGAACAAGAGCTCTCTGAAACAGAAATAATAAAAAAAAATCTAGCATTTATCATTTGTATTGCTTTGTTGTTATTCTTTGTTAAGCATCTCCAAGTTTATCACCATGCATAACTAATAATCCAATCATTCAAATATTTAATCTGATGGGATATACAACTCTTGGGACGCATTTTTAACAAGAAAACAACCATCAGCATGTGAGTTGAGTCTCTTGCTTGTAAACATGAGGTGAATTATTGATAGGTAATAAAAAATATGGAGGTTTTTACAGTTCAGACGCATCATGGTGTGACCGTAGTAACACGAGTTCTCTTTATAAAGAGAAAGAAGGGGTAAAGTCTCACCGATCAGACTGCTTCGCATTATGCAAGTGCTGGGTCAGAATCCGAATGGAGCCCAATACAGCCTGGCAAACATCAAAGTCTCTGGCTCGCTCAATGATCCGGTCGATTACAAAGTCGACTTCCCTGCTGAGCACCTGATGCAGAGGCTGGCGCTCCAGCGGCTCAGGAACGCTGTACCAAGGCAGGACCAGCTGAGCGTAGGCA
Source organism: Symphodus melops (assembly GCF_947650265.1). Taxonomy (NCBI): domain Eukaryota; kingdom Metazoa; phylum Chordata; class Actinopteri; order Labriformes; family Labridae; genus Symphodus; species Symphodus melops. The sequence continues at coordinate 10,738,338 of NC_136699.1, read as the reverse complement.
CACTCAAACACTGAGGAGAGAAGTCACAAAGGAAGTTTCAGTTAACACCAATCTCCCACACTCACAGAACCTCCAGAGCGTCAAACTGGAGGAGTGCACAACATTTAAAGCTTGTTTTGATGAATTCCTGTTCAACTTTATTTACTGTAAATCTCAGCCCAAATGTCTGTGACAGGATTTTCCTCTGAACACGAGGGCATTACCTTTCATTTACAGCAACAACCTTTTATTCATGCATCAGGTAAAAGGCACACGTACTAACACAAGTACTGTATCTATTGTATATCCCTTTTTTTTAAGCTGCATTTCTCTATTAAAAGCAAAAAATAGTTCCATAACAATTTTCTGAATGAATGTTTAGGATTTGTACTTGTTTCATTGGAGTCTTTGACACTATTTAACTTGTATTTTGGGTTTGCTGCAGCTTTAAACTTGATTAAACTGACAAAAGACTAATGAGTTTGTATTTAACAATAATGACACACGCATGTGATGTAAAGAATGATTTAAAAAGGGGTGAAATAAGGAAAAAAATGAATGTGCTTATGGTCTTACATTTGAATAGAACAGCTATATTAAGGATTGATAAAGGAAACAATAAGAATGTCAACTAGTTTTTTTTCCCCTTTAGTAAAGTTAGATTGTTTTTGATTCTCATTTTTTAAGGCCTGTCCTTGAACTGTAGATATGTGAATGTTAAAATCCACGCTTGCTGATAAGCGTTTCTTCTTCCTCCTCTCATTTGACAGATGAATTGAAACCAGACCTTACTTCCTGCATATGTACTTCCAGGCATAGATTTATCTTTTTTGAGAGGGCGTGTTTTTTTCACTTCCCCCCCCCCTTCTCGTCACACTCCTCCTCACTTCATGTAACTTGATCTCCAGCTGCAGCTGTGTCTAAGCAAAACTGTCCTTTCAAACTGTGTCGAGACAAAACACTGCCAACGTTTGTTGAGAAAACACCCTGAAGTCAAGAGCAGAACCATGATTTTTTTTTTAACAATGATTTTTAAAACATCTGCTAACCTGCGAAGACAGACATGTTTACACCCCTTTAAAACTCGTTTGTTGTTTTTTTGTGTAAAAAAACAAAAGCCTCACCTTGCTGTAGAGACCTCTTCACATGTGGATACTCAGACTCTGCTTGCTCACTGCTGTCTCCAATCACATCTGAAAACGAGTCTTCTTTTACTGATCCCTGGAAAACAAGTGACAGCAACCAGGGTGTGATTAGATGTTCGACGTAGAGGAACATGGTTAAGGGTGCAAACTGTAGTGTTGAACATTTAACCCCTGTGAGCTACAGCATATGAGATGATGAAAAACAAGTTTGTGCAGCCCTCAAGCTACAAGTTATAATGCTTCAGAACTTTGACATTTTATCTTCTCACAGTATTGGTGGAACAGGGAAAACAAGCTAGATTATTGATTTTTGATTTACATTACAGCACAAATGATGTCCATGTGTAGACTTACAGACATTTAGTTATTCATAAAGGCATGAGGACCGTTTCAAGTGGTAAAATATTATGTCACATGTATCACACGCTCACAATAGTAATAGTGAAATGACTAAGTGCTGGTAAAGCAACTGTTAGTAACTCTTTCCTGCACACAAAAGACAAAGTTGCAATGCAACAAGGTAAATGTATCCCATGTAAATACCTGCGCTGTGTTTTCCTTGGTCTCTTCATCAGTTTGTGTGCCACTCTCTCGCCCACTGCTCCCGAACAACACCGGTGTAGTCAAACAAAAGACGAAGCACAGAAAGTACTGCGTTACCGTGCGACCACAGTCGGAAAAATACCACACCAAGCCGAGTGTTATGGCGATGGAGAGGCGCCATAGATACATCTTCTTTTCCTTACAACAACACGCTATTGTTTGCTCTTATCTCTCACTCTGAGACGATGCGTGTTGCTCATGCTCGGTCCCTGTTTGTTCCTCCACATGTTAAGAAACGCGATGAATACGCTGTTTCCTCGAAAAGAGACGAAGTGAAACGGCGAAAAAAACCCCAACTCTTTTTTGAGCTAGTTGAATAGGACCTGTGATTGGCTGTAGGCAGCACGCGCCAGCCTGCTGCTAATTATGATAAGAGGCCATCTACAGGTGAGAGCCTTATCCTACATACATACACACACACATACACACACACACACACACACATACATACATACATACATACATACATACATACATACATACATACATACATACATACATACATACATGCATGCACGCACGCACGCACATACATACATACATAGATCATCTATCTATCTATCTATCTATCTATCTATCTATCTATCTATCTATCTATCTATCTATCTATCTATCTATATAGGAGTCTGAAATTCAGTGGAGTAATATGCAGACAATAAAAAGTGAAGTACACATAGGCGTCCTGATATTAAGTTGAGTGCTTGAGTAGAAAGAAGTGATTGACTTTCCACCCAGGCTCTGTGGATTACATAGATGAGAGCATAACTGTGTACAGACGTTTTTTGTGCCATTCTTCCAATGTGAATCACAAAGTACTGCTGTTAAAAGTCTTGAATGGCACAAAGAAGTCGGCCTACTATCATGAATTAAACCGAGAACAGGCACGATTACAGTTTTTTGTCTAAGGCGTTGGTACATTTCTGAACATATTGAGAATTCTCCTGCTGAATATTGATTTTTCACCACACCAGCACCACCTGAACCCTGTCAAAATAAAGTTTGGTTCCTCAGTAAATAAGTTATTTAATCCAAATTAGATGTTCTTTTAAGATTGTATAAAACGTGTGTTTTAATGTTTGGTCAGAATGAAAGTGAAGTGTAGGAGAGCGTTCCTTATTTCCTAATGTTGAAACAGTCTTGTCAGAATGTTTTTCACTGACTAAATGAATTAGTTATATTTCCTGACGCTAATTACAGGATGCTGAAGGGGAAAATCTCTAGATTGTAGGAGTCAGTTGCTCACATGCTGTTTTGTTTAGCAAATGAGCACTTAGATGTGCACTCAACAAGAGGAAAAGACACAGTTTCCTTCCTCCATCCCATGAAATACAGTGCAATAAACAGCAACCAAAACCCGAACTGAAAAGTCACTGCACTAATCCAAACAAAACAAAGGATGTTGCCTTAAAATGAATTTACAAAGGGAACATAAAATAGGACTATACAGGAGGATAGTGAAGCAAAATAAGGTTACAGGGCTGGAACTGATCACCATGTCCCTCCTGTCAGTTTGCTCACATCTGACAATGAATCCATCAGTTTATGGTGACTCTGTTTCAATACAGATATTAAAAAAAAGAGGTCTGTATGGACGATTAGAAAGACCTTTCTGTATTTGGAACATTTGCATCTCATGAGCGTTTTAACACATTTGAGTAAAACCTTTAAACTGAGAGGAGACATCATCTATTTTAATAACTAAGACACAGCCAATAGTTTTTACGTAATTGTAGATAATTGTGCCAAATTATTTGCAAATGATAGAGGGAGAGAGAAATGTTCTTTTTTCATGTGTCGAGGTAAAAAGACGCTGTTAAGAAAGTACTTTGAGAATGCAGCCAAAGCCACCTAATAATATAGAATAAGACTCAGACACTGGTATGAACAGCATTTACAACGATAAAATGAAATGAGAAAACAAAAAAGATAATGTTATGGAGACATGATAAAGCCTAGTAATTACACTTTATTAGGACATGTCCACGTCTGATTTATGTTTTATATTAAGGTTGACTAACACAGTCAGAGCCACCGTCATACTTATCCTGGACGGATATAATTAGTCAACAAACTAATTAATGAAGACTAAAAATAAAGTGTATTTGCCTACAAACAAGACCTCATTGGGATTGTCACATGATTTTCATTAATTTAAGGTCGCAGTAGCCAAAATTTTCATTTATAATACAAACCAATACAGACGGATTTATGCAGGGAGTATAAAAGATTAAATGTGAGTAATACCCGACCGATCTTGAGATATTAATTAATACATGGGAATTTATAATGATTATTCCCAATGACATGTTACACTCTTCAGTCAAGCCTTTTATAAAAAAGTACATCTGGAAAGAGGGAACATCTGCATATTCAAAGATTAAGGATAAAAAAAGAATAAATTAAATATTACAATAATGCCTGAGGTGAGTATAAAGACGGATTGTTTGTGGGGGAAAAAAGGCGTTATTTGTGTTAAATACCCAGTTTGATGATCTTAACATCCTAAATAAAAAGTTTATCTGGAAGCTAGTGTAGTAGTATGATTATTCAAGAATCAGCACACCCTGTGTAACCTCTAATATTTACCCTGAAGGTCAACTTTCTCAATAATTCATCTGCTGCAAAAATATTACACAAACCAGAAATGTACGGTGGCCGGTTGAGGTCAATCACTCTGCAACTGATGAAACGACAGACATTTAGAAAAATGCACAGCATATTCAGAAACGCTGCACATTCAAAAGAAAATGTGCTGCAAAACACAAATGCTTTTTAAACAATTTTTATCATAACCTCATTGTTCAACAAATGAAACCTTAACTCTTCTGTTTGTCGTCGCAGTTATATAAATAATGAATGTAGGCTCTTTGAAAAAGACCCTCTTTTCTTAGTGCTCTTTTTTTCTGATAACCAGAATTTAATTTCCACCTCTTTGCACACACTCAGCTCCAGTCTCAAATCAAGATAGAAATCTGCTCAGTCAAGGATTAACACAGCAAGGGCTGCAGTACAGTGCTAATGTTCAGTGTTGGGCCATGAAATCCACTTGGTGATCAGGGTCAGCATCCGTCAGTGATTGCTTAGTTTCAGTCAACTCTTGTTTACAAGTACAGTATTCAAGGTGAATTCTTAAGATCTGCGATCTCACATCAGCTCTCGTCTGAAAAAAATACAAGAGTCCTGAGAGGAGAAACTCGAGGTGAAGTCCGACTGGATTCAACTACTCTGAAGAATGAGTTTTTCAGAACTTTTCTGCAAGTGTGAAAGCCCCATGTCATCCTGTTTAATGCTAAAAAAATGTGTGTATTGTCAGGATTTGTACGTTATGTAAAGAACTTTGTAGCCTGGGTGTTATCAGTGCTCTGTTTACAAAGCTAATGGGTCAAACGCTGTCTTTGTGTCATCATCTTTAGCTTGTTGTTGTTGTTTCCACTAGATGTGTTTCTTTCAAGTTTCTGACCATTTGTAAACCCTCTTTATAGTAACATCACTGGAACAATTAAAACCAGTAGGCCTACCAGTATTGTAGCTTTGGTGGGCTGCCATGGTTGCCATTTCACCTCACACCCAGCAGGAGGCAATCTTGATCTTTTCATAATTGCATGAAGATTGTTCAGAAGCTTTGTTGACAAATAAAACAAGTAAACACATCATACATGTTCCCTGTGTAGCTGGCTACAGAGTTGTGTATGGGTTGCCATGACAACGACGGAAATGTGTAACGGACAGCGGGAGAAGACGAGAGAAACTTAAGGAACGGAGGGAGAAAAAAGAGTCAAGAGGTCGGAAAAAACAGTGAAATAAGACAACAAAGATTCCTACTCTACTGCTGGTCATACAGGCGCACACGGTTAAGTTTTATTTTGTAGTGCTCTGTTTACCTGAATTTGTAATTTATGTAAACAATGACATGAAGAGTTTAAAACAGTAATTGTCCTTTTTATTTTAGTTTTCACGGTGTTCATTGACTGGAAAGATATAAAGAAGATAAATAAATGTCTGTGGACATCAGTTCGAAACGTGAAGTCCTTTTTTGAGCTGACCGGAGTAGCTACACCCTGGTTCTGGGTTGACAATGAATGTTGCTCTTCTTTAAAATGTATTTTTCCCTGACTTTGACCTAATTTTAATACTTGACTATTAGAGTTAAAGGGACAATATAGACATTATTTTTTAGGTTATAATTAACCACTTTTAGCTAGCAAATTAGCTTAATGGCTATCCTAGCCATTAAGCTAAATTACCACGAAATACAAGATAAATCTGCATGAACTTAAAAACTACTGAACAAGTATTACCGGTAGTCTTTTTTTTTTTTTCCTAAAAATCCTTCAATATTTATATAGGATTTATTCTCAGTCTTTTATGTCTTATTTAGAAATAAGACAGTGGGTAGAGTCAGAAAGCCAGGAGAGAGAGAGTGAGGTATGACATGCAAGAAAGGAGCCACAGGTCAGATTGGAACCTAGCTCATCCATTTTGAGGATTTAAGCCTCTGTACATGACCACTAGTATTTTTATTTTTAATGCTTGGATTATTTTCCTTAAGATTGTATTCACCTAATAATAGGCTAGGCTATGGTATATAACTTTTCATGGGCTTTTTTAATGTGAGGTCATTGTACTTTTCTCTCCATATAAATCCTTCTTCCTCCCACAACACCTCAACTCCAAACACTAAAGGGTTTCAACACGGGTTTGTGCTTGCAGTTTTTAGAGAGTTGATTTCAAATATTTGCACCAGAAGAGCTTAAAAATAACTTCAAATAATTAGAATTTATTTCACCATAATGATTTCAAAATGATACTCTCTCTCAAAATGTTTTAAGGAGTCATCTTCTCCACATTTCCATAAACGTATGAACACCAAGGATCATTGCAGCTAACTAGCAACATAAATTAACTGTATCACATTGAAGCTCATAGACTACTACACTTGTCTGACTTGTTACCCAGACTTGACCTGAGAGATTAGAAGTTTCTAAAGCCACACAGGGAGACAGACAGTGTGTAAATGGCTATGAGCCCTGCTGTCTCTGATTCACTAATCCCTGTTAAAAGTTGTATTAGAGCAGCTGAAGGAGGGATTGCTACCTGCTGAGATGGGCTTTTTGGAGATGGTTTGGTCAACACAGAATTAAAATGTGATTTCCAGGGGTCGCCGTACATCCAAGACTCTCTGAATCCCTGAAAGAAGATTAAACTCTGCCCAACTGAGTAAATCACGTAATCTGATAGTGTTGCTAAAATGAGCCAATGACTGCCTTTCAAGATCAGTCTGGGCATAGTGTACAAGACTCAGTAAGTTACCTGTGGTTAACTTCAAAGTATGACCATATCAATATATATATAGGTTGTTTTTTTTTGGTAAAGTTATTTGATTAATGCTTATATTTGAGCCCCTTGTTGCTTATTTGCCTATCTAAACGAGCCATAAGGCTTACATGACCAAAATGCTCAGAAGATATCGCCAGTGACAGAATTAAACTTTTAATGAACTGTGAGGGTGAATAATGGTTCAAAGATGGACTACAATCTTGGCTCCTAAGATGACTTGTTCTCATGGTCTCCAATTATCTGGTCCCACTTTCAATAAAAGCAATTACAGCAGCAGTGACTGAATACTCATGGAGGATCTCAGTGATGTTCAAAGCTTCTTTTGTACTGCAATTTTTCCAAGTCACTGCAGAAAAGAATTTCAGACCACTTATATCAAATAGCTTCTTAACTAAAATAGTCCTCTTCTTTTTTTATCCTAAATAATGTTCCTCTGGCTTTTTAATTGGTCAAATAAAACGCTTGAAGAAGGATCAAAGCTGCATAAGGTCATCGTGACCTCACAGTAAAAACATAGTTGAAATTACAAATTGGTTTGTTGTTGTGATATCAGTCTCCAAATAGTTTAAATGATCACCACTATAAAAACGTAATGTGGGTAATTCTAACTGTGTACTGTGTGGGCTACCATCATATGCTTCTTGTCAAGATCATGTTTCTGGAGGAATTCAATCTATAGTGCTCCTTAAATTACACATCTATTGGGGCGCAGGATAGTCAGGCTGTGATGTACAGGGGCTAAAGTCTTTGAGCCGGACGGCCAGGGTTTGAGGCTGTGTTGTATGTCATTCCTATTATCCACTTTCTCTACAATGCAGGCATAACAGCCCCCCAAACAAATCTCAAAGCATCCATCATCTTGAAATAAGCCTATGACCGTCTTTCCTTTAGCTTCTCTGTAAACTGAAATGTCTTTTTCCACACTTTATTTGGCAAAGATTTAAAGATGACCATGATAATGAATGATTAGAACATGTGTGACTCTCCAACAAGCTCAAGGTTAAAGTCCTCAGTCACACTAGTGGAAGCTTGGCAGGAGATAAAGTATATTTAGAAGGTTGGATTAATCCACCTCGAGACAGAGTCCTGTGGTAAGAGAGTCACTTGTTCACTTTTCTACAAGCAAGACTGAATTACTGTCAGGTCAACTTTCTCAGCTGATTTTGGCTCTGGAGCTCTAAGCATTCACTTTACACAGGAGGCTGCCAAGCACACGACTGAGGACACGACCTGCCACACTCTGTCATACACTGGCTGCATGATACACTTTAAATATGTCTATATTAGATTTCAAAACCAGACAGGACATTTACTCAGTAAGTTGTGTTTATTCTTTCTGTTAGGTTCCTGTGTAACAGGGAATTACATTCTGATGAGGGGCAAAACCAACAAACAAACAAAAAACTAAAAAAGCATGGGCCAAGAGAAGAGTGCATAACAGTTCCCCCAATACAACTAGTAGAAAATACTAGTTGGTCCCTATAAATATAGCGCAGAAATTTCAGTCCTTTCAAATGTACAACATATCTTACAGATAGACTTCAAAACATGAAAACTGGACATACAAAAACGACTTAGATGACTTTCTTAAGCTCATCGTACAAGACAAGGACAAAGGCGCCACCCATGCCTCTGAGCACATTAGACAATGCCCCTTTAAAGAAGGCCTTGGAGCCTTCGTCACGGGCGATCTTTCTCCAGCAGTCGATGGTGCCACTGTACATGATGTCAGCTGAGGGGAAGATAAAGAAACACAAACTATGTCATGTATGTATTCTATTGAAAAAGCAGAAGAAAAAAAACCAAATGTGTGTTATGATATAGTTTTTACCTCCTTTGCGTCCAGACTGCATCATCATACGACGACGGACAGTGTCGAAGGGGTATGATACGAGACCGGCGACTGCAGTCACAGACTGAGCAATCATCCAGCTAACAAAGATGTGAGTGTTCTTGGGGTCTGGGAGCATGCCTGCAAAAAAACAATGTTAATGGAGAATGTTTAATAAAGTTTTAAAGGCCAGCAGTTTATTGAAAAAAGATAAATGAAGCATCAGAATGCTTGCGAATAAAATGTACCCTTTGCTGTGTCATAGACGCCAAAGTATGCCGCTCTGTAGATGATGATGCCCTGCACTGAGACGCTGAAGCCCTGATATAGACCCTTGATGCCATCAGACTTGCTGATCTTCACCAGGCAGTCTCCCAGGCCTTTGAACTCACGCTCCGCTCCACCTTTGCCAACATCAGCGGCCAGACGTGTCCTGGCGAAGTCGAGGGGGTACACAAAACAGAGCGAGGTGGCACCTGCAGCACCGCCTGAGGCCAGGTTACCTGCAAAATATCTCCAGAACTGAGTGTGCTTGTCTACGCCGTCGAGGAAAACCTTCTTGTACTTGTCCTTGAAAGCAAAGTTGAGGGCCTGAGTGGGGAAGTATCGAATGACGTTGGCCAGATTCCCTCTCCAGAACGAGAGGAAGCCCTGTTCTTTGGGGATGCGGACGACACAGTCAATAATGCCCTTGTACTGCATGTCTGCTGAAATCTGTTTGCTGGCATGTTGTACCTGGGATTAAAGCAGAGATGAGGCAGTGCATTAGATCAAGTCGTGTCACTAGATCACATTATACATAGCCTATTAATACAGTGAGAGAACACCTGTTACTCGTCTAACAACTATAAATGATGAGGACACAGACTCCCATGATTCCCTGGTGTCTGCCTGACAAACATCTGAACCAGAGCCAGAGCTCAACACTAATGGCATCCATTCAAAATTTCACAGCCCCACCTCCAGTTGCTGCTGAGCTCAGGCCCAATGCAGTAAAAGGACTGGCCATGGTGCAAACCCTTGCAGTGACCTTGTCTTATTAGTTGTCCAGTCGAACTAAAAACCTATCAAGGTGGATAACCCCCCTCTGAACTTAACAGTCGAAGTGGATGGTCATGTGTGCCTTTAATAACGCTGAATTTAAGCTGGGCTAGACGCTGCTGGCCGATGTATTACGTAATAGATCTGATGCAGATTGACTGTGCTCCTTTCCATCTGTGCCTGCACCAGTCTGAGAAAAGAGTTACTCTGATTGTACACTCCAGTTTCTACTCTAAACAATGCAGCATCTTTACTTCACTTCCTTTACATCGACAATTCGCGACAGCTTGTCAAATGTATTCTCCATCACTACGCCACTAGAAAAAAAAGAGCTCAAAAAGCATACATATTCATAACACCAGTTACTCGAGCAGGCTGCATTTCATTGACATTAAACTAACTTATAACCTCACAAGGAGTCTTTAGAAATAAGGTTAATACTTACCTGGAGGAGAAGCTTTACTCTCTCAATAGGAGCTACAGCTGTTTTGGAGATGGCAGCAGCAATACCACCAGCCAAGAAGTCTTTAGCGAAAGAAATAGCCTGTTCACTCATCTTCAGATGTTATCAGTCGCCCTCGGGCTGCCTCTGTCGATGGGGTTTGCCTGTGAGTTGAAGTGGCCGATACAAACTTGGAGGAGAGTGGATTTAAGGAGGATGAACGCGAGAAAATCAATGAACTTCGACACTCATGTCTCATTGGCCGACTGATGTGGTGGGCGTGACTAAATGATGTCCTTTGATTCTGATTTGGTGATCTCCCTTGTCACTCTCACCCATCATAGCAACGTCTCATCAGTCTCACGAGAAGTAAAGTTTGGCTGCTCCATAAAAGTTCAGGAAAAACTAATTAATCGTAACGTCTTAACACAGACATTGTTGTGTTATTCTGTAAAGTTTGAGATTAAAGTTGTGTCAAAGTTGTGTGAAAGGTCACGTTTGAAGCAGATGAGACCTAAAGGTTAGGGTGGCTAAAGGTCATCCCATCTGTTAATGTCATTTGACTGTCACTCAGTGTGTCACTTTATGGAAAAGGAGGACATGATTGAATCAGCTAATCCAACTCACAAGCTTTGTTTGTCTGGTTAACATCTTATCAGAAGTATCTCAGTGCCTACATTAGTGGGCATCCATTATCTGATCATGCTTAATTTTTGTGTGTCTAGTGTCACACTGATAGAAAAATCACCATTACTTATATAAATGAATAAATAAAGCTTTATAAATACCTAACATAAAAGGTCCCTTCTCAACACCCTGTACTGAAAACGGAAGACTAAGACATTTGCAAGATAAAAAGCTTTCACATAGAAAACAGATACAGATTCTATCTCATAATATTCATCGGAAACAAGTAACAGCAGAAATGTTAGTCATCATTGTCAACCTGAGTATAAACAGTAAAGAGTAGAAGTCATGCATTCCAAACATAATATTAACCTAATTACAAAGTTGACCAACAGGGAACACCATGCATCACAAAGGCACAAACTAGGATTGCAAGAGCTGGTCTGTTGCAGGAACCTACACTAAAAAATGAATCAATAATATAGCACACAGAAAACTGACAATTAAGTCCTTTTCAGTGTGCAACAGATTATTTATTTTGTTTTGTAACCTTGAATCTCCTTGGGTAGTTTATAAACACTTAATAATCAATTATTAATATTAAACAGTTGTATCTGTCTATATTAATGTTATATTGCTGTGCTATTTTGTATTTGATCTTTATCTGCCTATGAAAGCTATGAAATCAATTGAATTAAAGAGTTAAATAAAAGTACCTAAAGTGTTGTAAGTAAAAAGTACCTAAAAGTTGTAACGTAGTATAAGTAGATAGTTTCATTGCATGACTGGAAGAGGCCACGTGATGACTAGGTCTAAAGAGACTTAAAACATGGAATTGAAATAATGCACAAAAACACACCTTAGGAATGAAAACCATGTATTGGTTAAAATTTTACGATAATGCACATTTTTTCCATCACAATTCATGCAAGCACTTGTTCATTATCGATCAAATCCAAGTCCAAGTAATGATGTAATAAAATGGTACATTCACTGTACATCATAAAAATTATATGTCACATAAAAGAAAACATGGAATCTTTCTGAAATAAGCTCATAAATAAATAGTATTAAAGGCAGATAGTATCTGGTTAAAAAGAGGCATTGTGGGTGAGAGAACCAATTCATTTACAAAGAATACTGTCAGATGAAATAGAAGTTTTTAAAGAGGTAGACTGTTGCTGACAGGATGTTCAGTGCGTGTTAATACCGTTCATGAAGCTTGAAACAAAATAATAAGTAAATATAAGTACAGCCTCTGAAGTATTTTAGTCCAGCAAATGTTTTTTTCTACTGGCAACGTTTGGTCAGCAGGTACTCCTCTTCATCTCATGACAGTTTCACCAGCGGCTTCCTAAAGACGACTCTGCTGACCCAAAGTTCCGGTTTTTTAAGTAGCGCTTCACCTCTTCAAGCTCGTAAGGCCCGAGGCTCTGGTCGACCCCCGGTGCAAGCTTGTAGCTCAGCGGTGACAGGATGTACCCGTTACGGTAAAGGCAAACCTGCTTACACGTCTCGAAGCAGGTGAAGAGAAGGCCGAAGTAGGGAACAATCTGCAGAGGAATAAGAAAAGGTTGGGAGGTAGAGATGAGTATACAATATGTACTTTAATTAAGTCAGCACATATACGGTTAAAATATTTACCGTAGATCCAGACAGACAATAGTATGTTGTTTATGTGTTGCTTTTTTAAAATTGGTTATGCTTCAACAACATTTTGTGATGCTTTATTTTCAATCAGTTGCTTATTGAAAGACTTCAGATGTATAAAGCAGCGATCATGACATTTGCAACTGAAATATGAGATGTGAGCATGCTGTTCCAGAGAGAGACTTTGGTCACTTTGCTCGTGATAGTCCTGCTATGAATTACACTCTGGACATTGCTCCCCCCCACCCCATCACACCCCTGTTGCCTATTCGATACGTTACTATAAAGTCACTCATGTCCCTAACCACGTACACTCCTTCTCAGACCAGAACTCGATCCAAACAACTGACAGAGCGTACAACTGAAGTGGGAGATTTTACCTTTATTGTGTTGGCAGTAAGACCGTTCCACAGAGAGAGGACGCCCTTACTTTTTACCACTTGTATGAAACAGTCAATCATTCCACTGAAATGGACGTCGACTCCTCCGAAATGAGGCAGACGGGGACTCTGAGCCTGAGGAAAGAGCAAAGCGAAAAACAGCAGTGAATCATCAATGTCTGTCACAAACCAATGCAATAAATTATAAAAAAAAGATCATACCAACCATGACTAGAAATGTAAAAATTAATATTTTCTATGTCACATTATTCAATTAATGGGTGCATGTTTAACTTGCCAACTCATTTTAACTTTATTAGCAATTACATTTTAACATTTAGCCAGTAGAATAAGCAACACTGTTTTAGGGCACAATACAGGGAAATAAAAACAAACATGCATAAGACACTATTATATTGTTTTGAGGGTTTAAGTGAAAAAGTAAGGGCTAGAAAAAACCTTGAGAAGCAGATATATAATAATGTTAGACTGCTCTCGAGTGAGAAAGTGACTGTGTCCTGTGGTGGTTTGTTAACTACTGCTACAAGCTGACAGTCATGTGATGGAGCAAATGTATCTTTAGAAGCTGCAAGATTTTCCCGAAGGAACACACAGCAACACGTGTGTAAAACCATTGAAACAGCTTTGTTTGTAGAGAAAACATCAAGCTAGCCAGCAAGTAAAACAAAGTAAACCTAAGCTTCTGTAAACATCGTCATCTCTCCTCTTTCTGACTTTTAACGCTGTATTCTGACACAATCTCTGAACAGAGAATTATTTTAACATACCGGTAATCATCTGGTGACATGTTTGTGATTAATTTGGTCTGCAGAAACAACTTTCACCTTCTCTGCTGTCTGATAGTTACCGTCTATCTTTGGAAAACTTATCCAAAGCGTGTGCAGACCTGGGACACATTCACATTCTCAGCTGCTGTCAGGCCGTGTTTAAACATGTGGAGGCTAATAATAGACTGATAAAAGCGGATGTAGAATTCTGTCCTTTGCATCATCATTGTTCCTCATGTCCTTCTCACACGTGGTGGGAATCTCAAACAGCAGGTTAATTAAGGTGAATGTGCTGCAGACCATTTGTGTTCCAGTTAAACAAAGGGGAAATGTGATGCATTTGTTAAGAGACATAATTACTTTTGTGTGTTTCATTTCGAAAGTCAAACCTTAGGAGTCATAATATCTTGAAAACTAATAGACTTCACTTTATTTCAATTCACTTATAGTGCCATCTTATGGACAAAGGCTGGTACTACATTGACTATATGGACAATTTGTTTAATGTTTCTTTCTCAAATAATTTCTGTAAAATAATGAATAAAAAACTAAAAAGAAACACAGAAGCAGAAATAAAGTCATTTAGTTGTGAATTATTACATCAAGGATTTTTAGCAATTTCCTTCAAAGGTCACAAAGATTTTTTGTTCACCCATTACTTTGTACTTTGGTTGTGTTGCTTGCATTTTGCATTTTGTCTCTTCTAGGAACAGAAATAAGAAATTAGCTGAGGCTTTTATTGCTGTGATGTGCAGTATCAGTTTACATGCTATATACTTGTTCCTACAGAAATAAACTTGAAGAAAAAAGCGATTAATAGACTAATAGTAGGCAACTAAGTAAATAACTGATCTTTTCTGTATTAGTTTGCTTGTCCCCTTTCTTTTTTGATTTTTTTTTGTTATTCTTCCCATAAACTGTAGCAAGTATGTAAAGAGCAGTGTTGTGGTTACCTGCATTTTTCTTTTTACAGTTTCAAAGGGGTAGGACAGGGTTTGTGCCACTCCTACTGCAAGACAACCATTAATGAAGTTCTGAAGAGGGGTGAAACGAAAAGATGGTTCCTGCCACAGCTTGTCCAAGTTTACATAGACTGCATAGCAGCCCAGAGAAAAGGGGAAAGCACCTGCAGACAAATAACAAGATACAGTTAAATATATTCTGATTAACTGTGAATGACTGTTTGCGTTTTGTTAAGAAATAAGACATATCATTTAGTATTTATAATCTCTGTTAATTAATCAACTCATTCAAAAAATACTAACGTACATGTTGTAGTGCAGAAAAGCAACGCTATTGTAAAAGAAATTATCTGATGTCATGTGCTTGAGCACACAAAGCAAATGAACTCATTTGTAAGAATAAGCTAACACACCCAATAGAGTGAGAGAGAAGCCCCTGTAGAGAGCCAGCAGTCCTTCACTCCTGTGGATCTTAGACAATGTGTAAAATACGCCGATGTATGTAGGCTGTCTGCAGTTCTGAACCACCAGTCTGGTTTCTGCCACCTCCAGAGGGTACGTGACCAGCGCAGCAGCAATGCCAGCCAATCCACCAGCAAGAATAGCTCTCCACTGAGAGATGAAGCCCAGTTCATCCATGTGCAGATGAACTATCCTAGAAACAGACAAGGGGGAAATGAAAATTGTTTATTGGACAGATTGGAACGACCTCATGGCCTGAAAGAAAGATTTTAATTATCTTTTGTGTTGCCAGTTTTTATATTACTTTACCAACTGTGCACCTGACTGTCCTGAAAATATTGTCCCTGTTTGAAAAGGAATACATTTTGGCTCACTAAGTGTAGACCAGATTAATTACAAATTAACTATTTAACACACAATCCATTAGCAATGTTTTTTTAGAACTTAATCTGTGAAGCAAAAGGAGTAGGCTATCCCTACTTCAAGCATTATAAATGTTAATAATTTCTTTTTTGCTTATTGTTGTTTTTTCACTAGCCATGTGGGTGAGTGTATTTGTATGTGTGTGTGTGTGTGTGTGTGTGTGTGTGTGTGTGTGTGTGTGTGTGTGTGTGTGTGTGTGTGTGGTGGTGGTGGGGGGGGGGGTGTCTTTTCTTGGAACACCATGTACTGACAGCACAGCGCATGTCTTCACCTCTTAATGTTTACAGTCTGTGGTCTACACGCACACGTGACGTGAGCAAACACCACTGCTAGAAGACAGCACATAGGGTGCAGTATTTATGACTACATCCTTTATTACTGTTGTCAAAGATGAGGCTATTCTCTCAACAGGTGTTATTGTATCAGCAACGCAGCAGCACGTTTTGACCGGTAGTGACCCCAAACACTTAGTTGCGCTAGTCCCTGAGTTCAGCCTCACAGGCAACGAATCCGTCCACGCAAACTGTAACCACTATAATCTATTCATTGATAATATTTAATAAACAGTACAAATTGATAACCAACCAACATTACTTAATTCAAAGTCATTCTGTTAGGCTACTTACAATAGATCACATAGAAACAGAAAACATTAACATTGAGAAGCTAGATTGAGAATTTTAGATGATAAAATTGTTAAAAACAATTAATGGATGAAAAACTTTTTTCCCTAAAAACATCAAACTAAATATCTTTGGTTTTAAAAACAAATCAGACAATAAAGATTTGTCTTTTTAATGATTGTTAAAACAAACAAATATTGATTAAATCAGGAAGATGATTGGCAGTTGAATCAACAATTACAAGAGTTTGTGATTAGATCTTAAACCCTCGTTTACTGAGCAAGCTGCCTGTGAGACAAAAGACAGGGCAGAGAATACTCCTGTCACTTTAAAAATCGAATGAGAAAATACAGTCTTGTGACTGGCTGGAAACAGAAGAGGAAAAACCAAAACAGGAAGTAGATGTTTAGATGACATGGGGAAGTAAATAGACTTTTTAAATAAACCACTTTTTTTATTGTTGCATAAAAATAAAAATGCCAATCACATTATTAACGTGTTCTCCTTGAAGTGGATTTATTTAAAGCCATCTGCTTTTATAGCACTACTCTCCACACAAACTTGCTAAAAGTCAACGGCAGCTATTATTTCTCATACTCTGATAATAACTTTAATTCTATTTAAAGTTACACAATCTTGACTTAGATTACTTACTTTTTGTATGTTGACAGATGGACTGCGGTGTAGGGAAACAACCGGAGACATGATGTCAGATTTCCTTTCCAAAGTCCTCGAAGCCCCTCATTCTGGTAGATGAGAAGAAAACTTTGCCAGAATCCTCTCTTACAGTGAAAAGTGCCGATCTGACTCTTGATTTTAACCACCTCTAAAGGCGATGTCACGGTTTTACTGAAGACCCCAGCGAAACCGGCGCACATGAAGCTTTGAGTCCTCGTTAGCCTGTCGTCTTTTTTGACTGAGGCCATCATTGTTCGGCCCTTCAGTGTCCGCTTCTCCTGCGAGGATCTTAGTTTGCTCCGAGAGAAGGATGTTTTTGTACAGGTTAGACATCTAAATTTAGAGGACGATGAGGTATCCGTCTCCTGCCCCCGTTCAACGGTGTTATGTGACAAAGACGAAGAGGACCTGAAGTCACGTCTCAGTGACACTAGAGGGCGCAAGTGCACACCTTTAAGCTCCTTCAAATCTATATACAGTAACATACAGTTCTAGACGTTTATTAACCCGGATGTGACATATCTTCATACTTTTACAAATAAGGGAGAACATATTTAAACTCTTTTTTTTTTTTTTTTTTTTTTTAAAGTAAAGGTAGACTTTGTTGACCAGCAGACAACAGTGTGCTTACAGGGCTCTGTTGGGCAGAGTGGTAAGCCCCATACAGTAGGCTACAGTCCTGTCGTCGCTCCTCTTGACCCCTCCACACCACGGGCTTTGACTATGACAGAGACCTGCCACTTTCAGAAGTTTTCTGATGATTCTGCTGTAGTTTGATGTGGGGGTCACTTTGTCACATGTTGTGATGAGAATTGTCCTGTTTCGACCAGAGGAACTATCCCCAGCACTATGGACTTTTTTTTTTTGTAAAGGAGAACCATCTCCATCTTAAGTTGAAAAGACAAAGGAACCACTTCTGGATCTGGGGAGGAACTCCCTGTGTGTCACAGGACTAGGCCAAGAAAACCCTCAGATGCAAAACAAAATGCCACAGGAGGTAATTCCTGAGGAGAACGAACTCCCTCACTCCTCCATCTGTGTGATAGACACTTTACAGTCTATGATATGATTATGAAATTAAAATACTTTACATTTTTACCTATTACTTAATTTATAATTTCTATTTATTTTATTCCATATTTCTTTTCTAATATTTTATTTATTATTTTTGTTTGATGAACTTGAGTTTTTGTTTTTAAATTATGTATTTTTCTTGTTGTTTTCACATGGGACAAATTTCCAACCCATGCACATGACACTACTGTTGTTTAAAGGCTGTTTTTAAAAAAACTTGTTGTTAGTCTACTCAATCTATCAGAATCGGGTTTTATTGCTAAGTACATTTACACATACAAGGAACTTGTCTCTGTGTATTGGTGCAAAACCATAAACATCCTTATTACAGCAGGTCCCAGAAAACCAACCAAATATTTAAAATGCTCTTTTTAAAATATACTCTGAAAGGATGAATAAGGAAGCACTAATAGAAGTTGGTACTCCGGAGACAGAAAAACAAAAAAACATTCCAACTAATCCATGTTGATCCGTTTCTCTTAATCATTCTACTGTACATTAGAAATTGTGAACAATTTTAAACATCTAATTAACCCATTCCTTTAATGTTCAGCTGACCTGAAGGATGATATTGTCTCTATAGGTGGCGCCAGACTCCAACTATTTGATTTGCCGAGATGCCAACTGTATGTTCAACCATTGAAATATTTAACTCAAGCAGAGACAACATGTTATGTATAAACTGCTACACTTAAAACAATACACACATTTTCTTTTGAAGGCTTCTTAAGGAAGCATTTTATTTAATTAATACTTTGATATATTTATTTTGGCTATTTACAGAATTATCTATTGAGGAAAAAAAAGAGCACTATATACAATTGTACAACATTATTTCAGTAATGGGAGGACCTCAATCTGCCTCCTGATTATCCATGGTCTGAATAAAAATGTGAGGTTGATGGTTTATTACTTAAATATTTATAATATTTATTAATGCTATTGTTTTTTATGCGTTTAAACATTTGCGGTGAGTTTGACTTTCCTGATTTACCAAATCACATACACAGTCTGACTTATGGCTTAACTGTATTTATCAGCAAGACTTTATTGTTGCTGTTTCTCTCTCTCTGTTTGTTTTCCTCTTGTCTGCATGTCAGGAGAGCTTCCCTCCCCTGCCGGGATGACAACCTTAAGATGCATGCAAGGAGCCTAAGTTTTGTCTGCGGCTGGACCACTTGGCTCCTTCACAAAGGCTGTGTGGAATAACAGAGACTAGCAGAGGAAATGACAGCGTGATTCCCTTCAATGCCTCCTCTGGCTGCCAACTGGAGAAGGATCGGGGTCTGACTGTGTGTGCATGTCTGTGTGAGACTTGACTTTCACTGAAAACTCAAGAACCAGTTTAAATGTGGCAACTTATTATTGCCAAAAGATGGCAAGAAACTAGATTATGGTCCATGTAATCAAAAACATAGTTAACGAAACTGACTTAAAAATATTCTCTGATAGAAAAATGTTACAGGATTACAACTTGTTTGGTCCTTCAAGCCATAAAGAAATTCACTTTGAAGATGCTTTGATCTTTCTGTCATAAGTGTTTGTACTAAAAAGATAGTGTGTCTCTGTAAAGATAAGCGCTGTGATGCTGTATCTTATCAATTTGTGCTTCAGCAATCAAACAGGACACTTTCAAAAATCTGCTGCCACTCTGTCTCCTCTGCTGTCCTTCCTGTGTCCCCACATTGCCTCCTCTACCTGCCTGTATGCGTATAGAATACACATAGAGCCCTGCCCTCTTCCTGTATGTATGTAACACCCCCTCCTCTCCTGAATAAGTGCTTCCTTCATGCAGCAGAGCAGCACGGGAGCAGCCTGTGTGCCTTTGTGTCTCCAGGACTGGCACGTAGCAGTAGGTGTAGGCTGGCTGAGGCATTGTCATTCCCTGGGTGTCATGCGCAAGTCAACCCTTGATCTCCCACTTTGAAGTGCATTGCTGGAAGACTTGAGAGGGAAGACATGTGCAGCCAATGTGTGCTTACTGTGGTCAGCAGAGGGCGCAGGATACCAGGGAGGCAGCTTGTCATCCTCACAGACTGGAGCAATAAAAACCTCACCTTATTATCTGAGACAGACACATCACAGGCTTGTGTTGGACGGGGAGGGGAAAGGGAAGAATGAGTGGAGGTGGAGATGGGGGTGGGTGACACCCTTTAAGGGTGGGGGATGAATTGGTGAGAAAAATCAGGCATAAATACAATCACTGTGGCACCATGTTCACAGCTCTATCAACAAGGCCAAACTGCAGTGCTCCGCGGCTCACTTCACAGGACCAGGGGACTTGTTATGCATAAAGAGCCTCATTCTGAATTAATGGTTTCTGTGATGGGTTAAATGGTGAAAGGTTGTCAGGGTTTGTTAGGTATAGTGAATGCAATGTTGCACCTCATTACAGGATTAAGTACAGTATCTATTACGACTAACATTCAAACTGCTGTTATCTCAAGCCTGCAGACTGGCAAATGTGCCTTGGTAGAGTCAATTAGATAGTTGAGCTATCTGCCGTTAACGTGCAGCTATAAGGAGGTAATTTGTGCAAAGATGCATTCAAGTGCTGAACCCAGATTTATTACACTAACATGGGATGAATGTTAACTCATTTGCACTGACATTTTCAGAAGGGTTGAAAACAATTGTAGCAATATAATAACAGAAAAAGGTATGTATAAAATAAAACGTGGGGATTTTTAAACGTAATTCTCCAAAGACGTCATGGTGTTGTGCTACTTCTGTTCTCCTTGTAAATCTTAACAAGCCATGATACATCACCTATTTAACCAGGATGTAGATGACCAGGAGGCCTATTGTCTGTGTGGATGCAGAGGAGAACTTCTGGCAGCTGGTGCCCCCTTATCTTCCCATGTACAGCCAATAAATCAATATCAAATCTAAGGAACAGGAAGCCAGATGGCCTTTCTACAACCCACCAGGCTGGGTCGCTCTCAGGGACTCCTCAGCTACTGTACCGCCGGAGCATGCGGCACAGGCAGCAGCCCTTTGAAGACATACACATTCAACAAGCAGCTCAATGAATGACTAAAGGGAACAAATAAGCTGTTACGACTCTGCTCAAATCACTGTTTGTGTTTCCATCCACATCAAAGGCCTCCGTCTGTTTGATATGCAGCCCCCACACCTTGATCTGAGCTGTGTACAGGTAGAGGGGAGGAGCAGGCCATTGAGAGGAGAGAGGGTCATGTGGTCGCTCCTCTCTGCTCCGGCTTGAGGGGAGTTGACCCAGACGAAGGGTCTGATGGTGTCTCTTTTTCCCCAGGGTGCTATTGCCTCTTACACCCATCAGTAGACCCATTATTTATAGGGTGGCCTATTGATTATATGTTTTTCAATAATAGTCACATACATTTGAAGCAGGTTTTACAAATGTATAATAAGACACTTTTTGGAATTAAGAATTTGACTTCATACATGTTTGACAGAATAGCAGCAGGACAGAGTTGGGCAGTAACTGATGGAGGCTGGAGAGGTCAGTTACCTAAACATATCCCACTAGACTCATCCTGATGTCTGTGCAAGCCAGGGGTCAGGTTAAACAGTAGTTTGATTGAATGGCTGTTCACAGGCCAGTGTGAAATGCCAGCTCTATTGCAATGTGGGCGCAGGGAGGAGGGGGTTTCTCTGGCCTTTGTGCTGTTGCGGTCTTAGAGCATGGAGCCATTGTTAGAGGCTAACCAGCCAGCCCATCAGACTCTCCTTTGCCCTGCTTTGTCTCGAGCAGCGTGACCATTTCCTTCATCCGGGTCAGGGCAGGGTCGTGACTTTGGACACCAGTCTTCCCATGTCTGTCTGCTCTTGGCCAGCATACTCATAAATGCATACAAGAGTGAGGCAGATACTGTCGCATGTCAGGGTAATAAATACTACTTTGGTAGAAAACGTTTTTAGCCTTTTAAGAATCAGAAAAGAATCAGGGAAAAAGATCACATTTGATCAAATTCAAACAATTCTGCCTATAGCATTCAAAATAAAAGAATGACATGATAATACACTGGTTAATATTTCTGTATAGATTTTAATATGCCAACAAAGATCAAGTTGGAACCAATTTATGATCTTCATAATTTGAAAGAGAAATCTCACTTGTGCCTTTTGCAAGTGTGTAAACATGCATTAGGCTAAGATAACCTCTTATCTGCCTTGAAGTGTCCAAGTTATGCATCTGTAGAGGTTTAAGAAGAGCAAACTCCTTCTTTCCTGAAGCTGGACCTGCCTTATCACAGCCTGACCATCACATGATAAGAAGAGGAAAGGCCAAAGGGCCATAAGGAACAGTATGCACTGCTCAGGTCAACAGTGTGAGGAGGTTGGACTCAAAAGAGAAGGAGGAGGGGGGGCGGACAAGAATATTATCTGATAAGAATCACCAGGGTCTTTTGATCTGAGAGAGGCTGATCCTGGGCTACAGGGTCTCATGCTGGGAGGACGAGTGGAACGACACTGCAGGTACAAACAAGCGAGCCCTTGAAGGGGCTAAGCATATTTACACAGTGAAGGCTGAAAAAGAGATTCATGACGCACACATTGCAAACATACGAGCTTGTTGTGCTCACAATTGCAATCTATAGAAGAATTGTAAAAGTTAAGAGGGCACAAAGCTCAAATAATGCTATTTTGAGAATTCTGAGAAAAGTGATGACTTTACCAAGATTATATTATTGAAGGGTTAAAATACAACCATAGAAAACAAAATGTGTTGTGATGATGCAGAGCAGCGATAGCTGGGCATAACAAATCACAATAGGCAGAGGAGAAGCTTGAACGACACCATTTCTATTTCAGATTTATTTCATTTTAATATGACAACATTTTATTGTATTGTATCTTTTAAATTAATGTGTGAGTGTTTTATTGCATAGCCTTGCAGGATAGCAATTGCAACTGTATGAGAATGTGACAAATGAAGCTCTGAAATCTTGAATCAATTTCGTGTGTTTTGTCTCAAAAGTCACAGATGAAAGGACGTCATGTGGAGGCCAGACAGGACCTGAGGCTGCAGTACAAGCTGTAGCCCGAACCAAATGCCTAACTGTATTGCCCGGAGCACGATTGGGGAGTTTTTTTTTTGTGTGCCTGGAGTGACCAGGAGGGGTTAGCAGGCAGCTGCAGAGTTAAAGTATCCTTAGCAACTGTAAGAAAAACAAAAGAACAGGTACATGTGCACTATCAAGGCCTTTTCAAGGCAGAATCAGTGAGGTGGGATTGGCTTACTGTAATGTAAAGGAGTTTGGTGATAGTCTATGCATTTTTTTTTTCATTTCTATATATGACAAAAATGAAAAATAACTGTGTTTCCAAAGGTGTGGTAAACTTTGTGCCATAGACTGTCACTGTGGTCTGTGGCCAAAAAGTTATTTACAAAAACAAAACATAAATGAGCTGAACGCCTTCCTACAGTAAATATTTACAGCTGAAAATAGTCCCTATCAAATGCACTATTTACCATCAATGTCAGCGGCTGGATTTTAGGAAATAATTTAATCAAAAATGAAAGAAATTATGAGTTGTGAATTTTAATGGGGAAAAAGACAAATCAGAAATATTTGAGAAATTGAGAAGCACACACAACTAGAAAACAAGGATTTTTTAAATGTGTCCTTTGTCACATAAAGGCAACACAATGACAATTAGCTGTCAGCAACCTGTTACATCCAGGCTCCAATTAAAAGAATTAAGATGTAAGAGGCCTTCATTATCAGCTCTGTCAGAAGGAGATCAAAGGCCGAGCTGGAGTGAGAGTGCAGCTGCCCTGATGGTGTGAGTTTCTCCTCTTTCACTCCAGAGGAACATGTTTGTGTTGAGGATGTTTACTGATCCCAGGAAAGACAAACAGTCTCTTTCTTGTTTTTAGGTTACCGGCTCAAACACAGAGCTGGGGGCCAGTTCTGTGTGTGGGTGTTTGTGCGAGAGAGGATGTACTGCATTGTGAGGTGTTTATTTTGTCTCTGTGTTTTCACCCCACTTCCACGTTTCCCGGCAGAAGAATCAAGTTGCACACACCAGACTAACTGAGTCAAGAAATATTGATTATGGGGTCTAATAATAAACTAATTAATTACTCTGCTCCATTTGTTTGAATGACAATTAATCAAATATTCCACTACGTTTTTGATGACTGTCAAGCCAATCTATTCTAATACCTCATCTAGACACAAGGTGTCACTCTTTCTATGCTGAGAGCCACTGGAGGAAGCCCCTCACACATCTCTCATACTGTTTGTGATTCAGTACACATTAATCACACACACTAGTAAGCTGTCAATCTGTTGTAAACCATGTTGTTCATAAACTAAATCTAACACTGACAGCTCAAAGTGTCCTCATAACATACACTATATGTTTCATGTGATTATTTCAAGAACTTTAACTCTCAGTTCTTCCAAAAAATGTAGGTTGATTGATTTGAAAAGTGATGTTGTACATTACACTCAAGTTTTTCCATATATGAGTACAGATAGGAATGCCCTTTTAAGGCTCATCTATTTCAATAAGCTTTACATCTCTTTATGGAACACAAATCTAACTTATCATAAAAACATCCAAGCTCATCATCATGTAAAATTACTTTTAGATCATTATTAGGTCGTTATTTGGTAGCCTAGGTCGGTTAAGATGACTGAAAATGACACTAAAATTGAAACTATTACACTTTTCTTAATCCTGTTAATCAATTAATACTGAAAACTCTTCCTGTACGTCTAATGAATTATAGACCAATTGACATCCGCACTGCCACACTAGAGTGTCTCTTTCTTTGAGCTTGTATCAGCAAATGCCACTTTGTCTTGGGGTTTTCTACCACAGCTATAAATCGTGGGGGAAACAGGCTTTCACAGAGAAGTTTTATTGCACAGAGACTTCCCTTCCATTCTGCGGGGGGTCATGCTGCTTTACGCCGTGTGTTCATGTGTCCCAGTCCTTTCAACTGGCACAGACTCACAACTAGTGCTATTTCTCTATTCAGCTTCATCCAGGCGCTCACTGACGGATGTTTTGATAAGACAGGAAGTTTGGAATGTGGGCGAGTATGAAGTAAATGATGCTTACACAAACTTTTTTCCTCAGTTTAGGAACACTGTTCATTTCTCCTTTCTCTAACAGATGTTCGCTAACATAGGTTTGTTCTCGAAAACGGTGTGAAAATGACTGAAGTGAGTCTATGACTTATTATCTAGAGTTTCAAAATAACAAAATGGTGTATCGGGCTCAATTATATTTATAATTTATATCAACAATTAGGAACTGTGACTGATAAAAAGTTACGCTTGCTGTTACTTATTTGTCTTCCTATGTGATTAGAATGACATACAGCCTTTAAAAACTCCTAGTTTTCAAGTCAAAACGATCCACTTTCCAGGTCAAAGAGGACAGTTGATGATGGTTAAGACAAAGAGTCACATGCCTTTACCACGTCTATGTTTTAAAACGGTATAATAATTATATAATGTCAGAACTGAGCAAGTGTGCCTTATGGCAGTGTTTTCACTGATATACAGATTGAATCAAAGTGTATGCTCCAGTATACTTACAGTAAAGTTTATTTTGTACAGTTTGTTTGTCTGTCTGTGTGATGTAAGCTTTATATGAATAGATCAGTAACATCAACATGAAAGGAGAAATAGTACAAACAATCTTGATATTGTAAATGTGTGAGTGAGCGGTCTATCCACAAATTGTTTTCTTCATCAATTTTTTGTTGCTGTATATTTGTAACTTGAGTTTCATTTCCATTCTAGGCTACAATTGTTTATTGTATGTCCAGTTTCTTAGCATTTGGTCTTTACTTGGCTTGATATGCCATTTGTTGTTTCAGTTGTATTTCAGGCTAGACAACGTTTTAATAATACTAATCAACATATTGATGTAGGGCTTTAACTTGTGAATAACTATTTTTACGGTGGTCGTTGTACATCTGAATAAGTACAATGGGCTTAATAAACAAAACAACTATTAATATATAATAGATTATATATTAATAGATAATCTTGTCTAAAAGATAATAACCAGGCTACTTTAAAGCTGAGCTGCATGCTATTGTGTTATAAGTGACACAGAAAAACTGCAGTCTTTATAGGCTAAACCCTATATAGTTAGAAATAACAAATGAGTAATGCATGACTTCTGGTGACTTAATGCATGTTGGCCAATTCTGAGTTCTGATTTAATATTAGGGTTAATACCAATCAAGATATTGTGACTTTATGAGAAGTTAACTAACTAGTTCACATACACTGAACGCTGGATGATGGTTCATTTCATTGTAAATTAAAGTTAACATGACACATGGCTTAGTCTCTGTTAAAGCAGCAAGCACACGTTTCAATTGCCTTCAAGAATAGACTAAAAAAACATGTCACACACCCTTAGTATTTAGCCTAATGAATATATTAATGGTCTATGTATGGATGCTGTAACAGGGCAGTGACGTGTGTGTGTGTGTGTGTGTGTGTGTGTGTGTGTGTGTGTGTGTGTGTGTGTGTGTGTGTGTGTGTGTGTGTGTGTGTGTGTGTGTGTGTGTGTGTGA
Source organism: Symphodus melops (assembly GCF_947650265.1). NCBI lineage: Eukaryota > Metazoa > Chordata > Actinopteri > Labriformes > Labridae > Symphodus > Symphodus melops. Next base: position 10,711,754 of record NC_136699.1, on the reverse strand, counting down.
TATGGTGTACACCTGCATGCACTCCTTCCTGCTCTTGGCGTACTTGCTCGAAACTGGGAAAGTCGCCCAGCCTCCGCCTGTAGGTTGAGCTCCACCTGGGACAGCGGGGAGGTGATCATTCACCGACAGCATTATGCGGTATGAAAGAAGAAATGTGAGGAAAACACGGTGTGTAGACGGGCTGTTTTAAAAAAAAAAAATCGCCTTTCACTGACTTCACAGGGGTCTCTTTGTTTTAGCTAGTAGCGACACGTTAGCTGCTTCCGGAAAACAACCTCAACAACACAGGTAAGACGAGTTTCGGTCTCTCGAAAAAAGAAAAAAAAAACCCTTCTTGTTTGCGTAAACAGACAACTAACAAAGCTGTTTTTAGAGTTTCACAGCAAGCCTGTGTTTGATTATATACATGTAGGCTACGTGTGTTAGAGCACATATTCAGTCGTTGTCTGAAAAGTGAGTTTTCGTGTTGAAGGTGTGCAGTTTTTTTTCTCTCCCGCTGAAGGTGAAGCCACGATGTCGGTATGAAGCATGATAGTGTTTGTGTCCATGTGACGGATACATATAGGAAGTGTAACTTTTATTACCTCTTCTGTCATTTGGGTCTGTCACATTAGGAAACAAACCAACAGCCATGCACTGACAAGAGGGGGGCAGTGAGTTATTTATGGTCCCGGTGACAACACATCCACACAGGGCTGAGATCACACATGATCCTTCTTACTGTTGTTGTTGTTTGAACCTTTCTGTTTCCATTTTCTAATAGATGAACAGAAACTTAAAGTGCCTTTTCCCCCCTCTACTCCACATCATTTAAGAATCATGTCTTTCTCCTTTGCAGATTTGTCATTGCTTCAGTGTCTGTTTCTCTAAACAAAAGATTTAACCTTCGAAACATCAGTTCATAAAATATGATTTACTTTTCATTTGATGCATCAGTTATTCCCAACATCTTTTTTTTGTTCCCCAGGGGTTTATTTATGTCGTGGGGTAGTAACACAACTTTGATTTATCTATGTAGGTGTTAAAGCAGAACTCATTCATTTATGGGGTTGTGCGAGTCTCTCCATAACATCTCGATTCAGACTATGATCAGATTCAGGGAGATTTCCTTTAAATACAGAACAATCTCCAGTTCAGTATGATTCTGCACAGTTCAATTTGATCCGATGCAAATTGGTGCTGGAATCCCAATTAGTCTAACTTCATTGAACTGAGAAAAAAGGAGGATCATTTCTCAATGATATGTCCTTGTGTTTGTTTTACAAGAGACAAAAGACCAGTCCTTTTGTATGAATAGATATCTTAACATTACATGTTACCTGTAGTCTGAGCACAGGATGCACAACAAGCAGGATAGCCCCTCTAAACTGGGTAAATACATTACAATTGGCCCACTGACCAGTTTTCTTTTCTCGGATGCAGTGATCTGCAGAGCAGTGCACGATTGTAGATCTGTTACTGGTTTGGATGAGAACACTTTTGTTACTACCTCCGATGGCTGTGCAGAGGTGGGATCACGTCGTTCCCCTATATGCCTCTGTGACGGGTGTAAATGTTGCGTTTTTCACCGGCAGTCTGAATAACGCTGAAGTTACAGCTTCACGTTTCATGTTGTTGGCAAAGACCTGACAGTGATAGTTGAAGTTATTGCAAAACAGAAAAACGGTTGACATAGTCAGCTCAAGTGATTTGAAGGTTTAAGGTTTGAACTCAGCCAAAGTCATGTTTAAACAGTTTAAGACGGTTTCATGTATTGCCAAAGGGTTAAGAGAGGGAGCTATATGGAAATGGTTGAACAGCTGAAATAAGCTCTTTTTAGACTACTGTTTTAAACCGCGATATTTACACGCCTGTGATGTTCGGTCTTTAATCTGAGGGCACACTCGCACTAGGCAATCCGTACCGTGCCTAAGCACACTGCACCCCTAAAGTCCAGTTCCTTTTAGTTAATGTGAGTGCTTTCATTCATGCGACCGTACACTTCCTTGGCCCTGGCACGCTCGGTAGAGGTGTGCTCTTCGGCACGGTACAGTTCCGTGCTGAGGCCCGGTTAGTCCTGGAGCAGTGTGAGTGCAGGCCAGCGAGGGAATAGGAGGGCGGCAATCTCTGTTAAGCTCAGTACAGGACGACTTTGTCTTGTGTGGGTGCGCAGAAGCGTAATAGGGGGGATAAAGTGACCCCCCCCCCCCCCCCTCCCGTTTCGTCTTTGGAGGTAGTAACAGCGTCGTTAAAGAAGCAAGACAGGGTGCACAGCGGGGGAGTGTAGTGTTGTGTGTGTGTGCACGTCTAACTGTGTGTGTATGTGGAGCTTACGTTGTGCACTGCTTCTACAATGCAGAAATGTCAAAACACAGACTGAGACTCGGACATTAAGCCGGCATGTTACCAATATGATGGTACAAAGATGTGACGATGGCGACGCTTAATTACGGCGCTTGTGAAAACAAGCAGTCTGACTAGAGGGCTGTAGTTTACTAGAATAGTTGTTAAAGGGTCAAAATAGTTACCTCAAACAATGGCTTGTAAAAGTTATCTGTAGTAATGGCTGAGCAGTTGAAATAGCTCAGCCATTGACCATGTTCCTCAAGCTACCATTGGTGGAAGCCAATGGATTGTTTGGCCTCAAAGTATGTCGGAGTTCAGTTTGTTCAACCTCAACTTCCTTCAACATTACAATAAGTCTTGCATATTAGTTTTTCATCCACAGCTTTCAAACGAATGCATTATACTCCAAAAAGAAACTTTCTTCAAATCAAGCTATTTCCAGTGAAGGATTGAAGTACGTCTTTCAACAAAGGTCAAGACTTAAAAGTGCTAAATTTAGCCTCATGTAGTGTGATTATTTAGAGCTCCACAGTCACTTCAGAAGAGTCGCTTTTATACCTCTGTGTAATGAGAATATTTTTGTATTTAGGCCACGTCTGCAGTTGTTTTTGCAAGAGGAAGTTAAAGCCTTTAAGCTGAAATAGGGAATGGCAGAATAAAAATATAGTTATCAAAGTGAAGTTTAAAAGAAGATCTAGATCCAAGGAGGCCAGTTTTGGTCAATATCTATTTTAAACCAAACGAATCATCAGCTGTATAATTCCACTGTTAATCCAGTCAATGACTTACAGTGTCAGGAAATATGCTGGAGGCTTTTGTTTCTGAATTCCAGACTACACACCTGAGTGAACACAAAGACTGATAATAAGGTAATACCATGGGTGCTGTTTGTTTGGTGTACAGTGAGACGCCATGTGAATAGAGGCTAAGCCTCCGTGTGTGATCTAAAGGCATGACACTGGTTCAGCTCCACGTGTTGGACTGTTGAGTAAGTCTGAGAATCACAGTTTGTTTTTAACAGAGTATAAACTAAGAGCTCTGTGGGGAACAATCTTTGTTTATTGTTTCCTGGATATCGTTGTGCAATGCAAATGTTGTCCATTATATTTAAAGCAGAGAGACTTTGCATGTCGTTGCTATAGCAGTTTCATAATGTTTAGAGTGTGCTTACAATACACTACATTTCAATGATAAAGGACTGGAACTGATAATAGGAAATCTTAGCACGTGTATGTGACGCAGTCTTACACATGTTTGACCTTTTTTGTCTTACTCAGACTGATGACTAAAACTCATTCACGTCTGGCCTAGGAAACTCATTGATTTCATGAAGATCATTGATGTAGGAAGTGTTTAGTAAACCCAGACATTAGGCGTGAGGGAGACATGACACACCTCCTGTCTCATGGACTGGAGATGTTGTGCCTGTATTCTAGGTCCCACCTGTGCTCGCTGAGGGTGCGGCGGTACATGTGACTCATATCAACCATCAAAGCAACAGCGATGCAGCTCTGAAGGAACGTCGCCAACTTTGTGGGTAATCCTCTGGGAGTGTGGAGAACGCTGCAGGACCACAGACACTTTCCTCTGAAGCTCAGACTGTCACATGATCACGGAGCATTTGATTCAGATATAGCATTCCCTATTAAGCCTGCTTGTGTTGAACCCATTGGATTTGTTATTGTCCTAAACTGTAAAAAAAAAAAAAAAAAAACTCTCTCTCTCTCTCTCTCTCTCTCTCTCTCTGTCTCTCTCTCTCTCTATATATATATATATATATATATATATACCGTAAATTCCGTACTATTGAGCGCACCTGGATATAAGCCGCACCGGCTAAAAATAAGTAAATAAATGTATTTGTACATATATAAGCCGCACTTGATTATAAGCCGCAGGTGTCCACGCTATAACAAGAGCTATTTACACAGACGTAGGCTACCGGTAACATCCGCAAATACTGTAGCGTCCGTACGGACGTTAAAGGACGACGAGAGCGTTCAAATAATAACTTTTAATAACCCGATCACTGTCGGCCGTGACCACGCCGTTTACAGCAGAGAGCAACACACGTAACTTGCCGTAACAATCCAACTCTCTCCCCCAGCGTTCTCTCATACAGCCACTCAACACGTTCTCGCTGGTGCATTCACTGACTCTCCACATAATCGGAATTATGAACACATTATCAACTACTGACTTTACAACATGAACCGTTACAATACGAAGCCTAGCCGACGGTGTCTGTAACACGGCTGATGAAAAAGATGACCGTAATATATTTCACAAGAAAAAGTCCATCCATTCACTGCCTCAGAATGACTTCATTACTCACTTCCTCAGTCTCTGTTGTCGCTGTCAGTGTCATCTTAACGTGCAGCAGCTCTGTTAGCTTCTTTGACAGCCAGCTCGATCGCCTTTAACTTGAAAGCTGCATCATATGTATTTCTCCGTGTGTTTTCCATGATGAGGGTGCGTGCATGAAGCGCAAAATGACTGATATTAAGATCCGACGTGACGAAGTCAAATGTTTTTGCGGCAGAAGCTCATTGTCCCCCATAAAAAATCCATGCATTAGCCGCACCGGAGTAGAAGCCGCAGTGCTCGAAGTGTGAGAAAAAAGTAGCGGCTTATAGTCCGGAATTTACGGTATATATATATATATATATATATATATATTCTGTCTTAAACATGGACTGAGGTTAAATGTTTCTTTAAATATGGGATTCCAAGAAAATCATAATCCACAAAATCTATATAAACTTGTTTTGTCATGTTGACACAGAAACTCACCACTGAAGACCTTTCATTGAAACAGTGGATAACCTGCACTTGTAACTAACAGTTAAATTATTAACTATTCTGCTGGTTATTTCTTCCTCTGTGATATAAATGCTTGAGAAAGATCCAATGCTCAGGTTAAAAAAGAAAGAAAAGAAAAAGAAGCCGATGAGTGTTTTAGTTATTGACCAACTAATCAATCGATCTGTCAATCAATAAATCCTCTCTACACCATAGTTTTTTACATAACGCTGCTGCTGAGTGTCTATCTCACGTGGAGGACTGGGAGAAAGACGAGCACCTTTATTGACGTTGTGCTGTATCCTTGAGAAACATGGAGATATATGGATGTGTCACTGTCAGTGGTTTTGTAGGAGACGATAAAATATAGTTGGAGTGCCAGCAGTCACCTTGAGACACATTAATCAGGGGGGGTCACGGGGTCACTGCACGTCCTCCTGTGATGTTGACCTCTGGGGTTATGAGCACACGCTGCTCCATCAGTAGGCCTGTGTGAGAATCCACCAAAGATTGTCCTGGTCCGTAGAAGCCATTCATTCAAACCCTTAAAGGTAGAATTACACGCTGGTGTTTACATTTAAAATGTCTAACTTCAATTCAAATAAGAACCAAATATTTCCAATAAGTTATCAAAGCCAGAGAAATCCATCGTTTTGTCGTTGTAACGGGACACGACATGTCACGACAAGAGCGCCGCATCAGCTAGCGCGAGCGGCCATTCTGTTGCTGCTGTGATAAAAGTGTCCTGTAAACTTTCCTCAGATACATCGTCAGAACACTTTCTGAACGCGGTGTTTGTTCGTTTTCACAAACTAACGGAAGTTCTCGAGGCTGTGGTGATTTCTCACAAAGCAAAAGAACGCACCGTATAGCAGTGGAAAAGTAATTGTAATTCTAATGGAAATCATTTTTGGGGGTTTTTGCGTAAGTGAGATTGAGCGCTACACTTTTCACTCTCAGTTGAGTGTGTTTAATAAAAGCATGTATATACTCCAGTTTCATATTGTGAAACTAGGTCATGTAATTTCCAAATAACTGGAGCAGAGCCTGGTTTGTTCTGTGAGTCCCTCTCCTGTGCTAAAGGATCCATGACCCCTATCCATTACAGGACGACATATCACTTGTACAACGTGAAGACAAAGAGAGAAACAAGGGCCCGTGTGACCTCAGCCACTGTTCATGTATGTTAGAAGATGTACTCATACTCAGTCCTGTGTCTTTGCTATCAGTCATTCACCTACTGAGAGTATTGTACCTGGGTTAATGCAGCATCAGCAGTCAGACACACACACACACACACACACACACACACACACACACACCCCTACACACACACACAATGGTGTTGTCTAAAGCCAGAAGGAACACTTTCCACTCATTCTGCCTAGTTACACCAATTCCCCCCTGCATTCCTCACACCGGCTCATACACATCTACGCTCACACACAAATATGTGTCCACACACACACACTCACACACACTCACATTATTCTGGCGGTGTGCTGCTGGAGAGGCAGGGCTCTTGTTTCATTCAGGCTTCAGGCAGTTGAGAGGTTAGAGTGTCGTATTTGCGAGCAGCAGCTACCTGGCTCTTGACAACAAAGATTTCATCTCAGGTGAGTCGCTCGGAGGCAGAAACAGAGAAGATAAAACCCAGTGTTTGTGTCTGGAAATCTGGACTACGGTCATGAAGAGACAAGCAGCTGAAGGTAGTCCGTTTATTGTATTGGCTTATTTTTAAACGTATCCATGTGGTAATATGCAAGATTTTTTTTCCTTGCATTTCAAGCTGGAGTTTTGAGTTGTGTTTTGCTTTCCTGTCCTACCACATGCCTCAGACTACTTAACTTCTCTTGACATAATGTCAGTGTTTAGCTCTGAACTCTTTCTAAGCCATTTTCTTCAACTTATTTCTCTTTCTCTCTTAACCACAGTGCTGTCAGAAATGGTTGCACATTTTACAAGGCTTTATTTAATAAGATCTAAATCAAAGTAACTGGTCACATTTTTTTTTGTCAGTTTGTTTTTTATATTTTTCATATTTACGGAGAACGTGGATAAAAGTTTCTCCGAAGAATGTGTTCCTAATCAGCACTCTCCTTATGAGAAGGAATTAAAAGAGATTAGGAGCTGCACAAAGAGATGGAGAGCACTGCCGATTGGGTGCACAGGATCATTAGTAATGGGGGTTGTATTTCTGCCCAGTTCATTCAAAATTGTTATTCACATGCTCTGCCATGTCTTTGTTCCTACCCATTAGCAGGGGCTTGACTTAGCTTCGTTCTTCTCGTGCCTCATTTCACAGAGTTGACCCCCGTAAGTGTGCAGTACTGTGACTTTTAGCTGAGATGAGAATTCCTTTTGTCCCTCAGGAAACTAGCTGAGAGGAAGCAGCTGCGGCTTGCTGCCATATTGTTGCTGCTATGTGGATTTGTCATTTCCTGCGGAGCTGGCTGGTACGAGTGAAAGATAGTACTACTTGTGCAAGAAGACTAACTTTGTTTCCTTTTTTTTACAGGATATCAAAATGAAGACATGGAGATAGCATTTTTCGATCTGCATCATTGTCACACTTTTCATGGATTTCAGACTCAGACGGAGTTTTTAAGGATATCAGAGCACACAGATCATTAAAGGGACATAAACATTTGGACTGAGCTTCCTCAGCCAATGGCTACAACAGAAACCAAAGTTGGCTGCAGCAGCATGGTTGCGGGTCTGTCATGGGCTCGGGTATGTAAAGAGTGTGGCCAGCAGCATGACGGCCAGGAGAGCCACCTGTACGAGTACCAGGACGATGTGGACGACGAACTCGTTTGCCACATCTGTCTGCAGCCCCTCCTCAGACCGATGGACACTCCTTGTGGACACACGTACTGCTTTCACTGTCTGAGTAACTTCTTAAAAGAGCAGGACTTCTGCCCCGTGGACCGCCAGCGGCTGCAGTTGCATCAATGCCGTCCCTCCAGCCTGCTGGTCAGGAACCTGCTGGACAAGCTGACCGTGATGTGCCCCCACTCTGCAGAGTGTCAACAACAAATGCAGCGCTGTGAGTTACAGCCTCACCTGCACAACAGGTAAGACTTTGGATAGTAAGCACACAGGTCACAATGGTCGCTTAAGATGATGCAAGGCCTCTTAATTGGTTTAAATTAAAAAAAAAAAATCTGTGTTGTAAATGTGAAGGAATAGTTCCCTCTACTGTATACTAAATTAAAGCATTGAGCAGCCACGCGATATAAATGTAATCCTGTATAGTGGTGCAGGAGAACTTTTGAAATCCATACCGAGTGCAATGGACAGGTCTTCATCTTTAGCAGACAAATAATGTAGAGGCAGTGCACGGGTGATGTAAGAGGGGGGACACAGTTCTTTAGTGTAGGTGTAGTCATAGGGCAGTGGGAGGCTTGTGGTATCATAGTCATCATTCAGCGCTGATCAAAACACCTTATTATTTTATGAATTGAACTATTTCAAGTATTACATTGTAAGATGCACTGAATCTTTCCCTTCCACATATATTGATTATACTGCATGTGTCACTTGATTGGAAGTCAGTTAAGTCAGGACAAAGTCATGTGGACCTTTTCTCAGGGTTGTTAAATAGCTGTTATCAGATGTGTGTTCATCCTTGTTAAAGTTGTAAGGTTTATTAACGTCAGCTCTAGGAACACACAGACTTCTAATTATTTCGGTTCTTGTGTTTTCCACGTGGACAGGTGCTTATCATCCCACTGGCTAGCCATTACGTTGTCAGTTGTGGGAGGCAGATTATCCTGCTGCAGCCTCTCTGAGCAAACAATGAGGAGACAAAGTTCAGGCGTGAGGGAACAAGCAGCAGCTCCAGTACTGTTACAGACTTAATCAGCCTGAACGCTGTCAAACAGACACCCTGCAATGCAGAGACGTTGTCGACAGAACTTCTTAGTGATTGAGAGAGAACAAATGAACTAAACCTTTTCATCCATATACACATTCACAGTTATGCAGGTGAGAGCTCATGATTCACAGAGTTCACAAAAAAACATAAATAAGATTTATTTTAGTCCAACATACCTATAGGATAGGATTACAGGAATATTGGAAATATTTAAACCATTTTACAAAAAAATAGGGCTCCCATGTTCAGCAAAAAAAAACCCTTGTCTTTTCACTGCAGCTGCATTTCAGATATTTTCAATAAGACATAGTCAATAATGAACCTTCGTCAAAGATTGAGCTTGGTCTGTAATCCAGTTCAAAATAAAACATTTTCCAGCACAGAAACAAAACATTTCAAAGGGTTTTATATATCAGGGACATGAAGTAGTAAAAACAAGGGCTCAACAGACAGATTCATTTCCTGCCTTCTGAACAAGCAGAGCTGTTTTTGTGGCTGCAAGAGCACAAGCAATGGCAGAGACTTTCTATTTTGCACTTTGGTCATATCAGGGATTAGTTAGTGTTAAAGTGATGACCTTGAGGGGGGGGATATAGGGATTCTTGTCAAAATACTGTGAATAAAACGTTTTTTTGGGTTTTTTTTGTACCTCTCCTAACATTTGTTACCTTACTCACAGTTTCTGTGTTCATCCCTGGCTTTCTTAGTTCATCCCGTGTACAGCTCTTTTTGTTTCATTAGAAAACCTTCATCCTTGCTGTCCTCTGTGTTCCTGTCTTTTCTCAGATGTCCTGTTTTCAGAAGACTGAGGGAGGAGGCAGAGAAGAGGAAGAGGCCCTCGTGGAATGAGCTAAAGGGGCGTAAGGGTGAGGGGGAGTCGTCTGGAGAAGCCAAACATTCAGTAACACAGTCCAGAAATCCCTCCAGAGATCAGCCGGAGCCTGGTCTGATTAATCCTGCTTATGAAGAAAGTGAAGAAGGTATGGACTTACTTTATCACGCCAACTATCACCATAATACTGATCAGTACTGTAACATGTAACTGATCCACGACCAGTGTTTGATTAATAATGTCTTAGTCCTCACTGTATTTAGTATTAATATATCCAAGCTCTGTATAACAAAATGTAACATACAGATGCTTTTATGTTTCACACACACACACACACGCACACACGCACGCACACACACACACAGCCATGCTTTCACACCATTTTCATATGTTCATTAAGCTCAAACACACTCAGCTCCCCTCTGTTCAGTTAGTGGTGAAAAAAGGATTATGGATGTACTCTTGATTCAGGAGGAATATCATGCAAACACGGGAATTGTGTAAAACATGAACCTCATATTTATAAGTTTATTTATTGCGTGTCATTGGGTTATCGAAATGTTTTAAGAATTTTGCATATGACATTTGCAAGTTTTATTGTACGCGCTGATAAGTTGGCAGACTCCCTTCTTTCAAGGCCATCAGGTGCTGCTCACCCAGAACAAGGAATTCAAGAACTTTATTTATGTTGCTCTCACTCGTGTCTCTGCAGTGCTCAAGACAAAGTACAGCATGTTTGTTCTTGAGCTGCTTCTGTGGAAGTGTGACATTGTAGCACACTGGAAGGTATCTAGGTATTAACTTTATTCAAGATTCAAACTCACCAGACTGAAAATGATAGCTACAATGAGTAAAACATTTGCCATAGGAAGTTGGTCATGCTGACTCAAACAGTGAATAGTGTTTATAGAAGCTTCGTTAACTAGGTTGAATGGAGACTGATATTTTCCTTGGTGGAGTTAAGTAATCCTTTTGCTCAACCCGATCAGTCAGCCGGTTGTGAAAACTCACAGATGGAAAGAGTTGATGTTTTTAGCCTAAAGCTTCTTCATTATCAGTTCTTCATAGCTGAATCATCACACACGTTGTAGAAACATGTACCGTCTGCCAGATGTTCAACCAGACTGTCTCATCAGTGGGGAAAACCCTGGACCAAAGTCCTCTGACACATGACTGCCAGGCACCAGATTATCAGTGCTCCCTGAAAAGATAACTCAGTCGCCGTGTTTAACTCACTTCAGTGCTGTGGTGTTCTTCAGATAGCACTGCTTCAGGAGTTAGCTGTAGGTATAATGTCTGTCTAGTTGAGTGTGCTAAAAGAACCTTTTCTGTTTTATAATGTTAAAGAAAGGTTGAGATTGACTCTGCTTTTGATTCTTATCTGTGCATCTTTCGTCTGTGTACTGTTTCAACAATCGTCACCTTAAGTTCAAGAGCAGGTGATTGTTTGAAACACTGTTATATAATATGAACCATAAAAGCTTTCTTGTTGTTTAACCTCAGCGTTTGACTGAAATAATCGATATTTCTTTATGTATTTAAAACACAATTAGACTGAAAGTAGAAGTTCTTTATCTTATTGCGTGCACTTTTACAAAAATGTTCAGGTTTGAAGCTGATGTTATGTGTTACAATAAAACCTAAAGATCTATCTTTGATGATGCTGAAAGTTTAAATCACCATTTTCAAGTTTGACTGTCCTCAAGAGGATTCAATGTAACACATTCTCTACTGTATATTCACAGGATATTTTACATGTGCAACTCTGTATTAGCAAAAACAAAGCTACGGATTGAGTATTTGCCTCATAAACAGTGTAAACAAGCATATTTATTCTTCCTGTTTCACTGTTTCTCTTTCCTCCAGACAACACTCCGCTGCGGTCCAGTCTGGTGGCCGAGGCCAACGTGGTCGAGCTGTTCAGAGAGGAGCCGGAGGAGGAGCTGGGCCTCCGCATCGTGGGGGGGAAAGACACACCGCTGGGTAACATCGTCATCCAGGAGATTGTCAGAGATTCGCTAGCAGCTCGTGATGGCAGGCTGGCCCCAGGGGATCATATCTTAGAGGTGAGAGGGACTCATAAACCAAAGGATAGAAGTGCTGAAAAATGTAGCCCATAATGTCTTTCCTTATTCAAGGAAGGTTAGAAGTGTCATGGCGGTGTATCATGACACATATTAGCACAAACAACTTTGTTGTGGTGTTCTCACCGTGTTGTAAACACGGCGCTGAGCACCAGTGAATGGGAAAAGTAAGAATTCAGGATAAACAGGTTTTGGCTCCATGGTAACAAGGCGTGGTTAATATTCACAGGATAAACACGTCATGTGAAAACAACTATACCTGGCTGCTGTTACTGATTGACAGAATAAACCACCTTTCTGTTTGAGAAGGTCAATGTTCAAACAAGAGCCGCAGTGTACTGTAGTCTTTCTTCTAATACAGTTATGTAACCAGATGTTTTGAAACAAAGTGGAGATTTCTGCTGGCATTTATGACTAAATCTAATAATTTCTACTCTCTTAAATAAATCCAACAATCATTGTCACTGTCAATGGATGCATTGTTTGGCATGAAATTAATGTAAAATGAAGTGAGAATTTCAAATCCAACTGAAATGATAAAATCAACAACAAGAAATCGTAACTAATCAAATGTTTATTAATTAGAGTTATTTATGAAAAAAAAGGATAATGAATTATCTTTTGGTCAGCATGATTCATTCATATGAAATCCTATATAAAAAGCCGAAGGTGTTCATAAAGTTATTTGAGTATAATCCAGGGTTGTTTCTGCACTCATCCTGGGTGCTCATTGGTGAAACTCATTAGTTCTGATTCTCTCTTCTTCCCTGGATTTACACATTTTTGTCCTTCAGAGTTGTGTTGCTGCTGTCCCCAGAGAGTTTCTCTGCGTCTAGAACCTCCACTGTGTCCTTCAGAGTGCAGCTTCTCTTTCTAAAGCCAGTCACTCAAAACCTGATCATAACAACATGGCAGCCAATATAATGCCTCCAGGATGTGAAACATTAACCTCAACAAAAAAGAGCCTGTCAAGATCGCATCGCCAAAAATGTTGAAACAAAATTCTTCTTTCAACTTAAAATCAATCCATTGATTTGAGACTTTCCAATCAGAGTCGTACGGCCACAAAAAGAAACTAGTTTTGATAAGTGCTATTTAATAAAGTTTTTATTATTATGCAAGTTGCAATGTGACTGCAGTCAATGGTTTGTGGATTGCTGCTTTAAAATCCTTGGGTTTAGAGTTATCTTGTTTTTCGGAAAAGGCCAAGATATCAGAGCTGAAGAGATAAACAGTCTTCATATAGTGCTTGTTCACATTATTATTAGCTTTTTACTGAGCTAGTTCAACATTGCTACATGTGACTAACTATTGTAAACAGCCAATATTAAACAAAACAAGAGTGTTCCACCTCAGGAAAACGCAGCACAGACCGTGTGACCTTGTAATCATTCACACAGCTAGCCACAATATTATTTTAGAACTGACGTTAAAAACTGTCATGAAATCTCACAAATGCAACATGGGATTATGTTCAGTGACCAGAATTAGCCGAGGTGCCGCCTAGCAGACAGCTCGCAACACCTCATCTGTCTCTTAAAGTGGAGATGTTCTTAGTTATGTAAACATTAAGACTTGATTAAATAAGTTTAATGAGTTCTCAAAATACTCTATTATGAGCTTTCGAGAGTTTTTTCCACACCAATCTGACAATAAATTAATCTCTTCTGTAAAATGCTGAAATGGGTTTTGCTTCTTTTTTTTATCACTTTTGTTTTTCTCTTTTGACTGCTGACTGTGTTTGTCTTTTTGGCTCTTGTTGTGTCTCCAGGTGAACGATGTCAGTCTGGCTTCAGTCCCACACGCCCGGGCCATTGCGGTATTGCGGCAGCCTTCCCTCCTCCGGCTCACTGTCATGCAGGAGAAAGGTTTCAAATCAAGAGATCCACGGCCTGATCAACACCCTTCCTCTTCCACTGCCTCCCTTCCCACTCACAGTCCCCATGGCAACACAACCTCTAATCAAAACCCTGGCACAGTCCTGCAGGTGACGCTAATGAAGAGTCAGCGCACTGAGCCGCTCGGCATCAAACTGATTCGCAAGTCAGATGAGAGCGGGGTTTTCATCCTGGATCTGCTGTCTGGTGGTCTAGCAGCCAAAGATGGAAAACTAAGGAACAATGACAAAGTGTTAGCCATCAATGGACACGATCTGAGACATGGTACACCCGAAAGTGCTGCCCAGATCATACAGGTACATGACTTTCATTGATATTTAATGGTTAACGTTCATACAGCAAGTTTCCACTTACAGCAAACTGTATGATAAGGCGTTTGCAATTCATTTCTTTTTCTTTGTGTGCGTTCAGGCGAGTGAGGTGCGTGTAAACTTTGTGGTGATGAGACCTGCAGAGTCTCAGGAGGAAGGAGGAAGCAGCAGGGAGGGAAATGGCAGAGCAGCCAGGAGGCCTGAGCCACAGTACTTCAAGCGCCAATCCACCTACATGAAGGTAATACTCGGGTCTGTAGCATTCACAACTAAACCAGCACTGGTATCAATGCACAATGCTACTTTTTTTTAGCATTTGTAGGGAAGAAGTCCAAACTTCATAATTTCATTGTTTATATTAAGTTAGAACATTTAGTTTTTTGTATTGTATTTGTTATTGATCTATAACACACTGCCCTCTCCCCTCTCAAACTTGTCACTATAGAGCGCCTGTAGCCTACTGGTTAGTGCACAAAGCTTGTTAAAAGTTCAGAAGCACATTTAGGTTGTTTCTATCAAAGTAGTTTTTGAATTAACATTTAAGGAATAAAATGGAGTACAGTTTCAATGTAGAAGTTAAGAAATAACTTGAAAAAGCAAAATGCGGTAAGCCTACCTGTAAAGCAATGCTTGTCGCATTATTCATATATGGGATTAATTAATCACAAAGCCTGTAATTAATACGTCAATTTTTTTAATTGCTTGGCAGCACTGTCTTTTATTCATCTATAATTTAATAAATCTGTTCACAGCAAACAACATGACACACACAAAACCAAAGCTCAAAGTGGAACTAGTTTATCCACATGTATTTTGGGCCTCTCCAGATGTTGGTTGGTGGAACTTCCTTTTTTTACACCACTAACTACAGTGTGGTTCACACTATCTTACAAAGCTGAACTGTTTCTGTTTACACAGTGTAATTGTTCTGATGGCTCCTCTGTCACTCACACTCAGCTGTACCATACACTGTCATTAGAAAGAATAGCTCCCCCACAGTCAGGGGTGAGAAGCTTTGAGAGCAGACACCTGCGTCAGTGAGCGGAGATGAAAGCCTCCTCTGTCCTGATCAAAAGCCCCCGGGTGCTGCTCACTCTGCTGCTACGGGGCCACTGTCCTGTTGTTTTTTTGGGCTGTTTCTTTGCGTGGCAGAGGATCAAAGCTGGTAACAGTTAGCTTTCGCCTGCAGAGTCCAGCCTTTTCGTCTTGCTTCGGGGGATGGGCTCCCTGCTGGAGAGGAGGAAGAGACCCCCCACCTCCCCCGAGCTTCCCTTCTGCTAGTTTTACAGACTGGAGAGAATCAAGGGGGCTGAATGAAGCTGTCATTTCCCACACATCTTATACACTACGAGAGCCAAGTGTGGATCCTCACACGTTCCCTCTACTCTTACCTCTCATGTCCTTCTCAAATGTTTCACATTTGTTTCTACAATAGATATGTGAGAGGAATCCATTAAATCAAAGGACCCTGGAGAGACTGACATTAATTGGCTGGACAAAATTCATGCATGCTTTGTCAAACAAGAGCTAAAAAAACCCCCAACTATAATTCTAATAAAAAAAACCACAGCATCACGAACAAGGCCAGCTTTATTCGAACATCTTTACATTGTATTGATTTGTGTCATTGTTTATGCAGGATCCTCCAGGCGGGTTTTCCAGCCAAGAGAAAACTGTGAGCCTCAAGAAGGAGCCTCGGCTTTCACTGGGCATCACCATAGCAGGGGGGAGGGACTGTCGCAGCCGTCTGCCCGTTTACATCACAAGCGTGCAACCCGTTGGCTGTCTGCACCGGGACGGCACTATCAAAAAAGGTATGAAGGAAAAGCTGGTGATGTCTGATTTCTGTCTTTGAATAAGGTTGAAGTATTCAACTATCTCAAATTTTCTGAGGTGAAGTTTTGGTCAATTCAGCTTTAGTCATTGCTCAATGAAAAAACACAGTTACAGGTACTTTGAGTGTTTTAAGATATGTGTCAGGGATTCAATTGAAACTTTTAAAATCTTTTAAACTGGACTTTGTGTCCATCAAACAACCCTAATATTGATTCAACAGATCCATTTTTTCTTATTTCTGTGGTTCAGAAACAGTGCCATAACAAAGTTCTGCTGTTATTAAGCCTTTGTACTTACAGTTGTGTTTAGTGCCATTTGCTGTATAAAAACCACATCGCATGAGTAAAAGTGTGATATTGGTGAAATTCACATTGCACTATGGTGTTGTGGCGTTGTGGAAGGCAGTGCATGTGAGCACACAGCCAAAGCTTCATATACACGTACATGTTCCTTACACTTTGCCTCAGTTTTCCCCTCATTACTCCTCTGTTAACATCTCCGACTGCTTATCCATCTACATACAGAAAATGTAGTTTTAGCTGTTTCTACGATTCTACTTGTTGTAAGAGAAAGTCCTCGACAGTAAAATGTCTTTGTTTGAAACTCGTCCTGTGTGTCCTCAGGTGACATTCTGCTGAGCATAAATGGTGTCGATCTGACCCAGCTGACCTACAACGAGGCCGTCTCAGTGCTGAAGGCTCAGACAGCTCAGTCCCAGGTGGTGCTCCGTGTCATTCAGACACTCTCTGAGGAATCAGAGGAGGACATCGAGTTTGCCAACAAGGACGAACTAGATCTTCTGGAAGACCCACGGGACGACGCCCTCAACTGGACGCCACTGTGGATTCGCTGGCTGGGATTACCAAGGTAGAGAGCTGTTCTCCAAGAAATCACCTGATTTTTGTTGCTCAAATTTAAGTGTTTCATGTGTATTAAGTATGTTTTGTAAATATGCTGAATATTTTAAAAATAAAGAGATCAGAAAAATCCAACAGCAGACCCTATGCAATAGCACCAAAGCTAAAATGAAACCTTAATACAGTGCAATCAACTTTCCTTTAGAAGGTACATAAGTGCTTTACCATTGTGAATGGAGAGAGGTAAGATTAGGAGTGTGTGTAACTAGGTGCCACAACAGTCTGTGAAAGATAAGATCAACGTTTGTGCAATTACCCGTCCAAACCATGAAAGAGACTTTAGTATATTCATCTTTGACATCGGACATTAAAGGGGGACCTTGGTACATGTAACAGCATCACATGTATTTATTTATCTTTTTAACCAGAGATTAAACATCTCTTTTTCAAGAGTGTCCTAGACAAATATTTAAGGCAATCACAGACTGAAGCTTCTTCAAGATTGTGATGAAATACTTCCTGACATAATGTTTCCTGTTCGCTTCTACTTGTCATTTTAGTCACATGCACTGGTGCCGCGACATCGTCCTGCAGAAGACAAACAACGAGAGCTGGGGCTTCAGCATCGTTGGCGGCTATGAGGAGAGCCATGGCCAGCAGCCTTTCTTCATCAAAACCATTGTGCCTGGTACACCTGCTCACTTTGATGGACGCCTGAAGTAAGTGCACTTTTACCCCCTAATGAAGCAATCAGCCGCTGCATCCTGTCATCGCTCTCACTCTGCAGACTCTTCATTAACAACTCTGTGCTTCCCTGCAGGTGCGGCGATGAGATAGTAGCCGTAAACGGAGCTACAACAGTAGGAATGAACAACTCGTCTCTCATCCCCATGCTCAAGCTGCAGAAGAATAAAGTCACTCTCACTGTGGTGTCCTGGCCTGGCAGTCTGGTGTAGAAAAACACACTGGAGTCTACTACTCACTCTCCCCCTTTTTCTATCATGACCACACATAAACACCCTCTTCTGACTCACTGTCCCCTACACTGAACATCTTTGTAGTTAAGAGCCACAATGAATTGGACTCTTCCAAGGATAATCTTAGATACCTGTTTCAGGTAACTGCACAGCTTGATGAACAATTCAATCAGGGGCAAAAATGACAATCAATAAATGATATCCTTAGGATAAACTGGAAGGATATATTTTTTGTGGAACACCTTTATGATCCTTTTGTTTATACTTCATGTATGTTTTGCTTTGCTGTTACATAATCCTGTTATCATTTGGTATTGTTGCTGCGATGAAGAATTACAGATGGCTACATTTCAAAGAACGGCCGTGAAGTCTAACAACAGAAAAAAAAACATCCTGCCATGCAACTTTTGTCCTCCCTCGACCGATTTCATCAACTACATCTTTAAACCATTCAACAGAACGATATAGCTGTGAGGGAAATACAGGAATCTTTAGTGAAGGTGTTTTTGTTTTTCAGCTACAACCGTTTTCTTAAAGGAGGGAGTGTGTTGTGACCCAAAGGTTATTGAAAAGAGAAGACGTACCCGTTAACTTTAATCTGACACTTTTGAGCGGTGAGCTTCAAAAGACGAGGTGTGTGAGGTCCAGTTGTATCCAGTCATGAAAGTAATCAGTTAAATGCTACATACGCACTTGAAAGACATGTTCATATTTGCTCCAGTTGGACACAGCTTTGGTCTTAGTTGTCTTTCCTGTTAGCTTTTAGTAAAGGCAAACACAGGTAAGCAAGCTTGGATATTAAAATGTTTCAAACTGAGCTGGAATACGGAAATAAATAATTGCAATGCATTCAAATTTGTAATTTTTCAAGCAGCTTTAGATTTTTTATAATCACCACGTTTGAACCAGTGCTCTGTATTTATTTCTAATGGCATATTAAGTCATACATAAAGACTTCTTGAGGTAGGTGCCCTGTAGATATTGAAGGACAAACCAGAATGTACACTTGTCTTATATTACCACTGTACCAACATGTTTCCCCTTCATGACATGGAGAACGTCTTTTATGTGATTAATTTGTGTTAACTCATTCTTTTCTGTTAACACATTCCCAGTGGCCTTTCTTATATCATTATAGATACAAGATTTATTGGAATATATACAGAAAGTAAATAGCACATGTATAAGCTGTTCATTGATTATGTACAATAAAATCATATAACAAATCATGGTAGTCTTTGATTATTGTTGTTTTGATTATAAAGTAGCTTCTAACTAAATGATGGAGATAGAGATGTACGTTGGTTGAGGTAAGAAAACTGTTCACTGAAGCTGACATGTAAATGATGTAATGTTCATGGATACCAGTTTGTTCTGATCTTGTAATGACATCAGGACATCTTTAGTCCCAGTCGCTGATCATCACCTTGTCACTGAGCAGGAGCGTAAAAACACTGATTTAAGACTGTTAAGAAGTGTCCAATAAACTGTGCAGTGTGTTCGTGGCTCAGTCTGACCCCTAGTGGACATAAGCTGTGAAAAATAGACCCAGACAGTGACCCAGCATGTTTGCTTATGTTTGGCACATGTTGACCCTTTTGAAACACAAAAAACATTCTTACCAAAATGAGATTTTGCCTTTGGCAGTCGTTATATTTACACCAAAGATAGCGTGTTTTCATAAAGACTTTGTACCATCAAGGTAGTTACAGGGGAACTGCTCAGGATTATTGTACATTTTTAACTTTCTGAATTTCGGCTTTGTACTCTTAAAACGGTTTTCCTTTTTAACATCGTATATGCACACGTGTTTGTGTCTGGAAGACCTGCACAACTTGCAACCAAAGAAATCTCATGCAGGTCACACTCAATGCCGTGTGTGTGTAATGTGATGTCAGTGACAAGGACATTGAGGTCATTAGAGAGTAAAGTCAGTACAATAACGTATCAACGCCATGTTACACATAATGTCCTGTATTCAACTTGAGAAAAAGTACCGAGGTCTTACCACCACAATGTCCCTGAACTACACATTACATTTATCTTGCATTTTTATTAACACTTTAAATGCTGCAGGTTCAATTTATCACAGACCTTTTTTTTTTTCCAGGATGTCACTTGTTTTGTCAAACATCACACCAAGATCCTGTGTCCACAAATGTATCAAAAAAGTAGATACTTTTATCATTTCTAGATGTTTTTTGTAAAATCATACACTTATGCAGATTGGTCCACTTTCATCATTTATTTTGCTATTTTCAATTTGTCCATGTGTACCGTTTCTGTCCCTATCAATTAAACCAAAAACTAAAGAGAGATTTTTAAATAAAATTAAATCTGTGTAGCTATTCTTTTTGAATACAGCAAAGTATGAGCGCCCCCCTCCATAATTCTGTTCGAGTCTGAATAAAACTAGGAGTGTCTGCGACTTCAGTTTAAACTAGTTGATCTCTGCTGCACTAAACGGGAACCTTCTGTCTCAACAGGGACAGACTGTGAATGTGAAAACAAAAAAAACAAAGAACCATAAAACCATCCACGGGGCAGTGAAGCCTACCGCCTCAGTGATCGGGGGTTGTGGTGGAGAGTTACAGTGGAACCACAGTCCAGTTTACTCTGACTGCTCGTCCATGACTTAAGAAAGTAGCAGCAAATTATCTGAACGGCATTCCTGAGTTTTATAAAAGTGTCAACTAATTGCACAGTCTTGTTAAAGTTAACGATTCAACACCTTGTTAAACATGACAAATAACCACATTTCTGCAGCTGGCTGTGGACAAAGCTGAGGTCAGTAATGATTTTACTTTGACTCAAAGAAACATTTTGTTCTTTAGGTGCGCCACTAAATAATGAAAAGGAACAAAGTAGGCAGCAGAAAAAAAAAATTTAAATCATCAATTTATTTTCTCCCAATAGGGATAAGGACAAACATTTAAAGGAATTGTAACAGGGACAATACTGGGAGGAGGATATCAACTCTCCTTTGTACAAGAGAAAGGATTTCATCCCCGTACTCCTCCGTGGTTCACCGATTACTCCAGAGGCACTCTAGCACAACGCAATGCAATGCATCTGTTGACAAAGATTCAGGGAAATAATACTCACGGTGAACTGAAACAAAAGAACCATCTGCTCATAATACTCCATGTACTGCTGATTCATGTGCTTCATAACACATCAGGAGGACCAAACACAGCACAGAGAGTATAAAACTATAAAAAAAAAACAAATTATGCAGTTTGAATAAAATGATAATATAATGTTCTTTTTGTCTTCCAACTGCCCAGCCAAGATTTATACATCTCCAGATTGAACAGATGACAGTGATTTAATGTCATCTTTATTGGCGAACATCACACGGAAACATATACTTCTGTCGTCTCTGGATGAATCTTCAGGATCATCAAAGATTCTGACTGTCACTGGGCTGAAGTGCAATCATCAGTCCTGACTCTGGCATTGACATTGTAACTATATGGCTTACAAGGTAAACAGGTCCATATTAACTAGAAAGGTACATAGACATCTTTCATTAATCAAAACTATGGTACAGCAATATATATTGGCAAACTAAAGAGCTAAGTAACTTTATGTAAACAATGGTATACCACTGTACAGCTTATCCTAACATGGTATTTACACGTCAAGTTCTTTTACGAGCTAGTTCCCATGTACAGCGGGTCAAATGTAAAGAAAACACACAGGGCGAACACGTACACTGTACGCTAGGCAATCTCAACCATCCCATCTACTCGCAAAGAACTGGATTCAAACCCAACAAACGGCATTGAACCGCACAGATTTGTTGAATTTTCTCAATGCCTTCGTCCTCCTTTCACACGCAGACTTAAAAATCATACATAAGGCAAGGATTAGTTAAGGAAGGTGGAGGCATCACATTCTTTGCAAGGGATTACTGAACTAACAGAGGGGATACAGGTCGATGGTTCTTTGGGGTAAATGCACTTTTTCGAGAGCTTCACTTGTTTGCCACATGTAACAAAAAAAAAACACATCCAAGTGCAACAAATGGGACATGTTGAGTTCTGTTGGGAAAATGTGCAAAATCTTGCTCTAAAGCAAAGTGACACTGTTGCAAATTCTAATGTACAAGAAGTTGGGAGATGTAAGGGGGTCATCACAACAGACACCAGTGCAGACCCTTTTTCCGACATACTTTATATACAAGGCACTAAGGAGAAGATTCAAGGGCCACACATCCGGTCTGTAACAGCCTCCTCAGTCCGGTCTGAATATAGGATATTTGGGTAAGAATTCTATAAGAATCACCTGCAGAGAGAAAAACGAAAGCCAATTATTTTTAGAAGAAGCTCTTTAAGCAGAGATTACATGTGGTAGAAGACAAATAAGTTACAATATCGGTCACAATTGTACTGATGCATTCAGAGTCAACATTTGACAACTGAGCTTTAATTCACAACATTTCCTCATGATGTTGATGGGAAACATAAAATATGTTATTCTACAAGGACACAGTTTTTCTTTTTCAGGACTTTGTCTCTTGCGAGTATAAAACACATTTTCAAAAGTTAGCCAAACTAATTATATTATCAATTACTGTTCATAATGAATCAAATGTATAAACTAGGGTGTGCACAAGGCAGGTTAATGTCGGGTCTTTGTAAATAATGTAATGAAGAGAACGGTCCAGAGTTGGTCTTTGTGTAAAGTGTCTAGAGGTAACGTTAATCAGGAATCGTCATGAAAGCTGTACAAATAAAGACTGATCGACGGTGATGGATCAAAGCATCAGGCAAGTTGCAGAAACAGAAACAACTCTGAATTCATCGCTTGATTTTTGTATTGAAACTGAATGTCATGGTTGTATCTGTCCAGTCTTTCACTCTTAAATCTGCTCGCAGTGACTGGATTGTTTTGATTGTTGTGCTTTGACACGTTTGGTTATCGTGAGGAAAACACTGTCGGGAAATGGAAGAATTAATATTTTGATTTAATTTGAAGATGACAGAGTTTGATGAGCCCATGTGATGTTGTATTAGTTTGTTGATCCAGTGATACTTCTGATTGAACTGAAGTATAATTAGATCTAAGAAGGAAAATCTAAAGTAAAACATTTGACAACGTTAACTTTCTTCAGCTAGTCATTAATATGAATGATGGCTCATTAATATGACTGTATATTGAATGATTGTTTGTTGGCTCCAGCTTGTCAGATGTAAGCATTTATATATCTTCTTAACTCTATTATCAGGAAAATAGTCTGCTGATTAATAGCTGATGGAAATCATCACTGTGTACGAAGGTGACAGCATACTTACATATTCCATCATATTACTGCTTTCACATTTTCTTTTGCTCAGTTTCCAGTGCAGCCCCAGCTGATGAGAAGAAAAGACACAGACACAATGAAAGACTTTTCTCTCACTCTCACACAGACACACACACAGACACACACACACACAAACAAACAAAGGAAAATCTGTCTGAAATCTCCTCTTTAGTGTCGGGGGAATTTGGGAGCAGGGCTGTCTGGTCTCGCCGGGGTCAACCCGTGGCCAGACACCCTGAAGAGCTTCCTTTATGCCTTTGCACAGCTACTAGCAATTATTTGTTACTGCGAGACAAAACAAAATTAACACTGCATTTTACTGCTGACCTCACGGCCCTCTGAGACACTCTGCGCGAGATCTGAGTCGGACACCGTGCATCAGATCGAACTCAGCTCTGAGGGACTCGTGTAGAGGGGTTACGAGTTTAGAAAACGGACAAATGGTCATATTAACGTCACGGTCATCCTGAGCTTGCTGCACACTGACACACACTTCTATACAGGTGCTAATTTCCTACCTTGTGGTATAATCGGTTATTTTCCCACTCTAACAGCTTGTGAATGGAACGTCTCGTCTGTTGGAATAGAAAACAAACACATTATCATTAAAGCAAGTGGCATAACACTCATTGCTCAGTTGAACACTTTAACAGGTATCAGTAAACAGCCCCCATGTTAGGATTTATGGACTGGACTACCAATTTACCAGCTAGTAATTTCCACTTTGTTGCCATTAATTCTGAGTGGTAACCCCACCTTTAAATGACGCACTCTTGAGCTGGAGCAGGAGAGGAGCTGAGCAGCGCAATGCATCACTTCTACACAGAGCCACTAATTGAACACGAGTTATTACCCTCCGCTCTCTGAGCAATGCTGCTGAATTGCTATAACAGCCCCTGAGTAATCAGCGGCTGATGTGAGGGAGAGTTAAACTGTCCTGAGCGGCGTCACTGGAGGTCTGGGACTTACTCTCTTGTTTAGGCAGATAACGGGCCACAGGCTGCAGCCTACTGTACAGCAACAACACAGGCAGCCGCAGAGAAGCCACTTCACGTTCACTGGCAAGTTCTTCTTCAAACAGGCATTCACCCTGCTGATGCTGGTTTTGAATTCTTCCGGCGCCACCTAGGAAAAAAAAAAAAAAAAAAAAGGTACTATTTTTGGTTTAACAAAATAAAATGTATTCGAATTTGGGGGGGAATAACAGAATACTGAGCATTGACCAAACTGTTTGGGGGAGGGGGGGGGGTACAGTGTTTCTAGGTGGTGCTGACATGAAAGATTCCTAATTGCTCCAAAGAAAACCTGAGCACACAGATCAAAGAGCTTTCGAAAACCAACAAGGAGATATTTGAAGATGTTGTCCAGAGATGAGATGAGATCTCTAAATACTCTGCCTCTGACTTGCTAACCGAGCTCTAGACTGTTCAAGGCAAGGAGGGACTCAAAGGAGAGATAAGCTCAGTGCCTGTGGCAGCGCCGGCCAAACAACTTGAATAGATGCTCATTCCTCTCCGAGTCTGTACGCCATAAAACAGGGGTCGTAATCTTTTATGACAGGATGCAAAGGTCTCTTTGCAAACAGCCAAAGACCTTAGAATAAAGCCCAGCAGGGCCTGATCTGCACCCTTCAATCATCATAATTGTGACCTCATCCATCACGTGTCACCCTGGGTCACAATACTGAAGGTACTTTTTATTGCCCCACACTTCCCTCGGCCCGCTCTTACCCCTACAGCCTTTTTGTGTTTCTGCGTCCGACCCAGGAAGCTTTCCTTTCTTGTCTATGGCACAGTCTTCATTTCATTATTTTATCACCTCGAGCTGGACCCTCAAAGGCACTGGGGTCCCTGCCAACCATAGCCCCATAGACGGCTTACTCATTTACAGAGCTGGACAGCAGCACATTCAGGCTCTTTTCTCTGCACTGTGCTACATCAGTTGAGATGCATCCCAGTCTAATCAAAACCTACGAAGAGGTTTTCTGAATGGGCCGGTGTGGGGAAGTCAGGGGCTGTTAAAGGCCCGAACAGAAACAATGGCTTTAATTGCCTAATTCTTCCCACTTGGAATTAAACAGAAAGCAAAACTGAAGTGCAAAAAAGCTAAAAAGCAACTGTACCTTTCCCGTGAGAACAGAGGGGAATTCTGTGTCAAATCTGTTGCTCAGTCCAAACCTGCAGAAAAAAGAAACAAAAAAAGAGAACATGATCTTTGAGATGATCATTAAAAAAAAACACCAGACACTTTGTTTGTATAAGATCAGATATATTACCAAGAGCATGATGAAAACCAGAAATGAATCCACACCTTGGCAGAAGTCTGACATTGTAAGAGGTAATGTAATTAAAATAATGAGAAAGGGACATTAAATAAAATGAGTAAAGCAACCAAAACAAGCATGAAATAAAATGACAAACAAATAGAAACTAGTAAGATTATCGTTTGTCAAAAGCTGGTCTTCATGTCATCTAAGTGACTTATAGCATCATCACTTACAATAAGCAAATACTTGAGTCTTGCATAGATTACCTTTTATCCACCTTCAAATCTGACATTTGGTTTGTCATGATCGACTTTAAGCGTTAACTAATTTATCTGCACCACTGAGGATGAAAAGTCGTGCAGCATAATAAATGTCAGTATGTGACACAAAACATAGATGTAATGATTCATGATCAGGGGGAATAAGGATGACTGCATCATGTTTATCATAAACAAGCAACAAAAATGACTACGGTATGCAGGACGCATCCATCCCTTAATATAACACTGATTTATCACAGATTTGTTTGTTTTTGTGATTATATGTTGATGTTAGACCCACTCCTTTATGTGAAGGGTTTTTGTTTTATTTAGTTTAGTTCTCATTCTGCAAATAAGTGATGTTGATCAGCTGTTGGTGGAGCAGTTGAGGAAATTCTCTTTACATCGTTTCCTTCATCAGTGAGCTTACCAGAAAACTTAAACTATGTCAGAAACAGTTGGGTTTTATCTGACAGCCAAATGTTGTGTTTTAACTAAAGTCCAGTTAAAAGTTGGCAGAGTACACTAAAAAGGGATTTTAAATATCCAACTTTTGAAGTTCTAATCTCAGAAGCACTAGGTTCACTTACTTTGAGCTTTATTCTTCCTCTTTGTTAAAAATCATTTTCAGACATGAGAACAGCCTCGATAGATTTAAAACGTGTCTGAGGAGCTGACACTCGCATGTAAACAAGAACATAACTTCACGATAAAATAGTCTCCGACAGTGACAATGCGTTCATGTTGCAGACAACTTTATCACCTCTTCGTAACCAGGAGAGGCTGCTGTTTATTTATGATTATTATATTCGGTTATAACATAAAGCAACAGACTTCCAGCTAACTGGGATTAACGATCATACTTGACTACTGATCAATATTGGTTGCAAAACTACCACACTCATCATTACCATGGGAACAATCAGCCGTTAACTTTCTTTGATATTAAAATCGTGAAAAACACTGGAGTTGTTTTGTTTGGCGTTAGCTAGCAGGCTAGCTCCAGAGCTAAACAGGCTCCAGCTGAAGACAACAAAGGCAGAGACGGAGAGACGAGACGACAGACGCTGCTCAGCTTACACTGTGATGTGGCCTGCACCTCGCATGACCACGGGCTCCGGGCAGTATCTAGGCAAGTGCTCCTCGCTCACTACGTGCTCATCCTCTTCGTCTTCCAACTCATAAATGGTATCAAAGTCCGCCATGTTGGGTAGTGAGACGCTCGTGACGTTTCCTACGGGGCTGCGCGCGGACGTATGAGCGGGCGCGCGAGTTTGGAGCGTGTGCAGAGCTGAAATGTTTTAACAAACCATTAATAAGCGAGATATGACGACAGCGATGTTAAAATAGAATTGATGACACCATTGATACATAGTATTCTAACAGTGTCTGGTGTTGTTAGGTGCAGTTTGCAGTAGGGATCATTCACTTCTTTCAACAAACAACATGTCCACAAAGTTGTTCCAGTAACATCAGATGGTGTAACATAGTTCAGAAAAGTAAACCCTGTGATTTCAGAGTTATTTTAGAAATAGCAAGTTATGAGGCAAATTCCAAATGCCTGACATCGCAACACGTTTTTAGGCTACAAGATAACTCAATCTTGTCATGCTCAGGTTTTGTATATTAGACCTGCCAATTTCTGCAATCTTGTGAAAGTCCTGATATGTATTAAATCGATGCAGTCCATGCATTGCTGAATCCTATCATTTTTAGAAAGTTCCAACGAATCAAAAAAGATCAAAGTCTAAGGTTGTCCAGGGTTGGGTTGACAATTGGACACCAGTATTGGCCTCTAATGTGAGACATTTCGAATAGGCCTTTAACTTGATCCAATGGGTTTCAAGCTCCTCAACATTCACATGTTTTTTTTTTTATAAAAAAAATAAATAAACAACAGTTGTTCTGCAAAAAACAAACTTTTTTATTTACATTTAGAGTTGCCATCAAACGACATTAGTACCCGTATCATTATAACAGCTGTTTTAGGCGACCAAAGAGGTAAAATTGTGCAGACAAAGGAGTGAATGATTTGTCAAGTAAAAGCAGTTTGTCCTGAGAGGCAAGATCAACATACATCTGCTTTAGAACTTCATAATAATGTCCCTGAATTCGCATTTTATCACATACACTTCATCTCATAAAAAAAATGATATTTATATCTTATTAACTCACAAACAATTTAAAGCTTTTAAGTTTGAAACACGTCCATATTTTCATTTTAAAATCCCACGTTATTAGAACTATTCTATAAAAAAGGAATATTTGAAGAGCCTCCAGCATTTTGTTGCAATAAATCATAAGTTCATCCACAGCTGTGTGCGTCATGACGTCAGTTCAGGTGTCCTGTCCGCGTGTCGGAGTGCTCATTTTTGTGAGGTGGTCCACAGGGTGCATGTTTTACTGAGTCACTGTCACTTGCTGTATATTCCTGATAGATGGCAACGTGTTCATGCCCTGAGGAGGGTACAGAGAGCCATGCATGTCTGAGGGAGAAAGAGAGCCCGGCACCGGCAGAGGGCTCACTGAGCCCGGGTCACTATGCACCGAGCCCCCGCTGCCGTCAGACTGACCCAGCTTCTTCTTGATCATCTTCCGCTCTTTAGCCCTGCGGTTCTGGAACCAGATCTTCACCTGGAAAAGTACAAATAAGGAAATTGTGAGCAAGTTAGGACTTTTTAAATACATTAATTATTTAGCATATTTACTTTTTATTTCTGGTTATATCCTTTAATCTCTCTGCAAAGGTTGAATTAATAACATTTTTAAAAGTAAACTCATACACATAGTAAGATAAATAAATTACCAAATTACAAAAGAGAACTTAACTCCATATTTCAATATTCATGAATGTTTCTATTCTAAAACATTTGCAATGACCTACCAATAGGCCTATAGCCTAATTAAAATTATATCATAAAAATGCAGTAGAACTCGTTGGCTAGACAATAATAATAACTCAAAAATGTTTATAGATTCATAGATTTTTGACTTAAATCTAATTTCTGCCACATTTTAAATGAAATGGCTCTTTGCATAATGAAAAAACCTTATACTCTAATCAATACTTATAATAGGAATCAGAATTCATTAATTTACATTTTTTCCCTGTATTTTAAATGTACATAAAAACCTATGTGTTTCACTCAATAAAAAACAAATAAATTTAAACTGTGACTGTTTTGCAGAGGAAAAACCAGGCCTATAATTAATCGTTGTAATGTACAACAGAAGCTACCCATGTGTTGAAATTAGTTATAGCATGAAATGAAACCATTCTGATTGGACGAACCTGTCTTTCAGAAAGGCCGAGGTTAACAGCCAGTTCAGATTTCCTCCTGATTGTGATGTATCTGTTGAAATGAAACTCCTTCTCCAGCTCCAGCCTCTGATGATCTGTATAGACTACCCTGTATTTCTCCTTCGTCCTGGTTTTACCTGTAAAGGTGACGAGAAGCAGAACACAAAGCATAAAGATAGAGTGGTTGTCTTATTATTTTTACATTCAGTCTTTAAAACTGAAGATGTGTGTACAGGGGCTGCATGCCAGGACCAGCTCCAATCTGCACTCAGCATCTTTATTGGCTGTTTGTTAAACTGACATCTCTTTAAATCGTGTGCTGATACGCAAATTTAGTTGTTTTTTTCTTGCTTTGATGAAGACTGCAGTTTGCTGAAGATTCTCAAACAGTCAGAGATTAGATTAAAAACTGACAAATTAAAAAGGTAGATAAGAAAACACGTAGAGAGCTCCTAATGCACTTCATTGGGCAAATAAAACTCATTCGGACAGCATGAGGGTTCTTCAGAAAATATTGGACCTTTGCTTTTAAATGTGTGCAGTCATTTCAAAGGATGGTTAATGTTTGACGGGTGCAAAGTTTGAGCAAAAATGACGACAAATAAATAAATGTTATTGACATGCATTATCATGCAATGAATCGTCATCGCTTTCTTTTGGAAAATAAAACAATGTTTTTTTTGGTACGATTTCTATATTCTTAGTCTTCATTATACAAAGCACTGAGCTTTTAAGGGTTTACAATATGTACTTCTGTACGATTGAGGCTGTGAAAACCGTCACTCTTTCCGGTAATATAACTCTGGGAGAGGAAGGGAGGTTGGTGCATATCAAAGTGAAGAGGTGTTGAAAGCAAAGGCCACCGCCTGGATATGACGGATAACACTGAAAACAGCAAACAATGTGACAGGGAAGTCTTCCTCACATCTCCAGGAATCATGACATTAACATCACAACTGGGCCTGGCGCCGAGGCCTCACACCTTTTTATTTCCACCAGAGGAGACAACATACTGAACTGGTTTCCCTATATATATATATATATATATATATATATATATACGTATATATCTTGGTACACTTTGTACCAAGAGGCTACAGTAACCTTATATTATATATTATATTATATATTACATATTGTCCAATGATTACTGAAACTCCGTTCACTTTATAAAATGCTTCAGCCAAATTTTAGAACACAAGTTAAGTGCTATTCTAATGTATGTTTCTTTTTCCTTACACTTTCAAACAATCAATGAGGCCATATTGTCCACTTAAGCAGGAACACAAACTTCTGTGCGCAAAAACTCCGTTGGTTTTTCGTTGATGAAGTGTCTAGATAGATACGTTATTGATCCCGAGGGAAATTCAAGAAAACAGGGTATCCAATGTGACTATTTTTGCACATTGTTTATGGTTAACTCACCCGTGGAAGATGATTGTGCAGTTTTGCTCATCCACTGGAATGAATTGCGTCTTTCTCTATCTGGAGAAAGTTGTGCAACAGTAACATTCTCGGGCGGCGGCTGTAACACCGCAGAGCCTGGAGGATGCATATGCGAGTATTCTGAGGAACAGTAAGGGACCTGTGCAGGAGAGGAGTTGTTCATGGTTGTAGGAATAGTATTAGGGGGTCCCAGACTGTATGCACCCCAGTCCTCTCGTGGAGCTCCATACGTAGGTCCCCAGCTTCCCGTGGACTGTGCGTGCGTATCCATGTTTGGCACATGATGGTATCCGGTAAAGTCGGGGTACTGAGGTGTGGAAACAAAGTTCTGTGGAGGTAGATTGATGCTTGATCTTCTGACTGGCCCCTGGTGATACATGCCGCTTTCTTTATCCAACAGATATCCCACATACATGATTTGCACAAAAAACAAAAATAATCAAATATGATTAAAAAGAAGGGATGGTGTGGCCTATTTCAAGGCGACATCGCAGCCCTAAAGTCGCTAAAAACAATCCTTCTGCTGTTCCTGTAGTCCAAATGGGTCCCAGTGTGAAATGCGACGTAGTTCCAGTCTGTCTCCTCTCTCACATGATGTGGCTCTGTTGACAAGATGCTAAAGGTATACTAAGGCCTGCTTGACGTCAGTTAACGTCTCAACTTTGAGAAATTTGCATTCAAAAGAGAGTGAGCGGTGTTGCCAGCCCAGCTGTTCTCCTTGCGCCCGTCCTGTAGCGCGTCATCAGTTGACAGTGGGCCTATCCGCGACAGGACATCTCCTTTGAATGAATACATTAACAGCACAGCCTATCACCGGCACGACCCATCAATAAACCGAGGCCTCAATCGTATCAGGCCAAAAAGGCCTGTGCGTAATTACGCGCAGATATATTTAATTTTTAAAAGATTTGTCAAGACGCATTTAATTTCCACTGAGCGTTAATTTAATTTGACCATCTTGAATTATTTTAGTGTAGTAACGTTAGCTAATTAAATTGGAACAACTAAATATGATCCTTTACTACAGAAAACCCAGCACACGTTTATTAATCTTTTGTTTTAAAGTTGTTCCTGTGGGAATTCCTCAGTTTCCATCCACGCTTCACGCCTGATTCTTTTTTGTTTGTTAAGATATTCACTTGCAAACGAGGTGCAAAGTATGAGAGACTTTTTCTCTCTCTTGAAACAAGCCGAACCTTTCGTATTCCGTGTTCACACCTCAAGGTCGCACTTCACAGCTAATTCCGGTTACAAGGAAACTCCAACAACCCCCCCTATGACAAACAGCGTCTCTCCACACATAATTCACCGCTGCCCCCTGAAAATACACCGGGTTTGTTTTTCTCTGATCCTATCTAATACGAGTCATGAGCCTCAGAGAAATTGTTACTAACTAATAACTAACAGAAGCACATTGACACATTCAGTCAGCCATGTAGACAATGAACTGGAAAGTTAAAATATTTGATTAAAAAACAAAGGAGAACGCCTCACAACTTTCTGAAAGTTCCAGACTTCCAGATTTTAGAAATAAAAGACCAATTTACCTTTTTCAATAAAAAAAACAAGGTTGTCTGATCTTTAGGCCTTTGTGTCATTGTAAACATCAAGTTTATTAGCGTAGGTTAATCATGACAACAGATAATTTATAATCCTAAATAATTTTGTAGTTATTCTTCGATCAATTAAGCATGTGTCTGAGGTTGTTTTTTTTTTATCACAGCAGACTAACAGGGTTGTCTAAAAAGGTCCTGCGAAAACTCATATTGATTGGTGTCTGAAGCATTTGTTTATTGACCACACTATTTATGAGACAATGTAATGGAGTTGGCTTCTGACAGTCCAGGGACACTCACATCTCTGATTTAAACATCAGTTCAGACTCTAGCTGCCAGTCAGCTGCTGTTTGAGGAAGAACAGCTTTGATGTATCAAATATTTTGTACTGAGTGTTGAGATGGCACAATGGACATATCTTTCAGAAAAGCAGGAATACATTATTTCGAAATGGAATCATCCTATTTATAAAAAGGAACATGATTATTTTCTTGGTGATGTTTTTTTTTTAAAATCCTGGACATAAAGACTGGTCAGGTCAGGCCTTTTCGATAAAAAAAGTATCATATCACTGAGAATTAAATGGCTTTAACCGATACATGTTGTAATTGATCTTAAAAAATACAATTGTCATCCTTTGTAGACTAGGTTGCACTGTGGGCTTATTTTGCAACCTGTAGTTTCACCAGTGTGCAGATGGAGGGTGTTTTACTTTTTCTTTACTCATTGCTGCCCTCTCGTGGGAATTTGCAGAACTAGCTCCAACTAGCTTCAGTAGCTTTAATTAAACTGACTTCCTCATTAAAATCTCTGTATCTTCCTGTGGTCAATAAGAAAGTATATTTACCTAGGTTAAGAACACATGTGAGGTAGGCCTACTTTTGTATTTCCTATTCAACTTTCTATCTGATGATGTTAGAGCAACTAACTTTTCAGTTTCACAACTACAAATATGAAGAAATAAAAATCATAAAATGTCATGGATTTCAAAATAGATAAAATATTACAATCTAACAGTGTGACATAGTTAAGCTATGAGAGAAAGCTGTAGGTTCACCGTGCAGGATCCTATTGTGTAGAACCCACTGCAGGTAATCAGTAAAAATCACACATCTTGAATTTCCACTTATTTGTTACCACCACCACAAATTATGTTCTCTGATGAATCAGTGGTTATCAAAGAGAACTTAACTATGTGCTGACACGTGTTGAGACATGTTGTCTGGCCAGAGTCCAGAGAGAGAGAGAAGATAGAGACTTGTGATGGTGAGGTCAGAAACCCAAGTAAGACTTATAATGGGATCTCAACCTTACTACATTTAAGTCATAGCACAAATAAAAATAAAGAAAAAAATATCAGGGGAAAGGTTGGAAATAAATGAAGTTTAAAAAGTTAATATTGATGTTGATACTTAACTATACTAATAATAACAACGAGAAAATGTTAAAATAGAATAATAACAATAAATAAATAATGTAAAGAAATGGGAAACATGTACCAAATGAAGTGAATTATAACTTAAACCTGAACCTGAACAGGAGCACAGAGAGCATGTCTCTGATTCAGTGTTTCCACTGGAGGAGCATGAGCCTAAATGAACAACAAAAAGAACATAATGAAGTCTGGCGTGGATATTCATTTTAATATGTAGGCAACATATATAAAAATAATTCACAAACTTATTTGCAGAAAGTGGATGGATTGACTAAACAAAAAAATGTGGTCACAAGTAAGTTAGCCTCAAGGCCAATTTTACAATTCTGTAGGCTAACAATTAGTTTGTATTATTTATAACAAAACATTTCTATAAAGGAGTTACCAACAACTCACCAAACCGACCACAAGAGGGCAGCATTCACTTAAGAGAACTATTACAGACATCCATACTTGCTGCGTTATAAATGGCTGATATACTCCTGATTTAAATAACCTTAGTAAAAGTAATCGAGTAGTACTGCCTTTAGCCACTGTTTAATGTGATACATTGGAAACAGACAACATGTATGCAGCGCTGTCAATCTGTCCAAAATATTATCAGAAAGTGATCAGTTTCAAAATATCAGCCTTCAGGGAGAATAAATTCCTTAATAATATTTGATCATTTCAAGAAACCTATTATTGAACTTAATATTCAAATGCATCCTAAAACTAAAGAGAAACCAGTGAAGTTATCAGTGATAGATCTGTCTTCATTATCAGCAGTGTCTTTGGCAGTCATTGTGAAAACACGTAGGAAGGATGACGGATATTTTTTCCACTCCATGCCTGCTTGTCATAATTCTTCCTTAAAACTGAGGGATATTCATAAGTGTCAAACTCATATTTTCTCTCTGCCTCATGTTGTGTCCTGCTGTGTCTTTCTTTGTATTCACTATTTCAAATATTTCTTGTAAAACCATAAAAAGGAACACCATAAGAGGTCTGAGGCATCTTTCTGGGAACTTCTCATCAAATGACTTTAGTTTGAGGAATCACTGTACAGACAGTGGGAATCACTTCTGACTGTATCCACCTATCCTATTGCTTAATAAAGGCACAAAAAGCCCAATGATAAACATAAGAAAAAGATATAGGGGTGCTGCTGTTTCTCAGCAGTGAGATTGTGAGATTGTGAGATTCCATGAACTAGAAAAAAATGTCTTCTGTATGTGACAATACTGACAACCTATTTTCACTAAATGGGGCCATTGAGCTTGTGATGACTTGTCTGTTTCTGTAATGATTGAAACGGGATAGATTCACCAGCCGTGCTTTGTTCTAAGGCTTGTTCAACTTGTTTAAGATCAAACTTTATAGTGGGCTTTAATATTTAAGACTCTGAAGTTACATTTCTGGATCCAGGCAATTCCTTACTTTGTTATGCCTGAGGTCAGTGTGTCTCACTTCTAAGACAATGAGATGACGTACAGCTCAGCATACAATTTATCAAGTGCTCTGCGAAGAACTGACAGGGTGACTGTGATTGTTTGCAGGATGTTTTGTGGGGTCGAGCTGGGTTTTCTGGCTCAGATCGGATTGTACTGTGTTGCGAATTTGATGGTGAAACTGAAAAGACTCACAATCCAAACATGTTCTCTGCATCACAATTTATCACAGCAATGCTGTTGTTCAAATCTCTGTTTCTCTTCTATTTTGTATTGCATGCCAAAAACCCGACTGGTCCAGGAAGGTAATGAGTGACATGAGTGGTCATAATTGCACACTTTTATACTGCAAAATGTGATGATAAAGGAATGTTCACTTTTTCTTTAAGTGTAAACATAGAAGACAAAAGAGTAACAAAAGTCCCTTGTTCTTCCCCAGAGCTTTGCATGTTGTATTTGTAACAGATCAGTGACAGTCAGTGGTGAAGCAGCTTAAGAATCCAGTTTGTTGCATAACTTCAGTGATGTTATTGAAGTGGCCACAGTGCTGCTCTGCAGGAAGAGAGGTAAAACAAGACCATCTGCTACTATTTTTAGAGAAACTGCCAGCATGGCCGACCCAGTTGTGACCATCCAAAGTTTGTTCTCTGTAATGTAAAACACATGGAAGCAGCATATTCAAAAAGTCATGTTCCTGCATTTTCATTAATTAACTGCATAAGAAACATTACATCCAGGGATGTTGAATAAATCCAATATTTGTGTGGACAAAGTTAAACGTTTTCTAAAAATTCTACTTTTAAGAATATTCTGTGGAAATGAAAGAATTGGAATCAATAAGTCCAAACATTTTGAAGTAAGGTTCAATTTTACTATCACTTAAAAGCTTTATTGGCACAAGCATGCAATGATCCTTTTGTGACTATATTTGAAAGTACCCCTATTCAAACTGAAGCAGAGACAAAGAAAACGATTGAACACTGAACCTGTGCAGAAGAAAGATTAAAGGTCCCATATTATGCTTTTTCTGGTTTTATATGCTCTTTGCTGTGTTTTCCAGGTGTCTTGTGCATATTTAGGCACATCAGGGCTGCTGTGGCTCAGTCAGTAGAGTCATCATCGAGAATTCGATCCCCTGCTCCTGCAAACAACATGTCTGATGATCTCCTGTGAACAACATTGCCTTGGGCAAGACACTTAACCCCAATTTGTGTCAGAGCAAATGTGTATGAACGGGATGAGTTACTTGTCATTGTCAATATACAACAACCACTGCCATTGGTGTGAATAGGTAGGTGTGACATGCAGTGTAAAAACGCTTTGCGTAGTCAGAAGACTAGACTAGTTCATTTATCATTTACATGTATGTGCAAAAATTCAAAGTTTGCTTCTCCTCGTAGCAATAGCCGCAGTTAACGCTCGGTCCCCCTCGTTGAAAATGGGATTTTGATATCACAAACCCATGATGTCACGGACCCAAGCCCATTGGCTTGTTTTCTCAAGCACAAGCTCCTCTCGAACTGACTTTAGCATTCCCAGTATGGTTAAAGGGACGGGACATAGCCGAGAACAAAGCAGAACGACAGACCAATTATGAGAGTAGATTGGGGAGTCTGAGCGTTAGAAATACAGGCAGATAAGAGGGTCTGCATGGAGCAGCAGGACATGAAAACAGGCACTTTTTAGCAATTGTCAATATACTGAGTGGCATGGTCCATGTTCCCTATCAGTTCTGAAATGGTCTAGCCTCAGGACCCTCAACTCCTTCGTGAAAATCATAACCCTAATTTCATATATTCTTTTAGCAGATCAGATTTATTGAATGAAAAGTAGTCCAGTTTGGACCTCGAAACATATAACCGAAAAACGAGAAGGACAAAACCAGCATGTTTTACAGTAATAGTTCCTCAGACTTTTGCAACACTTTTTTCCCCCAGTCACATTAGCAACCGGCTCCTCGAGGGGATAACCAAGTGTATATTTATGAATCAATCAGTTTGCATTTACATAGTGCCATAAATGACATGATAACTACGATTGAGTATGTGTCAAAGTTAAGTTATCTCCATTAAAAGTTGAGGTCACTTAATGGCGGGACATTTGTGGGAACCTCCAGGGGATCACAAAAGCCAGACAGATTTGTTTTTTTGAACTAGAGAGAGATCCACACCACATTTCACAAGAATGCCACCAATATTTGTTGATACATTTCAATTTGGACCTACCAGCATGCAGCTAGCATTGATTAAAGTTGTTGTGGGTGCAAAGAATTTTCGGATTGTGCAATTCCGCCATAACTATCTATTAAATCCAGAAAAGTAGTAGAAAAATCTGGGACTTCTTATTTTTGGTGTATGATGTGTGGTAGCTGAGGCCTCAATATGTCACTGAAAAAGCTTGCTAAGCAGCAAAGATGAGAGGAGGCTAGTGAGCCAGCCGCTACACATTTTAATACAGCTTGTGGCAACAAACAGGAGGTCCTGATGTCCCACATGGGAACAAATTGAAGATATTTTTTGTTCCCCCCAGAAAGCTACAGAGCAGCAGAGTGGGTGACATTAAACCTGACAGAAAAGAGGTTAACAAAATTCAACTGAATATTTCACTAAGGACAGCCCTCCTGAAGTGTGAGCCCCTGCACACATGTAGCTCAAACAGAGTTACACAAATAACTTTGAATCAGAATAGCGTCCACTCACAACAGGAAATGACATGTTTACTCATATCAGTTAGCTAGTTGTTTCAATTCAACACTTAAGACCATATTCATGCAAAAACATACCTTATGCCTCTTTGGGGGTGGGGGAGATCTTTCATTTTACTATATCCCCTTAGTTTTACTCAATA
The DNA here is from genome assembly GCF_947650265.1 of Symphodus melops. Lineage (NCBI taxonomy): Eukaryota > Metazoa > Chordata > Actinopteri > Labriformes > Labridae > Symphodus > Symphodus melops. The sequence continues at coordinate 10,674,100 of NC_136699.1, read as the reverse complement.
AAATAAATGATCATTTCCAATGGACGTTATTTCACATCTTTTCAAAATAAAAGCAGAAAATAAAATTACAGACTTTTGGTTGCAAGACAACAAAAATAATTTTGAAATTTAGTTTGAAAACGGGTAAATTGTGTGAATCCATCCAAGAACTAATTCAATCAACTCAATTCTATCAACTGGCTTTAATGCAGTTATAACATCAATTTATCAGAAATAACATCAGAGATATCAGGGATAACATGTACATTAAAGGGCTTGGCCTACCAGCAGGTTATAAGGCAGACATAACTAGTAGAAAAAATGTAAAAATTGTAGCAGCATTTATCCTAAATAACTGTTGTGTTTAGGTACATTTTGCCTTGGGGAAAAATTCTTCAAGCATAATCTTACATGTAGTGTTTTATTGGCTGTGTGATTTCATAGCAGTATTGAGGCATTATAAAGAGAGATGTTTTAATCATTTCTCACAGAAAAGGAAACAAGAGGGCAGACTTGATAATTACAGACGTGTGTGAATGTGGGGGGACTGGTTTCTCTCTTAAATCTGGTCTAAACACAGGTGTTTGATCAATGTCTTCAAATTGTTGGTGAATAAACCATGTACCAGTTTAAAGTCCTTTTGTGACCACAGAAGTTTAATTGTCTATTCAACTGAGAAATATGGACCAGGACCTTTAAGCTGTTCATCAAAAGTGTTTTGCCCTGCAAGTGACAATGGCTATAACAGACTCCTTGTCCACAGGTTTCGTTCATAAGGAAAAAAAACCCTTGACTATAGGATGGATTACCATGACATTTGGTATGCACACATTATGGGGTTCAAAAGGTAGGTATTACTGCTATTTCCATTGTTTAATTCACTATCCGTGTTATTTCAACAAAGTCCGTTCGTATGGTTTTTCCTCTTGTGCTCATTTATCAGTTACACCACACTCTTAAACGACTTATTGTTTGTCAAAGTTCATCTTATCAGCATCATTACTGTGTTAATGGAAACTATTAATTCAAATAAGTCACTATATTTCAATATAAAACTGTTCTAACTTAGAATATCAAACATGTCACATTTGGGAAAAACGATTCAAAATAAGATTTTGATTTGATTCCACAAAATTCAAAAGTTACACCTTTTACTTGAAGTGCTTTTCTGTCATGAACTTGCCTGTATCTCATCGCAAAAAGTAAGTGAAGAGTCAAGTGTTCAGAAACACAGTTTTGAATAAATAAATCATGTTGACAGTGGGTTCAAACCCCTTAGAGATGTAAACACCTCTAAAATCACGCAGCGTGACTCTCTTTTAACTAAAGACGCACTTTTTAAACTGGTAAGAAAACACCCGCTACAATCCGTTTATCTTAAGATGTATAATTTGTGTTTCACAGTGGACATACCTGGAAAACACAGGTGAAAGATTCACAGGAACGAAGACACAAACCATGTATCCGTATTCCCAAATGTCCTCTAGGAGGGGGCGGAAACTCTTGTAGGTGCACCTGGACGCAACACACCTTGGCTCATTCGTTCCGCTTTTCTCTTTCCTCGTGAACTAAGGTTCCATCTCACATAAAATGTATAATAAACCACGTTGCTTCTCTGTCACAACATTAAAGTGTTTTCTTTTTGCAGAACAACAAAAGTAATGGCTTATATAATCATTTTGATAAATACAACAAATGTACATTTTTAGCTTAAGAGACACACACCTGTTCCCTCAATGACAAAATGTATCTCGAACCAAATATCTGAAAATCTACAAGGAGAATACCTTACCTGTAGTCTTTGTGACCTTGACTCACAAATAACTGACCATGCTAATGATCTGATTTTGTTTCTCCTCCATGCTTTGACCCACAGTTATGCTGAAGGTCAAAGGTGTTTTTATTTAGTCACGTGTGTTGTTTCTCTGTCTTTTGTTCTGCTTGTTAAAATTGAAGTTTGGTATTCAAAGGGGACAGTATATCCGGCTCATTGTTATACATTTAAGTTAGAGGCGTGGATGTGACCGACCCTCCATTCACCTTGTTGGGCAGGGGTCTGGGAAAAGCATTGTGAAGTGTTTTATATGAGGAAGGGGGGGGGGACCTTTGTACCAAACCAGTGTATGATTGCATTTCAAGCTGCATAGATTCAGTTCGTCCGGATGTTTTTTTAAAGTAATTTCCGAGGATTCCTGACTTAATCAACAGCCATTTAATAAGGATCAGTTTTTTTCTGCAGCGTAGGCTGTGGATGTGTGCAAGGAGGGAGATGGGATTTTTAAAATAAATTCAGTTGCATAATCAAATGGGGAAACAGGCGGCACATTGGGTGTGGTGCTTGAATCATACAACATTTCTCATCATAAGAATCAAATGTCCTTCCTCTTTTTTTCTGAGAAAGTTTTTTTTATTTCTTGTATTATCATTTCTTTTTCTATGTACATGTAAAAAACCTTTTGAAAATGATTGTCAATATGAATCCAGTTTTGAATTAGTCTTTTATTTTCCCAGGAGACCATAGAGCTCTGCTCGTTCTTTCCACTGTGAGGACACACTTTTCCTATCAAATCATATGATGATGATGTTTGTTTGTTTGTTTGTTTGTTTGTTTGTTTGTTTGTTTTTACCAACAACTAACTTGATTTGGTTAACTTGACTATGAAACCCTTTCTGAACTAGGTTAACCTCATTGTAAGCCTTTACACAAAGATACATACTCTCGGTTATGTCCTTATCACTTACATTTGAATCAATCAGATTTTGCTGCTGCAATCTGAAGGTGTAAGTATTAAACATGTGTAGCTATTGTTTTTCTTCAAAAATGTTAATGTGCTTAAAATGGTCTTTTCATGTTTCCCCAGAGAAAAAGCAGGGAGCAAAGCATACATTTGAAGTTAAACAAAGAAAGATCAATTCAAGCACAGAAGATAAAAATCATCATTTGTATTTCACGATTCAGATTTCTCTTCCATCACAAGCTTCCTCTTCATCTCACTGATAGAAGCAGTGACACTTGAGCTGGAGAGCCACTTTTGATGTCAAGGAAATTTGATGTGATTGGTGGAAAGTAACCACAAACGTCACCTCCCGTACTTTAGCAGTAAGTAGCTATCATTTTGAAGTAGCTTCAATTTTATGATTCCTAATACTTCTTTAGTTTAAAGGAAAATGCAGTTCTCTTTTCTCCACCACATTTGACAGCTATAGCAACTGGAAACCATTTCTACTCCTTTGACTGTTATAAATGAGAGATTCACTGCTGCACTCAGGTAAAGTCTTCCCACAAAAAAGAAGGCGTACGGTCCTCATACCTCATAGTCCACATACCTGTGTGGGAAAACCCTGTGTGTAGTTTTAGAAACACATATGTTTTGGTTAGCAGGAGAAAAGACAAGTAACATCACCCCCTCCCATCTCCAACATCCTTCCCTTGTTTGTTTGTATCTCATATTCTGGAAATAGTCAAAGGTTGTTGATGTGTTTTGGGTGTAATGTTGGCCACTCATCTTACGGTAAACATTAAATCCTCTGAGGACAAGTGGAGACCAACCTACCCTCTGGTCCCCTCTGACACACCTAGTTTGCCGGTAAGCCGGGGTGGAGGTGGGGGGCACGGCGCCCTCAGAGGAAGCCCTGTGTCGAGTCCTCCGGTCGTGACTAGGATGATTAAGAGTTCCTTCCTCTACAGAAACAGACAGGCTGCCGACACTTCGTCCTGGACAGGACATGAGTCTCTCAAGTCTAAGGAGCCATAGAGGGGCAGAGCACTGACCACTCAGTCTGAAACAAACACCCCTTTTAGCTGAGGTTTAATGATGCAAACAGGAATTATCAAGAGGTTCAATTTAGTTGGGTCCCAGGCCTTTGGTACAACTTTCTTGTGCCAGTTGTTCCAAACATGGGAGCCTTCTAAGATAATGACTGATCAATGGTAAGATATATCTAAACCACCAATGTTGCTCCTCATTATGAATTACTAAGATGTCATGCCACTCAAACATGTAAAATGCTATAACCTGTTATAAAAACATCCATCTTTTGTAGTGATTCTAACACATTATGTTGATGCAACTCTCTTTTAAGACTGATTTCAAGGCTCACCAGCAAAAATAACTGGGACAAGCATCAGTTCACTGATCGGTAGAAATGTGGGATTTACTTAACGGGCAACACATTCTTTCAAAACCAGCTGAGGTGTTTTTATATTTGAGCTTTCCTTTGTTTTGGTTAAAGTAGAAGAAAGATCGGCTTTACTCTAAATGGGTGAAGGCATTAAAAAAAGTTCTTCAAGCAGAGCTTTTATTTTTTTTGAATGAAGGTAACTTTAATTACATTTAAATGATTAGCTAGGACTTCTCCATCACACACTGAAGCATGACTGAATAATACATTTAAGAAAATGATAAGTGCATATAAAACAGAGCAGGTGGTCTGCTGTAAACACACACAGAAGACAGAGAGCAGAAACATGTTTTAGTTGCTAGTGCAACATAGAAGTTAACAAATAAGTTGTGTTGGTAAAGCCAAAAGAATGACTCAGTACACCAAAAATATGCTTGTATGACTGCTATATGAAAGCAACCTCATACTCAAGGCTCTAATGTATATATTTGAATATCGGCACACAATAAATTTCTTCAGTGCTTGGCTTACAGCCTACAACCAAATCACAGCCGTCCTGTCATACACACACACACACACACACACACACACACACACACACACGCACACACACGCACACCCACGCACACCCACGCACACACACAGTTTACTATGGACATGCACTAATGGAGATATGTCCATGAGTGGTGTGAGCGCTCCTGAGCTCATGGTGGTAGGGGAATTCAGTGCCTTGCTCAAGGGCACCACACCTTGGCAGTGGTCAGGAAGTGATCTGGCACCTCTCCAGCTATCAGATAAATTTCCAGATTTGGTTCAAAATAGGAATTGCGACCCTCCAGTTCCCAACACAAGTCCTTTCAGACTGAGCTACTGCTGCCCTGGTGCTCAGGGAATCAACAAAGTTTATTGGGAAACATACCCTGAAATCCCAAATGTGGACGTAATCCTGGCGTTGGAGAAAAAAGTCAGATGGATCATCAGGCTTAAGGTTACACCTCCTACACCTCCATGAAGTTTTCTTCATGTGATGCAATATGACGCTTTTTGCATCACATGAAGAAAACTTCCAGGCAAAGAAAACACATTTTTCTTGTCTCCTCAACACTACTACCATGTTTCTAATGATACACAGCTTCATGTAAATGGGTGAAGTATCCCTTTAAATACACGTCTGTTCAAGCATCTTAAATGACACTTTGCAGTTTAGATTATGACATAAATAAACAGCTTTCCTCTTATTGAAGGGAAAAAAGACTCAAAACAGAGAGTAATGTATAAATATATAGATCTTTATTCATTTATGAACTTCATATGCTCAGTTTACAGTGTTGGGGAACATGACTTCATTAAATCTAAATTGTCACACTACATAAACAAAACAGAACAAGATCAGAGGATAGTTTGAGCTGCTGCAGGTGGTTTTACTTTGTGGTTATGTATGAAGAAATGCAATACACTTTAAATACATTACTCTCATGAATATTGTGATATCAGTAACCATGACATTTCAGAACATATCTATTTCATAAAAACAATGATGATGATGTTAGGCTGGAAACAAATAACTAATACTGCAGATGTTAATTTCCTATTGTGTCATTTAGGCTAAAGTTAAATAAAAACTCAAAAATATATCAAAACATATTTGTCACATGTCACCCTCAACACTGTTTACAATAATATACCTTTAGAGTACAAAAACTATACTTGATATAAAGTCTCAGTGCATTACCACTTCCTCTCACCATTTACAAGACCAGCCTGGTCAAAAATAAAACATTTGGGAATACACAGGGGATCATTCTGTCCACTGTAAAATGTAGTTAAGTCACAAACAAATACTGTTTCATTTGCTTCTTTAGTGGTTTCTACACGGTGTGTAGATTAAGGGTTGGACCACACTACTTTCAATTGATTGAGAAAAACACTGTTAAAAAGACAAGATTTTTCATTTGAACAGAGCACAGCGATGCCATCTTCCACATGAGAGTTTTTTTCTGAGCCTGCCCTGCAAGCTTATCAACTCACCGCAAGGAGGATAATCAACATTACATGTTTCTGCAGGAACACAATCCCTCTGCTAAACTAGAAGTGAATACAGCAGCACCAACAGCACACACATCTGGAGTGAAACACTGAGGACATAGCATGTTGATATCAGGAAGACTGAGCTGGTAGACCTATCTGTGATCTTAAACATATGAGCCAAAACATCATAATAAAAAGAAAACAAGGAATTAGTAGCAGTGTTTACAGGCTAAATAAATACACAATTTCTTTAACTAGTGCTTTTTGAATAAACAGGTCCTATGAATGTCAAACCTCATGTTTCTCACTTTTTTCCACACACAAACCAATCAGACTTCTTACTTCAAACTAAATGAAACAGCCTTTGAGCTTCTTCATCAGGAGGAGGACTCAACACATATGTTCATTCTGACATTGTCTGGTCTTACACTCAGCTCCACCCTCTGTCCCAGTTAACCTCCATCTAACTATGACTTTTAATCACCTGGAGAGCTTTAAAACACATCCGCCGCTACATGTCAGAGCACTCCAGGGTTAACCTGAGAGAATCAAGCTTATTAATGTATAACAGGAGCACCACAAACATGGGACTCTTTCATAATCAATAACCAATATTTAGAACTTCCTAATTCTCATTTGAGAATTATCTATAGCCGAACTATCACAAGAATAGAGTCTCTAGATTTAACCCCCCCGCCCACTAATTTTTCTTTTCAAATACATTTCAAACACATTAGGCCAAAGCAATCCCCCTTTTTTGATTCTTCATCACCAAAGGTTGGAGTTTATTCAGGTCTGTGGTTCAGTGGGACCTATTGTAGTCTTTTTATCACAGTAGTTAAAAGAAATACCTGAGCCAGTTTTCACCTGTTTGATACATCACAGTGAATGTTGGAGGGACCAGCAGCATTAAGATCAGCCTACACCTGAAAACTGGAGGGGAATCAAGAGACTGCAGGTTTTCCTTTTAAAGGACAACAAACGCCCTGGAAGCTACAACATCCAGAAGTAACAGTTGATGGGCTTCTTCGAGAGAACATGTGAGTGTCCTCTCAAAATGCTCTACAGAATAATCTAGAGACAAGAGTCAGAACGGGATTGAAACAAAGTGAAGGCCTGGAGGCCGTCAGTCTGTTGCTTTAGGGGGCGGAGCTGGAGGTTACACAGGTGGGGTGGAGTAACGCACCACATAGTTGTAGTCAGGCGGTGGGCTGTGACACTCCAGGGCCGAGTCATCCAGCACTGAGTCATCCAGACTGAAGTCCAGATTTGGGATGGTCGATGAGTACTTCTCCTTATCTGTGTCGCTCAGCACAGACTCTTTACTCTTACTCACCGCCTTCATCCTAAATACAAAGAGAAAGCTTAAATATCTGCTCCCACACAACTCCAGTCATGAACACAACACAAATAATTCTATTCAATTCTTTAAAAACTGTCCTCAAAATATGAAACAATCAGATTCATAATGACTCCAGTCATTAGTCATTAAGACTAATGCTGTTCTACCTTTATTCAAATCACTAAATCATTTTAAATTAAAAGTTCTGAAAGAAAAATTATCATCAGATTATGAGACTGTGTATTTGAGTTTGAGCTTCTAAATTTTTCAGTCTGTAGCTATAAACAAGATTTTCTCAATTTAAAACCAGAAAATCAGGAGATACATTTTAAAGACGAGTTGTTCACAAACCATAACAAGAAGTGACAAAGGAGCCAAATCTTCTAACAGGAGCTTATCTCAAAAATCACTCCTATCCTCAGTATAGATTCACGAAATATTCAAATGTCTCTTTAATAGGTGTGATGTGAAAAAGGTTTGTAAAGAATGGTTGTAGTTATTAAGGGAACAACCAGCTGAGTACTTCAAGTCATCATGCATCATACCATTATATGTTCTTTCCTCACAACTTAACCCTCAATAGAGAGCTGTTCTGATATTATTTGAAGGAAGAAATGCCCCTCGTGAAGCTGTGCAATCAGTCAAATCTTTCCTTATTCAAATATGATGCAATCAATCATCCCAGGCTTTTCTGCTTCATTTGGCCCTCAGAATATGAGTAATTGCCTTTTATTGTCTTTGGAGGTTGCTAAGGGTTTCCCAAGCTCCTCTCTTGAGGCCAAGGGGTCAACGCTCAGCGGGGGAAGTGACGCCGCTGCACTGGAATGTTGTCCTGGTGAATAACCACCTGGTAAAGTGGGCATCAAAATAGTCAACAATAGTACAGTGTTGTCATGCCAATGCTTGGCACAAGGGCGGGATTATTACTGGTGATAGAGCCACAGGAAACTCAAGAAGTCAAGGTGATATCCCTTTAATTCTCGGAGGAAACAATGAGTATTATCATTGTTTTAAAGTATTAAACGTGTACAAAACAAGACTGTATTAGTGTTAAATGCTCCATATGAAAAGTAATCAGGCTAGCAAAGCGCTCAATGCTGAGGGAGCAACAGGTGGACCTCAGTTAAACAAAGGGAGCACAGCACTATAGCTGTGAGGGTGGAGGGACATTTTATTTTCAGGGTATATTAACAGCTGCTCCACTGTGCAGGTAACAGTATGAAAACCACAAGGTTAAGAGTGTAACCACTCAGGTCAGAGGTTTAAACCTGTAAATTATGCTTAGCACTGAGCTGCTGTGAACTTTCAGACACCTACAGAGACCCTCATAAGAAAAAGATTTACTGAAATCACACTTGATCCTCTAATAACCTCTGAAGTGAGAACATACTGTCTTGGTGTTTTTTGTGTCTTTTCTGACAGTTTTACGTACTCGTCTTGGAAGGAAGCAGGATCTTAAAGTCATCTAATGATCCACAGGATTTTAGCAGTAAAGACTTCAGGCCGAGGTCGCTCCTTAGAGATTATGTGCGTTTATTAGGCTGCATTACTTAATAGCAGACAGCCATGAGTCATATTTTAAATCCGTCTGGGAGGTGCCTCATTCAGGACTCTCGCAGTGAAAACAAAGAGCTTTTCGAGTTCGCTCTTAAAACTGAAAAACCCCAAGTGAAGCATCCACTCTGCTTTTGTGCTCAGTCCTTTACTTTGTCACCTTCAGCCTTTTCCCTGCCCACTTCGCCTTTGTCCCTCATGCATGGCTTCACCAGAAAAAGGGAAAACAAACCACTGACGTCTTTTAAGGCAAAAGAAACGTGTGTGTGTGTGTGTGTGTGTGTGTGTGTGTGTGTGTGTGTGTGTGTGTGAGAGACAGTTATTGTGTCTACATTCCAGCACAGAGCGGAGGTTTCCAGGCTGATATTTTTGGCTCTTTCAGTGTCTTTGTGTGTGCTTGTTTGTCCCGTGCAGGTTGTGTTGATGGTTGTTTTAAGGTGTAGTGTACTTACGCCAAAGCCATAATGCTAAGAGGTCGGCCTGCCAGAGACTCCAGGCGCTTCAGAGTCTTCATGTTGTCAGAGGAGAGGCCCATCCCACTGTCTGAGTGACCACCCTGATGATGATGTCGAGACAAAGAGTGAATCATTAAATGCCATGTTTGCTATCTGAGGTGAAATTGTATTTTCTTTTTTAAGTCTGGAATTCTATGTTGAAACCAGTCTTACGAAGTGTTTTATGTAAACAGCATGACACATATACAGTACAGAAACTCATGGTGTCTGCATGATGAAAATATTTGAAAATCATCACTTAAACATGTGTTTCAAGCTTTTATCTTTAAAGATGAATGTTAGGGAATATTAAACTGTACTTAATTATAATAATTATCCATCTAACCAAAATAATGCCCAGTATTGCTACAATGTTGCAAGACTCAGCCGGTAAGATGTCGTGCTCTGTGTGGGACGGCTCTTGCAAGTGCTGGAAGCCGATGTTTATAAAATATTAAATAATGGATCTAAATGGCCAACCGGGTACTTAAACACGCTCTCAGGTGTGCAAACCATGAAAAATAAATCAAAAGTCTGAGGCACACTCATTTGTTTATGCTTTCGTTCCAGAGTGAGTAACACACCTCGTGGCTCTCATCCGTCCCATGTTCCATGGTTACCTCATCAAAGGTTTTCACACTCGCAGGGCGGATCTTAATGTTCCTGGTGAAAAAAAATATTTCTTGTGTTAGTTTCATGAAAACCCTGAAATGTTTTTTTTTCTGCTCACAGAATCCATTTGATAACACTGAAGCCCAGAGCAAAGTTCAGTGCAAAGAAAGCAGGAACATAATCACCTAAATCAACAATGTGCGGCATCTCTGACATCGTCCTTTGAAAACACACCTTGTTTACTTTACATTTCACAGTTTGAAACGACCACTTCATGTAGCCTAAGCAGTAACTGTCATTACCTCTTTCAACACCTTCTCAATAAACATACATGTGGACCTGTGAAAACCCAAGAGCTCTTTAAATATTGTGTTAAGTGAGCGTAAACCTCGAAGCTGGCTCTTTGGTTTTGGGTGGAATTCCTCACAGGAGCCACAATACGGAAAGCTCTGTGGACATCAAGCTGATGTGTGTTTATTTCTTATCCAGTGTTAATCAGGACTCTCTTTGTCTTCAGGTCGGGCATAAATGTTCTCCTGCTTGAGTTTAGTCTGAGAGCTACAGGAAAACCAATTGTTTTGGATATTGTTCAGCGCAAAGTTAAAGTTTCCAAACAGACTCAACAATGTTGCCACCACAAGTCTGAGGACACATTTGCATGTTTTTAGGATAAGGTGATTTATTTCTTCGGAGAGTGTCACAGATATGGGCAGAAAAGGATTTAAGACACATTAGAGCTGGAGGTCGTCCTTTTGTTCCGAGGATCCTCTGTTCATTAATATCATAACAGGGTTCAAAGAGCAAAATGAAAAAGAAGGCGATGCCACTGTGGCGATGTCAGCGCCAGGAAACAGCATCAGTCAACTGCATGTGGCTCATTTTAACCTAACAAGCAAGGAAACATTCATTTCACCTTTGATGTGACATTAATGACAGTAAATAAAAAGAACAACACTAAAACTGTGCACTTCATGTATTTAACAGACAAATGTGTTGGCTGGTAAAATAAGAAATACGAAGATAACGCCACCTGTGGTTAGTACATGAGTGTCAGGTACATGTTTGTATCCATTCAATAAACAACAAGCATGATTCTCACCAGGTGTTCCCAGAGTCGCGGTGTGAAACAGGTCGTGTTGGCGTCTCCTCTGATGGCCCTGTGGTGGATGGATCTCCCACCTTAGACAGTAGAGCTGTGTTGATGGGAATGTAGTGTTTCCCCTCCTGAAAAAAAAAGACACAGGAGATGTCAGAGTACAGATATATATACTTCCATGATGCTAAAAATACAGAGAAACTTAAGTAGGTCACCGCTGTGTGCATGGCACGCTACACAAACGTAGACTTCTACAGGTTGTGGCGAGCAGCCAAAGAAACTAAAGTCATGCCTAATAAATCCAACACAATGTTCAAGAAGTTGATGGAGGAGGCAGAGACCATGACCAGCCTTCCTGCATTGTAACAATAGCTTTATTTATAAGAATCAACCCCTCCTTTCTGTCCAGACTGAACTATTTCTCATGAAGATAGATTTCGCAGACTCATTTGCATAGGAACAGACCGTTATCTCTGAGTATACTTCACTGGACAATCTGCAGTCCTGTGAACTATCAGCACAAGACACATGAATCCTTTCTGTCGGCAGGAAAGTAAAGCATGGACAAGAAGCTCATCCTCTTCAGTTACGTGAAGTGGAAACATGACGATTGGCTTCTTGCAGATCTTGTTGATTGAAAATGATCTCTCCTTGCTCCAGCCACTTTCCTGTCGTCAGCGATCGTTGGCGTTAAAGTCGCAGCTTTTTCAAAATCTTTTTGTTAGTCATTCACTACGCGGAAGTCATGTTCAAAGCTGAAGTACCATTTTAAGCCAAACTGAGTACAATACTATACTGTGACGACAGCGTCAAGTAAATTGTCTGTTGATTAGGAATAGAGGTCTTTAAGACTCCGCCAAATCAGAAACAGACGATTAAAAAAAACAACAAAATCTTTCTTTTCCTGTTTCCTCTCGACATGTTTTCCTTCCCTGATAATTACGGTAAAGGATATGATTAGGTGCATGCTGCTGCTTCAGTTAAATAGTTAATGGCTGGCTGTTGCACTGTTGTGTGTTATAATGTTAAAAGTAACATTGTTCAGTGAGAACTCAAAATGCTGCAGTGAAAAGCGCCAGTTGGACTATGTCAGGTGAATGAACATATTTGCATGGTGATCAGAAACAGATTTCTCCTCTTGTGCACATTTGTTGTCCTGGTTTGACCAAAGAGCAGCTTAACAATCTACAGACGTTTCACAGTGTTCATACCAGACATTGTTATTCCACATCACACTAACAAATACACTGTTTTTTCATGGGCTTTGAAGTGTGGTTCCTCTTACAAGACTGATGATGCCTTTTCAAAGAGACCTAAGCGTTTGTTTTGAGTGTTATTTCCCCCTCACAGTTACTCTAAGCACACCCTTGGGTCAGACGCCACTCTGGATCGTCTATTGGCTGCAGGACTAGGAAGGAACGCTTCATCCAGAATTAATGCAGTATATTACATTTTTTTCTGTAGAATTAAATGACTAATATTCTGCTAAGTCACACATAGTAAATATTTAATGAAATATTTGGATTAATTTAAACTCAGAATAGGAATTTAGACAGGGTCACACATTAGGAAACAAGTGCATATTCTTTAGTTTGAGGCTGAAACACTGTTCACAATAAAATTTTGATTTATTAACTGTTAAAACAAAACTGTTACACACTGAAACTTCACTTTGCTGTGTTCAAACAGTGCCCTCTCTGCAGTCATCATACCTGTTGCACACTGGCCTGAAGCAAGTCTCCCAGCCTTTCTACCAGCTCAGTGAAGGTTGGTCGCTCCTGTGGCTCCCCCTGCCAGCAGTCCAACATGGTCTCATATCTAAAGGAAAACACACACCAATGCAAACCTTCAGCTCTTCTTTCATTGAACCACCACATCTGGCATTCACCTCTTAAATCGACTGTCACCTATCACATTCATGCAAACCCTGTTCTCCACTTTCAGGTGATCCTGAGCCTCTGGGGCTGTATCTGGTTCTCTTCTGGTTCTGGGTGGGAAGACCAGGGAGAGCTCACAACCTAGCTGAGGTCTCTGACAGGCCGTCAGGGTCTCTGCCGATGTGGGGAAACTCAGAGCCTCTATGTGAGTTTCCATAACGCAATCTGTCTCATTTTGTGGGGGAATTTAGAAACAGAGCACCAATGCTCTTGTTTAAATTACAAATACAGCATGTCGTTGATTGGGACCAGTTGGTGATGGATCCCTGTATTGTTTTTGTTTCAGAAACCGCTTTCACAAAATAGAAACTTAAGTTTTATGTAAGTAGAAGCATTATAAATCCACCTTTGGCATTATATTCAGTCAATCTGAAGTTTGAGGAGTTAAACAAACATCGTGTGTTGCTGCTGAATTTAACCCCATCGCCATCTCTCTTCTCTGCTGTCATACCATATTAATGGATATGGTCTGTACTTTTCCAGGTGATAGCATTCCTAATGTGGAGACAGGATGTGGAGGTCAAGATCACTTCCTTTATGCATGTCATTGATGAGGCGGCGGGGGTGTTATAACACATTGTATGACTACACAATGTAGACCACATTTCCTGCCTGCAATAAATAGCCTTCCACACATGTTTCATGTCTTGGGGGAGTGTGGTGTTTTTGAGTAAGGAGAAAACTGTAGATCTGAGCTACTTTGCCTAGTTGGGCAAGGATGGTAAGATGGGAAATAAGCATCCTTTTTTATTGTCCTCCCACTCCCTGGGCAGCATCCACCAAATTCCTCTGCAATGCAGGAGGCCGGGGATCTTATTAACAGGCTGAAGCGAACATTCCTGATGAATCACTGTTGCAGTGGCACAAATTATTTGCCTGACACTGCCTGCAACCTCTTGTGCTTCTTTTAGATCATAGATTATGAGTGGGATGAGGGGTCAAGGTGTCAGAACTTGGGCTTACAGACACTTGATTGAGTACAGACCTCTGCAGGGGATCAGTGGAATTCACCCACTGACTCAGGGTGGACTTCTATACATCCCTTTTTTAACTGGCATCAGATGGCTTCACCTGTGGCGGGCAGCATAGCTTTTAGCATGCAAATCTGCACTTCTACTTTTATCTGCGTACTAGCTGTACGAGATGAAAAGTAGGAGAGATTCTTGGCACCAGCAGGTCTGCATGTACAGATCTAGAGCTCTGAGTGAATACAACGGTCTGGTTCGGATTTTCTGAATCATTTCCAATCACTGTCTCTTTTGCAAAGATGATAAATTCATTCAGTTAGCTTTACTTGGCACGAGCTGCTTTAAAACACAGGACCTTTAAAAACCACATCATTATTAAGCAGGAGTACAGCATTACATTTTCAAAACACATTACAGTTGTGGACTATATGAGTCCCCTTTAAATTAAAACCAGACACAATGAGTGCACGTATGTTGGAGAAAGTCTCAGTGCTCAGACTGTGACGGTTGGTTTTGGGTTGGCTGCACATTTGACAGATATATTCTAGAAAGGTTTGTCTAGCTGCATCACTGACTGACAGCACTGATACCAAAGAAGAGGACTCTCTGGTCTCCCACAGATATTTATGTCCAGCACCATCTACAAACCACTGTTAAAAAAAACCCCCGGCAGTCTCTGGCTCTCCTCACTGGGGGAACGTGGGCTCTAGACATCCACTTACATCTGCGCTCCTGTCAGTCAGAAAATTCTTTAAAGCCCTGAGCGCGCCGCGGCAGAACTTATCAGTCGCTAATGTTTCTTCCAGCAACATTCAGAGTAGGATTACCCATGATTCTTATCAGCCACAACTGATCTGCTGATGAAACCACAAAGCCGGAGAAGCTGTGTATTGGGGAGCCAGTGACTGATTGCTTTTTATGTTCTTGGCATTCTCTAACACAATTATGATTTCTCAAAAACACAATAACATGCATTCAGTGTTGCATATTTCATTTTTTTTTAAAAAGATATTCAGGATGACGCAGACAATAACTTTGTTCCCTTGAGGTGGACGGCATGCAGGACACATGAACTTTGAGTTGTTTTTTAATGAGGTATATTGTAATTCTTACATTTCAGAGGACGAGTATTCTGGTGCTCTCATCCTGGTCCCCTCTTTCAGTCTGCAGCAAAATTCTTCATCAATGTGGACCCCAGGGTACGGTGAGGCACCTGGGAGTGACAAAAAACAGGTACTTGATATAAATCAACAATTACAAAGATGAATTATTCTTACTGGCACTACTGTTTGGTAAAGTACCATTTAAGTCTATGTTCCATCTCAATATGCTTAAATACATGTTTTTAACAAGTAGGTTCTTCCTTTTATGCAATCTTTATATGTATTTTACCTTGTATTTGATAGATGTATTAATTTTATTGCACTTCAAAAGTGCAAAACTTAGTTCAATGCAACGACCAAATCATGCCAACTTATACAGATACCTTCCCACTCATTATGGTACCCTGATCTTTATAGACAGACACTTTGCAGGCCTGGTTCTCTGTTCGGCATGTATCTATAATAACAAGCATTCAGAAATGTAAACCCACATAACAGAACTGTCCCACTTTCGGGTGACAGAGTGATCTGAAGAAAAACAAAAAACAAAACAAAAAAAACCCACTGGAGTGACCCTGAGGCTTTTGACCTTCAGACAAGATCAGGTTGCAAAGCCGACTTCTCTTGTCATTATTCTTGGTTATTTTGTATCCTTGTTTCCTGATTTATTTTTTCCGAGGCCATGGTAACACTACCCAGATGTGTAAGTGTTTCTTTAAGGGAAAATGTGGTGAGAATGTGTCAAGAAGAGAAAAAAGGGAGAAATACAGCAAGAGAATAAAGGCAAAAAGGTGTCATAATGACGTCACAGTGCTTTACAATGAAAGAATATACAATTTGACACACTTGCTCTAACTGCAGTGGGTGACGACACAGTGTGGCAGTGTTTTAAAGGCAGCACAGTCAAAAAGTATACAATAGCAATGTATCCCACTCCGTTCCCCTGTTAGTGTTTTTTACACGTACTCCTGCTTCCCATGGTGACATTTAAACATACAATATTTCATGTTGAGTCTTTCTATAGAAACGTGTGTCGAGCTCTGTGCCACAGAGCCCAGGCCATCATGGACCAACACACAATGCTGTCTAAAAGGCTGCAGTGGTTTCACAGCAGGGAAACACTTTTACACTGACGCTGCTTGGTTACAGTCAGTTTGTGTTGCAGCTGGGAAGAATTGGATAACTTAAAGAGGAGGTGTTCTCTCGCTTTTATGTCCCATGCCTGTACTAAAAACCACGGTCCAGCCTCACTAATGCTTTTTGCACGAGTGACAAGAAAATAGTTTTTTTTTTTTTCAGACTGACAATGCAAGCTCAGGCCTTTTGTCCCAAAGGTACAATTACACAGTGGAAGAAGACAGTTATTACACTGTGCATCTGGAGAGGCTCTACTCCCGGGGGGGGGAGCAGGTCTACCAGGCGTGAGCTCTCCTCTCACTAAACATCTCCGATAACAGAACTTTGTGTCCTTCTGACACACCAGACTTGAGGCAATATTGGGAGACAATGTATGCTTCTCACAATAATAACAAATAGGTTGTAAAAATTGTTTGTATTCAGTTACTATCTGTCAAATCTACTCAGTCATTGATTCAAACCTATGGTAGGATACCCGTTCATTGGAAAGCTCTCAGTTGATGAGTGTTACTCGTTGCAAAGCAGGATCTTCTAAAAAAGTTTTAGCAATTTACGAAAAATAATTATTCACTTTTGCCTGACATGCTATACGGTTGGTTACACACATTTCAGGCCCTTTGTAGCTCTCAAAGTTACCTCCTGTTGTTTTGAAATCAACATCAACCAACCTCTGTCTATAGCTGTTAGGCATTTGATCTCACCCTTTGTTCAGAAGGTCATTATTTGCTCTGTGTCCCTGTATTGTTTAACAGTATGCATGTGAACCCAAAAAAGTAGTACTGCTAATGTTGGGGCAATACACTTACCAAGAGAGAAGATCTCCCACATGAGAACACCAAAGGACCAAACATCGCTCTGAGTTGTGTAGACTTTGTCAAAAATCGCCTCAGGTGCCATCCACTTAAGCGGCAGTCTTGCCTGTGCAGGTATGGAGATAAAAAACTCATTTACTCTCTCATCTCAACTGTGGGGACTAATTACTCTGTCACATCTCCATAAAGCCTGTCCATTTAGACTATGTTCCTAACTCAGCCTTGTAGGCAAATTGATCTTATCTGTTCTTCAAACAAAAACACAGCTCGCAGTTTTTTTTGTGACATTTCCAAGAAGTGCTGTTATCATTCAGTCCTTGTTTTTTTTCTGCCAAGTAAGTGGTAACTTACTGATTTTTGGTTATCAATTAATGAACATATTTTAAAGCATTTCTTCTGTAAGACATTCAAAACCAGACATCCTGAATGAAAAGAGCTGTGACCCTTGTAGATGTGCGTAAACTTACATCCCCTTTGCGCACATAATCTGGGTCTTTGTAGATGTCTCTGGCAAGTCCAAAATCACAAATCTTCACAACATTATTCTCAGAAAGCAGGATGTTTCGTGCAGCCAAATCACGATGAATGCACTATAACAAAGAAGAAGAAAATTAATGTTACGGAGTTCAATATGTTTTTTGCATTTAATTATCTTCACGAAGGTATGCTACGTGCTACAGAGACTGGCACACTGTGGAGCAACACATGGTCAAGTCATCAGTGATATTACAATAGGAGATGATGTGCTCCATATCCAGGCTAAGGAATGGTCTGTAACAGGTTACTTATAACAATGGCTTCATTCTCTAATCATTCCTGTCCGGTCTGACCACAAAAACTATGAATGACTTGACTTATGAATGGATTTTTGTACTTTTTTTTTGAAACACTGATTAACCCGGAGATGTTTATAGAAAAGGAAGAATGAGGTGTATTCTTTCAAAAGAAGCATAGTAGTTACACGATTACATTTAGGTCAAACTAAACGTTTTACTCTCTGTATCTACTGCATGCATCAACAGTTGTATTTGTTCCCTTTTAGATTTCAGATTACATCAGTTTGCTTCTCCTTCAAGATTCTTGACTGTCATCAAGCATGAGTACTTTTACCAGTAAAACATGTACATTTATTCAGAACAGTGTATGCTTAATACGCTGCAAGTCGTTTCATATTAATGTTGTTTGGCTAAAGAGGAAAATACCTTGCGTGAAGCCAAGAACTCCATGCCTTTTGCAACTTGGAAACTGTAGCAAATTAAATCTTCCAACGTCAGGATTCTCTTGTACAAATCCTCCGAGTCTGTAAAACAAAAGGACACAGATTTGAATTAAATTGCATGTGCTTTATATGACCTCTAAATTCAGCAAAATATCCTCTCTAATCAAAGCAGGCAAATTCAAAATATCAAAAAGAGCACTCTACACCTAAAAAGGACAAAGCTGTGATAATTGTCAAGGGAAAACTGCTAAATTGGATACAACACACCATCTTAACATCCATCCTGTCACGTAGTTTCCTCCTATACACACTGTCTTTAAGACTTCCTTTATTGATGAGAAATAAAACAAATAGCTGTTTCCTCTTTTTCAGGTGAAACGAGTGTGTAAAGGCTTCGTGTGATGGTGGGGGGTTTGAGAGAGGAACTCATCAGGGAGTCCTTCTACTAGCCCACCTGAGTAAACAGCTAATCAAACCAGAAATAACACGTCAGGAACAACATGGCCGACATGCCGTGCTGAAGCCTTAGAGCCTAAGAGAGGAGCAGCACTTAGGTCAGGACAGGAAACAAACAGACGCCTCCTCAGTCTCAGTGGGGTGACAGCGGCTCCTGCTGCAGTGATTGTACTGCTAAACAGGAGAAGGAAACGTCCCATCAACCTCGCTTTTGGTTCCTCCACAGGAGGGGTGGAGCAGAGCTGGGAGTATGGGGGAAGGAGGGACAAAGGGTGGGGGTAGAATGGAAGTAAGACGTGCTTGGCCTTTACCTTCTTCCTCTTCCTCTGAGTCGCAGTAACTCTTATCTTCTATGAAGCCAGAACTGGCGGAGCTTCCGGTGCTGGCCACGCTCTCCAGGCGGCGCTTCATCAACTCGCTCAACTCGCAGCCCAATCCTGACGACACCACCTTACCGTCCTGGCTCTGACAAGCACACATAGGTGAAGTTTATAAGATGAGGTTAAACACTTTATTATTAATGAAAGAAACACTCGGTCCGAGCCAGAATCATGAGTAAGGAGGAGTCTCATCATGCAGCGTGTGACTCACCTTGTAGACGATAAAGTCTTCTCTTTTGCTTCTTAAATAGTTTGACAAGTTCCCATACTTGCAGAACTCCACTATCATCATCAAGGGGCCTGTTGGTTATGGATTGTTATAACAATTATTCCAACAGCTTATGATAGTTACCGAATTAAGAAAGGCAAAAAAAAAGAGTGCGATTGCCTTTTTAACTTAAAATTGAACATTGGGCTGAATATTTTCACAATTATTTTTTACAAAACATCTTAATATCACAAAAAAAACGGTTTCTTTCTCAGTAATAAACCTCACCGCCAGGCTTTGTGCAGGCTCCCAGGAGGTTGACCACGTTCAGGTGATGGCCAATGTGAATCAAGATCTTTAACTCTGACATTAGAGCTTTCCGCTCATTTGATGTAGCTCCCCCTGCAACACAAATAAAAACAAATGTTGAGCAAGGATGATGCAACAAGTAATGTCCTGGCTAAAATGAGGTACACTCTTCTCACTTGTTTGACTTTAATTCTCAGACCTTCAGTTTCGTTTTTAAGGTCCTTCCAGTAATGTTATGTTTATGCTTTGATTGATTGAAAATATGAAAATAAGTTGAGATCATATTCAGTGATTACAATATTTAAAAAGCAAAGCTAAAAGAGGATTTTTTACAACAATGTTTGCATTTCAGGGATACATTCTTTGCATTACAGTGCAAAGGCAGGAACTAATAGTCTGAACTCTGGTAGCAGGATTGCTGGGGAATTTAATTTTGAGAGTTCATTTAATCTGAAAACATTGTTTTTGGCACAGGACATAAAACCGATATTGATTTAGCATGTCCGCAAAAATTAAATGCCAACATAAAGCCCCAACATAAAAGAGAGGGAGTTGCTCACATAACCGATTTTGATATGTTCATACAATTATGGAAAGTCTTCACCTTGAATTGTGAAAGTCAAGACTCAGAAGTTGTTTAATGTTGTTTCAGCCAACCCGACATTTATGAGCTCGAAGTTAAAGCAGTCAGTGAGTCCCAAGATAAACCACGGTCAATTTGAGGAGACCTGCTGCTTTCCATTAAGTTTGACCTACGACAGCAGGAGAGTCTGTTCCTCTAAGCGAGCTCATGAGTTATGCTGAGACATGATTAATGGCAAGACTGCCATTGAACCAACCATCCTGTTTCCCACTCTTACAGATTCATCAGCTCTACATAACCTCAGTGTTGGGTCTGCAGTTTTGTAACACTATAAAAAACTAGATGCGTCTTAAATTAGATGTCTTTCACATATAAAACTTTGGGGAAAGAAATAGCTCAGTGTCTGTCATTTAAACTCATTTGAGCTGGTTGGTTTTCCTGTTTTTACTGTGATCCAACATTCATGTTTTCTAGAACAAATTTGGAAAGCTGTTAAAATGGGATTGTAAATCTTCCCTCCGCCTTCATCCAAAAAACAAGACTGGAGAGAAGATAGTTTCCAAATGTTAAAGTCTCTACAATGTGGTTAAAATGAATACAATTGTTGTTCTTATTCACTTGTTTTTGCTGTTTTCTTTGGAACTGCTTTTAGTTGTGCATTGAACTCATCTTAACCTGCAAATTCTGGACATTCTGATCTGAGCTGCATTCACTCAATCTCTTCATCAAGGACAGGGTGGGAGGGCTTAGCCTTTACCTCTATCTGCACTTTGCGAGGAACAGACACCACATGCTTTTCCATCTGCCATACAAACATTAATTGCAGGCATATGTCGTGCTGTAGGTCATGAGTCTTTAATATGCTCAAGAAATATATTCTCTGCAGGTATGACACATAACTGTAATTTCTCCACACATTACATCGTTTATACTGTAATAGGTATGCTGGCTTGTTTATCATGAGTTGTGGTGCTTCTAGGATTAGAAAAAGGGGGCTCCATGGACATAGGTGGGATATGTGATAAAGAGATGATACACAGTTTAAAAATGACACCCTACCTTTCAGCATTTTGACAGCTACAGTCTTGCAGGTTGAGAGCTTGTCAATCCCAAAGGCAGAGGCCTCCACCACTTTCCCAAAAGCTCCGTGTCCGAGAGTTTTGCCTGGCAGAGGAGAAAGGTATCTGATAAGTTAGACAACATAAGAGCTTCCCGCCCCGCAGGGAGAAAAGACTGAATTCCCTGTCAGTCAATTGGCAATGGCTCTGTAATTAAAACAATATGCTGGAGCCTTCATCACCAGGCAGTTTTTCTAAAGAATTTATGGTTCACTTCAATCTAAATGATGGCACAGGTCACGAATAAGTAATGACCCAGTGACGCATCAGCTGCAGAGAGGGGTGACAACTATTCCACTGAAATGTAATATTCTAACCCCAAACCAATACAAGTTATCACCTTATTAAATAAAATACTTCTGTGAAATATCTTTTGGGCTAGCTCGCTAACCTTAGATCTTATGTGAGGCATGATGCCAATAGCAAACATCATTTCAGAAACCACATGCATTCTGCTTGAGATTTTAGCAATGGGACAAAATATACCCACAAAATTACAGCTATGTGTTCATATCATTTTATTTATATGAAGATAAACAGATTACAGTGTTAAACGTTTAATGTCTGTTATATAAGGCGCCACAGGAATGAGTCCTAAAACGCGGAAGCAAGTTAGCATTTAAGCACCATGGGGTCAATGGATTATGAATTTAGAATGGGTCTGTGGTTAGACACCTTCAATAAGGTCTCTGGTTGACACACGCTTAAGAGAGGTTGGCGTTTTGTTAGAAGAGACAAACTCCATCAGTGGCTAAATTGGACTACAGTGGGGATATTAAACTTCACAACGCTGGAAACTTTCCCACAAGTCTGTGTTCAAGTCTCTAGTCGTGTTTTTCAGTGCTCTTGCAAAGATTAGGTTAATAAACAACTTTT
The DNA here is from genome assembly GCF_947650265.1 of Symphodus melops. NCBI lineage: Eukaryota > Metazoa > Chordata > Actinopteri > Labriformes > Labridae > Symphodus > Symphodus melops. Next base: position 10,651,767 of record NC_136699.1, on the reverse strand, counting down.
AATTAAGCTACGGTGTTTGCTAGCTTGACAAAACCCCTGATTAGTTTGACAGCATAACGGCAGTGAGACCCAAAATCCAAATGCAAAAATCCCACAGGCGAATTCTCAATAGACCCCTATGGCGATGCAACTGCACTTCCAGGGTGGCCTACAAAAATATGTAATTTAATTTTTCCCCTATATGAAACTCCTTGATATGAAACACTGATACGGTGGTAAAGTTCTCACCTAGCCGCAGGCGATCTCGAGGAAACTCCCATTTGCTGCTGTCGTATTGAAGAAAATCATTCTGCTCGTCGAGGGGGCACTCGTCGGGGTCAATGATGATAGATGGACCCATCTTATAGTGTGCTGGTTGCTAAAGGTGATACAATACAAATTGGGAAGTAAGGAATATAATAAAGAATTGTTTGAAATGAAAATGATAAATATAGAAGAATTCAGGCTTTTCAAGAGTCGATCATTTGAAGTGATTGCAATAAAATGTTGACTTGATCATTTACATTTAATTCTTCATAGGGTATTCAATGCCTTTTTTTGTGTGTGTTACATGAACACATATTGTTCTACTTTAAGCCCATAGCGAACATGCAAACATGATTAGCACGTCCAAATTCTCAGGAAATGTCGAAATTATAAACACGAGCTAAATTTATCCTCCTATTAAACCATATTTCACAAGAGGCCTGAGTCAGTCGCCAGGGGCCTGATTCAATTGCGTCTATAAAGTCAAAACAAAACAGGATCTGCAAACATTTCACAAAAGCAATGTCACTTGTTTGACTGTTTGAACTTTTCACATCTTGGCAAAGGCTAATCTCATGTGGTTTCTGTGAAAAAGAAATAAAACAGCGCCATACCTTCCTCAGCTTGCGGATGAAAAGGATAAGCATGAGCCAAAGGAACGTTGCTGCAGCCCCTGTGCACACCAGAATGATTACCTCAACGTTTGGCTTCCCATCGTCGCCTGGAATGAGAAGAACTGCTGTAAACTCACAGACCACAAAAAATTATGATGTACTTTTCATGCTGTCATAAATTGTTTAACTAATTTGACAGGGATTTGTGAAGAACTATAAGCACAAAAGAAAACAATCAAACACATTTAAAAACTTGTTTCTGTTTCTTCTGAATTGTTCTCTGAGATTGAACTTAAAAAGGAAACTGAAATAAAGTCTGATATTTAGTCCTTGTTTGTTCGGGACATGATTATTATTTTTTTCCCTTTTGTGATTTTATTCAAACATTGTTATGCGACAATCCATGCTTTAATGGAGTGGATAACAGTATCTTGTAATTGAACAACAATTAACATTTAGGTATGGCATAACAAGAATCTCTTAAGGTGCCTAGAGGTAGTGACTATTAGCTGCATCCAATCACACTACAGAGCAATCCACCTTTACAAGTTAACTTCATTTGACATGAAGATTACATCAGTTAATAGAGCACCTTCTCCTCCTGTTTGTTTCCAGTACCTAGCTGTCTTAGTTGTCAATCTCTGTGCATTTATAAGTGGACCTCTTAACAATTTGCAGAGGTCATGTCCTCAAGGCAAGGACCCTCTGCCAAAGCCTAATCATAAAACCTAAGAAGGACCTCAATCAGCATTCCTGGCAGCTGCAGATTTTCTGTCAGGGGAGACTTTTCACACTGAAGTCACGCCAGAACTATTTGTCGTGGGGATAAGAAAACATATGGCTAACAGGACCTCTGATACCTTCTGAATGGAAATAAAGTGTGTGACTCTGCTGCTTGGACAGATCTGTAGGACTCACCAATTCCCACTGAGACTCTGCTATTGTGAATGTAGCTTCTTGGAATGTCAGTGCTTTTGAAGGTCAGGTAGCGAATGTGTTGAGCTGCCTGTCTGAGTGACTTACCGAGCACCGTAACTACAGCACTTGTTTTCGCCATGCCCTCCACATTACTGGCAACACACTCGTAGAGACCCTCATCATCTTTCTTCACCCTCTCGATGGTCAGAACTCCGTCCTCTCCCAGTGTGATACCTGCAGCACACAACCTCTGAGTCAAACTGAAAGCTCAAAGTTCAAAGATAGCGTATTTAAACAATTTGAACATTTATCTGCAAGCTGCAGGTATAAAGATGAACAAATCCAGAAAATAAATATTTTTAATCAGGCAGTTGAGCTTGAACAAAATCTGCGATTATATATAAGAAATGAATTATTACAATACATTAATTATTTCCACTGCTTTTTAGTTTTTCTTAAAACAAACAACAGTATTAGTTAAAACCAATATTAATCCTGGCTTATCCATAAGACAGCAAAACAATTTCAGAAGGATTTTATGGTTCGAGTTATGAGTCTTTTAGGAGTATATGTATTATTGCAATCTTTAATATGTACACACAACCTAATACTAGAAACACCACAAGTTATATCAAGTTGAACTTAGGAGAATAATCTTCTTAAAAAAGTTTAAGTCCCTCTGTACTGTATACAAATGACATTTCAGGTCTTAGGAATGTAAATTTAGTCTAAGACTGGACATAATCAGAACTGTGCATAACAAACTTTGTCTCGTTTGCCTTGAAAAAAAATGGATATGCATAAATGTCAATGGCAGCTTCCCCTATTGATTATATAGTTACAATCATAATAAATATACAAAATCTTTTAGCCTTTCAGCCGCTTTGTGTAGCACTGCACCTGGATGCGCTTGTGAAAATGGCACATTCAACACTTCTCTCTGGTTACCTGGTCCTTCTTCCACTGGAACGCCATTTTTGTACCACAAGATGTAGGGACGAGGCACTCCACGAGCAAAGCAAGCCAGCATCAGGGTGCTGCTGCTGTTCACGTCTTGATTAGTTAGATTTTGACTCAGCCAGGGCCGCTTTCTTGCTGCAGCAAACAAAAAACAACAAGTGTTAAATAGAGGTGCTTTCCTTCTGATACTCTGTCGTGAAGTCAGCTCAATTAAGTGTTGCAAGTTTCTCTTCTGCATTTAAAGTACAAGAGTCACATGTCTACACATGCACAAAATAACTAATTTAAGCTGGTTGTTCGATGACAGTAGCAACCTTTCAAAACAGTGTTGGAATCAATAACACGTCACATGAGATACAAAATACAATTAGCTTTTTATAACCTCCTTTTACTTACCATCCACAGTGAGAGCCACTGTTTTAAGTTCAACCCTCTTCTGCAGCTTGACACCTCGGCACCTGTAACCTTTGGTGCTGTCAGGGGAAACGTTATGCAGGTGGAGGGAAATAGAAATGGAGTAGTTGCTGAGCTGCAGACTGGACACGTTGGAAGTGATCGTTTGATTCTTGGAATCCAACCACTGCAGGTCTGTGTAGAGATAGCGAGCTGCCCGACAGGTCAGATTTACATCATCTCCCTCAATGGCTGCCCCGGGTTCAATAGAGATTTCCTCAGGTTGATCTAGTGTGATAAAGAAGAGTCCTTGTCATGTCATTGCACATGCATAAATGAAGACACGTACGCTGCTGGCCCGACAAAACATCTTGTCGCAAGGCCAGGAATGTCGAATTTGCAGTTATTTCCTGTTTCATCAGTGTTAATTGGAAGCATGTTGTTGGTGGACAGCATCACTGACGGTGCTCATGCACTCAACCAATACGAGAGGAGCTCAGTCACGGCCCCAGGGGGAACCAGACTGTGCTTGTTTGTTCAGATTGCTGGAAAGCATTCTGTGTTCCGTAAGAGAGGACAGCTGTTATTACAATTCTGTCCTCTTTTCTAGCAGCATTCCTTCGTTCTTCAGCTTCCTCACCTCTGGAAGAGAGCACACAAATCCTCTTGGGAACCCCCCTATGCTGAGAGGCTAATTCTTTGGTACTTGGCATCACTTCAAATATGGGTTTACCTTCATCCAGCCTTCACTCTTTTGCAGATATGATTTACTGAACTATTAGAGAAATGGGATTCACCTTGTCCCAAAGTAAATCATGCTCGTGTGCACTGACACCTCATCCTCACTATTGTTACATAACTGTCTCAATGGATATTCCTTTTCAGAACATTTGGAAATGCTCAGAAGCACATAAAAAAAAGGTACATGATCATAGCAGCAGGCTCACAGAGAAAGAGGAATGACCTGCAAGCACCGGAGCAGGAATGTAGTTATTCATAGCTGTTTTTAAACGCATGCCATTATAGCGCTCCATATGGCAATGGACATGTTTGCCTCTCTTCCACCCTGAAGCCGTTCAGCTACAGAGGAAGATGGTTTCAATTAATGCCCCCCTCTGGTTTCTTTATTGCACAATACAATCTGCACATTCCTTCCCTGCTCTTGCAATTCATTACATCGTGTATGGCATGAGTAGATTGTTTAAAAGAATCCAGTGTGTGGCTACAGTATAGAGTCCTTTTGCAGGTATTGTAGAGTATATATGCATTTACTTTCAGTTGTTAAGCTGTTTAAAAGTTCACATTTTAGTTTTCATCTTTTTGGGACCTACTTACCATCAATGTAGAAAGGGAACTCCAACTTGCTGATGCCTTCATCATTCTGAGCCCAACAGGTGTATTTTCCTGATGTGCTAGCTTCTATCACCAGGGTGCTCACAATCTATTTTGGATCAATAAGAGAGTTATAACTTGTTATTCAAAGAAGAATAAAACAGTTAGTAATATATTAAACGAAAGCTTAATATCACTACAACTTTGCCTTAGACTTTCAGTGTGATTTATGCAATGAGCTTCTATCAACATCAGAGCAGTCGCTGTTAACAAGAGGGAGAAGGGGTTGGACTAAGCCTGGTCTGTTTTAAGCACTCAAGTACATCACATTAATGTAAGGATACATCTGGAGTTTAAAACCCACTGAGACTCTTTTAGACCTGCCCTACAGATCTAGTGCCTGGACTCCATGCTAATTTCCTGGAAAGCACTTCTAATGCCAAACTTGATTTTGTCATCTCACCAGTACAACCTTTTAATGGCTTAAATAGACAAAATAATATGTGGGACTTGGCTTGGGGCCAGACTGTGTGGGGTTCTGTTTAGTGTCCGTAGAGACATCTGTGTTTTTGGGGGCAGTCAGCTACATCAAAGAGAGTGAATGATGTGGGTGTATTGTCTGGCTGTATGCTGGCCTTAACTTCCTGGGCTTGTAGGAGCTATTGTGTTGACTCTCAGACTCACAGCTGCAGCCATGAAACAATTTTAACCGTCCCGTATTCACAGTGTTTAACACACAAACATTGAGGAAGTGTTAATAGTAAGATCATATTGTCTGATTAATTTTGCTCTGGCATTTGTCAAAACACTGATTGAGTGGTGTTGAGGTATTAAATTACAGCTATTACTCACCATGATGTAACCTGAGCTCAAAAAGCAGTCATTTAAATAGTTACACAAAGTCCCAAAGAGGTGACCAAACCAGACACACCGTGACCTTTGCGCCCATGTCGCCCCCTATGTTTTCCTTATATTATTATATTATATCCATCTCAACTGGGTCTTGAGGGGAGCAACTCAGAGTCCTGGCCCTGACTACGTTCTTATTCACAGGCCATGACGATTTATGTGGGGTGACAGAGAGGAATTCACTTTTAACAAATCCCTCTTCTTTTAAACTGCTGCTTGTAATCATTGACCCTTAGTCATATAACCCCCATAAAGCACCAGTGTTTGGCAGGAACTTGGAAATTAAGAGGTGCACCCAAATTTCTTTCAAAGACAAATTAGAACTCATGTCCTGTGCAGTAAGATGAATTTACAGTTATTTGGTGAGGGAAGAAAATATTTAATCCTAAGTGTCTAATGGTTGGTTTATCAGAATGCAAGAGTCAATAAATGCTGAGTTATACAGGACAAACGGGTAAACCCAACTGTATGGATTGAGAAGAATCACTTTATGCCAATGAATATGTGCCCTAATTTGACCTAGCCTGCTGTAATGGGTTTCTTTAACATAATCCTGTAGACAGGCTCTTGCGAGCCATGCAAGGTCTGGTCTTAATTATGAGCCGGGTGAACAGTTTTAGTAACACATTTCCACAGGACATTTTCAGTCTCCAGTTTCCTCAAAACTGTTGCATGTTTTGGGTTTGCATGACAACATTTGTTTGACGAGAAAAAGCTGGGGGACTGATAGGCCCCACATTGATGCTATAGTGTTTATTTTACAGTCAACATCACTGAGAGGAGTGAGACAGCAACGTCTGATAAAATACAAAGGCCACTTCTATCTGCTGAAACACACTGTTTTCATGCTACAGTCATGATATTTTGTACACACATAATTATATTTGCTTACATAACAGAAGCACACTTACAGCTGTTTTCTAGTGTGCACAGTGTAGTGGCTCATCTACAAAAGTAATGGTGTGGAGAGTAATGGGTAAAAGTCTGTGGCCTTTGCACATGCAGGGCTTGTTTATACAGCCCCGCTCTAAAAGTTTCAACATTCAAAAAGATGACTCAAAGAAGTGTCATTGACTGGATGAAGCTGAAACAGTTTTATTTACAAGTACTGATGAACTGTGACTACAAGTTATGGGTGCAACATTTCAGGAATGGTGGGAATGCTCGGGTAAGGATCTTTCTCCTTAATGGAAGGCCTCTGTATCAAAGGAAACCATTGCAATTATGCAAGTGTGTTAGCAATTAAATCTGTGTTGCAAATGTAAAGTATTTGTAAACATTGCATTTTCATTTTTAGCTGTAGCACAATATATGTGTGAAACTCAGAGAAGTCCCATATTTTCCTGGTCGCTTATTTCATGAATAAATCAAGTCCTTGTAAGTGCAGCAATGAAAAAACACTGCCGAGGGCATTATCATGGGTTTTGGTCACGGTTACACAAGTCAAAACTAATGCAGACAAAATGAATCATTCTCGGTAGGGAGAAGTACTGCATCTATGCCAATATGAAGAAAATTCTGAGGATTTATTGATTTCAGATGTTTGAATGGCACTTTCAAGCCTCGGTCACAACAGATTTCTATTTGAAACTGTCCGAGCTACTGAGTGTTCTGCAGATCGCTGGAAATACAAATCCTCAAATGATGAGTTGGTCAGTGCTATTTCATGGTGAGCAAAGTCGGACTCAATTGTATCAGTTATATGAGAGAAAAAAAAAGTGAAATAGCAAAAAACAGCAAAAATCAAAGTTAAACCACATACCTTGCCAACACTTGTTGTCTTGCTTTTAACCATTTCGGGATTGGTGTTTATGCCCTTAATATTATTGCGTGTGTTGTTTTCCCTGTCATCTACTTTGACCAGGATTGATGTCTCAGTGTCAATGCAACTGCAGGACAGAGAAAGAACAAAAATAGCAATAAAAAATGTGCATTTGTCAGAACTAAGCAATAGTATAAAAGACTACAATAGTATAAAATTACTGTTTGTAATTGTGGACCTTTTTAAAATACAAAATAACATCTCGCTGAGATCCCATGGTTATAACGTATGACATGCTATATGCTATCCTATTGTAAAATCCAGGTGTAGACCAGCCTGTCTGGGTTATATACCTACAGAAAGCCTTGAATTGACCCCCACCCCTCAAACCCTTCACCGCCTGTGGAGGAGAACAATCCGCTTGATGATAGGAGATGCAGAGGAGGAAACAGAAACAGCAACAGGAAGGGCTGTGCTGTGCGTCCCCTTGTGCAGGAAACCCCCCCAGGTTCTGGCCAGAGGAGATAAGGTTGTTTCTGAGACCTTGGCGGTCAACAAGGGACAGCTGATAGCTTCTCAACCCGGTGATAAAGACACCCCATAATTCTGTGCCCTGCACTATCTGCCTGAATGCACATCCAAAATAGCAAGCTACCTACAGCAAACCCAAATTTCGCATCCTCTCCAAACACCCAGAGATTTAGATGAGATATGATCTTGAAGGGCAACCAGTTGGATTTACAGTGACAGGTACTTAACAGGGTCAGCGCTGTATAAAACAAACATTTTGCACAATTGGCTTCCAACCAGGCTATAACTGCTCTGCTGTCTCATTAGCTGCCTGCTCCAACCGAGCCACTGTTCCTAGTGCCAGCCCTGATTATCTTTAGGCCTGCAGAAAGAGCTGCTTTTACCCAACTAACATTCTGCTATTATAAATCAAAAATCTGGCATGCTGTTTCTGTGATAATTGAAAAAGAGAACAGTGAAAGCACTGCTGGATAAACACCATTAAACATTTAAGATAATTTCGTTTCTTTCTTAGGCCACAGTCCACAATGTTGTTTTTGCTAATGGTGGTGAGGCCTGATAACCCGAGAGTAATGGCCCATTGTTTTCCTGATCCTGCGACACCCGGGTCTCCTGCTGTCAATGAGGAGGCGGGATCTCAGGGAATGTTCATGTGTTTTGTGGGTTCACTACCAGTCCAATATTCATGAACAATCACTCAGACACTCAGTTCTCTATGTCTTTTTTAACAGTGCTGGGAATCTGAGAGGAAAATATTTCATCCAGACAGTGATCGCAGAGTGGCTCATTTCTCGAAGGCTGCATGTCTTTGATTACTGTGTTATATTCTCGGCCAAATTCCATTCAGGCAGTGTAAATTGGTTTGATAGTGGGATCCTCTGGCTAAAATGGAGGCTTTGGACCCTACACAGTTAAGCTGATTCAAATATGGATAGTTTTGAGGTGATACTTGAGTGTGTGTCATCAAACAAAGCAGGGTTTTTTTCATTATGCTCTGCAATTAAAAAAACATCAGGGGCAAAGGGTCTCTAGAATCAAATCTTCTAATTTTCCATAAACTGGCAGCTAAACCAGCTAACACACAGTATACAACAGGACCACTGAATCGTAGCATAGTTGGCACCAATTGATTGAGTATTAGATAATGTTGAGTATTCATCATGACAAATCAAATTTGTGCTTCAAATCAGGAAAACGTTTTCTTTGCTACGGTTTAATTGTTCAAGATAACAGACCATTAAAAGGAGAAAATCAGGTTGAAGCGCTTCAGTGCTTAGGAGGCGGTGCGATAGTGACTCACTCTTTAACAGTAGGTCCTGAGGGACAAGGTTGCCAGTGCCAAATGATGTTTGGCAAGGGCAACCCGAAAGCGGTGCAGGTTAGCTGATACTGTCTTCCAAACACGTAGGGCTGCACGTCCACGGTGGCGAGCTCCGCCTCTAAAATGCTTGGCTTCACTGTGAAAGAGAAGTGCACATGCAAGTACACAGATACACAAAACCACACATAGAGGGAGGGAGAAAAAGAAGAACAACAGGTTAGATGAACCATCCCCAAACCAGCGTAGCCCACTGTGGAATCTCATAATGTCTTTATAATGATGGCCGACAGTCATGATGGATAGCCATGAAAAAAGGTGCCATTGACACCCGTTGTCCTTTGGACACTGTTTAGGAGAAGAATGGCAGGATGATTGGCTAGCCCGGGGCTGTAGGTCAAAGAACGACCCCACTGTGGCCCACACTCAGGTTAGTGAATCAACCATGTGTGCTGCAATCAACAACAGACACAGATCCTTGTGGCACCTCAGGAGGCAGCCCACATCATTCAGCCATTCTTTCCATGACATAGATAGGCTAACCTTAAAACCATTCATCCCACTACACACACATACACACATCACCACATAGAACACATTTCTAATCTGGGACACTGTGAATGCTCAAAACAACTGATGAAAGAGGTTTAAAATAGTTCCCTAATTGAAACCAGGAACTTCCTCAATTTGTTTATTTGTGTCAGTATTTTTTAATTTTTTTCTAATTCCAATAAGATAAAGGTCTTTTGAATCGGGACAGTCGAGGACCATAAAAAAAGCTTAAGCAGGAAAGAGGGGGTCTCATTCTTTCCACTTTTTGGCACTCTAGTTGGATTCCAAGTTTATGAGTAAAGACTACAATTAAAATAGCTCTTCTCTCCATGGTATCTTACAATCATTGCCCTATACTTCTCTGTTTCCAATAACATGCAGACTTCATTAGAGTAAACATATAAAACAGAATCTCTAGATTAAACAGCTATCATTCATCAAAAAAGTAATTCCAATGACATGTGTGCGCAGTCATTGTTTTTCCTAGAGCTGCATACATATTGCAGGGAACACACTGTTTATACGAGCAGCACCGTATATACACATGGTGAGGATGCAAATAAATGCTGGGGTCTAGGGACGTCCGGAGCGGCTGGGGTCTGCGTGCAGAATACAGCCCAGGCCCTTTACACACTGCGCCAAGCCCCTTCAAAAGAGCCCCAATAATCAACAACAGCTGCCTCAGCTACGTCAATCCAGCCCTGGAATCAACAAGCCCTCAAATTCCTCTCATACTAGAGCTGCTACCTGCCGTCCAGCAAGCTGTACTAAGAGCAGCTACAGTGCTGAGACAGCTGAGGCACTGATTCATTTCCTCAGGATCAGCAAATCATTATCTGTTTTATGGCAAGAGCTTACCGTTGACTATCAGAGTGTAGGTCAGATTCCTGTGCAAGCCCTTCGCTTTGTTGCTCAGGCTTATGGTGAAAGTCCCAGCATGCTTCTGCTGCACATCTCTGATGATCAAGTTAAACCCTGACATGTTGTAACAGGTGGAATTGTTCTTGATAGGAACCCCGTCCTTGTACCTGAAGGTTTGTGGCATAAAGTAACAATATTGATTAATTAGAAGAAGTGAACAGGAGGTTAACCCACAACTTAATTATGATTGTAAACAGTTGCTCACCATGTTGTCATGTCTGTTGGTGGTAAAGCATTGACCCTGGGATCAAACACAAGCTTTTTTTTACCTTCTCCGACAACTATTGTGCTTGGTCTCTTTGGTCTGTAGGAGATATTGAGGAATGGATGCTCTGGAAAAAAAGAGGAATGGCACACATTGGAATTCGATCAGCAGGGAGAAGGATGTGAAAATGATCACATCATAGTTTCACCTAAATTACGTTATGATTAAGATGTTAAACTACAATTTTGAGGGTCAAAACTGAGGGTTTTTTTTTTTCTCTTTAAGTTTTGAGGTGATGTCAGTCGGACACTGAATAGAAAAAGAAGAAGTAAGAAGCACTTGATGGTTATGTCACTGGAAAGGTGACATAACAGCGCCAACCCTGCACTCTTGCTTGTGGTGTATTTCCCCTTGCGTTCACACATTGACTCATCCCTTCACACAGTTTTCACATTGTTGTTCACCCTGAAAATGTTGCAGCATTTTCAAGACTTTTGTGCATGTGTAAAAACACTACAGTTTTAACCCTGTCAACCCATTCGAGGCATACTCACCATAGACAGTGACTTCAGTTGAAGCAGTGTCATGTATTGTTGGTTCAAGCTCCGCTCTGCAGCGGTACACCCCTTTATCCTCCATTGTTACGTTTGGTAGGATTAAAACTTTGCTCATCCCAATAACCCTGGCTAGATTGCCTTTGGTCTTGACAGTGTAATGTCTGTTGTCCTGAAAAAAACAAACAGGTATCATAAACACCTGTGGTCTCTTTCACAAGTCGTACAGTATCTACAGTAAATCCTTCACTTACTTTCTTCTTTGGAAAATCCCAAGTGAAGTTTATTTTTCCGTTATAGGTGGTCTCCCCGGTACAGTTTAGGGTGAGTGTGTCTCCAACCAACACTCTAACATTCTTTTCGGTGACCCTCACATTATTGAGCACTTTTGCTGAAAAAGGAGACAAAAATAAGGACAATGTTGAGTAAGTGCATTAGCAGGACACCAGTAAGTGTTCTTATGTATGAATCTAGTTAATATTAAAGATTAGAGACAGAGCAATCAGAGTTACAATACACCTGAAGGTATTATAACTGAAATACTCACAAAAAGATGAGTCAACACAGACAGACAGAAAGATAGAGAGAGACAAAGAGAGATAGGCAGACAACTGACTCACTTAGTCTCATCGGTATGTACATGGACTCGAGCTTACGACCCTTGACCACGGTGTTACAGGTGAGTAGATTGAACATAGTAGAAGGGCCGTAGGGTATCTTGAATCCCACCTCTGGATCCCAAACAATTTCCTCAACAATTTTCTGTTGTAAAGGTGGGATCTGTAAAAGGGAGAAGAACAGAGAGGTTTGTCAGTGCCCATGGATCGTTGGTGACACTTTAGAAGTTGACGGAAGCTCACTGAACCAGACAGACCAAACATGCTCTACTTCATTTAACATGTAAGTCATGCTCTACTGGGCTCAGCTGGGGACAGCCTTAATTTGAGTGAAAGTCTTGTTGTTTTTTGTGTTGTTTTTTTCCAAATGTCACATATGAAAAGTTTCACGCAATGGAGCACATCACATTTCAGACCCTGAAGAGGATGTACGTACTCCTGCTGCTGTTTGTTCTCTTGCCAGAAGTGTGGGCTGGGGAAGGAGGCAAGGGAAGGATAGGAAGGAAAGGCAGCAGGAAGGAGAAGTACCATTGAATTACTAATATCAGGAAGGTCCCACAACCACTATCAGTGCTATCTGAGTCATATTTGCTTGTCCTCAAAGACAGTGTTGCATGTAAGCATGCAACCAATATGTGCAAAACACAGCATTGCGGTTGCTAAGGCAACACAAAATTGTTTAAACCACATTATTGACCAAGCTTTTCACCGCTGACTAATCTACTATGTTTGTAAAGTCCTGTATAAGTACTATTTCTGTATTTCTTTAAGTCTAATGCTTCTGCTTTAATCCTAAACTTCTAGTCAGGGACAGAGGTTGCAAATTAGCCACAGCAAGAAACCTTTAAGCATGACTTTACTTTGTATTTTACATATAAAACAATGTTTATTGCAGATTTCCCTGGTAGAAATGAATTAAAAATACATAAAATAACATATCTTTTTGCTTTAGTTTATCAACCCAAATGATGAATTACCTGTCGTTTCCTGTTTCTGAAGCAACGTTTACTGTTTGTTCTTTGCATTTCCTGATGTTTGTAAGAGTAAGGAGGACTAAATTTAGTCGGAGGGTCTATTCTGAGAAAAACACTCTTGGAACACCTTCCTGTTCTTACAGGAAGCAGACTGGATGACTCCCTCCGCTGTCCCTGAGCTTCCCTGGGAAATGCTAGTGTCCCTGGTCTGTTTCAGTGTGCTACAGTGATTTAAAACACAGAGGGTGTGAGAACAACGGAGACCCTTTAAAACACAGTGGAAACACTTTTTTTTTTTAAGACAACTAATAACGATACCTTTCTGTGGTATTAATAGAACTCTTCCTCCTTCACTTGGGACATGTAACATAGTATATAGGGTTTACTTATAAGGTCATTTTTTATGTTCATCAACATTACATTTAGATTTCATTAATTTAAGTGGTAGTCATAAAAAGAAGCAGTTCTGAGAGACTGTTTTTGTGAGACCTTACCCCTGTCAGTTCTACAGCAGTATCAGGAGAAGAAGTCCTGCAGGGGACCACAAGGCTAGTCTCATGCCTGTAAATGCCCAGCACGTAAGGTGTCTGATAGTGGGGCTCCACAAATGGTTCTTCTTCGTCTGTAGGACAGAAAAAATACAAGCTCTATAACACAGGTCAGTTAATTTCTTTGAAAGAACAGATGTGGCCCCTTATTTCAATTCTGTTGGGTGAACAATGTTTTGAAGCAAATTTACAGCTGTACTTCCGTGGGGGGAAAAAAGTGTTTCGCAGTGAAATTAAATCAGGGAAATGTCATCCAACACAAAGAGATCGAATTTCAGATGGCTTCATCAGTTTATTCTGACCTGATAAGGCATTACAGTACACAAAGAGCAATAGGAGAAATTGTGTTTTTTTTTACCGGGCAGACAGGCATCCCACAGCCGCTGTGGGAAATTCATGATGGCACATACAGTCTGCGATTTGTGTAAAGTCAAGCAGTGTAGGTGTAATAAAACAACTTTTTTGTAAAGAAATCATGTAAAATGATTTAATTAACAGTTCAAGGGTTTTGAATAGAAAGCAATGGTCCGACTCCAAACCGTGTATAGAAGACAAGGAACAATGTAGGAGCTAAGAATCCAACATTAACGTTTATCCGACATCATCTCCAAATGTTTCACATCATTAGAGACACATTTTTAGTTATAACTGTATCTAATTTACAGAAACATATCGTTTGAAACCTTTGAACGTATGCAGATTTAGAATTAAAACTCATAATGTGCTTTTTCTTATTTTGACAGGCATATTCTTTATTTGAATGGGACTATTACTGTAACTGATGCCATGCTCGCTTACAGGGAGACTTAGGAAAACAGTAGCTGGAGCAGGAAATCACAGTCAGTGACTAGGGCTTCCTGTGCAATCATGCTCACCCTTTCACCTCCAGGAGAAACCATACTAGGAAAGTAACCACTTCCTCCCTTCAACTCTCTCTTCTGAGAAAAAGACTTGTCGCACTTAAGCCTGAATGCACATTGAAGTCAGCTTCCTGCTTATAAGAAATACATGTAGTCTTTGTGCATAATTTCTTTTTTCCCCTTTCTTCTGCACTTTTTATTTTGCGGACAAAATTTTTTTTCTTCCATGAATATTTACCAGCTCTTGTATCTTTCCAGAAATATCATACTGCCCATTAAGCATCATGTTAGGTCTATTAAGCTATAACTTACTAGTTCGGAAGCTCAGAGGGGACCGTGCGTTTTCTGTTGCGGCTCCTAAACTTTGGAACGACCTTCCTCTCCCCCTTAAACAGGCCTCTTCTCTGTCTGTTTTTAAATCGTGTCTTAAAACCCATCTCTTCTCCCTGGCCTTTGTCACCGAGTAAGATGATTTTATTTATTTTATGTATTTTACTTATTTTATAGCATTTTTATATCTTTTAAATTATTGTGTACTGTGTATTATGCCTTTTTTAACTTTTGTTTTATTGTACAGCACTTTGGTCAGCTGTGGTTGTTTTAAAGTGCTTAATTAAATAAAGTTGGATTGGATTGGATTGGATAGTTATCTTTAAATCACAAAAACTAACAATGAAATCCTTGAATGATGACAAACAACGGAATTCAAAAATCCGTTTTTACTCAGGATGGAAAATATTTTAATTTGGGCTGTGGAAAGGATACATTGTGTATCATGGTCAATGTCTTAAATATAAAAGAAATGACACAATTTTCTGTTTTCTTATTCCTAATATCTCTTTGAATGTATCAGGAAAAAATCCCTTAAAATCCGAAGTGGTCAAAGTGCTCACCTTGGACATAGACATAAGTTGAGGTGATGTGGTCCAAACCATCTTTGGAGTATTGACACTTGTACCTTCCTGTGTCGTTGGCTTTCAAGTGTGTGACTGTCAATTTGCTGCAGTGTGAGTGAAGGTGACGTCTGGAATCACACTGCTCAACCTTAACAGCCTCTGAAGAGATCGACCGACTGGGATCTGCGAGAGTCCAGTGCAGCAGGCCGTGACCTCTGACAGGAGACAGAAAGGGACATTATTGGATGGAGCCCATGATAATGCAACTCGGTTGACTTTTGTTGACTGAGGATACTTTTTTCACTTTAAATACCATTTATTTTACATTATTTGTCGCAAGGGATAAGACACATTACTGTTGAGCTGTTGTGAACAGAGCAATGTGTCCATAACTTGGATCTATTTTTAGGGAAAGTGCCACAGCTGGCAATGACCTCACAAGCTTTTATTTCAGGATGGCAGCCGCTGCATCTCCCCTGGGGAAGTCTCCTACTTGATGTTCATTTTGAGTTTATTTTGAGTTAATCTCAACTTATCCAACGACGTGAACTTTCACATGGGAACATGCTTTTTTTTTTGAATGATGTGCTCAGCTAACACATTCTTTCCACACTGCTTCCATTTAAAAACTCTCATTAAAGAGATCCCAGGGGAACATCAAACATGTCTTGCAGAATTTTGGGTCAAATAACCTCCAGCTCTGATCCAGTGACAGAAAGAAGACAATTCTGTATGGGAGTCTTAGCATATGGCCTTGTAGGGAAACATTAGATTAGATAGAATTGAGTTCTTCCACATTCCTTGAACTCCTTCAAAATGATGCAAGACCCTATTGCAGCACACTTGTGTCCAACCATCCCTTAAGTGATTTGCAGCAGGCTGATAGACGTGGTCCACCACCACTGGTTCTTGCCATAGATTCTCCAAGCTTCTTTATAGCTAGCAAGGGTCCTTGGTCTTCTGTCATCTAATGAGACCAGAGTCTTGATTTATTAGTTGCAGTAAATTTCCAGACTCCTCTCCTCATGATAACTGACCAATAAAAAGAGAGAAACCTTGTCCGTAAACTATTTTAATTGTGTTTAGAAGATGGACTCAATGCAATGGACTTAAATGTTACTTTTGTTCAATCTGCAAACTTTTGGATCAACTCTTTTACCTGCATATGAGGTTTAAGGAATCATCCTTACGAAGAACGAGGGGCTTGTCAGATGGCAGAATCTTGGGTGACTGATCTTTCGCCAAATGACCTGTTGAACAAAAACACAAATATGCAGATTGAGATCACTTCGCATTTAAAACAACTATGTACCATAAATAATAGTACACATTAGAAAAAAAGACATTTCAGGACAATTCATTGATTTAGAATCATTTTATGCTGCTATACTCCTGTCCTTGATGCAAGTGATTGTCTGCTAGGAAAGCACTTGGGGTGTTTCTAGTTCAGGTTTGGTATTGAATAATAGTCGTCTGGGATGAGCGAAAAGACAGTAAGTTGAATAGCTTGTGAAAGGGACAACATGGCTGAGCAGCCGCGCCACTTTGCCAGTAAGTTCAAAGCCAGAATCAAACAGATGAAAAAGAACAAATAATGTTTTTTTTGTTCTCTATACACCTCACACCAAGATTGCTATTATATTATGCTATTATCACAAGAAAAACTCATTTAGTGTACAGCCAGCTGTATCTGTTGAGAAGTCCCTCTCGCAGGGATCAAATAGGAAACACTGGGTTCTCTCTGTTATCCAAGAGCTGTCACAGTCCCATATGTGATTTCCTTCTTTTCACTGAGCTCTCTGAACAACTTGTCATTGTAGTCAGACAACAACTTAGCTAAGTCAACTCTCAACATGTGACCGTCTTCTGGGAAACATTTATTTGTAGCAGAATCAAGATGGACAATAGAGTTATAACAGTCTCCAACCAGGCTGACATGATAACACGTGGTGGGTAAATGTGCATGCAAATCCAAACCCCATAAACACACAAGAACACTTGTACTTACAAATGCAAACACATGCACAGAAAAAAAAATCCCACTCACACATACTTACTTTGTTTGTTTTCTTAAATTATTATTGATAACAGCTGTTGAACTCAGCAGGAACAGACAGTGCCAGTGGTGGTGATAGCACTTAATATCCACTTTCTTACATAACATTTGAACATGACTCTTTTATTGTTCAAGGTCAAACATGGGTAGGTGGCTGTGTATGGTCTTTAATGATGTGATAACATGTGCTTTCAGCTGTTTGTCAGATCAATGACAATAAGGCACATACTCTGTTGTTCTGGCACCGGCAGCATCATTGATGTTTTCAGTTGCAAAAAAACACATGCTTAAAAGTGCCATGGCAATGGGTACCATTACCCAATGTACTGTGAATCGTTTGCTAGATGGGTTACATGTAAAAGAACACTCTTTTAAGTTGTCTGCCTACACCAATTGGACATACAGTGTGCACAAAAGATGCATGGAAAAGAACAATTTTATTGCAGCAAATGGGCCTCTGAAATGTATGCATGAATTTAAATATCATTTTAACTTATTTGTCTTTGATTCTTTTAAATGTTTCTCTATCTTGTGCATTTGCAAATTAATCTGCTTTTGGTCCAAGAACAAAAAAAAATAAAAAAATACAACTTTCACTGACAATACATGTTTACATGTTTAAACTATCATTATCATCTGATTCAAGATCATCAACATTTATACCAATGTTGACGTCTGCTTGTGCACAAAACACCCATAACAGTAACTAACACCACCCTGACCTTGAATTGCACTGGCAAGCAATTTGTCCCTTAAAATTTGACATTTTTCCCCTCTTCTTCCAGGTAACACATTTTAAGACAGATTGATCAGACGCCCATTGGCCCACAAAAAGAGAAAAAGCACATCTTATTGTCTATTTATTCCTGCCTGCCCAAGTGCCTGCCCAACGCTGACCTAAGCAAGTGCCAAGACACCCCTCGCCCCCTACCACAGCTGTGTGATGCATTCCTGCAGCAGAGCGCCTGAAAAATGTCAGAAATTGTGCTTATTGTGTCGGTTCAAAGAGCCCTGAAGCTGGTTCTCATTAACATCCATTAGGATGAGGACAGGCATGAAAAAGAGTCCTGGAGAGAGAACGAAAGAGGCTGAGTGACTTCTGGTTCAGTTACTTAGTCAACTGAGGATGCCAGTGCCATAGCTCCACAATCAGAATGGATATAAGGCCAGGTTTGATCACCTTTTTATGTTCTTTTTCACAGCTATCAATAATAGAGAGAAGTAACTGAGTGAGAGTATTAAACGCGAAGCATCTGTTGCAGGTCAGGAAGAAAGACATCAGATTACAGGCATCTACGCTACGCCATTCAAAAATGTTTGTGGAGAAAAATGAATGAGAGAATTAAATGAGACATGGGAACATCAGTCAAAAGACTCTTTTCAATAACTTGCGAACGTGCATCAATGCAACTGAAGTTGTTGTCAGAATTGTTTTATTTAGGGTTTTTTAGAGGCTACTGTTGTCATAATACTTTTTATTGGCAATACTATTTAATAATTCTTGACTACAGCCATCTGTTTTGATTCTTTAATCTAACAACTTCATAAAGCTGATGGTTGACTGTCCTCATTATCAGCAGAATGTCACCAACCACACAGCATGTTAGTGGCTCAAGTTGATGTTGTGTAATAAAGCCACTGTCATGACTGCACTATCCCTAATGTAAACTGGTAACGACTGGGCACAACCCTTAAGTGCAGAGAAATAATGTACGGAAATTCACTTCTCTTTTGTGGAGAGAAAACTCAATCCCCTTGAGCTCCCTGTGCCGTCATAAATTCACAAGTCTTTCATGAATTTCAAGGACAGGAGGTCTTTTTTGGTCCTTTCAAGTCAAAGTAACAATGCAGCATGGCTATCCCTTGTTGAGCTTGAACAACTGTTTGCCAAAAATTACAGGGACACAATTTGCTTTTATGAAAGCCATGGTAACAGGGCTGTCAATCTACTGAGGTAGAATAGAGGGGTCACAAAATCTGTCTGCACTGTTGATAGTCTAAACACAGTGCATTGCTCAAAAACACTCCAACACAGTTTGAACTAGTTTTTGAATTACCTCTCAATTTTTCATTCAAATTTATTATTTGCCACAGCTCCTAGCAATATATAACTTAAATGAAAAGCAAAGTTTAGCAAAAATAAAGAGTTGATCTTTTTGCATCATTCCTGTCTAAGTACTGCTACAGTTTCAAATGTTTTTGAAACATATTTTTTTGGAAGATGCTTTTCAACAAGAACAAATTCCCAAAAGATTCAATGCTCTGACACCGGGATATGACTTGGGACAGGACAACCTTCTACAATAAGATGTATTTAACCATTTCTTATGTGGCCAGTGAATCCTGGAGTATTACTCATACACAGCCCTCATGGAACTTCTCTACTTTGCCAACAGCAAGGTTAAGACAACAGTTAGGGAGAGTGCCTTTTTTTATTAGCCGTATATTAGCCATTGGAGATTTGGAAGCAATATGCCCCAGACTTCTCTTAAAAAAAAGTAAAATAAAAGGAACATCTGGCCATGATGGGTGGCCATTCGAGGTTATATAAAGCTGCATAGAGCCAACAAACAGGAATCTCTAGCTTGAGAGTCCAAAATTGCAAGCCCTGAGGATTCCTGTTCCATAATGTATGATTAAGACGAGTAGGCAAACAGAAGCTCCTTGAAATTGAAATCCCATGCAGGACTCAAAGAAAATATATTGCTGGCTCAGGATGGATATTCCTAGTATGGACCAGATGCTGCAATCATCCTATAAGAAGAGTTACACAGAGCAATTTGTTAAGTTAAATATCCATTTGTAAGAAGATGATTTTTTTTCCTGCTACACTGCTAAGTCTCTCAATCCTGCTGAGAGTATATGTGTGTTGATTTGTGTGTGTACATGTGTTTTCCCTGTGCTGCCTGCATGGACCCAGTACGTACTGTGGCTGAGCAATGAGCCCCCAAAGCACTTGGTTGACCTCTCATCACTCCTTTTTTACACTCCACTCAAGTGTCCCAGCAGGAAAGACCAAATAACTCCAAAACAAATTAAACAAAACATTAAATCACTCAGCCAAAATTATAGTGTTAAAAAAGCGTCTTTACAGTAGAAAAAAAAATGAGCGTTCAACAATAATTGCAGAGTGTAGAGAAGATATGTTTTGGTCAGAAATAAAGGAATTTGAAGACAAATTACAGGCGTCTCTTCATGGTTCAAGATAATTTCTTCTGTCATTCATTACATCTTCCTGTAATCACTTGCTTAACTTGTTTATTTCCAGGAATTAGCCTGTTCCTTCAAAGCAGAAGGATTTAAACACTGTAAACCTGCATTCATAAAACATTTCATTCTTGGACAAATTTACCTGAGAAACACAAGAACAGATTTAAGTGAACTACCTGGATACAGCACAACATCTTTTAGATGTGCAAACACATTTCTTTGAATATACAGTAGTATTGCAAGCATGAGATACAGAAGTCTCTAATGCTGAAACAGATCTATTGAGTGCCAGTCTGAGCTACTATGTGTCATTTAACAGTGTCAATGGGTCATTTTTCAGCAAGCTTGACCTGCGCTTATTTTTGTAAAAGAAGATATAAGTGAAATATAACCAAATCACCAAATAGGTCAGACTTTAGCGAAGCCACCTTTTTTTTAACTTTTAATCTCTAATATAATAACAGATTAAAGACCAGAACACTGAAAACATTTCCCCATTGAAACATCAAAGCCTTAAAGATGTCGCACCATCAGCCACAGGATGCTAAGTGAATCTTAATTTTAGTGACTAGGCATGAATTCAGTGTTTCCGTTCAGCTCAGCTACCTTTCACACACCTCAGCCTTAGTAAGAACCTTATGCAGCACCATCAATAACTAATAGCTCTAGCAGTCAGCAGTAATGCAGAAACAATACCCTCCTTTCCTCCCTGCCATTGTCTTGTGGAGTTTGACATAGCTCAGAACAAGCACAAGGAGCTCCAAAAGAAATCTTTGCACAGGTAGTGTGTCACATTTCCGTGACCTTTGCTGGCCAGAACAATTCCAGGCTGCCTCTTGCCCCAACGTCCGCTTCCTCCCTGTGTCTTTCCCACGCTTTGCGTGTGGACAGTGAAGGAAATCTACTTAAAAACATTGTCAACAAAGTCTCATTGGCTGCATATGAGTGATTGTTGTGCGTGTGTGTGTGTGTGTGTGTGTGTGTGTGTGTGTGTGTGTATGTGTGTGGAGGAGGGGTTATTCAGTATTTCTATTGTTTGGACAGGCTGTTTATTTGGATTTTGTGGGAAAGAATCACTGTGTATCTCAGTGGCACAAGGTGGAGGAACATCCACATTTGATATTTTTTCTGGCTTTTGTATGGAGACAGTGAGACAATGAAGCTTATTTAGAATCAAGCATTGACTTCACAGATGTTGGCTCCTGCTAGCAGCCTCTTAACTGGAATAAACCGTTTTCACAAGTCACAGAAATGACCAATTTTCCACTGAAATATCTTTAAAAACAAATCCAAACCAACTAATTGAAGCTGCCACCTACAAAAGCTGCCTCAAATGAACACTTAAATATTTCCATATTACCTGTCAGTCAACACATGCTATTAACTTGTTAATACTCAGCAAATTGTAAGGAGCCAAGACTACCTCTCGCGGTTGATTTGGACATTGCAGGTCCATTGACTAAACTGTTGACACATAATTATCTGAAAAAACATCCATAAATAAATAAGTGATATAAATGCACAATAAAAACTTTAAGATCAAAGTTAAATTTACATCAACAATACAATTCATTTATAGAACAGCTCAATTAAACAATATCAATAAAAGGTAATTAAAAACTATTTTCAGACTACTTTTAAACGGAGCCTGTTAAATTAATATGCATCAAGTTAAGTCAATCACTCAGGCGAATCTAATAAACATTGCGATGAAAACAGTCTTTCATCTTAAATGCATAAAATTCTCTGTTAGATCTGTGTTAGTATGAATGATTTCTTACCGTTTATGAGGGAATAACAGCAGAAGATGACAACGAGCGATTTGAAACAGTCGTATGTGACCATCATGCCAACTCTTCACCGAAATCCAAAGAAGCAAAGTAACCGAGCCCGTTTATGAGGCTTTTAATTCCCGCTGTCTGACAGAAAAAAAAGTGTCTTTTTAAAGACAAAAGATGACAAAGTTTTATTTTTTCTAAGCCAAAACGTGATGATAATCCAGAAACCCCTCAGGTGTGTATGCAAAAAGCCACAGAGCTTCTCGCGTTTCCCATGACGCGTGAAGCTCTCCTGCGCAGTCCAACTCCCGATCCCGCAGTGAGGAGACGGATGTATCCTCGGGGCAGGTGCTCTCCAAAAACAACAAAAGTTTGATGAAACAAAAGCCAATGTAAAGATCAATGTAGAGGACGGACGGGGTTTCTTTAAGAAACTAACTGATGTATGGTATAAAGCCCACAACAGCCAGATCAATCAGCTCCTGTCTTAAATGCGCGCCTTGGACAACCTCTCCTCCCTTTCGCCTCCTCCACGCGTGAGGCACGTTTTTATGGAGACAAGGGGGAAGGACGCTTTACGTCACTTTTTCTTTTAGGGGGACAATCTTCAGTCTTTGGACTACTGAAAAGGGACCATTTCATGTGAAATAATGACAATAGACATGTATGACGCATGATGGGTATATGGTACACGGATTATAGGTCTACTGAACATGAAAGACGCAATAGAGCTCAAGGTTATTTGCTAAAGTTTATTTACCTGTTTGTCTGATTAATTCATTTCACTGTATCACTTTTCTTATTTATTTATGGTAAGATTATTTGTTGCCTACACAAAATTTGAATTGAATTAAAAAGCAGATCATTTTAATGACCTTTGCGTACAAAGCCTTTGATAAAATCAGTCTGCTGTGTAACTGAGGTTAAAGGTCACAAATCTGAGCTTGATTTTAGAGGAAAAAAAGAGAATAAAATGTAAACAATCATTGTGATATCTGATCCAATCTCTTGGCCCATGTGTCTTGGATAAATATTTGCAGGATTTAATTTTAACACAGAAACAGGATACTCTGCTTTTTGTATCAGTGTAAATAATCTTGTGCAGTACCCTGCAGTGTGTGGATGTGCGGCAGACTGTTTTCTTTTATCACCACAACAATTACACTGCTCGTGTAGGTCACAGTAGCAGCGCTGTAAATAAGAACATCCTGCCCTCACCTTTCCGCCCACGTCAGGACTGGACAGCAGCCCTGCTCCGGATGACATCTTAAGTGGAGGTGTTTTTTCTCACTCAAACGCTCACGCCACAGCTGAAACATGAAGAGATGGCACATACTACATGAAAGAAAAGAGCATAGTCTGTAGTATCTTGAATTTTTGAGACCAAATAGTCATGGCTGAGGAATTCAAAGTTTTCAGTGATAGAACACTGCTTTCAGTACAACAAAGTTTCTTTCATGAAATCACTGAAGGAAACTACAAAGTAATGTAAAAAAAAATGCTTTTGGCTTCTTGCCTTTAATAAGACTGTATGTTCACACAGGCCGAAAGGTGTAGAAAGACTCTTCAATAGTCTCAAGAAAAAAAAAAGCTACAAGACATGTAGGCTTATGGAGTATGAATTACAGAATTTGAAAATAGATATAATGTAGACTTAAACATTAAAAGAGAGTGATTGTATTTCACCAATACATAGGAAAGAGTTGAAATCCGGAAGAAACAGAACATTCTTCTTGCATTCACCTATCTGCAAAGAAGACAGGGCAGGTCTCCAGATGAACAATTGCTGGAAGTTGCTAGCTGAGAGCAGTGGACTTGAAGTTTTATTTTTGAATCAGGTTTTCAAACTACACGATGGGGGACTAACTGGTTCTACACACACAGCATGCACTCTTCCTGTTGCCTCCGACAGCAAAGTCTTCATGGTAAATGAACCAGTAGAAACAAACTCTTTCTTCAGCAGTGGAGTGGAGCGGGTTTGACTGGCTGCTCGAGCCTTAAGTTGATCCCATGCCACATTTTCTGGACCCCACTCTTACTACAGCATTGGAAGAAAAATATAAATGTAATGAAGCCAATGTTGGTGGGAAAACAAGATTTTTAACCTACATATTAACAAAACAATATAGGCCTATTGTAAGTAATATAGGAAAATGATTTTCAACCCAAAGCAAGATTTTAAAAAGTTTACATTTTCTATTAAGTAATGTTAACCATGTTGTTGCTTTTCTGATGTGCCTGATATGGGTTAAAAGGGCACATTGGTTATTAAATAGTTGACATGTAATGTGTGTTAATGTAGACCTGCAGTTAGGCTAAGTGACATAGCTTGGGTCCTTTATAAACTTAATTTTCTTTGTTTGAGATAGGGCGAATAAAAACGCCTTACTTCTATTAAAAGTGAGATTAGCTCCCTTTATTGGATTTAAATTTCTTAGACTCCATATATTTTTTTAAAAAAGTTGGCAACCATTAGCACAAAATATTTTGTGTTACAGTTAGAGGCAGGGTAGGTCTTATCCAAAAACAAAAACAAGCATGAATTTGAAAGTAGCATTCTCTCCGTGCTCAGGCTTCACCCACACCCTCCCCTCTCAAAAACCCCAACCTTAATTATATGCACAAGCACCAGGGTCCAGAAGCGGATTTGAGTTCATGCTTTGAGTGTGGGCTGCATGCCTGGGGTAGAGTTTAATCAAATGTGGTCGACTGCCAACATTTGTCATTATGTTTGTATGTGTCTACAACTGCCACAGATGACAGATATTTTATATATAGCACACAAATTATTAATTACTGTCAGGACCTAAATACAATTTCAACCAAAATATTAAAATGTGCATCTGGAGACTATTACCTACCCTGCCTTTAATGCTGGCTGTGTACAAGTAGCCTAATCCTACTGATATTAGGGGTTCACCTCAGTGATTATAAGGCTCAGCTTCACCCCTATTTCAGGAGAGGTCTCCTTATGAAAGGACACCTTATTCAGTCTACTACTTGTTAACCTAACATAAATAAGGAAGGCAATTTAGGCATGATTGGTATGAAATGCAGGATTTATTTTATCACACAGAGTGAAATTATACGTTTGTAGTGTTAAATGTGTTTGTAACATCCCAGCTCTTTTACAGTCTATGCTCTTACCTCCCTGGATGTTTCGCGGGGTTTTGTGCCTGCTGTCAATCAAACTGCAGTCGAGCTGTGACGTCACAGAGTGAAGCTAGCCCGCGATTTTCTCCCCAGTGTTAAAAGTTCAATATGGAGCGGTTTGTTTCAGCTGTAAAAGGTAGTTTCTTTCTTTTTATTTACCAAGTTATAACCAAGCTAGGTAGCCAACAGAGGTAATACTGCCATCAACTGAGGCTAGAGGATTAGGTTCGCTTTTTAAAATGTTAATGTATCGCTAAATTGGCTTTTTCTATATTCCTTTGACATTTTCACGACCTAACTCATGACCATCATGAATGAAAGTGGATATTAAGGTTTCATGTAGCATGGTAAGCTAGAAGAATTAATTATACCTTTACTTAAAATAACGTCAAACCAAATTAATAATACCAGAATTTTTTTTTTTCAAAACAAAATTTACTTAAACTCAGTCAACAGGAATTTTAATGAGCACATTTCTGATGTGTTTACTCAGAAAAAGTAACACTTCTACCAGTTACATTTTCCAGATTTTGAGGGGATATTGAAATTATCATGCATCTTTTATAATTAAGGACTCTGAAGCATTAGATCAATGGTCAGCATGTAACATTTAATGTTACTATTTTATAATGCATGTTTGCGACAGATTATTTCCAAATGATGTATACAACTGAACCACCAGACCAAGAAATTACATTGCCAACAAGGCCATTTTTAGGGGAAACTTTCCTGCGAAGTTGAGTGTGTCCTTCTTTGTGTAATCTAGTATTTTTACTGGTAATTTACAACCTTGCTTTGTTTATCCGATCTGCAATATTGTTAGGAGTACCCTCCTGTCATCTACAGGAGGGTACTGTTAAGTTGGTAAGTTTTCCCTCTCATGTTGAAATGAAGGTTGCTGTCGTGGGAAAATACAATGTGATTGTGACATGTGCTTTCCTGAGTCAAGAGATCACAGACCACTTGAGTAGATGACATATACTGTTGCCTTTGTCCTGTCAAATGTATTGATGTGCTCTTGGTCATTCACAGGTCTTACAGATAACCTACTGCAAACACAGTCTTCAGATTATGAAGAGTTGATAGAGAAACTCTACTCCGAAGTCTATGGTCTGAACGATTCCCCCAAAATACCAGATCAACAAGTAGGTACAGATGTGAGAGACTGTTTAGACTGTAGAAAACTGTCCTGGTCAGGGGTAACTCTAAGTTTACATCGTTTTTGGCGCCCCCTCTAGACAAAGCAATACATCTTATGTCTTTACTGAACATAATCCATAGTGGTATTATTATCAAAAATATAACTCACTTTGACTCTTTGCCCTGTAAGTCGAATGATAGTATTTCTAACCCCTCTGCAGAGATGTCAGCTTTAAAAGCAAAAAGATAGAAATCTATCTTTAACTAAAATGTACTTTGATATGTGTTTGAGTCTGCACACCGGCTGCATGCAGTGTGTGCGGTGTGAGTCAGATGAAACACCAAGGAGGGCAGCATGTGTTTTACCTCTGGTGTGTTTTGGGATTGTATCTTCTTTTTTTGGACCAAACATAATGCTGCTTAAAGGAGCAGTTTGTTTGGCTTAGTTTACAGGCACAGTCTACAGCAGGCTTATAAAATGTCAACAATTTAGAACATGTTTTATGTTAATGTCTGTAAAAATACATTTTAAAAAGGCTGAGTTTACCTCCTATTTGTACAGAGGATGAATCTGCAGATCACATTTGGCCTGAAGTGGGTGGTGATCTGAACATATCATGGATCCATTGTGATCCGTTTCATCACTTCTTTTGTGGGACATTTGGAAGTATCAACATTTATTTCAGTATGTTTTATAACCAATTAAAAACTCCTGACCAGCGCTTTAAACAAAGAGAGTTCATCTTCTAATATTATGTATATATGTCCAGTCATTTGCATGTGTTTTCATTTCTCACTTTACAGCTTGAGGAGTGTGCTGTCCAGCTGTGGAACTGGGCTGTTACTAAAAATGTTGGAACCACAATTAGTAAAAATCAGAAAGCCAAAGGTACACTTCTTGTCTCAGTACTAATTTACACTGTAACTTCAGTGATTCTCATCAAGTTTTCAGAAATACAATCTGAAATGTTGACCCAATGCAGAGATTTCAAGCAGGGTAATTCTTGTCACATCACGTTCCACTGTTGTTACTATCCTCAGTGCGTCATGTTGCATGCAGCCTGCTGTACTGCTGTGACCCTGAGAATCCAACAGAGGGCGTCATCCGCAAGCAGATCCTGGTAAGCAGCGCTGAAGCGAAAGCCCTCTGTGAGTGCTCAACGTTTCAGCAGGACAAATTCTGTGTGCAAGTGTCTAATCTTTACAGATGGCCAGCAAAACAGGAAGAACCTGGCTGGACTGCAAAAATCCCCAGATGGCAGATAACTTCTTAAGGCTTGCTGTAAAGGTAAAAAAAACATGTTTTAAGACATGCAAGAACAGAAATCTGGTGTCTTTACTTACTATTCAGCATTCACTTTCCCTAGGGCCTGGAGAGCCTCTATGGCCATCTTACCTCCAGAGGTGATGGAGCACCTGATATCGGATCGTCTAAGGGGGATGTAGAGAAGGATCTGCTTCGAGTTCTTTCATACCAGGCAGAGTCGGTGAGATGTGGCTCATGTGATGTTCACCACCTACAACGTGAATATTTGTTCTTGTGATATTTGGCAGCTGATGAAGTGCTGTTCTGACAGACTTGCAGTGTGAAGTGTGAGACAGCTACAATGTGAACCGAGAAACAATGAGGGGGGAAATCTCTCTTTTTTTTTTCTGAATAGGGAAGATGATATTGTGTGCTGACATTTAACTGATCACTCAAGTCTCTCCTTTACAGGCACTAATTCAAGGGAGCAACCGTGATGCTGTGGTGTACATGCAGCGCTGTAAAGACATGCTGCAGCGGCTACCAAAAGATGTAAAAAAAACCCCCAAAAAACACACACACTTTGTTATATATATTGTTGTTTCACATTTACAGAACATATACACAGCTATTCAAAGTGTGTGGGATGTAAAATGTTTTTTTCCTTCAATGCAGACTGCGTATCTCTCCCTTATGTGCTACAACTTTGGTGTTGACACTTACAATCTGAAAAAGTTTGAGGACAGTGCATTTTGGTTGAGGTAACTGTATATTTAACTTGATCCAACTGTGTCTTTTAAATCTACTGAGAAACATTAAAGTGGCATTTGTCCAACGTGGGGGGTTGATCGTTTCTTAGTCATCCAGGTCATGCTAGAGTCAAGTATAAACCAAAGCTGGACTTGGTTGAAGTGATTAAAGATGTTACACACAGGGATTTGTTTTTCTGTTTTTCAGCCAAAGCTACGATATTGGGAAAATGAATGTGAAATATGCACCTGGATCTGAAGTCCAGGTAAGACAGTGCCATGCAGAGTAATACAAGGAATGGTTGCAAATTAATGTACAGCTCTCTTTACTTCCTGTTACATAGGCCAAGGTTCTGAGGCTCCTCTGCACCGTTTATTTCGAGTGGGACTGTCAGAGGTTTCAGGAGAAGGCTCTTAATGCTGTCAGTTTAGCCAACAAGGTGGGATGTGATTTTCATATTGGATTATTCATTTCTATTTTAAAGCATACTTTAAACTAAATCTAAGACGCTCTGTACGCATTGACATTTGAAAGGAATCTGTGAGTGCATCTGGGCTGTACTTAAAGATCAAAATACTCCTTAAATGTGGAGTCTCAGATGATCACGTCAGAGTAGGTAAGTTGTTTCTTGATTTGATCAGTTTATGTTTCGCTAACTTCTTCATCATAGGCAGCAGAAGGTTGCTGGATACCAAGGGGTGGAATTATTTTCAAAATAAGATCGATCCGTTTAGTCTCTAAAGCTCATAGAAATGATATAAAATAGCAAAAAAACTATTAATATGTATTTTAAGTGTCGACAGTAAACAGTATTCTATAGTCAATATTCTCACTTGTGATCCTCTGACATGAAGTCAGGTGTTCAAGTCTCTGATTGAAGAGAGCCCTCTGTTTCTTACTGTGTTTATAGGTTAGGGGTAAATCAGGGATAAACGTACATTTTGAATGCAGATGATAAAAATATGTTTAGGATTACAGGAGATGCTGGAGTCTAAAGTTCCTCTTGACGTGTGTCTGAGCGCAGTGAAACTGCTCATGTCTGAAGACAGGTAAAAACACATTTGTCTTTGTAGACTTTGTGACGCACTGCGTAACACAAACATGCACACGTCCACATTTTCTACACCGAGACGTACAGTACATGGTTCAAGTCTGAATAATGTCTGTTTGGATTTCCTAGAGAAGTGCTGTCATTTGAGTATTTGAAACGTGTGTGTCAGCACTTTGAGTCGGCCCCTGACCTGGGAACTGCTCTTGTCTTACACATCGAGCTGCTGCTGCAGAAAGGAAAGGAACTGTTGGGCAAACAGAAGATTGAGGACATCATCACTGGTAGTGTACTTTTGTGTAACAGCTCTATAATAAGTATGATGTTTGATACATTTCCTAGAAAGGTCTGAGTTGTACTGTAAAGGGGGAATATGGATAAGTATTATAATCGTGTTTTACTTCCACACAGGCCACTACTCAGGGAAACAGCTGACTCCACAGGCTCTCACAAGTCTGCATGTCATGCTGTGGGATAAAGCATCCAAACACTTTGAGGTATGCCGAACAAGGCCACGTTCGTTCATTCAGAAGATATTTAATGGATTATAATAACATGTATGGTTCTCAGCATGTGCACAGCACAGTTGCAGCTGCACTGTGCGTGTGGGCAGTTGTTGGCACACCTATCTACGTGGACTGTGCACGTTCTCTTTGTTTTTGTCTTGGTTGGCTTCGGATCCTGTGGTTTCCTTATAACCCCTTTACACTGCCTTAGAGCAAAGCATTGGCCTCAGACCTGTTGGTCGTCCCTGATCTGTGCACTGTGGCTAACCACTTCTCCTGTACTGCAGATGTTGCTAATATTAGATTGTTGAAGAGTGATTAAACAAGTTGAACTGAAGGTTCTGTCTTTCTTCAAAGGCCAAAAACTACTCAGAGGCCCTTCAGTGGTACAACTACTCCCTGGGTTTCTTTAAAGCTGGTCAAATGGAGCCAAACTCTGCCAAGCTGCAGAGGAACAGAGCTTCCTGTTTCCTGCAACTAAAGCAGCTGGAGAAGGTAAGACGACACGACCGCAAGTCAGGACAGTTGATGCCATAAAACCAGGTGGTTTGTATTTTTAACCAGCCGCAGTAGGCGATGCAGACGGCCACATCCTGACAATGTATACATGTGATGTATGTTGGCCTGTATATAAAAACGTTTGTTTTTCAGGCCAGAGAAGCAATAAAAGAAGCAGAGAGATGTGATCCGGACAACATTTTCACTCAGTTCAGCGTGTACAAGATCGCAGTGCAGGAGAACAATGTGGAGAAAGGTATCTGTGAAACATTAGCTCTGAAGACTTTCACAGTCAATCCGTGAATTGCTACATATCAGAAGGTTCTCCGTGGTGATGAGGCTCTTTATTTGTTCCAGCTGCAGAGGCAGTGAATGCAATAGGACTTTTATCCAGGACTCCTGTTTCCACCGAGGACAGACTGCTGGTGTCTGAGAGCGCTGCTTTCAATCTCCTCAGCCTGGCTGCTCAGATTGCTTTAGAGGTCGGACTCGCTACTCAGCACTTACATCATGTGTATGAATATGGCGGACATGTTTGAAAATGATCTACCTGGTCTGTTGGATGTATCCGATTTCCTAGTTTTATCTTTCCAAAACGTGGGTTAAATCACACAGTGGTACCTTCATGTACAGTTTCTACAGACACCCAATTAAACTCTGTAAAGGTGTAAGGGTGTGAAGCTGGAGAGGATGCATGTTGAGGTGTCTGCACGTGACAGCTTTCCAGGAAAAGATGGCGGAACAAGGAGTGGCTGAGATTTGAGATCTGGCGTTATTGTGCACAATCTCCAAAGGATTACCAAACACAATCATCTAAGAATGTGGATGTTCAGCTTTGACATGACACAGCAAATTGTTTTGCACAAACAGGTGAAACTTGAGTCACCGGTAATCAGGATTTTATAAAACTATCTGACATCTTAGGGTGAATTCTTGTGTAAATGTCAGCTAAATGGTGAGCGTTTAGAGTTTAGCCTTTTTGAAGGATTTGGTTTGAAATAGAGAGTTGTTTTTTTTAATTCATAGAAAATGGGTTGGAATCCTTTTTTAACCCCATCATGGTTTTAATAAATATGACCGGTGTGATGTCATATTCATTATAAGGATGTTTGTTCCTTGGGACAGAATGAACAACAGGAAACTGCCATGAAGGCACTGGAGAGCTTGTGTGAAAACTCTGAAGATGAGGCTCAGGTCCTGACTGCTCTCAGGTATGTGAGCAGTGTAACGATCTCATTTCAACTAAACTCAAAGCCCCATTACTTAAAGATGAAAGATTAAAATAGCTGTTTAGAATATATATATAAACATTTAAAGAATAGCTGTGTTGAACCTTAAAAACTATTCTTCTCTATTTTGAACTTGGTTCTGAATTTGTACGTCAGCATATTAAAGTCATTTTGGTTCATTTTTCAGGAAGTTTTACACATGATCTAACAGGTAGCAGAGAGGCTTTTATGCTGAGAGGGTTTTCCATACTCCTCTGTGATCCACTGACCTATATTCCCCTCACAGTGTGTCTCTTTATAATACAGTTAGTAGGTGACAAAAAGGAGGCCAACAGCAGTTTCTCCATTCATCTTTCACAGGTGTTTGGTGCGACTTGTGCTCTCCACATTAGAACAACCTAATGACTCGACAAGGTGAGGAAAAGAGAAAATACCAAATGTATTGTTACGATAAAGCATGATTGATGTCCCACATAATAAAAACTAAACCTTGGTTCACATTGACGTCATCACTTTACACAGGCCTGTTAATCTGGATGTTCTTCTGCCATACTTAAAAATGGGTATGTATGCAACAGTAAATCTCTTCCCTGGAGTATCTGATGTGTGAGGTGCACTGTTTCCTTCTGTATCGCTGCAGCTTTGCAGAAAGTTTCCTGCCAGTCGTGCATGACTGTTGGGCAACGAGCAGAAGAAGCCAACTGGTTCAGAAAGATTGGTACAGATGCTCTTCCTCTCCCGACACAAATTCCAGCATGCTTGCTGTCTCTGAAAGTCTTGCAGCCCCTTCAGGTTAATTGTGTGTCTTTGTCTCAGCTTGGAACTCAGCTCTGCAGTGTGAGAGCAGCCCTGACAGGATGAGGGATTTCTTTGTTCTCTCCTTCCAGGCAAGAGTCCTTAATGATCTAACATCTATGGCCTAGTAGTTGGGTTTAGATCACCGTCACCTGAACAAGGATTTACCTTTCCTTGAAAAAAAATAAAATAATCACAACTCATCTTTCAAAGATAAAGGATCTCAGTGACTCAATGATTCAATCGTAACCTGCTTCCTTTGCCTTCAGACTTTTGGACCTTACCTTTATCTGAAAATCTGTCATTACTAACTGATTGAGAGCACACCTATACAAACAGAAAGTTCTGCAGTGGATATTGATTCATTTTTCCAGACATTGGGATTTACTCCTTTATTTAGGAGTGTCAAGTTTTTTTCCATGCCCCAAAACATATTTATATTCCAAATCACTGTCTTTGTTGATAACCCCTCACATTCAGATGAAGTATTGAAGTAATGCCTTACTATCACTCTTTAGTTCCTTTGTGTGTGTGCGTGTAATCCTGCAGCTCTCACAGCTGTGCCCTCCTGATCGAACGCTGCTCATGGGCCAGAAGACTTGTCTGCTCATGGCTGCTGCTGCATCTTTGGAGCTCTGCAGGAAGTCTCCTTACTCTGCCCAGGTGTGCCACCCACTCCCTCTAACCCATCTCCTACATTTAGCACACACACTCCATCCACTTACATGGACATTTACCAAGACCAGTGGAGAAGAGAGGTGACTAATCACATTATTGGTGCTGTCGTAGGTGTTTCATTTTCAACCGCTCTGCTTTTGAAGCATGAACCGAACACTAGATGGAGCTCATGAATCCTGAATGCTTGTTACCAATTCTGCTTGGTTTTCACAGACTGAGGAGCTCACTCAGGCTCTGGAGCACATTCAGATTTGCTGGGAGATCTGGAAAACCCTTAAAGCATCAGGTACCATAAGGACAACTATGTCTAATGAATACACGTCTGCTGAGCTGATACGTATTCTCAGTATGTACTGTACGCACTCAGGAAACTTCCCCATGGACCCAACAGACACGCTGCTGCTGCTGTATGAATTCGAAGCTCGTGCTAAGCTAAATGACCCCAAAGTGGAGACAGTTCTGGAGTCTGTCTTGGAGATCGAAAATGTTGAATGCAAAGTTCTTGAAACCATTGCAGGTAGAGAAGAAATAAAAAAAAAAGCTTGCTACATGGCTACAGAAACACTTTGCAGAACATTCATAACGATGGCTTCTTCTCTCTCTTCTATATGTAGCTTTGGCTATGGAGCCTCCAGCCCACTTCCCCCTGCTGTGTAAAAAGGCCTTGAGGGTTGCTCTCTCTCTGCACAAGAAACAACCACAGGCTGAGCTGGCCCGCTGCAGGCATACCCTTCACTACTCTGCATGAAAACACCTGTGACATTTCATTACAGATCCTCTCCTACGAAGGGCTTTCTGATTGTATGCATCTCCTTCCGTCTCCCTGTCTTAGTAAGTGTGTTCACAGCCTGATCAAGCTGTCCCTCCCAAGCGGCGTGTCTGAGGTGGAGGCCCATGTGCTGGAGGAGGTGTGGGAATACTACGAGGAGGCCCTGTCCATCATTGCAGCCGCAGTGAGTCAGCACCAATCACACATTGCCAATCCCTGAGCTCCCACCTCCTGTTCCCTCCAACAGAACTGCTCCCTGCTATATAATTAACCCCCTCTCTTCCACTCCATGTTTGCCTGCTGTTCTGGAAGCCTCTTTTTATCAATGGGCTTTCAGCCGCACTTCAATTAGCAGATGCTTCCATTCACCACCCCCTTCCTGCCAATTTGAATGTTAATGTGCTGTGCAAGTCATCACACTGCCGGTGAGCTGCAGCTCTGAAAGAGGCAGCAAATTATTGAGGCATTACACTGCTATAGAGGCAGCAAAGCATATTTCCTCTTTCATATTCAGTTATCACTTGATAGCTGTGGAATTCTTTGGATCAGAGTGAAAGCGGAGAAAAACGGAGGAAACTTCAGAAATGATTCCGGCCATTTCGGTTGGTTTTAAGGTCTAAGACACCTTGTAAACGTTAACGTTCACCTAGTCAGTGTTAACATGTCGGAGAACAGGACTGTGTCGGAGTTACTCACAGGCTTTCACCTCAAAAACACATTTCCTTTCTTAGGCTTGGCCTCCGTTAAAAGGTCCTGTTCTTATCTGCAGCCGGACGACTTCCCAGAGATGGAGACCCTGTGGTTGCTGACGCGGGCGTGGAATACGGGGATACTGCTTTACAGCCTGGCTCAGTACCCCGAGGCTGAGAAGTGGTGCGGCCTCGCCATGAGCTTTGTCCGATACCTTGGATCTCTGCAGGAGAGCTACGAGAAACAGGTACAGTACTGGTGGAGAAGAAAGGAGAGTGTAGTTCTCGGAGCATGGTAGAGCTAACGTGGGAAACATTGAGAAAGCCTTGGGCCGAAGCAACACACACAGACATTATATTGAACTAGAACCATCATAATGAGAACACTTTTCAAGTCATACAGTGTCTTGTGTTCCCCAGATGTCTGGTCTCTACAGTGAAATCCTGGACAGGTTGGACAAAGCAAAGAAAAAGATCATCATGGAGGAATAACAGAATAAGCTCTTAGCAGCAGCCTGGTGTTAACTTCCTATTCTGAGAGTGGACTTAAAATACTCAGGTCCGTCATTTTTTTCACAGGTAACTGTTATTACTGTTGTGGTACAATGTTCATTAATGTCCCAGTGTTGCCATTCAACGGAATCTGATGGAAAAGTTGTTAAAAATAAACCATTTGTTTCCCGTTTCACGTCAGCCTCTATCGTCTTCTTTCAGTAAAGCCGCTGCATTACTTCAAA
This sequence comes from Symphodus melops, assembly GCF_947650265.1. Lineage (NCBI taxonomy): Eukaryota > Metazoa > Chordata > Actinopteri > Labriformes > Labridae > Symphodus > Symphodus melops. The sequence goes on along the minus strand of NC_136699.1, from coordinate 10,616,375 downwards.
TCAGAATAACAGGCACATCAAAATCATAACTGAGTCACATATTTTATTTTCAAACAAATAAACTTTTGTCAAGTCCCAAAATAAAACCCAACCAAAAGTTGCAGGACTGTGTTCCCTCATGACTATGACAGGGAAGACCATGAGGCCGAGTGTCCTGATAGGCTGTACCACCTGCAGTAACAGGAAGGAAACTACTGTACAATCAAAGGGTTCATGTTTGCAAGCACTTACTGCACAGATGTGCTAGAACAGAAACATCATCACCCAAAAGTACAAACAAGAACCCTGACCCCCCCACCCACCCACCCGAATAATAAAAGCATATATGTCATTTCTCTCATCAGAACAAAGACCCTCATCAATTATACACACGCAGAGGCATTCAGGTTCCATCTCGTTATACAGCACAACCTCAATGGAAAGGGTGTTATGAAATCAAGTTCTTTGGGCTTTGACATGGCTGACTGAGGTATGAATACCACACACATTGTTAACAGTCAGCTGTATTTCAACGTAACACCGGAGAGGACCCATTCTAAATTTCTAATGGTGTATTGATCAATGCTCCTGGTTTCTGTGATATTTCGTAGGTTTCTGCCTGCATCTCTTTTTAATTATTTTACAATATATATATATATATTTTTTTTAAATCTATACACCCAGACACGTTCCACAAGAAATCACATGTAGACAGGCCCTACTCGCAGGAATTGAATTCCCAAGTGACTAGTTTTCCATTAGGCATTTGAAGAGAAATACCAACAATACAGCACACCTGTATGGAAATTATATCTCAAGAGTAGCTCAAACTTTACTTACCTGACATTTGTGGTCTATAAAACATGTTTGTCCCAGTTTGATTCACACATGCATTAAGCACAGGTGAGGGGGATCTGCTGGGGGCTTATTTACATTGTACAGCTACCACACCCTTTGAAACAGTCTGCAAGCAGTTTATAAATGGCTCTGTTCCCTTCGGTTATTCCCTGAACTCTGGTTTTGACACAGGTAATGACAGCTGGTTAAGCAGTGGTGCCTGGCAGGTGGGCACACCTGTTCAGAAAATGCCTGCAGGTACAGGTGCTCTGTGGGTGGGAGAGAGCAGGGGGACCCAGAGGTCTAGGTTAGAATTTTCCTTTCGGGCCTGGCTCTCTTGAGAAGAACAAAATATAGAAAAACTCCCTTCACACTTTTTCAAAAAAAAAAAAGCTGAGGTGGAAAGCAAGAATGTTCCCGATCAGGGGCCAAAGTACTCCTTTGTGACTCCTACTTCTTCTTCTGCTCTCACATGGACTTGTGAACATACGGTGCCAAGATCTGCCCGGGAGGTCGGAGCAGGTCAATCCTGGTGATGCCATGCAGCCAACTCAAAAGTTAGCACAGAGATAGCGTTGAACAAGCTCCCCGCCTCACGAATAAAGAGAAGAGACATAATACAGCCTGATTACACGTTTAGTTGAGAACAGCTTTCACTGAGCGACAATACTTTGAAGTTGTTGTTTGTTCAGATGTGACAGTTTTGAACTCTCTGTGTCATTGTCCACACAGCCTGTCAGTCGTAGGGGTAATGGTTTCTGTATGGTACAACTCCTGAGCTGGTCTCACTCAGCCCAGACTCACTAATGACTTTAACACAGTGGTTCTCCACCTGCCAACAAGAGATGAATGAAGAATTCATGTTTACAGACACTCCAAGCATACAGGTTTAATCAAACCCAACTTTAGTGTTATTTTTGGTAAGGGGACATTGGGACAATCCAAAAACAGGTTATATTGACTCTTTAATTGTTAGGACATCCAATACAATTATTGTCTTGTTCTACCCGTTTTAAGGCCACCGTCATGGTGGCAGATAGGACAGTACCATGTGACTATTCAATCAGAAGAGAATCCTCTTGGAAGGCAGAGAGTGTAATCGGGTGGTCTGCTGCTCAACATTAGTTAGGAGGCTCTGGCTGTCCAAATTGCGGTCCAATGGCCTAATTCAGGAAGGAAGGTGGAAATACAGGGGAATAAAAGGCGCCCTCAGAGTTGAGACTGTTTTATCTATTGCACTCAAGTCAGGCCCACTGGCAGTTGGAGGACACAAAAAAGTATGAAAAGATTCGAATGTTTTCTCTTTTCCGGGGTCAATTGTGTGCAGCCTCCCTCACAGACAACAGGTAGTCACAAAACAGAATTTGTATTTGATGTAAGGCAGTTTGGTGTTTTGCAGAGAGCCCAGTTACACTTCTCTACCCCCATCCTTTACACAGAGCAGCTAAAAACCACAAGCAAAAAATCCCACAAAAAAAAAGGAAAAAAAAAAAGAAAGAAAATGAAATCTAACAGCCCTCCAAATTGACAATTCTAGTGACGTGTAAAATGTGTAGTTTTTAATATGTAGGAAAATCTCAGTGGGATTTTATCATTTATCTTGTGATTTCATAATATAAATGTAGAGATTCACAACACTTTCTTCCTCTATATCTGCCTTCTGACATGTCTATATCAGCTGCAGCACAGACAACTGGCAGACGACCAAACGGCAAGCTGGTTTGTGATAAATAGATCACCAGTTTGTAGGCTCCACTAATTTCCTCAGTCATTATAGACGAGAGAGAGAGAGAGAGAGAGAGAGAGAGAGAACTCCTTGAACAGTACCATCAGCAGGGCTTGATTTTAACCAGTCTTTTTAGAAAAAGAAAAAACAAACAAACCTTAATTGGTCTTCACTTCTCATCTTGCGTGTCTTTTTAAATGTGATTTGATGAACATTTACAAAGTGTTCCAACTTGGTATGATTTGTCTCTTGTTTCCCTGCAACTTGGTTTTGAATCCCATCTCCTCTCTCCAGATTTCTGTAAAACATTCTGATCTTCAGTCAGTTCCAGTTCACAAAAGGATATATTCCTCTTCCCTTTTGTTGTTCATTTGACAAATTCCTTTGGAATGGCATTTCCAGTCTTGAATGGATTTGTTGAGAAACTCATGCAGGGATGTGCACAGTCACAGTAATGGTGATAAGACTTCTTTTTCATTTAGAGTAACATAATGATGACACTAAAACTTGATATGAAACATATCTGCAAAAAGGAGGTGAGAAGGGGTGGGGGGGCTATTTTGGACTTGGGTGGGGTCTCTGGGAGGCAGGAGGGGAGCTCTGCACCGATGCAGAGGAGACGGCAGGGAGCTCAGAGCTTCTCAGAGGAGGGGATCCAGATGTAGGGACCAGACTGCTCCTCGATGATGAGCTTGATTTTGTTGTAGATCTCCTCTAGTGAGTCACCCTGTACGATAGCTGGACACACAAACACACAGGAACATATGTATATACTGTATCTGTTGTCTGCATGAAAACTGGAAAAGATCAGTCAAATTAATCACTGCACATTTTAACTTAGAAACTAATAAATACGTTTACCAATCTGCTGATTTCTTCAAAAAAAAACCTATCATCTTGTTCATTATTTCCCTCAGTTCGAACTAAGAGTTTAAATTTTTCTTTAATGGAATTTCAAAAAACCCAAAGACTTGTCATTTCTATCATAAATAGAAAAGAAAATCAGCAAACACTTTTACCTGAAATGAAGATATTTAGAAATAAGAGGAGACACCAACCTGTGAAAAACTCTCCAAAGTCTTGCTCCAGCTTCACTGCCTTGTCAAAGACTTTATTGGCTTGCTCGTATGTCTGCCTCTTATTCATTTCCCTGGAAAAAAGAAAAGCAGGTGAGTTAAGAGTCACAGACGCTCGTTTTCACCAAAGTGTGTTCACAAAGCTCGAACTTACATGAGGGCTTCGATCGATTTTGGTTTAATAAAGATGGCAATCGGATAAAGTTGTGCTTGCTGCAGTCTTTTTATGGCGTTCCCAGACACATCCAGTATGCAGTGTTTCCCCTGTAAGCATGAACAGGGACGTTATGGGATCAATCATGCTCATCCATTAACAGTAACCCTGCAGAGAAACTACACTTGGGACTTACCCTCTCAGCCACAGTTCTGACAGACAAGATGCTCGTCCCGTACAGGTTCTCATTGAACTGGCCGGCCTCAATGAATTTATTATCTTGAATGTCTTTCTCCATTTGCTCCCGCGAGCCCACAAAGTGGTAGTCCTGGCCGTCCATCTCGTTTTCTCGCCTCGGACGAGTCGTATCTGTAGCGGGTAAGGCGTAGAGTTTATTTTCATCATCGCTTTGTGTTCACTTTGCCGTTTTCGATGCGTGATCGTGTTGCTGTAAACTCACGGGGTACGCAGGAGCCAAACTTGTGGGGAAACTCAGAGATGAGGTCATCGTTTACTCTGTCCTTCATCGGACCCAGTATGATCACAGGCCTCGTGTAGTGAACTACATCAGGAGATGCAAAAAGCGGGTGAGGAAAGTGTAGTAAAACACACACATCGAGGTTTCAACTTGTGCAGCGTTTTATGTATGACAGGTGATCCACTCACTTTCCTGTCGTATGACCGGCTCATAGGAAAGAATTGTGTCCTCTTGTCCCTCTGTGATTACACAAAACATCATCCTGATCAGATAACTGCCAACTCATTTTTAAAGAAATAGATTTGAACTAGGATGGCCAATGAAACACCAAAAAAGGAATATTAATTTACAGGTGTCATATCACAAGTGAATGTTCAAACATCTACCATGTTAATCATCTATGTGGGCAGTGTAAAACAAACCAGAAACAGAGAGAGAGAGTGACTCACTCGAACTGCTTTCACTGTCGCTTGTGTTGGATGTCAGGCATTCTGGAAGAGGAAAAGAAAGCCAGTTGCAGGTTACTTCAAATACAGTAGGGCACAAAGTTGAATTTATATCAGTGCTCTTCTTATGGGTTTAAAAAAAAAAAAAAAAAAAAAGGTTCCCCTTCCTGAAGAGCATAGGGGTGGCGGGGGAAGCACTTTCTCTAAGCTTTTAAAAACAGGGATAAAGAAAGCAGAAGTCTTGCTTGGTGCAGCAGCCATGCTCGTGTAATATTAGGGAAGTGGTTTTAGGTACAAGCGATAGGAAATTAAGTGTTTCCTGTGACAAACTCCCAAATGACCTGCTATTCCCCGACCACTGTTTCCTATTGTAAGATCTGTGGCGGTGGCGGATCTCATATGAATGACAAAGAAAACATAAAGAGCTATGCCTTCCACAGAGGGGAGCGCAGGAGCTGGCTGACTCTGGGGTCATAAATACATCTCAGCCTTTGGCAACCTGATCCGACTAATTTGTTTGCAATTAATCTTAATATATTATCTTAATATCTTATCAATATACATATTCAATACAAATTCACAGATCACCAATTCAGTGACTGAAATAGGAAATTCTTGAGCGTGACAGAAAATAAACCACATTTATTTACTATGCAAAGGCTCTCTGAAGAATAAAAAATATGCATACACATACATCAGTCTGTTTGTGTGTCCCTCGACTAAATGTGTGTGGTTCAGCATTCCCAGCTAAGTTTGCAGTGACAAAGCATTTTTTTCCCCCTCTAAGCTCAAGGGGGCAGCTGCTTGACACGATACAACCACACACTTACTCAAACTCTTTGATCCATAAAAGTCATCGCTTAACCCAGGGAAGTCCTAGGTGTCCCGACAGGTGAGAGCAGAGACCAAGAGAAGAGAGCAGACAGGAAGAGGAAGAGGAGGAAGAAGAAGAAGAAGAAGAAGAAGAGGTTAGTGCGAGTCGGGGCAAAGAGGGAGAGGAGTGCTGCGTCGTGCTCGCTCGGCCCACTGACACATGGCGCCGTGCTCTGCTAATTGAGCCTGAGCCCCACTTTGTGCATAGTAAGCCTCGGCCTTTCAATTACACTAACCAAATCCCATTCATGCCAGATTTTGACCTGTTAAGTGTTAAAGCTTCAGTCCAGTCAATGAGCGTCCTCTTGTTTGGGTCAGTGACTTGACTGGAGAATTGATCAGGACTTATATGAAGAGTAGCATCAAAGTGGAAAGAGGCCTCTGTGTTAATGCAGCCACAAGCACACGCAGCACACGAAGCTAGACACTCCTCTGGAGCCTGTGGATGCACAGACACGCCAGAGAGAAACCCACAACTCCAGCCCGACGCTGGCTCTGTGTGTGGAGCTTCCCTCTGGGACGGTGACAGAGGGATGGAAAGCAAACCATCCCCGGAGGTGAGCTGATAGATGGAAGCTGAGAGACAGAACAGAAGCATGAAAAGGAGGGGGGGGGGGGGGGGGGGGGAGGGGGGGGAGGAGGAAAAACGACAGGTCGCCCATCACACAGCTGGTACTCACGTTCAGTCTCCACCAACTCTTGCACAATATTCTCCTTGCTCTTGTAAAACGGGAACTTGCGTGAAAGGTTGAAGCTTTTTTTGCGCTTTACTTTGACAGGCTGCTTGTCGATGTGTGGGTGAGAAGGAGAGGGGGGGGGGGGAGAAATGAGAGGGTGAAAACAAAACAGAATGGGTTTCAATGAGGGTACTCGACACTCATGCAAAAAAAAAAAAAAAAAAAAAAAAAAAAAATACAACAAAAACAAATGAAATGTAAACAAAGGATACATGTCGAATAATGAAAATGAGAGGCAGGTAATGGGTGGAAATGAATGGCAAAACATGTTGCATTTCCATCAATTTAAGTCAGCTTGTATTACAGATTATACAAAGACATCTGGTTTATACCTCCTTTGCACATCTGACCGATCACACTGTGATTAAATGTACCAACATTTTAAAAGTGTTCTTTTTATATCAATGAGTGCATACGCTTTGGAGGTTACAGAGAGCGCTCATCTCAGCAGAGCTGCTGTGTAATCTATACAGTAATAGGAGCACTTTTTTTGTGCTTGCTTCAGTGAGCAGGTGCTGGTCTCTTTCCCACACTCAGGGGGAAGTAGGCCATCTCCCTGGGAGCCCAGCAGCAGCTCTGAAGGCAGCCTCTCTGGCACCGGAGCAGGGAGCAGCTGGTCCCTCTACACTTACCCTGTTCGACTCAATCATTCCTGTCCTGGCGTGGAACTTGACTGTTTTTAACCTAGCCCGCTCCTTCTTCTCCACTCTGAGAGAGAGAGAAGAAAAAAAAAAAGATGAATTGGGGAATAGCGATCAGCTGGGGTGACTACTAGTGATCAAACTTGCTTGTGTCTAGCATTAGCGCACTATCAAATGAAGAGTTTCGTGTACCTTTTCTTGCTTGGAATGACCCCAATCTGCTCGCTCTCTCCGTGTGGCGTGACCAGCCTCGCCTGCCACCACTCGTCGTCAGAGGCGTTTATGACGTGAAGGATATCACCGTAGGAGAAGCTCAGGCCTTGGCTGGGCAGACAGCTGTCCCTCGTTCGATCATAGTCAAACAAAGCTCTGCAGAAAAACAAAAGGGGCCGCCTTGAAACACTTTCTTCATTTCATCTTTAAAAAGGGAGTGCAGACATTCCTCCATGTGCCTAGATCAAATTACCGTGCGTTTCCAAACTCGGCACAGAATGGCTGCCGTGAATTCCCAAATGGACATGATTGGTCCTAACTTTTTTTTTTTCATGACTGTAGGTTCATCCAGCCTTTAAAGAGTGAACTTCAAGCTCTTTAGATAGATGGATAGATACTTTATTGATCCAGAGGGAAATTAAAGGTAGGTAAACCCAAAATGTGTCTGTGAGCGAGGAGTAGGCCTCTCTCTTTACTTTATTCTACAGTAGCAGGTTCGATAGCTTGATGGCTACCTCTAACGTGCATCTACTCAAAATGAAAGGTCAGAGGTCAGAGAGCATGCAAAGTAGCCCAGAAAAATGTTGCTGTTCATTGATTTAAAAATGCTAATCTGTGTAGATGCTGTGATTAATTATAGATTAAACACATTTTCAAATACTCATTTCATGTCTAGACATTTTAAAATCATTTACTTTATCAAATCGCACATGAGCTAAAATTCACCGAAATCCAGTCCAGTCAAACATTCAATCGAAACCATAGTGACTTGTACTCTGTTGCAGCACTCAGGTGAAGATGTTATTACTTGTTTGTTTTTTAAACTTGAAACGGGTTGGCAACATTTGTGTTAGCCGTTGCACCAACATGCTTCAGTCAGAGCAGCGCAGCCTCTCACACGTTCATAGTCAGGCTTCGAACCCTTAGTCAAACTATTCAGCCCACTAATAATGTGAAATCACTGCTGAAGACACGCCTCTTTGTGTTGGTGTTGATGATGACATCTTGACATTTCATCACGCTTCTATTTAGATATCCAATGTTATTTATTGTCGATTCATTTCCTTTATAACTGAATTAACACGTCGAGGTCTCGACATGACTCACAGGGTGTCATGTGTTAACGCTGAAAACACATGAAGTAACAGCTTCAAGCATGCAATCCCTACCTTTCCACATTTATCGCTCCTGTTGCCACATACTTTCCAGCACAAACACAAAGAGTTTATCGTGCGTCTGCGGGCCGTCACCATCTTGTCAGACAGGTCAACCAACAACAGCTTCCTCGAGGTCACACCTGCTCTACAGGTTGGAGCTTCACTTGACCTACAAGCCTATAGCTACCTGCCATTCATCACGCTGCAGTGGACAAACAGGAAGTGGCTCAATTCTTTTTTTATTTTTATCCAGGAATAAAGATTTCCAGCTAACTATTAACTTATGCTAGCAATAAATGTGCTGTACTGTTGACTAATTCTGTTTCAGAGGCCTGACACCTTCCTAAAAGGTAAACATCGAAAACAAACTGTACAAGTTCAAGTCCAATTATCACCTTGATATACTCAGAGTTTCAAAAGGACTGAAAGCACATGTGACTCTTTCTCTTTTTTATTTTTTGAGAACACCTCAGAGGCTTAACGCCTCCACATTCCAGAGACGGAGAGGACATGGCGGCTCCTACATCAGCCAGCTAACTAGACAGCTTTCCCGACATAACTGTGAGCTTAGTCACCCGCTCAGGAGCAGGCTCGGCTCTACATACCTCGTGGGATTCAGTCTATAAAAGAGGAATGATTCACAGCAGTTAATGCTTCTCTCTTTGACACACACACCACTAGATACACTTTTGATGTATCCTCGTATTCAATCAGCAGCCATTTTCCTGGGACATGACACTCATGTCATTACAGATGTAATATATATATATATGTTTATATTTATTAATTAAAGTTGACCACACCGATATAATATATTCTTTTGCTGAGACATTACCTTTAATGTTTCAAACATCGCGTCACGTTTATCGTTGTCATGGACACGTCAGATGCTGCCTTAAGGAAGTGAGAACTGCAGCTGAAAGCTGCCGTGTTGTTGCTGTGATAAAAACCTCGTGTGAATTCCACCTGGACACATCGGCAGTAACGGGTCGGCTCTCTGTCATCAGAGAGAACCCACCGTGCCGGCCGCTGAATCTTTAACTGCTGTATTCATATTGTGCAAATACGTTCCTGGATGTAAGTCGTGAAAATCTAATGGATCCGAAAAATCCTGATCAAAATCACTGTTTCTCGGATAGTCAAAAACAAGAGTCTATAAAATTGTTAACAAACAGTAAGAGGCATTAGACAGCATGTACTGAATGTCAGGACAATGTTGACCATTTCTCCTCGTTGGCGTTTTCGTGATGCGCTGATGGCACGGTATGAATGCTGGAAGTCTTCCATTGTCGGGAAGTGGAGCTGAATGCTTCTACACGCTGATGTCTGAAGTTTGATGAAGACCGATGTTCCTCCTCTTGTTGTCTTTTTTTTATTTCTCGATAGGATGAGAAGCTTTCACTTCTAAGAAGGCAGGGTGCACGCCCCGGTGCAGACCCCATTTCTGAGTCATACGACTGATTTTGAGGTGCCAAATGTGCCATGTACACAGAGGCACGACAGCCAATCGCGGCCTGATCAGACGCTCGGATTAGTTTCTGGCGCGTTTGAAATTTTAGTCATACGACCGCACGCACTCGCACAATGGGAGCAAAGCCCTGTTTCCTGTTTGTGTCTGCAAATGAACAGACAACATTTCAAACTGGCAGGGAATATTAATTATAAATGAGCTGCTGGTAAGAGTGTGTCTATCTGTGATGCTGACGTGCGTTATGAATATAACCTGGGTCGTAGCGTGGTGAATTTCAGATTCTCACCCTGCTGCTGAGTGACTACGGTTAATGCGGTTGTGATGTACATTAGTGCTTCAGTAGACATGATGGCGAACTACTCGGACTCCATCATCTTTCACCTTGACCCCTGTGAGTCCTGTGCGAACAGAAGGACGCCACCTGTTTTAATTCCTAAATGAGCCTCTGTCCAGACTGGCAACTGGCCCAAAGTGGAATAACACAGGTCACATCAACAGGCCCCGCGGTCAATCGACATGACACAAAGAGTCAATGTCAAACAGGGCATCTAAACAACAACAACAACAACAACAACAACAACAACAACAACAACAGGGGTTACCTGTCCCTCAGCCCTCTGATGTTGATTAAAAGTACCAACACAGCGCCCTAAATCAAATGTTTCCCTCCGACAAGATAAATGTTAGTTTTCGTGTTACATCAGATGATCTATGCAAGAAATGTCCTGCTGCTGGAACTGACAACATGTGCATTCAGGCTGTAGCCTCCCCCACAGGCATACAAAGGTTTATTATGCAAGAGTGTCTATTTTGCCTACAGATCTCAGAATATGATGTTATGAGTGCGTGCAGGACTGTGTGTGTGTGTGTTTGTGTGCTTTACCTGACATAGAGGGAGCGTTTCTCACTGGTACGCAGGGAGCCTGATCCTGAGCTCATGCTGCTGTTCATCATCTGCTCCCTCAAGTCGTGGATCTTGGACTCAAAGCGACTATATTCTGTATTGAAAGAAACAAAAATGACTCTGTAAACAACAATTCAAAAACGGGTCCCATAAAGCACATCGCATTTGGGCTCTTATGTTGTTAAATCCAAGGTCAAACTTTTATTGACAATGTTGAATAAAGACGCCAAAAAAAAAAAAAAAAGAAGAAAAGCTTTGGACTGTGGCCTCTAGTTTCCCTAGAAAATTGCAAGAGATGTGTTTGAGTAACCGCTGCAGTGAACAGAGAGAAAAGGTTCAGTGAATCCTTCGGCTGATTAATGGCCGCAGGAGCAGATGGTTTATCACAGATCTGCCTTACACATCCAGTAATGTCCCATGTCAGGTAATTAATTACACAGATTAATTAAGTTCAACATGGGCTTTTTAGGCGAGTTAAAAAAAAGGGGAAGACCTCCAACAATTTCTAATGCTTGACCATTTGTCATAGGTGGGTGAATCCGGTCGCTGCTCGGGAGCACAGGGATGATATATGAATCCACAATGGACCTGCTCATTAACAATGCTCTCATTAGCCTGCTGCGCGCCGCGTCCTCTGTGCCCAGGCTGCTGGAATGAGCGAGGCCACCGCGGCACACGGCAAGATAAACAGAGCGGCAGATGCAGCTGGAAAAACAAGTCAGCTAGGTGGCTCATGTGATCAAACAAAAGCGATGTTAAGAGCACAAGACAGGGGCCCAAATTCAAATAACATCAAGATGTTAGACGGTTTTACAATTTAGCCCGCTGACGAAAGGAGAGTTATCACACTTTTAATGAATATGTGCAGTTATTTTGATAGGGAATGAAGCTGTACACAAAAAGCGATAAATGGCACATGATCATGTGACTTATGACTCCGATGACACAATGTATCGCTCTTCATCATAATTAGCCTGTCAGAACAACTACAGGAGAATATTTTAGACACAATCATTCGCCGTATCTCTTTCAATGCCTTTTAAGGGCGGACTCCTACCTTACAGCTCAATCATCCACAGCCGACAAGACTTCCTGTAACGTGAACGAGAGATCAAAGTCCGGATTCTGTTAAACAAGCCTACAAGTAGCCTTGAAAAACAAACAGCCATGACTACAAAGACATTTTAGCTGAAGTCAATCCCAGTTCGCTGAAACATTCTGGACAGGTGCAAAAACAAACAGGGATTGCTGAACTCTAACCCCCCTTGCCGAAAGCTAAGGGGATTGAGAACAAACACAGGACCTGCCCCAGGCCTCCTGCCAGCTCCTGACCCTGGTGTCTGCTCAAAGGGTTAACAATACAACAGGGTGACTCTGCGAGGTGAGGTAACCAGACACCGCCTGACTGCCTGTATCCAAGAGCAACGCCGTAGCACTCCTAGGACAGCACATGCGGAAGCAGCTATTCAGACGAGTCCACTTGGCTCTCAAACATTGGAGGTACAGGAGACAGGCAGCCGGTGGAGGGGAGGGGTCCGAGGGACAAGACAAAGACGAGCTAAATATACAGAGCAGTCGGAATAACCCGCGTCACAAAACGGCAAACCTGAAGAGCTGTGCTGCTCAGATAGATAGGGCTGTCAGGAATGTGAGCAAGCATTTAGCTGCATTACCTGTTACTAACATGTCAAACACAATGACGCCAACAATGACTTGCCTTCAAACGACAGATATTCCAAAGTCATAGAAGGAAGTATCCACTGGGTATGGATCAGCATTGAACCCTGATACCGGTCAGTTCCATTATTACACTGAAAGGATCATTCAGTCCTCACAAGACGATAACTGTCAGAACTAATCATCAGTTATTAATTAATCGAGGCCCATATAAAAGGTGCACGTGGCCTCTCGGCACGGTTCTGACGAAGTAAGGATGCACTAAACAAATCCTGACTGAAGCTATCCGTCTGATATTTATGGCGCCTTTCATTTGATCTTGGAAGGTAGAAATCCTGTGTTGTCATTCGGACACGTCATCAGGGACGCCCTCTGAAGTCTGAACTACGACTCGTGAACTCTGAGCACTTCAGCCGCCCGGGCTGAAATCCAACATAGCTGCCGTGTGCACACTTGGCAACTGGGTAACCGTGTCTCAGCACGATTCACCCCCAAAGTCCAGTTTGTTTGACCACCACGAGTTCTCCGATCCATGCTCGAGCAGAGGTACGCTTCAGGTACGGAACAGCTCATGCAAGAGCACAAACAAAGGTACAGAATGTGGACAGCCTTCATTATCAAGGAACAACTTAAAGTCATGATTGTGTTGAAGGATGACCTTATGTACAAGAGGTAGAGTTACTGTGCTCAGTTACTGGGGCAGTCGTGTTTAAGCACGATGGAGGATAACTTGGCCGAGTGTAAGTGTGCCCTAAGTCTTGTTTTTTGTGTCAAACATAAATCAAACACACCTATAGTATCGTTGTGCAAGTTCTATTTTGCTGCCATCCTCGTCTATCCTTTCAAAGATCAATATAAAACAAAAGAGCATCTTTCACTTCATGAAAAGTTCATGAATCTCTCCATGAGGCAGCATCCAAATTAACTTTGAATCAAACACAAACGTTATGTAAATGCCGACCAAGTATTTGAGTCATCAAATAAAAAGGACCAGAAATAAAAAGAGCTAAAAGATTAATAGCATGACTCAGCATTGGTGCACCTTTGCCCTCTCTCCCAGCAATTATTTAACTAACACCCAAACAAAATTAAAAAAGATAACACACAATTATGCACAAAATGCTGCTTGTATTGGAGAGCACATGTATTGAATGAAAACGCAGGGATATCCAAAAGGAAGACACATTGTATTCATAACACAAACCACTGGAAAGGTAGTGGCCTTATATAATATAAGCAAAGATGCAGCTACCTGAGAAAGTCAATGACAAAATACGGAGGTATATCTACCGAGTTAAGAATGAGTCATATGTGCCCAGTTGATGACAACATTATTGACTAGTCCAGCTCTTAATCAAACATCAATCATTCAAACACCTCTCCTTAAAGAGATACCGTTTAAATATGGGGAAAGGGCAGTCTATAATGCTGAATATCTATCCCTTAAACAACGTAATACATGAGAGCAAGTCTATATTTTTAGGAGTGACCCACAGGATGAAACGGCAGCTAATAGAAACTGGGACTACTCTGTATCTCTCACTCCCACTGCGTGTCCTCATTAGTCGTACAGCTTTTTTATTTTGGGGGACGGTCGCTTCTCTTTTGATCCAGTTATGCAACACAGCAGGCATGTACATGTAATGTGAGAGTGTGTTATGTTCTGCGGGAGAGTCGAGCCAGCGAAGACTCAAATCCCGTCCCCGATGCAGTATACTGCTGGAGGAGCCTGCAGGGCCGGCTTTAACCGTTTTCCCTCCAGTAATGCCAGTGGTGTTAGTTTTTGCGAGGGCGCTCAGAGGTTGACATTTCAGCAGGAGCTCAGTTTGCAGGGATTTGGGTTGGGAACCTGAAAGGTCGCCGGTTCAAGTCCCGATGCGGACCAAAATATGGAAGTTGGTCTGGCAGCTGGAGAGGTGAGCACTGTTGAAGTGCTCTGATATAAAAATGGAAAATTTCCTCGATGCCCCCCCCCTTCGTTTTCCAACATGCAAATATACTTACAGTCCTTGATAGCGGTGCAAGGTGGTGTCTGGAAATACACCCTTCATGTCAATTCTTTAAATAAGTCAGTTAAAGACTTAGCGATTCACCAGCAAGCCGATGAGTATCAGGGGCCCCCCAGCTGCAGCACATTGTTTTGGCTTCTTGTAGTCTCTTGTGCTGGCCCTCTATCAGAGGACCTAGGAACCTTAGACCTAGACTCCTGAGGATAACCTCCAAAAAGCACTATTCATCCCTTTTCTCCTCGTCTGACTTTCCTTTTCCTGCTCATCTGGAATTCCTCAAACTCTGTACAAACAACAAATCACACTCGGCTTTAGGATACCAGAGGAATTACTGCAAACAGATCTCAGTTCAAAAGAGGGGAAGCAGGAAGTCAATCATTTGCCAGCACTCGACTTGTGTTTGGAGTAGTTACGCATTGTGCACAAACAGATAACTGTCCTTCACGGGGTAACAAAGGGGGCGCAGAGCTGAAAGCATAATTTGGTTTGGAAAACAAAGGTTCCCTTCAACTAACCCCATCATTATCCAAGATGCTGCTTGACTGGTTTGGCATGCGAGACATCAACTCAAATAGACAAGAATGAAGCATTATTATGAGTATTTTGTAGCACCTAGACCCCAGTACTGTCCGTTTTGATCCCAACAGGCGTTCCCTTTTTTCTCCGCTTAGGTCCTTGCTAAATCGCTGATCTTATCCCCCTCAACTTCAATGACCTTGGAGAGTTATTGGACATTTAGGGCTTGTGTGTTATTGTAGGAAAACAGAGATAAAATGGTAAGAGAGCATGCTTCAACTTTTTTCCCCCTTTACATTCCTGTCATAGTCCAACCTGAGAAGTCAGTCTAAATCTAAAGCACACAATATCCTTTCTATTGTTGTCATAGCATTACTGAAGCATGCTCAGGTAGGCATGCAAAGAAAAAAAACACAAAGAAAAGTGCAAGTGCCCGAAGAGCTGTAGCCCTGCACAAACGCATCATGTACTTCACTGCAACAGACGGCAAGTGGTGTAATGTTGTAAAATAACCTCATTCTACCTGCCCTAACCTCAAAAAAAAAAAAAAAAAAAAAAAGATAAGAAGGACTAGTCAGCCTTCTTGTCAGACACTTCTGGTTCCAAAGTCTGCAGTGTCAGTGACATGAAGTGTAATTCAAATGTAAATAGGTGAGATCACAGGTTAGGTCACAGTTCCAAGCTGACACACACACACACACCTGTCTGACCACACCTCTGCGTTCCCACCTTAAGGTTAAAGTTACATAAGGACAGTCAAGCAAGGGGGTAAACGTGACTAAATCAAGCCTGTTGCATATGAATCACAACTTAAAGCCACTTTAAACGAATTCAAATAGGACAGTCACTGATTGTAAAAGGCTCAAAAGACACTATTCAAGATAATAACAGGGTTTAACAACACAGAAGGGTGAGGCTTTCACATGTCTGCCACTTTTAATTATTCATTTCGATGCTGTTTTCAAATAACCAATCACCACTTTTACGTCACCTTACTTTTAAGAGGTACAAACACAACAGAAACCAAAGTCACACTGAACTGCTGCAGTGAAACTGGCTCGCAGGTTTCATCGAGGAAGAGCCCTCACACACACTGCTGTACAGTAGCAGCCCAGAGAAACCTGTTCTGCAGCGACAGGGCTCCCACTTTGTTCCTGTCTCCAGTCGATCTTCGCTTCCTCGTCTCACCTCAAATTAATTGAAACAGTGGGTTTTTTTATTTCGCTGTCGCAGCCGGTCGTTTCTTCATCCAGCCATTAGGGACTTCATGTGGCTTCTTCTTCTGCTCGGCTGCTGTTGTATTATTCGAGCCCATCCCCCATCCGCACACACACAGGCTGCTAGACAGACACAACTTGGAAGTTTTGTTTTTTTTTGGTCCGTCCTCCACCTTCAGTATGAACCCGGTTTAACAACTCGTCTCTGTAGTCGGTAAAGAAGCAGTACTCCGTTTAGTGTCGCCTTTCTCTCACTGTGTGGGGTTTGAACGGGGAAGGACAGTTTGCCCGCCTTACAGTTGGCTCAACACTTCAGCCTGCTAAACACAAGAGCCGCCCCTAAACATGAATAGAGCCTGCCTGCCCTCATTTGCAGCCGGTTTTTTTCAGGTAGACAGGATTTTACATCGCAATGTAATGATAAAAACAGTGATTTAATGTCACATTTCTCCTAATATTGAAATCGGAAACAGGGTAGATGTGGTGTAAGTCGAAGAAGAAGGAACGAAGATGTTTTAACTTTTATCACCTTCAGTAAGCCAATGAGCACCAAAAGTACGGGATCACTGTTGCCAGATCTCGCGAGAGAAAGAGGCAATCAGGGTCTCTCTCTCTCCCTCTCTCTCTCTCCCCCCCTCTCTCTCCCTCTCTCTCTCTCCCTCCCTCTCTCTCTCTCTCTCTCCCTCCCTCTCTCTCTCCCTCCCTCTCTCTCTCTCCCTCTCAAGGAAATTCATTCATACACAGATTATGAATCATGAATGTATTTTTGCATTGCATTAGAGAACATCAACATTTACTATACCTTTTGCATGTTTTAGGATATTTATGAATGTGTGGAAAAAAAATTAGGCAAATTAAAACGTTTGACACTTCTATCAAAGCAAAAAAACAAGATTACTTACTATACCAAATGTTTTTGCCATGTCTTATCGACGTATATTTCTACAGTTAAAATTCTAAATGGAAAAAAATGAGTGTATGAGACAACAATGCACAGTCCACAATCCACACTCTAGGTGGAGTTCCTGCAGCATTCAAATAGCAAAGATACTGGACATTAGACGCTAAAGAATCCTTGTAAAAATCTAGGGTTGATTATGATAACTCTCTCCAATACAGCCCATCAAAACTGTGAGTTTAAAACTCCTTTTGGCACTGTATCATGAAGTATCCACATGTGATAAAAGACAGAGTGGTCATTACCTTCAGGCCTGTACTGAGCAATGATGGTTACAGTCTGTCCAGCTCTCTTCAGTGCTGCAGCCGCCTGCTCATGTGTGGCATTCCTCAGATTCACTCCATTCACCTGCACACCAAAAAATCTTTTAGCAAGACAATCCAGATTATATCCTATATGTATGGTGCTTGTCTAATTATGTGGACGTGTCGAGGAAAGAAGTCAATCTGGGTGGTTTCCTTTCAGCTGGCAGAAATAACAGCTGCTTTTATGATTACTATAGTAGTATAATAGTAGTAGATAGTATAAAATATGGTGAGTACACATAAGAGCCGTAATATTGTAAATAAAACAGAGGACAGCATATGTTTTTGAAGCTAGTTTTTTTTCTTCTGGCAGTAAAGACTAGTGAGAAAAACTAGTGAGAAACACTAGGCTTTTAAAAGTGTAAAAGATTTAAAATACAAGTAAAGGGATATTGGATACTTTATCTATTCACAATATTCTCTTGTCTGACAGAGCACAGCTAATCTCCCTCTGAGTTGTTCTGGATTTAATTTCATGCCTAAGGATATTTTAGGAGGTCAGATGTTTGCTGGCTTTCTCAACCTAATGAATTAACTCCTAATTACTCTGACAACAGGGGGTATCTATTTAAAAAAAACACATCATAGAACTTCCTCAAACCTTTCCCAGTTGTTGATTAGGGCAAACTTTAAGTTGAGAGGATACTAACCGATAAAATCCTGTCACCCCTCCTCAGCTCGCCGCTTAGGTCAGCCGGCCCTCCCGCCAGGATGAAGGATACGAAGATTCCTTCACCATCCTCCCCGCCAACGATATTGAAGCCCAGGCCTGTGGAGCCCTTGTGCAGCAACACCTTCCTCGGCTCCCTGCCAAACAGAGGGACCGTGTCAGGTGAAGGGCAGAACAGAAGAGGTAGAGGACGGAAGAGATAGAGAGATATGACCAAAACTGTAACAGAAAGAGGCTTAAACAGAGGTGTAAATAAAGAGACTGTTTCATTCAACAGCCATCTTTCATTTTTCTCTGCAGATCTGTATTTATTTGAAAAATAGTGCTATAAATAGAATAGTTAATGATTAACTACAGGACTAATCACTACCACAAGTCAATCACTAATCACTACCACATGACACAAATTAACACACAATTGTATTCATGCACTAATCATTTTGCTCTTAAATATAACTGATAATACAGCACAAGATATAATAAATGCAAATAACAAGAAACAGCACAACTGGCTCAAAATACCTGCTATCTATTTTTTTATGCAACATTCTTTTTTGCATGGCAGTCTCATAGACACGTGTACACACTGAAAACACCCACTTATATTAATGTACGCAGACACAATGAGCCATCTCCTGCTCCACACACTGACTGAAGCTGTGCTTTAGCTTTAGCCACTATGACTCATCCTCCGGCAGGCTATTCAGAATGCCTCAGTTTAAAGACGCTAAAGAAGCCAAAATTGCTGCTGTGGTCCAGCAAAGAATCCTCTGAGATCACACTTCACACAGCTGCAACACACACTCTCTAGGAAGCTCAACATACACAAACTCATGCACACATCCTTTACAAACAAACACTCACATAAACATGCATGCATGCACAGACAGGAGGCACAAGCACAAACGGTTTCCTCTCTTGACAGAAATACTGGATGGTTCCCATTAGTGGTCTCCTCAGGCTGCGGTCGACAGAAACAATTCCCACTCAATCCCTAATGGCCGCGCTCGAACTTGCTGTTTAGACCATTTTCCCTTGAACAGCAGCAAAATCTGCATTCCAGACTCTCAGAATCAAACCCATGACGGACTGGAAAAAGCCCTGATTATCCCACTCTCAGAAAATAAGCACTTGAAAGACCTAAAAAGCCAAACTGTGCCTTCAACTATACTGTTAAACTACATTTATGTAAAGTTAAGTCCAATGCAGTTTATTTTGGAAGACCACTAATTAGGACCAAATAAACAGCATCACGTTGACTCTGGGTTTGAAGTAATATTTAGAATGAGTGTAAGAAGACTAAGAAATAGATTAAAAAAATCTGATCTTGTGTACTTGTCCATATTCTATTAATGTTTTTACTACTGGAGATAACACAAACAATTAAAATGGCTTCAAAAATACGTGCTCGAACAACTGACTTGCCTTCAAACAAGTCAGGCTTAAAATAACCCCACTCTCCATCTTGAGCTTTTTCATCCCTGCTCGACACACACGCACACACGTCTCCATGGTTACCTTGCAATCCAGAACTGGTGCTTGCTTCTAAAAGAGCATTTCCTAACAGTACGTTCAGGCAGCGACATGGAAGATGAGATGTTGACTGTGAACATGGTGGCGATGGCCCATCGCTCAGCTCCTACTACTCGAGCCCCTTCCAGTGTCTATCTCGCCCTTCAACTGAAAGAGGAGCTCGGTTTTTTTCGAAGCTCCCGTGTTCGAGGCCTGGTGTTTCCTATCTCATCCCTGTGTGCTGTGATGGGAAGCAGCTCCTCTTTAGGCTGTCACAAACAGCTCTCTCCCCATCATCACCAGAAAGGCAAGACTTAACACTTAACCCTGACGCTCCCATGCAAATCACATTCTGTACAAGTAGAGACTCACATCTGGAATAACCAGGACTGTGTTGCATCAAATCAAGCTGTGGTGTGTTAAACTGGACCCTGCTGTCCCCTCATTGCTGCTATGATGTTGCTTTGGGTTCAACTCCCCCAACCTACTTTTTAAATACAGTACAGCAGCATTCCTGTCTGTTGGGGCCAGCACTCTGGAGACTACACAGACGGATTCCCAGGAGCTTCTTGCTAATTTGTCAGCATGTACACAATGAGAAGCTCTTGAAAAAATGCCTTTCACGACTTCCAGGTCTTTGATTTGACAGCCCTTACTGAAAGCAAGATATGCTCAAAGGAAAATAATGTGCAGACTTCAGCGTAATGTTTGGACACATAAAGTAAGACGTTCACCTTTCCTTGATCTTACTGTTCCTTAGGATTTGGATAGGCTTTTCAAAGAAAATGGGAGTGAATTCCTGCAGCATTAAACACAACGCAGGGATCTGGCCCTCCCTCCATATCACAAGACCTGCCTCCCCTCCCTCCCTCTCTTCCCCTCCTTCGCCTTTTCATCCGTGCCAGGAATGTAAACAGTTATAAAGCGGTAAAACCCTTTCTATGTGCCGGCCATTTCTTCTTTTCTCTCACTCAGAAGCCCCCTCCCAACAACACGCACACAACTATTTACCAGAGCTGTTGCAGCTCAATCCTAAAGCTGTGAATGGATATTTGGGCTGTTGGGTTCAGCAGGTCATGCTGCCCTGGACTCAGCCCAGTAATTGGCTCTGCTTGGCTGATTAATGGTGGACACTGCAGATGGACGCCATTTTCCACAGACAGACACTACCTCTCACTGAATTTTGTCTCTCTCTCTCTCTCTCTCTCTCTCTCTCTCTCTCCCCACAGCTTATGAACAGAGGAATATGCTGATGAAATTGAAGTGCTGCTTTATGGTGTTTCACTTCCTTATACCTGCCTCTTCTTCGTGGCCTGCTATTTTTTTGACATAAGGGAACTTTTTTTTTTTTTTTACTGCTAAGGCAATAGATTCAATTTAGTTTAAGATATGTCATGCCTCTCACTGTGACAAAGGAAAAAAATCAAGCCATGAATAGGTTATACTTAAGACGAGAACTCAGCTGAATCCGCTCTGATTACTATTATGTGAAACTTGATTTTTGCAGCATTTAAAGAAACAGATACAAAGGTCAAAGTGTTCATTGTTATTATTGAGTCAAAGGTTTTGTGTTTGTGCCTGTGTGTCTGGAAGACACATGTAGTTACTGATTAGCTCACCTGCTGCTGCAGTCTACAGGCTTCTGTATACACAAGCCTCACTAGAACAAAGCAGCCTAACTCGAAGCATTGTTGTGCATATCTAACAACTGCAGCCCTGATAGGAGCAGCAGGCTTGGTTTAATGATTCTGCACACTGTCACCACTGCATACAACGTATGTTTACGCCAAACATGCACACGGCCTCTTATCTGGGTAGATGTGGATGGAGACGAGGGAGCTGTGTACAGTACCGACATATCTGCAGAAGAAGGGGGTCATATCAGATGTATAAGAGGGGAGGGGTTGTCGAGGGATGTGACTGTGATGACACCACTGAGGGGGAGGTGCAGATGGGCAGAGGGCTGACACACAAGCTCTGACTCACTCCTCACAACCAGCCTGCTCCACTTCTGCGGAGGCCTGCGCTTACTACAGCATCCATCTAAAATAACCCCTCCTGCTCAGAGCCAATGGGTGGTCTGCTCGGGCCAGACAGGGGTGTCTGCTATCTGCCTGTCAGTCTGATGGAGCTGGATGCTTATGTTATGGGATTGAAAATAAAGTCAGCCATTAGGATTGTGCAAGACAATGCCACATACACCCACTAGAGGCAAACTTGTGCAGTTATGATCACAGAACTCATGCCAGTCTCGTTTGCAGCGTTGAGCGTCAGTGTGTTTGGTTTGCAGGATGTATACCCACAGGTCTGTGTCTGCATCACACTTAAAGCACGTGTATGTTTGTGTGCGCTTGTGTGTGTCAGCACATCGTGAGCAAATGTCTTAGTGTACAGTATGTGTGTGTGATTGGTGCTGGCAGCATGCATGACAAGAGGGGTAAGACCTGGGTGCATGGCCTGGTTTTCCCAGTGTGCAGATGAATCATGACAGCTGCAGGACTGTCTGCTGCTACCGGTCTGCTGGCCTGTACCGGATTAAGCTCTTATTGTCCATTACATTTATGGAAACAACGAGGTCTGGTGTTTATGTTTACATACATGGTGCAGCAGGCGAAACATTCCAATGCTGCCGAGCATACTGTTTGGGTTGAGTGGCTGCAGTGATGCGCTCTTATCCTTCCATGCTGTATTAACTTTCTTCCCTTTAGTTTGAGCAAAAGGTAACCTTCTTTCTCTCCTTCTCACACACACACACAGACACACACAGACACACACACACACACACACACACACACACACACACAGGGCAACAGATATGAGTTTATGTGCAAGGTATATGTATAGGTATGACACAACATAACACACTCAACACAAAACATGTAATATAAAAGCAGTGGGTTCAGAGACCAACAACATAAACACATTCATCGACGAGGTGAACAATCAGGGAGAGCACTCATATAGTGTTATAACTAGGTGCAAATAAATCTCAAAACAGGAGGGCTTTTGCATTTG
This sequence comes from Symphodus melops, assembly GCF_947650265.1. NCBI lineage: Eukaryota > Metazoa > Chordata > Actinopteri > Labriformes > Labridae > Symphodus > Symphodus melops. Next base: position 10,593,804 of record NC_136699.1, on the reverse strand, counting down.
GAAACAATCTAAAACAGAAAAAAGCATTGCCTCAATATATATAATACGGTATTAGGTATATTATCTTCATTAGAATCCTCCAGTGAAAGTAGCTTGGTCTGATCTACACAGATTTATTGAAGCCTCCTGACAGATGGAATAGGGCAGCTTGTGGGAGCGTGAAGCCCTTTCGGGCTGCACTCCTGTGGAGATGTGTTTGTGAAGAGTAGGTACGATTCCATTTTGAACTGCGCTAAACAGGGACCTACAGATTTTGATTCCCCAACGTGATTAGATTAGTTAGAAAATAGGAAAACCAATGATGACTGCAGGTTAGACCTTTTGAATTATGGACAAAACCAATGCTCAACGTGTGAAAAATAATAAGCCAATGTCTTCTGAAGCCCTTTCATTTATACAGAACTTTTGTTTTAATAAAGTTGGGTTTTCTGCACTAGTCTGCAAATTTTGAGAGCATTAATAGTCACTGCATTTGAATAGCAGATGGTATGATACAGAAGGATCAAAAGCAGGAACATTTAAAGCAACACACAACGCATTTAATAGGACAAGAGGGGAAGAACATTTACATGCAAACACAGACAAAAAGCTGAAGCTAAAACAAAGCTCCAAATGAAAACAATAACTCTCCCTCTATCCTCTCTTTTTCCTCTGTTTCCATTTTGTCTCCGCTGACTCTACTTCCACTTGTCAATTTGAGCAAAAATGCGGCGTAACACACGACAGGAAAGGCAGGTCCCTCTCTGGCCTTAATCCTGCCACACAGAGGAGGGTGAGCTAAGCAAGGCATGATGGACTAGGTTAGTACCTGCCAGAGAAGGGGAGTGGACCTTGGCACAAAGGAGCAGGGGAAGTACAGAAGCCTCTGTAGAGGGCCTGGGGCCCCTTGCTGTCCCCAGGTTTGTGGATGACACTGTAAATAGGTTCTGCTCTGCTGTGGGGGGAATCAGGAATCACAGTGAACGGGACAAGTGCAGGACACAAATTGAGCACACAAACCAACAAAGATGGGACAAAAGCACATACAAGTCATGTAGACAGCTTGAACAAGGACAGTAACAGGGCCACATTACACACTCACCCGGGAACAAACACACTCCACAGCAAAGCACACAGACATGCTTTAATCCCTGCATGCAGGCCGGTCTCACACACACACACACACACACACACACACACACACACACACACACACACACACAGACAGACAGACAGACAGACAGACACACGCGCGCACACGTACACATTTGCACTCACAGGGGGAATACAGCCTACTCCCTAGAGATGTGGGTAAAGATGACTCAAGGTCTCGTGGGACACTCTAATCAAGCCTCCATGAATGCTACTTCTGATCCAGTACTTGGATAGGATGTCAAAGGTTAAAACAGAGTCATAACACGTACGAAGGAGTGACAAGCGGCCTCTCTGCAAAGACATTTGGTCAGCAAACAGCCATCACATACTGTCTAGATTAAGAATATGCACCACCAGGGCCGCAATCAGCAGAAAAAGGTAAATTACTTCGTGAAGTCATTTCAAATCAGTAAGTTGTAACACGAGTATGACAGCAACACAACTGATGCTACGAGAAAGAAAGAGGAACCTATGAAATACCTAAAAAAAACCTTTTTTGCATTGCAGCATTTTTTTCACTAACCTAAAAATACAACAAACACACAAGAAGTTGTTCAAAAGATGTTTTTTTTTTACCAGCAATCTCCCCTATGTGTTTTTATAATGCCAATGTATGCTCATGGAGCATTTGTGTGAAGTATTAGAGGAGAATAATTCCTGGGGGAGACGGTCTGTTACCTACCTTGTGAAGTCTTCCTCCCCGAGCATGTGGCGGGGGACTGGCGAGTACCTGGACGGGGTGACCTGGGGTGGAGGGTAAACAGGTTTAGGCTCCATTGCCCCCATGTAGTTGTGGCTGACGTGGTTGTCTACCATGGCGGGGAAGGCTGGAGGAAGGGCCAGGCCAGTAGGGGGAAAGAAAGAATGATTACAACACAGGCACAGCAGGAACACTGCATTACAATGGCAACCTAACTACATGAACATATCATCTGATTTACAGGCCTTGTTCTACCCTCGCTGCATGGCTCTTGGAATGATAATGCCCCCAGATCCACCTCCCTCTGAACTAAGATGTTGTTTTCTAGACTGATTGCCCCCCACTCCCAAAAAACCCCCAAAACATTTTAATGTCTCTGGTGGTCCTCTTATCCCACCGTAAAGGCAAAACAATACAAATATTAGTTTTACTGGGAGTATAACTCACAAGGCTTTATTTACCTTGAAATAATAGAAAGAAAGAAACAGTTAATCCAAACTGTTTCAATTGTGTGTACAGAGTAGCCAATGATAATAACATCCTTTAAATTGTCAACAATAGTCCCTTAATGCAAAGGACACATGTAACCAAAACAAAGGTCAGTGTGAGAGCTGCAAATACTAAGACCTGTCAGCTGTGCTACTAGTTATGATGCATAAAATCATTTTAGAATAGAATATTATTCCAATGTTGTCCCATCTCATTTTTGTCTTTATAAAAATGTGCCAGCCTTAACACATATATTTTGAAATATATTGAAATTGATGATATTAATAGTTGATCTAAAGTATTCAACTATAACTAAGGGTGTACAGTAAGAAAACTCGGTGTGTGTGTTCTTATTTGCACAGTGGGTTACTAGCATTGCATTATATATGAGCTGAGATATTTTAGTTTTACGCTCATGTAGTCTATCAATACAATGACAAGAGAACAATATATTGCAGTCCTTGTTCTTTTATGCTAAAAGCCAAATCACAAGCCTGAAAAAAAAAAAAACTTTTTTCTTTTTCTCTGAACTATTACTGTTGGAGGCAGCTGAGCGTGATAAAACAAGCGTTTCAAATTCAGATCATCTGACCATCGGAGGGGGGTAAAGTCTGCTTCACAAGCTGGTTTTGACCCTGACTACTGCAAACATCAAGAAAAGACAAAAAGACCTCAACAGCCCCCCTCTTCCTTCCAATACTAAATCATTGTTGTGTGGAATCTGAGAAGCTGCAGCTCAAGATCGTGGGCTCTCATGAGCAGGTGGGATGTGAGAAACCAACCACACTTAGTGGGAGGCAGAGAACTGCGCTTGTTGTTTCATTGGGTACGATGTGTGTGTGTGTGTGTATGTGTGTGTGTGTGTGTGTGTAAGTATTCACGAGATTCACTATGTGGGTGTGTGGGCATAACAGTTTTGGGAAGAGAACAGTGATCCAACTTTAAAATTCATGCAGGCCTACTGTAACATCTCTGTTAGAAATCAAAAGATGTTTCGCAGTGAAAAACATTCAAACATGGACCTTCACGTATAAATCTCGGTTTCCTTACGACAAACATAGCATATAAATAAACAGGCTCTAGCTCTGAAGCTGGCTGCTTATTGATCAGTGAGTAGAAGAAGCAAAGTTAAACACGGAAGGAAAACAGGTAAATACAGAATTGCAGATGTGCATGAATAGATGTTAAAAAGTGACAAGGACTACAGTTAGGTCAATTATTTGTTCATGGTACGGTTCATCATTAGCTACATGGATTAAGTCCTTTTGTCGCCATCATTTTTTTTCTTTTAACTCTATGCATATACATGTCTTATACAAACATGATTTCCGCCTTTATATTTGCACTACGACGACTGGAACACCAAGAAGAGGTAGATACGTACTGCTGGAGTAGTCTGGAGGAGCGTACATGTCGTTGAGGTGTACAGGTCCAGGTTTGGCCACCTTTAAGTAAACCATGTCAGAGGTATTCTTCAGCGCAGCCACTGCCTCCTCGTGACGCACATCCTGCAGCACGATGTTGTTCACCTGAATGTGACGATCGTCGGGAAAAGAGGGGAGGATGTAATCTATGTATCAACACCTGAACACCTCGTGTCTTTGCTGCGCTGTGACAACATCAGACATCACACCAGCCAACACAACAATGAATCATATCTCGCTGAGACTAGCACAGTGAAAGGTTGGTGCGCTGTGCAGCATTAACAGGGGTCAGAAGCAGTAGGTAGAAGGTTCTGAAGATGCTCTGAATTTCTTCAGTTTCTCTGTTAAGATCCAAATCCCTGGAAACGTGCTGTCAGTCTAAAGTTATTCAACGCCATTGCAGCAGTTTTCATAACATCTAAAATGTAGTACAGTACAGTATTACGAACTGTTGTGTTAAATTGCTGCTTCAATTTTTACTCTAAAGTGACTCCTTAGTTACAGTGCTGTTGATCCTCTACAGTAACACTGACAAATCTCTCCCAGAGGTCTTTACAGCATCTTAATGCTTATTGGTTTTATAAGACCACAACAATTATGTCTGTAACAAAGATGAGCATGTTCCATCAACTGTCACAGGTTTAAAAACATTTAAAAGAAATAACATTTACCTTTTCATTCGCTAATAGCAAAGTTTGAAAAGGAGCTTACCGATGAAACGGCAGAAACCAAACAATGTTAAAATGTTGTAAAGGAAACTTTTAAAAAACACAATTTGATGTCACGTGTTTCATTTTGCACATTTGAGTTGTTTTCGCTTTATTAAAAGCGGGGAAGCTTAAGCTTGTAAAAAGTTTGTACTATGCTGGCTGCCTAAATTAAGACTGAGGATTTCACCGTGGTTTACTTTACCACAATCACAAGCTTGAATCAAATTACCTCAAATATCAAGTGTTAAGCGTTTTATCTGAAAGCACCAAGGCTCTAAATTCAGACTATATTCATAACAGCAAAGTCATATAGTATTCATTTTTTTCCTGCAACGATGCAAGCTATTTTATTGTCCCATGTCTCGCTCTTTAATGTTACATGATCAATCATCCACATGATCATAAATGCTAAGGTGTGTTGTCCGTCTTGCTTGGTGTAGAGTAGCAGGATGAGGCAACCAACCAGATAACGTGATGTTACTAAAGATGTCTCATAAACAGCTTGTCGTCTCTAAACATGCCTCCCGGAGCTCGCCATCACTGCTTACTACAAAAAAACGGATTTCAGCTAACTGCAGGCACACCTGGAATAAATTCATTTGTGTTTGAAGCCTAGGTGTAAAACTGAGTCAAGAGGAAGGCTCATACAGCTAGCAGGCGGTCTCCTGTCTGCAGTCGTCCATCTTTTTGGGCAGCTCCTCCTTCTATGATCTTGGTTATATAGATGCTGTTGTCTCCTGGGATGTGTTGGTTTCCAATCCCTCCGGCGATGCTGAACCCAAGCCCTGGTTGAATAATAAAAACAGTGAGACAGTCAATATGGGCACACATTTACACATTTGTAGATATATATTCATGTCTGGAGCTGCTATACGTTATCTTTATCTGGATTTCCTAAATAAATACCACTTGTATTCTAAAACATACATAATGTGTCAGTATAAATGAGAGAGACTTGTGTGACAACAACACGTATATATACATATATTTCTTGTGAATAGGATGTGTTGCTGACCTTTTGGCCCTTTCAGCAGGTTGACCTCTAGGATCGTCTCAGGCGGGGCCTGCCTCCGTCGCACCAGCAGCCGCACCACTGGCCCCGCCTCCTTCAGGGCTTCCACTGCTCGGCTGTGCACCACCTCGGACACGTCCACATCATTCACACGTAGCACACAGTCATTCACCCTGTGGAAGGGAATATTTAATCAAAATCACACACACCGCCTTGTCAGTCAACAGATAACAGCGGTGGAGTTCATTCACTCTACAAAGGCAGGGGAAGACCTTCTCATAGCCAATGTAATCAAAAATCTCTCGAGCACATAGCAAAGCACTGTATTACATCATTTCTGCATGTTTAAGGATTTGATGTTCCACCGAATCATAACTTTGAGGAAGAAGAGACGAGAAGAGCTGCCTTCCGCACAGCTCTGCCAGGTAGCACATCGGACAGCATTAAAATGGAGGTGAGAGCGGGGAGAGGACAACTCGACAGGAGAAGATGGATAAAGGCAGGCGAAGAGGAGGGAGAAGGGAAACACAGTGATGCAGAGGGACATACCCCAGTCTTCCATCCATAGCAGCTGCTCCTCCAGGGATGATCTTAGTGATGAATATCCCTGGATCGTCAGGAATGTGGGGATTGTCTATTCCTCCAGCGATGCTAAAACCCAGGCCAGAGTTCCCCTGCACACAGGTTATGATTGACACTTTCACTATGACACAATAAAACACACTCACAGACTTAGACATAAGTGATAGAGCTAATGTTGCCTCAAGGTCAGCACCAGAGGACTCTTAAGTGTATTGGTATCTCAGAGGAACACGTGACCAATGCAACTTCTCCATGCATTCTCCATTTTTGTGGACGTGTGTGTGTGTGTGTGTGTGTGTGTGTGTGTGTGAAATGTGCCCTTGCATGTGACAAATGATAATGGCATGTATTCCATTAGAAAAGGGCACCTTATTCAAAACGTCATACAACCCACAGATCAGCACCGTGTTAAAATGTCCGAGTCCACAGAAGAGTGGATTTATGATGCAAAAGGAAGATAAGAGGAGAAGTGTCATTTCGACTGCATGATACAGAGCTTCTTGCTCTCTGCAGGAGGCAGACACTACAACAGTCCTGTCTCGGTTGCCCCTGCAATGACAAAGGGCCCATTTGGATCCAGTGGGCCTGGGTTCACTGCTGCATCTGACAGCTGTGGCCACAGAGACGGGCAGTAAACAAGACAGCTGAGAAAAGACCTCACTTTATTATTTTCTATAATTAATGGGCAACAGTCGCAACAAATTAGGACAGAGGGAGTCTGAGGCCTCCCAGTGTTCTGCTCTGGGACTGAGAGGAGTGTACTGGGCCTCACCGCCAAATTGTACCCACAGACTTTTTACAAGTGTGACTTAGCATAGCTTATTTACGCTTTCCGTCTGGCTTTTTCAAGTGGAAGGGGCACAGAGGGGCTGTGCATCCATCGGGGGTTTGGAGGTGCATCTATATGTGGGTGGAATAAGAGCAGAAACATATCCAGTGCTGACAAGTGCAGCAGTGCCTGCTGAACAATTGAACAGGAGAGCACTTTACATTTCTGGTGTCTGCTGATGACATGTGCATCAGGATTATGTAAAAAGCTACGCCTCAGTGGCTTTATTCTGCGCTCATACTCACACACAAGATATTCTTCCTGCAGTGATGTAACTTCACCAACACACAGCTTATCATATATGATTCTGACAACAGATTTTTTTTTTTTTTTTTTTCGGGGGGAGGGGTGGGGGGTTCATGTTTCTTAAGCTGACTGAGCAAAGACTGAGCTTACCACCCCCTAGTGGGGAGAAATTCATCCATCCTGCAGATAACACCATAACACAAGAACGTGTGTAAAAGGAAGCAAGTAAGGAGTAAAGCTCACCCTCTCCAAAATGATCTCTTCATATTTGTACATCCCATCACTGCCATTTACCTGTCAAAATAAAAGCATAATGGTTAGTGACAACACTGAGCTAGAATTCTGTCATTTTCTTAAAACATAGTAGGAAGCATGCAAATGTTTCAGCTCAATCCTTCACTCGAAGACACAGAGAGGCATGGAGAATGGGATTATTGACAAATTGCACAGAGGACACATTCACAGGATGATTTTTCCTCCTTTAAATACCATCACATATTTTCAACTCATTCCCTTGAAATTGTAAATTCATTTTTCAAAATGCGGTGCTACATGACTGCAGAATGAGCATTCTACGCAAACAGGCGGGTCAAGAAGATAATGGGTGTTAGTCCAAATGGCAAACAGCATGTTGCTGGCAGGAGCCGGCATCCACATCCACACACACACACACACACACACATACACACACACACACACACACACACACACACACACGCACAGACACAGAGGGAATGTGAATGAGAGACATGTATACTGTACAGAGGGAGAGAGAACAGATACTTACATAAGGGCCTGCATCTAGTGAGTCTGCGTTGACGATGATGGGGGGAGGGTTGGCCTGTGAATATGAAGAGATACATGTTATCTCGGTGTGTGAAGCTGACAGCACACAGAAGTGGTACACACACTCTCACTTGTAAGCAAGTGAACGAATGCCATGGGAACAGTGGCTGAATCTCCTTGGGGCTGGGTGTGTATGTTTGTGTACGTGCGTTTGTGTGTGATGGGCGGATCGTTGAAAAGGTGTGAGGACTTCGAATGAGGACTGGGGCAGAGAGACTACTACTTATTAAACTACACAGCCAGACGTCCTGCAGTCAACTTGTAAATCAAACCAGCTTGCCATAGGGACGTTACATTTATCCCATATAAACCTGTCTGTCTGTTTCACACACAGAAATAACACAATGTATTATCGCTTTTTTTTAATTATAACTTTATAGCCCCCATGAAGTTAAAGTGTTAATACACACAAGGCAGAGAATGTCTAAATGATATTTGATGAGATCAGATTTAGCATCACTTTAATGCGATTGGTTCATAACCCTATTGGTTAAATTACAGAGAATTATCCCACAAAAATATTGGTAATGGTTTAATTGATTTATTGATGACTATACAAGAAAATCCAAATTAATATAAATATAAGAGTTTTTTTTATTAATATCAAAGTTTCCTTAATTTGGATCAATTGTAAAACAAAATCAAAAAATGTTGCTTAGGTCTCTGAAACATTTTGTTAGGTTTCTGTCAGGACAAGATATTTAAGCCATAAATAACCAACAAGTAGTCAGCCTCATGACAACATGATTATTAGTTGCAGTCTCAGATATGTGTTTAATATCTCATTACATGGATATTCATTAATAACGGGTGATAAACAATCTGCCAATTAACTTGTAAGCTTATAATGATAGAAAATTGTCAATACAAATCAGGATGAGCATCTGCTGCCATTCTCACTTTTATATCCTTACAAAGCAAATCCCATTGGATCTCCAACTGCTAGAGTGATAAAAGAAATCAGTAGTTATAACACTGAGCTGTTGGCAAAGTTGTGTATTTGGATTTTTTTTTCCTGAAAATGTCTTGATACTTAAAAAAAAAAAAAAAAAAAAAAAAAAAGATAACCAGATCAAATTATATTGGCTTTGTGGAGAATTGCTGCTTTTGTTTGTAAAGTGAAAAATCTATTTAGAATATTCAGGACTTTTCTTCACCCAGCATGATGAAAATGCTGTTCTTGATGCTTCTCTCTGTGATATGAAAACTTTGTGAAGACCTTGATTTCTATTCATGTTTTTGGTTTTCTTTGGGCTCAATTAAAGACTTAGAAGTGAATTGAAGTCAACCTCTCGGCCCGTGTCATTGCATAGTGATCGTAGCATCCTTTAAAACCCAGTTTAATCTTATTCACAAGAGCTCAGCTAAATTTAGTTTCCAGCTCAGCTCTTTTGTGCCACCTGGTGTTTCATTTTCCACCTCCGGCCTGCAGAGCAGCTGAAGAGGTTCTGAGCTGAGACGTGAGAGGAAAGCTGGCAGAGAGGAAATAAAAGAGACAAAGGAGGAGGAGGATGGTTTAGGAGCAGCATCATGGCTGTCCTTTAGTTTAGCACAGTGGTCGTCTATGCTTTATTGATGTGATTGAGCTGTGTGGGTGAAGGAATGCTGACAGCGCTGCTTGGGGACCTTACTTTTCCTGAGGTCCAACACTGACGAGAAAATCACTAACTCCCTATCTTAACAAACGCCACCCCTGAAATTCAATTTGAATGTTTGCTGTGTTATTGTGCTATTTGCCTGTATATTTTGGACCTGCTGTGATATCTGGGGCGGCAGTAGCTCAGTCTGTAGGGACTTGGGTTGGGAACCGGAGGGTCGCCGGTTCAAGTCCCGGCACGGACCAAGTCCGGAAACTGGTCTGGTAGCTGGAGAGGTGCCAGTCCATTTCCTGAGCACTGCCGAGGTGCCCCTGAGCAAGGCACCGAACCCCAAAACTGCTCTGGAGCGCTCGCTGTGGGCAGCCCCCTCACTCTGAGACCTCTCCATTAATGCATGTCACTAGAACCCTGTTTGTGCATGAGTGTGTATCTTGGCCTGTGTGTGTGTTAGACAGAGTGTAAACCGAATTTCCCCTCGTGGGATTAATAAAGTGTAAATTATTATTATTATCTGTCAATGATTCAACAATAAGTACAAAACTAGATGTACATGACTAAAGTTCTTCCTCACCATTACTGTTAAATCCTGTTGAGTGATCTACTCATGGTGGAATTATGCTGGGTCTCTATAAGAAATAAAAAAGTGGTACAGTGTAGACCTGCTCTTTATGTGAAGTTTCTTGACATAAATGTCTCTATAAATTGCTGCTATACACATAAAGATCGATGGAATGATTGATTGATAGTTAAAACTTAGATTATGACATTATGATACATTGATTTTCAGTTCTGCTCTGAGATTCCAAAATGATCACCCTGTGTTCACTTTAATTCGGTAATTTTGTTTCTGAAAGTGAATTTCTGAATTTTCATCAAGAGTCACAAACAACTGTCTAGTGAACCGACCAAAATCATATGCCCTACTTCTCATAGTTTTAAATTGAATGAATATGAATATATACGTATATATGTATATATACATATATACATGTATACACACACACATACACACACATAGATATATGATATAATAGATATTTAAATGTAATATCTATTGGAATATTAACCTAAAAGATTGTATGTCTTGTTCAAAAAAGCCAATGAAATTCAGAGGAAGTCAAGCTACGAAAATAAAACACAAAGTGCCATTTAGCGGATTAAAAGACTCACAGAATACTATAATAAATCCAATAATATATAGTTATAGGTTCCATTGCACAAACAATATATAATCATTTTCAGTTATAAACCGATATCAGTTGATGGAAAACATATTTTGTTCATATTCAAAACCCAGCTGTCATGATATAAAATGACATCCTATTAAAGAGATGCATTCTGCCAACAGCTAATATGAAATAACTTGAGCAGTATTTAAACGCCACCAGAGTCAATCGAGTTGCACAAGGCTGCAAGACTGTTTCCAGTAGTCAAAGACAGAGTCCTTTGATTTAAATCATTCACCTCCTCATAAGCTGCTCAGGTATCTTTTCAATCCTCCACTACTTCTAATCGAGAGAATTCTCCTTTAATGATGCTCTCCAGATAAACAGGAGCTACAGATTTGACCCACTCTGCTGGGTGGTGATGCACTATGACTCTGGACAGCTGTGGCTGAACCCCACTACCTTCCACACCCGCTCCCTCCCAGTCAGCACAATCAGGCCTTGGTTGTAATCTGCATATGGACCAGCAGATGCTCACGTCTCTGCTTGTGTTTGCACATTTCTCAGGAATGCTTTTCACGTTGTGCCCCTCTTTTATCTAAGAAGCCAACTCGTAACACATGCCCCAACTCTCGCAGAGGGTTTGATAGTAAAAAAAATAGAAAAGCATCTGTAATTTGTTTGCACAGCAGCCATGTTAGTGACAGTCTATTGTGAATGAAAACCCCTTGAAACCAAAGCACATACGGCGAGAAATGATGAAACAGCCCGAGGGTGACACAGGGGAATACATTGGCTACTACTGTCCCCTGGTGACTGACAGACTAAAGCTTCTGAATCCTCGACTGAGCCCACATGTGACAAAATACACCTGCTACAGATGGACGCCTGCAGTGCTTATCATAAGTATCATAGTAGAAAAATGCTGTTCAACGGGATCAGTGAACCTACAAGCGCAGCTAAAAGACCGTAAACCCATCAATCGGAGGAAACAGCAGACTTATCCTGCATGGCTGCGTAATCCATCTATCTGAATATCACATAACAAGCAAACAACAAGAATAACAGGAGATTATCTCAATAGATGTAGGCTCAACATGGGCTTGTGTTACGTTTGGAAATTAGACACAACTTGGATTGGATTGGATTTACGGTCCTTCCTTTCCCTCTCTTGTTTTAATACAAGCTCACCTGCTGTCCAGAGGAGAGTACACCTGATAAAAGATCATTACATTTGACCTTGGCGACCTAGACAATCTCAACACTGTGGCAATTTTCCTCTGATGTAACACTCAAGCCTGGAAGCTTAAATGCTGTTACAATCCACACTGCTGTGTTGAAATGCTGCTAATCTGACAAATCGTAAGCATTTCTCAGCGTCTTGGCTGTACAATGATCGAAAGGAAGATGAACTGTAGCAAATCAACCAAAGTTAAAGGTTAAAGTAAATTACTTGATAGTTCTATAGAATGCTACCATTCATCTGTCAACAACAACATTCAGACAAAACCATGCTAATATTAGAATTAGCTAGGATGTAGCTCGAAGACAGTTGGGTTCGGTGACACAAAACGAAAAGCTTAAAGTCTGAGCTTTTGTTTTTTGTAGCCAGCCAGATTTTTTTTTTTTTTTTATGCCTTTATTGTAGGACAGTGGACAGAGATGGAAAACAGGGAGAGAGAGTGGGGTTTGACAAGCGGGAAAGGAGCCACTGGCTGGATTTGAACCCGGACCGCCCAACGTTGAGGACAGTAGCCTCAGCCAGCCAGTTTGTGAATGTTTGTAGAAAATGTGGTTTTACTTTCAGTTATGGTTTTTTACTCCCTTTGATTTGTTTATTTCTATGGTGTATGTTTTTGATTAATCTAAGGGCTCGGAAAAATAATTTGTAATGTGCTCAAAGTGTATATAATTTACATCCTGGAACACATACATTTGTAATAACCATAATAAGCGAAAATAAGCTCCCCATCCTTAGTGTGACAGAATAGATATAGGATCTGTTGGTGGTATATTGATGCCCTCAGATGACACATCTGGCAGGTTCAAGATCACAGAGATAAAGACAGAAGCAGTCTCTAGCAGAATGATGTAACACAGGAAGTGGGTGAATGTCAGTATGAAGGTGAATGTGGGTCAGATTCAAAGAATGTAGAAAAATAGATGTAGTGTTAGTGATGTCATCCATTGGTTACTGAAAGGTTTAAGCCCAATAATGGCCCTAGCCATATACGGCAGAAACTTTTGTTTCAACCCAACTTTTGGTAAACATGGTAATAGGCAAAGAGCTGAGGCGAGCCATGAGCCTCTTGGTACTGTAAACCGCTACAACGTGCCCACTTGCAGTCATATCAGTCACACTACAAATATACATAACTCTAAAATCAAAAAGGACAAGACACACAAACATTCATTTCCCGTCCAATCTGTGCAGAGAAACGCCGAAATCTTTTTTTTTTGTACAAGGCTGTAAACATTTTAATTTCTGTAGTTAAAATGTGTCTCCCAGTGCTTTTGCAGTCAGTCTTGAGGAACTGCCGTTTTTTTGCACATCCCCGATAGCATCATTTTTGTAAGGTAGAAACAGACGGCTTGTGGCTAGAAAGTCTGACCTTTTCATTGTTATGGCTCTGTACTGAAAGAACAAGTAAAACCACTTAAAACGGCTTTAATATTTACTGTTGAAAATGTTAGCATGAAAAAACACCTGGATAATGATCTTTTCGCATATATTACATGTTTCCTCACATACTGTAGCTCTTGAGAATTCGCCGAGACAACCTTATTGACACCTTATATTAACGTGTGGTTTTTATCATTATTGACTAAACCTGGATAATAATCTCCAAATCTCCATTCCAATTTACACATTACATTATTATGAGTATTCCTATTATCTGGAATGTATCTTTCAGATCATAGGAGGATCATAACTTACAGAGAACATAAGATGAGCTGGTGTATCACTTTTTTCAGAAAGACGTGCCTAAAATAAATCATATCAAATTTGATTTGTGGCAGAATGTATGACAAACTCTATTATTATAGATTGTATATAATATTATATCTTGCACAGGGTTTTTCTCTAATAATGCTGTCACCATGTAAGGAAAGTATGTGTAGCTGACTAAGATGTGATCACAGTTTGAGTGTATCTGATCTCAAATCACTTAACATTTTAAGGGGATTTTACAGGAATTTGCACCTGCACTTAATCATTTTGTCTGTTTCCTAACAAGCGATGGTACCAGATTCCAAGCGCAGAGTATCCAGATTGTATGTTTGTTACTGACACTTGTTCAAGACGAACCAAATCTGAATACTATTGCAATAAAATAACTCTAACCCCTAGAAAACAGAAAACACTGAAAGGCTTTTTTCCCAGTAATTCTTTCAGGTTTACTGTATAGGCACAATATGGATACTGTTAATGTCGGGATATGGAAGTAAGTGAGTAAGCTGGAGACAAAGTCCACACAATGACAAAGAGTCCAGACTGCTTCCCCAGCATGAGACCATTACAACAAGTCCCTGCTGACCACAAGAAGTGATGGAAATTCAGCCGCCACAGAGATTTATTTCTCTTACTCCCTCGTCTCATCCACCCATCTGTTCACAATAGCTTCCTATTCATCAATCTATCATCTTGCTCTTCTGTCAGTTGTGTGTCTGTCTCTTGTCTCTCAGCATCACATTGGGTGTTTATCATGTCCTCTTAGCGTCGCAACACACACACCACTCAATCGGCTGCAGACCCTAAGGACAGTAAAAGCCACAAAGATTCCCACTGAACCTCTGCAAGTGCAGGGCACAGGCCTCATCCCAATTGTTAAATAATCAATGTGTTCCCATGGTAACTGGCACTCACACAGTATTGGCCGACAAGCTTGCTTTGCCGCCTCCCCCCCAGCTTCACCTCTCAGGGCTCTCACTGCAGTTTATGCAGCTCTGTGCTTTTACATGCATGGCCATGGGCTTGATGTGCCTGACTGCCTTCAGTGCTGCCTGTTACAAACACACACACACACACACACACACACACACACACACACACACACACACACACACACACACACACACACACACACACACACACAAGCACACATACACACACACACACTGATACATACACACTCCCTTCCAAATCCATACATGTTGTCTTAAATAAAGAAATGACAGACAAAGTAATGGCTGCAGTTGTGTCAGAAAGGTAGAGTTGCACATAGCTAGGTGTATGTGTATTAAAGATGAGAACCGTGAGGACTTGATGCACATGAACCAGCTGAAAGCACTTATTAGATCCAGAATAAAGGAAAATGTCATTTTAGGGAAATATCCTTTTTATTTGCTGTCAGGTGAAGATAATTTATATCTTTACAAAAATAAAGCTACAATGTTCGAATGGCTAACTGAAGCAGCTAGCTTGCCACAGTCGAAAGCACATCATTAAATACTTTAGTTCACAATTGCTTAAGAAAACACTTTTTATTTTGTTAGCTTCTAAAAGAATTTGGCTAGCTGGTTCTACCTTTTTCTACCAGCATGGCCATTTATTTATCATACAAATGTGCGAGTTGCATCAATATCAGTGATATATTGAAGAGTGCAGAATTATTAGCCTTGTACAATCCAACACATGAATTAGGTCTAATTAATAATATTACACATACAATACAGTAAATTTCCTTTAGTATGCTTACCACTGATGGGATTCATTACCAAAAAAATACTGTACCCAAACATCCAGACCAGCCCAATATAATCAAACCAAACAAGAAAATATGAACATTTAGAAAATGAACATCTAATCCTGCATGATTTGTGCAGCAAGTCATTCCTTGCTGTGTTTTTAAACCTCCTTCGTCATCGCAGGTACAGTGCAGAGAAGGAATGAGAGAGTTCAGCATGTGCAGAGTGACGGCATGCTGACAGGGCAACAACCCCTCCCTCCTTAGCAAACATTTCCACATCACTTCCTTCCTTGCTAAGCTCACCGACATGGCAGCTCTGTCTCCTGTGTGACATGTCAGTGAAATATGACAGTCAGCCCTGCACAGATGATGCACCCAGACAGTCAAATGATACAGGCAACACTGAAGGAGGCCTACAATCAGAGCTAACCTAGCACATAGGAGAACAAGGAAAAACACCTCATGTTGTAGTTGTACTGCATTTATGTTGTGGGATGTGAGACACTTTCAGTGCTAGTCCCCCTCTGATCCCCCCGGCTCCCATTGGCCTCTCGTAGGCCACGCTGCAGTCCAATCAATACTGACTCAATTACCATGCACCCAACATCTCATTCATGCTGTGGCCCCTGTGCTGGAGGGAAGAGGAAAGGAGAGAGGCAAGGTGAGAGAAGTGTTGGAAGGATGGAGCTGAGAAGGATGAACACATGACAGCGAAAGATGTTTTACACAAAGCCTGCTGAACCTTGATGAGGCATTGTTTGTCTGGAACAAAGGCCGAATAACACGACGTAATGAAAAAAAAGAAAAATCCAACAGCAGAAAAGGTCAACAGCTCCTTCTCTCGTGCTACAACGCAAGGTTTTTCATACCAATATGGCTGCCACACAGAAATTAATGAGTCCCCCCATAAACTGCTCCATTAAAGTTTTCTGATTTGATTGCTATGATTTAGCGTTATAACTATACCCCCCCCCCCCCCTTTACACACACACAAACACATACACAGCACAGGCGCACATTCATGAAACCATAATTAATAGCCAGTCACAGATGTCATCAGCGCTCCCTCCTCATTTTTATGTAATATAACAAAAGCATGCTCTGGCTTACCTCTATGCCATGCTGGGCAGCTCCACACAGAGCTGGCTAGTTTGACCTTCATGAGAGGCAGCCACAGAGGGGAAAGTACTTAGTGTAATGAATATTCATGACTATGTCGCTCTAGGAGGCTTTCTACAAGTCGGCTGACAATTTATCAGGTGTAAACATGACAGTGCGTGTGCGCGTGTGAGGCTTAAACCGAAAAATAACTCACGGGTGTGTTTGTATTTGGTTAAAATTGCAGCAGGTTTATCTATTAGTTGATTTCCAAAAATAATGAGTTGCACTGTTCATTGCTATGAGCAGCTATGTCCATTACTGTGCTGCTAATTTGCAACAGTCACTAATATCACAACCGCAGAGCCAACACCAGGAGGCTTAACTAACAGCTATGGTGAAAGTTAGCATGAAGGAAGCCTGTCATGAGTGAGTGTCATCAGTATGCCTCACATAATCCCGCCCCCACTGCTTCCTCTACATCAGAGGTCACTGCAGCGTGTTACCTCACAGCTCTTGACTAGTTGCTACCCCCTTGTTGCTAAGCTTAGAGAGCTGCTAAGCTCATTCCTCTCTGGTGTTTTGGATCTCACACTCACACTCAGTATCGGTGACAGTGCACAACAACCTCAAACAACCTAGCGCTGCCATTTTGATGCTCTCACCGGTATCACGTTGCCTTTTTGGTCAACGAGGGTGTAGTATTTATGCAGTGGTGGCATCATGGAGAAAAGAGGATTTTTGTCTGTAAACATCTCATTTTGTCATGACAAGGGGAGGCACTTCACTACTGGCAGGTAAAATAAGAACCCAACAATTAATCTGCATGTTTCCAGATTATCTACATTTTTATGGAGACTACTGGCATCACTTTGGGAGATGAAAGGATGAGCCACAGGAAAGGAAACAAAGGACTGCACGAGTCAGTTCGAAATAGAGGCAGATTTTTTCATCAAAAAGGTTTTGCACTGATCGTCAGAAACTTGACATGCCCATCTCTTTCATAGTTCTTCTTTATAATTATTTTAAGTTTCTCATTTCCTGAAAACACTTGAAGAGAGGATGAGTCATCCTGCACCTGGGAGCAAAGCTAACTTCAGGTCCAATCAAATTCTTTATCAAATGTTTATGCCCATTCCCCCTTATGCACTTACTTACTTAAGAGCTGGCTAGCAGTTATGGGTTGTCGCTTTGTGTCAGTTTCTCACATTCAGCTCTTTTAGCAGCTGTAAGGCCAATTGATGTGTGCAACAATTCCCCCCCTGGGCTTTCTGCCTTAGAGAATACATAAATATGTAGATCAAAATACCCCTTGTTATTTGTTTCAGCATAAAAAGTATTTTTAAGGTTGTTTTTTTTAAAACAGAAATGTGCCATGCAATTGACAGACTGGGATGTCCTTACAGACGATTGAGTTTCATGATTTTAGGCTAAAGTCACTCAAATATACTTTACAAAACAATGAGTACTCTTCTATAAAAATAAAACTTTAAAACTACAGTCAAACTAGAACATCAATTTACAGTCTCTTGTATTACAAACCTACAAGGCGAACCTTGTGTATTAAAGCTATACATTGTCTTTATTTGCTTAGAAAGTTACATGATATGATTGTTTTCAAAGGCAAATGACAGTTTAGTAATAAAACAGGAACACCGAGCTTGGTTCAGCTAAAAACAAGAATATTTACTGGATAAACCTGAGAGTGGTTTTCTTCTAACTCTCGGATAGAAAGTGAATAGATTACCCCCTAAATGTAAAACTATTCCTTTAAACCAATGTTAATCTCCATTTGTCTTAACTCTCTTCTAACATCCAATCTTATTGACTACAGGAATTTAGAAAAGTATTTCACTGGAGCTAAAGCTAGCAACATAAAAATTAACCACCTGAAACAACTAAAAAACACACCTGATGGTTCTCATTGCTGTGTGAGCTCTCTGCTCTGATTCAACTCTGCCACCTTCTTTTTACTCATTCTTTTCCTGAGTATCCTAAAACACAATCTTCAGAGCTTAAATTAGAATCCTGTTTTAGACCTTTCTTTTAATTGGGAACATTGGACTGTGATTCTGCTTCATGAACCTTGTGATATAACAAACACTTTATACCCTTGGGCCGAGGGGAACATGAAAACCATCTGATGCATTTTTTAGCAAAAAGAAAAAACAAGGTAATTTTACCTTCATTTCCTTTCATGGAAAACACAAATTGAACACGGCCTTTGTTCTCGAGTGATTATCTATTTCAAACTGTTTTTCGGTTTTCTTTAAATGTGATATTTCAGACAAGAACAAATGGAAGCGTCATCTCTTCAGCGTGTGCTGGTTCACAAATCAAAATCATGAGACAGCGATAAAACCACTGACAGAAATAAAAATAGTCCAGTGAAAATAACAAGGCAAACCTTGACCCAATCCCAATGAACCCATTGGTCCAAACCTCCCAAGGGGTTCAGCCAGTCTGTACTAACAGCAGCAGATATCCTCCTGTCATGGCTAAGGTTTCATGCTGTTCTATAAGCTCCATTTGGGAACGCCCACATGTTCACATATCTCCATTCACAACCCGTGCTGAGTTTTGGCTCACAATAAGTGTAGGTGTTGAAAGTGATAAAGAATTACAGTAAGTAGGACAACGGGCGAGGCAACAGAAACAAGCTCTAGTTTCCCTGTGATAGTTACGAATACATGAGCACATTTATCCATATGCTGATGGATTTAGCGCCAAACAGCAGAGGGGAAAAAACAGGGCATTGTTTGAAACGTTTGTAGCACTTTGGTGATTGCCAAATCAATCTGCCTCCTGTCGTGGGTCCAGATTTGCCCTTCTTTTCTGCCCACCTCCGGTACTGTTCAGGCACGACACACCGTCCCAAAAAGAACATGTCTCAGCAGAGATTAGAGCAGCCGCCTTATTGGATAACACAAACACCGATCAGAAAACAGTCAAAGCTTGAAGCCTGGAGAGTCTTCAACAGAGGTGCCTGTTATGAAGCACAGTAACCAGCTGGCTGTTAAACACAGTCAACTTGTTATGTTGGACAGACTATACAGACTCCAGCCACTCTCACTAAATATGAATACACTAACACAGGTCTATTAGACTAAACTTTCTAAATAGGACGGCTTTTCTCTGATTTATCATTAACAGTGAATTGAATAATATACATTCACATGAGAATGAGTTTTATAATGGGTTATTTTTTTGGTTATTTTGCTTATCAAAATATTGATTGTTGGTTTGTTGAATCTCAGTTGACTTGTTCCTCATGTATTTGTAAAACTAACAGACCTAGATGTTATTACATTGTGTTATCATGGAGGAGATTGATTTTGCTAAAAATGTAAAGTGAAACTACTATTTATCAAAATTGATGCCAATCAAATGTAAAATTATTAGCTAATCAACTATATGACTAATCATCCCTAATACTAAAGGAAATATGTAATGCTTTTCAACCCTTTCCCCCCAACCAAAAAAATAAAATAAAATTAAAATGATTTCTCGTAGCACGAAATGATGTCACATCACTCCTCCTTTTTAGACCCCCTCCTCCTTCCTCTCACTCTCTCTCTCACTCCCCTCCCTATGTGCATCCCTGCCTGCTGAGAAACTCTAGTGAGCATATGCAGAGCTTGGATTTGGCTGATTACATAATTGGAAATTCTAATGGTGAATATTAATCCACAATGGCCCATATTGGGTTTTATAAGCAGAGCGATCAGGATCTGCAGCCTCTCAGAGAGCGGCAGCAGTCTGCAGACAATGTAGCTTCCTTTTATATTACGCAAGTGGCATCGCTGACACATCAGAGCACCACTACAGTGTTCAACAGCCGAGTGCAACACATACACTTCATGCATTCCTTTTTTTTGTCAGTGTGGATACATTTTCCTCACATTAACAGATAAGTTATCCTGTGACTTTTGCTCAAGTTTCAATGCGGCATTAAAAAAAAAAAAAAAAGACTTGGGGAAATCCAGAAGGCTTTGGCCGCCTTAGTATCAACATTGCAGTCTGGTGGTAATTAGCTAGCTGAGCAGCAAAGCTACTGTGCAGCTCTGACTGAGCCTGCACCATGGCAACACACAGGGCTGTGTCTGAGCACATGCTCCTATCTGCCCTCCCCCTCCTCCTCCTCCTCCTTTTCCCTTTTATTCCTCTTCCTCCTTCTTGCTCGCATCCACACCTCTTATTTCTTGATGATCTCCCTCCTTCCCATTGCTCCCTCTCTGCCGTCTCCTCTCCTAATCCCCCCCAACATCCTCTCTTGCATCATCACAGCCCAAACTGACAACTGAAAAGACGCTCACTTGTTTACGATCAGGGAGGGCTTGAAGTTGCTTCTTTTCATCGACAATCTGAACACAGGAGCAATTTTACTACCTACGGCAGTTTCCATCCTATACTTAAAAGCCTTTCATAACGATGTAAAATGTGATTTAGTACTTTTTTAGGGATACATTTAATGTAAACATGATCAAACCAATGATAACCTTTTATTGCTTATATGCAATATTTGAACAACATGATAGGAATATATTGCAGAATATATCTCGTCTCTCTTAATTATTAATTGCTGCTTTTATTAAAAAGCAACAAACAAAAGCACCAACAATGGGGTTGACCGGCCTTAACCTCACATCCATAGGATCAAAGGGTCTGCTGTTTTTTTTTTCTTCTTTCTATTGTTTAAAATTACCAATCTCATCCAGCCCATCCAGTCCTTCTTCACCTGATGGAGCAGTCTGGATAAAAAGACATCTTGCAGCATTTTAATAATTCATGAAAGCAAGCCATCCCTTCTTATGAAGCAACAATGACAGTGGCATTTCAAATAAAGTATGTGTCCTGATTTATTTCTGGCTGCTATATGTAAAGCACACTAAAACACAACATATCTTCTTTGTTCTTTCCTTACGTGTCTCTCAGACTGTGGGCTGTCAGTTTCAAGGCAGCTCTTTGTGTCATCAGTGAAAGGTAGCAGGAGACCTTTTGAACAGATGATTGTAAAACAGAACGTAATCCTTTTTAAGTCTATAAAAACTAATAATAGTATACAGGATGCATAGCAAGGATTATAGCTTGGATTAAAGGACATACAGTTTGTTTCACTGATGTGGCAGAGATTTGGCTGCATTTTGAGCATAAATATATGGAGGTTATGGAGTGTAATATGGAGTTCATACCAAGCAGCGACTTCCAGTCTTAATAAATAAAAGAAAAAGAAAAAAAAGTTGCCCGGACTGACCCATCGCTGTGATGTAGCTGTATGTGACTTCATAGTGTTAAGTGTTAGGGACTGAATTACTGACCCATCACAGCTATGGGTCTGTCCGGGCAACTATGCACTTATTGTAACAGTCAATTATACAAAACTTCACCAAATTACCACAACAACAACAACAACACGCCAACAAGTAAAGACAATAACAGCGATCGTGTATGAAGTTGTTGTTACTGTATCAAAGTAACAATGACGCTGCCAAGTGAAAGATTTCAAGTGCTATGTTCCTTTAATGGCTGCAAGACGACCTTAAAAGGCACAAAGCTAGCTGCACCTAGCTTATTGTAAAATGTTTCATTGTGATACACTAAATATTTGTGACTGTAAGATATGAGCATCTATGAAGCTATTCGCGTTTTAATTGAGGGTCACTGAGCCATAACGCAACAATGTCCCTCCCCCTTATCTGGACATCAATGGGACATCATTTGGCAATTTGACAGTCAACTGTTCAAACCCTATCAACAAAATGTTGTCTCACTCAATGACTGGTGCATATACTGTATTTTTTCTTTTCAGTGAAGATCTCATGGGTCACAGTGAAAGGGGAGGGACTTTTTTTTTTTTTTTTTTTACTACCAGCAAGACAGCAGCACACTGTACACACAAACGCCCACAAAACCATTTCTTCAGAAAGTCATAGGTAAAATCATCCACAACAGGTTTTATTCTATAAAATCATAATCAACACAGATGAAGGCTAAAGAATGACATGAGAAATGACTTGACAGTTTAGATTTGGCTCATATTGAAAATGGTTGTGTTTCATTGTGGGGGAAAAAGCACAGCCACACATATGAAAACAGGAAGTAATAAATACATTAAAGCAATATGAAGGCAGTGATGTCTTTGATAGAGTAAGCAGATACGAATATGATATTAAACTGGGATTGTTTGTGTTGTGAGTATCGGAAACCAAGGCGAGGGCAGGCTCTCTGTTTATCTCCTTCTCGTTGATTGAGATGTGCGCTTCTGTTTTCCCATTCTCGATGGGTAGATGGAACGGATAATCACTGATAGAAATAAAGACTGATAATAAGGAGAGGGACATGTTCTTAGGCTCATCTGGAGGTCTGTGTGCACATACAACAGACATATGTCTGGAAAATGTTCACTGTCCTATCGTGTGTGCTCAGCAGGAGGAAAAACAGGAAGTCAATGGGAGCCAAACATATGCTGTCATAATATACTGTATGCTGCACGTCTATACTGTTCACATACCAAGAAGGTGTACATATAAAATGGTTCTGAGAGGTCACTGAGAAAAGTGAAAATATTTTCTTTTTTGTTTAAAAATGCATGTTTATGTGATGGTGTAACCACAGTGTGAGTAAGCATAGATACAATCAACATCTGGAAATTTGCCAAAAATGTAAGTAAAACAAAAAAAAGATAAGAAAAGATTACATTTATTATCCCACATTTGCCTTCAATGTGATATGATGAAGGAACAAAATAATGACTCATCAGTAAGCATGTCCAGTTACATCATCATAAAAGTCTGTACATAGTAAAATACTACACATGGATACGCACGCACGCACGCACGCACGCACGCGCACGCGCACACACACACA
Source organism: Symphodus melops (assembly GCF_947650265.1). Classification (NCBI taxonomy): domain Eukaryota; kingdom Metazoa; phylum Chordata; class Actinopteri; order Labriformes; family Labridae; genus Symphodus; species Symphodus melops. The sequence goes on along the minus strand of NC_136699.1, from coordinate 10,570,412 downwards.
CACACACACACACACACACACACACACACACACACACACACACACACACACACACACACACACACACACACACACACACACACACACACACACACACACACACAATGGTGTTGATTACTGTCATGTCCGAAGGAATATTTAATCCAAATAAATGAAGCCATTAGAGGTACCTCTTACATCTTTATGCACGAATCATGACAGGATTATTTTCATAACATGGGCTATTGTTTGTATTTGTGGTCATTTCTAACTCCACAGATAATATATGAGACAGGTTTCAGACATCATGCTGTGGTTGTCTTTGTTTTTACTAAATATTCCAATGCGGTGATATAGCTTATTACACTACTGCAGGATAATGTAGCTTATGTAGAATCAGAACAGAGCCAGATTATTGAGTCAAACAATTGATGAGGAAACAAGAGAATAGTCAAACCTTGAGTACAGTTTGACTATTAAAATTTGTTTCAAGAAAACAATAAAGTCGAAGATTATGCTTGAAATTTGAAGACCAAAATCTTCATATATATATATATATATATATATATATATATATATATATATATGAGATGCCTGATTAAAATTACATTAAATCTCGATCTCTACACAAGATGACATAATAGCTCAATGAAATGTAAGATTATTCAGAGATACTATTATGTATAACGTATTACCACATTCAATTATAATTCAACTCATTTGGATGTAAATGTTCAGTAGCCAGGTACAGATGATGTCAAAGTAAAGTGCATCATGTGCATTACATATAAAATTCCACTGATCGTCTGAAGCTCAGTACTGAATGTGTTTGCTGCTGCAGCATCCTCTCTGTGTTCTGCTCTATATCCGAAAATGAAGCCTTTGATTTGTACGATGCATGAAAAAGGAAAGAGCGGAGGAGGAGAAGGGCAGTGGAAGACAGGAGGGGGATGATAGAAATGAAGAACACTGAAAAAACAGCACACACCGCACACACACGGACAGAAATGAGAGGCCAGACCAAATGGCTGAAGGGCTGCTTGGATAATGCATTAGACAGAGATGGCACTCAGAGCAGCTACACATGGTAAGAAATGCACTGCTGCGCCAAATGTCCTCCACAAACACACACATAAACATACAAACACAGGTACCCAGAACATGGGAAAAACAGCATCAACTATTCTGTTTTCTAAATGATGATTTAAGAGAAGAATATATAAAGTTTGACTAAAAAACAAACAATGGCTATGATCCCTCAGGCCTGGATTCGACGCCCACCTGTGACACCTTTCCCCTAGCTGTCCCCAACTCTCTCTCTCCCTGATTTTTGACATTGTACAATGTCCTAACTCAAAATAAAGGCAAAGAAAAGCCCCTATATAAACCTTTAAAAAAATATACCTCCAAAATTAAATAAATATTCTACAGTTTTACACTTTATTATCTTTAATGTTCTTGTAGCTTCTTGTTTGATCTCATATTTAACAGTAGAGACGTCTTACTTAATAAAAGACAATGCAGCGTGCTGTGTCGTAAAGAAACTTTTTTTTTGTTTTGTCACAGTCAAAAAAAGGTTTTACATGAAATATAAAAAATAACTCTCCTATAGTCGACATGATAATAATAAAGCATTAATAATACCAGATATAATAACCTAAACAGAAGCAGCTACATGGAATACAGTCATCAGTGAGGTCAGAAAGTGAGATATGGGCTGTGCAGATTGTTTTGCAGTATAGAAGAGGTAAACTGTAGTTGTCAGGGAGGTCTGGTGGAGGGGAGGTGAGGGTCCTCTGCATTCATGCATTCATGAATACACCTGCCTGTGTGAGGAGATTTATTTCAGTTCATACAATGAATATTTAGCTGTAGATAACAAATAAATTATTAACTGAGGCAAATGCTCTTCATCAAAGCCCAAAAACGTGCATAAATGTATGCATCACCAAAGATTATTTCTCCGTTCTTCAACAACAGATTTTCAACCAGTTACTCACTAACATGATGCTTTTGTATTGTGTCTTGTAGAACTATTCCACACTAATATCACCTAGCGGGTAGTTGGGTCACTTAGTCCTTAACCACCTGCTAGTTAGCATTACCATTATTGTGAGTCTTAAATCGCTGCCATGTGAATAAGGTTAACATCATTTTACTATTTGGGCAGCTAGCTAGCTTGGTCATTGTCTTGTTTGAAGGCTAGAAGTACGAGTGTGCTTCCAAAAATGTGAGTTAAAAAAAGAAATCACACAAAAGTGTGAAGCACTTTTCAAAATAAAAATATTGGAAGAATTTAAAAAACTCTTAGGTTGGGTAAAAACATTTGAACACTGATAGCTCACATGATGAATTCAGTTCAACATGATAGCTTCCACAGCACTGCTAACTGAAGTGACAACCACCTGTGTTGAAAAAAGAAGGCAAAGGGGAAGTGCAAAAAACTGCAATTCCCCCAGTTACAACTTGAGATTGATTGTATAAGCCATTGAAGTCGAATACACATCCTAAAATAAGGAATAAACATGTTTACAGCCTGGTGCACAATACTAATTTGGTCTGAATAGCTCATTTATTTATCAGCCCACACTAAACAGGGGGTGGATTTTTTTATAACTCCTCCATTTGGATTTTATGAACAGTAAGAGTTATGCATAATTAGGATTGTAGCTTTTCTGACTGATGGGCTTGCACATTGTAGCTGTTTGCCAGGAGGCTTAAGACCTGATTCTATGTCAATTACTAGGTTGATTAAAAGTCATTTTGGGACAGTATTTCCAACATGGCGACCGCCTTCTTTAGGCTTCAAATGTACACTCCAAAAACCAATAGGTCATGTCACTGAGACGACGTCCATGTTTTATACAGTCTATTCTTTAAATACACATCAACTCAAAACAGCTCATCTGCTTTGACTTTCTGTTCTCTATGCAAATGTGTTTAAAACCAACCGTTTCTACGTGTAATCACACTATGAAAAATGGTTCAGTCACCATTGAGTAAAGGCAACACTTCCTGCAGATGTTTCAAATTAAAAGCCTGTATTGAATGGGAGGGATTGATCTCTTTTATCTACGTGAAGTCTCTAACTGTGAAACAGCTGAGCAGGAAGTCTTGGGTTTTCATTGGTAGTATTTTAAAAGGCATTTATAACAACAAAATGGAGGTATCATTTTATAATTAGTGAAGGAAAAAAGTATTTCAGTATTTATAAAAGGCTTTCAGAGAAGTGAGGCAGATGTGCCTGGTGATATTTTGTGCTGTATTGATGGAAATGGTCAATAATGCTCACAAAGTTAAGCATGCAGATTCACTTAGGTTTCAAAACTAGTCATTATAAAATGCCTTTTCCCAGGAAACTTCTGCGGGTCCAAGCGATTTAGAATGATTAAGCACGACATAGTTAGAAGTTTTATTCAATATCCAACAGCTATTGCTGGTTTCTTTGCAACTGTAACTACTACCATGAAAAGTGTTACCAAAATAACAGCTGATATGGGTGAATAAAAGCAATAAAATCACAAGCGCTGTTGAAAGCACCCACACACCCCCACAAAAATGAAGAGGAGTCAGAAGGCTGAGGGACCAGCTCTTCTCAGATATTGATTGGGTATACACATATTCCACGGCAGGATGTGGGTGATGGAGCTGGTGTACCTTGCTGAAAATGCTAGCACATGCTTGTAAGAAGAAGCCATATAAAAGTTTTTTGCAGGTGCAAATAAAGCCTATCGAGCACAGAAGTCTGATTAATTAAATTGACAGCAACAGTGGTTAGCATTAAACACTGCCGCCTCATTCCATCAAAGGCCCTGCGTCCCTCGCTCCTCACTCTGTAACAGAAAAATCTGACGCTTCCATCGCTGAATCAGGAGTCAACTCTAGCCTGAAAAGCACACTCACATTTCTAGGCCAGTCGCTTCTGTGATCAGCAAAACCTCTAAATAAAACAAAGCAGGCAAACAAACAAACAGTATTCCCCCTCCCTTCTCTTTTCTCCTCTCCTCCCCTGGCAGGCACACAGAGTCAGAGAGGGGAGCAGGAGAGCTGATATGGGGCTGAGCTCTGGCAGGCCCTCTGACAAAGACCATATGTATCACACAGGCATAGCGGCCTCGGCTTCCAGCAGGACAATCACAGCTACACATAGATCTGCAGCTTCAGGCCACTTCACCTGTAAACTGAATCTCACCTATGTGACACGTGGCTGTAGCAGTACTCCAAAAATGAGGAAACGACTAATTAGAAAAACATCTTCAAAACAATCCACATACACTGTTTTTCAAAGACGGGAAAATAAAAAGCAGATTCCGTTTCTGAGCACATTGCATAAAGGTATGGAACACCAGGGCTGCTGAGTGGAGCCTGTGTAGGAGGAGGTGGGCTTCAACACCGCTCAGGTCCGGGGTCACAGATACAGCAGCTCTCCCTGCACATCAGCTCTACAGCTTCGCATAATGGTGGCTCATTGTCAAAGCTCCACAATAAATCAGCGTCTGACCGGCTTTTACTCAGGCACTCCGTCCCCACCCCTTGTTACACTGAATAAAGAGCAAACTTTTGTCAAAGTGGACATAAATATTGCAGCGCACCTTGTTCCCTGTGTTTCATAGTGCATTTCCCATGAATCACCATCCCCCCTTTTTCCCCACAAATTTTTATGGGCAAGGAACACTTTGTTTTTGGAGTAAAGGTCTATGTCAGGCACAAGTGTGTGTGCAAAGACTTTTTCAGTGTGTGGGCATGTGTGTGTGCATAAGGTGTACGTGCATGTGTAGGAGAGACACAGCACAGAAAGAAAGATATCCCGTAGGAGTTTGCAAGTAGAATAACATGACGTTTTCTGAATTTGTATATTGGCATCTCAATAAGGAGTTCATTTTGGTGATTCAAAAGCAAGTACAAGTGTCCAGTGGGAATTAAACATGATTACACTTTCCTGTCAAATATTACTAATTTTCAGTTATAACAAAGTTAAATGTAAACAAGGAAAATATTTTCCTGGCTGTATGAGAACATTGATGTTGCAAGTGTTTCCTGCCCTATCAATTTGGATCTGGAATTAGAATATATAGTTTGTAAAACATAAAAATGTAATTTAGACAGTAATTCCAGTTTAACTCTGTTGGCTGACATTATGAGCTCCTTGTACAAAGCCTTAATCATGCTCGTAAATTGCAAGTTATGGAGAAAGTACACTGAATTGGATCTTACTGTCTAATCTTTCCAGGAAATGCAGGTCACAGAAGACGAAAGGTTTGGAAGTCATTTTTCACTAAAATCCATTATAGCTCTGACGACTGCAGCAGTTCTGCACCTCTCACTGAAATGTCTTCAGTTCATAAAACTCCTGTGAAGCCACTCGCGTTATTGCTGTGCTTACTGTGGTTAAAAATGTATGTTACTGTGCACAGTTTGATCGAAAACTATCACAGAATCTATTATTATAAGTTCCTGCAGCAGGATTAAAATGTTAAATGTTAATGATGTTTAAAATATAGTATTCTTTCTTCTACATAATATACAGTGGGTACAGAAAGTATTCAGACCCGTTTAAATGTTTCATTGTCGCCCTTTGCCAAAGTCATTAATGTACACTCAGCACCCCATCTTGACAGAAAAAAAACAGAAATGTAGACATTTTTGCAAATGTATTAAAAAAGAAACTCTGAAATATCACATGATCGTAAGTATTCAGACCCTTTGGTCAGTATTGAGTAGAAGCTCCCTTTTGAGCGAGTACAGCCGTGAGTCTTCTTAAGAATGATGCAACAAGTTTGTCACACTTGGATTTGGGGATCCTCTGCCACTCTTCTTGCAGATCCTCTCCAGTTCTGTCTGGTTGGATGGTGAATGTTGGTGGAAAGCCACGCTCAGGTCTCTCCAGAGATGCTCAATTGGGTTTAGGGTTTCTGTGTACTTAGGGTCATTGTCTTGTTGGAAGGTGAAGCTTCGGCCCAGCCTGAGGTCTCGAGCACTCTGGAGGAGGTTTTCTTCCATCTTATCTCTGTACTTGGCCGAATTCATCTTTGCTTTAACCAGTCATCCTGTCCCTGCAGCTGAAAAACACCCACATAGCATGATGCTGCCACCACCATGTTTCACTGTGAGGATTGTATTGGGCAGGTGATGAGCACTGCCTGGTTTTCTCCACACATACTGCTTAGAGTTAACGGCAAAATGTTCAATCTTGGTCTCATCAGACTAGAGAATCTTCTTTGTCATAGTCTTGAGTCCTTCATGTGTTTTTTTGGTAAACTCTATGAAGGCTTCAGAAGAGGCTTCTGTCGGACCACTCTGCCATAAAGCCCCGACTGGTGGAGGGCTGCAGTGATGGTTGACTTTGTGGAACTTTCTCCCATCTCCCTCCTGCATCTCTGGAGCACAGCCACAGTGATATTTGAGTTCTTCTTTACCTCTCTCACCAAGGCTCTTCTCCCACGATTGCTCAGTTTGGATGGACGACCAGGTCTAGGAAGAGTTCTGGTCATCCCAAACTTCTTCCATTTAAGGATTATGGAGGCCACTGTGCTCTTAGGAATCTTGAGTGCTGCTGAAATTCTTTTGTAACATTGGCCAGATCTGTGTCTTGCCACAATTCTGTCTCTGAGCTCCTTGGGCAGTTCCTTTGACTTCATGGTTCTCATTTGCTCTGACTTGCACTGTGAGCTGTAAGGTCTTATATAGACAGGTGTGAGCCTTTCTTAATCAAGGCCAATCAGTTTAATTAAACACAACTGGACTCCAATGAAGGAGCAGAACCATCTCAAGGAGGATCAGAAGAAATGGACAGGATGCGAGTTAAATATGAGTGTCACTGCAAAGGGTCAGAATACTTATGACCATGTGATATTTCAGTTTTTCTTTTTTAATGAATTTGCAAACATTTCTGTTTTTTTCTGTCAAGATGGGGTGCTGAGTGTACATTAATGAGAAATAAAATGAACTTTTTTCATTTTAGCAAATGGCTGCAATGAAACATGTAAAGGGGTCTGAACACTTTCTGTACCCACTGCATGTCTTTCTACTAAACTGTGTGCAGTTTACTAGACGTATGATCACATGGGTTTTGGTAACTTACAACTGACTCCTGGGTTAATCAGACATTATATAAGTTGCTGTCTCCAAACAAGGGGCGCAGTTGCAATAAGGCAAAACCAAATAGGAACAAGCTCTTGATGCCTGAATTTTAAAAATGATTGTTGGGTTAAGTGTGGGAGTCAAGGGGGAGGCAGCATGGAAGAGCACAGCATCTTAAATAGAAATGTAATCTGATGCTGCAGCTTAAAAGTAAAGTTAGAGGTTTTATGACATCACTATTCTTATGACATCACTGGTGATGTGTGTATGTATGTGTGTGTGTGTGTGTGTGTGTGTGTGTGTGTGGGGGGGGGTGTATATTGCTATACTTCGTCTTACACATTTGATTTCTGCCAGAAAGAGAACCACGTCACTGACAAAGAGCCAGACCTAACCTCGTCACACTCGACAGCTTTTAGTACCACTGCTCCAAAAAAAGACTCACAAAAATGTACAAAGACCAAAGAAATCCAGGGTGAAGACGCCCAGCAGCCACCAAATACCTTGAATATTAGTGTGACGTGCCAGGCGACATCACAAGTCCTCATCATGAAACTTGTGGTCTGAAAGAAATATACCCAAATGGCAGCCTGGGAACGAAAGCTTCAGGCAAAATTGTGAAGATAAACAAAAAGATTTTGTGCATCTATTACGATAACAAGAAGAAACAAATCACAATGAAGCAGTTCTTTGATGATGGCCTCTTTGCTAGAGGTCAAGGTTGTGTGGTTTTGTGAGGAGAAGGAGTGCTTTGATACAGGCAAGATGAAGGAAGGCTTACAGATAAATCTTACTAGATCATCTACAACAAATCCACTATATAGTGCATCTTAAAGCTGTTGTTGTAGTTTTTAATTTTCTTTAAAAGCATTTTATAGCACTTACAAGCAGAGTTACTGTTTATAATAGATAGATATATCTATATTACATATATATGATCGATCGATCAGTAGTATCTGAGACCAGTTCTTCTTCTGGTATCAGTACAGGAATCAGTTTAGAACAAGTGTTTTATCCTGTTAAATTGAAGTCTTTCTCTGCTCTTGTACAACATGACCCATTGTCACACCGGCAAGCCAAAGTTATGGATGAAACCTAAACCAATTGTTCCACAATAGTGTATCACACTGTACTGAATGTATTGACAGCTACGGCACCTGCAGGTGTGATAAGTAAAAATATCTTCCATCTTTCTTGGCATTATTTAACACACATAATATGTAAAAAGATATGGGTATGTTGACAGCAGTTTTATTCCCGACACATATGTCTTGCCTGTCTTCTAAAACAAGCTCATAGATAAACCTCTCCCAAACAGATGAGAATACTCTGGGTTTTTGACGGGGCCTATAGAGATCACATCAGGAGGTCCAGCTCACAACATTTGGACATGAAGCACATGTAAATCCCATCCTATAATACTCTCTGGGTTGCTGTTACAGGAATGGCAATCAAATCCGACAAACACAATCTCATCAGATAGATGTACACCACAATGACACTGAAATCAATGTGACTATCAAAGACAAACATACAGTATATACACACATGAACACAAAAACATTTCTGATCGTGGCCTGAAGGCTTTCAAGTCCTAATCAACTATGAGAGAGAGCATGGAACGGCCCCATTCATTTAAAAAAACTACAGAGGCCCTTTATAAACAATGGGTCTGGCAGAGCATTTCAGGGACAAATTTTGATGCTAATAAATAAAGTAAAATCCAATTAATATTTAAAGCTAATCATAGCCACAGAGCTGGAGAACACACAAAGACAGATTGGAGCCTGCAGGGAGAAGAGGGAGCTTTCTGACTGCAGCTCCCAGCAGGCCGAGGTCTCTACCTTTCTCAGATTTAAATTCAAAAGCTCTTGTTTTCAAGACTGTTCTTATAATCTCATCTGCAGTCATCCACAATTATCCTTACAAGCTACTGACAAAAGTGACACAATCATTTAGTAAACTATGGCATCATTATGTGTAATGATTCCCTCACACATACATGAAACGTTCATGGCACACACACAGAGGCCATTTAAAAATGTCAATGATGCAGCTATAAAAAGCTGCCCTTTGATTATTTTGAATGACTGTGCAAGATTATTTCTTTCCCTTGTTTTAGCATCCGAAAACACCAGTTGTTATGAAAGCTATAAGATAATGTGTTTGTGTGTGTGTGTGTGTTTGGGCGTGTGTGATTACTGCCCTGCTCTCTGGCTGTGTATAGGTAGAAGGGGGAGGGGTGGTGTTCACATTTCCCACCCTAGGATGAGCAACGGTGACTGAGGAGAGCATCTTAACCCATGCTACTCAATGCTACAGTCTGGTCATAGAAGGAGAAGCACAGGAGGAAATACTGGCCGTCCACATGCCGGTTTTCAGGGGATGAAAAGGACAGATGCTTGTCCATGGTGTCAGGCCCTCGCTCGCTTTCTCTCTCTGACAGCACCACCAACTGCCTCCTCTTACATAACCCCCTCCCCCTCTCCAGGCCTACTGACTGCCTTTATTAGCTTATTTCTGTCTTTTTCAACCTTAGCATTTTCACCCCACTGACTGCTGCCTTCTCCCCTCCCCACCCTCCAATTTGTCCATCGCTGATTCATTCTCTCTGATGCCGTCTTTTTAAACCAGATTGAGTTATTCCTGGACAACATCTACGAGTGCCAGGTTGGACATTTTCTCTACAGAGTTTGCATAATGCACACAGAAAGCAAGGATCCTTCGAAAAGATAGGATGCTACAAACTGGTTTACTCATTTACAGAACCATACAATCCCTATAGGACTTACACTGCTGCCCAAACACACACCACAGCAACTATATTTTGTGTAACTTGCAAGAGGAATTTTTGATGAATGCTGGGCAAGAGCAGTCGAAAATTATTGGGCTATACTGGTGGAGAGTCAAATCTGCATGTAAGCAATAAATGCTTACATAATCACATCTGCTGTGAGCTTCCAAATGTGTGAAACATGAAATAAGCCTGATTGGTCTGCATGCAGCTGATAAGAAAAAAGGCTGCAAATAGATGCATCCAAGAGGAAAGTGTCAATCCCTGTTTGCCTCCTCGAAGCTAAAACCTCCTCCTGGCTGTAGTAATCTGTTAATATCAACCAGGTTGCATCTCATATGTGGGCTCAGCTTTTGGGGGATTTTTTTTCCCCCTCTGCCACTGAAATTTCAGCCTCCATTTTACCCCTGTGCTTCTTCTCTCACCTTCTTTTTTCATGTTGCTTCGTATATCTTGCTCAGAAACACCCTCGAACGCAAACTGAGCATCTACAAACGTTGCAGAGGCTTCACTCACCGCAAATACGAGACTGCATAGACACATACTCATGCACAGTGAGAAACCATTCCTTGATTCTCATGCTCGCCAAGCTACCCTTCCCCCACCCAAGCTCACTCTCGTGCTCACATACGTGCACCTTGCTTAATTAAAGACTGCGCTTCTGAAGTCATTCTGACCTTTTATTAACTGTAATTTAGAAATACGTGTAAATAAAGAGAGATAATTGAAAGAAAATGGACTGAACAGTGTAAATAGGGGGGATTCATTTGAACTGCTCAGCATGTATGTGACAAGCAGCATTTGGACACAGACAACTGCTCTCAATTTGTATGACATCACACTCATTAAATAAATTGTGATTCTATAGGAAAAAATAACCTGGTATAAATGGCCAAAAGAAAAACAGAACTGGCATGAGGGATGGAGTTCATCATCTGTGAGCTAATGACTCAATATGTGGATTTTTCATTTTCATTTCATTCATCTAGTTTTCTTACGAAGTCTTTTTTTTTTCACCGGGGCTTGAAAGATCTTTCAATTATAGCAAACTTCATCTCAGTGCTGCTTCAATGAATGAAAATGCACCTTTTTTTTTGGCCTATGGCTGCTGCATCAGCCTTTGACGACATACACTAGGTGTGTTAAATATGTGCATTAGTCATCTGCAACAAACCCAAATATGAAGATCATGTCCGTGTGTTTGCAGAGGAACTGCATCAGTCCTGTTCTGTTCTCCTCACTCTGTGTCCAATAGAGGAACCACAGTCAACAAATGGTGAACAGGAGGGCTTGAGATGAATACTAAATATGAATCATTTTCCCTAAACTGAAAGCTTGACTTGAAACATGATCAGGTCTCTTTCATAACAGCTAATCTGATCCTCGTCTCTCCCCTGACAGGTCCTACAGGCCCAAGCTACCTGAAAGAGTGAGGAAAACAAGTTACCTGCTCATACCACTCCCGGTTGGTACAAGTGCACTCGGGCCACCATCCTGCTTGTCCACCAGAGTTGTTGCCATTTACTTTGGGGCCACCTTTGGATTGGCCCTTTGGATTTGGGCCTCCAGGGCCCCCACCAGACATATTCTTGCCCTTACTTCTCCCCAAAGTGCCTCCTCCTCCTCCTCCTCCTCCTCCACCACCACCTCCTCCTCCTCCTCCCATACTTCCACCTCCCCCTGAGGCTGGAGGGGGTAAGGTTTGGCCTCCTCCATACCCAGGCGGGTATCCATAGGGTTCGGCCTGCCAGTCTCCTCCGTATGACGGGGCGTCCATCCTACGCAGGGCAGCCATACGGGTCACTTCGTAACATTCTGGGCACTTGCAGCAGTGGTGGTGTTTGTGCATGCTGGCTGTGCTGGCTGGGCTGACGCTGAGCTAAGCGGCGTGGCACTCTGTCTCTGCTGCCTCCTCAGATCTCACTCAGCACGCTGTGATCAGCTCACAGGGTGCTAATGCCAATGGATATAACAATATCAGAGTTTCTTCAGATTTTTCCCTTTAATCGTCCAATCCCGTCAGTTTCCGTTTTAATTCCTCTCAGTTGTAGAAAAAAAAACGATCGAGAGGAGATGGTAAGCAGCAACAGGAAAACAAAAATACAAAATGGGCACGTAGTCTTTGTCCTCTTGACGTAGAAGATCAAAGGAAATATTGAAAATATTGTATACTACCACAGAATCAGAGACCAGCCCCGATGATAGAAATTTCCTCTTGCTTCTCTAGGTTCACAGTGATACGCATATAAATTCATAGATATATATATATTCTTTTGTTTATATATCATATATATTTACACACACAATACATATAAAAATATTAATATAAACAGACAAGCACAAATACAGATATGTACAGAAGTAAATGTATATATATATAAATATCTATATGCGTGTGTACAAATATATATATAGATATATAAACAATATGTATAAATAAATGATATCCGCAAATGAAAGTCTTCCTCTGTTAGTTCTTGGTATCTTCTGGTTTTCTGAAAATCTCTCGTTTTTCCTCCTGCGTTGAAAAATGTCTTCTTCTCTCTCTGTCTCTTTTTGTCAGCCTGCAGAGAGGAGCTGAGCACTGGATCGCCTCTCAGCCAGCTTGCCCTAGATGTGGATTATTCAGAGGGATGCGAGCGAGCGAGAGGGAGATGGAGCGGGAGAGAGAGAGAGAGAGAGAAAGAGAGAGAGAGAGAGAGAGAGAGAGAGGTAGGAAGGGTGGGGGGAGATACGTAGCAGCATCCCTCTAGCGCCTCATCTCTGACAGCCACAGCCAATCAACTGGCAGCGCTGCCATCAGCAGCAGCAGCAGCACCAACCGAACTCAGCGCTTCACTAGCTGCTCTTAAAGGGCCAGCAGCACCTATAAACCCCTCTGCTGCCTGAAGAGGGGGGACACGGTACTGCTTCACAATTGAAGGCATGATAAAAGCACTGTGTGTATTATTCTCTCAACCAAAAGGATGGGAAGTCAACGTCTGTAATCTGTCAGAGTATTCACTACAAACTAACAAACTAATTATGAGCCTAATCCATGTTTTTCATCAGAATTCCAACCTACAGTAAGCAAGCACAGGTCACAAGCCACCTTCATGGTCATTTCTAGTTCAGCTGCAGACTTAACAGTGTTCTTGTGCTAATGACTGGCAGCCTCAGGCGCTGTGCACAGGTGTGTACATAATCTGCCGATGGAAGCGAGCGTTTCAGATGAAAATAATTTCTCCCGGGTGTCACTCGACCTGCCTCTGACCATTAAATGTCTCTGGATCACCCTGCATCTCTTAACATCAGTTCCTATCCCTCTACTTATTATTTCTTTAGTGTTTTGGATAATCAGCACTATTGATTGATGATTTAATTGTTCAGTTCTGCCAGTATGATAGACAGGTCGAAATAAGCACAGCGAGAGAAATCTGCACTCCTGAAACCTTGTTGATCACGATGATGACATCAACACGTGTACGAAACCAACAAGATTACACGCTTGGGCTTTCGAGTGGGAGGAGGAAGAGATAGAATGAGAATGTGTAAGAGTAAAAAAAAAAAAAAAAAAAAGAGAGCTAGGCAGAGACTATATGGCTTTCATGTAACCGTGGCAGTTACATTTTCAGTAATGCGATAGGACTGCCTATGAAACATTTCATGAATTTGTGGGTTGATCACAGCTGGATAGAAAACATCCTGACACTGAGGGCGAGGTTTTATTTTTTAAGACAACAAAGAGGGAATGTTAGAATGTCGCCATTAAAGCCCTGCATATATGCATTATTAATGAAATGTGACGGGGAACAGGGCTGGGTGTGTCTGCAGGGGAGAGAGAGTGTATTTGTACAGTCTGCATATTACAGTGCTCTTACATGACTGTTAGTGTTGTCTCAGTGTTTTTACATACATATAAGACAAAAGTGGCTCAAAATTACACATAAGTTCATGGGCATCTGTTCAACCATTCTGGTAGGATCCGAGGGTGAGGGTACGCTGCACTATATTTCAGCTCTGCCAGGAGGCACACACAGCCGACTCAGCCTCCTAAATGTACACAATAGTAACTGACAATAATATAATGCTGTTTTTTCGCTCAAACATACAGAGAGAAACCAAGAGGACCACAGACTACAAGTCTCTGAATGCCTCAAGTTACATTGTCAGATGCAGCCACAAACCCTGCTGAAGCCAATCAGAGCGACGAGGAGGAGCTTCCAGGCAGCGGCTTGAAAGGACGATGGAAGCGTATCGATCACAGCACACATGACCGAGCACATGTTGCAACCAACCTTCCCCAGCGTTTCCCTGTTTCTCTTATAAACTGTCCACATTGCTTTTACCACTGTGTGCAGTAAAGGGATTGGCACTTAGATTAAAAAAAAAAACACACATCAATTATGAAGTGCAGAAAAAGAGCAGGCATGATACATCTTGTAAAAGCAAGTGAAAGATCTTTCGCATTGCATTAACATGGATATATCATATGTATGAGCAAGGATGCAAATACAAACATCTGTAATATGAAATGTTAAAAATGAAATGTGTGTGCGTGGGGGGGGGGGGGGGGGGGGGACCTCTCCCTTTAAATATTACATAATACAAATAAATATATAAATAAACTTGGAAGGTATTTTAAGACCCAATGAATTGCTGTTTTCTGTATCAGGAGGACAGCCTTAAGAGGAGTCCAGGAAGTTCATCTGCATTAGTCAAATTGGAGCGATTACAGAGGACAGAAAAGGTATTGAAGGTCAATGCAGAGTTAGGGTACATGTGTTTTCAGACATGCAAATGTTCTATATTAATAAAAGTGAGGATGATTGTGTTTGGTAAATTATTTCTTTGTTGTCACAATTATTCTTGACAATAAATCTCGTACCTCTGGAAAGTTCATTTCCCTTTTAAATAAAGCCACGTTTGTAAGGAATATGCATTTGTGGGATAAGCAGCAGAGCGGAGTGAAAAACTTTCCAAATCTTCTCTGCCAATGGCAATAAGCTTCTTCTGCTGCTGTTTTTGACTCCTTCTGATACCCCAGGTGCGGACAATTAGGTGCCTGATTGACAGCACCTGTGAGCATTTGGCCCTACTACAGTGGTCAGTTGGTGCCTGCTCCAAGCGTGCTCCAAGTAATGCTTGTGCATGTGTGTGTGATTTGGGTTTATGTGTGTGAGGAGCATAACAGAGCCAATAACACTCAATAACAGAGTGTAAACCAGAATTTCCCTCACTGAAGTATTTCAACATTTTAAAAAATTAAAAATCTTTGGAGTGAGCACACGTACCATGTCCAAACTGAAGGCCTTATACTACTTTATATTCAGCTATGAGTCCAGATTCTGCCTCCAGCTGTTGGATTGTAAAGTCAAAGTGTGAAGAAGACGCAGAGAACGCTATGCCGATTGCTGCACTGATAGGGTCGCAGCTTTTGTTGGAGGAAATGTGGACAGGGATCACAATGTCATGGTGTGGGGCGGCTTGTCATCATTGGAGGCAATCTCAACGCAGACAGATATCGACATGAGATTCTGCAACCAGTGGAGATCCCTTATCTCCACAGTTTGGGACCAAACTCTTTTTTGAGATGAAAACGCTTGTTTTTTTAAAGGGCACAACCCACAAATTCACCTCTGCTGCTCATCCCACCAATGTGCCACATACAATGGAAACAAACTAGTTTTCCATCAGTATAAGATTTATTGCCATGAAGCATTGATACAACAAATTCATACCAAAAAAACATACCAAACTCAATGTCCTTACTTTTTGTGCTCCATTATTACAGGATATTTTGATAGAGTGCTTAAAACATGAAACATTTAATCTATTGCATGCTTACTTAAATGAAATTCAAATTGGTACCTTATACTGTATTCAAATACTCAGCTGGGTAATAAATGAAACCTTAATGCAGATGATGTCAAATTTCTGTTAAGCCTGTGCTTTGGTTGGACTTCATGGCACAATATTCTCAGAGATCGTCATTTGCAGTGTCCTTGTTTTTAATTACATAATATCATCAAATTTAATCTGCAGTTCATTTTGTTTTAAAGCTGTCGCCTGTATTGGATTATTGTCACCATTTGTGACACACAGTATCGCAAAAAAAAAAAGAAGCAATTTTCATTTACTGGTATTTCTTTAATGGCTGGTCATAAATACCAATGTTGGAAAAAATGTGAATAATAAATCATCAATGCTTTCGTACATCCTAAACATGTGGACAAGGATCTTCTACTTTTAATGAAGACGGAAAAAACCTTTTTGTCATCATTACTGTTACTACTTATTGCCACAAAGACTGAAACAACACTGCACAGCAGCAATGATTGAACTGTTCGCTTGTAATTATACTCCGACTCCTACCAAATTTAATAACTAGTGCTGAACACAATAAGAACAACCTTGTTATAGCAGACCCAGAAGAATAATAGTCCTGTAGTGCTTATGTCAATATAAGAAATACTACATATTCTACACATCTATGCACAAATATGTGTGAATATGTATGACTGAGTTGTGTCTGCATGTGTGTGTGCAGTGCTTGATAAATGCTGCACCCAATTAAACGGCCTGCCCGGGAAAGATGTGGATCAACAGCATAAAGTGATTTATCTTGTGAAATGAAAGCGCTGGGCTCTGACCTTCTGACAACAATTGAAAAAGGAGGATCTGTGATTTATGGCATAAACGCTGAAATCATCCCGTTCTTTTGAACAGAGACGCTTCTCTGCATCCCACCTTGCAGCTCTCCCCCTAACTCTATGCATCAGCCTGCACAGCCCTGATTACATAAACCCACCTGGACAAAGTGTAACAAACACACACACACACACACACACACATATACAACCGTAATGAGCTCTACAACCCCCAACCACTGCACAGACCATGTATTGAGCTTTTCAGTCATTTCTAGGCATTTCTCCGAGAAGCTGTGTGACTGCTTCTTTGTCACCTGACCGGATGTAGCTCCATAAAAGGACAGTCGGTAGTGAGGCAGCCTTAAAGAGGCAGCTCCACATCAATAAACGCTGTAGCCTTAACTAACTGCAAGAGTGGGGTGAGGAAGCAAGTCTTACAAGTCTCTCTCAGGCACCGTTACATCTGAGCAGAATCAACTTGTTATTCAACAAACAGCTAATATTGAAAGGAAAATAATGCAGGGGAATCTTTACAGTTACCCTCCTGCAGCTCAATGAATCATAGCTTTTGTGATGTGTGAGAATGCACAAAAGGAGGGTGGGATGTGCACAGCAAATGATGACAGAACGCTAGATAGAGAGACTGAGACACTCATAGCCAAATGTAACATGCAGAGAAGCCTCCGCGAAGCTCTCGTAGCGATGCAGATGCAGAAAACAAAAGCTACATGGTTAAGACTCCTATTAATAGGCCTCAGTGGCAGAGAACAGCTGCTCCACCACACACAGCAAACACAACACTAACTGATGGAATAATGAGGTAGAGGAGTCTACACATGGATCAAAATCCAAAGAAAATGGAGATCAGGGAAAGAGAGGAATGAGGTAAGAATATGGACACATGGTAAAGTGTAAAGATTATGTACGTGCAGCAAGAAGACAAAATGAAATACACAGGTAGTAAAGGTGTTGAAAGTCAGTGGTTAGGAGATGGGCTGCAAAGAGACAGGAAGGTGAAAGCAGTTGGTAAAAGGTGCCGCACAGGTCTATGACAGACACCATAACCAAGCAGAAATAAAGCTTAGGTACCCTGTGTGTGGGCAGAAATGCGATGACTAGAGGGGGCATTACTGAAGCATGGTGCTGAACAGAAGGGGGAGTAAAAATAGAGTGAAGAAAATAGAAGAGATGCAGAGAAAAAAAAAAAAAAAAAAGGAAACAAAAAAAATGCTTATGAGTCCACGAGTGCATTGGAATGCAAAATGAACTCGGTGTGATTACCCATTCACCTTGCCACAGAGAGCAATGCATCTGGAATTAGTGTGTGTGTGTGTGTGTGTGTGTGTGTGCTTGCTGAGTGTGCTTGATGCATGTTTGGCGTGAAAGCAGGGCAGAAAGAGAGGGAGAGAGAGAGAGAGAGAGAGAGAGAGGAAAAAAGACACAACAACAAAGACACAAATTAAAAGAGGAAAGAAAAAAAGACAGGATGACAAACAGAAAAGCGAGGAGAGAGAGAGAGAGAGAGAGATAGAGTAAAAGAGAGTCAGAGCAGTCTGTAGGGATGCAGGCGGGGGAGGAATGTGGTTTCCATGGCAACCTGAGGAAGGCTGAGCTCTGGGTGTCCGTTCCAGCTCTGCACTGCACCGGCCCTCGCCTCTCAGCCGCCTTGCTCTCTCTATCTCTTCTCTCTCTTTCTCTCTCTCTTTTCAGCCTCCCCCACTATATCTTCCTCCTAACAGCCCCCTCTTCACTCCCTCTCTCTCCCTCCACCCTGTTATATGCGCCTCCTCAGCTTCCTCGCCTCCTTCATGTGATAGAAGGAGTCACACACACACACAGAGAGGCAGTTCCATGTTTCCCACCCTAGAGTCAACCTGTACTGTCACTGTATTCTTACGCAGACATGATCACATTTAATCTATGTGCTGACAGCCAGCATCTTCCTCTCTTTTGCCCCTCACAGCCCACTGATCCTCACGCCTCCAACCCCCTCACCAATGCACTCGTTCTGGGCTCAGCTGAAAAGCTAACGCCTGCGGACACTGTGCTTGCCATGTGCTGCTGGCCGTGTTGTAACGGAAGGCATGTGAACACAGGGGCTTTTAACCATGTTTCTGTCATGAAACATGCAGACTGTGCTTGTTGCTCATGTAAGTAGCAGGCTGACTGTCATTGTTAAAGACAATACTCAACATTTTGGGAAATGTGTGCATTGTACAGATCGATCCCAGTGGATTTACAGTGTGTAAAGCTAGAGGCAGCTGGTGAATAGCTCAGCTGAGCATGAAGCATGGGAGCTGGGAGACACGTCTTATAAAACAATTAGACTAACAGCAACTCTAAAGCTGACCTTATAACCTTTGAACCTGCTTTGATAAATTAAGAAAAATAACGTAAACATGTAAGCCTCTGCCAACCAGTAAAGTTGCAGAAAACAACCATATTTCTTTACTTCTCAAGAAATCTGTATTAAAGACTTTGGAGGAATTCAGTAAATGGTATTAAAGGAAAGACTCTGAAAGGTGGAAGTGATAACTAAAGCACAATGCCATCAGAACCAGCAACAGCATCGAATAGGCTCCATTTACGTAACTTTTTGTCTTCACGTTAACCTTTCACTAACACCATCTTACAAGCCCATCCATGAGTCTGGTCTCATATGAAGACATTTCCTCAAGGTGTGCCCGATTAAAAGTGTTCATGAGCCTTTAAAAGATGGAACGACCAAAAACACATTTTTATTTTGAAAAGTTCTTACTGTGATCAGCTTAGAGAAAGAACTACAAACGTTTATAACTGAGGTTAAGAGATACTACAGTAGTTGTACGGATTCTGTTAGCTATGTTAAAGAGCAATTTTATATTAGCTGCCAGTTTTTAACCCTATGATAACTAGCCGTTTGTAGGGCTGATTTCATATCTGATGTGCAGTCCAAAGATGATTCGGTAAACGAGAGGGAGGGCTCCTTGCAAAAATATTGCGTATGAAACATGTTTGAGCCTCAGATTAATATTATGAGCCATCTGAACTTACTCAAAGTAAATCTGTTCATTCGATATCTGGACTCGTCCAAACCTTTTTGATTAAGAAGGCTCCTCTCAACATGACACAAAATAATCCGAGAGTCAATCTTGAAAAACGTGACAAATGTTTGATGACGCTCGTGCACATCTCTAGTATCAGACTGAACTGTCATGAGGAATATGTCTTCTTAATGCCTCAGTAGTCAGTACAATATTACATTTAAAGTGATCAAACGTTTTACGTACATTTGGGACTTCCACATGGGAACGAATCACAAAGCCAGATACTCGCTCCACTTTGTGAGGGCTCCTCCTACTGACCACTCGCACCAGAGACACACCTTCCTCCTCTGCGTCCTCATTCTCCTCATCCTGGGCCTGTGAGACACAAACAGACACTTTATTCAAAAAGAGGAAATAAAATCAGATTCTAAATAACCCAAAAGCGATATTCAGGAGATACCGATGACACAAAGGACAAACGTCGTCATCAAATGAAAAACAATCTGTTCAACAGTCACAGCTTTATAAACAGATAAAAAGGGGTCCGATCATGCTCTTGTTTAAGGCTCTATATTTTTACTCTGGGAGTGACTGAGAGCAGTGACATATGATTCACAGTTTGTTTTTTTAAAAACTATTTATTTTATACTTCCTCTTCATCCAGCAACTGAGTTCATGCCGTCTAAAAAAGTCATGTACACTCCCGTCTTTAAATTGTGGCTTTCCTGAAACCTGTGAAATGCCTTCTATTGTATCAATGAATAAAGACACTTAACAGCTTAATGTCTTATATAATTAATTTTCTCGATGATCCATCTGTAGAGATTTGACTGCCTGACTGTAAGAAAGTGGAAATCTTTATCTAAAAATGTTATCTCCCTTTGAACTGTTGTTACAGGCTGATTCATAGAGTCTCTGAAATTGTTAGCCTACACGCTTTGAGTACAATTTAGACTACAAATATACCCCTCCCCCTTACTAATTATATTCTATTAATGAAATCTACCTGCCTGCTAAAACAAAGCTTCTTCTCTCCGACCACTTACATTTCTTTTCCAAAGGAGCTTTTCTCAACTCTCACCTGCTACTTTGCTCCAAATCAGGGAATTTGCAGACTCATTTCTTTTTTCTTTCATCCTCCACCGCAGGTGACAGCGTGGCCAGAATACTGATGAGAGTCCATTAAGAAGCTCTCTCTCTCTCTCTCCCCCCCCCTTTCTCTCTTTATCTATCACTTTCTCTCCCTCTTCAGGACTGTGCCAGTGCCCAACAAGCAGCTGGAATCCAGATGAAGCGCCGGAGGAGAGATCAGAATTAGAGGCTACACAGGGCGGATCAGAGAAGGAGCGGGGAATTCAAAATAACAGTGCAAAGTTCAAGCTGTAGCCACAGTTTGTGGCTAAACTGATGTGTGTGATCTTATGATTGATAGCTTACACAAGAGATTATTCAATGTTGTGAAAAATGGCATCTGCTTGTGATATCCTGCATTTATACGACGAGTTTCTATAAATATAAAGTGTAGCTAAAGCTAGCTCTTTAACTCCTGAGAATGCCAAATAGAGCAACAAGAAATTCAGCCAGTCTCACAGATGACTGGAGTAAATCTTGGAGTATATTTACACTACTTCATAGATAGACTTTGAATCCATGGACCAATGAATCCAGAATTGTTTTGAATGGACAATAGACATTGAATCGAATTGTGAGACACCCAAAAAATGTGAAATAAAAGAAAAATCACATTTGGCTGTATAAACTAATTAGGTTCAGGACTATTAACTTGTGTAATCGACAGCCAGCAGTAGCACATAAGCAGGGAAGTCTATCTGTAGGATAAAAGAGATGCATTAAACCTGATAGATTTGATAATAATCAGCTTATGGAGTAAAAGGCTGAAAAGGTGAGCAAAAATAAATAAAGAAGTATATATGGAGGAAATTATGCAGACAGACGTTTTATTATGCTTAAATTATGAACAAATGTTTTTGGGGGGGTTTTAAACAAGGAAAGAGGAAGAGAAAGTGTGAAAATAATGGGCTTGAATTGATGTGAAACTAACTGTGATTAATAATGTTATGAAAAGAGATACAGATGCTGCTGCCAATCAAAGGATACTTGAGCTTGTCTAATAGCAGTAACAGTATGGCTGTCATTCTTCAACCAAAGGACCTATCAAACACGTCACAGCTCCAAATCATTGACATTCTTTTTTGAATATTGCTAAATCAGATGTTATACTGTTAATATGTCATCATGTCCTGAACACAGTGTCATAATGCAGAAGAATCCTTCATGTTGAAAACGATGTCACTCTGCTCACTCAAGCGAGTCGAGGAGCTGCCATAAACCGGTCGACACAGTCTTTTGCACTGAAGCTTCTATTTAATACAGTCTAGGACAAAATGACAAGTTTATTGTAGTGAGCCGATTTAATCCAGTTCAGACTGAGCACACAACTTTCAAAAACATATTGCCATTAAGTGATTGAGCGGAGGCCAGGGATGTGAAGCGTGAAGGAATAATGTTAGATTAAAGTTTTTCTCTCATGTGAGGATTGAACAGGCAGACTGCCCCCCGGTGGTCAGTGGTCACACAGGGGTCACTGTATTACATGAAGCATTATTGTGCAGCTCACAGTCATTCACGTTTGTGCAAACCATCCACGGCTCCGACGGGAAACTATGTGATGAAGCACTAAGAAGAGACTGATCCTTTGTTATCTAACAAAGGAGGGAGTGTTTAACAATGGTACGCACATATGGAGATTTAAGTGTATAGTACCCTGTGTTTGGAGTATTTGCAGCATTTAACATTGCCAGGCAACCTTTTCCTCTTTCATCGTCTGTCTTCAGTCATCTGTTACGACAGGAAGCTCCGGTAGCCTACCGTAGCTCATCGGCAGCCGCCACCATGCTGGAAATCCTGTCTCAGCCGAGGCTTAGAGCCGAAGCTGATGCAGGTTTTCGGCCCCTTGACATGTTTAATCATCTTACTAAAAGTTATTAGTAAAGAAATAATGACCAGTTTTAGCCTTAATGCACACATAATGTGAGGGAGGTTTACATTAGGCTTGCACGATATGATCTAACTGCGCCATGTGTGATCACACTGTTACAAAGTGCAATAAATACACATTAGCTATGAATCACATTTTTTATGAATATCTGCTTTTTTTCACATTTTTCAAATACACCTGTGTAAGCAAAATGTCCCTCCTGTATCCAAGACAAATATAAAAATTCTTTAGTTTCACATCTGGATTAGCATCAATTGTTCTGAAGGTAGCTGCTGGCTAACTTAGCTTAATCTGTCTGGATCAAAACGGTGTGAAAGCATAGCTGTCTACCAAATGGATAACATCTCTGCATGCTGAGTGAAAAAGCATTGCTTGTCGTACCTTTGCGATGTGATAATTGCAAACCTCACATTGTGATTGTGTTAAAAAAGTATGATATACTGTGAAACACGAGATCGAAAGCTGACACAGAATGAAGCCCTTCTCCTCCAAATTCACTTGTATTATTTTGTCTTAAAATATTCTAAATAACCATCAGGCAGCAAACGCTTACAATACAAACGACTGGCTGACTTTATGAGAGTTAACAGTAATCAGCACTCCTATGATTCTAATTCCCTCTTCTCCCTACCTCAATGTGTCCCATCCTTTCAACCTTTTTTCCCTCTCATCAGACATCCACTCACCAGGTGGAAGTCACAGCTGCCCGCCATGACTCATGATAACATTTAATCCATGTAGGAGTGCGAGGGACACAGGTAGTGACACCTCGTGTTTGCTGCCAAGTAGCCATTTTTTTTTCGTACAGCCAGAAGGCAAAAATACAGCCCAGCACGTGTAACACCAAATACAATGTAAACATAAACCTACTTTCAACAATCTATAATGTGAAGAAGGAAAATTACCTCCCACGCATTCTGCCTGCCGTCTTCTTTCACAACAGTTTGTTCCTTGTTTAGTTGCAAGGTCACCTCGTAACACTCTTGAATATCTGTAAGAAAGAAAACAATAATGAGATTTTTTTTCCCCCCTTTACTTGGATAATTATAAACACACGACAAGTGCTTTTTTCTTTTTTTACACTGTAATCTTTATATTTAGTTATAACATCTCAGCGTCCAAAAGTCTGTTGCTTTGGTTGTGTGAAAGAGTCCACCAATCAATCAAGGGAACACACAGAAGAGAGATGGCTGCCGAGTGGTGCACTGGGTGAAAACCTGGGGGTGGGTGTCGTCTGTTTTCGTGGAAGTTACGTCTTCATATCTGCAAGTGCTCGTCCTATCTCGATGCTGAACTATATTAGTCATGACTGAATTACTCATCAAGTCGCTGTTGAAATCATCGCTGTCAAGAGTTCCCGATATCATAGATTATCATACGACCTGGACCATAAGCACAAACGCATCTCAACTTTTTTCAGTTTGACACATCACAGACATTGTTTCCTTTGTCTTGTCGTGTTTAAGCTCGATATCAAGGTGAGGCGAAGAGAGTCCCAGGTCTGAACAATATGAGAGATAAATAAACAGTTAAAGAGTGCACATTAACTATAACCAGGACTGTTCAATAAATCAGACACGTTCAGAGACATTGTTACACATGCAGCTTTTACTAAAGCTAATATGGATTGTTATTTTATTTATCACACTTCATATTGATATCAAAAAACAGTATTAGGCATCATATTGGCTAAGTTAATATCATAATCTTTGATCTACCAGAATGTTCTTTATTTCAAAATAAAAGCTGGTTCTTGAATGCATCTCATGAATGGAGTATATAGTTCTTCAGGCAGGTGACCCCGGGTTCAAATCCGACCTGTGGCTTTTTACCTGCACTAACATTTCAAATGTTGCAATTAATCACAATGGTATTTACCATAAAAACATAGTTACCATGGTAACTGTTTTAATAAAGGCATCATTCTAAGATTAATTAACACGCACTCAAAGCAAAGAACTGTGTTTGTTATACAGATAAGATAACCTCTGATCTCATTAAATCTGAACTATCGAGAAGGGCTGGATGGAAATGAACACATAAACCCACTTATCTCCAGTGGACAACGTCAATGTTTGTACCAATCTTCATTTCAACACCCTCAGCTCAAACATAGTTGATGCTGCTCTTACTAAAGCTGTTCAGAAATGAGGCAAGTTATGTAATAAACAATATCTCATTGTGAAAAGTCAGAAAACTCAGCTCTTCACAGAAGGAAGGTGGCAGAGGTCACATGAGCTGCCCCTTCCTTTAGTCAATGGGGCAAACAAATACAAATGTCATGGAATTCAGTTTCTTTTTATCCCGAACTGCTCTACTTGTTTCTCTTCTCCACTCACCACCTCTTTGCTCATTTCTCACCCATGTTATTGAGCGGCAGCCATTTGATGAGTATGCACCGGGTCAATTTTGCTGATGTCAAACACGGGCCTTCTTACTGCCCTGTTGACATAAAGAGGTTGTTGGAGAGTTCATCAACTTCCCAAAGTTCCATGTGAGGACAAGATGTCCAACGAGACACATTTTAAGAGGGATATTCACCAAGAAGATGAGTGCATTTTTTGAAATGTGTATCTTTTGTTGAAACAGACAGTTCTACACCCAAAGTGTACATGTGTGAGACGGCGAGATAAGGGTCACCATGTCCAAACAAGACACAGTGAGAACAAAAGTGTAAGAATGGAGCATGTGACTCATCACTGTGTCTGAATGTGGAGGAGTGGAGCCATGTGTGGGCAGAGGAGTTTGTTGCACAGCTGACTAAAGAGCACTCTCACTTACACAAACTTTTTTAAAGATGCAGGTACACACAGGCCTAACTGTGCGTACACTTGCATAAGGGCATATAAAGACCTTAAAGAGGACTCATTATTGCAAATAAACCATCTAATTAAGAAACAACAACAAACTCCCCATCCTCTAAAAGCAACAGATTGATGTAAATTAACTCTCAAAGAGCAAAAAGTCTCTTGTAGTCTACGAACAAATAATGGCCTTATGAATAGGAAATGCATGGATGTAAAAACTGGTTTAGTTCCAGTTTTACATTTGAAAACAAATATATTGAAAAGAAAATATTTCAAAAATTATAAAAAACAATGCCACCTTTTTACAAGACTGAAAATGTTGGGGCTTTCTTGCTGCAGTTTTTCAATAAGCCTGCACTAAACGCTTCTCGCCAGGAGGGGGCAGATGAGACAGTTAAGACATTTCACATGAAGTTGACATGACAAGTGTGCTGGCAAACCAAACTGTTACACTTCAATAAGACAAGGAGCGACCTTAGTTTGGAGCTGTCAAGACGCTACAAAGCTTTTGCTATACAGTTAGCGGATAACTCTCAGTCGCTAAATCAATTTGAGTGACATATTGCACATACAATTAGTCATTTGACCAAATGCTCATATAAAAATACAGGAGATTACAGATCCTAAGAAGTCTGAACACATTTCATCTGTTCAGTCTTTGCTCTTCAGCTGCATCATGGACACCTGGCTTGCTTTCACACAACTAACACTTCTAATTACATCGCTCGTCTATTCCTGGCATAGGCAACAAAATGCAGAAAAAATGCCTAATCAGTTCTTAAAGTGCAATGCAATCAGGATTTACAGGATGACAAAGAATTGAGAATTCTGCTCTCTTAAGATCTGCAACTTTCCCCAAATATATATTCAAACCGGTCCAACCCTCAGAGACCACATACATTCCTGGGCACAGAACCTAATGCATAATCCAGGCCAGAAGTCTCTTTCACAGGACTTATTCCCATGTCTCTTTTTGATGTCGGGACTATTTTGGGACAGCCCTGCTGGAGCTCAGAGCCTTTTTATCACAGTCAGACGGGGGTTTCCTCCACCTTCTCTTTGTCCTACAAAGATGCTACATGCTGTATCAGCATGTTTGAGTGTGTTGCTGGCCTCTTCTGTTTGTCATGAATCTTTGTTAAATGGACTGAAGTCATCTCTTTATTGCCTGCCTGCGGTGAATCATGCAAAAAAAAAAAAGGAATGTGCCCCTGGTTCTTTATATGAAGATGAGCAACCCACAACTCACTAGAATAACACATTCAAGGAAAACTAGGTCACAAATTCAAGGCGGGGTAAACAATTCACCCCCTTGTTTCTGCCTCAATAAAGTATTCCCCTCTGTGATTTAACGTGTGTCTGTCTGCATGTGTGCCCAAACTCCCTCCGTGCAGCAGCCCTCCCCATGCCTCCCGACTGCATGTTGATATGTTGGAACAAAAGGATGGATGCAATGTTCAGGCAACCTTTGTTCGTGACTGTGCAACCATGCAAACGTCCAATCAAGCGACCAGCACTGAAGCTTCCCACACTGCATCAAACACCTCTTTACTTCCCACAGTGGATCAAAGTTACAGATACCTCTTCAAGACAAATGTGTTCTATAGATAGATTTGTGTCTTCAAATCGTGAAAACAACAGGGTTTTCGATCACAAACTTTTTTGTTCTTTCTTTTGAGTTTGAATCATTAGACATAAATTCACATTTTCAGAAAGCTCAAAACTTTTAGCCAATCATCACCTGACAAACACCAAATGGTTCAAACAGAACTGCTTCACATGGCCCTGTGAAAGCCAAACACAACAGGAGAGAATAAGAGGATGAGTAATGTTTATATTGCACTGTACTCCGATTAGTGCTGGGAACCTGCTGCTCCTCCAATGTGCTTTTCCTGATAAAAGAAACCTACATGTTGAATGAAGGGCGAAGGTTCATCAAGCCACCACCAACCACAGGCCTTTTTTTTTTACTCCAGTACCCTTTCATTCTCTCTTTCACACAGAGCCAGGAGAGTTTGGGAGGAACTTGGCATGGCAGCCAGGAGTATTTTATTTCCCCGTCTGCCTCAGGCTCGGCCCTGATCGAACATTCTTTGTAAGGAATGTTTGGAATCTCGATTTGGAGGCTAATCCCGGAGAGTCAACGCGGTTTATATTTCTAACGAGGTGGATTTCATCTTGTGTTGATATGTAATAGATTTTAACTGTTTCTGTCATCAAGCTACAACATACTGTATAAGACTACTTTAGTAGGTCTAGTTTGTGTATTCTGCCCAAGTTCACTTTACTTAACACTTTATCATTTGTGCGCAACAATGCTAATACAGGAACTGTAACTGTTGCCTTTGAAACAGAAACAAGTTTAAGTGCCTCTAAAGGTATCCAGCAACTTTCTGAGAGACACTTCAGAATTCTCAGTAATCACGCTACTGCATTTCATTTCATTTCATTTCATTTCTATTTTATTCTGAAGGGACAGTGCATACTAATAAACATTTCTGTAAATTTGCCAGAGTAAAGCTCATTTTCACCTGTTGTGCCAGGCCAGATTTTAAAAAAGGCTCCCTAAAAACAACAAATTCAAGAAAGTACAAATACAAATATAACAGTTGACATGACAAGTTATTCTAATGAAGGGACACTCAAACATGTTCACATTGTGTACTGCTGATTCGGACCAATATTTAAAAAAAATATTTAGAAAATCTGTAGGGACAAGAAACTATCAACATATTTGATGTATTTAAAATGTATTTAACCAGGAAAACACCTCATTAAGATTAAGAAAGTCATGGTTACATGAGTGTCCTGGCCGAGAGGGGCATCAGTACAACAAAAAGTTACAGACATAGATAATGGATCAGGAACACTGCAGATGACTTCAACGTATCTGCAACTCCTTTTCCCCATTTCAAGACGCACTTTGAGAACAGATAACAACGATACATTGTGTGACTGGGTTGCAGAGTAGAGACTGTGGCTTCCAGCATATTTCAATGTCACACAACTTTTTTGATAACTCTTCAGTTGCAGCTCGACTTCTTCATTCAACAAACTCCAACCTCCATCATTACAGTTAACCAGGAACTCATGATTTTACGATCATATCCTGTACAACTATTAAAGAGCCATGTTAGCCTCCAGTCAAAGCTCTATTCAAAGTCAACTACCAGCTGCTCTGGTAGACTTTACTACAGGCAGAATCATGGTGTCAGCTACATGCTACCATTAGCATGCTAACCCAGTCACAATAACAATGCCAGAAGAGTGTTGTTAATTAAGTCCATTTACAGTGTTTATTACGTTCACTATCTTTGTGATGCATCTTGGCAAGCTAACATTTACCCGTTATTGATTTACTACAGAGCTACTCGACCTAAATGAGGCCCCCAATCTCTGACAATGGGCTCTTTGGCCCCTTTATATGGTTTTAAAAAACGAATGGGGCCTTGCTGACAAACAAGTGAAGTAAATATGACATACAGAATTTATTTCACTGATCAGCCCCCTACCCCTCTGCTGCCCCACAGTGAAGCAGCAGTGGGTCAGCAGTGGCAGAAGCAGACCCAGGGGCAAGCATCATTATAACATGGCTGTGGTAATTAGAAGGACCACTCATCCATCAGTTAAACTAAAGTAATGTGCTTTAAAAGGAACTGAGGTGAAGATTCCTGTTGGCTTCCCTGAGCGCTCTTCTGATAGACCAAACTTGTTTTAAAAGTGAAGCTGGTAAACCATGATATAAGCCCCTCTTCAGATGAGTTTCAGTACAAAGGCACTCTTTAAGACACTTTCTGGTTAAGGACATTAGTGTAGTCAGCAGTAGCTTCAGTAAATTACTCTGATATGATGATTAACTGTGCAACACAAGTCTATGAAGTATAAGGTACACAAGAGGGCAATATTCAAGGGAGTGATTGTGCTTTCATATAACGCCTGCACGATCAACTCTGTCTATACTTAGACTGTGCAGAGTGGCTTTATTAGGATTTCATTACAATCTGAGTATGTTACTGAGGGGCGTGCACAGGAAACCTTTGTGAGCCAAACTGAAAGGCCCCTTTCATAAACGTAATTGGAAAACTTTTAGAATCAGTTAACTCGCAATGAAAATGAAAACAACCTGACTTCATCCACATCCTGTGCCTGCCTGCTGCCGTTTCATGACAACACTAAACACAAGTTGCACTACATACAGACTAAGAGAATGACAGCAGTGTTGCAAACATGATTTAAAACTGTATTCCTTTTGCAAATATAAAGGAGTGTAACCAGGAAAAGTTCTTAGGTAAGTCCACCTCAAGAAAAGTGTGATGTAATTTGAGCGAGAAGGTGGAGTTTCGAAAGACTCCTTTCTTCTAACTAAGCAGCTTTACAGTGTTTTTCTCACCGAGAAGGGCTCGGAACAGCTGGCTGCCCAAGATGGCGGACACTTTGCCAACGCTGGTCTTCAGCACTTCCTCTTCTGGACTGGTCATGTTGGCCTGGTATCGTCTGAGCAGCCCAACTGCCCGCTCCGTGTCTGTCTCACAAAATAAAAAAATATTTTTTTTAAGGACAACTGAAGCAGAGAACATTTCAGCAGTCAACGCTGACAAGGTGGAGAATACTTCACAGAGTTTGGATTAAAGTAAAAATTCACCGTCCTGCTCTGAAAAGGCAAAGAATCGAGGGATAGAGAAATTAAAATGTGGGAAAAAAGATCATCCATTAAGTCCAGGCTGCAACTGAACGTCTTTATTTATCATTTCCACTATGCTTGTCCAAAAATATATAATTTTAAAACCAGGAGTCCTTGCTGGGTTTTTTAACAATGCATTTTTTGTCCCACCTACAGTCACAGGAACAACTATATTTAGATTTATAATTATATTTAAAACATTTGCATAGCTGTAACCAATACACTTGTGCCATTGCCAAAAAAAATAAATTCTTATTTGAGTAATACAACTGCAGCACTGTTGTTTGTTACTTCCCTGTGCAGAGCAAATTAAAGATTTTATTCTCTTCCAACACGACTGTACAACTGGTTTTTGAACTCTGTGGGTGGTATGGGTCACAGCAGAGAAGAGATGGGAGTTAAATCTAACACTTCACAGTTTCCTACCTGATCCTGATCGACGAAAAACCTTTAATACAGTAATCTATGTGATTCCCGGAATTGCACAATTTCGATACGTTTATTTACCTTTCAAATCCGAGAGGACACAAACTATCTCACCGAATAATAACAGAGGTGGCCTTAAGTTACCAGTTTTAAACCCTGGAGTTGGATTAGAAGAAGTAGCCTGGAGATGTTTTGTTTACTAACAACTTTTAACTTTCGCCGAGCTTTACCTAAAAACTTTGTCACGTGAGACAATTAACGGGAGGCTACTTACCATATTTATGCACCATGGTGTGACCTTCCCGAAACGTCATGTAAAAGAAGAGTTGGGTGTGTTTACAGCAGTGAAATAATTTCTGCACTAGTCTACCAGCAGATCTGCCGCTCCTCCTTCAAAACAAAGTGAGATATTGAGTGTGAAATGTTGTCGCTGGACACTCCCTGTCTGTTTCTGCAGCGGTCAGCGGTGGTCCACACCCACCCACCCACCCACTGGAGTAATGATGAGACAAGAGGAGGAACTGTTGGCTCATGACAACTTTCCAGAAGTTTTTTGGCTAAACGGTCCCTGAACGTGACTATGTTTCCCCTCCCTCCCACAGCATGCACGCCTTGTCTTCTTGGAGAGCGGTCCTCCTGGCTCAGTCTCACTGGGACACTGTGATAACAACATTGACACAGAGAGACGGTGCCACCTGCTGCTCGCTCAGGTTATTTATTATTACACGACACCATCGATAGTGATCAATTGGTAAGCGAGGCATTGTGCATGTTTTTCTCCTTGTGTGGCAAAATTTGTCAAAGTTTTGTATCGAGTGCCATCTAGTGGTCCGTCAACGTTACTGGCTACTGGTGAACCGGGTCCGATTTACAGGTCTTGGAGAGAACGAAGACATTCGTGGGGAAAAGTTGTTTTAATACGCCTTTGTGGAGTCTGATCATTACCACCCAATGATTCCAAGTTTGAACATTAAAAAATTATAGTATCGTAAAATGTAAGTTACACGACCAAACCTTAGCAAGCGCCAGCATCTGCAGCCCTCGAACGGCATTGTGGGAAATGTAGGCTCCGAGTTTTAGCAAGTGTGAAACATGTGTGTAATACTACAAATATCTGGTTCTGCAACTCTGTATTTGATTTATCCTGTAAATATAAGGCAACACTACACTTAACCAATAAAAACACTTGAAACAATTACCACCATAACTGCCATTGTTATGATAGGATAAAAGGTAAGCTTATGAAGTGAACTAAGTGTGTAATGTTGCATTCTGGTCAGGAACAATATTCAACATTGGTGGTGACACTGTTTTGGTTGAGGTGGCAAAAGGGCCATAAGGTAGGTTTTGTAACTTCAAAAGGGCATACAGGCTCAGTTGGGATGAGGGGCTTCTTCACTGAGTGCTTATAATTTCATTGGGGCACATCAATATTGTGTTTCCTTCAAATTGTTGTTGCTGTTGAGCTAATTGAAAATCAATTCCGTTTTATTTCTTATTGTTATTTACAGAAATGTTTGGTAGCATTTGATGCTCATTATTACTGCTGTTATGTTACTAGTAGCTAGCTGGATACTTACCTTTAAAATTTAGTGGAGTGATAGAAGAGCTATGCTATATAAAGGATTTAGTCCATATATTTTCATATTTTACTTCAGTACAGTACATGGGTAAATTCAATCTTTCCCGTCCTGGTATACATTTGAATCAAAATCACTCATTAAGAGAATTACAATTGTAAACACACAGAAATAGGGCAGTGGAGACAAAAAAAAGTTCTGGCTCAGGTCAAAGTAAATGCACATTTTTGCTGCACTTGGGCACTGAAAAGTTTGGTAAAAAAACAAACACACAAAAAAAATACAAGCAAAAAACAAAGAAATATAAAATGACTTAGAGTGCAAAGAGAAGATGCAGTGCATATCTTCAGTATACAATACAGTGATGCAATCAGAGTACATTTTTAATATCAGTAGCAACAGAATAATGATCAAAACCCTGGGATCATTTATAGAAAAAAACAAACAAGACTGCCATCCTGTGGTGGCACAGTGCTGATATTTGATTCATATCAAATAAACTCTGGGACAAATTTAAATATAATATCTTATTTTCATGGCTTCAGATAAAAGTGTATGAATATTCACATTACGTTTTTTTTTTTATTCCTCATCTAGGTCCAAAGAATTTTAACAGTGCATTTAAAGATAAATAGAAAAATCTTCTTGTGGGGTTGAAGGAACTACACAGTCGGCAAGAAAGGAGTCAGTTCTTTCTCATTCCACGCTAATATACTCTTCTGTTGGTTTTCTGCAAGAAGAAAAAAACAGACAACTCAATTTATACTAAGGTTAGGGTTAGGCATACTCTTATTATAAATCTTTGCAGTTTTTTGTTGGGTTGTTTTTTTTAACCAACCAGCAATTCAATAGGCCGGTGTATTGAACTATTCATAAACTGTTAATTGAATCAACTGAAACAGCTTATAACCTCCTTGCAAAGAGTGACATTTCTCCTGGTAACTTCAGTCGACAGGCTCGTCTTTTCTTTTACTAATCACAGCTTTTTATCTTATGAGGGCCCGAGTATCAAAAGCGGTGTGGAGACTCTCTTGCATTCGTTCTCTCCACCAAATGAATCACACATGTGGCTGTTTTACTTTAGCCTTTGAGACTGCTGTTGAAGCCTTTGTTTAAAAAAAAAAATCAAGATAGATGTCACTAAAGGGGAATACTCTGAATCCATCATGTCAGTTTTAAACAAACATTAGTGTCATGGTGTTATCATCTAGATCAGTGGTTCTCAACTGATCTAGTTGAATTGTTAGGTGGTTAATGTGTAAGTAGGTTAGGTAACTATTGTCATAAATCAATTCAGATTGTACTCAGCAAATAGGCTAACAAAATATTTTGTTTCTGATTGTCAGTAATTAGTTTCAGTTGATATTATCATTAATTAAAAAACAAACAAACTGAAAGTCAATTTTAAGAAGTACCCTAAGTTGAGAAAAATGTAATAAACTTACAGATTCATTTGTTAGCTGTGTTAATAAATTGGAGATTAACAATAATGACCTATACAAATCTACACATACTGTACCTTCTCGTTGACAGAAACAGTGTGCTTTCCTGGCAGAAACATCGAGGTGAGCACGTCAGTCACTGACATTTTCATGCAACAGACACAAAGTTAGCAAACGGGGCTCAACTTACCTCTGAAAGATGTAGAGGCCAATCATTATTACAAAAGACACAACGTCCACAGTGATCCATATAACTTTGTATGTGTGAGGAGCCTGGGACACACAAACATGGCTGTATGGTCAAGGTGTGTCACATCACAAAATAATAATAATTATATATAAATATACACACATACACACAAATGTAGGATATTTTCAGTCCTTAGAAAACATTCATCTGATGCTATTTACTCTGTATTGAGGAACTGTCCATAAAACATCATCTACTGTATGTGCAGGTGCATGGAGTGCTCACCATGACCCAGTCAGGCTCATTCATCTGTTTTAAAAGATGACAGGAGTTGGTTGTAACTGAGCTGGCCCCTGCGCACCACAGCAGAGAGAAGAGCCAACGTTCATTCACCACCCACAGGTTCACTGTAATGTTCTTACTGCGTAGATCACTGTAGGATACAAACACAGTGTTTAAAATGGATCATAGCAAATATTGAACCTGATATACAGTACGTAAATATCAGTTAGAAGTCAAACATTATAGAAAAATATCTTTTTCATGATATTCACATGGTGGACAATATCCTTTGACCTCCTGATTAGTGTGGGACGCTCAAATGCTATGACATATTACTGCTTTTTTAAAGTGGCAAGACAAGTCTTATAACCACAAGATATCTAACAGTTGTTATCACCTCACTGTTTAATCAGCAGCTAAAAGAAAACAGTGAAAAACTGACCTATTAAATGACCCATCAGATAACCTCAGACTAATGGAATTGGTATAGTGTGATCAAAGTGTTTCTAGGAAACACAGTTTTTTAAATTGTGGATCAATCATTGTGCAGAGATTTAAATGACAACGCTTTGTCAGATTTCACAAATGTTTACAACTTATCACCTGGAACAACGTGATATATCATTATCATGTTGACAAAAGAATACACGTTTTCCACCCCAAGATGAGAGAAGGAGAAAATATGTGCTGTGTTTTTTTTTTGGTTTTTTTTTGTTACATTTATAATACAAGTGTCATGATGCAGTCCTAGGTAGCATTAGCCCTCACATTTATACTACACACAATGCTTTGGAACAAAGGTGTATGTGTAAACAGTGCAAACTTGAAATTTATAGCTTGTGCAGAAAATATGTCTCCATCATGAAACGAAGTCATGCACAATGAGATCCCTGCACACCTCAAACATGTTGAAACACTGCATTTTGTTCATATTTATTTGTAGGTTGGCATGCTCTGCTGTGAATAGCACTCCTGGGTGGAGATATAATTTGATGCTCATTCACTGGAGGATGATCTTGTGCTCCATATTCAGTGCCAGCGCAGTGTCTCAGCATGCAACACACACTTTTAATTAACACACCACGGTGCAAGCCCCCCCCTGGCAATACTGCTTAGATAGTATGAGTGTTTAATGTTTGGGTTTGTTTCTTACCTGAGCTGCTCCATACTCAGCTTGCTGTATTTCACGTTCAGGTGATTTCCTGTTTGGTTAAACATGTCTTTTATGTTGTTATAGACCTGGATGAATCCTGGGGCGGCGTTATGTACAAATTCTCTTTTTTCTGGGGGGAGCCAGAGAATCTAAAAGAGGTGAAATACAACACCTTGACACAAGAATTCATTTATTTCAATCAAATTACATCATACAGAGATTGAAATTAGACTTACCAGACTCGGGTCAATGCCAGAACTCAAGATGGTGCTGACTGTGTCCTCTGTGTCATTTTCCACATCAGGACTATATAAGTCAAACATCACTGAGATGTTGTGCTGCTTAGCAAGGTTTAATAGCTGAAGTAAGGAAGGTATAGTCTGTCTCCGGGCTTTTCCTTTTTCTTCTGCCGAGAGCGAGTACACCGAACCGAAAGGATCCGTCTGCAAAATCAGATCATACTTTCTGTGACGGCAACACGTTGCACGAATACACAAAAAAAACAACAACCCTGTGTGTGTGTGTAACAACCCAC
Source organism: Symphodus melops (assembly GCF_947650265.1). Taxonomy (NCBI): domain Eukaryota; kingdom Metazoa; phylum Chordata; class Actinopteri; order Labriformes; family Labridae; genus Symphodus; species Symphodus melops. The sequence continues at coordinate 10,534,786 of NC_136699.1, read as the reverse complement.
AGCCCTCACCTTAATGAACCATTCCCCGGCATTCAGACTCTTTAATTCCCTCCAGGTCAGGTTGCCGCTGTAGTTGAAGTATTTGCCTTGAAACTTTTCTTTGACATTTGTTGTTCTTTGCAGGAACTCACCCTGATGGTCATGCATCAAGAAGGGAACTCTGTCTTCACTGTATCAGACAAAAAGGTTAAAAGTGAGGGACCAAAAAATTTATTTCAAACGGCAATAATTTATGAATTGACCTGCAAGAGCAACAAAAACACAATACATAAGCTTAACAACCAGTTGTGTAGTGGTGTCTGAAGAAGTGGGTATACTCTTAATTTTTCCCCAAAATGTTGTTGTTGTTTTTTTAAGTTGCCCATTCAGCAGAAGGTTAATAGCAGTTACAAACCCCTCCTTGCAAATGTACTCAGTGCTTACTGACCAATTAGAGACAGAGTAGTGGGGGTCATCTCTTCACCGTCCTTGGAAAAAAAGGCCGCATACTACTGATTTTTGTCAGTCAATGGTGTGAATCAGAGGAGATTTAGAAGTGTGTATACTCCTTATACCTGTGTATACCCTGCATTACACCACTGTCAACAACCAGACTGACACTCAAGCAGTGATTACCCAATTAAAAGAAGTGTAGGAACTTCAATACAGGGGGCTGGAAAAACCAAAACGTGCAGCATGGATAAAGAAATAACATACAGTACCACTTTAAAAGAATTCACTTTACGATTATATCTATAGTTTAAAAATCCAATTTCACATTTGATGCCATTTTTCTTGTACCTGAGTTGTACATCTGTCTCAAAGGCTGTGACGCCGCATGTGACGCTGCTGTTAAACGACATCATGGTGTTCTCTGGGGCCAGCTGAAAAAAATCAACAACATTTTATTCAGTGAAAAGTTGAAAAAAGATATATGGTTGAGATTTTTTTTTGCTATAAAAGGAACAAATTATTTCAGAAGAGTATAAAATGTAAAAGAGGATATTGAATGTTGTGGAATGTTTTATCAGGTGATAGTTAGCCTATAGGTAAAGACAGTAGACAGTAAACAGTAAATTGCAAGTTAAAGGTATAATAGTCTGAAGCTAACATACTCCAACCAATCTGGTTTGTTCAATCTGTCCAAAAACACATAGTACATTGTTTTTGTTTTAACTCTAAAGCTGTTGGCTGGCATGGAAAACTTATCCTTTTTTTTCTACACTTGGCAAGAACGTCTTAAAAAAAAACTTTGTAATATACAGTGATTTTTTTTATCACTCACTCCTAACACTTGTCTCCGTGAAGAATAGAAGAAGAATTTCTCTTGTTTGATCAGTACTGTTTATTTGAAAAGAAACTCGAATGTTATCAGATTAGTAGCTGAGCAACATTAATGAAAGTGAATTTATTTACTTAAACTATGTTCCTCTTTTAAATGACCATTTCAAAGCGATGAGATTAGAAATCTTAATTAATCCCCAGAGGTGAAACTCTGTCACAGTTTTTGATAGTTGTTATGGAAACACCTGTGGTAGGCACTTTGTGGGACTTGTGGAGGGTAGCTAATAAAGTAATTTGACAACTTTTTTTTTTTTTTCAAATAAGGAATATGTTAGTCACATTATTACCCAGGGCTTTTCTCATAATGTCAGACTAATAAAGAAACATATCCTATATGTCTTGGGATATAGATGCTTCAACATGCAAAACATTTCCCCCACTTAAAATCTTACCCACAGAAGAGTATTATATTATTATTTATCAAAAAGTATTTTGAGGTTTGGTATTAATGTAACTTAAAATTATTTGTTGTTAATAACACCATGTAGAGACGATTTGTTGTTGTGAAGTAAAATGAGTTGTCCAGAGGAAGGTAAGGCACTCTACATGTCACAGCACTCCTATAATCCTACTGATGCTACAATCGCCCCTGCTGTTAAGCCTCATCTGCTGTCTAATGGTGACACTATGGGACACTATTTAATGTGCATCTTTAAGTTGTTGTCAAGTAAAGCAGGATGCTTACCATTGGTGCTCCTCTATGGCCAATGAGCTTTGGTTTCTCAGGTAACTTGTGCATTTCTATCAGACAAGGGGACTGGATGTACAGGGGACACAGGAAGATGGCTGCAGACACCGTCACAAACACCACTGCGATGAGGAACTTAGACCCTGGTGAGAACAATAGTCAACGATAAAAAAAACATGTTTTCTTTTTTTTTCCCACTCTGATGTGAGTTTACAAAGGACCTTTTCAAAAGTCCCTTTAGAAGTTTGTTCAAATAAAGTACTATTTGTGCTCTGGGAGTATCAAAAATATCAGTGCCTTTCAAATCTGTGTATTCTTTTAAATTTCTCTTTGAATACTTTTTTACATGAGGTTACACCGGATGAAATCACACAACACACAAAAGTGAATACACAGCAACAATTGTACTTGCTGGGTGCATGCATTGCTAATAGATGATCCAGTACAATTGTTCTTGTATTCCAACACCCAACCTTGATTATTTACTCATATCAACAACCCCTTCAGAAGCCAATTTGAAGAATAATACCTTTAATATTGCTTAAAACACTGATTTCTGCAGGTTTCAAGCTTTGAATGACAAATTACACGCGCATCATTCAAAGCTATTGTTTGTTATTTCCCCATGTTATTTTACCTGAAACCTGTTGATTTTGTGGGGGTGGCCTGGAATCATAACGCTGCATTGACTGGCTTTCTTACAAGTCTTTATCCAGTACCACATTTTAAATCGTTTCAGAGGACGATACATAAACTGGTATCGGTTTCGGAATGTAAACCACTCTGAAATTGTTGTGACTAATGCCAAAAATGTTTTACTCCATGTGTACTATATGCGTTGTACAAAGGTCTCATATAATCTGTCATATAAAATATATCCGAACCGTCTTAGAATACTGCATGTACAGCCTATCGGGTGTTTTGTTTTCCATCATTTCTTGCAGTTTATTCTATTTCTCACCGTTTGGGTAAAAAAAAAAAAAAAAATCCACAACAGCCCTTAACTGACATTTAACACTTACAGCTTTCCTTAGCTTCATGGAAGCCCCTGAAGACGAACAGACTCAGCAGCGTCAACGCCCCAACAGCACCAAACTGTAAGAAAGGGGCTGTGGCCTGCAAAGAGACCGACACACGACTGAAATACATTCAATTCACAGACAGAAGCTATGCAGCAAAAATAGGAGTAAAATATTACTTTACCTGGAGGGACAGAGGAACAGTTGACCACTCCTCTCGCCACTTGAGACTGAATCCTGCCACTACAAAGGCGATGAATACAACTCCCAAAAACAACAAGACCTTTACAGAGAAAAAGCAAAACATAAACTTTAGTGATAAAAGAGAATGGGTGCAAGTTTACGACTTTTTGTTTTGTGCTATCATGCAAGTATATTTACTATTACTACCTTATGTAACCAGTGTAAGTCGAGTGGTTCTCCTAAGACAACTTGGAACAATGCAAAGATCTGTAATGAAAGGAGGTACTTTATAGAACATGACATGCAAATATGGCATCTAAATCTCTGGCTTAAAACTAATCTTTTTGTGCACAAAAAGCCCAAAAATAAACCTGTAAAAAAAACTAATCTTTTTTTTCATCAGATTTGATGCTAATCTCTCTTTTCGTATTATATAGTTTATTGTTTCAAGGCGAAACAATGGTTATTTTATGTTTGTTGTTTTTTTTTTAGCTTGAAATCTAAATGCCAGCGAAAAACTAGTCTCATGAGACCTGTTATTACAGCATCACTACTTTATTCTCACCAGCAACAGAACACAGTAGCTGGTTATCGCCGCAGAGATGATGATCAGCACCATGAACCAGTTCACCCACCGTTTCATATTTGTAAAGCCCTGCCTGATAATAGAACAATAGAGGGCAGCAAAGGGTTAGCAGAACAAAGGCCAACAATAAAGAAAAGAAAAGACAGGATTCTGGGCTTTTGTTCAACATTCAATGTGGGCCATGTGGATGATTGTGTGTGTGTGTGTGTGTGTGTGTGTGTGTGTGTGTGTGTGTTTGTTCACTCACCAGTTCACATCATCTTGGTCATTAAAAGTAACCAGACAAACATACATCCAGCATAAGGAGAGGAGGGAGACCAGAGTGAGAAATGAGGACCAGCAGCATGCACGCTAATGTGAAAAGAACAGGTGGAATATAAATGTTTCAGCTTTTGAGACTTCAAAGCTTATAAAGTCATCAGGGTTCAGCTAATGATCACAATCTTTTGTGTGCTGTGTGTGTAAAAGTAAAAGTGTGTGCGTGTGTGTGTGAGTGTGTGTGAGTGTGTGCGTGTGTGTGTGTGAGTGCCAAAAGAGAATGAGATTAAAAAAAAACAATGGCATGACTCCAACATTTTTTCATTGTGCTTTGTACTTGATAACTGTGATAACTTCATACTGTTACGCCATCCCCACACACCTCAGCTCGCTCAGTTTTGTAAAAACAAAATAAATATTCTCTGCTGTAAATCCCTCCCTCTCTCTAATCCAGATAAACGTATTACAAGCCCGTGAGTTTACTTATTATGTGTACACTTTTACACATCAGTGTGTATAATCACCACTTTATCAGAAAATATGTTTTGACTGTAAGTGTTGGAAGACCTTTCTTTAAGAAAGGAATATCATATAATTAACAATGCATTGAATTAAAGAACAAGATGGCCAACATGTTTTTTTTTTAATATAAATGTCTGATTTCAGTCTGCTGGAATGTTAATCCCTTATTATAGGATTAGATTCAAAGTGGAAGCACAAGTGACCTACAAGCCAAATAAATCAGAGCATATTTGAACATCTTAATGTTCATGTACACATATTTTTATATACTCATATATATCCACACACATAGAGCCAAAAATACTTACTTTTCTCTTGTTTTCACTTGCTTGCTTCCATTGGCAGCTGTACATGCCCCTGGTGCAAACCCTCCACCAGCTTTCATCCTGAGACATCTTTACCCCTCCTCTCTCTCTGTGTCAGTCCTGTTCAGACACCTGATACACAAAGCCTGAAGTACGATGGAGAAGGCCTCAATAACGTTTTCCCCGGGTACTAGGAAGAAGCCTGACCTCATTCACCTCTCTAAACCTAAAGAAAGAAAGACGGAAAAAGGGTGGGAATGGGAAACAAGGAGTTTCTGTGGTTATTAAGGCAATCCCCGCTCAGTAACCCCCTGAATAGTTCCAGTGTGCAAAGAGGGGTTAAGTCGATGGCAGCACTTACAATAGCCAACAGCATGGGGTATTGAATGTGGTGCTCGGACCTGCATGAGAGTGAAGTCACACACACAGCCACAGTGACAGGCACGTCCACGCACAGAGAGGGGGGTGGAGTAAATCAACTGTGTGATTAAATGAAAACAGAGCTGAAAGACCCTTTTGGGACGTGGTTCATTTCTGAAGTTTACATGGGTTTAGATTATGAGAAATGTTGCGTGCTGATCATAGACTGTAAAAATGTAAAAATGTGCTGATATGCATCAAGCCAAGAATGGGCCACAGCAATTAAACATGTCAGGACACATACTGTTATCGTTGTGCCAAGTTATGGTACCTCTACCAGGGAAATAATCCGTTTTTGTCACCAACTGATGAGACGTGTTAAGCAATAAACGTTTGTGTTGACTTAAGGTTTCTTGTTGGACTTGATTTTTGACGTGGGTTTTTTTTTCCAGCTGTTGATTTCCGTGTTGGTTCTTTTCCTTCTCAAGTCAAAGCCTTAATGATAAAGGTACTTTTAAGGTTAGGGGAAACGTTTGAAATTAGAACTAAACTTATTTATCATGCATAACCCAAAAGAATAGTAACACAAAATCCTCCCATTAAGTTAGGTATTTCTGCCGCTGTTTGTTATCATCAGGCAAATATCATCCAATAAAAGCATGTCTGGACAGGCTGACAGGTTTCAATGTCACTGTCAGAAAAGAAGAGGGCTTTGTTTCATTATAAAACCTACAAGGAAGTTTGGAACCTGAGAGGAATGTTGAGGTTGCTGCGTGAGAAAACCGCACAATTAACCCGTGACAAGAGGACTAAAGAAATAAATAGAAAGGTGTCCCCATTAAAATCAGACAACAATTAAAATACTTCAGTACAGCTGGGTGCATTATAACACTGTCTCTTTGCACAAAAAACATAGCTTGAAGACATCATTGATTAAATATTTAATAGTAATTTGTCTGTTATATCTAATGCCAGACATGTTGCTTCAAGGATAAAGTTTTGTAGAATGGATACATTCGACTTGCATGTTGGTGTATATTTAAAGACAACACATGGATGCAATATTTAGAGTGCCAAATGGCTTTCAGCATTTTCTGTTGTTTGGGATGAAAGCTGTATTCAGACATTGTGATGTAACTGGTGTTCTTTAATGACAAAAGTGATAAGAGATTAAATATCCATATTATGACTGATGTTTATGCTCAGACTTTCCTTCATGACCATCACCATCAACCTTTATTTACTCCAAGACAACAACCTTCCCTCTTTTCTTTGTATCAATAAATTAACAAAACATGAACATAATATCTTTAGATTGAGATTTAGTGAGAGCGACCTGAGCAAAGATAGTCACAGTGACAGATCATGATGTGATCAGAGGTTTGTTTTACCCTTGACAAACAGGGTAATATATATATATATATATAGATAGATATACATATATACTGAACAACTCAACATACACAGGACTTTATTTATCTTGTATAGGTTTGTGTCTGAGTATATTTGCACAGATAGAAAGAGATTGCTTTTATAACTGTCATGTGATTTTATCAAGATTTTTGGCCAAGCAGGAACATTTTGATTTACTCTATTCATGACGGTTTTTACTGTTTTCTTCATTGTTTACCCCATACAAGATGATTATTCTCTATAATTATCAGAGTGTTAACTGTGTTCGGCTATCTATCTATCTATCTATCTATCTATCTATCTATCTATCTATCTATCTATCTATCTATCTATCTATCTAGTTGCTGAATCAAAAAAAGATGAATGAACTCACCATTAATCAAACTCTGAGATTCTCCGTCAGCTTTTTCGCCATCACATCAAAACAAACTTCTTGGGAAAAATCCCTCCGTGTGCCTCTCCACTTCTCTTCTCTCCCTCTCTCACACCCTCTTCCCCCTCTGTTAATCCGTGAACTGAATGCAAATGGTACCACACGGATGAGTGGTAATGGATGAAGGGGTGTAGCCCAAACACAGAGGGAGGATCCAAACACTTCATTTCAGATTATTAAACAAAGTGAACTTTGAAAAAGGTGTTTCGTATTATAAACAATAGCCCAGTTCTTCTAGGGCATACGTCTCACCTAGTTTACTGTTAGTGATGCTATGAAAATAAAACAATGTATTTTTAAAGATACCAACATGTGGAAACTCATGAGGGTATAAATCATACAACCAGGGACGGACTGGGAAAACAAACTTGACTTTGAATCGGCCAGACCACGACATACCGTCATCAACACCTTTTCTTTTATCCTAAACTATAACACTGTACCATCCAAATTACAGCAATCATAGTCATTAATTTACTGCACAAATAATAATGAAAATACAACACTACAATTGTAACTTCTGCATTCAAAGTCTTCAAAGTTTGTAAGAACGATCAGAAAACTGTAACATTGCCAAAAATGTACGAAGAAACAGTTTATTATAGCTTACAGTATAGCCTATTTCTTAATATTACTGTATGGGGCATTTTACACCATTTTTTAAGTGCAGCTGTTTTCACTACTATGATAATCATTTAACTTTATTTAATTTCATTTAATTGTTTGCATTGTACTGAGCAACACAAACATATAGAAAAGTAACAACACCTGAATAACATTTGCTCACATCAGCCAGCAGGTAGCTTATAGGCAGACTCTTTCTCGTGTAATGTTCAATTGCCCTCTATTTGTCTGTGGCTCTTCCAGCAGCTCATCTCTCTATCCCTCATCATCATCGTCATCATCGTCGTCATCATCATCATCATCAGGTGGCCCTATACCGTGCTGAGGCTGCACAACTGTCAGGCCCCCGAGAGTCCTCAACACTCTCTTCTTCACTCATTTCTTGGATGCTGTTAATATTATTGACGTGAACTTGTGCCGTGTGCTGGTGCCGTCTTCACCGTCTTTGCTACGACTACTTCTTCTTTTCAATTAGCTGGTAGGCACGGGCGGCTGCCGGCTGGCATCAACATTGTCTGATCTGTAGAACATGCAAATGCACGTGATGTGAATTTAGACTTAAATACACTTTGAGAGGACAAGGATGACACTTAAAAGTTTAGTGTTTGTAAAACTCCAACAGCAATCGGGCAAAACATAGTTACATTTTAAAAGTGTATTTATTCTTCTGTGCCACTATTGTGACACAGTTATTAAAATAGACGTGTAAGGGGAACATTGTAATAGTTTGATTTAAAAAAAAAATACATGAAATACATGTATATATGCCTCCCCCACGCCTGTCGGAGAGCAGGGAGGGATGATGCAAAAAGTTGCGACAACCTCACGCGAGTCCCTTCTGTCTCCCCCACACCTGTCAGAGAGCAAGGAGGGATGTATCATTGCTATCACAAGTAAAATATTGTTGAATAACATTTTTGGTGATTATTTCTATTCCTCTCTCTTACCCCAATGATTTTTTCCCGCGACCTCCGCTGAACCTGCCAATATGTAGACAAGCTAGTGCTACTGAGGATCTGTTTGTGTCTAACATCCTCTGCAATGTCAATGAAGTATTAAAAAATTTAATATGATCTCAATAAGACCTACCGTCTAATTTGTCTAGTTTGAATGTCCTCCATATTGTGTCCTTCTCTTAAAACTGCTACTCAAATGATCCTCCATTCAGGAGTTGATGACTTTGGTATTTTATAAAGAAAACTAATTGAAAAAAATGTCTTTGTCTTGTGACCAGATGGTAGCTGCTGAATTCAAAATAAGAAAAAAGGCGCAACATAACAGGAAGTGCTCATCAAATAAAAACTTATTATATTGAGTTGGATTCATTAAACATTCTTTTAATTAAGAATTACATAAAGATTATATTTAATGCAACCAAAATAAGCAGATACTATCTCAAACAGTTGTGTTTGAAAGTTATTTAAATAATTGCCACAAAATGTAGGATGCATTTATATTGAATACAGATATATTTAGTTAAATGTAAATGAATACAGAATCATTTATTACAGTGTGGGGCCCCAGACTATTAAGGGCCCCCAAGCAGTTGCCGGAAATGTGCATTTTTGCAATGACTGTAGGAAGTCTACCTACATTTCTTGAATTACACCAGGTTTTAAATGCATTGGAGAAATTACTCAAATAATGTCCAATGACCACACAAACAAAAATCCTTAAAAGTTTCAATGTTTTCACTTTTCCTTATTGTTGATTATATAGCTTCAAGCAGATTTCAATATCTTCTTTTTAAATGTGGGCTTTATGATATGCCTATACTCTAAATGTCTTCCTCTTTTACAGATTGCATCAACTTTGCACCTTGAAATGTAGGACATTTTTGTAGAACAGGAAATGAACGTGATTTTATTGTCTTCCTTGCGAGATTTGCTTTGTTGCTTCAGTGTAAGACACTTTTACATTCAATATCTTTAACTTTCCTTTGCCATTCTCTGCACTTAAGCCTTGTGCTCCCCACCACAATTTATAAAAAAAAAGGCTGATGTAACTGTCCCAATCATTGTTAAGTACACAAGTTATTGCATTTTAAATAATTAGTACTCCGTGTCAGTAGGCGGCGCTGGTGCTCTGTGTGTTAGTGTCCGTTTGATAAGAGAAGAAGTGTTTGTTTCTAGCAATCATCAAACTGGCAGATGAGAAGATCAGTGAGGACTGTAAGTCTGTGTTTGAACCCAAAGGTTTTTATTATTTGACACCCCCCCGTATTTTGAATGGTGTTAGTAGCTTAAACGGGGTTAAATAAATATTTAATGTCGACAGCAAAGCCATTTTGAAGTTAGCTTGTAAGTTAGCATTAGTGTTAGCCATCATTTCAGATGTTTGAAAACTAAAACCTGAGGGAGAGATATTTTTGTAGTAGACCCATGTTCAAGGACTCAGGTTGAAGTCAGAGTGGAACTAAGCGACTATAAGATCATGTTTAATTTTTATTTAGCTGAAGATGTGTTCTGGTCTCTTGGCTCGTTTTAATGCTGCTGCAGGCTGCCATGTATTTTAAACAACGCCACACATTAAGTAACAACATTTTAATTATACTCTATTTGGTGTTTACAGAAACAATGGATCAGAAAATTCCTTACGATGACTACCAGCTCCCAGTGGTATTCCTGCCCTCCTACGAGAACCCCCCAGCTTGGATCCCCCCACAGGAGGTAGCCCACTGTCTTCCACATATCTCCTATTATGCCTATATGTACATCACAAGTTGGGTCTTTTTTTTTTTCTTTTCTCATCGAGATAGCAGATTTTGATAACAGTAAGCATATATAGTGTGATCAAGTCCTTACAGGTGGTCATATCTGGGGTTGGAATTGTAACCCAAGATTCTGTTTACAGGCCACTCTTTGGTTTCTGTTGTCTGGTGACTCCAGTTGTTTCTTGAACCCGTTTTGGTGCTCACGGAAAGCTGATGAAGCCCTGTCTCTGTGTCCCTGTTCCTCTTATGAGATTATGCTTACTGACTCTTGAATGTGTAAAAAAGCTTTTCCTTTTTTTTTTTTTTTGTCTATGTTCATTTTAGCGGGTGCATCACCCAGAGTACAACAACGAGCTTACCCAGTTTCTGCCGCGTACAATTGTGCTGAAGAAACCTCCTGGAGCACAGCTGGGCTTCAACATCCGTGGGGGCAAGGCGTCACAGTTGGGGATCTTTATATCCAAGGTGTGTGTGTGTGTGCGTGTGTGTGTGTGTGTGTGTGTGTGTGTTGCCTGGGTATATTATCGTCTGTCCTTAATTTCATGCTTGTTTGCTCCATAATCAATTCTATATTTTGTGTATGATGCTTGCAATGTATCTACAGGTGGTACCCGACTCCGATGCCCACAGGGCAGGACTACAGGAAGGAGACCAGGTCCTTTCTGTAAATGAGGTGGATTTCCAAGACATAGAGCACTCAAGAGTAAGTCTAGCATCATGACTGTCAAGCTGAGATCGATACAAATGACACGTTTACTGCAAACAAGCTACAGTAGTCGCGCTTTACATGGACATGAATATTCTTAAGAATTTAGTTTTGCGATTTAAGCTGTATGTGGGAGCTCGAGGGGCGTGAGGGGGAGAAAACGGAAAAAGTGTGTAATGTATGATATTTCTTTGCACATTTCTAAATTAAAATATTGATCCAAAAGGAAAGCACATCAACATTACCAACCCCACATAGATATCTTTATTTATAACAGATTTACTATGATAGACGAAAACCCTTAATTTTTTTCTTGTTTGACTTTTGACGATGTTAAACGTAACATTTACTCACCTCTTGTTTAGCAGTTTGTCCGTATGCTGCTTGTTGCTGCAGCGTGTGGTCTATGAGTCAGACAAAACATCAAATAGGGACCGTACCTGTAGAGTTATCATCTACACACTACAGCAGGCTGGAGGTTTACTTGACTTTGACAACTGATTGTTTTCACACACAAACAACAGCAGATATTTACATGATAAATACAGACACAGCACACGACACAAAAGTTAAAGCCCTGTTTGTCACAAAGTTACCACACACACCGATATATCAACAATTCACGACCCTCTTTCTGATTGAAAGTTCATGAAAAACCTGTGTGTGTGTAAGTCTTTCCTGTCTGTACAGCTTACCTTCATGGCGCCGACTCACGTACTTTAACGCTGCTTTCTTTTCCCTGAGACTCTGCTCGGGGATTTCTTGGCAGTGCGTTTATTTTACAACACGATGATTCCATTTCTGTTAATCCCCGGATCAAATCTGATCCAAACGAATCGCGAATCAACTGTGACCTGTTGCACCACTTCTCCAGACCCTTCACATTTCACTTGTTTCTCCCTCCTCCCCTACAAAGTGCATCTCCTTCAAAATAGCCATATTGATTTCTAGAGCACGCTGCGTCATCAGGCAGTTGGCAAATGCCAACTTGTTGTTTCTTTTTGTTGTTGATGATTGCTTTTAAGAACATTTCTTCTTCCTCTCCAGGCTGTAGAGATACTGAAAACTGCACGAGAAATACTGATGCGAGTTCGCTTCTTTCCTTACAGTAAGTCTTTATAAACGTGTCATCATTTCAAAAATGGTAAGGAACATACAGTAATAATTGAGCTTTGTGTTGTCCAGTGTCTGTGAAGTACAACTGGTCAAACTATTTCAGTGAACTACTGTTGAGTTTGTCCCACGAGAGAAATCAATGTTGAGACCATAAATAAAAGATCCATCAGGTATGTCAGGTGTTACTTCATATGTTAAATGAGAGGCTTTTGTATTCCTTTGTCATCATTTACAATATGAGCCTGCTTTGTTTACAAACAAGTATAAAAAAGAAAAACAGTGTACTTGTTTATATTCAGATAAAGACAGATCGGCTCGACGTTTTTGTGCTCAGTTTGAGTGTGATGGCAGAGTCTCTTTTGAATTTGTAATGTGGGTCGTCCTTGTTGTCACTCTCGTGTGAAAATTCAACAGTAATTTTGTCTTTATGTGAAACCCGACCTTTTTTATGATTTGAGCCTTTGCAGAACTTTGATGCATTTTCCAGTATCCGCCTACTGTAGTTCTGCTGAGTGCGTACAACTACCAAAACAAAATAAGGAGCCTTTTGAGTCACTGAGTAATGTAACACGTGCAGGAGGTTATAGAAGGACATCCCTGCCATAGCTCGAGGATCGTTATGTTGTTTTGTTTTTTTTTGTCCCTCAGATTACCAACGACAGAAGGAGAGGACTGTACACTAGGTGGCACTAAAGAAAAAGAGAGAGACGTGGACAGACTCCTCGTAGCTTCGTCATCACCCTCCTCCCACAAACTCTGGCCTCCATTGTGCTTCAGCTTCCAATGACTGATGTATGACTAACAGAATCATTCAAAGTCCTTCGTGTAAGGACAACATCGACTCTGTTTTTACCCGTTTCTTTTCTCACCAAGGGATCTAATCACTCTTTTACACACTGTGACAAGATGAGGTTCTATTGACAGGAGGTCCTTTTTAAAGTTTATTATGATGTTATTAAAATTCAGGAATCGAAAAGCAGAGGGTAGAAGACATTTAACATAAATAATGATATCACTTGTACATCATTTCCAGTCGAGTATAACATTTTAATCCCTGAATAATTGGATTAACCATTACTTTATTCATGTTTTCACAAAGCATCCCGAAGTGATCTTAAACTTACACTTGAATTCAACAGAGTAGTATTTGTTTCATCTCTACAGCTTTGCCCTGATGCTGCTGTTTTAAAGTAAGGACATACTTTACACACGCAGGGACTGTGCTACAGGACTGTGCGGCGTTTGCATCTGCTAAACTGTTCAAACGAGTCTTTAAGACGACGTCTAATTCACATTCAACATTTAGGGGAAAGCTTTGTTAGAAACGGTGAAACTCATGTTACATTTTTCAAGTCATCATGTTTATACTGGTAGAATAGAGCACCGGCAGCATGATGACCGATTTTCTAAATTCCTTTTTCAGACCACATAAGATCTTAATTTCTGTCAGCACATAAAGACAATTTCAACCAAAAACTTAAAAAGTGCATCTGGAGGAAATTAACTGCCCTACCTATAATGATAAACCAGGCCAAAAATATATAAGGGTTATTATCTTATATTTTTAATGCATTTTATCTCATAAGAACTGAGAGCACCACGACCAAGGCAGAGAATTTAAACCTACAGAAAGATTGATTGTGTTTGACCACAATAGTTTTGTCACTAAATAGCTTATATTTTAAAACATAACACTACACTGATACTGCATGGTACAAAGATATGTTGTAAGAGCAAGTAATATTGCAGGATTTCCGATATTTATAGTATCACTGTGAATATAATACACATCCAGTTTTTAACGTACTTAATGTGTAGGACATTTGACGTATTGGAGTTTTGGCTTGCAGAGTTAAACCCGTTTCATAATGTCAAGTAATGATTTGGTTCATGTTTCATGCACACTTCTCTTTGGCAGAGTGACATTTGAGTTATTTAAAGCGTAAACTGTGTATTTGATGTGCACAATTATAAACCAACATTCTATTAAAGTGCATGATAACGGCACATTGTGTCCTGCAGGTCTCTTCGGTGGCAGGGCTTTAATGGAGTGTTCACTGGAGACCCTGTTAGCTGGATTTGATTTGAACTCAAGACTGTAGTGTGTTTTTAAATGTTCAATGTATGCTAAACCATACATTCAGCTTTCCTGTGCGTGTGAAGATTCATAAAAAAAAAAACAGTTGAATACTTGTTACTGCAGTTTACTGAACACTTTTTTTTTTACTGATACAAGTCGTATTCTTTTTGCTATCTTTCCAAACAATAAACTCTCTTGGATTTGCCATCTGATGAACCTTCTTAATAAAAATAAACATGATTTTAACATTTGAATAAGAAATAAAATGATTTGAACCTTAGTAAACTTTGTGTTTGTTCTAGGTGAGTGTGACACAGAGCTGACCAGTTTGCTCTGGTTCAAGTAGCCAAACTTGTTCTTCTTTGTGTCTGGGTTTCTCTTGAGGCCGGTTGACTGCATTCCTAGTAAGATGACATTGACAAAAGTCGAAGCATGTGAACCTTTGAGGTTTATTTTCTTAGAAAACCAAAGCCATGTAACATTCTTTAAGTCAACATCTTTGGATGGAAAAACCTTTCAAAAGGATGCAGCGCTACAGTGCACGTAATCCAGGCTGACAAGTAATAAATACGAGATATCCTTAATGGTCATTCCAATCCTTCAGGTAGCCGTCTTCAAAGCATCATAGAAACTTCGACATGATAAAACATCTACAGACCCCCTCCTTCAGTTCAAATAAAAGTCTGAATAGCTTTAAATAAGGATGAGGTCACAGTAAGTGTATCTAAATAAATATACTGGACCTTCAAACTGTCACGATTAACACTCAGAGAGAAAAAGGAAGCACAGTTATTGATCATATCTAGTTAAAATCATGAAAATATTAGTAATTGTGGGGGTAGTGAAGGTGTCGATGTCTGTGTGTAGTACATTTTGATCAACACTTCCCTACAAAAAAAACAACTTGATGCCAAATTCTGCTTAACAAACCTACAACCTTTAACATAACATTTCCAGTTAACATTCCAACATGTGTTTTAACAGTGCAACTAGCCAAATAAGTGTCATTAACAAATTAAAATGTGACTATTTTAAAATCAGACTTCCATCGTTTGGATTGGACAATCCTATAATAAAGGGATGACTTTAAAACAGTTTCCATCTGGTTCTAAAGTTATTAATATTGAAAATGTACAGTGAACTACTGACACAACGTACTAACTGATTCCCACTCACAGTTACTCATTAAGGAGGAAAGGCACAGGATTGATGATCTATGCTTAAATTCATTTTAAACTTGTTCTTGTATATTTTAAATAGCTGTAACTATAAAAAAAGGGCCTAACAGCAGACCCACTTTAGATGTAGTGCTGTAACTATGACCCATTCAAATGCCATCACCTCTTAGCCTGCACAACATTAAAAAAAAAAAAAAACCTTTAAAATAGAGCATGGCAGCAGACACTGGAGAGGTGTTTAGCTTAGTTTGACATGGACTGAATTGAATGGCAATTTGATCTGTGCTAGCTTCCGTTCTGTGCGACGGCTGTAAACACTTCATGCTCTTGCTCATCCATAAAGGCACACTGGTTAGGAAAATGTGACAAACATTCACAACTATTAAGGTGACATCATAAAGAGTCAGAGGTCTCAAGTCTGGTTAGTTTAAGAGTCTGTCTCCCAATCTCGTCCTTCCTTCTGTCACCGGGATTTAGCTGCTGTCCTCGTTGTCCTGAGGTTCCACTTTAGAGCTCTCGTCAATGTTTTCTAGTGATTCCGCCCTCTGTATGGACAGAAGGTTTGGATCCATCATGGGCAGGGTGTTCTGCTCCAGGTGCAGCCAGGGCTTTAGCTCTGGATAGTTCTGTCGTTTCCACTCTGGGTATTCCTGTCCCGCCTTGTGTACACTTTTCATCACCTGGAAGGCGTGAGCAGAGAGAACATATAATTACATGAGGGCAGCTGTCTTACAATGTGGGTCAAACACACCTCGATTCTCCTTTAGGAATAGTGATAAAGTTAGTAACTAATCACTGTCATAGATTTACAGGATCATGAGTCCAACCATTTGCAACTCCAGCACTATCTACATTCATGTTACATGTAACATAACATTATACATTTAGACATTTATTAGTGTAAGACAAATTATCTTGTTTCAACTATTATTATTTTTTTTTTAAACAAAGAAATTAGTTTCCCATGCTGTCGGTTTTTTCAGCAGATTTCAGAAACACTACAAATCTGGAAAGGTGTTACGTAACTCAAAAGAGACGCCATTAAAATGTGGACCTGAACAACAGTAGACTCAAACATGCTAAAACAAATTACATCACTGGCATCTAAATCACAGTAAACAAGGCAGCATATTCCGCTGCTGAAAAATGGAGCCAATGCAGAATTGCAAATACCTGAAGGTCCTCGAGTGTCTATTTGAGGCAGGCTGCAAAAGTCGCATGCACATATTCTGAATTGTCCTTTTCAATAAACATGTTTACAGCCTGGTTTACCAATGAATTTGGTTCAAATAGCCAATTTCTTTATCAACATACACACTATACCCAGGGTGATTTTTTTTAACTCATCCGTTCAGAGCATATTAAGGCTAAGAGTTATTCATAATAAGGGGCGTGGCTAATGCTACTGACAGGCGAGTTGGTTATAGCCGTTTGTCAAAAGACTTAACACCTGTCTCAGCATCTGCAGAGCCGTTTTTCAGGTTTACTGAAAGTTAGTTTAAGATCTCAAATCGACCATCATTGATTGGCTTCAAGAGTCCAAATCAGGAACCAAAGCCTGATGTCCTTAAAACCGTTTTATACGGAATTGATTTTTCATGAATCTGCTGTATCCAGAGAAAGTGTAATCTAAAAAGAACATTTTGAGATAGATTGTTCAGCAAGACATGTTTGTCAACATATTTTCATGAAATTCTTACATTTTTGAAAACACATCCAAAGACCTACAGTGATTATCATGAGGGGGGGGGGCTTCTGGACTTTGTAGTAAATACAAGATTTGTTATCCGTAAATCTGTTTCTAATCTGTTCTTGAATATTTAAGACCTGGTAAACTAATAAAAATATCTTGTTTTGGTCTCTATATCATTCTCAGCCTTTTGTATTAGAGAACTGAACAGCTTGAAGTTCTTAACGTTTCGTCCAACAAAACAAGCAACTTAAAGACATCACACTAGAACATTTAGCAGACCTTAAATCGTTCTTTTTAGACACTCCTTCGACAGAACAATAACAGATTAAGAAAAAATATATATACCCAATGGAATCAGTGGGTGTCTCACAGTAAACCTCAAATCTCTCATTTATAATCTTAGGAACCTGGAGCGGCCCCACAAACCTCAAGAGCTACATTTTTTAAAGCCTGCAAATCTGCATAAGTGCACTTTGTTCAATGTTTTTATACGTTTGTTCACATTTATGAGCTGTCCACAGCGTGGCTGAAATTATATATTTTTAGATAATTGCAGACTTGTAGTCACATGAAGATCATGTATTTTTAATGTAACCCTTCCATAATCTCCTTTCTTAATTTTACTGTTGAGAATTATTCTACTTACTCTTCTGAAGTAACTAAAAGTGATCTACAACCAATATTTACACTACTTTCACTCATTTGTCATACTGAAGTTATACGTTTTAGAGTTCAGTTCATAGAAACTACCCATACAGTCTTTACTCATACAGGTTTCTGTCAAGTAAAAAGGCAAAGATCACAATGACACATTCTCTCACTGTTACACTTTGGTCGAAATAGTTTCTTCTGCAGAGCATTTGAAACCTGGTGAACGAGTTCTGCCTGGAGTGAGAGCAAAACCGAGCTAAGATATTTCTTTGTCAGCAATCTTACCAGGATAGGCCCTTGAATTTAGTTTCTATGGACACCATTGTGCTTTTTAGACACATGAAACGTTCCCTCCCTTATGCGCACACACCTATTACACGCTTCTTAAACACCTCATGGACACACACCCACAGCAGTTCACACGTTGTGTATTTCCAACTGTATCTTTGTTAACTGTGCTGGATGTAAACAAAACACTCGTGTTATGTTACCAACCTTTGGAGCGAGGGCTTGAGATGCTTTGTTTACCAACCACTTCGGAAGAGAACCTGCAGCAAAGACATATGGGTAAACTTCAAGTAAAAACAGCTCGAGCATGAATCCCCGGTTAAAATATAATGCTCTTGACTTTTTGATTTTGGACTCACCTTTGGGGTCAGCTTGAGACAGGTAAATGAAAGTACAACTGTTTGGTCCTGTGGGCTTGATCAGATAACCAGTGAGGATGGAAATGGCCCTCACTAAATCGCTGCGAGGAGGATAATTCTATAATATGACCAAAAAAAGTTTTTAGTATAATGAGTATTATTAAAAAATAAAACATTAAAAAGGTGTCAGAGGTGTAGAAATTGCACATTTTAAAGGCGGTGTTTGCCATGTGCCTGGGGGTGTGAGGAGGAGGTGGCGTACCGGGTGTTTGACAGAGAAGTTAATGATGATGTACTCATCATCCATAACGCGCCATGAACGTAGACTCACAACATCTCTGTTTGTTATGGAAGGTGGACAACGCCCTGTTGAAAAGAAAAAAAAGATACAAAATCTGATTATATTGTATTTTTTAACTTAATGTGTTACTGTGTTCTTTCAACAGTCCACTAAATAAATGAGCCCTTGTGATGACAGTAAATAAACTGGTAGAACAACAGGTCGTTGGTCTTCTCTCCCTGAGGGCTATGGCAGCTAAAAAAAAAGTGTCAGCTGAAGAAATATTACAAATGTCAGTGAAAGGGACAACACTGCAATCGAAGGGATGGTTGAAGATAAAAGAATCTGATTTGAGCATGTAAATATAAAAGAGGAGCTTGGTAATGGGAAAATCATGGAAGCATTGTTTACATTTAAATATTATTTCAAAATAGTAGTCCATGTCGATCTATTATTTGAAAAGAATTTCAGACACCCCAGCAATGGCATACAAATATTGTTGTGTCTAATGCACCTCTTTTAGTCACTGAATCAATAACTTTGTATAGGTCATCATTGGATGTTAACTACTTTAAATAGATAGGAATTAGGATTTCAATTTAACTTATTACTGTCAGCAAAATATCTGTTTTCCAATATAGGCAAGTGGCAGAGAATATCTTTGAAATCTCAAATAAAAACACCAATATTGAATGTCCCTTCTCTGGGTTGCATTTCCATGTGAAACTGGGTCAGGCCCCACACCAGACTTGTTTCTGGTGGCACAAACACACAGGAGGTGTTTGGTGAGATTCCGTAGAAAATAAATAAATAAATAAATAAATAGTACGTACATGAGTAGTAGCCCACATCAGCGTTGGTAGAGAGCCGGGCAATGTCAAAACTCTCCAGCATGGCTGGGTCCCATTGCCTACGGTACGTGCCGTCATGAAGGACATCATACATGGTTGCAGCTGACACATCGTTGATTGTCATTTTACACTGGGGACACACACACACACACACACACACACACACACACACACACACACACACACACACACACACACACACACACACACACACACACACACACACACACACACACACACACACACACACACACACACACACACACACACACACACACACACACACACATGTAAATGTCAAGTTCCCAACACATTACCTAAAGAGAAGTATGAAAGCCTAAAACAGTCTACAGATGATGATCATTTAAATGTGGACTCACCTTGATCTTGTGGATTTTCTGTGGGTGATTTGCTTTGCTTGCAGGAACTTCGACCCACACTTGCATCCCATTTTTATCATATTTGCTCGACCAGTTGCCTCCTGATAAGCACTGCTTTTTGAAGTCAGCAAAGGCCGCTTTATCTGGTAAAATACTCGGCTGAAGAGTCATGTTTTTTTTGTTTCTATAAAAAAAAAAGTCCTTAAAAATATATAAACCTTTTTCCTCAATAAAGGTATAGCTGGTTATTTGGCAGGTAGAGCGATCTGTTTGGTATTGGCCTGCTGAGCTGAAGAAGTTTAATGACTCTGTGCGGGGAGTTACCACGAATATATAGGCGACTCGTTCACCAATCAGGTCGAGCAGGATTTTTGTCATTCCTTCAAAACGCCTCTCCGCCTAGTGTGACGTCAGCACTTCCTGAATGCAGGTGTGCTACGCAGGTGCGTCATGAATAAAAAGTGTCGCGTCTACAGACACAATCTGAGAGGATACTACTTCCAAACACTGACTCACATTTTCTTTTTTTAAATCCTAGCTTGCACAACATTTTAAAGGCGGAATGAATATCCAAAGAAGAAGTTATGAAAATGTGAGAGCACAGCTGTGACTTTTAAAGTGTGAAAGACAAACAAGGGGCCTCATCGAGTGGGCTGAACACTGTGGGTGTCGATAAATCCACTATCATCACGACATAAATCATTTGTTTTCATCTTAGACTGAATAAGTCATCTTGACTGGACCTACAAGTGTAACCTCAACTTTTTAAAGTAGACTCGCCAAAGGTTCGTATCTTGTGTCATTATTTAATTAAGGATGTTAATATCTTCATTTCTTTAACACCTGTGAATTGGAACTACATAAATATTGTTTATAGAGCTGAGGTCTACTGGTGTAAATAAACAAGTAGGATCTAGTTAGCATTATGCACTCCATTAAATGAGTCATTTTTAATCATATGCTCTTAGAAAGATGAGGCCTACACAAGTGTAAAGTGCAAACTCATGTTCATACTAAGCCACGCCCTCCTCTTGCGCCATGCCAGTGATGCACAGCCCAATGAGTTTCAATGTTGGGGGGGAAAAAAAGAAAGGAAAAAAAAAGTTTTAGCGTTGGGATGTGACGGAAACACACCTTCAACGTTTCTTTGCTTTTGTATCCTTTCTTTCAGTGTTTTTAAAACACATTATGAACCCGTCAGGGAATTCAGATCACATTTACCTGTTATGATGGGCCATACAGCTATTGTCAATTTAAGGACCAACTTAGTAAAAATAGACATGATCATTTCACTCAGGTTCTGAAAATTACACTTTGTGACAAAAACTGATGGAAAATGACCAGCACCAGGAGCTTTGATTATAGAAGAACTTCACAGAGTAAGGGAATACAAATGTTGATTTTGGTGAAATATCTTTATTTATTCCATGTGATAGGTCTACACTTGTGTTTCTTTAACTCTCCTCTTAATACATCAGATAATAGTACATTATTCACACAAACGTTGCTAAACACGAGTAGACAGCATATTTCAAATGGACAGACACAATTCAGAAGAGCACAAAGCTGAGTAATTAGTCAGTGACGAGTTATAGAAGAGCTGCTCATGTTAAAATGGTTGTTCAACATAATTAAACACTAATATTTTTAAATCCATTTTTAAAACCTGGACTTTTCAAAACAAGCTACAGCAAATGACCAGTGTCTTTTGTTGTACCATGGCTAGCTAATAGGTTTGTGTTACACTGAGTGAGTGTGTGTGTGTTTTTGTGTGTTAAGACAGGCCTGAATGTCACTTTTCAGTTGAGCCCCAGCAGACACGCAAACAATAAATAAAATAAACTTTCCACATGCGTGTCAGCGTCCTTACTTTTGGTCAAGCATTCCATGTTATCTGTATGTCCTGTATAAAATAAATAAACAAACATAAAACCGATAGTCCTACACAGGCAAGAGCAATACAGCAAAGGATACTGCAGCAAACTTCTCTGCATTTTTTTTTACAGCACTGAGTTAATAAGCATTAAGCTGTACTGGAGGACTTTATCTACCAGCTCTACAAAACATCTAGTGAAGCCATGAACCGGTCACCAGGCTTCTTTCATTATTTTACAATATTGTGGCTTGATTCAGTGCACAACGTTGGTGAACAAACAAGCAAGGCATCTGTGTTCTTATCCATATAAATCCTGCATGGTGAGCATGCTGCATGTTTTTGCAATAGTGTCATCAACAAAACACAAATTATCGATGAGATGGTGGGCACGGGGGGGTCATAGTGACCAAAGTGACTACTTTCCAAAAGCGTGGAAAAAATAAACACTATTTCAATTTCCTACATCAGGGGTATCTAATAACTGAAAACTCTTCCTCCCACATGTCAATATGCGTGCAGCTTACTTTACTATATAGGAAGGACAATTGCTATAGTTTTAAAACAGTTAGCTTCTGGTTAGTAGCTCTCTAATAAAGTTGGGATGACTTCCCTCTGATGACGACAACTTACATATCCTTTCTGCAGATTCAAATGCGGTTTCCGAGATTTTCAATTTGGTCTTATTACCAACACACTGATGTGTTAGGCAGTTGAAGCCTACAGCCGTTAAGGTTTGAAGATACCTATTTAGAGAAAAATTGGCCAAACAGGCCTAATGATGGTAAGCAATTGTGTTAATTTACTGTCTTTACATCTTCAATATAAGAAAAAAAGTCAAGAAAAAGTCTTAGCGATAGAATAGTTTGAGGCAAGCTTGCCATCCAAAATAAAAATGTTAAATACAAAGGGCCGAGAACTCAGCCTGACAGAGTCATTTAAATAATCCCAAGCAGTATTACTTTACAACAAGGACAAGAGTAACAGCACTAAGAATCCAAACTGTGCAATAACTCATGAGCGGTTAGCTATGTCAGTCTGCAATCTTATATAATGCCATGCAACTGGATGAAAATCTGAACATATCATTGTAATTATTCCTTACTTTGAATTTTTACTTTTGAACCATTTTTTTCTCCAGATTATCTGTTTCAACACAGTAACGCACATCCACACGGTTACTCTCAAAAGTCACTGAGTTGAGAAGGAAAAAAAAAAAGAAGAAAAAAAAGACGAGCCCTCCATCCCATCGGCGGTGTGCCATGGTCGGAGAGAGTGGCCACTGAGAGACAAGCTGTTGGTGTGGAGGAGACAGGCGGGGCGAGGGTGAGGTGTACTAGCATGAGCAGCTGCTCTCAGTAACAGTCATCTCTGGCTGTTTCTCGAGTTTGATGTCGATCACTGAAAGGACCTGGTTAAGAAACAACAAGGATGATTTTGCAAATTTCACTTCTGCATTTCCCGTGCTGCTGTCTGACACACATTTCTACTTGAAAATTCTCTCACTGCTGCCGAGAAAAAAAGGCAACTGTTTCCAGCTTGTCTGCTATGGTGGTGTTAAAGCTAAGGAAATAATCCCGAGTAAGACAGCTATTGTTGTCTCTTAAAAGGATACTGTCTTCTTTGCTTTTCTCTGGTGTGCTGTCCATCCCGGGCAATGCAGCAGCAACGCGACGGAACAGCTGCAAAACAGAGTCAGAGAAATGTAAACAAACATAATTGAAAAGGTCCTCCTGGAATGGACAACAATGTTAAAAGTATTCAGACAGGGGTGGGTCAACTGAATTAAATCACTACTTATGATTATGCCATAATGACCAAGATTCAGAATCAGCTTTATTGGACAAGTTTGCATGCACATAGTAGGCATTTGACTCTGGTTTAACACTACTCCAGATGTATATGTTTTTGGTAAACTCATTAGAGAAACAGTTTCTACATAAAGTAACCATCCAGAATAAGTCACGTTAGTCTATTTTGTAAGAGGCAAACACAAAAAGCCGTGATAAAGAAAAAAGGATCATTGTGATTGCGAGTAAAGATAACAGCATGAGCGTGAAGGTTGACGTGCTAGCTCCTCCACTCAGTAAATCCATTATCATACCAGAAACATTTTGAAAATCTGCTCAATTTTACAGAAGTCAGACAGAAAAGGCATTCAAGAAAAAAAATGAAGCAATCATAAATAACCCTTTGAGGACCAAGAAATCTGATACTGATGCATCCAATGGCAAACTGATAACTGTACTGAGAATGCTAAGACGTGTTGTATTCAGCCAAGTGGGAGGGGGGGGAAAAAGAAGGGAAAGGAGCGGTGTGAAAGTGAGGGCAGAATTGGCTCAAACACCTATAGAGATCACAGTCTCTACCTGTTTGACATTGTAGCCAGTCTTTGCGCTGGTTTCAATGAACATGACATTCAGTTCCTTAGCTCTCTGCTCGCCCTCCTCCGTGGTGATCTGTCTGCTCAGGTAGAGGGGGAGGAGGGGGGGGGGCGGTTGGTGGACGAATGGACAAATATGGAAGAAGAATCGCAACGCCAAAAGGAGAGGAGAAGGATGGAGAGAGAGAGAGAGAGAAAAACAAAGAGAGCTCAACTCAGAATCATATTTGAGTGGAAAAGAGAGAGAGAGAGAGAGAGAGAGAGGCTAGTTTAGTTTTACAGACAGACGGAGAGAAAGACAGAGGGAGAGAAGCTGCTGTGCTGAGTAAAGATGAAGCAGCAGGAAAAAAAAAACATTTCACTCATTCAATCAACAGCCACACTGAACCATATAATGAATTCATGGAAGAGCTGCACATCGCAGATGGAACAGGTTGACCCTCCCTGACCTAACGGACCTCACGCCTGTCACGGCTATTTGTCAGTGTTACGCCTGCTGTTGCTGCTGGACACCAACCTGTTTGACGTTATAGCCAGCCTTGGCACTGGTCTCTATGTACATCACATTGAGCTCTCGAGCTTTCCTCTCTGCCGCCTCAACAGAAACTTGCCTGCCATGGTCCCGGGAAGGGAGGGGGAGGGAGTGGAGTAAGATGTTGAGGGGAAACACACACACACACAAAAAAAAAAATTAAAAAATGACATGGAGAAAACAGAGCAGGAAAGGTGAACAAAAAAAAGTAAAACAGAACAGAAATGTGATCAAATCATAAGAAAAGAAAATATCTAAATAGAAGTACTTTAGTAGTTTATTTAAAAACAAAAAAAAGCAGGAGTATGAATAATATCAAGGGATGACAAGTCAAAACTGGATGAGATGCACTGCAGGGAAGAAAAGTGGGATTCCAGGCTTTGGCATAGTTTATATACTCATTATTAAAAATGTTAGAATATTAGTCCAGCTTCACACTGGCTGTGTGTTGGCTACTGCGTGTGCAACTCTGGCTCATGGTACTCAGACAGGCTGTGTGTTGGCTGAATCAAAACCCTATTTTCCCCTCTATAAAGACCATGAACTTGTTTTGTTTATGTAGAAATTTCTTGGCTTTACGTTTGCTGTAAAAATTTATTCTTGACAAGAAGTAAACTGTAATTGCAAATCCTAATCCGAATAAACGTTATTAAAGTAAATTCCTCTTCACTCCAGCAGGCTGTTTGTTGACACTGACATGTTGTGACGAGTCTTTATACAAGCTTTGAGGGCTGAGCTCTTCAGAAACAAACTTATATGAGCGCTCTGCAGGCTGCTGTATGAAGCAGCAAGATTAACTTCCCCGTGATGTTTCACCTTTAATCTGTGTGTCGTGCACGTTTAATGGGCAGACGTGAGATCCCGCCTCTGTACTGCCTTCAGAGGCCTGACAGAGGTGAGCGGCCCACGCGTTTGATTTTAAGTATCGTTTTGCAAGCAATCCTGCAAGCTGCCTTGAGATTAACTTTATTAACAACTGTTCGAGAAAAACGCAGTATTTAGGATATTACTTTATTGATCCCCAATGGGGGAAAACAATTTTTTACAGGGGAGTTTCTACACAGAAATGCCAACCCACGCTTTTAATTTGGAAATCATACCGGAAGTGTAAACATACTTTCATGTTCATGCCTGTCCCAGGCTCCACTGATATAAATATTAAATACTGTCAATAATGCTAGAAATATCATTTTACTGTCTATTTGTCAGAGAGCGTGCAGTTTAGATTTGTCATTTCTCATGCTGGCTTACTAAAACCTACAACTTTTTAACATCAACACTGAAATAAAAAACAGAGCCAACACACAGCGTGTCTCAAACCAACATGAATCTGTTTTTTGTTTTTTTCAATCAAGCCAAATTGAACATTAAACATAGCCATGCGACTCTTTCACACATCTCACTCAACCGTGTACCTTTTATCTGCCAAGTCTGTTTTGTTCCCAACAAGCATGATAATGACATCACTTCCTCTCTCTGTTCTAACGTCATCAATCCATTTAGATGTTTGTTGGAATGAATTAAGATCTGTGGATAAAAAAAAAAAATGCATACACAAAATTACTTTAAACAACATGCAGCTTTACAACACATTTGGTATCAATTTGTTGTTGTTGTTTTTTTTGACAGCGTGCACAAGCAAAGAGAACTCTTCATTAAAAAGGCAGACAACAAGTTCAGTTAACATTAGATTTGTTGTGGTGTTAATAAGCAAAAGTATTAAGAAAAGAAGCCTGAAGAAGAAAAACATACTGAAGGTTATAAACAGAAATATATAAAGTAACTAAGCCAATAGAATTGTCTTCAAATTGTTTTAGACCCCTCCAGAAAGCTTGAGATTACAGCCCTGACTCACTGGTGATGTCATAAACAACCACGGCAATGGTAGAGTCACGGATGTAGCTGGGAATTAGGCTACGAAAACGCTCCTGTCCAGCAGTGTCCCAAAGCTGGAGTCGGACCTGAGGATTGGAGCGGAAGAACAGAAAAGGACAAGGAGGTGGAGATAAAAGAGGGGAAATCGGGAACAAGAAAGTGGAGAAAAGGACAGACATGAAGGCACTGCAAGCCAAGCAGCAGAGATGAATATGGTCTTTGATGGAGGAATGACCAGCATGCACAAAAGAAATGAAAATAGGAGGCCTTGCTCAATCAATATCTACAACTGCTTGTACCCATGAGATCCTTTACAAAGACAGTTTCTGTTATTCCTTCCATCAGCCTCATATGTGAAAGCATTTAGGAGGCACAGACCCCCCTGGACATAGTTGGAGAAATTCTTTAGTAACACTTTGGTTGAATCAAGCAGTCTGGATTATCATGCTGTCCAGCGGGGTTTGGCATGCTAGTAAACGTTCTTTTTTTTGGTCCTTTCACAAACTAAGTGAAGGACAAGGAGGTGAGGCAAGGCCATGATACCTACTGGCTATGTCATAAACCACCACAGCAGCAGCTGAGTCGCGGATGTAACTGGGGATGAGGCTGCGGAAACGCTCCTGTCCGGCAGTATCCCAGAGCTGCAGCCGAATCTGTGGCCAGCCATGAAATGAATGAGTGAAGGTGGGTAATGGGGCATTTCATGACCCAGTCAGGGAATGGAAGGAAACAAACTTGAAATAAAGATGGGAACTAACAACACGATCACATTTCTAACAAAATGAGCAGAGAAATCAAGGAAAAATATGAAGACCATGAAAAAATGGTGGATGGGAAATAAATGGTGGCTGCTATATACTAAGCACATTCAAGCTCTTAAACTTAGCTTTCCAAATGTTTAAGTTCATTTATTCCACAGACGTCAGTGACAAAGTGCTTCACAATGACACATTATACAGAAAATATCTATCAATAGCTACAACTAAGATGAAAGTTACAACGGAAATATCCAGGACTTACCGTGCGATCTTCTAAGTACATGGTTTTTGATAAAAAGTCAATTCCAATTGTTGCCTGTGAAAAAAAAACCCGATACATCATTTGATTGTTATTAATTTTGACAAATAATTATATAAATGTACATAAAAAAAATACCTGATAAGTGTTGTCAAAACTGTCATACATGAACCTGGTGATGAGTGAGGTCTTACCAACTGTGAAAACACAAAAACAAAGAGACATGTTTCTTGAACATCTATATCAACATTTCACAGTAGGGTTAGGCTTCATCTAGTACAGTTTCGTATCGTAAGAGAAAAACAGTCATTATGGCTCAGAGACAGCAGGCCTACATGAAGATGAGTAAAAGGCCAATATCATTGATGCAATGTGCACTGCTGAACCCACACGGTGAGCTGGCAGTATGGGTGGAGCCATTCGTTTCAGAAAATGAAAAAAAAAAAAAACTTTTTTATTTCTTAATGAGAGACAGAAATTACCCTACACAATATTCACTTTAGTTTACACGTAATGTGTATAAATGCTCACTCACACCGAGCTCACATTAAATGGTCGGGTATAGGCCGCTCACTCTGCTCACGAGCCGCTCACTCAGCTTACGAGCCGACGTGGCTCTGCGAGCTGCTAACAGCTAGCTAGCTAGCGACTTGAAAAGCGCTAACTTTCAATGACGAGATGTGAAACTCCACAGTCATAAATGCATGTTAGGTATGTAGTTCAGAAGAAGAGGTTCGTATGTTACACTTGGCATCCACTTTAATTCATTTAGTGTACATAAAGTCTATAAACCGACATTAGCTATAGTTAAAGAAATGCACTCGCTAGCTGCTTTTAGCATTTTAACCAGCTAACGACAGCACTGAGCTTACAGCGTTAACTACAAACAAACACATCAGTGGAAACATTACAATCAATAATGGTTTGAGACTGAAACTCTGGCACTTATTGACATTTATCTTGACAAATCGGGAGATTTAGCTATAGCATAGCAATTTACCATAGCATGCTATATACTGTGACATCTTTAGAAATGACATGTCTGCTATGTCATTATCTATACAAGACACCACATTCTTTAATACTGTAATGTTTACACTCCGCTTTGCTTCACCATTATGTGTTGTAGTTCAGAGACAATCTATCCCGATAGCCCGAAGAAAAATAGCTGGATAAGCTAGTCAGCTAGGTTACATCGTAGCCACTTTTCTTTACAACATCTTCCTCACATCCGATCAAAAAAAGTTTTTTTCTGCTCACCACTCTGTTCACCGAGAAAGACGAGCTTGAACTTTCGGAGAGGGTTTCCAAACTCTCCGCCGCCGGTCGTGGTTGACATTTTGAATATAAAACAAACAACCAGCTTCCTAGCTGACTCTGCTAATGATGTGGTGTCTAGACCGAAGAGGAGCAGGGACTGTATCTTCATCCACTCAGCGCTATTGTTTTCTTAAACACACAGAAGTGAAACAGCGCCACCAAGAGGCGAAGATGGGCAGACATATGTCTATCTCCTCATACAGAAAGACGAGGGATCTGAAGGTAAACTTTTAAAATGATTCCTTTTTTTAAAGGAGTCCTACGTGCAATGTAACACTGGAGAGTTAAGAATCTCATCCACCCCCCCTTCTCAACTTGTACTTGTTTTTGATTATGCATTTATTTTTGCTGTACTACAAATAATCCAATTGTATATTGCTCTATTGTTGCTCCTTACTCTCACAACTGAGAACTTGGGTGGGGTGGGAGAAGTTGAGAGTAACAATGTTGTGAACATGCAACCGAAACAAAAAGCATGTGGGAAAATTGGGGAAACAATGTGTTTATTCAGTTTTCTGTCAATCAACAGCAACACAAGTACAATTCTTTTGGATATTCCTCCCACAGCTGTACAGTCCTTCAAAACACATCATGGCTCTAAAGACAGCAATACATCTTATGGATAAATGAAGCTTTCCATTTGAATTATTTATAACACTTAAAAACAAAAAGTCTATCCTCTATTCTAAGAGCCTTTTCTAAAATGAAGAACATTTGACAATACATGTTAATCTTTTTTGCTACAATAGCATGCAGAGACATTTCACAGTTTGCATCATTTTCCAGTGAAAGAGCTCTGATGGGAATGTTCAATAAAATGAAGATGTACAGGAGAAATAAGAACTTTGAAGTGACTCGTCGACACCCAGTGCTGTTCTTCAATAATGTTGAGTTCCTTTTTGTTCTATATTGTCTTTCAGAGACGTGATTTTCCTTTGCTTCTTGTCTCAGTTGTCCATGGACTCGATTGAAATGTCTGTCCTGGCAGCATGTAAACGACAAAACAACTGGTTACAACATTACCCCATGGAATCCTTTTATCTCATTTTTACATATACAGTCATGGGAAAGACATGTTACGCTAACATAATGCACAGGACTCATTTGGCATGTGTAATTCAAGTGCATACAGTAATAGCTATGATACAAAATAAAACCATCACTGCTTTAGAACTAACATACTACATACTGCTATCCACCATACTTATGTGGCAGCCATTTTTCTCTGATGCCACTCAATGTGGTAATTAAAACATTTGTTTTGATGTTGTTCATTGTTTGAAAGTGTGATATAAAGAGACTAAATGATTTGATTCCACAGAAGAAATGAAGACAAATGCATAAACACCTAACTAATAGTTATGTAAGCTAACTTACAGATTTGTCTATAGTGCTAGAATAAATAATATTTAGCCATTTCATAGTTAGCTATGAAATGATTGAATGGTAATAGAAGTTGTGTTTGCTAGCTATGGATTAGATGGGTTTTCAGATTTTGAATTATTTTTCACTTTTGAGTCTCTGATAAATTACGATAAGAGAAATGCTTTTTTTTTTTTTTTTTTTTTAATACCACCCTGGGATACAGCAGCACACCATTAGAACAACATAAAAACTTTACAGCCAAAGTCCATAAAACATTTATAATTATTGTAATCCTTGACCTTTTATTGTGTTATGAATTAGATGTGAAAAGTCTTCTCAATCCTTCAGGTAGACTTATTTATTTCATAGAGAGCACCTGAGTGGCCCTTAAAGAAATAGCGTGAAACTATGGGAGGTGACCTCACCTGACTAAAGAGGCTTTTATTCCAATTTGCTGTAGGTCATAAAACACAAACACACAGGAGAAAAATATCAGCTGCATGTCACAAACATCAAAGCCACGAGAAAATACACGTTTTCCACAGAGACTCTTTTATACTCACACTTCTGCTCAGGATAAAGCAATGGAAGGATAAAGGGTAAGACAAAAAATATACATTATAATCATTCAATACTGTTCATTTTCTTCAAGTGAAATGTCATATTCAGGACACATCAATGGTCAACTGTATACCAAAATCACTCCGCTCACCTGCAGGTTTTGGGGACATCAGAGTCAAAGGAAGCTCCAAAGTGACGTCACTAAAAAAAGAAAATTGTTGTTAAAAATGTATATTCATGCTAGTAACATGAATCGCAAAAGTAAGAAAATCATAAATCGATATTTACCCTCCTGTCAGGCCACCCAGAAGGCTTTTGGAAAACAAAGAGGGACTCATTTTAGTCTGCACAAACAGATCTGATATCATGCATGAACATGTTTATTTAAGCCTTACCCTCCGCTGGACACCATCAGTGTGATCTTGAGTTTATAGGAGACAAGGATTCCCTGCATCTCCTTTTCTCCTTGGCTCCTGTGAGGACACAAGAATAGTTTATGGTTCAGAGTTGAGGGATTTAGGCCTAAGTCACGATAAGTGGATGACGCTGTGTAGAGTTGTATCACCACTTCTCACACTCCACAATAAGAGGATGAAAACCTGCCCAGAGCTCACTGTAAGCCCTCTGAGGTTAGACCATGAGTGACTTACAGGGTGGTGGATGCTAGGTGGGTGTCCTCGTCTTTTAGTCTCCCGTCCACTGCAAGGCCGCGTTTCTCCTGGTTGTTGGCCAGCAGAGGGGTTATTTGGAAGGACTTATCCAATGTCGAGTTTGCGTTTACTGTCTCCCTGTGTAAAGCAATTAAACACAAATATACATAAATGATCAGATGTAACTTCACAGTGATTTCATTTAAGCTAGTTTTGAAGTTTTGAATTTGCAAAGTTTAGCTGTGTAGCTAACTCCAGGAACAGGAGTTTTAGATATGTCATGGTGCTGAATGTAACTTCATAAATGAATCCAATTGAATCTGTAAAGAGTCCCGTTTTCTCCTTAAAGCCTCATTTGATTCAGTGAAAGCCTTACCCAAACTCCTCAGTGCAGACTGCCTTGGTGTAAGTGTCAGATGAGTACAGCACCACATTTGTTGCCTGCTCAACTAAAAGACAAGAAGAACATTTTAAGTCATTCTGCCTCTTCCTTTCATTGGAGCTACAAAACAGAAATGATCATGAAATTAGTCTCAATCAATCTTTAACCATGAACAGTACTCACCAGACACTTTGATTTTCTTCACAATCTTGGTGGTTTCATTGTTGACTTTAACTTTGACAGTGATTGGATCTCCATGGTAGTAAATCTAAAATAAAAGTTTGTTGTGATTCATTTTTTAATCCATTTAGGCAATTTGTAAAGCTAAAAATGAAGTATATAGATGTCAATAAACCTCTTTTTCAAGGGAGGCCTCCAGGTGAATAGGCTTGTCAGTCATCATAAACTGCTTGGAGATATCAGCTTTTGCTCCAGCCTTGTTGCTGGCAGGTGCATACTGTATTTTGCGGACCATCAGGCGACATGTGTCCCTAAGACGAGAAAAACAAGAGTCAGGTTTCGCCCTCTTTCTGCGTAGCCTGAGGATGCAACTCATTCGATTTTAGCTTTTGGCATACATACTTCTTTTCAACTTCATCTGCATTCTCGGCCGCGTTAGCGATATATCCTTTTACCTCAAAGTCCACACCACAGGCCTACGATAGAACAACAACCACATAAAGGATCAGCTTGTCAAATATTTGTTGAGTTGTGCATGAAACAGAATTAAAGCAAGTATTAGTACCTTGCCAGCATCATTTGGCCCAGGCTGTAAGGAGACTGAACATGGCAGATCTGTTGGCATCTGAAACAAGTAGAAACAAGGCAAACTTAAGAAATGAGGTTTTAGCTTGATGGCTGTGAGTGAGGTAAAGTCCTGAATATTAATATAACATATCACTAACAATGAATTAAATAATGTATTTTGAAACCAAATAAGTTATTTCCTTCTCACCTGGAAAGAAAAGGGACATCCCTGCTCTCCGACTTTCTTTAGGAGTGACTCCTGCATTGGGGATTTGGTTGTGCTTTCACCTGTAGGTGGATACACCTGAACCCGCTTGATCCAGATGTCTCTCCTGAAGGACAGCCCGATAACATCCAAGTCATCGCTTCCATAACGGAAGGCACAGGCAAGGTAGACAAATACTGCAGGAAAGAAGAAAGATTTATTTCATTGTTTCCATCCTGACTCTATGTCCTTAAACATATGGCATTGGCAGAGATTTAGATATAATTACCTTTTCTGCCTTCAAGGCCAGAGGGGTCCACTTTGATAACACCGTCTGCAAATTAGTGAAGAAAAAAAACCCCCAGAAACATGAGGAAAAACAAGACAACATTTATTGTATATGAGGTGAGTAAATGTGAGGATGTAGAGACAGTCTTTGTTCCACACACCAACTACTTCCACTGAATCCACATTGTCCACAAAGTCTCTCTTCCCCAAGTAAAGGGTAATCTGAGGGAAACAGAGAAAAGCAGAGAGGAAAGCAGTCACTCATCTGCCAAGGTTACAAAAGTAGAGAAGTTATTTCTGGGAGTTGGAAGAGCTACATAGAAAATGCACTCCTCCCTTTAACCAAGAGTCACCCTGTAATGACAATATTATAGAGGCCACTTACATGTCCGTTGCCGCTGGTCTTCTTGAATACTCTGAAAAGGAAGAAGGAAAAGACAGTGAATGGAACTTCTATTTCACACTTTAGGCCACATTAATAAAACAAAAAACCACTCATGACTCAAAATAACTTCTGTTACACCTGGAGATCATCATGTTTAGCTCATACCCCCTCCCATAGTTGTCATTTCTAATTAGAGGGGCCCCCTCCCCCAACACCTTTGAGCATGGATTAGTGCCTTAAAGTGGAAAAGCCCCAGCTGGCCCACGTATCTAATCTTAAACAGCAAGATTTTTAAGTCAGCACATTATACGTTTCCTGTAATTTGCATACTCTTTACAAGCTCATGTTTGTAGTATGTCTATCTCTATAACTATTACAATGCTTCTGCAAAGAGTCAAAATGACTTCATTCTGATATCGAATAGGAAATGTAAAGTGTGTGAAATTCTGATTCAATACTCCAAAATGTGAAGAGACCAGTGATACATAACCTTGTGAGAGCAATCCTCTGCTCTGTGCATATAACCTTAAGCAAATGACTAATCCTCTGTGTTGTCTGCCCTTTTGGTTGTATGCCGAATAATCCTTTTAAAACTTTTCCTTTATCTTGTCCCTCCTCTAAGATCAAATCCACAAATAATCCGGATTTATCTTTGCACAAGTGCTCAAGGAGTCTTAGAGACTCCGCATGCCTCTGCCAAGATGTTAAATTCTTACATATAAATCACTGGGCTTCATTGATCCCTGCATAGGTCGTGACCCTGTTTCCTTCAAGTTAGCTAATAACAAATGAGTCTCTTAAATGAACGAATAAAAGATAATTCAGGGATTGATAAGGATCTGCCTCTTCATTTTCAGACAGCATAAATAAAAACACTTCTATACTTGCCAAATAATATTGCTATGAGTAAATGAATGACAACCAGATAAGATGAAGGAAAACCTGCAGAATGAATGAATTTAAAGCACTGAAACACGTTATACTCACTTTGACATGTTGATGCGAGGTTGAAGATCAGGTCTGCAAATAAACAAAGAGGAGTGTGTTACTTTATATTCATCTATAGACAAGAGCAACAGGTCAAGTACTATTTGAGAGCCTACTTCTTATTGAAATGTTATAAATGAAACTTTTTATTGCCATGTTATTTTCAACATGGTTCAGTTATTTCAGAGTGTGTCCATTATGAGGACACTGAGGAGTACTTGTACTTTTGTAATTCAAATCAATGGAAGTCATATGATCCATGGGATAGTCCTCAAACTTTGTATATTGTGAAATATTGATTATCTTATGTCATTTACAGAAGCTTATTATCAGAAGCAGAAGAAGCAGCGCACTTACCGTGTCCTCTGGTCTCTCAGGGAATCTTCTCCGCTGTTGTCTGTAATCCGTCACGGCGTGTTGACAGCGTGTGGGAGAGTGGGAATCACTGTTTGCTTTTATACCATGACCTCCCAACCTTGGAGCCCTACCTTCAGCTTACCAAGCCTCCAAAGAAGGCTGTTTGAAAGAAAATCTGATTAATGCATTAGAACGGGACCGATTTGGTGCTCAGCGTGTGTAAAAATAATGTTGTGTTTGTGACGATTTGGGGGTGGGTGGGAATAGACATGGACAGTAACACACAGTCCATGTCCTAGAGTTAAGCAGTGGTGGTCACCTGGTGTTTGTGCTTTTTCAGATAAATGTATATTATAGATATAATTATAGATACGGGACATGAATAGAATTGCTTAATGCTCAAAATGTAAACATAAGGTCCTATATTAAGCTTAAGCTAAATATAAAGGACCTAAGTGCAGGAACAACTTCAATGTTTTTGTCCCTGCTGGAAAATATGTTTTGCAGCTACATAAAACATTAAAACATATAGTGAACACAAGTTCAGAGACTCGGGTACAAACATTAAAATAGATGAATACAGGGATACTTTAAGTATCTACCGGACAGTATGTACTACTGTCACATGTATTTAATCAATCATGAAATCTGCCTGCAACTGCATGTCGTGCTTAATTTTAACACGTTTTGAGATTGAACCTCATGCATCGCTATACATCCCTGAATATTCACCGAAAAAGATTTTTATTATAAAGCATAATTCATAGTAATTGATGTTTTGGAGATAAGTCTTTTTGCCCTTAATCAAACCTAATTGACTGTTTAAAACTGTAATTACAATTGGTGAAATGATTAAACACTGTACTTAAGTATTTAATTACGCCTTTGCTTCAAGACAGCATATTTTGAAATGCTACTAGAGCCTAATTTCAGTTAAAGATTATATGAATGGACTGTGTGCAAATGCTTAAGGACTTCCTTTCTTATAGCTTAGACTGGAGCAGAGTGGTATTAGTTGGATTGTGGTTGTTGTGGTAGGCTGGAAAACAGATGGCTCCTCCAACAAGCAATCTGTGCTTATGGCACGTTAACAGAAATCTAAGTGAGCTCCTAATTTACTGTGCAAGCAACAAGGATTTACAACTTGTTTTTGATTGCAAAACCAAAAAAAATAAAAATAAAAGGTTGGCGCTAAGCACAGAATGTTTCTGGTGTATTTCTGTGTCCATGTGAGTTAACCAATTCTGTTGTTTTAAACACAGATCATTTTTATTCCCGGTCAGCTTTTGTTCCTGATCATAACTTTAGAATATCTGACGTTATGAGCTCATAAGCTGAATCTTTTAGCTGAATATTGTGGGAGGGGTCACTCTAAAGTTGGACTGCCTCTTTTGCAGAGGAGACAGCTTAAATGAGAGTTGCAGCTCTTGGAGGTGACATTTTAGAAAGCTCTGTCTCCCATGTGGCACCCTGCAGACAGTTAATCTGGCAGGAGGATTGCTGGAGGATCTTGTCACTTCCTTAGCCAGTTGTAGTTGATTAATTAATGAGGGCGTGTGGTGATGGTGTTCATAAGAAGGATTGTTACAACTAAGGAGTCAAGAATAATTAATTAGATTTGTGGTTGTTTATGCTGGACTCTAATGAACTGTCATACAGGGACAAGGTTTAAAGCTAACAGCACTACCACACAACTATGGACAATGAGCTAATGCACATACAAACAAAGTTAAGCTGTTTAATACATTAAAGCTACAACATGTTGCTCATAGCTTCTCTGTAACACTTACGATTGTACACTTATGCCAGAGGCCATGAAATCCAGAACAGCCAAGGAACTTTGGAAAGCGTGCTTCAGACTGCTGCAGTGCACAAAATGTTCCTGTAAGATATTTTAAGCAAACAGTTATGTTATGAAGCTCCAAAATCACGGACCAAATGTGGGTAGGAAAACTGCCTCCCATGAAAAAAAAAAAAGAGTTGCAATATCCCAGTTCAGATTCTGATTCCGCTACTTTGACAGAGATACTTTCTGAGTTTTCCAATTAAACCAAAAAAGTTTTATTAGGTATTATTGATGACCTAGCTCACGACCCCTGGGAGAAAAGAGATAGAAAGAGAGCTCATGTTAGTTATGTCCTGCAGAATATTGTAAAAGAAACCTGTATAACATAACATTTCTGTAACCTGTGCTTTTATTTATTTTTTTACTTTTCTTTAATCATGTTAAAAACAATTGTCTTAAAATGTGTGGGACGACAGTGGTTTCTGTCATCTGTGATGAACTTATTTGCTATTGACACATGATAAATAATCTCAAAGTAGTCCTTTTTTGTTGATTTAAAACAATCGTTGCTGGTGCCAGATATGGTGTATCCACACTGTTGTTCAGGCTGTTGTTTTTTTCATGGTATTTGACATCATAGAATGTGGTTTTCATGAAGAGAAAAAAGATACAACTAGAATCATTTATCAGGAAATGTAACCACTGCTTCTATATGTTCAATTATAGGCACCTGATTCATTCATTCTGATACTTGCTCTGTGCGCTTCACTGGGCAAACTAAACCACAGCTGGGTCAAAGTGAAACAACAGTGTGTGTGAGCTCTAAACCTCATGTTCATTTCATGACACTTTGTTTTCCATGTTTATGAATAAACTGAAGCCAATGCTAAAGCAATACAAAGTGGTTTATATTTAAAGGCGTCTTGGGGTACAGACAGCTTTAAGGTTCATTGTTGGATGTTTTTGAGCTGTGTGTGGTAAATAAATGAAAAGGTGACTTAACTTCCTCCATAAGCATTACTCTAATGAGCTTACCAAGTTTACTGGACAGGCCATGATTCAAAAGAAGGGAGGGTGTGAATACTTAGTCTTAAATACACTGATTCTTTTATGACTTTATATTTGTGCATTTACTCACTCTGATCAACAACATTTCAGATACTTCTGTTCAATCTAGTCTTTGTTATATGGTGTTGCTAATATACACAGGGCTGCATTTGTGCTAAAATAAACATTTATGTTCTGTTTTGTATACCACTTAATACAATCCAAAGACTTGCATAATCTTATTCTGCGCACTCTTAATGCTGAACTGTCTCTCTTGATTTTCTTGTTTTGGCTGTAGTAGGCTACAAGCACTCACATAAGCCCCTTACAGTTAATCCGGAGCCATTTTTGGCAAGTGCTTTATTTAGACCATCATCGTTGTCCCTCAAAGAGACAAACTGGTCCCAGTGTGTTACAGCACCACAGTATTACCTCTTCTTAACAACACAGCCTTCAGTGTGTCTCTGACTGAAGACAGTTAGGCAGTGGTTGTTGCTAACTGGAACAGACTGTTTCTTTACAAAATGCAATGAGTGTGTTCCTTAACGGAGAAAAATCTAACAGCTATAGTCAACATCACTGATTTGAGGGATTTATGAACTCTAAAGACAAACACACTCTAGAGTTTCAACTTCAGCTATGTTGGGCCTGAACAGGGAGCTTACCTTGGTGTTCTGTCAATTATGTTGTTACGTTTAGCTTGCTATATTTTTAGCAATTTTACTCACCAGCTTAACTCAACTGATGCTGTAGCTGTCAAGGTCCTGTTGTTGCCATCAGGTGGAATTTATTCAGCACCAGTTTGCCACTTATGGTGAGGTCTTCTTTGTGAAATAAGTCTGAAAGTAATTAGCTGCAGCATTTCTTTTCTTTTTTTTTTTTTTTAATATTATGAAGTTTTAGTGAGGTCCTTTCATTTTAGTAAAGCATGTTTGTGGTATTACAACTCCTGTGAGGATCATTATTCACTTTATGAAAATCTGATCTGCCAGTAGTCATGGGGAATAAACGTGAGCAGGATGTCTTACTGTCTCACTGGCAGCGTCCTTTCCGATTTTAATCAGAGCTAGCTGTTTCTGAGAACTACAAATGCAGAGAAGTAATGTGATGACGCGCTTGTGTTGTGTTGGTAAATGTTATTAGTCCTTGTTCAAAGTTATATACTTGCTAGCTTTTTGCTTATGAACAAGTCACACCTGCCAATGTTCTCAACTCATTTTCAATGAAACTTCTTGTCACCGTTAACTCAGCTGTCACAAATTAAATGTTAGGTCTCATACATAAACTTTGAAGAATTTCTACTTTGTGGGGAGTCCACTACCATAAATATCCTCCATTTTTTTGAAATTGTAATCAAATATTTTTTTAGCAGTGCTAGTGGCATGGCTCTTAGGATGGCAATCAATTGTTGTGTTGGCGCACCACAATTTTGTAGACGATAATATCTCTTTGACATACGAGAAGAATGCCATGAAGGTTTGTTAAGATCTTTATGGTCCCCAGAGGATATATGCCAATACTTTAATGATCTCTTGAATGTCTTTATTACCATCAGTAGGTCAATATTTTCACTTATCTCATAGTAGTACTAGTATCTACCTCAATGTGCAGACATGGATCAACACTACATTAAGTACACACATCCAGGGCTCCGAGAAGATGATTCCTGTTTTTACTTAGTGATTTCTTGATCTGGAATTGTTGGTCTTTGGTTGAAACTGAATATTTTAGAAATTTTGGGGTGAATTGCCACAACAACTTTTACAGCTGTTTATGTTGAGCAGAGGATGCATGCCACAACCTTCATTGTCTCCTCTGCACCTAGGGGTGAAAGTTATTTAGTTTTAAAATAATTATTCGCAAAGCTAAATACATTCACGTATCAAGCATTTGTACTCTGTCTCAGGTGCTATTTAAAACTTGACTTGTTTTCATCGCAATTTGGGAACCTGCCAAGTTTGACGCTTGGCTCAAATCAGTGTAGTGCACTGTCATGCCTGTCTTTCTATAATGTGTTTTAGAGAGTTCGTAGCAACATCATAAAGATCTTGTAAAGATTGAGGTTCAAGTTAATGTGTCATCAGATTGGGATGGACTGTGTTTATTTGTTTTATGGAGGCTGCGGTTGGTGGTCGACACATTTCTGCTGAGTAGTGAGAAGTTGAACAGCAAGTATGGGACTGAACTGCTTCCCACAGAGTTATATCCTGCAGCTAATGGAGAAGGAGGGAGGTATATGGGGGGGAAGAGAGAAATAAAGGGCGATGTTGTAGGAGGGCAAAAATAAGAAAGTGAAGTATGATCATAACCATATGGTGGCTTCTTTTTTGCTGAGAGGGAAGGAGTGAGAAGAGAGGAAGGAAAGCTCAGTGAGAGTGACAAAAAAAAAAGGTTGGGATGAGAGAAAGAAGTAGTGAACAGAAACAAATATGTCTGCCAGAGGATTACATGTCTCTAAAGATGCAAAAAAATACAAATTAAAAAAACAAAACAGAAGAGAAGCCTGGTTACCGGTGTGTGGAAAGCTCTTTAATGTGGGAATTTTTAAGGGAGAGACGAGGCAGTGGCTTAGGAGGAAGCAGAAAAGAGAGGGAGGGAGAGAAAAAGGAAGAAGTCTGGTGTTTCACACACTGGTGTGGAAGTTGAGCCCCTCACAAGAATTCTCCTGGCTATGTCCGCCATCTGGAATGCAGAGTCACTTCCTCTGTCTGCTTTGCGCTCTAACGGGGTTGTCCTCTGACTCTGTACTCCCTCCCTCTGCTCTGACAGCACTCTGAAGAACCGCTGGAGACCATACCCGGGAGGACAGGACTCTTTTGACAAGACACACGCCAGCGCACAAACATCCAGAATGAAAGTGAGACCCCCGAAGAAGCCCACATCCAGCCAGACGCACGCCTAATGGAATCTGGGCCTGGAAGAAGCAAAGACAACTGGAGTCATCAGCTGAACGTTTTGGAGGGTGTTCCTATTCCCTTATATGGAAACAGAGCTGAGAAATCATTTGAATTAGTCTGGTTTCTGTTGCATGCCTGTCTGGTTTTAGTGCTGACTGAGTTCCATCTGGTGTGTTTCTGTCTCTGCTGTGTGCATGCGTGAGTGTGTGGGCGCTCTCTGCGCGGTTTAATTTGTTTATTTTGCCATTCTTGGTTCTGCTTTTCCTGTTGTTTGCATGTGGGCTTTTTGTTTTGGGGCAGGATGAGGGCTAGTGTTTGTGGTTAAGCGAGAGGCAGCGTCATCGCCTCAGGGGTGGCTGCTTCATTCAGACTTGCAGCACCCTCTCACTATTTTCCCTCTACCTCCCGTGTCCTGCTGTGATGGTCTGTGTTTGTAAGAGCAACACACCCACCTGGGTGCAGCAACTTGTTGACATAAATTAAAAACCAAGATCTACTACACAAGGAAGTTATCTGAAAGGTGGACTGGAGCGTCTTCGGATTAAGCTGACATTCAGAGGGATGTTTCGTCTTTTTCCTCAAACACAACAAGATGTGCTACGCTGAGGGAACCGACAGGGATCCAGGAAGCTAGCTTTGTTTGGGTGGTCCGTCTGACACTTTGATGGTGGAGAAAGTGATCATGGGACATTTCTCTTAATGGCACTGACTCGCTGAAGGACAGCTCGTTAAGCAAGCTTGACACAGAAAATATGCATTCAATTGGTGTCATGTAAAGTCCATCACCTCATGTGGATTATTTTTACGGACATATCTCCCAACATCGGTTGCCATGGCTACGGCTGCATGGTATCATCGTGACATCAGCCGTGTGCACGCAGAGGACTTGCTGGCACGGGCAGGGAGGGATGGCAGCTACCTAGTGAGAGATAGTGAGTCTGTGCCAGGAGCCTATGCATTGTGCCTGCTGTGAGTACACACACATACATGCACATTAGAGGACAGCTAGTTTACTGTATGTTAACCATCATAAACATGTGTGCCTTAATTTTGTACTTAAAATCAATTCAGTATATCTGTTTCCGTCTCCCTGTACATGTTATTGCTTAAAGATTTAGAGTTGTAATATCTTTATATTTCTGTAACCCAGGATACATGGGTTGTTTTAAATCCATTTTAAATGAATTAGTTGGGCGGGAATGTGACTTTGTAGTTACCAGGAATCTTTTTTATAGCACTTACTGAATCAAATGTTATTTGTCCCATTGTGTGAGTTCCACCTTCTTGAAAATATTTAATGAATGAGTCACTCAGGATGACTTGAAGTAGTGAATGCTGCCCTCTGTAAGAAGAAACACAAATCCGTTTGACTTCATGTCAAACCATAAAAGATTAGCTAATCATGTGACTGGTTTTAATTTTGGCATCTCGGGCTGGAAACTATTCATAAACCTAAGATTTTTGCAGAATGTCAGCATCTGTAAATTGATTCAGCAGCTTCTCTCCCCCCCCGTCATATCAATCTCTTTCACCATCAGCAGCCAGCAGGCTTAAGAACAGCTTGAAGTGTTGTGAACGTACGGGCCGGGCCAAACTCACACATACACACTCTTCGGACCAGTGGGACTGTCCCGTCCAGAACACGGTCCATCTAGTGAAAGCCTGGCTCAGTACTCACTGTTTCCCTCCTTACCCCTATTTCTTCCCTGGGGCCCCTCAAAGAGGGCGGGAGCTACAGCGACCGCACTACGTTGACTGCTCATCGGCCTGAGCCAGAGACATTCCTGAAAGCTGAGCCTGGCCACTCGCAGTGCTGCCTCTTTCTCTTCGTTCTTTTCTCAATATGTCATTCCCTCATTTAGTGCCTTACTTTTCTTCACATATTTGGTAGAAGTTATTCTCTTATTTTCCCCCCTTTGTTCATGTAAGATACAGAAGAGGACTGCATTTTATTTTCACATGCTGCCTGAATCAAATCCTCTGAGTTCACTGATGAAGATGATCATCTGAGTGTCTCAATATTTTTAATGTGCGACCAAAACAAGCCACGTCATTAGTTATCTGTAAAAAGACTGGTGTCTTGTTAAAAAAGTTACAATGTCTTTTACTACAGGCCTTCATCTGGTTCTATTCAAATAATATTTTAGTACATTATCTGTTTGAATGTTTCCACAAAATACCATTATTGTGCTTTGTAATGCCATTAATGATTTATTTTCGGTTTCTGAAGGTTCCAGCGCCACGTTCACACTTACCGTATTCTTCCTGATGCAGATGGTCTTCTAGCAGTTCAGGTGAGTTCCCAGCGTCACGTGAGACTGCCTGACAAAAGAGACAATATGAAAAAAACGTGACAATGGATGTCTAAAATCTTGGCACAAACTGCACACACACAGAAACACAGCTGTAGAGAAGGAGTCAGAAGGATCAAACAATGGTTTATTATTGCCTGTTGTAAGGAGAACAGGAGCGTGTTTGTGTTTCCTCTCTGTAGAAGCTCCACTGCAGTAGCCTTGTTGTTTCAATGGCATCTCTGCCATGTGGCTGCATACTTTCAGCATAAGCGCAACAGTACAGAGGAGAAATTGTTTTTAAGTCTCAAAAATTCCTTCTGAACCCACACACTAGGTCATTGACCAATGGGTGTGTTTATTTGTTATTTGCCTGTATGGGGGTGTTTGTATACGACTTAATGAGTCTGTTGGATGTGGACAAGTTGAAGCCTGTGATGGTATGTGTCTCTGTTTGATACCCTGAGCAGGGGATAACTGTCTGCAAATGACTTAATTATTACGAAATAAAAGCATACATTCCAGGGCCTTAAGCACAACTGCGACTCTTTTTGTATGACTATATATTAAATCCCCCCAAACAGGCTTAATAATCATTTTGATAAAGTGGTTTTTAGCCTTTGACTTTGAGAAATCCTTGTCCTTTCACATGAAAACTCTGTTGCTATTTCAGTTGTTTTTCCACAGGCTTCAGTTTGAACCTCCAGCATGTATTTTCCCCTCACTGGATTTGCTCCACTAACTTACAAGTTGCGTGCTTCCCTTTTTTGCTTTTCCAACTTGAAGATATTTTTGGGACTGTTTTGTCCCTCACTGTCTCTTACTCCTAGTCATTTCTTTTTAATTGCTTTCCAAGAGATCCTTGTGGTGCAGAATATACTGAACTGTATGAAGAGTTTCTGGCAAGAGTCAGGTATCTTGTGCCCCCCCAAAAAAAAAATCATATAACCACAAAAAAAAGAAAAAAAATCTAAATAGGGGGCAGAGGAAAGAAGCTAGGTTGGTATTGTGGTCTAATGTGTATTACCGGTATAATGGTTGCATGCTACCAGTAGCTTTGTGAGTATGTTTGCTCAGCACCTGCACACTGCACATGTGTATTTATTTTATCTTAAGTTCTGCTTTTAATGCTTTAGGTACCACTGAAATTAAGCTGTGCAAGTACTTTCTGAAAGGTTGGAGGGATGGCATGCTTGTTCTTGTGGCCTAAATGTGTGAATGAATGTAAAAACGTCTCCACCATGTGTTGTTTTAGGGGTTTTATGGGGCTAGGCGCTCGTGCTTTTCAGACTGACTGGGAATGTTGAATCACAGTTAAAACATGACGGCCTGACTGCTGCTGCAGCCAGGACATATCTGTCAGTGATGTCTGCTGCTACGTCAGCTGATCATCTGAATATGTGCATGTGACGTTTTCTGTCAAATATGCTTCAAGACGTTTTTCAGAACAAGAAGGATGGAGGTAACAACCACGTAGAAGAGTTAGAATTGCTTTGTATTTCTCGCTTTGCGTTCCATTGAATTGAATACAAACACAATACTAGTTCCATTGAATGGCTTTAATACAAAGTAAAGGCATTCACACGTTTATAGTGTGTCATGTTATAACGATGTGGAACACATCATCTTGTTTAGGCCTCTCATACAGCCTCAAATGTGTTATTGGCTATTCACATTTAAAGAAGGTCAAGGCAGAAATCAGTGTTTCCCTCCACATTTTAAGTTATATTTAAAGTAGAGTTAAGATGACAAAAAAAAAAAAAAACATGACAAGCTCCCTTCAGTGTTTCCATTCAGGCTGTACAACAATAATGATAAAGGTATCACAATGATATTGGTATTAATGTACTTTTTATATTATAAAGGAAATTGCAGGGGTATTAAAAATAGGCAAAAGTTATTTTCATGTTTTGTTGTATTATACAAACAAGATGTAAAAAAAAAGAAACAGGTTAAGTGATTTAATCTGATATTTCTATATTGGAAAAGAAGTCTTCTCTCAGTT
Source organism: Symphodus melops (assembly GCF_947650265.1). Taxonomy (NCBI): domain Eukaryota; kingdom Metazoa; phylum Chordata; class Actinopteri; order Labriformes; family Labridae; genus Symphodus; species Symphodus melops. Next base: position 10,489,824 of record NC_136699.1, on the reverse strand, counting down.
TAAGACTTTGTTTAAAGTGATGACAAACTGTTCACTTACATATTAATCTGATTGATATGGGAAAGACACTCAGTCACTTTTGTCTTATGTGTCTTTAACAGACGACGCAGGGGGTGCAGGTGAACTGTTTCCGGACTCTGGAGGATCTGGTGTTGGGGTACCAGCATCCCCACAAGGGTTTGGTCACTCCTCTGCTCTTCGCGGTTCCTCGGGATACTGACACAGGGGATGAGAGCTCAGGTGGGTTTATAGTAACAAATGATTAGAACATTTGACTACATGTGCAAATACAATACACTACACCCTGAAATTGATTGAACCTATTTTAAATCAATTCACAGCAATAATAACGCTTATCAGTTTATCTTTCATGTATGTTCAGACGATGAGAAGCCACCTCCACTTCCAGTCTCTGTCAGCGCTGTGCCTTTCACAGGACCACCAGCAAAACCAGCCCTCCATGTACCATTCCTGGATAAGTTGCAGGAGCTGAACACGTCCAGGTACAAAGTAACACTTCTTCAATAATAAACACTCATAAGGTGCTAAAAGATGTTTTCTTTCTTGGCGCTCATCTATGCTGCATGTATGCATGTCAGCTCACGTTTGTGACTGTCATACATCACTGACTGCTTCTGGAAAGTGCAGACTTGTGTAAATATCAGTGTGAGCCATCTGTCATGTTCATAGCTAATCAACATTTTCTCATGTCAATATGCACCTGTTGTTAATCAAGCATATAAAGAGCAACATGTGAAACTCTTCTAACAATTTTTTTTTTACCTATAAATAAACAGTGTTGATATATCTGCTGAAAACGGAAAAGGATTAGGGTCCCTAAAAATTCAGTTTTTTTGCTCTGACTTCTTTCTCAGAATTCAAAGCTAACAATAGAATTCTAAAAAAAAAAAAAGTCGAAAGCTTTTTCAAAAAAAATCTGCATGCTGAACGACTCCTTCATGGCACCCTGTTTTTCCAACGTTTTAAAACCGTTTATTTTTCTGCTATATATATAATCCAAGCAACTTTAATGTCCACCCTTCAATGTAACATATATTACAGTCCTATTTATCTTTCTCCCACTTTCAGTACTGCGAGTGAAGTGATTGGTTTACTCAATGACTACCTCTTCAGGGAGCTGCCTCTCGACATTGAGAATGTGCAGAAAGGAGCAACGACTCTATGCCACCTCAAGCGGACTCTGGGTACGGCCTGCCAAGGCCTCAACAGGTTAGCATGCATTTCTTTTTATTATAAATTATTAACTGGAAGAGAAACCTTTATGTACCACAGGTTTTGTATGGAAATATATAAAAATAGACATTAGAAAGAAGTTTGTTTTTTTAATCTCATCTACAGTGAGATTGATCTGACTCTCTCAAGTTTGGAGACCCTGGTCAAAGTCTTTGACCATCCGAGCGGCTCTTTAACACACACCAGGGCACAGGTAGAGTACAAACCATGCATTTTGCTTTTAAGCATTAATTCGGAATTTGTAATGCATGTCAGAGATTATGCATATGATCCCATATCCATAAACATCAACTTAATTTGTTTTGGAACAAGGGACCAGAGATGGAGATAGACATGCTCGTATTAAAAATCTCAGCTCTGGTCGGCCTTCTTTCTTCACTGGAGAAAAAAGTAAGTTTTGTGTTTGTTTGTTTTTTTCTAAGGTGTTCTGTAAGGTTTATTTTTGGAGAGCGTGGGGGGGAAAGATGTATGGACAACCCTGATTAATTTATTTAAGCGTAAATGATTTATGTTTATAGGTATTAAAGGCATTACAAGATGCAGTGACGAACCACAATCTAGCCGTGCAGCCTAACCCTCCTCCTCCTCCTGAACCAACATTCACCAACGTTAAACCTGTCAAGAACCAAGCCAGGCAGCTGCCAGTCCACTCCTTTCAGGTAAAGTGGTTTGAAAAGAGCAAACTCAATCTTGTCCATGCCATTGGCCTGTAGCTCAGTTTGACTTTATATCAGAAAGTGTACCACAAACGAAGATATCTGATCACTGACAGTGTAAGAGAAATAAAATTCATTTTTCTTTGTGTCTAGGTGAAGATGGTCAGGTACGGCAGACAGACTGTTTCTGTGGATGTGGACACAGGAGTGCTGCTCTTTGATAGAAAAGCTGGATCATTTGGCATCGAAAGGGTCTCACAGGATAGAAGTAAGACAGTCTTTAATTTACAGTGCCCTCTATAATACTCTTTCTTGAAAATATCCTGTTTAATTGTTCAGAGGGGGGGTTGCTTTTATATATCAGTCATTCAGATCGTCAAGTTCCAAAGCAGTCCTGCAAAGGTGCGCATGGTTGTAGACAGCCACCACAACCCGCCACGGGAGATGACTTTTGAGAGCGCTCGGGTAAGCGGAAATAATAACTTGTTTTATTGACTAATCATCTGTGTATTTCCCATAATTGACTGTTTGAGTTTCACCTCTCTTAGAAACGAGATGCCTTCTGCCGACTCCTTCAGCTGATGAAAACCAGGCACTCTCAGCTGAGCGAACCTGACATGGTCTCTGTGTTTGTTGGCACCTGGAATATGGGTAACCATGAATATGACAAAAGTCTATTTCACTCTCATGTAAGAGAAAGGAATGCTAAATCTGAGGGATTTAGATTATTTAATGTATTTTTTTGTGTACACAGGGAGTTCCCCTCCTCCACGCAGCCTGCAGTCGTGGGTGACCTGCTGTGGTTTGGGGCACACCCCTGATGAGTCGACTGCTTTGCTCCCAGATGACATCTATGCCTTGGGGACTCAGGAAAATCCTCAAGGGGAGAAAGAATGGACAGAACATGTCAAAGCAACCCTTCGCAGCTATACTCACATCGACTTCAAACAAGTAATTTTTTTCTTTCTCCCCACTTTTTTCTGCTTCAGCTGTTGATTCTTAGCGTGTGTAGTTATACGACTGCTTTGGGAATCGTTTTTCACACAAGGATTCACTGAATTAAATTCCTGGCATACACGAAGATTTAAAATTCAAAAAAAGAACTTTCAATTTAACACATCAAAGCCTTTAAAAAATACATTAATGCTTTCTAAGCATTTGCATTTTTACCCTGGAAAATGTTCGCAATGATTTTTAAGAAGTTGTTGTGTTGTGAAAGTAGAAACAGATATACAAAACTTTTACAGTGAATTTCATAGTGAAACCAAACCTACTCGTACAGGTCATGTTTAAACAATGATGCACATTGTTAAACAATGCATGTAACCATCAAATGTTGAAAGACTACACTGTCATTGTTTGAAATGCTCGTCTGACTTTCACTTATTTCATTCATAAACATTCAAAGTCAATGCTCATGCTCTAAAATATTTGTTCTTCTATCTAAACAAGTCACAACACATAGTAGATGATTATGCTAGATTTAGATTCCATGTTACAGTAATGTGGCCTGAAGTGACAGAATCTCGTCACCTCGTTTGTTCCAGTGGTTGCAGGAACTGAATTAGAGCCTGACTTTCCAAGAAGTCTAATCAGTTAGAAAAGCATCAATCATGTGTTCTCTGACCTGACTTGCAGTCTGTGCTTGTCGTCCGCTGTAATGTGGTTCATTGTCCTGTAGGTGGCAGTACAGTCCCTCTGGAATATGAGGCTGGCTGTGTTTGTAAAGCCAGAGCATGAGAATCGAATAAGCCATGTGAACACAGCCAGTGTGAAGACCGGCTTGGGAAACACTTTGGGTAGGCAGGCCTGCATCTTACATCACAAGTACACAAAGCAAAAAAAAAAAAAAGTACCTTTAACAATTACACCAACAGCAGCAACAAAAAAAGTGATTTAATTGAACTACTGTTTTGAGGTTGAAGATGTCTGTTGTTTCAGGAAACAAGGGGGGTGTTGGGATATCCTTCCTCTTTGGCGGAACATCTCTTGGTTTTGTTAATTGCCACCTGACCTCTGGAAGTGAGAAAGTGCTGAGGTACATTGGGTGGATACATAAGACCAATTATATTTGCTCTTTCTTATTTTCCTCTGTAGAATTAAAATGATTTATATTTGTCATGTACGCCATGTTCAGGAGGAACCAGAACTTTGTGGACATCCTCAGGTTGCTCTCTTTAGGAGACAAACAGCTCGGTGCCTTCGACATCAGCCTGCGCTTCACACATCTCTTCTGGTGTGGAGACCTGAACTACAGACTGGACTTGGATGTACAGGTCAGAACTTATTATTAATTCCATGTGTCCTTAGTATTCAGATTTAGTTACCTTAAAGACCCTCTGGTGGCTTCACAAGAGACAATGATGTTCTTTTCCCTCTCTGACTCCAGGACATCCTGAAACATGTCTCTAAGAGAGAGTTTGAGGAGCTCATGTGTGCAGATCAGCTGACCAGAGAAAGACACAAGAGGAAGGCCTTTCTCAACTTCAGTGAGTATCATTTTGCTGTTGTTCTCTGATCGATATGGAGAGCTCAAAAAATAGCTGATCAGGCAATTATTTCACTGTATACACGTCAGTGTGGAGAAAAGAAGCTGCCAGGCTCTTCAATTTGGAAAAAAAAGAAAAGAAAAAGAATTACTTGATAAACAAATATTTAATAAAGTATACAAAAACAAGAATAAAAACACATGTAGACTTGAATGAATTGATTTAAAGTGACATAAATTGATGTTTCTGTTTTAATTAACCTATTCAACTTTAATTAATTCACTTGATTTTTAACTGTCCCATATTATTTACCTATATTTATGTACATATTTTATTCAATGATGTATTGATTTTGAAAAATGTATTCCTAATTTCTTGTATACATTTATTTTGCATTTTATTCTTTTTAGGATTTTCAGTTATTTCCTCTCCATTATTCATTTATGTACATCTTTTTATTGTTTTCACAATTGAACCTCAAAAACAACATACATTAAAAACAGAAGTCAATTATAACCAAATATCATTCTATGTCTTAATTATGATTGTCTTCATTTATAAATAAAGTAATTTTTTTGCTTAATTGAATGGCATATTCATTGATTTACCTTCTGGATTATTTATATAAATGTTTGCAGCTTCTGTCACCATACATACATTAAATTCAAATGTTTTACAAACAACAGGTATGAATAAACACTGTTAATCCTGATTCCTGATCTCTGCTCACCTCACTCTCTACTCCTCTCTGTTTATCGCGGTTAAGAGGAAGAGAAGATTGCTTTTCCACCCACCTATCGGTATGAGCGGGGCTCCAGAGACTGTTACCTTTGGCAAAAGTACAAGACTTCAGGAGTAAGTGAAGTGTTCTAATACAAAAACAACTCAGAAAAACATTGCATATAAAAAAAGGAATAAGACGAGCTACAATTAAAACAATATTGGAATCGTTGAGTAAAAGTGAGTAGAAGCAAAGACAACATAAAATCTTATTTTTTAAAAACCTCTTTCACGTTTCTCACCATGCCAGTGTGAGTCTGCTGAAGGCAGCGTTGGCCTGCTAAATGGTCCAGGATGAGATATCTTGACAATTTGGGAGATGCTTTATTATCAGGTCAAGAGGATGCATCATATCTTCAAATAAAGAACTAAGAGCAGCTTCCCAGAGGTCCACAGAGAGTATAACATTGAAGAGCCAAATGTTCTCCACAAGTGTTTCACTGTTAAATGTTTCGTTTTGGAATGCCTCAGAGTTGCTGAGATTGCTGTGGTTTTATTCTTTATGATATGACATGTAACTCTTCTAAATGTGTATTATACATGCTGTTATAGCGTCTTGTCTGGTCTATACACACACACACACATATACATATTCCCTATATTCCATATGTGAGTGTGTGTGTGTGTGTGTGTGTGTGTGTGTGTGTATATATATATATATGTGTGTGTGTGTGTGGTTTGTTGTTGTTGTTGTTATTGTTGTGTATATATACACAACAATAAAGAAAAGACCTACAAAGCATTCCAAGTATATATTCTTATGTGTAACCTCACTCTTTTTAAGGGGTCTGTAGGGTAGGTTGACTTTGACACCAGCTGCCGTGGCCTCTAAAAATAGGTAGTGTAGCGTAACCCACAGACTTTTTAAAAAAAGGTTGTCAGGCATAACTGGAGTGAGGGCAACATTCATTGCCTATATTTTCTCTGTCTGGTAATTTCATTTTTACACAGACAAAAATAGATTTATTATTGTTCGTTTATACCTGAATCTGTTTCTGCAGGTGAGAGTCAATGTTCCATCCTGGTGTGACAGGATTCTGTGGAAGTCCTACCCAGACACACACATCCTCTGCACTGCATACGGTGAGATCTCTAGAACAATCACATAAGGCAGGGACAAAATGTCTAAGAGTAGTACAGGAAGGGCAGTGCAAAAGGACCGACATAGACATATGTTTTGATGTCGTTAACCTAAATTACGTATGTGCAGTTTATTTTTTTTTTCACCACTGTAAAATTTGAGTAAACCTTAAAATGAACACAGTCAATCTTACATTCTGGTCTGTGGTTTAGACAGAAACGGAGGCATTTCCTCTCAATACAAGCTGAACCAGTGAACTATCAAAAGAAAACAGACACTGGGTGGAAAACTTCCTTTTGGGCCTCAGTTCACTATTATGACACATCGTGTGAAATATTGCTGATCTTTTATCTACAATCACCTTTCGTCCAAAACATCTTACATCAGAGAGAGAGAGAGAGAGAGAGAGAGAGAGAGAGAGAGAGAGAGAGAGAAAGAGAGAGAAAGAGAGAGAGAGAGAGAGAGAGAGAGAGAGAGAGAGAGAGAGAGAGAGAGAGAGAGAGAGAGTACAACATGTAGGGAGGAAGAAACAAAGTCAGTAAGTGTAAATGAACAGATTTAAGTCCAATCAGACTGGAGCTTGAGCTGTAGTTGTATACAGGGAATGGCTGGGATGACGAGGAGCTCCGTTGAGAGGTTCAGTTAAAGTCGGCATTCATTCATCCATTGAGAGATATCAGCAAGGCATGACAAAATGTTTACTGAGACTAACGTCTTTTGGTGGGAATGGCAGGAAGTGTTGGGTATTGTCAACATAGCAGTGACAGGTGGGTCTTCTCTGTACCGGTGAACGACAGTGATTCGTTTGTAGCACGTGATGCGTAAGGCTGGCAGCAATAGGAGGAGATATAGGCGAGGGCATGAGTCACGGGTGTCGGGGCTCAGTGGCCTCAGTCGGTGGACTCAGCAAAACCACAGCTGAAACTGCTTTTGCTTACCTCTCCTGTTGATGCTCAGAGAATGAAAACTAAGTCCTCAGCAAAAAACAAAGCCTGACAACGACCCACTATCAATATTGACTCACTGAAACTGACAGCAACCTTCCTAATTTTCAGATCCGAGCTAGTTTGCTGGAAGTTTCAGATTCAGACTCTCGTAAAGCCTAACAGTCTTTTACACTTACTGTAACTACAGTAATTATGAGCTCCTCAGAGCTGTTATTGAATGTCTAACCATAAATGGATGTGTGGGCTCTCACCAGGTTGCACAGATGACATCTTCACCAGCGATCACTCACCTGTTTTTGCCACTTTTCAAGTGGGAGTGACATCACAGTTCAGACCCAAAACAGGTGCTGTTGTTATTTTGGCACTTTGGAAACAGATAAGTAAAATGTACTTTATATTCTTATTGTCTAAATGGTATTGCTTTGGCTTTGTCTTGCACAGATAAAATCTCAAGCATAGAAAAGGCCTGGATAGAGCTTGAAGGCATCGAGGCCATTGTGAAGACAGCAAGCAAAGCCAAGTTTTTCATTGAATGCACCTCCACTTGCCTTGAAGGTATGGACAAGACATTTTATATAAAGCCTCATAAAGCACAGTGACAAGACCGCATTCAAATATTTCTCTGCAGACACACGACGCTCAAGTGAGAATGACTCACAGGGCTGCGACGTTCCTGGGTTTCTCAAACTGGGCTGGTCCTTCAAACAACTACCGAAGGTGACAGGCTCTGTCCATTCCAATGGAGCTAAAAGTTTCATTTGTTTCTCAAGCGAAATCATGAACTTGTGGTTTGCATTTCTCTGTCGTAGCTCCTTCCCATCATGTCTGACATGGAGTATCTCCGGGAGCAGCACCTGCTGTTGTCTGTCAAATCATGTGATGGATTTGAGTCATACGGTTAGTCACCTGACAAATTAAAAGTATCTGATGATCTACTCCATACAAACATCCCTGTGGGTTGGTAGTTATGCTCATGATTGTCCTTAAAGTGACTATTCAAAATTATGAAACATTTTTACCTTCTTTTTTTTAGTGCCTAACACTCGAAGTGCTTTCTACCGACCAAGACTTTTTCTTATGCTTTGATACACTTCATAGAGTTCAGCTCCAATATTAAAATGTCTATGTAGCCGCTGATGGGACCCCTTGCATTTATTGGATTTATGAGGTTTTTTTTTAATAGTTTTTGTCTTGTATGTGCTCAAAAGGAAAAAAAAAAAGACATCCACTGTATTCAGTTTGTCAAAAACTAAGAAGATAATGCTGAAGATATTTTGTCAGCTATGATGAAGCATCTTTTTGATCTAATAAAAAATCCTTTTTACAGGTGAATGCTGTGTGGCTTTGCGCTCCCTCACTGGCGCATCCGAGCAGTTTGAGACTTTTTTGAATCACCGTGGTGAAGAAATGGGCTCTATAAGGGGTCGGGTGAGGATCCATGTGCCCAAAGACAGAAGGGGAACCCGGCAGAAGTCCTATGGTGGGTTTAGCCGTAGCTGCTCCTCTCTTACTCTGCCTTGCTTGCACTATCACTTCCTACTAAACTTTCATCCACTCTGTCACTGCCTTCTCTGACTCTCCTTTGAGTTTCACATTGCTTCCTCTATTTGGTTCCTCAATGATCCCTGGCTTGGCTTTACACTTGCTGGTATCTTCTATCGACCACTTCCTTTTTTGGCTCCTGACTGACTGACCCTGAACAGATGCATCCTGAGACATTGGAAGCAGGACAGATGAGCATAATGTCACCAGGTCAGACACTCCAACAACAAACAAAAACACTAATTTTGCCTTGTGATGCAACCTGGCATAACCTTCAGCCTAAACACCACACATATACTTTAAAGAACTCTTTCTCATTATGAAACCTCATTTTCACTTCTGGTTATTTGACTTTTCCAGAACTGTTCCATTTTGAGAAAGATCTTGCAAGAGGACACATGTCTCCGGCACCTCCTCGTGTCCAAGTTAACAGGTGAGAATTTTTTTTTTTTTTTTTGCTGCATGACTTGCTGCAAACTTTTTAAAGTCTAAGGGCCTTACAGATAAGATGCAATGTCTGCTGCGCTCGTAGGGCGCAGAGCGCTGGGGGAGCGGTCAGAGAGCTCTGGCCTTTCTTCTGCTGAGGAGGAGGGGACGAGTACAGAGAAGAAGAGGGTGGGGGTCTGTGAAATCCGAAACAGGATTTTGGGGTAGTTTTGGCTTGTCCTGTAGCTCTATAACGACCGCTATAGACAAGCACCACTCACATTTCTGCTGCTGTTTCAAACAGACTTGGAACGTCCAAACTGTTGGATTTTACAAAAATGTTTTTAAAAGTTTATACATATCTCTCTGATGTCTGGGTAGATCCTTAAACTGAAACTTCAGAAAGTCAGAGACCATTTGTTGTGATTTGATCTACCCTACTATTGAATGAGGGCAGGTGACATCACGGAGCAGCGCGCCCAAATTGAGAACCTTTTTCACTTCGGACAGGAAGCAGGTCCTTGCACTGTGCGCTTCTTGTGCTGCACAACACATAGACAATTAATTGGTTTGAGAGCAAAGCGCAGTGCCCACCACATCCTATCTGAAAGTCCCTAAACTCAGTTCAGAGCAAACTCACTGACATATGTGACCTGCTTTGGTTTGTAAATGTTCTTTTCACTACATCCATCCACTGACATCTACATTTTAGAGCTATAACATCCTGCCTCAAGGTGTTAAGGAATGTTGTGTATTGGCTCAGTTGACAACATTCAAAACATTCAAGGCATGTTTATTTCAGGTCATTGGCAGCTCCCTCCAAACTCACTCCAAGCAGCTACACCAATCCAGCATACTTCATCTTTGAGGGTGTGTCGGTGACGCACAGGGTGGAAGAGGCTCTCCCCCCGCAGAGAGCCCCTCAGGTTATCTGGTCTGGAAATGAGGCCCTGCAGCTCCCAAAAATCCCAGGACATCAGGGGTTTGAAAGAAGACCATGTCGCAGGTCAGACTTCACGGAGATTGAAATTCCAGCTGTCCTCCCTCAGTACACCCCAAAGAATGCCCTTCACACACCCCAAACAAACTCTTCCTATCAGCTTTTCCCAGCTAAAAACCCATCTCCCATACCTCAACCCTCAAGTAACACCAGCTCACAGTATCAGGAGAAGACTTCACCACCCAGAGACAAATACCGAGGTAAACCTGTAATTCAGGAATCAATGCTTCCAGAGAAGAACCTGAGAAACTTGTATATGAATCACTCACCAATCATCAGGGAAAAGGCCAGAAGGGATCCACATCACTTTCTTCCAGAGAGGACCAATCCTACCCAAGAAGCTAAGAAGCCGTCAGCCTTTCCCTACCCCCCTACTTGCTTAGCACCCTGTCAGGCCACCGTTCCCTGGATAGTGGATCAGCAGCCACCTGCACCGACAGGAGACAACTCCCTAACCGCTTTGCAAATCGCCAAGTCTCTCAGCGAAGTCGACTTTTTCCCCTCTGAGCAGAGAGGACCATCCATACCCAACCAGAGGTCAGGTTTTAGAAACGGCCCTTCTGTGCAAGGAGACAAAGGCTCCATGTGGGAGACAGAGGTAGGACACTGTTCTCAAAGACAGTTTCTTAAAGACTTGAGTCCTCCTTGTCTGTGAAAGACTAAACTCCATCTGTTTCATTTCAAAGCAGGTTTCAGTCCTCCAGGGTGCACCAGAGACTGTGCGGGAGCTTCTCAGTGCTCTGGGTCTTCAAAGATACACCCTGGGACTCAGTCTTAATGGCTGGGATGATCTGGATTATTTCAGGTAAAATTATTTTTTTTAGGGAAAAAAAACATTTAAATGCAATTTAAAGGTACATGTTACATGCTAACACTCATCTAGACATTTATATAAAAAAACCCACACTTTTATTATCTAAAATCACGTTTTAAAATCACAACTTAGACAGAAGTTCTTATACTTATTTATATAATAAATCCACTGTGAACTGACACGATATTACAAATTAAAGGTTTTCACAGGTTTAAAACACTTCAATGTACGGTTTGTAGAAGTCATCGTCTGGTTGTAACTATAAAAACAACAACTACACTAAGGCATGTTGGTTGCGATGAGAAAAATCTCTAGATCAAATGAATGCAGCCCATGATGACTTTTATATTGTGTTTGTTGTAAAATGAAACCCCAAAACCCATCAGTGTCTGTCTACCACTGACCTGTGCATATTTTAGTGCATATAGTTTGGGTCCTGCTTCCAACTGTAGAAAAATCAATAACTAGCCTTATTGTTTTTAGTGAGAGAGCTACGTATATTTATTTTTAGAGATCAATGCTGGTTCACAAAACAGAAGCAATTCCTTGTGTCTCAGTTTGAGGTCCTGATCAAATTACTCGTGCACATGTGACTGCTGCTCATGATGTATGTGAGTGGCTGCGCATGCCACATCAGGTCAGCAGTTAAAACCTCCCATGGAGCACACATGCTTAAATGATTACAGCGAAGGTTGTGTTAATACTTTGGCACTGAATGTATTTCTAGAGGCTAAAATCACTGTGATGTTGTTAATTTGACAAATTCTGTGAAACTTAGTACGAGTTACCACTACATTTTTAGTTTCTTGCGGCTTTGTTTACAGTGGTGTCACTGAAGAGGATCTACGAGCTGCAGGAGTGATAAACCCCTCTCACAGACGCAGGATCCTCGAAAGCCTTCCCAGGAACTGGAACTGATACACCGAGATGAAAAACATCAATGGTACAACGATGCCTTGTTGTCCTCTTAATCCAACTGGAATAATAAGTAAAGCCCAGATCTGGAGGGAGGACAGACTTGTCGGATAGCAGTCATATCAGATGGACCAAAAAATGACCCTGCCTTCTTTACATGTACTCAATCAATACTGTAAAAGTAGTTCCAGTCCACACAGCAAAGGGAACACATCAGGTGAAGCACTTGTTGCACAGTCTGCTTCATTCCTCCCACCTACTTGACACATCATGAAAGAAACAAAAAACTTGACATACATATTGATCATTACATGAAGGTCTCATTGATTTAGTTTTCAATTAATTGGAAAATGATATCAGCCCTTCTACTTCCAGTGTTCATTCAAGGCCTGTGTTTACAATTCACATACATCCCTGCTTCTCCATTACTCTGCTATCATTGAGCCTGGATCTGAGCTTGTAAAAGCCCTGTGTTAAACCTCTGGAGCATAGAATCCATATACCTGTACATATCTACTGGAGCATTGTCTGTTAACGTGGTACAGAGGGACCTGTCGCATCATATTGCGTCAACTGTCTCATGCTTGTGTTATCATGCCACTTAATCAGCACTTATGTCAACTGTGCATGTTTTATGCGACCTTTGTAAAGTAAAGTGCATAAAGCCACTCTTGACCGTTACCAAGCAATCACAGGTGTTATTTTATGCCGTCAAGCATCGAATCAGAGAAGTCGCCTCTTCGTATCGGTTCCGTTTGAGTGCTCAAATTACAATGCTGCTGTATGCTGCTCGTCAGTTGTTAAATGTCACCTACAAACACAAGTGTAGCCTTTTTGATCCATGGAGCACACCCCTAGTGAAAAGCCGCAGTCACTGCAACCAGTAAGAGAGATAAAAACATAAATAGACATACACATAATAGATGCATTGATTATTTAATATATTATTTGGAAACGAGACAGCTCGTCAAATTGTCTGGGATACATTTTTTCAGAGTTTTACTGCAAGTATACACATTTCTTGCAACAGGTTTTTTTTGTATAACGCCTTGATTCATTATAGTAACAGTAGTTTAAAAAAGTGCATGATCAATAATTCCCCTAATTCTAAGAAACATTTCTTTTACGACCTATAACAACTCATTCAAGTAAGATTATAACTTTCATGTGTCGTTAAAGGTTATCTAAAATGAAGATCAGGTCCATAAACAAACATGTGAGAGTTGTACAGTATAATAACAATAATGTAACAGACCACAGCACAGAGGGATTAGATGTGTATCCAGTTTTAAATAACTGCAAATGTCCTCTGTTACCAGCTGTGCTGCTGCTTGTCGCATTCAGTCGAGGTTGTTACTTATTAAGACATGACCAAATACATCCCTCTTGTTGTCTGGCAGCAAGGACAGCAGGTCAGTGACCACTGAGTCACTGCCTTATCCACTGTAGTGACATCGTCAGCTACTGAGAATGTGGGCAATGCGAGGAGCTTCAGGAAGGAAGGAAAAGGGTGGAAAGAATCAAATGTTTTTCTTTTAATACTCTTGTGTTGAATTGAGTGTGAGCTTGAAAAACATGGTTTTCTGCACTTATTGTACATGTTTTAGTAAGTGATTAGAAATGTGTGAATATTTAATACAGTATATTAATGTCCCACTCAGGCATATTTCAAGATTAAATAGGCTCCTTCAAATAATTATTAGTGTATACTAGTGTTGTCAGAAAATGCACACAAAAAAACTGATGTAGACACGCAAATTCATTTTAAAGTCTAATACTATCTCTTCTCATACAAAACCATGTTTCTTGTTTTTGTGAGCTATAGATTCCAAAAGTTACTTACTGGACCATAGTTGGCTTTAAAACAAGACAAGTGTCACGCTCACACATGCATCATTCTGCAAAGTGAATATTAAACATCTAAATGAAGTATTAAAACATTTATTTGAGACAGGTGGGACTGAGAGAAGACATTATTTCCAAACACTCCCCTGTGGTCTAAATGAAACATCTGCGCTGTGTTTTGGTCAAAATATGACATGAATCAAGCACCAGAGGAGGTTTGTGAGCCTGTATAAATCAGCTCCCTCAGAACACTCAGTTTTGGTGTGTGTGTCTCTTTAAATGCAATGAACCCCCACTGAGTTTTCTTGATCGACATCTTCTCTTTGTAGTGAGAATAATAATGGGGAACACCTAGTTTTGCTTGAGGCTGGGGGTGGAGTCCATGGTGTAGATGCCAGCGGAGGGGAGGGGATTTTTTGTTACCAAAATCCCACTGTGATGGCACAAGGAGAGCAAAAAACGAAACATGTTTCTCTGTGTTGTAAGACTTATGCAGGCCACAAACAACTACTAACACACACAAGAAAACACATGTTGGGAATAGGTTGAAGGGGTCTGGTCTTTCTCCTTCAGTTAGTAAAGTGTATTTATATTGCACCTTTCAAAAGCAGACTTCACAAAGTGCTTTATAATCACATAAAAACAGAGACAATACAAACAGTCACATAAAGTCAAATACAGACCGATCAAACAGAGGCAAGTCTGAACAGGTGGTTCTTCAGCTGCTCTTTTAAAAGTGTCGAAAGAGCTCAAGACTCTCAGTTCCCTGACAAGTCAACAATTTAGGAATCGCAACCTCAAAGGCAACATCTCTTTTGGTTGAAATTAAATAGCAAGCTTTAATCTGTAAACGTATATCTCAAATCTGCTGTTAAACCTTGAAAATAAGAAACACCATTACATGTGTGGATTATTTTCTTTGACTTTGTATTTTCAATCAAAAAGGACTTAATTTGGCTAAGCAGGTCCACTTGTTACTAAAAACCAAAAATTTACAGGATTTAAACCACAATTACAGTCAACAGTCCAACTGTAGATCATGAAATGGGCCCTTCAAACCAAGTCCATTCATGAACTTTGAGTGTGAGTTTGTTCGGTTTTCTGTAACTTATTAAGTGACAGCCTCATCCCACTTCATTTTATAATCTGTCTCTGACAACTGCATTGGTCATACCACCATTTTATTCCTTTATGATCAGCCTTCATAATTCCACACCTTATCACGTGAACCTTACAGAAAAGCCTGAGATGGCAAACATAACTGAGAAAACAACCAGAGTTTCACAGCTGAAAGTTCAAGTGTTGTGTTTTATAGCAGTAAATACACAATACTGTACAGCTGTGCAAACATCAATTTACAGTAGGCCTATGACAATTATGTATTGACTGCACTTAAGTCTTGTCATGGGATTGAGACACCACTGATGGATGTATTCAAATTTAATCTGATCTAAATTAAGGTTAAATTAAAGTATTTTCAAAACATAACACTGATGTGAAGTATTATCAGCCAAATGCCCTGTAGCCGACTATCAAAAGTAAAAATACTAGTTGAACAGTGCTACTGCTTCTTTATATGGGGTGTTAAAACGTAAGCAGTGTTTTTATGTTGTGGTCCAGACATTGCTGAGTATTGCTAGTCTTTATATCATAGGAAAACGGAGGCTGTTTCATAGTAAGTCTACTTCAATAAAGTCGAAAGCAAAACAGGCAAACATAGTATTTAGAGGGATAAAATATATCAAGAGGAAATGATTAGAACGATCATAGATTAATAATTGTTTTAATTAGCAATCTTAATAATTGATTTAATTAGAAATCTTTTAGAAGTAGCCTATAGACTAGTACAAAATGTTTAGGCTGCTCGAGTGGGGACAACATTGTAATTCTCTGTAAACAGACAGCTGAAGAAAACTTCACACGCCCCTCACGTAATTGAAAGTGACAACCACTGAAGATTTTTTTAGGCGGCACTTTCGTCCACTCAGCACCCTGACTTCCCATTTCAGCACTGTAGTACTGAAGCCTGCTCTCCGTGTATCCTGCACTCAGTGTTCTTGAAGCAGTTTGGCGGTGCAGACATGGACTCCGACGGCACGACTCTCAAAAAAATGCGGCAGTTTTTAGTGCGTATCTAATGTGCGACGGCTGGAACAAGAAGACGGACGAGCAACAAGAGAGAGGAGCAACAGCGACTGGTTCTTCGCCTGAAAAGTTAAACTTTTTTTGGCTGAAATTAGACGAACTCTCTGGAGCACGGGGGGGAGGCAGGACCAGCGCGAGACGAGCACTTGTTGTGGATCCTTGTTAGGGTGAGTGAAACCTGGACTCCTTCTTCTAGGGAGGGAGGAATCTCGAGCGGGTCTTACGTTGTTTGTCAAGTGTAAAAAACCTACTGTTAGGAAATCGTGGAGAAATGTGTTTAAACGTGAATTTAAAATTCAAACCATTAACCTTCGTCTGAGAAAAGTTACAAGTAACTACTCCAGTAGGATACGACCTGAAGGAGGCTACATTTTGAGAAGCTCGTGCTGTCGTGATAAGAACTTGTGACACTTTGTTCTTGGCCATCTCACGTCTGAAAAAATCTAAAATTTACGACACATTTTTGTGAGGGCTGTGTCGTTATACATTAGTCTGTTGCAATACAGCAGTAAAATAGCTCCACCTAATACAACATTAAATAGGGTTTAAATGCAACTCACATTACAGCCTCATTAGTCCATGTAAAATTCATTTGAAAGGGGGCATTTTTAAAAGTAATGTGCTTACTTGATAACTTTATTGTATAAGTTTAGGTACGACAGAAGAAAGTGCCTAAAGAGTATTTTGACATTGCCTCTTCACTTGGGGAGATACTAAATTTCTCATTCATCCTTTTTAACCAAGTTGGTATCTTTGACTCCCCCAGCTGATGTAAAAGCAGCAACTTAGTGTTTCATTACTGGTGATGTTGTTTTTATGCTTCTTTCTCACCTCGCCTGTGGAAAACACAACCAGTATTTCTAGACCCAAATAAACATCCTCAAAGCTACAACCACTGCTTTTTTCATTTAAAAAAAAAATTACATTACCTGAGTATTTTATTTGCAAGTAATGTTTAATTCTTATTATTTTATAGCTTTGATTATCATCCATCGAAAAGGCCTCACAATGGAAAGGTTATTCAGCAGCCCTAGCACACCCAACAAGTCTGCGGTGTTCACCTCCATCTTCAACTCCAGCTGTCGCTTTGATGAGGAGTTCAAATACATCCTGCTTCCAGTGTCCTACAGTCTGGTGTTTGTGGTCGGTTTCGTGCTCAACGCTGCAGCTCTGTGGCTCTTCCTGAAGATGCGTCCGTGGAACCCGACCACAGTGTTCATGTTCCACCTCGCCCTTTCCGACTTCCTGTACGTTCTCTCCCTGCCCACCCTCATCTACTACTATGCCAACCGCAGTCACTGGCCCTTTGGGGTGGCTGCCTGCAAAGCTGTGCGATTCCTCTTCTATGCCAACCTTTACTGCAGCATCCTCTTCCTCACCTGCATCAGCCTGCACCGTTACCTTGGAATCTGCCACCCCATCAAGACACTGACCCTAGTAAAGTCCCGCCACGCCCATCTGGTTAGCGGCACGGTATGGGCAGTGGTGACCATCTGCTTGGTGCCCAATCTCATCTTTGTCACCACATCCAGGAGAGACAATGACACTCTCTGCCATGACACGACCAGCCAGGAGGCATTTGAGGAGTATGTGGACTACAGTTCAGTTGTCATGGTGCTCCTCTTTGGCGTGCCTTTCCTGGTCATCGTGGTTTGTTACTGCTTAATGGCCCGAGCCCTGTATCGGCCCAGACAAGGATTGTCCGCAGGCCAACGGGGTGCTGCCTCACGTCAGAAATCCATCAAGCTCATCATTGTTGTATTGGTGGTGTTTGCCGTGAGCTTTGTCCCGTTTCACATCACGCGAACCATCTACTACACCTCCCGTGTATTAGATATGAACTGTGAATTCCTCAACATTGTCAACTTCACATACAAGATCACCAGGCCACTGGCGAGCATCAACAGCTGCATTGATCCGATTCTGTATTTCTTGGCTGGGGACCACTACAGGTCTAAAATGATGTCTGTTCTAACTGGAAAAAGACAAGTGACAAGCAGCCAAACCCCTGAACAGCCTCAAACACAGCCAATCAATAACGACAACATCGCTCTGGTGTATAAAAACTCAGCTCTGAAAGACAGTGGAGAAATTCAGAGATAGTGGGGAAAAGTATTAATCATGTATTGACAATTCCTGCTCCAGACCTAAGGCAACTTTTCCAATGTAGAAGGACAAGCAGCTGCTGTGCACTTCCTTTTTTGCAGAGAGATTTTGAAGATAATCTGAGGTGTGATTGTACTCCATTAAACCTCTTCAATAACCCATGTTTTGATTACACTCACTTTCTGAGGTCACTGTGTTTTGACAGATGAAAATGAAGCGGCTTTTAACCTAAGAGTTTGTACTGTCAAGTGTCAAGGGTTGTTATTTTCCACTAGAAAAGTTAACCGCTTGATCTTTAAATTATGGGAACAGCAGCAGGGAAGCAGGTGGTCAGAGCTGCTCTCAAGTCAATTTGGAAAGATTCATTGTTTGTGTTTGTGTAAAAGGTTTGTACAAGCACTGATTCAATGTTCATATAAGACCAAATATGTCTGATTTTCTGGCTGTAAAATGAGGCAATCCTTCCTGTTTTATCAACACTTTGTGTGTTACCAAGGAAGCTGCCGCTCTTGACTCCAGCTGTTTTTATTCTTTAGTTTTCACAGCTGTCTCTTTCTCCGCTATGGAGCAACAGCAGAGACGTTGATCCGGGAGAGAGATATCATTTTCAAACCGCCCATGCATCATTAGAAGAGTAAGGGATTTTCCTTTTCAATCCTTTACCTTTGGGATTGATACATGGAATCCTAAGGCTTGTTTTCTGTCAGTACTCTTGGCTAAACTCTTTGATAGTTTATCACAGAGTTGGAAACTTTTACTTCGGGTAATTCTATAGAGCATTCATCAATCCACCCCTGTTTATAACATTTACGTATTTAACTATGATGCAGCAGATGTTTTATACAGCCCTGTGTTGTGTTTTGTCATGATACTAAATCAGAGTACTAACTGTAAAGATGTTTTTCAAATAAGAGTTTAATATGCCGTTTGAATGTGGGTAAGAAATCAACATCAGTACGATAGTAAGAAAACTCCTTTACGTACAGTATATCTATTGTGGGTGTGAAACACCTGTGAAGCAAAACTAGAACCATCATGGCCTGATTTGACCTTAATACAGTAGAATTAGTAGAGCTGAATTTTAGGAATTGAAATCAGAGTATCTCAGGCTTCAGGTCATAAGGGACGAACAAGAGATGAAGTATGACAAAAACAGATTAGATCTTTGGTTTCATGAATAGGGTTTTACTTTCCTTCATTTTCACTATATAGTTTATATAGTGCATGAGGAAATGTTTCAAGTTAAAACCACATATGCTTCTTGCAGAATTGTTATTGTTCCTCACAATATGTTTGATTCAAATGTAACTTGCTGTATCTTACATTTGGAAGACCTCTACAACAATTTAAAAAAAGCTTTAGTCTCCATTTCACAATTTATAACTTGATTCAAAGGTTCAACTTTATCTCAGTAGAAATATAAAAATGTAAAAGTGATACAGAATATTCTTATTTAAGATTAAAACTTCTCCCACATTTGAACAGTATTCAACTTTTTCCATTTAATACCAAAGTTTTGAAAATTAGTGTTTACCCCACATTATTGAATAGCAGGTTAATAATAATTAAGAAAACTCTATATGAATATATTGTTTGAAATTTTGATTCTCTGTCAACAAATATAATTATCAGTGCTCTTTTTTTTTTTTTCTTTATGGCTCAGTACATTTTTTTAAAACCTCATGTTAAGCTTTATGATCTTAAAACTGGCGCCATCTGGAGGAGAGGAGGTAACATTCAGCATTTTTTCTTGCAAATTCAGAAGGCCTTGGATCAGGTCAGTGGGAAGATGAGTGGGGATTTCAAATGTGTATTTCTGTGCTGCACTTGTCTTTTGGAAAAAGTCAAAAATAATTTAAATTATCTTTATCACAAAAAACAGCTTGCTGTAAACATGGGCTCGACAAGAAAGCGTTTGACATGGTTTGTTAGGTCTCATGTTCCTTTTATGGTTTCTTCCTGAAAATGTATCCTTGCTTGGACAGCTGAAGAATAATATATTTTAAGTATTTTGTGAATAATTTACATACAGATTTTTTTGCAGATTCTTGAGATCCAGTTTCTGTAAGTAAGCATGTTTATGTGCATTTGTACTGTATGTGGCTATAATCTTAAGATCTAATGGAGCCTCCACATATCTGATGATTTATCTGTATTTTTTAGCAGAACTGCTGTCATCTCAGGTCCATGTGGTGGGTAGAGCTGGTCAAACCCCCTAAAAGCACAAGAATCAGCAGCTATACCTTGTTGGCTTTGGAAATGGGACATCAATGACTCATCCTGACCTGCTCCAGGAGATTTTATTTTATGGTGCTTGTTAAGAATTGAAAATATGGGGTGTTGTGTTGAATTTCTGTGGATACCTGGTCTTTCAGGGATAGAGTAAATAAATGAAATTGTTATTTTGAATGTTTTGATGTGTAAATATCTTATTTGTAAAGAAGAAATGAAGCAAGAATGACAAAAAGAGTGGAAGGAAGAAGAGAGGAGCAGGGATTGTTTCACCCTGCAGTCTTCTGTTAAAGGCAGATGTTGATATCATGATATGATGATTTTAAGATAAGATAAGCTAATCCTTTATTCATCTCGCAAGCGGAGAAATTTAGCCTGGTTGGCAGGCTAAAATGGGGCTATCGTAATTTGGCAGGGTATCTTAGGTCTCATGGCTATATCTGTTTTTTATTTATTCTTTTCCTCTAAAGTGTAGATCCAACCTATTGACAGAGCTATAGGCTTTATCTTCATTCAACTGACCTGTACCTAAAAATGCTAGATAGATAGATAGATAGATAGGTAGATAGATAGGTAGGTAGGTAGGTAGGTAGGTAGATAGGTAGAGTTACAATAAACAGATTTAAGAGGCCCCCATATGACTCAGAATAAAAAAATTACAAATTAAACCTGTGCAATTAAAAATACAGATATAAAAATTCTACCTCTGGAGGGCAGTATTACACTTGTCAATGTACAGCCTGTCTTAATTTTATTAAAAAATAATGAAAGTAGTGAATGCTTAATATTTACATTCTATGAAATGTGCAGCTCATAGACTAAATATTAAGCTGCAAGTCTGTCACTCCAGCTTCCGAGCGCCCCCCTGTGGCCGGATTTTGACAGGAAGTTGTATAGCTGCAGTTTTGGAGGGAACTGCCTCTCAGGTGCCCAAAGATGAACCTTAGGCTGAGGAAAACAGATGACTTTCTTTGACGCTTGCACGTAACACAATCCATCGTAACCTTTGAGAAACGGTGCCCTCAGACTGAGACACCTGTGGGCTTGTATTCCACCACCATGACGTCACACAGAACATGAATCAGACCAGAGACAGCGAACCATTCGCTCCAGAAAGAAACACGGTAAAACCCTCAAAAATGTGCTGTAAAAACACAGTATTTATGTGAATACAATATGTTCGTATCTACATAAAATTTAAAAGTCAAACATGTAGGCTACTAACTAATTTACTACAGACAAAGGGCAAAACACTACGTGGCATATAAGACTACTTAAATTGAAGTAATAATTAAATTTTTTAACCATTTGTCCTGTCTCTGTTTTACCAGAGAGCTTTAGTCTTAGAGCAAGTTTCCCAACATAAAGCTTTTCTAACCTCAGTCAGATGTTTAGCGTTTGGAAGTTGCACCTGCACAGTGCCAGTCTCCTTTTTTCAATGACAGAAACGCAAAGCAACTATTTAATGCGATTACAACAATAGTAGCCACTTGTCAAAGTGACTTGCCCCGTTCATTTCGGCTACCTCTAAACATAAGATTGCTTATTCAGTTGTTTTAATGACTCCCTCTCACTTGCATGTGTTGAGCAGAGGAGTTGGCTTGTCTAAACATCTGAGTTAAACAGAACAGACAGGAGCGTAATTTCATTTTCTGTTAAAGCATAAATTTACCATCTTATCAGCATTAGCTCAATTACAGCGCTTTATAGTGAGTTGATTGTTTTAACTGTTGTTGCCTAATATGAGAGATTATAGCCTCCAACACAAGGAGCCATGTGTATCTTAATCTAGGACACAACAGAGATCTCTGGTCTCAATGGGATTAATCAGAGTAAGTAAAAGTTAAATAAAAAAACACTGCTGACTCACTTAATGGTTGCTCTTCAACAGGTAGGCTATATGTATAACATAATAGTTGAATATCGATCATTTTGTAAACAATGTCTGCAGGCATCCATGTCTTTCTGGCTACTGGTCACACATTGCTTAATATCCAAATAAATTATAATAAATATTTTTCCTGCAGTTGTCAGCCTAAATGCGAGTATCGGATTAATAGCCTACTAACTTGTTAGATTATCTTTTTTCCAATGAGACATTTATGGAACAATTCACAGTATAGGCCTACGTTGATTTGGCGCACTGTGTTTCTCTATTTCTCTGTTTATGATGACGGGATTATCAACATTTATTTGCTGTAGTAGTGTCAGGAGAAATATCATTTTCGATCATTTTATTAAGCACAGTCCCAACCCATGTGTGTAAAACAGCTATGCGGATCATTTTAGTCCCTCTACTTTGTTGATATTTAAGGCCAGTGTTTTGACACTGACCGCAAAACGTGACGGACATATTGAGAGAAACTTCTGATTCATTTTGTGCAATATGATCTGGAAATTATAAATGAATTTGGTGCTGTGACTTTAAATGTGACTATGAGATTATAAAGTGTAACACGCCACAATTAATCGAAAGTGTTAAACAAAACAGCGTATGAAGTAGCCTATGCTCGTTTGTCTGGAAACTAATCAATTAACCTTTTATTAATACATAGAAAAGCATATTTTTTAAATGGAATGTAAAGTATTTTTCATGTCGTAAACTGCTCTCATTTCGGCAAGTAAAGGGAAAACTATTTCATGGCAAACTTTCGGCTATTTCTAAATGAATTTTGATCGAACGAGTTGACTCTGGGG
Source organism: Symphodus melops (assembly GCF_947650265.1). Classification (NCBI taxonomy): domain Eukaryota; kingdom Metazoa; phylum Chordata; class Actinopteri; order Labriformes; family Labridae; genus Symphodus; species Symphodus melops. The sequence continues at coordinate 10,466,895 of NC_136699.1, read as the reverse complement.
CTCTGGGCTGTGTCAATGACCTTATAGTTCTACTTGATTAGTTTATTTGAATCCGTCTGCCCCATTTCTTTTGGTTAATTTGCTCCCGGTTATAATCGACCATCATATAGACAGACAACAGCTGGAAGAAAGAAACACCTTGATATCATGCAGTGAAGATGTGAGAGTGTGTTCAAGGACACACTGTGGACAGCGAGCTCAATCAATGATCCGATTTAAGACATCTGGAGGAGAAAAGTGTTTTCTTTAATCTTCTTTTATTCTTTAAGAATATCGCCAAAATAACCTCAGGGGCACGTTTCAGACTGCAGAAGTCTATTCAGCTCCAGACATCCTTCATTCATTTTTGACAAATTTGCAGTCCAGGACTGAGGCTTTTTCAAATGTAAAATATCCAACAATATAGGCTGCTTAATGCTCCTGTTACTTTGGACTTTTAAACCATTTGAAAGTGTTTTAAAACTTATGTTTTAGAGTTGTTTAATTCAAAAGAAAGGGCTTTTAGAGAGAAATCAGAATGATTGTCATCTCCCAGCATGGCAACAATCTTTTCAGAGTCGAGGACAATATAATTTTAAACCACTTCGTCATCTGAAAATAAATTTTACATTATAGAAATATAGAAGATTTGCTTTTAATTAAAAGCTAATAATTGTATGTGTGTGTGTGTGTGTGTGTATTGTGAAAGGCACCCACGCCTCGGCCTAAAGTGATGCATTTGTCGAGCCTTGAATTTTTTTTTTCTGTTTTTCCTCTTGTTTGGCAGATTATAAGGCAGAGACAGGGGATCTCAAGGACAGCGTGGACTTCAATTTAATCGAAGAGGCTGAGAGTGGAGTGGAAGAGTGACACACGAAGGAGAGAAGTTCATTATTCTGCTGAAAAGGAAACCAATGGCTTTCACTGTCACCATGGCAACCGGCCCTTCTTTTGCCGTGAGACGTATGATAAGGTACTTCACAACATTAAGCACAATTATCGCAAGGTAAAAAGGGGAAATATTGCTTTCCAATGCTAATAGATGTTCTATATTGATTGGCATGGCGATTCATATAATGTTCCCCTGCCTGACTCTCTGCAACTCTGCAACCTTTTATTGATATCTTGTGGAGGTGAATCTGGATGTAGGCCTTTAATGGCACTGAGGGCTCCAGCCTTTCATGCACCTTTACTTAGATATCAAGAAAAAACACTTTGTTTGTGTCAACAAGAAGATGGCAAATAAACCTACCTGTGAAGTAGGGAGATAAATCTTGAAAAATCACTATTATTAGTAATTACATTTTTATATGTTGGACTAGAACCATTTTGAATGAATGCATATTTTTTCGGCGCCTATTTTTGTAGAAAGTCTCATAACATAAATACTAAACACCAACTGCTTCCTGTCATTAGCATGCCATTCAGTTGTCAAGTGACCCTGCTCGAACTCTCGCACAATGGCAGGCCGGCTTTGGCAGCAGCGAGGTCGGCACCAAGCACAAGTCCAGGCTGTGGGGGGTTTTTGGTAAGGTGGTGGAGGCCTGCTTGGTTGGTGAGAGGATGGAGGATTAGCATTGTGGAAAGCATTGGAGCTGCTGCGTGTGTGTCTGCTGTGTGTGTGCGGGGTGGGGGCGGATAGGATGGTGGGGGCGGCAAATTGTTTTAACCCCTATTACAGCAACTGCATGGCGCTGGTCTTATCTGAGCGGCTGCAGCCACTCATTAATATTCGGTACATATGGCAGTGCTTTCTGTATCATTGTCTATTAATGGGAGGGATAATCGCTCATTCAATTATCAGGCAGTCAGCAAAAGACTAACGGCGCTCGCAAACCCCCTGCTTCACACAGTGACACAGCCCAAAACAGAGGTGTGCCAGCGAGGGGCTGAGAGCGATAGCAGGGATTACAACATATTAGCTACATTAATAAATCACAAAGTGGGAATAATGTGAAGCAAATAAGGGATCTGTTGGCAAACACGGAACATGCCTGAACTTTGGAGCAATAAAGCAGAGCAGGGTCTTCCACACGTCAGTGTCATGGCCACAATCCCTGTGACACTTTCAGGGATGCTTTTAAACGCTGACCTTTGTTGGAATGACCTTTTCTCTTTGATAGCCGAGTGATAGACTCTGACATCTGTGCAGAAGGAAGCTTGACCCTGAAGTCTGCAGGGCCAGAGATCTGTGAAGTGATCAAATGTAGCCTCCATCCCTGTTGATCTGTGCGCCGTGGCCCCGGGACCCTGTGCTGTCTGTCCCTCTGTTGCAGGGGCCACGGCCTGGATGTGAGGGGGTTACTGATAATAGTTTGACCTCTGGCTGCTTTGACCTGAGTAGACCTTGTTGAGACAACAGAAGCCCGCACAGAAAGAGAGCAAGGAAGTAGAGTGAGAGAGAGAGAGAGAGAGAGAGAGAGGAAGAGTTGGAGAAAGGTTGTTAAGTTATCCAGAGTTTCTTGAGGAGGTGAAGCAGGAGATGTGGAGTGCAGAGCTGTTGCAGGCAGAGGGAGGGAGGGGGGGGGGGGGGTAGTGTGAACAAGATAGGAGGTGAAATGTTAACAAAATCTTATAAAATCCGTAGTTTGATAAATTTTCGCATCCTGAATGAACCGAAGGCGGCTGTGGCTGTGGTGGAGGGGCCTTTGTTGGAGGTCCCATTTTCTCTGGCGGAGCAGCACGCTCACAGGGTCAGCGAAGTTACGAAAGTAATTAAAGCTCGGTGATTCACTGCCTGCAGCAGAGAAAAGAAAGCAAGCTGTCATTCTGATTTAGAAAAATAAATTACAATTTTAATAATGGGGGAGGATGGGGGTGCGAGAACGTCTCGAGCCTCGGTTAGTTTGGGGGGGGGGGCATGTTGGGTGGGAGGATGGGTCGAGGGGTTTGCTGGCTGCCTACTTATCAATAGTTGCAATATTTTTTTTTTTGAAACCGCATCGGTAGTACATTGCGAGAGCACAAGTGCCCTTAAAAAAAGAAAACCCTGGAACATTAACATACTGATTTCATGCGCATGGCAAAGGGCCTGAGCCAGTATCAGAGAGGACTCAGCACTCCTTTTGTCTGCTGGGACTCTGGTCCCCTCTGATATGAAAATTCAATTATTTTATAACTAGATCTGGCGCTGCGTTTTGACAGTCGACAGTAGCGCCTTGCCAGCTGCATCAGTGTGGGGGACCAGAGGCTCCTGATAGCGAGAGGGAGGCCCTTTCAGACATTGACATGTTTTTGGGGGACAAGATTGCCTAAATGTGTTGCATTTAAGGACTGAAAGTTAATCTAATGCACCACCATTATCTCACTCAGGTAATTCTAATACCATCCTCAATCTATGTTTACTCTCCCGTACGCAGCTGCATACTTGCACAGCCATTCAGTCACGGCCACTTTGAATCTGATTCCCAGGCTCTCTGCATCCAAACAGGTAATGTGTTTATTTTATTTCTCAGCCGAGCTGGAAAACTAAATAAAAAAAATACAACTTGTTTTCTAAGAGACATCAGCAGTTTCTAGATTGTAATTCTGCGAGAAGACAAACAAGAAAACACCCGATGCAGTGTCAAGAATCTTCAAAGAGCAAGTACTTTTTATGCTGTGCATTACGGGGCACAAATAATTGATCCATACTCTATTAACATACTGAGTTATCCACTTCCTCTCTTGAATAAAGACAGCTGTCACTGAACTTCTCACAAATAACTTTCTTTAAAAATAGAGGTAGACCTCTTTATATGATAATAATAATATAATGTAATGCTCTTTGTTTTGATCAAATGTAAAGAATTGACTCCATGTTGGCTTTAATGTGTACAGGGCCCAACGTGACATGCACTGCATGAGGAAAATATGGACCTCTCCTCCCTCATTCCTCACAACGATCTTTGAAGAATGATCAACTTTTTGTGATATTACTTCTATAATTTGTTATTGCAAACATTGTCCTCCATGTTAACATTTAATGAGTACAGACGCCAAACCTCGACAGGGTTAAGAACACTGAATCCTCTCAACTATCTTTGTCTGGAAAAACAAAAAAATATAATTTTCTCTACATGTGCAGGTCAACTTGTGATTTTTTTAATTGAATAATTTCCCTCACTTTATAGTTTCACACAGACAGCTCCAAACTTTTTTTTTCCAGGTGCTGTCCAAACAGACACACAAACTGGCCTATTTATGGGACAAATCCTTTCATTACCTCAGCGGCTCATTGTGAGCGTCCTGAGGGGGGTCTGTGAAGATTCGGGAACAGGAAGCAGTCCCCCCCCTTGTAAGACCCTCTCTACTCAGACCCCACTGTGTTTCTCTTATTAACCCAGCCTGGGAGAAGACGTACCTGCCTCCCCTCATTAAGGACACGCTGGAGTACGCGCTCAGCTCGCAGAAGAATGGAGCATTAATTAGTATTCTCTGCAGGGGGAACTGCCATTAGCACTTAATTAGCAGTAAGAGTACCATTCAGTGAGGCAGCCAGTTAGTGTCTGACACAATATGTTCTGTGTCTTTTCACTGCGTGTCATACTAACATGCTGAGAAAAGACTTGTTGTTTGTGCATGTGTGTTGTACAGAGTGCTGCTTTCAATTACATACCACATATATTTTTGATAAACTGACTTGTGTTTTTTTAATGTCCCTTTACGGATAAGCGCTTGCGATCTGTTTTTCCTTGCAGATTATTCTGAGTGCATGGAAAAGGACTATAAAAAAAACTTTGTATGATTGTAAATCATTGTACACCTCTTGGCGATATTTCTTTGAACATGAAATTCAAAAGATCTGAGAGATTTTTTTTTTTTTTTTTAATGCAAAATGTATTTGAAAAATGTATAAAAATGAAAGAGCGGCGTAAAACCCCTTTCTAACTCAGAGGGCCTTTATCCTTGGGAAATTTTAACACTTTGCGTTGCCCTCTTTCTACTGTTGGGCTTCTTGAGGGCAAACTGTATCCTCATCTGCCCGCACGCCTCAGCCCAGGATGTTAAAGTGGGAGATTTGGTGGGCGATGAGGTCAACTCTCCCCTGTTGGACTCATGGAAGTCTCTTTGATCTGCTGAGTGCGCATTCTTCTCTCTTTTCTCTGTGTTCTCTGTCCAGCACCGTCATCACAGAGCAGCACAAGGGAGCCTGTTAACCCGCCTCGGCCCGCTCCTCGGCCTCTCTGCCCCCCCTACCCCACCCCCACCCCACACTCTCCTCCTGCCCCATTCAACAGCTCAGGCGGATGTATGGTGGCAGTGGTACCTTTCTCTTCCTGAAATCTGAGAGGCAGAGAGCTGTCATTTGCCAATTTGGCCTGAATGGGGCGGACGGCGGATTGAATGTCGTTTTCCCACCAGGCTGTACCATCCAGACCAGCAGGGGAGTGAGGGGGGCCGCAGGGAGCGGTGGTAACGCTAGAGTAAAATTAGAGCTTTGATGGCAGCTAATAGTGTGTGATGGGTGGTGCTGACGTGGATTTCCAGTAAAGACGCCACAGGTTTCCTCTCTCTCTCTCTCTCTCTCTCTCTCTCCCTCTCTCTCTCTCTCTCTCTCTCTCTCTCTCTCTCTCCCTGTGCCTCTAAGCCAAGCAGCGACACACCTTTAAGATTATACATGTACAGGCTGGACCTTCTCTCTCAGAGCTGTTATTTCTACCTGATCAGTGTAATTATACAGCTCCAACTCCAAACCTGTCCAAGTCAAAGGAGCAGACCTCTCCTGTTTCTCTTAGTCTCTCACACACAGATGCAACACACATAAACACGTCAACCTTTAGGGATACAAAGACACTGCAGGATGTGACACCACGATTTTCTTATCAAGACACTGCAGTGCAGAAATGATTCAACATTTAACCCGTATGTTCGGTTTGGACCAGACAACTTTTAGAGCTCAAAAATATTGTTAGTTTTGTGCTTCGTTACGTGACTCATTTTATGGAGTTACCGTTATTTATAATGGATGAGATTAAGGACAGGCAGGCACTTTATTGTCATTTCTTTAAAGAACACAACTGAACTTTGTTGGCAACAATCCTGTACTGCAGCATTATAAAATCCTATCAAGTATAAAAATATATCCGTAGATTTTTTTTCCAGCTTGTGCCCTGGTTCAGAAAATGTGAACATAACTTCTGTTATGTATGATATGACTTCTGCTTTAGTATCAATATTTTGATATTAAACAGGTTTTAAGATGTTCGGAATAAAAACAAAAATACATTTTGTGAGAAATGTTGGTTTTGTTGTTTTAATTTGAACTAACATATGATGTCGATTTATGTGGGGAAAATTGAGTTAAAGAAGAAAAATGTAATGATAAGAGGATAAACCAACAATATATATTATCAAATCTTTAAGTGAGTTATATTGAATGGAGTTACAGAGAAAAAGCGGAGTCTTTCTTCGTGAGCCGAAAGTGTTTTGTTGGATTACTTAACGAGTGGAGGGATTTGTGTTGTGTGGGAAGGGTCTCAGGTACTGCAGCTGTTTCTTTCAGGGGGAATTAATCACCCTGACGCACCCCACACCCCACTATCCACTGAAGAGACACGAGCATGCACGAAACACAACACTGGGAGCTGCCTCGGGGCCTACACACACACACACACACACACACACACACACACACACACACACACACACACTTACACACATACATTTGGTGTTTTGATATCTTCTGAGGCGCGAGCGGCACAGTGATGCTCTGACATACAGAAGCTTAAAGGCTTCTTAAATGTCCATATCAATCTGCACACTTGTCAGCTTGACAATGACGGAAACAGAACACCATTAGCAGCGTTAGGCGGTGTGATGCTCATCGGTGCAACATTAGAGAAATGAATGGCTGTGTGGAAGACAGTCCTCTGGACGTTAGCCAAACCTATGCACTGAGAGGCAATTATAGTTAGGTATGTTTTTAATCAGGTGTTTTTCACGGTTTGATCTGAATGTTTGGTCTTGGTTTGTTTTTTGATTGTCATGCAGGGTTTGAGCCAGAAATATAATATCCTGTTTTAACATGTATCTGATTGCCTTGAGTTCATTGTCCTGTTCCGTCTTGGTAATGCCTATATGCTTGTGACCGTACAAGGTGATTGTCCTCTTCCTGCTGCACACAATCCATTGTGCGCTTCTCTCCTGGGATGGGCGATGTGTTTTGTTTTTGGAGCTCTTTCACACAAACTCGCAGTCTTTTCTCTTTCTTTTTTTTATTTTTTTATTTTAACACAATGGCCCTCTCTCCTCTCACCCAGCGTGGCAACGCTTTCAAACGAGGAAGCTCCAGGTCAGTTTCCCTTGCCAAGTTTTGCAGGCTGCCATGTTGTCTATTCTGCTCAGCTATTTAAAAAATGTTGAATATCAACAATGGCTTTCACTGGTGCATTGTCAACTTTTGTATGAAGCAATCTTGGCTGAATGAGATGGGTCCCAGAGCAGGGAGAGCTCAGCTTCAGTGTGCACCGCCACACCACTGACTGCCTGGCTCTTTTGGCTCTATTATATATTTCTCTGCAGCACTGGGAGCTTGCTGCTTCTCCCCTCTCAATGGCCGTGTTCGGGCCCAGGCTCTGGGCTGTGGATGTCTCTGCTATCTTCCAGCGCATGGTGCTGCTCCTGGGCCTGCTGAAAGCCAGCTGTTGAGGGTGTGTCTCACAGAGGGGGACCTGGAAGCAGCCGCAGGACCAGTCAGATGGTGAGTGTCCTCAATTTAGTGGCCAGAGTGGGAGGAGGTTAGAAGGAAAGAGAGGAGAGGAGAGGGAGGGGGCGTTTAGGGAGATGATGTAGGGAGCTTTGTGTCCTCTTGTGTTGCATTTACAGACACAGATGCAGACCGTGCAATTACGTGAGATTTAATTTACATTTTTACACTTTGGAAAGTTATTTATTTCCAAAGACACATCATGTCACCTGTTGGGCCCAAAGTCATTCAGGTCAGACACAGGAAGCTCAAGAGTGTGCCGTCTAAAACCACTTCTGTCACTTTCACGGCGTGCAACCCCCTGCACACTGACCTTTCTCCCTTCTGATATGTATGCCGGGCGCATTTTATTTGCAGCTTCGTGTGTTTGCACCAACACGCACATCTATGTATGTGTAAGCACAGAGAAAGATGAGTGCATGTTTCCAGATCGTTGGAACTTGGAGGGGACGTACAAAGACGTTGGAGTCTTTGTAGGGGCTGTCAGCCAGGAGAGGAGCGAATGGAAGTCGCTGTGATTCAGTGACAATCTTGTATGTTTCATTGACATATCAGTCTGAGGAGCAATGAGCCGTCACCTCTGCACTCCTCTTTACGTTGGGGAGGGGGGGGTGAGTTGGGTGTGTATAATGGTTGGGGGGGGACAAAACAGCGACACACTTAGGTATAGTTATTTTTCTTAGCTGTGTTAGTGAAAAGCCAAAGTTGATTGTTATGAGTGCGCTGCACTATTGACTGGGCACAGAAACCGTTTTTACTTTTATCATTTAAGCTTTTACCCTTTTTTTTTTTTGTATGATTTATTTTACACCCTTTCTGAAAAAAAAACAAGAGGCAAAATAATCTATCTTACCTCTATTAACCTCAGTTTCTTCAAAAAAGTTTTTAAGTTGATTTAAAAGACAACTAATTTAACACCGAAAACAGTATTTTTTTTTCACTGCTTAAAAGAAAGGTGTAATTAAATTTTTATTTTCTAGTAGATTTTTTGAAATCATATTTTTTTGTTCGATTCTTTTACATGAAATCGCTCTAAAATGTTCAAGACGCTCTCATTATTCTCATCTTTGTCTTTGAATATTTGGTTGATAAAGAACATTTTTTTTATTTCAGTTTCTGAGAGAATGACCAAACCTTTTTCACAAACACCTGCCTGAGCCCTGTGTTTGTTCCAGTCCCTGTAAACAGCGTGGAGACCCGTGTTGTCCTCTGTCTCACCTCTCTGAGCTCGCACCAAGGCAAGGTGACCAAGCTCATCTCACACCGGCTCATCCATTATCTTGTCAACAGTCAGCTCCGCCGCCTTAGTTTGCTCTTCTCCCACAAGACTTCCTCTAATGAAATACGCCACAATCACCGCACTCATCTCGTCATGCGCGAGGTAATTAATATATTTAGAGGGCGATGGCTAACTCTTAATTAAATTATGCCCTTTTTTTAATGAGACCTTGACTCAAACTAAATTTATGACCACTATCTGTTTTATCAAGTGCTCTGCACGCAACAAAGATTTGTCATTTTCTCCCAAATCACTGATAGATTCCACTGAATGGCACTCATGATTTATATGTCAATTTATGCTTGTTTGTTTCTTTATTTAAGGCTTAATAAATTACCCATTTTAATTACCTCACCTACTTTTGGATTCTTAAAAGCCCCAATTAATGCTCAGCGCTGTATCACAGTTACATTTCCATTTCGGTGCAGAATACAGATAACAAACTTGGCGACATTAATCATATTACAAAATTGGGTGTATTTAATTAATTAAAGTTACACTGCAAATTAATTGTGCATCCTCACAATATTATCTAAAGCTAATGAAGGCTCGACAAAGAGGCTGTTTCATTTTTTAAAGGCGGTTAGATTAGTGGGATCTCAATTATGGCTAAAACAAAAGAGGGCTGCTTGCTCGGGCACGGTGCAAAGCAAAAAGTGACCATTCAGCACTTTCCTGCAAACAAAAAGCGCCGAAAGTTTCCTTTGTTTTGCCAAAAACTGAACATGGCAATGATTCAAAAGATACATGGGAAATAATGAGGGCTGTAATTAGACAGCCAGCCAATAACACTATTTAAAATGATCATCATATAGAGGTTCCTGATAATGCCATTCACAACCAGCAGTTACTATCATAACTTTAACACTGGTGGGGGGAAAAAAGCATCTCGTTTCGAATGTGTTCTCTTTTGTTGCGTGTGTACGGCATTTGTGTGCCTAACAAATCCTTGAATCCAGCTAATGAGACGTAACGTGATGTCTCTGTGGGAGGAATGGAGATCGCACAGATTAGAGGTTCAAGTGTGAGGAAGTTTAGGCTGCAGACTTTGTCTCTGCACAAACGCACAAGTTATATGTTGCCTAATCCAGCCTCAAACATGCAGCGACTCAGAAGCAAAGCCATATTTATCCACATTTTCTGCCTAATTTCAGCTGGATTGAAATTAGCTTTCACCGGATAGCAGTGTTATAAATCACTGTAATTAAGTATTTTATTTTTCATTTAACGCATCATATACCAAATGTTTTAATATGAACGCTTCCTCTAATCTGCTAAGTAAATGTTAGGAGTCTTTGTCTAAGAAATGACCTGAAGGAGCCAATAATCATTGTGTATTCATTTCATAAATGCTCCCAGTGATGTCCTCTCCTGTGATAGAATTTAATTTGCTTTTAGCTTCATTAGCCAATAACCACCACTAAAAAAAAAAATTGCCGGTGTCAATTACGGCAACTCCAAGGGTCAGTGAGTTTATGATTTTTTTAACTGCACACTCCGCACGTGATTATATGGAGAGGTTGTAACTGTGATTAACCCCAGGCGTCTGTGTGTAACAATTTAGCATGCACTTGTGTGTTGAGCATACTTGATGAAACATTGCATCCCTAAGCGATAAGCAGCTTCATCCCAAAGAGACCTGATGGAGTGAGAAAATGCTCCCCTGGCTGAGTGAGATGGAGCAGAGCGTTGGGTGGTCACGCCTTGTCTGCTTATGACAGTGGCGGGTTAAAGAGATTACACCGGTCTGTTTCAGCAGCCTTGGCCTTCCACACACAAGGAAATAATGAGGAGGGACATGCATGGCCTGCTGAGGAGAAAAAAAAGGAGCTAAAGTTTGAAGCACAGGCTAAGGAAAAACAGATTTCAAGTATGTTGTTTCACAAGTTGAGGTCAGAAAAGTTAGCTGAAGGAGGGTGGAAGACATCGCCACATGACCACATTGGAGGCAAGAATGCAGCCCTTTCAATTAGCCTCGAGTCCTCGCCGTCAGACTTGAAACACTCCACTAAACCTCTCCTGAAATCTTTCCTTCCTGACTCTGTGTGTTTCTGCTTCTTTTAAAGGTTTGACTGAAGGTCCCTTCACCTATAACAACACGACATGGACATCTTCACTGCCTCCGAAGGAGCCACAGTAAGACTTGATCATCAGGGTTACATCCAAACAATATGGTGAGTTTACTAATCTGTCTGCTTCTTCTCTGTCGCTCATGACACCGAACCCCCCCCCCCCCCCCCCCCAGCAACAACATGTACAGCCATCCTGGGTGGGGATACTGAAGGAAAAGTCAAAGAAGCACTATAAAAAAAAATTCCCTTTAACATCACTACCTGGCCTTTTTTCCCCTCATCATGATGCACATATACAGTGAAGTATAGCACTCGTCTCTGTCAGGAGATAAGAAAGCATCTCACGTGAATATCTTCTGCAGCAATGATGATTTCATTGGCTCATGGTTTTGGCCATCTTTTAACTTTTCAGACTTTTGCACAGATATTTTGTCAACAGTAAATAATTAAAGGCTGTTAAAATGAAGGGGAAATTTTTGTTTTTGTAAAGTTGTTGTTAGCTTTTCAAAATTTGTTTTTGGAGGGTGTCAATGAGATTTCTGTGACTTGAAACTTTTTTTTTGCAACAGCTAATGTAAATGTATTGATTTTATTTTGCTTACCTTTCAAAGTTATCCAAATATGACAAAAGAAGCTCCCTGTACATATCGCCAAAGCAGACACTCCAAGACACAATGAGGACATGATACCTGTTGCTATACCTCATCATGTTATAAATCTGTGCATTTAGCAGAATCATTTATTTATAGCTTTAGAAGCTAATTCTATGACACTAGTTGATCAGTCATTCATCATCTTCACCATGAGTGATCATATAAAACTGATCTTTTATAAATGATACAAAAAATGTCTGAATCTTTCCTCAGCCATGACTGCATTGAAACATTTCACAAAAATAGCTTAAATATGTGAAATGTCTAACAACTCCTCTGGGTCAAATAAGTCACATTACCATGAGGAATCCTCTCTATGCTTTGTGGAATAAAGAGGTGATAATAGCAGCACTTTTATTCCTCTAAATGACCCGTGAATATTATTTTACCTGTGTTGAACTGGGAGGACGCGACCATTCACGCCGGCACAATGGGAACAGCAGACCGTGCGTAAATTGCATCTTCATTTGCATTCCTCGTCCAAAAATCATGCAAATCTTAATGAGACGCTCTCCATTGTGGCTGTAATTGAAAAGCCATTCTTTGTTAATTACTGTTTCTCAAAGGCCTTGTCCGCAGTCACTGAGCTGAAACAAAAAAAGTTATTGATTCTGGAGGTCGCGGGGTTTAAAAACGGACACGGAGGAATAATGTTGTTTATTGTGGCTTTGAGATGCCACTTTCGATTGTCAGAAATATCTCTGTCCTGCGGTGCCGTGAACATAAAATTATATAGCCTACAAGAAAATGACACTTGTACAGGCCGGCAGTAGCCATACAAATCAACAAAACGTAGTAATAAATCACGAACAATTATTGGTTCTTTAATTACTGCTGAATCGCTAAGTCTGGACGTGTAATATATAAGTTGTGCTTCACAAAGCTGAAGCTGTATTTGGACATGTAGAGAATGGAACTGATTTAAGATGTCGCTTTGTGATGTCAGTTAAATTAGACAACAATTCCCATGCAGTTTCTGCATAACGTCAATTAATAACGTGTGTTTCATTCGAGGCCCAGAGGCCTTTCATTGAATCAAAACATATAGTCTTTGATTCTTAACTCATCTAGTCAGCAAGTAGCCTATAGTGCTCTGTCGACCATAAAGTTAAATTTAAAAAAAATACTGCTTATTATCAATTAAATCTTTATTCTAACGAAATATACTAAATAAATAACAAAAATAATTATTTTTTTTCTCCTCAAGACTTTTGGGGTGAAATTTCAGCTTTCAGGCTTCATGCGCAATTAATCTATTTTGGAGCATTAAATGATCTATGATTGACCTGATTGCACGCAGGTTATATCCTCCCATCAGGACGTCCACCTATGTCCCAGCATTTATCAGTGTTGTCCTCCCTCTGCGCGCACAGGGAGCCTCCTCTAAGGTCTGTGGGGCTTGTTGCAGCTGAATCCGAGCACACTGCGCTGGTGGTCCCTCGCTCCTTAATTAGGAAATTAGCTGCACAGAGGCCCTCATTACCCAACTCCGGGTTACTCCTGGTGACGTTTTTTTTTTCTCTTTCTCTCTCTCTCCCTCTGCTACCGTCCATTTCCATAAGAAGATTACAAGCGGATCAGTATTGAGATGTGGCCAGATAAACAAATAACTGCTCCCTGAGAATGGATGGCTGCTAATTGGACGTTAGTTTTATTGCTCCTGCTCCGTGTGTGACGCCCCATTGAACGTGAAAATTAAATTCATGGAGTGATGTCTCTTTTCATATGATCTACTGCAACTATCTGGCCAATAGACTCTCTATCAATTTAGGATAACAGCAGCTTAACAATTAATACATAGAATCTCTCAGTCTGTTTGTTTCAGTCCCTTGGGTCGTCTTTCAGACATAAATAATGTCTACAAAAACAGACTTCTACAATCCCAAAATGCAATACGCTTTATTCTTAGTGTTGGACGTTCATATTCGGAACTGGAAATGGAAAGTTTTATCCACGCTTTGCAGTAAAGAAGAGCAAAAAAATGAATTGATGTTTGGACTCATTAAAACAACTAGAAACATTCACTTAAGACACTCATGAAGCACTATAATTATCCTGTCCTGACTTCTTTTTTTAAATTTCGAAATAGGCTTTTGGAGTTTGAAACTTTCTTCAAATTTCTTTCTCCGTTGTTTAAAGGTTAAGTTAAGACTGTGAATTTCCCTCAGGTGGACGCAGTAGCTGCGCGTCAGGTCTTGGCTCTGTGGGAGCTGATAGACTTTAAAATGCACATACAGTAAAGTGTCCCCCCGCAGAGCTCATGTATATACTGAGGTGTTAATGGTGGCTTTCGATGGGCGATCCGCTCGTGGTCATTAGCAGGTGTGAGTTTTGACCCTGTTGTGCTCTTACCGAGTTTCAGGTCGTTTGTCAAGAGACACATGCAAAAAAACAGACCTCTTCACGGTGATCGTTTTTTATAAGCATTAACAGCACCGAGAGAAAACAAGTCCGCAAACATGGAGCTCAAGGTTTGATATTGAAGTGTTTGACCCACAGGGAGCTGCTGGAGCTCCTCCGGGATTAAAAATATGTTCTGTCCCCTCCACAAGAGGTCGTTGATGCATTAGAGTTTTGCTTTGTGGGAACCTCAACCACACGACAGAAACACTCAGGAAACCAAAAGTATTGTTAAATCTTAACCTCTCTATTACAGTCTTCGTTTAATTGAATTACATGAAGGCAATTTAAGAGATAATGAGATTAGGCTACTGATCATCAATATGTTTATCAGAAATCTGAATGTTATTTAATTCATTTCAATGCAGTCTTCGGCTTTAATTTCATATATTTTCTAACGTTTAGAATAATCCTTCAGGCGAACTCATTTAAATTGTTGAACTGATTTTATTTTGTCACGTGTGCCGGTAAAAAAAATCTTATCGGAACATATGCAATTCAAACTTCAGAGCAGGTATTTAAAAAAATATATCATTTTATGAAACACGTAGGCTTAAGGCTTTTTACTATAATAAGACTGATATGTTTTTTTTTACATTATGGTCATTAAAATACTAAACTTCTTACACGTTTTACAGTATTTGCGAATTACATCATTAATTTTTTCTCTGCTAACAGCACCGTTTACTCCATTCTTCCTCCTATCTGAACCATTTAGTCTCGTTTTAAAGTCTGTTTTTACGTCTGTTTTCTTTCTGTCAATTATTTAATGACATCCATCCCTAAGACTTGTTTCTCTGCAGCAATAAATGTAGCTCAAGGTTTAACCAGACTTTACAACTTTTTGTTTTTGTTTTGCTCATGATAGTTTACGCAGGTAGTCAATGGACAGAAACATTGTATAAAACTCATTTTTGGTTACAGTTCATCCCAAAAAAATGTATGTAATCAGGGAATGTCTGTTCAATCAATTGAATTTCCTTTTCTCACATCATATAGCGAAAGTAAAATCTCTCACATTTTGCGTTCAGGTATCTGTTTTAAAAACTTGAGCTCTCCCTCCTCCTTCCACCAAAACACAGCGCTGTGCACTCTGGTGGAGCTGTGGAGCTGCGCGCTGATTGGTCGTACCCTCCTCATTGTCATGCTGTCAATCCACATCACATGGTCCGGCCACCAGGCCTATTAACAGATGAGCTTGGCGAAGAAGTTTAGACTTCTGTTGGGAGCCGTGCGGGACAGAGCTGTACTGAGCCTAGAGAAACCAGAAGCACCTGCACTCTTGCCTCTTTTGGCACAACTTTTTTTCCCCCATCGTATGAGACTGGTCAGTATCTCTACCTCTTTGACTTCTGGCGCTGCTTCGTGAACTTTATTTTTTATGTGCCTGTAAGTGAACACTTTGAGAATGTATAACATGATGGAAACCGAGATCAAGACCCCGCTCCCGCAGTCCAACTCGGGCTCGGGGCCGGGCGCGAAGAACAACAGTGCCAACGACGCAGAGCGCGTGAAGCGGCCGATGAACGCCTTCATGGTGTGGTCCAGGGGACAGCGGAGGAAGATGGCGCAAGAAAACCCCAAAATGCACAACTCTGAGATCAGCAAACGGCTCGGTGCGGACTGGAAACTTCTGACCGACGCTGAGAAGAGACCGTTTATCGACGAGGCCAAACGTCTGCGTGCCATGCACATGAAGGAGCACCCGGATTATAAGTACCGTCCCCGCAGGAAGACCAAGACCTTGCTCAAGAAAGACAAGTATTCTTTGCCAGGGGGTCTGCTTGCGCCTGGAGGAAACGCCGTCAACAACTCAGTGTCTGTGGGGCAGAGGATGGACGGTTACGCGCACATGAACGGCTGGACGAACAGCGCGTACTCCCTCATGCAGGACCAGTTGGCTTACCCTCAGCATCACAGCATGAACAGCCCACAGATCCAGCAGATGCACCGGTACGAGATGGCTGGGCTCCAGTACCCCATGATGTCCTCAGCACAGACCTACATGAACGCAGCCTCCACGTACAGCATGTCTCCGGCTTACACACAGCAGACCCCCAGTGCCATGGGACTCAGCTCCATGGCGTCCGTTTGCAAGACCGAGCCCAGCTCCCCCCCGCCGGCCATAACGTCCCACTCTCAGCGGGCGTGTTTGGGGGACCTGAGGGATATGATAAGCATGTACCTGCCTCCCGGCGGGGACAGCGCGGAGCACTCCTCCCTGCAGAGCAGCCGGTTACACAGCGTCCACCCGCACTACCAGAGCGCGGGGACGGGCGTCAACGGCACGCTACCCCTCACACACATCTGAGGGACAAAAACAGACTCTTTGAAAAACTTTCTAAAAAAAAGTACTTCGGATACTTGAACTTTTTGGTTGCTGTAGAAACAACGTTCAACAGTTTGTTTTGTTCAGAAACAGTTTAATCTTGAGTTGTCCATTTTGAAAAATGACTTAGAAATGGACCCGAATGAGCGTCGAGCCCGTCAGAGTAAAGAGGCGTTTCATCATAAGTATAAAGCAATCAGACGTATGTAGAAGAATTGGACTTCTATATTTTAATGAATGCCATATTTTCTCTCCATGAAAGGGCATGTGGCCTCGTTCAGAGAGGCTGGCGTATTTCAGAAAAGCTGGATGGAAAAAAAGATGCTTCATAAATGTTTACACTTAATTTTTAGAATGTCAGTTGTCTTGACTTTGTCCAAATTTCTGTAGTCTTCTCGTTTTTTTCCTCCTCCTCCTCTTCCTCGTGACATTTAGGTTACAATGAAATGTTAAGACTGTGCGGGTCGCAAACGCAAGTTTTATTTATAGTAAGATTGTTTTCTTTTTAGCTTGTGAGCCCGATGTTTTGTCACGTGAAAAAATGTTCAATTTTTTTTTTGTAAAATGTTATTTTCTGTGATGGTTCTGACAGTGTCATGTTTACTCATTCTCCTGAACGAAAAAAAAGGTTTATTTAAACTGACGTTTCTACATATTTTAAGACCATCCTCTATTCTTAAATGCTGAATAAATTTGTACAAAACATGATTTTTGACTCTGTGCTTTGATTGTTACATGATAAGATGCTTTGAAATTAGGTGGTTCAAAATCTCTGGAGTGCTGTTTTAATCCCAAGGGAGTATAAGAAAAGTGATGCTTTTGTTGTTTATTTTGTTTAGACCTCCAGAACACTGAATCTGTTATTTCAGGACTCTTAATTTGATAGTTACACCTTACAAACATCCAATTTATCTTTCTGGAGAGGGGACTAAACTGATTTTAAAAAGTCTTGTTCATTTTACGTCTTAAATAAAAATTAGGACAACTTGTTAGCTTAGTGTTCCTGTGAACAGCAGTGAAAATTTCAACATCTTTATATGAAGAAAAGGATTTATAAAAAATCTCAAATAAATGTATTTACAGGCGTTTGGGAATAGCAAGAATCAAAACTCTCTTTTTGCTGTATTTATATGTAATTCTTTTTTTTTTTTTTTGAACAAAACACAGTTAATAATGTTAAGTAGCTACCTATTTCTTTCAAAAGTCCAGTCCTCTCCTTCATTTCACTATTAACCAGCTGAAGACAGACTATCTATCAGAAGACACAATTTTATCACAAGTTTTCATCAGTGTGTGCCCCGGTCAGCCTCAGAGTGTATTCATGTTTATCATGAAGAGCACAGTCTCGAACTTGTGTCTTTGGAAAGCATTTGTTATAAATCAGTGCTAAACAAATAAATACTGACTGATGGATCACAGGATTTCTGTTTATTATATATATCAAAATTCGTGAGTTTAGAATTATAAGGTTCTATCTCCACTTTCGGTCGAAATTGAGTTTTTGATATAATCTGATCCATTAGGATTTTATCAATGCCTCAAAGTACCTATAGGGTGATGTTCTTGTTGAACTATAATAGTAGATTATACTACATAACAGTTTTGCCAGCTGGGACTTAAAAACTTTGATGCTCAATATCTCTGAATTACCCAAAACGGAGATAGAACCTTATAATTCTAAGCTCACGATTCAAGAATACAAATAAAAATAGGACAAAGAATAAATGACCATCTCTGATTTAACAACATGTAAAACATGCTAAAATAATATAAAAAGACTTCTTCATATAGCCCAAATGTATCTTTTGACAATTTTGATCTACTTTTTAGTGCTGTGGGGTCTAATGTGTGAGACTCTATATTGTATATATAAACTCTAATGAATTACTCTCTAAATAATTAAGTTTTCTCTTTTTCATATTTGGCCTTTAGGAAGGAATTTCAACATTCCGATATTTCATTTACTTACAGACAAACCCTCATAGTAACTATAGGAGGAAATTTAAATGGTGAAGCGCTACAGCAACTTCTCTTCACTTAGTTGTTTCTGTTAAAATGATTTAATGATAAGATAAATTAAGACCAACATTTGTTGAATTTTTCATAAATACAAAAACTGCATCACTTTCATGAACTTTGTTATCACTCACACTGTGGCTGCAATTGCAGTGGTGTTTGTGTGTAAATGGAGTAGCAGTGCACCTCAGCAAAAATAAGCTGTGGCCACCAAGAGGGGCCGAGGCAGTGGTAGTCCCGCTGGCCTTCCCACACTCCCTGCAGGACCTGATCCACGGCTCAGCACAGCGGCCTGGATTAGCCCTACGCACCTTTGTGGAGGGAAAGATTATCCAGACCTCCCTGCATTCACTGACAGGGTCTTAAGTCATTCTAGCGTGCCAGCAGCCACCCGTCACCTAATCACACTCTCCAACTCATTTTTTTGTAATTAAGCAGCTTTTCTTTTTTCCTGCTTCTCTTTGTCAGAGGAGTTTGCTGTGGACTTGATTAAGTAAAGCATCAAACTCTTAAAAAAAAAAAAAAACTCACCTGTTAACTCACCTGCTCAAATACACATACCTGTAGGTTCACTTTCCACCAATCAATCAGTCAAAAACAACTTCAAACATAAAGCACCCTGTTTGGGCAGTTGGAAAGAAAATGTCATTAACATAAAAAAAAATGAAATGTAAAAAAACAGCCACATGTGGACAACGAATGAAGTGAATACTGATAATTAAGTAGACTGTTATATAAACTGACTAAATACCGTGATTAAGAATCAGTCTTGGTAAAAGGATAACATGCTGTTAAAATAAATTTGATAACAGTTGAGGTTTTTGCCAAACAAGCGATGCTGAACTTGTATGATATGAGAAAAAGTTAGTTTATTGTAATGCATCTTTTATTTCCTCTTTCTGTGATTTGGCACCGAACTGTCATCCCTCATTTGGAGAAAGGTGTGTGTCCGAGCCATGCACGGCTATTGATTGTGTTTGAATGTTCTGGCAGTGAGGCCATCAGACTCAGGCTCCCCCTAACTACCACCGGCCCCCTCTACTCCCACCCCCCCCTTTGCTCTCCCCCTGCTGAGCACCCGAGGGCCTCTCTCTCTCTCTCTCTCTCGCTCTCTCTCGCTCACTCGCTCTCTGTGCTGTCATGTGCAGCTCTGTGCCCACTCAGCAAGTGCAGGCATATCCCACTTCCATCTGCCTATGACCTCACAGCCCCTGTTTGTTTAACCCCCTCTCCAAAAACTAACCTAATTATAGCCCTGGAGAACATGGATTCAGCGGATTCCGATTGGGTTCTGCCTCCGTGTGCACACCTATACATACGTGCAGCATGAGCACGACATCGTGTTTCAGCCAATCCTGTTTTTCACATTTTACTCTCCTCTATAGTATGTCACAACATGCCCTGCCAGTTGCATGTCATGAAGTACACAAGAATGAGGTGGTAAAAAAAAGTCTTTTTTGGTGTCTCCTTTTTTACGTCAGCATGATGAGTGGAAAACTCACCACGCATGTCTGACGTTGGTGACATCAGACAGTCACCTGCTCAACTGGCTCGGTGGCCTCCTTCAGGAGGACACACCTGATTCGACTCTCAACACTTTGTGTTATCTGGAGCCTCCTACGATGTGCAGAGCAGACGTCACCCAGCAGCATAGTTTGAGTGTAAGCGGATGAATGAGTGTGTAGGGACCTGCACCTATGACAGAGGCAGACTGTATTGATCTGCTGTGGCTGGGATCTCCAGGAAGGCCCTCTGAGGCCAGCCCTTAGGGGGCCTGGAGTGGCCCTTCCAGCTTGGTCAGGCTCTGTCCAGAGAGCGCAGGGACTCGTGTGAGGTAGTGAGATTGACAGCAGAGCGGTGGTCATGTGTGTGTGTGTGTGTGTGTGTGTTGAGGTGCGGGGGTTGGGGTGGGGGTTAATCTCCCTGAACTGGGGCAGATGTTGTTAACGAGCTCCTCTCAGGTCGACTCCCTGCGTGGGAAAGTTGCATCAAATCCTCCTGGGGTCAGGGCTTCTGGGCTGACCCAATGAGAGCCATCCCTCTCCACTGCACCGTCCTCTCAATCCCTTCTCCACTCACCCTCCCCTCCACTCAAAGGAGACACTACAAAATCACATTTGACCATTTTTTTTTTTCCTAAGTGCATCCCCGGTTTCCCCTCTTCTCTCTTGAACGCATGTGAGAGCTGGTGGAGTCGTTGCGTGATGCAAATGTCTCATTAATAATAGCTGTGGTTGGATCTTCATGCCTTACACAACCACAAAGAATGCTGAGTGGGAAATGCTTCAAAGATGAGCATACCGCCACTCAACAAACTGCATCCGCCCAGTAGCAAGTTACATGTGCTCATGTGGAGGGAAGGTAAATTAGTTGAATAAAGGTCTTATAGACTTTCAGGCGCCAAAGCTGCTATTGGGTTATTGAGGGGGTAAAAGTGCATGAGAAGTGAAGAAAAAAAAGTATGTCTGATAGGCATAAGCAGAGGTACAGATACTTGTGTTAAAAACACCCATGCGAAGATAGAAGTATTAAATACTTCTTTACTGAAGTACAGGGAAAAATAAAGGCTCTAAATGTACTCATAATGTAAAAGTATACCATCTGTTGTGCAAAGCCCACTGAGCATAGTGTCATATGACAAGAAGAAGGCAATTATTAACTTTAGATGAGTCCAAAGAATTCTCTGAGATTTACTAAATGAACTTCTCTGGTGTTGAGGGGTGCCGGTGGCCTAGTGGTGAGGTTGCACATGAAAGCGGGAAACACAGGTTCAAGTCTGACCTGTGGTCTCTTTCCCTGCATGTCATTCCCCACTCTCTCTGACCGATTAAGTACTTTATCCACTGTCCTGTCTAGTAAAGACACAAAAAGCCCAACTATAAAAAGGAAACAACTACAAAGGAAACTTTTCCAGTTTTGAATATTCCTCTCCTTTGTAAAGTCTGGATGCGTCTTTGCGTTGTTTTCTTTATATTCCATCTGTTGTGTTCTGCACTGGATTCTCTCTCTCATCGTATAAATGTCCTATCAGCTTTGGTGTAATTCAGTCTTGATGTTTGAATAGCGGCTTGTGATGCAAAAGAAAGATAATATCCATATTATTTTTTATTCAAGTAAAACAGCTAAAGGTGAAACGATTTTTAAAATAATGATAACAGGTACGTACAACAAATCTCTACTTGAATACAACCAAGAACTATGTGGCTTCCCACGTCTGCTGAAAGGTTTGTTTTTCTGGCATTATATATTTTTGAAACGTATGTCACAGGTGTGAATAAAGCCTGGTGAAAATGAGTCCTTACAACTGAAATTGTTCAACGTTTGGAGACGAGATTTTGCTGAGAACGGAGTCCTTGATGTTGTGCGACCTGTGTACAGACTATACACTCTGTACACACGCGAGTTCGCCGTGATGTGGAGTCTTCTCATCACTCATATCCGGAATGGGCATGTCTCTTTCACATTTCATGTCAACATGCCTGCTTTAGGCATTACCCTGACTTATGGTTTTAATGCGAGGGCCATCCATTAAGGTGTCTGCCTCTGACACTGTGTTTACTCTGCCCCAGCAGGTGTGTGTGAATATGAGACGTGTCAAATATGAGACAGGATTACCGCCTCTTTTGTCCCAAACAAAACAAATACAAATCACGCGAACAGCTGAAATGGGAGGATTCTGTTCTGGGTCTGTTTGTTTAGAGAGTTTCTCTAATGGAGGATCCTTTGGGTGTTTTTGTTCAACTAAGCGCTACTGAGGTTTACTTGGACTTGTTTTCGCCTGTAATTGTGGTTGGAGGAAAATGAGTAAAACCACACACACACACACACACACACACATACGCGCACGCACAGGCACACACAAGAAAGAATGAAACTGGATCAAGAGGACTCTTCCTGAATAACCTGTAAGGGCGATTACATACCAACGGTTGCCTCTAATGTGCTGAGCGAGTGTGTAAAAGTGTACGTGTAGCAGATGGTCCTTTTCTTTAGCACTCATCACTTTGTCTAAGAACACTGGAGCATGTAGCGTTGCTTTTAATTTTGCCAAATTCGGGTTCTGACCCCACTTCTTGACCCGTCCTGGAAGCCTTTAAGAAAAAAAAAAAAAAATGAGGGCAAGTGTAGGAGGTGCTGATGTATGTACGACGCCTTGGGTCAGCAGAGTGCGTATGGCACTGCTGCAAGATAATGCAGAGTTAAGGGAGGAGGGGGTGTGAGGACCTTAGGGGGAAGATTAGGCTTCTCATGTAGGGCACAGATATTGATTAGTGTTTGCCGAGGACAGTGAGAAGGAACACGGATTGACAGACAAACACTGCTGGAGACCCTCTGATCATATTGTTCATAAGTAACCTGTTCCAACATGTGCCCCCCCTCCCGCTATATTACCACACACGTTGTATAGACAACACAAAATATGGTATCGCTGGAGAGAATGTAGCAAATAGCAGACTAATTAAGTGCGAAGATTTACTCTCTTATGGGGACTTGCCGATTTAGGTGCACTTTGAATTTTATTGTAGCCCCGTCTGTGTGCGTGTGGTTTACGGGAGTGTAACCCTGGGAACTAGGGGGGAGTTGAACACCCTCAGCTCCGGGTCAGTCCTGACTGACTCTGTCACTTATTGATTAGTTGCCATGGAGAGTTAGTCAGGCCATCTCTCTTGGAGGTGTGTCCCCGAGGGCCCGCAGCTCTGCCAAGATGAGCCTGTGGAGGCTTTGTCTGCGGGGGTCCTGTGTGTGTGTGTGTGTGTGTGTGTGTGTGTGTGTGTGTGTGTGTGGGAGAGATTTTGTGGGACCTCGCTAACTCTCACTTGCTCTTCCTTCATCATCCTCCCTCCTGTCTACGACCCCACCCCCTTGTGATACTTTTTCTTGCACTCCACAAGCCTGCATCGCAAACTTTGAGCTAATCTGCAATATCTAAACTGCATCAATGTTTATGCATGCACCTCCTCCCGTGGGGCTTGTAATAATGGGGATTGTCAACAAATTGTCCAAAGTTATTGAGCTGTGAAATCCCCTTTATAACTCCCAGGATTTGCCTCCTCATATGATCCTCTCTCCTCTCTGCTCTTGTTGTCAATGTTTCCATCACACTTTAAGGAGGGCCTGGGTACAAGGCGGGAGGTGGATGGTCCGGAGTCGGTGGTGCCAGAGGTTCACCTACAGTAGCCGATGACTCGACTGACAACCCAGCAGGGTGACGTTGAATGTGATGGTCCTAACACCTCTTCTGAATAACAACAAGCAGAGGAGATCAGCTGGTGTAAGAGAACGCATAGCAGCATTTACATTCAGAGACGAGGTGGAGTCTGATGCACCAACATAATGCAGCAGTCTACTGCTAAAATGTCTACTTTACAAAGTTTAACTCTAAAGTGGATTTTTAACATGTTTAACAACATCATGCCATTATTTTGTTCAACTTATTTCCAAAGCTTTGTCCATGTCTGTTGTCAGTCATTAAAGTCAGAGAATGAAAC
Source organism: Symphodus melops (assembly GCF_947650265.1). Classification (NCBI taxonomy): domain Eukaryota; kingdom Metazoa; phylum Chordata; class Actinopteri; order Labriformes; family Labridae; genus Symphodus; species Symphodus melops. Next base: position 10,442,991 of record NC_136699.1, on the reverse strand, counting down.
CTGAAGCCAGATTAAACAAAGACATAATCTTCCAATCACAAGCTAGTTTTGAACAAGTGATAACTTTTACGTACTTTACAGTATACTTCATTTCAGAACCACAGGTCCATATACAAAATTGTTCCAACGATTATTTGGAGCAGTTAAAGTTAAACTCAAACCGTCTGCAAAAGTTTCACATCAGAACTCCTCAACCAACTTTGTGTGCACTTAGCTGTGCCTGTTTGTATTTTCACTTTTGTTTCCCCCTCTCAGTGATTCTCATTATCTAGCTTAACTGACAGCCTGTTTGTAGCCCGTCTGCACCACTAAATCTACCTTTCCCTGTTTAAAATGGTCACAATACTACTATTTTATAATCTCAAAACTACTCTGGTTATGATCATATCTGCTGAATCCTGTGATGTCAGACCTCCATATAAATGTCCTGGTTTGTTATTGAAAAGTTAAAAACACTGTCATCAAAAAGAAAGAGTAACATGCTCGTTTTTTTCCCCCGAATAATGCTAACGTCTTCTTTAAGAATATGCGCACAAACTTCTTAACCCAAAACTTGACGATGGGCCCACGCTCTCCCCTCCCTAATATCACACCTTGGATGCATAAACATGCCTGTGCTCCTCACATCACCCCACCCCGGGGGGCTTCATGGCTTTAGTGCTGCGCTGTGACACCAATCAGGGGAGATGGCGGGCTCCTTTGTCATGCAAACACCAATCGCTTCTTGTCTTATTCAAATGTCTGCCCTCTCTCTTTCTCTTCTCCCTCACTCTCTCTCAACCCCTAAACCCCGCTTCCCTCACCCCTCCACCCCCGACTTCAGCCCCCTCTCTCTCTCTCTCTTTGCCTCTCTGCCTCTCCCTACTTCTCAAGTCCAAGTAAATCCTTGCTGAGAGAAGAAGCTGGAGCCTCGGGGCCCCGGGGGCCGCAGAAGCAGGCCTCTCTCCTTGGGGTCAGCCTGTGTCTCAGCGCATGGGGCTGTTTCCAGGCCCGACCAAGTCCATTTCATATTCAAATGTTACAATCAGGCCTCTGACCCACAGGGGGCTCTTTATGGCTGCGGCCCCAGGTCGCAGGGTCAAGATGGTGATTTAATAGCTCCGGCAGAGGAAAGGAGCGGGGGAGCCAAGTGATTTAGGGGATGAATGAGTAATAAAAAAGCATTTTTCCTAAGTTGTCATGTAAATTTCAATCCGTATTCAATACGAGGCTCCCTCCACACTAGAGTCCTTCCTCAAAGGCTTTCTAGTGGACTTCAGTCACTCAGAATGAAGAAAAGTCCAGTTTCTTCTTTAGCTCTTGACTTGTGCTTGGTGTAAACAGGAGCTGACGGAGAAGCGGCCAAGGATTAGGGATGGAGATAAGGACACGTTAAAGAGTCATCGTGCTTCTGTGGTGCCACTGTGTCTCAGATGTCCTCATGCGCTGGAGTGGCCTGTTATTCCTGTCCCCGAGGGTGTGTTCCCCGCACGGCAGCTCCAGTAACATAGGGAGGGTTTGTGTGTTTATGAATGTGTGTGACAGAGAGCAGACTGGAGTATTATGCTAACATATTGTGCGTGTGTGTGCGTGTGTATGTGTGTGTGTACAGAATGCGGCTCATATGGCGTTTTGTCTACAGGTGGAAAGATGGAAACTTGGACCAGACTCACTGTTTGATGATTTCAAGTTGACATATCTATGTCTTGTTATTATTTGTTATATTTGTTTACATGATCAGAATCCTGGTTTGAAGCCAGTCTTCCTAAAGGTCACATTTTTAGGTCAACTCATGTTCAAAAGGCAACAGACTGAATGTTTTACTCAGAAATAGAAGCAAATGTTAATTCATTACATCATAGAATAACAAATGGGTGTTATCAAAAGTAAATGAACATATTGTGACACTAAGTGACAGCCGTCATTAAAGAGAGAACAAGGAGTTAGTGAATGACATGTTTTTATATCTTGTCAAAAGGATGACACACCCCAAGAGGACTCAGACACCCTCTGAATAAAACGTACAAGAGAAGAACTTTAGATACATATATACTCTACATGTGGATGTCCGTTCATTCACACACAGACCAACTGATGTACATTATGTCAGCTCAGTGCACTGATTAGAGATTTGTATCGCTCACACGGTCCACATTCCTCAATTGAAGACGCTCTCGTGAGATACCCCTCAGTGAAAATGAACACTAGTTTTATGTAGAACATGCATGAAAAGGTACACGAGCAAACAGAGTTTAACTGTGATGTAAAAGTCAAGAACAAACAGAAAAGATTCATGGACGTAGTTCTGTAGGGAATCATTAATAATAAGAAGTTCTCACAAGTTTTAGGCCAAATCTTCAGATAGCCTCATCGATGGGTCACATAGTAACAACTGTGTTTTTAAAATGAGGAGTAAATATTTGTGACATTTGAGAAGTTCTGTGTCAGAGGTTGAAGTTCACACAGCTTTGGTTTCGAATAATAATCTGACGATTCTTGCAGTAGTCTGTAATTCCTTTATTGTACCAACCATCTTGTTAAGGACAAAGATCATCCTTCTTATATGATCCTGTAGGCTTTAAGAAGAGAAAACTCTTTACATTGACAGAAGCAGATTTGAGAATCAGACGGCATTATGGAGTGGCGAGTTTGAGGGGCCACTGCAGGGCAAGGTAAGCCAAGCCTGAGTGGGCACAGCTGTAGCACAGTCATTACTGCTCCTCCACTGGTTTAGAAGAAAAGGGCCGCTCCCGCCACATGGCCGCTCTGCCACGCCTGCCCCCTGTCCCCCTGCCACACACACAGGAAGGCCCTGGTAGCGCCAGGCGGCACCACTCACAGTTTGCTCACCCGTCACGTGTGGCAGGGGCAGCCGAGCAAACCGGCGAGGTGTAACGTGGCCAGAGTGGAGGCAAGGCAGGGGTGAGGGGTAGAATGGGTGGGTGTAGAGGTTAAACCAGGGTAGAGGAGGGGGCTCTTTTCCTTCCTCTCTTATCTCCCGACTGACCATTCTCTTCCCCATCCCCTCCTCTAACCCCCCACCTCTCCCTTTTGTGGCCTGTGCACCTGCAGCCCTTGAGTCTGAGCAATAAAGCTGAAGGATTTGTCTACTGGAGGTTGGAGGCAAAGTGGGGGAGTCATTAAGCACGGGAAACACAAAGCAACAGGTTCAAACTGTGACTGTTTGATATGGTGCTATGCCATATTGCCGAGTGATGGCCTTGATGTAATGCAGTTTGACATAGAAGGAGTGAGTTTAAGCAGATTTGCTTCCAGAATTACACCCTGCATGGGTTAGTGTCATTGTGAATCAGTCTGATCTGACACATGATCAGCTTTCAACCTTTGGCATGCTTTACTTCCACATAGGGATTACATGTATGTAAAATGATCAGATGATCTAAGAGAGCCCACATCTAGAAGAGGTTGAGTTTGAGTGAGTTGAGAAAAAATGCAACTTTAAAAATGCAAAACCACTATGATATGATACATTTAAGACAAAACCGTCAAAAGAATACAATAAAAGTCACATTTTAGAAAACTTTAAATACAAAAAAAAGATAAAAACTGAAACATTTCTTTTTTGTAGTTAATAATGTGACTTTAATTTTGAGTTTAGGAAACATCACAGAGGCTTATGAAGCTAAATTAAATGTATTGATTGTTTTTATCCAAATATATGAAAGAAAGCCTCATTTTATGATCATCATGCTGCAAGAAGGCTTTCTTTCTAATCCCACGTTAGTAACACGTTAAAACTATTTGGCTTTTTAAAACATTGTCTGCTTTTAGGATATTGAAATATATGACTTCACACAAACTTTTGCAACTTAAACTGAAGTAAGGGTTATGAGTTCCTCCACCTCTGAATAACAGTATCCACTTCATGTCATAGTGACTACTTGAGTGTAAACCTTTCAAAAGGTTCATACTCAGCCTTCCATTTTTAATATTGCAGGATGTTCTCTGTCATCTTTACAGGAGACTCATTTTCAGTCGAAGTCAAAACTGAGCCACAGACATTCAACAAAAAATTCTTTCAATGGTGTCGACAAAAGATTTCCACAGGACATACAAAATATAATTTAAAAAATGAGAAAAAAGCAGCAAAATGAGGAATATAGTGGAGTGGAGAATATATATATATATATATATATATATATATATATATATATATATATATATATATATATATATATATATATACAGACACTTTTGTACATACACATACATATGTGTGTCTGTCTGTAGACAATCTATAGTGACTCAAAAATGACACTACCAAACACTACTTTTTATGTTTCTCTTCCTATGAAGGTGTCCAGATGGAGATTGGTATAAATAAGGCAGAGAGGCGGTTCTTTTACAGGAAATCTACTTCTAAACCGACATGAATGTAAGTGAGCTTTTGACCTAAAATAGAGATTTAATGTAACTTGGATATATAGGTGATGCAAAATAGTTCCCATCAGTGTTCTGCAGACTCCCCGCTCAATTCCCCACCTGTTGTAATGTTATGTTCAGTCATGTAGAACTTTTCTCTCACCCGCTGCATGCCAGACCCCCCACATTGTAAATCGGTGCAAAAAGGAAAAGATTCAGGTCTTTTCAGAGTGCGGAGCATGAAGGCAGAGGAAATCACTCTAAACGGTCTTAATTCTGCCATTAGATGAGGAGCAGCGCTGGGGGGATTGGCTGGCCCTGTGCTCTATATTCACAGAAGCAGGATGAGGCTGGGAGGCCTGCTGAGAAAATGGTGTCGTAATCAGGAGCCGGCAGTTCTGCCTGATCAGGTACACTAGCCCCTCTCCTCCACTCCCTCAGACCCCTCCTCCTCCTCTTCCTCTTCCTCCTCCCCCCGCCTCATTTATCTTCCTTTCCCCTTGCTCCGTAAGGAGATCCTAATAAGAGTTTGGACGTACTGAGCTCCTCTTATGTGTGGACCTGGCAGGAGGGAGCAGAGATGAGGCCTGAGGTGGGGGGGATGAAGCTGGAGGTACCAGAGTTGTGGTAGTGGAGTTGTCGAGGGGGGGGGCTGTTTTTTTTTTGTTCCCACATTTGATTATTCAGGTTGGCTGAACTAAATTCTAAACCCATAAAATTCGTATCCCCTCTGGGGGACCATTTGCATATATTTCGGTGCCCCCACCCTCACATCCCAATTCCCTTTTTTTTCTTCTCAGAAAGTGAAAGAGAGGGCGAAGCAACCAGGCCTGTCTAGGCTTTAAGATGTCACCGTGGTGTGAAATATAGGCGAACAAGCAGGGTCTTTGAAACCCAAACTAACCCCCCCACTCGTCTCTGCGCCGCTGCCACACACACATATACACACAGAGTTGTCTGTTGCCTTCAACTAGTTGCTTCCCTGAAATAGAAATTCAAATTCAGACTGTTGTTACTTGTTCTGCAACTTTAGATTCAACTTTTTGCTTCTGTGACACCTGATCATTGTGTGCTGAACTGTCTGCTTTAGGTCCCATGAAGAGTCATATCTGTATACAACAGATTAGAAAGCAACAGTCCTATAACAGTGAGTGTATCTCTATGTTTTTGTGTCTATTAGAGTTTATTTCTTGAAGTCTAACTTTTAAACTAATTAATAATCTGTGAGTGAGCTGTACACATGTTAATACTGTGTTTACAAAATCAAAAAAGCCATGACACATCAAACGTTGTCTCTTATATCAGCACGGGCAAAACTGCTCAAATCCAGGAGGAGTTCCAAATATTTGATAAACATGTCAAAGCAGTAAAGCCCGGACTTGTAATCATGCCAATTCCACTCTTAGCGTCGTCGTTGTAGGGGATTAATTTTCAGACAAAAATGTTCTGAGGTCAGGTCTTAAAATTCCGTGTAGGATGTGTGCCCAGCAGAAAAGAGAGATGAAGGGAACACACATGTAGCTGGGCACACAGACTCCGAGAGGAAGGCAGGGCTCCACATCACCAGTCAGCCATAAGAGACACCTGTTCATTTGTTTGGCGAGCAAAATCAACATTTTTGTTTTGCACCGTGCCAAACCGGCCCGCTGGCACTCGTTTAACTGCTCATCTGTATGGAAGGGAGAAGTTAGACCATGGTCTATGTTTGGGGGGGGGGGGGGGGCAGCGATACTTGATGGCATTTTGGTCACATGGGGCGAGTTGCTGTCATCCTTTAACCCTCCCCCCGGACCCCAGTTTCCCTCCCCCCTCCCCGTGCCCACTCCCTGGTGCACAGGCAGAATGCAGTGTCAGGAGGGTGAGCACTGAGCGCCCATTGTGTGTGCTAACCAAAGCGGAATGCCCGGGTGACAAAAGGGGGAGGAGTGGGCTCAGGGGCACACAAAGCCAAGGGGAGGAGAGGTTTGGAGGAGGCGGAGGTGGAGGGAAGGAGAGGAGCAGAGAAGAGGAGGAGGGGGGTAGCAATCTGCTGGGGGCTAAATAGATTAAATCGCCCTCCAAAACTATAGGCACCCTAAAAATCTTCTCTCACCCAGCACCCTCCCTAAGCTTTAGGGTGTACAGTGCGCCCTTTCCCAGAAGTGATAAAGAGGAGAAGCTACAACATCCTCTACCACAAACTTTAACTATTGCTTTTGGTGTGATGACTAATGGCCCTGAGGTCAGACACTGGACATATCTGCCAGTGGTCACCATGGTTTCCAATCTCTGTCATCAGTCAAGGATGTCCTAAAAGCCCCATGGATCAGTGTCAGGTGTTTACAAAACACAATTTGAATTCTTTGCCTCATGTTAAGAACTCAAAAATTTCACTCGTTTGTTTGGGTTTTTTTTTTAGGTAAATAATCAAATATTGAATATTTTCCCTGCTTATAACCTTACTCCTTCTTTTAAACCAATGTGAGTGTTATAACCATGTGTGACTGTGTAACTGTTTGTGTGTGAATTAGGGGCCACATGTGCATGTACTCACCTGCCTATTCTAGAAGCAGGGAGCAACCTCACTTGTGTAGTATTGACGCACAAAGCCAGCTTCCCAACTCCCACACAGGACCTGGGGCAACAGTGCGGCCACTTTGAAATGTACGAGACAAACCCTGAATTAACTCTGACTTAATACCGATATTTCTCCTGCAGATGCAAGTACAAGCAGATCCACTTCAGCTGTGGGATCTAGGTTTTAATAGCAATGAGATCGGTTTATTTGTCCTAAAATCTGCCTTAAATCTTTTCTTAAAGCCATGACCAGAGGTCTGATGATAGTAGCTTGTTTTTTTTAAGACGTATATGAAATATGTCATACATGCAAAGAATGTATTCCATCTGGATTCTGGATCCAGAACTTTGAGGAGCTTAAAAGTCTTGTGGTAGAATTTTAATTTGTCTATTCCAAATTAATTTCCTCTATTTCTTTAATGAATGTGTTCAAACAGAGTTTAACATCTTGTTCCTTGTCAATATCTAATGATGGCGCAGTCTGGCAGGAACAAGATGAAACAGCTTATTTGAAAGGCTGAGTCTATCAACTTTGTTCTGTTTGGGCCTTCTGTTATATTATTTAATAAGGGTATTTTGTATGAAGTAAATACATCCAAAATGTCCCCCAAATAATCTCAGATGCTCTTCTCTAATGAGGATTAAATTGGTTTGTTGTTAATTTAATTGACTTGATGCACCACCCAGGTGTGGATGCTACACAATGAGGCCAAAGGGTCAACTTGAAGAGACCTTTTCGTCCCTTCTTCTGGGCCTTCCTCTTTGCCAAAATGATGAACGGTCAGATCAAAGGAGATGCTCTAAAGAAACTCTTTATGGTGACCCCCACTTCTCTCTCTCTCTCCCCCCCCCCCCCCCCCCCCCCCACCACCCTCCACCCCCACTCTCAGCTTCTTTCTCTTACTCCCCTCATAAGCACACTTAACATCTGAACTCCCTCCTTCTCTCATTCATGCAGACCTCAGCTTTTCCCGTCGTATTTACATATGCTGCTCCAGGGCAAAGCTGGTTTCCCGTTTTATCTGTGCTGACTTCATAGGAAGTAGCTTGCTGAGTTGTTTTGGTTGGTTTTGTTGTTAGTGAAACAGGAAGGGTCAAATGCAAGCCTCAGGGGCAAGTTTGGGTCACAGAGTAAACTGGGCAAGGTTGATTCCTCTAACTTTGAGACTAACTCAACGTGGTAGTATTTAGATGTGTGTGTGTGTGTGTGTGTTCATGTATGTGTGCACATGCATGTATGCACATCAGCATATGAATGTCAGGTGAGGTGTGCCAGTGCAGTCAGAGCCTCTCCATCAGTGCTGACCCCAGCAGTCATCATTGTTCTCAGGCTGTAAATCACCCTGCTGCAATCAGGGCCTGATCTGGGCTTCTCCACTCCAGATGATTCCCCTCCTGATTGGCCTAACTGGACTTCTGTCTGTGGAGGCAGATTAGCATGGATTGTTTTTTCTCTGTGGCATACAGATTGGGCCATGTTAGCATTCACACCTCCACACAGCTCCACAGCAGAGAACAACCAGACTTCACTCAGACTTTTGATAACTTTTAAGAACTGAAGTTAGACTGTCAGCTGACTCAAAACCGTTCTATGAAATATCCTCAATAACTTTATGAAGCAGTATATTACTGAGTACTTGTGTGTATTTTTTATTTTTTTTGCGATATCAATAACATTAAGGTTTTCCCTTTATTCATTACACCTTTTATGAACACAGGTTCACATTTAAGTGCCACATCAATTCAAATATTGGTGTATTGATTTAGTGTTGGTTGTGTTGCTGTTCTTTTCAAACTCTGCTGTCAAATGTAATTCAGTTATAATTGTGCTTCATATCAATAAACGCCTGATAGCACACTGGTTTTCTCACTGCTTTTAAATGAGACATATATCCTTACATGGAAAACAAACAAAAGTTCATTTAAGGTACATTGATATGAATTATAAGAAATAATGTGTTTGCACTTTTCAAGCAAGGAGACCCAAATGGGATGGTTGTATTACAGAGCCAAGTTACAGTAGCAGTCTTGATAGGAAGACACATCTGTAAAGATTTGTGTCAACAAATAAACCCGAACTAGGAGTCTGTTCCAAAGCTTCCCTGCCAGTACAGCAAATACTCCTTCATCTTTATCTTAAACCTGAACCCTCGAACAGCCAACATGCCTCAACCATCAGATCTAAGTGGCTTTTTCACACATCAAGGGGTTATTTAATGGATTCTAAAAGAAAGTGGAAACCAATGCATTGAGGCTTACACGGGTGACAATATGTAAATCATATTTTCTTCATTATTTTCCCCTCATTAATACCATGATACAAGTGATCGGATACTGATACTGCCCTGATGCAGGTGAGACTTTGGTGTACCTGCAGGGGTTCCCACCTACAGTAGCTGATATGGTTCTAACTCCTGGGGTCATTTGTCCTCCCTGTGGGGGACGATTGGTCTGAGCACCTTGTCGACAGTAATCAAGGAGTGACCAATGGCTGTAGTGGCAAGGCACATCATCTCCCACAGAGAGAGACTTATCTATCTCTATCTATGCAATCATTATGGGAATGACAGCAATCTGTGATACCAGGAGCAGTTTGGAAGTCAGAGGTGTAACTATGGTAAAAATCTCACTGTTCTACAAACTCTTTGCAGCAATGGGGTTTTATGTACGAGTCATCACATTTGCACTAAAACCGAAAGAGTTACAGATTAGGAGACTGCGGATTTAAAAAGTAGTTCTCATTCTGCACGTTTTTTTTTTTAAATAGTAGTTTCAGTGTCATTGTGTGGGCCTCATGGAATCCTGATGACATCACAGGTATTCCAGGCTGTGTGTACAGTGATCATGGGGATCACAGGCGGTGCATGAGAGACTTTAGTGGGTCAGAGACAGACAAGTAATCAGTTCTGAATGCAGGTATTTAACCATTTGCACAAGCAGAGCTGCCTTATGGTTTGACATTTCAGAAAAATGTTGTCAGACTAGCGAGTGATTTCAAAACATGTGAACGCATGTTAATACAGAAGGCAAATGACAAACTCACAGCTTGATCAACTAATTGTGGGAAATGTACTTTTGAATGCCTTTGTGGTTACGACCCCCCCCCCCCCCCCCCCCCCCAAAAAAGGGAATAAAAGGGGACAGATTATGAAACATCCACTTTGACAGTGTTTCTGAACATTTATTTGGATAACCAAAGTGTCTATCGACCCACAAAATTTGAAATTAATCCACCCAGTCCTTTGTTTGTGGTTTGCTTAAGTCTTACCACACAGACAAAAATGCTCCGTTTTAAATTTTCTCTGCTTGTGACATCACAAGTTGGATTTGGGAAAGAAAATCTCCTCCCCTCTCCTCCCCTGATATCTTCACCCATGGACTCCACCTCCAGCCGAGAGTAAAACTTCTGTGCGGGTCCTCCATTTTTTATTGTCTCTACAGACAAAGGAGCCTCATTGCATTTAAAGAGACACACACACCAAAACGGAGCATTCTGGGAGAGCTGGTTTATACAGGGTCACAAACCTCCTCTGGTGCTTGATTCATGGTATATTTGGCCAAAATCACATCACAGATATTTCATTTAGACCACAGGGGACTGTTCCAAAAGGTGAAAAAAGGGTATAATATGTTCCCTTTAATACCCAGCACAAGGGTGCCCATAGTTTCTCTTCTAGACAGTGACTGATTATTCCATCTGATCTAAACAGTTGCATATCAGTGAACGGTGAACAGAATTCATGCAAATCACAACCAAGCATGATTTCTGTTGCTTACCATCTCAAAAGATGCTATGAACAAGACAAAAAAGGACTCTACCATTCCCCCTTTGTTTAGTGTGTTAGCATACAGACATTTGCTAATTAGCTAAGATCTTACCAGTAATATGTATAGCTGTTGCTGATAAAAGCTCATTAGCTTTTGGTGTACTAAACTATTGGACAGACTGAGACTTTGATCTCCTGGTTCAGCAAAAGCAAAGTCGGAAAAAAAAAACCCATTCGAAGGTCTTGTGACTGTTACTACTCTAAGCTAATTCAAAAGCCCCCTCACTAAAATCCTAACGTTACCATAGTCTTATTTCCTGAGCATTTATTTCCTAAAAAGGTAAAACAAAACAAAAAATCTGTGCAATCAGATTAGTTCCTGTAGAAATCTCCATTTCAAAAAAGTTGATCAAAACTACATTTATTTTGCTACAATTTTAAGATCACAATTTGTCTTGCAATAAGTTTGATTTCTATTTGAAATTAAAGAAACTGAATAAATAGCCAGTTTTGCCATTGGACATTAGAAAGAAAGCTCAAGAGCTCAGTCAGAGATACAAATAACTTACTAGACAGATTCTAGACAAAACCTTTTTTTATATGCAAATTTGGTTCCCAACCTTACATCAACTGCGGATGCCTGAGACTAACATTGAACCCTGACTCAGTAATGAATCAGAGAAAATCCTCTCTGTGTGTGAGAGAGAGCAAAGGAAATAGCCTCTGGTGTTCATATCCTCACATCTGATAACCCCGCCCCATGCCTCTTCCTTGATATGGGTGTAATGCTGTTTGGGATGATTTATGACTGGTTCCTCTAGTTGCTAACATTAAATGACATGGACTGTATGTTTTGTTTTGTTCAAGCAAAAGCTCTAAGTGGCTGTTTATAGTCCATTAATAAGTTATTCTTCACAAAGATTTGTGTGTGCTGCTTGTGTGCAAGTTTGCATGATAAAGGCGAGTTTCTCCAAATCCAAGTACTCTAGTGTTTAATGCTCACATGTGTCAACATATTATGCATGTGTTTGCTTATTGTGTAAGCGTGTTTACCTTTGGAAGGTGTGACGAGGGGGTCCTAGGGCGAGGAGGGTGGTGGTACTTGGACCTCATCTCCCAGGAAGCTCTGTGTGCTCCAGAAACCCGAGCCTGACTCTGTTAAGACAATGAGGGGGAACACGTGAGACTCTGGCACATGGTGGCTAGGGTTACCTGCTCGCTCTGAACTTTTGGCCCTTGGAGCAAAGCCTCCCCACCCTTATGACTCCTACACTGCTCCACCTGCCTCCCTGCTGTCTGTCCAGCCTTCATTCGGTAACTCCCTTTACCTTGAGTGTTGTTGTTCAACTTTGTAGAATCGTTTATGTCTGACAGGTTTGCCTCTCACCTGCTGCAACTCCTCATTTCAGTATTGCCCTCTGCTTCCACGTCTTTATGACTAATGATCTTCTGAGTGAAGAGCTCATCAACTAAATTCTTCAATTTTTCTCTGTTTGTGTGTTTGCTGTCTGTCTCTCCAGACAAAAGGCTGTCTGGGCCCCCACCATCAGCTCTCCATCCATCCACAGTCCACAGGTGAGTTCCTTCTCCCAGCAGCCTGGCAAACCTGACTTTCAAGTCTCCCACCCACATCTGTTGGGCTGCTGTCCTCTCACCTGTGCAAATATGATCGAGAGAGATGCAGAAAGAGAAGGAGGGTGGAAAAAAAGGGTGAAATGGAAAGATATCCCAGCCTTTGGTTACTGGGTGGGGCACAGAAAAGAATACCGCACAGCTGAGCAAACCTCCATAGCCATAGGACTTCACCTGTACACTCTTCTCTCTGTTTTCTCTCTTAATCCATTCTCTCTTTCTGTACACGGCCCACAGCGATAGCAGGCCAAGGCTTTCTTTTATGGCCCCTGAATAGAGATTTCCTTTGAGGTTATGGAGTTGATACACTCTCTAACATCACTTTTGTTGCCGTGGTCACAATGTAGAGTGATTTACCGCCTTGGGGAACACATACGCTCTTTAGAAGTGTAGGTATTATCTGGATATTATTCAGGAAATCCTTTTATCTCACAATATCCGCAGCAGAGGTTTGACTTAATTTGGAAATGTAACACATAATCTTGATCAAACTGTGCTAAACCGTCTTGGTGAGTGAGGAGCCCAGCTGTTGATATGGATCGCAACATGTTTGATATACTGACACGAAACATCTCCAGCAGCGTACGTGAAACTACAGATGAAGTGTTTGCAAAGTTAGAGGGTGCGCTCACTCCATCTTCTTTTTCGAAAACAGTGGCACAAATACATTTCGAACACATTCCTGAAATGCTTGACCGCTGAAACACAATGTGTTCATCAACAGCGATGTGCCTGGCTGAAATGTCGGCACAAAAACAAAGTTTACCCCACATGCTCGCTTTTTGCCCCATGGATAACAGGTAAGATAAATGTGCAAATATGAACCTGAACAAGATCTTATCAAGTGAGAACTGTTACCTCCCAGCAAGATGAAAAGAAAAAAAGTAGATTTGAGTAGAGATACAGTGTCAAGGAAATCCCTTTTTTGCATGAATTAAGTGACGTACTTTTAGCTGCCTCACTAATGAACCCTAGAATGACTGATACTTCAGTACAAGTGTTGGTTTTTCGGGGTGCAGAAGTTTGGATGTTCATGACCGCAGGCAGACTCTCACCTCTTTGCTTTCTTCCTCCCTTTCTCTCTCACTCTCTCTCTCTCTCTCTTCTGCAGGTTTGGGCCTGAAAGACGTGCCAGACCTGCTGCCAAAGCATCGGCCTCCACCTCACCCTGGAGACATGGCTGAAAACACACACGCATGCATACACACGCAAACACGCACACACGAGCAAAGTGCATCTTTCATACATGTTTGCAAGCATGTGAGCACACTTTTTTCTCGCTCATACTTCCTAATGTCCACCATGCACTTGCGCCTGAGACCCTCTCCTGTGCACACACATTCTTGCCATCACTACACTATCTGCATCTGTGATGATGGAGTCGACACACACTCTTCATTCCACGTGTCAGGCCTAGACACAATTGAGCCACGTTCACACGCTCTACCTCGACAAAAACATAAACACACACATGCGTATGGTTTGTCAGTTGTCTGTCAAGCATGTCCTATTTTTAAAACTGTGTGCACACCTACACACATTCTCCCATGCCTGGGCACACCCACTGTGGCCCGCGTCTTGCTGTCCTTGTGTCACAGAACAATCTTCTCTACAGTGGTAAGGAGGGGAAAATTAGTCAGCTGAAGTAAATCACGACACCTGACACTAGTGGTCTCTCCTTAAACTTGTTTGCACCACCGCCCCCATACTAAATGGTACTGCACCTACTGATTATTGCGTGTTCTGAGCTAGTCGGGTAATTGCACAGTACATACCTGTCCAGGGTGTAAGCCCATCCGCTGAACATGGGGCCCCTCTGCTCGATCTGCTCACGGTATTGTCGTAACTGAGCGAGAGGGAGCCTCCTGTCTGTCATTCAGTATCAATCATTTCCAGCATGAATCCACACTCTGTGACGTATATTTCCCGCAGTCATGAGGGTCAATTTATAGAAAGGTGTACCTGTTCAAATTGTAATTATAAAAGGTTCAATTAAAAGAAAAAACACCATAAGTTCAAAATTAAACACAAAGAAGAGAATCACCCCTTCAAAAGTTGAGTCATGATGGTTTTTCGACAGTCATCTGGCATATGAATCAGTTTTTAGCGCTTAATCCTGTGGTTATTTTCATAGCACCTGAATGAGTCACATTCTGTGTGCATGTTTGGTTCAGCGTGATGTTTGTGGTCGTACAGTTTGTAATGTGTAACCACAAAAACATAGCCAATATCAAACCAAAGGATCACTTTGAAGTTTTTACACTCTGGTTTTTTTTTTACCAATAATAGCTTTAATCTTAACTTGAAATCAGAGACATATCTTATCACTTTTAGATTGAATCAGGAAGCAGTTATGTCCCCTTTGATTGTCAAATAACTGCTGGTCAGTTTTAAAACTCCCACACATTGTTGTCAGTTTACTACCGTTTAAGTATTTGACTTTTATGGTAACCATTATGAGCAAATTCCGAAAGACAAGCTCTTATCATCCTTTGAAGATGCAGACTGTATTTTGACGAGAAGAAGTAGGAAAGAAGATTATTTAACAGAGATCCAGCTGTCTTAGTTTGCATTATTTACTGGCTCACTCCTGGCTCACGACACATTTAAAGTCAAAAAGGACAACATGTCTATCACATCATGCTAGAAATACAGATTATTTAAACAGCCAGCATGTATCCGTGTTGTTCATTGCTTTACAGTTACATTTGCAATATATCTACGAAGCATGTTGACCCAGTGCATAAAGTACACGCCTGAAGAAATATCACAGGCATGCATGTATGTATGATCCTTAAATCTAACACCTTTTAATAGAAACACACAAACATAATCATAATTCAAAATAACTTTGCTTTGTTTGCCTTCTCATACTAGAAACTTTAAACCAGAGTCTTTGTTGATTGTATTATGAAATAACACGTTTCTAGTTTTGTCTTTATGAAGTTGTTCAATATAAATACTCAACATTTGAGATTTGAGTGTTTAGAATCGAGAAATGTACCGACAGTATGCAATGTGTGTTTTTAAAAAAATGTGTTTATTAAAATGTTCCACGCCTCAGGATTAGGCGTAAGAGTTTAAAGAAAGCACCTATGGGCTATTAATAGTTTATGACAGACTTGCAAATGAAGATAGACTCAAAACCACTACCCACCCCCCCACCCCCCTCCAGAAATCTCCCAGCAGTAGCTGTGTGGTGGATTTGTGTTGTTAGGAGCTGCTTGTTGTTGTTATTGATAGCCACAGGCCTGTAGCTCTTCCTGGGTGACAGTAACAGGAGTTAAAACCTGTAAATCTTCAGCAGACCTCCTTCTTCCCCTCTAATTCCTCATTACCTCACGGCAGGTTGTCTCAGGGGAGATTTAGAAAGCCTGCAGGGCTGCTTCAGTGCAGAGGAGTGTGTGTGTTAACCCATGTGGTGAGTGTGTGTGGGACCGCAGTGACTGTGGGTCGTGGCTTTAGGACAGGTGTGTGACCATGGACCACAGGAAGGCACAGCCTTATGGAGTTTCCATCCTTGGCCGTGTGTAAGTGTGTGCTTGGTTTAATGCAGCACTCTGACTAACCGTTACAACAAATCACAGCCTCAAAGGAAGAGATGTAGAAACTCTGCATACTCTTCAGTCCCCGTTTAGTGTGTGTGTGTGTCAGAGCAAGAGTCACATCTTATTGCTCCTGTTAATTCTTTCTAAATGCTCACAGCCTAATGAAAAGACCTTGGGTTTATTCATCCTTACAGCCTACATCAGTGTAATCTAACACCAAGCCTTTAAAAAAAACCTCCTCTATCTGTTTACCTACCTGGCTGTCTCTGTCTTAACCTGTGTCTTTAAACAAACCTCTGAAATCAATGTTGGTTCCTAACACTGTTCAAACAAGAACTTTTTTTTCCCCTAAGTTGGAGCCTGCAGGGGATCCTGGGAGCCTCGTGTCAACTGTTTACTAGCACCCACTAGTGGTAAAAAAACAGTAATGTTAAATGAAGGCAACCTGTGGTGTGATTCAGATCTCCGTGTGGTGCATTGGATGTCTGATTGATGAGTAGTTTATGACTCTTAGTCGCACAAAAAAAAAACAAGCAGAGTAATTAGGCATTTACATAACCTGAAATAAAAACACATATTTCTAAAACAATTTAAAGTTGAGGTAAAAAAAAACATTTCCCCTGTTTTATTTTAGTGTCTTTTCATCTTTTTTTTTTTCCTGGAACAAGGATGCAACGCCAAGCAGGTGTAATGATTTTTTCTTCTCTTCACATGGCTCTCCTCCTTGTGAATGCATGCTGTTGTGGTGTTGAAGTGAATCATTCAGCGGCCTGTGTGATCCCCTCGCTGCCATTGTGTCTCCAGCGACAGTGTTTACTGATAATTGAGTAATTACCTGTAAAAGATAGCACTCCTGTGGTTCTGTTCAGCAGTAATCTTCCTAGTCTGGGTTCAATGCGGATCAGGTTTTACCTTGGGAAGAAGCTAAATACGACAGTTTAGCTCTACTTTCGACTGCATATGTGCATGTGAGCCAAATACTGTATATGCATAACGACTCTAATGCTGTCACTGAACTGGGTTCAAAGACTGAAATACCAGGAAACGAGAAAGTGTTTAAAACTCATTTACCACCTTCAATAAAAATGATGATGGTCGGTTATTCCAAATTGCACAAAATCATACGCGGGTAATTGGACATTCCTTTGTGAGTTTCACAATCCCACAGTGAATAGAAAGTTGTAACAGGCACTTTGTGCGTACACTAGTGGACTCACCCACAATGGCATTTGAAAGACAAACAGCAGTGCGTGGTGCTTGCTGGCCGGAGCGCCACAGCAGTGAAAGTGGCCGTTCTTTTCGAGTTACGGCAGGCAAAGTTCAGCATAATGTCCGTGTCATTACAGTGTAAAGAAAGCTTTGTGAGTCAGCCTTGTCCTTTTCTTCCTCTATTCTCTTTCTCTGAGAGATTTTTTAACCTTCTTCTCTTAATTGTTTTCCTTCTTTTTGACAGACATGTGTCTTCTCTGCATTAAAGGATAAATAGCAAAGAAAAGAAAACTTTAAATCAGAGTTTGAAACAGTATATAATCAGAGATCAGAAATGTTAGTTTTGGAAATGCCAAATCTAAAGACCTAGAGTTTGTGGGTTTTAATTTTAAAAATTTTTTTGTCAACCGGCCAAAGTATTTTTTTCAATTAGTTTTTAGTTGTTTTGATAATCAAGCCAATAAGTACACAGTCTAGATTTGAACAAAAAGAAAGGAAATATATGATGCTTTGAGTTTCCCCTCCTCAAATCAAGTGATTATCTTCTCATGCCGGAGTTTTTATTAAATGGAACTTTCTGTCTCAAAGGAATGTTTTTTTTTTTTAATTGTCGGGGCTGTATGTTTACACAGACAGGAAACTTTGTACTAAAAAGTCTGTAGCTTTGGTGTTACATCGACTCCAGATAAACTCATTTGTCACATTTCATCCTTTAACATTTGAATTATACCAGAGCATTTTGAGTGGAAATTTTGAAAGATTACAGCACACAAACCAGTTTCAACGCGGCTGCAGGCCTTTTAGGTTTGTTTAAAGACATATTTGAAGCATCGTGAGCTTACCCTTTATCCAAACAGCTGCTCATCATACTCCCTGCTAGCATGGGAAACATTCCCTATCTGCCCGTCTCCATAAACCTATGTATACCCTACTTTCTTTTCCTCCATCTCAGCTCCAAACTGGGCCTCAAACAAGAAAACATAGGCTGGAATATTTGGTTACGGATGCATTTCCATTCGATTGTCCTAAAATGGGACAAGAAGAAGTAAACGATATGACTTAAGGGGATCATAGTAGTGTGACACACACATGCTCACATACACAATAATCCCACAGGACTTCCTTCCCATTCCCATTAGAAACCACACCCAAGAGGAGCGGTAACAGGAGAACACCTTTCACAGGGTCAGATTGGATGAGGTGGGAAAAAGAGGAGAGGTTGATCTCTCTAATTACTGTCACCTATTTAATCTTTTTTATTTGATTTCCATATTTACCCCTTACTTTAAAACTGTATTTCTTACTCGTTTCAAAAATGATCCGTTTTAGTAGTTATTGGCTGATAATTTGAAGTGACTGATTCTGATAGGCCAGTCACTTCTCTCCCCCTGCAGGCTGAGTGTTGGCGCTGTCAAAGGGACAGTAATATGCACTGATGTAATGTGTGAGATAGGGATCTTTTGTGGGGTGTGTTATAAATTGTCACCGTAATGCGAGTGCGCAGGGAGTTTGGGTTGATTTGGAGGGGGGAGGAGAGGAGAGGAGGATCAAGCAGTGTCACTGGAATCCACAGTGTTGTGAGAGCCCCATACCTTTCAGCTTCATTAAACCAATTTCACGCCGAGGTGAGCTAAGAGAGGAAGCTCTGAATCGCAGCCGAGGCAACAATGGTGCATTGAAGGGATGAGGCGAAAGTAAATTAGGTACCACTTCACAGACGGCAAATTAAAATCTAAAAGTTGGATAGGAAAAGTTGAGGGTAGATGATTATGTCTTTATTGTGCCCTCCCTCCTCAATCTCAAAAACCCTCCCTTCCTTTTAGCAACCACCTTTGCCCCCCCACTCCACCCCACATCCCCGCAACCCAATCCTCTAAGAAAAAATAATGATCTATTTCTTGTCTGGTAATTGGTTTCTAAGATGCTCCTACTCAAAGACCCTGATCTCAAATACCGAACAGCTTATGGCCCTCCTTTCAAACACTTAATTTGCTTGAGCTTATCTGTAAGATTTCATATCCAGGAAAATCATATAAATTAAACATTAATGTAGCGCTTATTTCTCTGCCATCATTGACCTCCCACAGCCATTGAGCTGTTGTATCAGGCCTGAGGCTCTGTGTTCATCCCTCAAACGAATGTGACAGTTTCAACCAACCCTCTTTGACAAAGACTGTAGCCTTACACGTTAGAAGTTCTGATGTGTCTTTGGATATATTACTTTTAAAGCACATTTTCCTTGTGTGTGTTTTTTGTAGAGATTGAATCAATTTGAAGCAACATTTTTTCTCATGAGAAGAAAGGATGCATATAAGGAACTGAAAAGTTCCTGAGTCAGGGCCACAGCGATTCTTAAGACTGTTGTGTCTTAAAAGGGCTTTGCATACACTCAAGTAGTTGATAAAAAAAAAAAAAAATGAAGAGAGAGAAGTGGAAGATGTTCAAAAGTTGTGAGAGGAGGCAGAAGTACTTGTCCTTTTACTCTAAATTTCACATTGTAAAAGAAATACTGCATAAAGTCCAGAACATAAAACTTTCTAAGTCAGGTGAAATTAAATAAATGTTTTCTTTTCATCTGAATATATTTAAGTATCAAAGGTTAAAGTAGTCACAGCTGTAGTTGCGTTAAGTTCACTTTATTGTAATCAACCTTTCTAATCCTTTGTGAGCATTTGAATGTTGCATCTGACCAAGGTGAAGCTTGAAACGTTACATTGTGCCATCCTGTATTTTTTATAGGAGGATTATAGACCTTGGGATTTTGTATGTAATGTTTTATTCTGCGGAATAACTTGTAATTTAAAATAGCTTATGTTCTTAAAGCAATGGAGTAAGTATTAAAAAGTTCCATCAAATTTATGGAGAATAAATGTAGCATTAAATAAACTAGGACATCAATTTATACTGAAGTTGAATGTTTTCCTAAATGTGCACATTCTCTTCACGCCCTCTATCACTTTGATGTTGTGTGGTCTTTTCTATCCCTGGTCTAAAAAGTACCTATTTCATCCACATCAGATAATACTTAACTCATATTTTGAGAAAATTAAAAAGAATTAGAAGCGAAAACAATGACCAACATCAAAGAGTTCTTCTAAGTAACACACAGAGGAGTGCTCACTACAGTTTAAGGGACTGCACAACTTTATGTGTGACATTTATGTAAGTGCATACAGGTTTTAGGGATATTTTTAAATTCTGATGTAAATTCCTGTGTGCATGTGCACTGTAATTAGTTATGTTGGGTGCTAAACTGGTCCCTCTCGCTGGTTGGTGGGGTCACTCTGGGAGCCACAGGGCCCCCACACAATGCCCTGGCAGCAGTGTGGCTTTTTACTAGGCCTCACGCCGCTGGCTTTACGAGAGCCAGACAGACGGATCCCCTTCACGCCATAAAGCCATCAACAAGGGAACAAAGAGGGCAGGTGCTGGGGGCTCAATGAGAGCTCACCTGCACCCAGCAGGGGAACAGACTGTGTCCAGCCGAGCCAAGAGGCCCTCCACATTCACAGCCCCACTCGCCACCCTCTAACAGGCGAGCGTGGGTGCACCGCCACAGAGAGAAACAATTTCTCTTCAAAGACAGAACCAGATCTGAATCTGACAGTGTAAATGATGACATATATGTTGTATGATAAATGATTTTGTTGAATGAATGTTGGCTGCTGTGAGACCAAAAACAGGCTCCAACAGGCTGCCACTAAACGCTGTAATTATCAGAGTTTGACAGCTAGAGAGAGTTTGGGCGCGAGCCAAATAAGACTTCCTTCCAGTATTTTTGAAAGAGGTAATTTTAGAGGATGTAAGATATCAGATATTTGTGTGTGCATTTAAAGTTGTTCCAAAACCTGAAACGGAAATGCCTCTGATTCATCCTTAAAGTCAGCATCTGTGAGTACACAAGTAAATGCCCAGCCAATAATCTAATTCATTACCCTGAGAAAAAAAACTTTACCAATAAATACACTATTCTGCCTCCATGGATGCAGAAT
Source organism: Symphodus melops (assembly GCF_947650265.1). NCBI lineage: Eukaryota > Metazoa > Chordata > Actinopteri > Labriformes > Labridae > Symphodus > Symphodus melops. The sequence continues at coordinate 10,421,925 of NC_136699.1, read as the reverse complement.
AGTGCATCCATGGTAGTTTTCATGGTAGTTTGTATCACTAAATACTTTGGCCGGTTTTCTGGCTCCATACAGCAGTAATTGTTTAAAGGGTCTAAAAAAACTGATTTCAGGTACATCTAACATCTATATAACATCTAACCATGTTATTAACCCATTGAGATCAAGATCTTTCACAAGGATGGCCAAGAGGGCAGCAGCAGCACACAAAAGGCAGAAGGAAGCATGTGTTCAGTATTTTAACTTGGATTAATTCCAACACTAAACAGCCATGTGCAAAGTGATCAACAGTTCAGTTTTGAGGTGTGTTTTGCCATTCAGGGTTAGAAGTATGAGTCTAAAGTTGTGATATATTATGTTCTTTTTTTATCACGCTTGCCTCGCATTAGTGCCCGATATCAGCCAATGTACAAGTTGAGGCATTGTACTGCATATGGTATTCCGGAGGAGAAGATATTGTTTTGGAAATCTGTATGAAGTTGTCACACTGAGAGTTGGGTTTACATAAAGGGACATTTTTGGGAAACGGTTAAGATGACTAAATAGAGAGACATGTCAGGCATCAGTCTAACAGACCCCAAAGAAGAAGCAGATGGTAAAGCCTACCAAAGAACCCAACCACAGCCACAGGTAGGCATGGCGTCAGGCAGGCAGGCTGTCAGCGGGGGCAGCCTGAGAGCTGCCGCCCCGGCTGGAGTGACAGATGTGTGGTGAATCTTTAACTCTGCTAGTTCCCCACTGTCACCGCATCTGTCTCTGCGCGCCACAAGGTTGGCTCAGCCCCATCCTGTGTGAAAGAGGTGACTTAAAAAGAGAGCTATCACTACACTTATTGATTAGCCCAGGCTGTCCTGGCTGACTTCGTTTAATGACCTCTGGGAGTCATTATTGAAAAGTCATTGTCTTTGTGATTAGTTTTACACTTTCTCTTGCCATATGGGAGGCCTCCAGTTGCAACCTCAAGAGTGAAAATCGTGATGTGCTTTGGCAGAACAAAAGCACACTTGTTGAGAATAAATCTGAAGGTTTTTGATTTTTGTTGACATTTTTAATCCTCTTGTTTTGAAAAAAAAAAAAAATTAGGTCATGCTGAGGGACATGTTCAACAACAATGACATAAATAAGAGGCCAGCATATGCTTTCAACTGAAACACCAGCTCCATTCACTGTCTGAATTTAAATCCCACTATAGAAAAACATATCACTGATAAAAATGATACATCCCACTTTATTCTCATTTAAACATGTGGTCTAATCTCCTCAGACGGGCCGAATGGCAGGGACAGTGTCCCTCTCTCTTTCCCCACTCAGCCATGGCACTGGCAAGAGATGGTTTATTTTAATTGAAAATTAGCAAAACAAAACAAGGGCAAGAGGATCCCTGAATGGGGCCCCTTTCTCCGGGAGCTCCTGTGCCGTTGAATAATGCATATGGGAGAAAGTAAACAGCAGCCGCGGGCCTTGCTGGGGGAACAATGGGCTGCACACAGCCCAACCAGGGCACCTGATTTTATTACTGGCCTGTCAATCCCCCCAGCCTGGGAACTGTGGGACCTAGGCCAGGCAGCAGCTGCTGACCGCTCCACACTGACCCAACACACCCAACAACCTGCAGGATGAGACTGTCACCCTGCTGCATACCTCCACTGACTGCACCGTCCAGCCCTAATCTATCCATTCACACCATTTGTGAAGAGGGATATGAAAGAGGAATCCATTTCCAAGTGTACAGTTGGGCGATCCATTTCGACTTTCAGATAAACTGATAGGAACTTTTTTATTTCAGGACAAAATGTTGGAAAGTGGGATTTCTAAATATTGATGTAAGCACATTTAAATTAAAGTGTGGTGTACAATTTAAAGTACACTTCATTTGTGATTTCTTTCTTTCTTCTTTTAGTTGGGTTTTCCTCTTAAACTAAAATGTTGCGCTCTACCCTGTCTTGGAGGCAGTAGTCAAGCTTGACCTGGCCACTTGTAAACTTTTTCCTTCCTCTGGAACAGTCTTTGTGTGTTAGTTCACCCTCTGCACATTGAGATTCTGGTCTTGCTTCTGGCTTCAGCCAAGTCCCGGTTGCCATGCCGACTGGCAACTGGTCTCCCAGGATGAGTAATGATGTGATGTGGTTGTGCTCTAAAGTCCCAACAAAGACCTTATTACCGCTGCAGCACCTCATAACACACCATTGTTGTCAAGTGCTCCTGATATTAACCTGCCTGCACCGGGGCCACCTCTCTTTACAGAAGAGATGTGTGTATGTGTGTCTGTCTGTGTGTGTGGGTCGCTATCGTGTAAGAATTTTTAAGGCTGCACCTGATTAAAGTTCTGTAAAAAGAGACACTCTTAGAAGTTTACTCCGAGGTTGGATAACTTTAATGAGCCAATGGAAACCAAAATCCACAACAGTCTCACTTTGTATATTGCTTGTTTTGTTGTTTATAGTAAGCAAATCAAAGTAATGAAACAATTAATTTCAAATCAAAATGAAAATATTATAATGTATTTTGACACTAAGGTCAATTGGGCTGTTATACCATAATATCTTTATATTAAAAAATACTGTTATCCAATATAACCAAAAGTAACAGTGCAGCTATTTAGCTGGTGTCATCTGTTAGTAAAGTAAGTAAGTAAGTAAGTAAGTAAAGTTTATTTATATCGCACCTTTCCCAGCACAAGGTCACAAAGTGCTTTTACATCCTGTGCCAGTAAGCCAGGTATAGATGGCCGTAGGTAATTATGGAGAGCCACAGTTGCTGAGGGATGTGTGCTATTCTCAGTTTTACACTGCATGAGTAAGAAGCTGGTTGTGATGATGTATTTTGCTCAGAAACTTCAGTGTTTCCCATTCATACCTCCACTTCCCATACCTCATACTTCTCGCCACTTTATAAAACATACTGCAGAGAAAGATTTTCAAAAGCAAAGTCAAACAGAGGGAGGCGATTGAGGTTTGGACAAAAGCATTTGCTGAAGTGAATTGTAGGTGTTGACCCTAACCCTTGAACAGGCAATCTAGATAGGGTTTATGGAGACTGCTCTATGTCTGTCAAACCCTGATTCTAGTAATAATCAAGTAAAAAAAAAAGGTCAGTACAGCGCTTTAGAACTAAGTCAACATGTTTTTAACAGTAAAAAGAATATTGTATTTTTTATTTATGTTAAAATCTGCCTGTATAACGCCAAAAGGCAGTACAAAAAAAATAAACAAATGACATGGGGCCACCTGCCAGGCCTCCTGGCCCATTACATTAAGAATACCGTCACTCTGTGGAAAACACTGGGTTTGCTAAGCATGGACAGGGGAAGTTTATGATGGCTAATGTACACAGCCATGGTTTATCTTGACATTATTAGCGTGGGAACAAATCAGGGGTGAACTTTACACGTTTCACCCTCCATTAAGTGGCCTATTGAAATGAATATTTTTTGATCCAGGATCCTCAGGCCTTTGAATTATCTACAGTTGTAGGCCCCATTTAAGTGTGAACTGCCATAAAGGAGGTGTGTGTGTGTGTGTGTGTGTGTGTGTGTGTGTGTGTGTGTGTGTGTGTGTGTGTGTGTGTGTGTGTGTGTGTGTGTGTGTGTGTGTGTGTGTGTGTGTGTGTGTGTGTGTGTGTGTGTGTGTGTTGCAGGGGTGACAGGCTATAGGCAGGGTGATGCCACAGGATGTTTGAGTGTTTGACTTGGTTTAACAACATCCTCTGACAGAGAATCCACAGGCTGCAGATGAGGTGAGAGATAAGAAACGACTGTGATCCAGGCCTTCATCCCAGCCATTGTTCTGCTTATCTGTAATGTATCACTATCTGCTAATACTGGGAGGAGAGAGGAGGAGAAGAAGGGAGGGGTTGTCATTGATAAAGAACAGAACATCCTTTATTGTTTATTAACGTGTGATTTGGAGAGCCTATTTATGTAAAACCGGTTTGTTAGTTAACCGCTCATGTTTTTTGGGGGGTTTATTGCAGAATTTTTTATTTGAATCTAAATAATTTAAATAAACACCTTTTCATTATACAGTCATATGATATTGGAGAACGAAGTCTGTTATTTTGATGAGCCTTAATTGGAGTTTTCTGGATCCCTCTTTATTTTAGCCTGATGAGGCATACACTCAGAAGCATTACACAGGATGTCTCATCCTCTCCAGTTCCTTCATCCCGGCCAAAAAGAGGTGCACCGACAACGTTATCTGCAAAAATTAAAACACCACCACTCCAGGTCCAGACTCAACCAGTAAGAGAGGGGGTGGGGGAGGTTGTGGCCCTGCGTACATCACTGTCGCCGTGGGAAACCGCATCCATCAAATAAAGTCAAGCATTTACCTGTGTGGCTCAGGTGACAGTGGAGGAGGGGGGGGGGATGTCGGTGGGCCAGGGGTGAGAGAGCAACCCTGACCCTGTGGAAGTAGGGGTGAGAAGGTTGGGGGGGGGGGGGGGGGGGGGGGGGGGCGCTGCTCGGATGGGTCAGTCCGGCAGCGCCCTCTGTCCTGGAGCCAGACAGGCAATTGTGGGAACTTTGCCTCTCTCTAACCAGGCCACCTGTCCCTTGGTAGACAGTCCCCTTTCTGCGAGTATCAGTGGCCTCTCCCACCATCCTCCTCCTCTTTCCAGCAACTACGGCAGGACTGGGAGAACAAGTTTACACACACACACACACACACACACACACACACACACACACACACACACACAGAAATAAGACTTCCTCTCTCGTGGAGTAAATCCCCCACAATGTGTTAACTGCATTTCTATTTTTGGAGTAAAATGAAGTGAAACCTTTTCAGGAATTTGTCATTTTTAAAAACATATTTTTCCTAAAACAGAAGCTGTATAAGATTTTCCCCACAGCAACTGTGTCATCCATATTTACATGGGAGCTAAAGACCATGGGCATGCACATATGTCATCTGTAAAACGAGCAGGGTGTGGCTCTTCACTCTATGATCACTGACTGTGTCATATTTCATAGAAAAAGTCTTATTTCAAAACTGTTACGGAAGTAATTAAAAATAAATCACCACCCCCACATTTATTAGAAACTCTGTTATAGATACTGAGAAGGAATTAATGACACTCCAAAGTCATTAAAAGTAGACTCTGGTTTTAATTACAACCATTCTTTAATATAATCATTTTGAAAATTCATCATTTTTCTCAAACTCAAATGAAGCTGATTTCCAATTGCTAATATAAGGCAATCTGTTTGACATGTGACATTATTTATATTCAGCCCCCCAACCCCCGGGATAAATCATCCCTGTGACAATGCAAAACAGCACCAAAGACACTTTGGTTGATAAGAGAGAGATTTGGTTACACCTGGCGATTATTGATAAGGTTAAATTTGAGACAGAGGGATGAGGTGAGGCAGGAGGAGGGTGGAGGAGGGGTTTCCTCATTGGTGCATGAAGAACAACATCTAAGATGGTCGGGGTAGGAGCCATGAGGTTGTCTGAAGACCTGGTCTGATGCAGACTGTTATGTGTGCACAAAGGTGAGACTTGGAGCTATAGGTGCTAAGACTCATGATGGAGCTAATCTGTGGATTTAGACCGAGACAAGCTGCAGGGACCGGGACGGGGTCTGCTGAATGTGGATGGCCGAGGGGTCGGGGGTCGTGTTTACCTGCAGCAGGTATTTCCTCTGGGAACTGATAAGACTCAGGGAGGGGAAGTGCTCTGTTCCAGGTGAGTGCAGAGGGGCCCGCAAAATGACACCATATACAATCTTAACCTTCCCCTCATCCTTCCCCTTCAGGCTTCTCCCCAAAAACATACAGAAAACAGGCCTGTTTTCAGTATGATGCTTTGACCTATTTTCTTATCATGTTAATGCCATATATTCTTATTTAAAGGGCTTTTAAATATCCTCGAACTCTAGTGAATTTATTGTTGATACTGAACACCAAAAGAAATGTAATGTCTAAATTAAATGCATTGCAGCTTTTGTTAAAGTATAAATTAACACTGACTTTCTTTTTTCTTCCAAGTTTGTTTGTTGACTGCGTAAAGTGAGCTGCAATAAGTGGGCAGGACTTCATTCTATCAGGTGTGTCTCTGTGTCAGGCAGCTGTGATACGGCTGAGGTGTCACCTTGTTTGTTTACCTTCTCTCTTCCCTCTTCCTCTTCCTCACCTGGCCTCGGCTCTGCTGCTCTGCCCTCCCTGCCCCTGGGCGCTGAGAGGAGTCAGTGAGCTAGAACATGTTAACAAGCACAGCCTCGACCACTGTATTGAAAGACACCCATGCTCACTGCACAGGAGTGTAACAGGGCGGGTTGGGGAGAGGGCTGGCTTTATTTTATTAAGCCTGATTTATGTAAATTATCAGGTTTATGCAAAGTTTTACCTTGGTTTAAATAAATAAAAAATCTACCTGACTGGACAGTTTTTCCACTATAGCATAAACGGTTTCTGAGACTATTTGTCCAAACCCCATAGAGAAAAACAAAAACTTAAAACATCTCTTGAAAAACCAAGCTACATTAACAACTATTTACATTCTGGTAGAAATGTAACTTTTTCTTCCAAACAACAGATAAAAAGATCTATAACAGATTATTATATTTCTCGTAATGTAAGCAAAGTATATTTATCAAAACTTAAGGGGTTAAATAAAGTAAGTCTAAACTGCATTCTACTCCTTAGTAAAAAAAAAAAAAAAAGAGTGTTGCGGAAGCAGGACATGACAAAAAAAAAGATACTGTGGAAATCTAAGCTAGCACACAAAGTTGCAGAGTCCCACACTCTAAGCACAGTTTTTAATCAGATATCAGTGCTTCATGTTATTGGATTTATCCACAGAATCAACTAGCATAAAAGAGTATGGAACTGCTTCATTTCAACAATTAGTCGTGCAATGGTCTCAAAAAACAACTCTCTTCCTCTCCTGCTGTGAATTATCCTGAATGGTACCCGCTGCATTTACAGGTCAGCTCATCCCAACTTCTCAAGGAAACTTTACAAAGGGGCTGGCAGGATCAATGCCAGGTAACGCATGTGAGGGAAATTGGTCAGTTTGCATTCACACATACAGCTCAGCCTGTTTTGTGCATGTGGGAAACACCAATAGTGAGTATTGGCTATAGTAGCTGGTTAGCAACATGACTTTAGCTTGCTTACTTTAGCACAAGTAAGCCACATGATTACTAGCATATCGACTCTTCGTGTATCTTCCTCTGTTGTTGTTTGTTGGTTTTAACTGACAGCATAGATGTTTAGCCTATAGCTTGTTGCTACTAGATATCAAGATGATTTTTGGGGTAATTCTGGTGATTTCATGGGATTTGTTGAGCATGAAAAAGGTTAAAATACAGACGATTGTTAGTCAACCTACATTCTCAGATGCAGGAACATACAATGAAAAGAATAAACAGTGAGACAAAAAATTACTGAAAATTACTTTACTGTTACTTTATTGAGATCGAACAAAGCAAAACTCATTGGTCATACATACTGTATAGATAATAATGCTTATATTGAGCATTAATACTAGTGCATCAACAATAATGGTAAAAAAAAATACAAAAAGATTCATTCACACCTGCCTGTTTTCAAAAGTCAGTGCTTTTTTTGTCGGCTGATGATTAAATTGTAATTCCCTACAGACACCTATCTTACACTGTATGTTCATTGTAGGGTTTAATAATGGAGAGGCCGAAAGCATTTCAATCTTAATGACTTTTACTTAGAGCCTGGCAGCTATCCAGAAAAACAGCTTAAACAGCTTTAATGCATGGAAAAAGTATTGTGCTCTAAAACCTGTTTTCTTTTAATTGTCGTAAAAACATAAAGATCTAGACACCTGTTCTTGGACATTCAAAAGAGACACGAATAAGTACTTGGCTTGCAATACAAGATCGTTGGTGTGTACCTTCAAGAGTTAGCATCGCTGTTATCAGCCAAGGAGGGGAGGGTGGTGTGTGAGGTAGTTTTGTTGTGCTTCACTCCTCCTCTGTTCTCCTCTTCTCCACCTCCTCATGCCCTCTCCTCTCCTCCTCCATCTCTGCAGAAAGCCTCATTAGTGCTGAGGAGCTTCTGAGGTAGCACACGGCTGCCATTGTGGCCAATCCAAACATCAGAACCTCTCCATCCCCGAGCCCCTCCACTTCAGAAGCCCCCCGACCAAATCCCATTTTCAGGCTCCGCAGCTGCCGGGCTCTGCCAGAGCACTTAGCCGTGTCATTCTATCCGGCTCTCCAGGGCCGCGGAGGAAACAGGCCTGTTTTGTGCTTGGCAGTCTCTGATATGACTCCAGAAATGGAAATGAAGCCATGGATCTTCATTAGGGAGAGGCAGGTGTCCACAGAGACCCAGCCCAGGTGAAGGAGCGGGAGGGGGGTGGGCTTGCAGAGGGTGAGGGGGAATTGGATTGGTGGGGGTTTTCGATCCTTAAAAACTCAATGATGGGCCTCGGTTTCCTCTCCATACACACATACATCCATGCGCACATACACACTTCTTCCCCGCTCCTCCACCCCAGCACTTAATTGCCCATGTAATGAGCTGCAGTGAATGGGATTACTTGTGTGGAGGCACTTGAGGACCTTGTGCATTGGGGGGCACCTCCTGCAGGCCCTCATCTCTTTAGGGAATACATTTAGGATGATGTTTTCTATGAAGCGCAGGGGCAAAAACCTCAGCTCTCCTCGCTGCATCTGGCCTCGTTGCATTAGGCCCTCCATCCACAGCCCCACCCCACCCTCCTCTCACCCCCTCGGGCTCTTTTGTTTCCTTAATTATTCATTACAGAGAGGTGGCCTTCGCTTTGAAACCTGTGGAGGTGGATGAGGCTTGGCGCTGACCCATGAAGCAGCCGAGCATCCTGGAGCCTGAGACGTGTCTTTGTGACTGGACACCTGTTATTTCTCCATCCTCTAACTACACATTAACAAATCTGAGGTGAAAATAATACCGCCATTTCTTTGTGCGGATTAATGGATTACATATGACATTAAGATGATGTCCATCTGTCTTTTGAACACATTTTGCTAAGATGTTTAGCAATCGACACAAAAAAGATGAGCTTTAATTTCTGGTTATGCAAAAATTAAAACTAAAGCAAGTGATTAAAGTGCAGCTTTAAATCAGCAATGAGACTTACTTTGAGGACTATGCAAATGTTATTTTTAAAGTTCCTAAAACTAAAACAGACTTTACTGTCCTGTTATCTGTGTGTTAAGTGTGAAGGAGCCCTCTCCATGGCGCCCAGGGCCGCTTCTCTTCTCACGCTGTTTTTGGTAAAATATTAGCCCCCGCAGCCCTGTGCAGGGCGGCTGACAAATAGAGGGCTGTTGTCCCCCTTCTCTCACAGGGCTGAGGGTTAATGATCCCAGTTTCGGGGGGTTAAAGCCTGCCAGTAGGCCCTTTCTCTCGCACCCCAACAGATGTTGCTAGGACTTTAATGTGGTTATCAAATCGGAGTGCCCTCTGAGCCCCGGGAGCTCTTTGTGTGCCGTTGCATTCCTAGGCCTCGCCGTGGTGACAAGGCAACCCGGGGGCCAAGCTGGACTCCTGCTGAGTCTTCCAGCAGCCCCTCAGAGCTGACAGCTCAGGCTGCCCCCTCTTCCTTACACCAGCACCATCTCCGCTGGGCCCCCTCTCTGTTTGTGGCCCTGATCCTGTCCCTTCAGTGTCATAAAGTCATCCTCCTTCTCCCCCTCCATCCCACAGTGACCCTCTCCGTCATGTCACTCTCACAAACGGGCCCACTCACTCTCACTAGCCCACTCACATTTTTTGTCACACCTGATTAAGCTCTCTGCCACACATATGTGCAAACACTGATTGCAAAACACAGATGTATTTCTAAAGCAATAATTTATTGTAGCTAAAAACGAAACGATCCTGTTACACGTCTCTGCAGGTGTGGCTGTGTTTATACACTTAGCATGCTTACATTTTTGAATGCAGGTGATTCAGCCTCTACAGGCGTTATTATTTAATGCATAGGTTTAAAAAGTAAATTCAAAATCCAAGGCAACTTCTCAAAGTTCTATACTTTCACAAAATGTCAAGCAGAGTTCTTGTAAATGTGTAAAAGAAATGATGCACGAAACACCAACAATTTACAAATGGATTGAAAATGGAAGAGACAGCCACAAAAAGTACATTCGAATCTTCACCATGATCAAACACATTAAATTAAGAGCAAGCAGCTCAAAAGACGTGAAAGAAAATAAAAGAAAAAAAGTTCACACTTTAAATCCAAGGAAGAAGAACAGAAAAGAGGGTTTCAAAGCTTTTCCATCTGCATCCATAGAAACTCCTCTTCTAAGAAATTACAAAAAGTAAAAAACAAACAAAAAAAAAAGAAACAGACAAAGGATTTCAAAAGGACCTAATTTCAAGACATTAATGAAATACCATAACTCCAAAAAGAGCAAGAGAAATAAAACACGTGCAATACTGGGAAATGATAAACGGTAAAACAAGATTAAATGTGCAACCTTGACATTACTATGGAGAGGAAGGGGTTAATTTTAAAGAAGGAGGAACAGGAACATTTCAAACGCTTGTGTCTATATGATGGCTTTATGTACTTCTCTTGTACCACATTTCGTGCCATACTACACCTGAATGGAATATTTTGGCCGAGTGTGATTTCACACTTGAGAAATGCTCTACAGTGGGCACCTGATAATTTCTGTTTCAACATTACAAAAAACCTTTTATGTCAACAAAGAGCGCGCGCTGTGGTGAACAGTGTGTGACAGCTCATTTGTAATTGTAAACAGGTCGAGTGTTCATAGGTGTCACAAACACCTCCTGGATGAATAGGTCACAGTCTTGGAGGCGACACTGGAGCCCAGAGGTCAACCAGAGCTCTCTCTGCTCCTCTCTGCACATACAGTATCAATGCCAGCAGCTGTGGGATTGTTTGTACACAGATGCAGAGCAGCTTGATGATAATTGCCTTGCAGCTGCACTCCCAGGCTTGTACTGGTGTTTATTTCCTCCTTAGTGCAGGCTCATATTGTGTGTCTGTGTGGAGCATTAAGATCAGGAATGTGGGAAACAGTCGTAATTAAAGTATTCCGTAACTCAATTAAGGAGCCTTCCCCCCCCTGAGCACAGACTGCTATCCTACACCTTTACCCTGCAAGAGGAGATCCCAGTCTGTGGCCTTTGCCTGGCCTGGGGCCTTCACTGTTTAACTAATGTCAGGACAGGTTGCACTGAGAAAAGGGGGATTTGTTACCTGAACATTTGAAGGTAAAAGTGAACACGAGGTGGAGAAAAGACAGTGAAGTGGAATAAATGGGGAATTGCTGTTCCACAGAGGGGCTGCTTACGTGGTTAGCGCTCAAGAGGTGAGACACTCATTACAGCCAGCGGCCATTTGTCATCGACTGTTATCAACTCACTGTGCACTGAAGATGGATGGATGACAATTACACAGATAAAATCCTCACATACTGTTATATAGCACTCAACTAAAAATAATTATACCATTTTTTTAAGAATAGCTGAGTGTAGAAAAAAAAAACTATTTCACATCATTATGTTCATCTTGGTGTTTTCTAAATAGTGGTAAAAGTGGTCATTGAAAGAACAACTGTAAAGAAACTAACTTCATATCTTTTGTTTTAATGTTCCCACACTGCAGCAGATTATGGTCCTGGGTAATGTATCTGAATACTTTAAACAATGACAGGCAACAATCAAGGTGCTCAATTAACTGTATAATGATGAAGACATCAATTACCAAATTGATTGATGAGGCCAAATGATCCGATTCATTTTCTCCATTGGGCATAAAAACTGGGAGCAGCAATAAGAGAGAATTTGTTGATTAATGATTTTGAAAGTGCAGGAAGCTCTTAGCCATAATATTATATGCCATTTAGTATACCAGAAAATACTATAACACTTTTAAAAAGATATTCTGAATGGAAAATGTCGAAATAGAAACATTAAAAAAATGTATAACAGAGCAATATAAAATACACTCTATAGGTTCATGGTTATAAAGCACCAAGTTTAGCTTATTTCAGAGTTGTCAAAGATAAGGCTTTATTTACTTTTCAGTCTTTTCTCTCGTAATTCTCTGATTTGTATAAAAGAGGTTAATGTAAAAGATGGTTGTATTTCTTTTCTCCCCTGCCATTGATGCTGGTGATGTTCTTCAGCCCCTCAAACAATAGAAAGAACAATGTTTGAAGAGCGCCTTGAGACCAGCTTGGACTCCGGCTTTACTTTTTATTCTGTCCTTGTTGTCAATGTGTAGAGGGATAATTGAAGCGATCCTTGACTATGGGATCTATTTATACAGAGCATAATTCCCTCTGTATTCAGGCATTATCATGGTGTCAGAACAGGCACAATGGCACAATAAGGTCAATATAATGAAACTCCAAAACAATATGGTGACATTCGTATAATAAAAAGTGAGCCACTCCCGGTCTGTTTGTTGCTGTTATAGTGCTTGTTTTTTTTCAGGTCATTAGAAAATCATCACGATCTTAATATGAGACATAAATGGTGAGATGTTGTTTTCTTAACAATAGAAGTAGTTGTGCAAACATGATAGTTTGTTGCCTTTACGTTCTAAGAAAACCCTCTCTGACTAAATGTGGGTAATTGGGTTTATTATATATTACATTTTTGCTTCAGTCATTTACTTATTTTTTTTAAGAATAGACACTTTTTAATGAAGTTCTATATAATTAATAGGGCTATGTAGTTTATTTTTTTGCTGACATATTATGGAAATGACTGTAACATAGGAGTAGCAGTATACATATTTGCATTAGTAGTTTGCCTTTCCATACATAGATAGATACTTTAATATATACAGACTTATATACATACTTTTAGAACCCAATGGAAAGAAATGGTAATGACTGTATAATTACCTAAAAGCTGTTTTATCAAAATTACATTTAGTACTTGGAACTACATTTTATTTGTATTGCTATTACTTTATTTCTTTATTTTCTGTCTTTTGTTTTACTTACCAGCATTTGGAGCCACAATTACATCAGTTATCCTTTTTTTCCCATTAGCAAATTTGACATCCCCCCTCCCCCTTTATAACAGCCCCATATCATTCTGCTTGACTTTCCCCTGGGCCTGAATTCAGTTATTGATTGCCCGTTCAGTTTCACTTGGAAAAGGTTGATAAAAGGAGGTTTTCACTTTCTCAATTTGATGTGACAGCTCCCTTAACAAGAATAATGGAATGCGCCCATTCACAGGCAAATCAAGCTAATCCAGCGTGCCCCTCCGCTCTCAATGGAGAAGTCACAGTCCTTCCCGGCCCATTCCATCACAAGCCTCTCTCTTCAGAAGCCTTCGAAGTTAGTCCAACTCCTCCAAAAGACAACATCGCTCTTTGTGTGCCCTCTCACTCACCATCAAATGGATAAATAGCTCGATAAATGTATACAAAGTTAGTGGAAACTAAACTAAAAGCATATAATCACATTGTTCTATGTGTGATCTGATTTCACCGATTACCACTCATCATTCAGTCTTTTGTCGGAAGCAGATAGAAAGCTATTATCAGAGATGAAAATTAAACTAAATTAACAAAGTGGATTTTAGGACGGTGTAATAAATTAGTTACAAGCCTTATTTGTTTTGCGTATAATTTAAATGTGTATTTTTCCTCCTAAAAATCAGCAGCAGGTGTGATAGCAAAAGCTACCTGTCTCTCTTCACCGGAATTCACCGTGGCTTTTCTTGTGATCCTTTTTTTGGGGCAGAAACCAGGTGGTAAAGTAAAGCTGCATGTGTCTATGAAAGTCACATTAAGTGAGTAAGCAAGAAAGCTTGTCTTTGTGCATGACTTGTGTAATGACATGCATGCCTGCATTTGTAGGTTTGTGATAAAGCATATGCAAAGTATTATTTGAACTTTAACTATGTTCAATGTTTGATGACACTTCAGGCACTATGGATCTATCATTACTTGGGGCCCGAAAGCAGCAAGTAGCCTTTATTTGAGACAAATTCAGGCGCATTGATAGGCTCCTTTTGATTCAGGCAAAGTACCCAAAGGGAGATGAAAATCACTTAATTTAAATGTCTGTTGCAGTAGCTATATTTACGCTTTCAATGGACACTCTAAAGTCTGTTTTGGATCCAGACACTGCTGAGGTCTCATTCACATTTGACTTAACAAGACTGAACAATGACTTTGTAAGACTTTGGTTATACCATTAAAGTGCCTAAGGTTCACTCACAATCTGCTTTTAGACTAGAGAAAAGGGAGATTACCATGATTTTGCTTTATCCAGCACATGCAAGCCTCAAAACCATAAAACACTACCCAAAGGCATCCCTGTCCCGCTCTGAATGTGCACTTGTTACTGCTCTCAATTCGGCTTTCAGCCCCCTTAAAGGAGACAAGGCCCAATCACAATATTGTCAAGGCTCTGTTGGTTTTCTGGTTCAAATCCTTGTTCACGCTGTTTGCTGAGTACTCATCTGCTGTGACAGCCTTCAGACAAACAGTGAGTCCTGAAAGAGGTCTCCCCCAACCAGATCTTTCCTGCTGGGCAGCGGCTGAAACGTTCCTTTCTCTCTCCATCAAGTGGAACCCGGGCTATTGAGTTGGCCCCTGGGATCCCTCCATTGAGGTGGGCTATGGGCCAGTGCTTCGCCCCTCCTCACCCTGGGCCACCCTCATTCTCCCGGCACACCTGTACCCCTTAAACCCCATCGTGGGAACCTCCTCGCTGCCTGTGCCACCTGAGTGGATCACTGTGCCAGCTGGGCACATCTGACAATACCCACAGGGAGTCTAACTAAGATAGTCACAGAGTGCCAGATTGATGATCTCTTAGAACTTTTATACTGGCAAACTGTCGTTCTTATTGAAGTCAGAGAGATAAAGGAATCTCAGCAGGAGTTATGAATCGGAGTTGTTTTATTGTGTCATCCATAGAAGCTTTTTAAGACTTGCGTGTCTGAAAAATGCATTTAAAAAAAAAACACATTTCCAGCCTCAGATTGCTGTTCTCCCTGCTTCCCCTATCCTCGACATCTCCATGGCACACTGCAAAAAATGGCATCAATTAATCAACATTCATGAACCGTTTACTTGAGCTCCCCTTTGTGTGCTGCAGGGCCTGATCCAGACAGAGACCAGGCTGTTCTGCAGCAGTGCAGACTGCGTCACTCCACCCTTTGTGGGAGAAACCCATCAACTGGTGTTTCAGGGAAATGTTTCCCCCTACTGAGAGCCTAACCTTCCCCCCTCTCTCACCCTCTTCCTCTTGTGCCCTCTTGGTACTCAGGGCAGGAAGCTCCATCTCTTAAAGGAGGCCATCCATCCATCTTGCCTCTTCCCATCCAATTCACAGCCGCTCCACATGTATGAAGACATCTGTCCATATTTGATCAGATATTCCATTTTGCTGCAAATGATCCCACCCTCTATCCCCACCCATGAGGGAGGCAACTGTTTCAATGTGCCGATACTTTCCTGCATAATAACCTGCCAATTCTTTGCCCTTGCAGAAGAAGCAAGTTTAATTGGGCCTTGCATTTAGAGCTCTTCTACAATTACACAATTACAGCGGAGATGCATTTCTGCACGTTGCGATGTTTGCCCCAATTTGCTGCACTTTTCATACAGTTTAACGCTGGTTCCCTTTTCAGGGGATGCAAATTTGACTCATTTGGCTTCAAATGAAGCATAATTGCTCATATTGAAATCTACACCTTTCTACAAGAGGTTCCTGCCAGTTAGTTCTCATTAAACCTACGGAGAACAAAAATTCTCAATTCCATTTCAGCGCATATGCCATCTGTATCATCTTGTGTTAAAAGCAAGGAAATTGGACGCAAAATGGGTTGCATGGAAACTTCAAGTCAATTTGTTCATGTAAGTCAGAGCAGAATTACCTTCTTCTTTTTTTCCCCCCTTTTTTTTAAACTCCTGAATTCTGTTTTCTAAATTTCTCATGAATTAGAAATTTAGTAGGACTAGTTTGAGAGAAGATACGAGACATGTCCAATTGGTATTAAAGCTGCTTTCATTGTTGTCAAATACAGAAATTGTTTGCTGAAAAAGCTTTCAATTAAGTGCGTCCTAATTAGTTCGAAGGGCATGCACGGTTGGTCTCTCTACTTTCAAAAAAACTGAATGGTGTGTCAACCCTGTCTTGTGATCACCATCAAAGTGTTTTTTCACTCCTTCCTCTTCTTTTATATCACTGTCTGGAAAGTTATAGAAAAAACCTCAGTTTCTAAAAGGCACTCTGAGCGTGAAGTGGTGGCCTGAGCCACACTCCAAACAATGCCTTACAAGATACTGTTTAAATTCATATCCGCTCGTCCTTTCTTCCTGGGGGACAACACAACACACTACTGACCCACTGATACACAATTAGAAGTGATGCGGCAGTTAAGGCTACAAGCAACTCTGTTTAACCGTCTGTCTTTGACCCTCCACCATTGAATAAATATAATGCCCCCAATGAGAGTAAAGACACTGAGGTGGAGTGAAAAGGGAGCCGGGGAAGATTTTAAGCCACACATAAGTAGTTAAAGACCTTTATAGAGTATAACACCATTATCCCTGCTGAATAAAAATAGGATTTAGTGTTTTTTCCACTTAATTTAAATCAAAAGAGTCCCCACCTTACATATTGCACTGGTAATGTAATGGAGAGAGAACCACAAAAAAGGCTTTGTGGCTCTGACACCTCCTATAGTGGCACTGTGTTGTCCCACGAGCAAAAGGGAGAGAAAGGTTTTTCTTCCCTGCGTTGCTATCTGCTACCGCATTCTAATTGATGCTGCTGCATTCCTCCACTGGATGCATTCAGTGAATAACGAGCCTCGGACTGAATACCCATGAATTGGTCCCCACCAAGCAAAGCAGTAAAGCCTTTGGCCCCCCTCCCATCCCACCGCCACCATCGCAACCACCACCAAGCATCACCTCCCCTCCAAAAAACCTTCCCCAAAGCTCTCCTCTAGCTTCACCGCCCATTAAAGCACGACCATTGTGCAGAGATGCAGTCGACAAAAGCTGTCAATCTCTCCGGGTCCTCCAAAGCTTGGACTCACACAGACTAGAGTGACAGAACCCCCCCTCCAAACAACCCACCCGTGTTACCCCAAAAAATCCTCTCCCTGAAAACTTCCCAGCTAACTATCCCCCACCACCCCCCTCCTCCCCCTCTCTCTCTCTCTCTCTCTCTCTCGCTCTCTCACTCTCTCACTCTCTCCAGCCCCAGTGCACAAAGCATCAATCTGTCTTCAGCCCCAGCACCCTTGGCCCTTTGTCCCATCTGCAGGTGCCTCTGAAAGCACCCACGGTTGCCCCAGCCTCTGCGCACGCCACGCCTAGTCCAGGGACAGGAACTGCTGACAAAGGCCCAGTGTGGGAATGAGGGATGCGTGGAGGGAGGGAAGGGGGTGTCGAGGGGGGAGGCTGCTCTAAGACAGATGGCTGGGGAAGTCTACCAACTCCTCCACAGGGGCTGTCAGTTTAGATTCTGGACTACGAATGAGACACAAGGGGGAAGAACCAGTGAAGGAATGCCCACTAAATTCTGCAGCTACTGTACATTTAAATAAGGACCAGAACACAGAACCAGCAGCCTCCTCTGCATCTTCTCTGATATGATTCGAACACTCACAATTTATTTTCTTCTGAAATTATATATGAACCCTTTAAAATGTTAAAACAGCTATCACATTATAAAATACATTTCACATATTTAAAATAATCATTTGCTGTTTAAAAAATCTGTGTAAAAATAACAAGTAATTATTGATCGCCCTCAAGCGCTACCTCCAGCTTGAAGTGGCCTTTGAATTTCCAAGTATCAAGTTTTAATTGAGCTGTTATTATTTGCACACAGCTCGTAATAGTGTAATATCCAGATACATCTTGTGCTTATTCAATTCAATTAAAAACACTTTATTTGTCCCCGGGGGGCAATTCAAAGGCACACAGAGCAGTAAAGGAATGACAGCACAGCTACACTAAAGTTTAGCCAAACATAAAGTGTCAAGATCTAAGTGCAAAGTACAAAATTAGATAGTTAGATAAAAAAAGAAGGTATAAGTGGACAGTGATCGAACTAAAGATGTAAGTGAACAGATGTAAACAGAACTATAGCGCATTATATATATATATATATATATATATATATATATATATATATATATATATATATATATAATTAAATAAAAAATATAAACATTTAATATATTTGGAGGCAGATCCTAAATGATAAATTGATAGTGGTGCATGGCACATTGTAGAACAAGACTTAACATATACGAGAGCTATATAAAACAGATCAATACTAAAAGAATAAAGTGGGTGTAGTTCTTATATGGATATAAATATTCAGTTTAATAGGAATTTTGTAATTATTCTTTAATGCATTGAAGTATTTGCTGTTTTTGTGTGTGTGCTATCTAGGCTCACAGTTCTTTATTTATTCTGCTTTAACGTAAACATTCAAAGTTAAAATTCAAACACATTTGGAAAACCAGCTTTCAGAGATGCTCTGACGTGCAGATGTGAATGTGACTTCAATCTCAGTCTTCAGCAATATGTCGAGCCATAATAAATCACAGATTTAAACATCTAAAATGTTTGACTGAAATTAACTTATTTGAATTCTACTTGAAGCAAACTGTTCTTAGATTTGCAGCTTTTTTTTTAACTTACCTTTCCTCAGTGCAACAAGTGTGTTACTTCTGATCAGTGTCACTGTGCTGCCACCACGTGGACATGTGTTAAAGTACAACAACCAGTTGATCGGGAAATTATTTACAACTTAATATGCATGCAGGACTGGATGACAGAAAGTGATTTCTGTTTAAATGTGCCTATTTCAGAATCAAATATTTCTATTTATACTTTCTCTTCATCCCTGTTCGTGCTTCCTTGTCTTTCCTTTCTCTGGTTTTTACTGATGGCTCATATCATATCTGTCTTGTTTTTATCATGTGTTTCTGATTGGAATCAGAATCAGCCAATCTTTTTATGCACACAAGCAATTTATCTTCAGTAACTGTGTTCTCAATTTACAGAGTTTAACATAATATAAACATAAGCAAACAAACACTAATATATACAAGGCTTAACAAGACAATAGTGCAATGGAGAGTTGTGCAAAAATGCTGAAAAGTACATGACAATAAATATCTAATTATGTAACATATGATTTATATTTATAAGGTGGAGTTTGCTTTTTCTTTTTTCAGTTTTTAAACACCTAGTGTGCACAGATTGATTAGGAGGACAATATTAATATTACAGTATACACATGGTTAAGTTATTGAAAATATGTTATAAATAGTCTTATATAATCACTGTAGTGTGCTTGATCGCAGTGTTACTGGTATCTTACAGCTACAGGTGTGACATGATATATTTTTTGTTTCTTGATTTTACTTTACTTGGTTAATGGTATAGTCTTTTTGTTTTGTTTTTTTCACGTGTCTTATTCTTACTGATGGGTTACTTTATCTTGTTGTAATTGAGCACTGCTGTCACTTAATCGTGTTTTGTCCTGTCCGGTCATTTGTATGAAAAATGAGGCTGACTCACTCAATGTAAACCAAATCTACCAACAGTTACAAATAAAATTACCTTTACCTTCCCTCACCTTTCTGCCATTCAATGTATTGTGTTGTTCAAATTTATGACACATGAGCAGCCTAATTATTCATCAGTGGTCCTAACAAGTATAATTTCCAAGGAATTAAATCCAGGATTATGAAAGTGCTTTTGTAAACACAGAGTTGTTGCTGCTGCAGCATTGCCATTTTTCTCTTGGGATCCATGACATCATCATATTCTTCAGTTTTCTTAGTCTTAAAATAATCACAATCTCAATACAGTAGCTTCTCTGGAGTGTTCACTTACAGTACTTCAGATAGTAGATGAGGGTTCAGAGGAAGACCATGGTTCCAGAGCAGCCACAGAAATACAGCTTGTAGTGTTTTTTTCCCACAGTTTGTATGTATTTATGTTGAAGAACACTGAAAATGTATCTTGTGTGAAGATTTTCCTCTGAACAAGTGCTTTGACCTTGCTGTAAAGCTTCAGGGGCACGAGTTGGCTTCAATATTCATAGAGTATAAATAAAATGAAGCAATTCTCCATCTGGCCACATGGTGGAGATAGAGTACAACTAACAGCCTTTTAGCGTTTCACTGGGAATGTCTTGCTGTGACTTCTTCCTTACTAAGCAATTTCAGAATTATCTGAACAGGCAGGAGAAAGTTGTATTGTATATGGTTTTATATATATATATATATATATATATATATATATATATATACACACATTCACATGAATCTTTTTTATATCTGTAACTTTAAAGTAAATAATTGTTGCTCTATTTATCATTTTCTTTACTCAACACACACTTTTTTTATGTTTATTTGTTGCACTAAACCGCGATCAGTCCTCCCCAATCTCAATCTCACTCGACCAGAGGAGGGTGGGATGGGAGAGCTGTCGTTTGATCTCTCCTCCTGATCCCGACCCCAAAAATGGACAAATAAATTTACAAACTTAATTATAAGAAATAGGCCTAAAAGAGGTCAACTTTGTAAGCATGACCTAGTGGCTAAGGCCCAAAAATAAGGTAAAACAACCAACAACCTACTCACCTCTAAACATGGCCTTCCAAATATAAACCAAAGGCTGGGGCAGGGTTCCGCTCGGTTTCAAACTTGGTTGGTTGAGAAAGAGGAAGTGTAGGCAAGGCTGCAACAGGTGGCTAACAAGATATATTTGATATGTAGCAATGAATACAATGATTTAATGTGAAAATATTCAATGTGTGTTTTCCTTTGCTTAAAAATACAATGTTTGAAGTAATTTCTCAATGAGTTATTCTTCAGATTTCTTATGATTCACACACAGTACTTGCTGCTAGTCATGCTAACCATGCCAAGCCATTAACACAGGGCCTCTCAGTTGGCCTTTATGTTAATACAAGAGTGTCTGTTTAAACATTAGCACATGCATGTGTGTGTGTTAAGAGGCACAGGGTTGCACAGTGACAAACTTAATATAACTTAAAATCAACAAGATGAAAATTAAGGTATGAACTCAAAAAAACAGACTTCACACAAAGAGACAAAACCAACTCCAACACAAGGGGTAAACAAAAAATGGACGCAAAATTAACTGCAATCGAGAAAAAACTATGGTGGCCCTGAAGGTCAACTGTCTAAATATTTCACCTGCAGCAAATATATTTCACAGATGGAGAGGGTATGCCTATACTACTGGTTTGTGATTGGACTGAAGCCATGTAAGTACAAACCACACTCACTTTTTGTGTTAGTTTACAGTTAACTCTGGCTGCACAGCAAGTATCCACTTATTTTGAAATTTACTTTAAGAAATCCTGTCTTCCTACAATAAAGCTCTCCTGTCAACGGTCAACACCCGAAGCTGGTCTAAGAAACTAGCACCGTAGATGACACACGGAAGACAGTCCAGCAGAAGAGAGTCAAGTTTATTGACATGACCTGAGGCCAATCATAAACAAGTAGTATAGACATACCCTTTCCGGTTTGGGAAATCTATTTGACCTTCAGGCCCACTGTACTGATTAATCAGAATGGTGAGAACAGATTCTAAGCAGTTAGCACATACTTTATAGTCACTCATTTCCATAAAGCAGCGTAGTGCAGTACAAGGTGACATTATATTAAGTATGTTTGAAAAGTGCTCTGACTTAGCTTGCATAATTATCTTAGTTATTTAAGATGGCAGTCTAAATGTTAGCATTTACTCAGGTTTCTGGCCATTGTGTAGTCAAACTAGAGAATAACTGTCTTGATAGAATCACAGTTTGAATCATTTGATCATGTTATTATTGTCTGCTTTCTGTGTGTTTTTAAATACTGTGTTCATCAAGCTTGTTACTTAGTTTGAAAACACATTTGAGAACATATTGTTTCTTGAAACGTTTTGTTCTGCCTCGAGAAAAGGGAATGATTAATAACTTCCAGGAATTGCACATTTCAGTTGTTCTATTTGTGTTATGAATAGACAAAAATCTTAATAGAGGACGTTTATGGAGTTGATGTCATGGCAGCTTGGTTGGAGTTTGTGGTCTATCTTTATCAGTTTCTAATCAAAAAAACATGTGCCTGTTTTCCATCAGGATTGACTCGTCATAGTTTCCACCAGTCATACAACCAAGAAACCAAATAGTTGTTGTTGTTTCGTTTATACACATTCTTACAGAAAGACAAACTGAATTCGGCTGATGTAATTGACCTAATGGATACTATCTAAAATGTATCTGTCTTTTATATCTTATGCACCTTGACCAAAGTTCCTCTCTGACTCTATTTATCTTAAATTTAAAACTAACCACATTTTACATCTAACCAGGAAATCACTAGAGCAAAAAATGCAAACCTAGAGACACATGCAAATAGCTACTAAGGTCAGTCTCGCTATAACACACAACAGTACAAACAAAAGAGAGAGTCAGATTTCTGTCTTTAACCTACATGTTGTAAAAGTCACCAACACTGCAGGACTTGCAATATTACATGTAAAACATTTTAATTCAAGATTTAAAAGTTTAACGTGTTCTTTATGCAAAAAAGTAGTGATTATGGTTTAACTTAAAGATAATGCACATTGTCGAACTCCAACAAATAAACACTTATTGGCAACGTTTCAGTACTAGATCTTCATCAGGTAAAGAAAGAAAGAAAGAAAGAAAGAAAGAAAGAAAGAAAGAAAGAAAGAAAGAAAGAAAGAAAGAAAGAAAGAAAGAAAGAAAAGAAAGGGATTATGGTTTAGAACAACTAAAATGAGACTTGTTTTTAATGGTGTCACAGAACAAAACAATGTCCTTAAAGAATCCAAACATTTCTATTTGACTTTTTAGTAATCTCAATATGCTCTTCAATCACACTTAACAAGAATTAAGACATTGTTCTTTGTTCCTTCTTAGAGTAAGGGTATATACGTCTTTTGTGTTCCTTGTTCTTAATGGTTTTTAGCTTATGCAACATGTCTTTGCTTCAGATTGTGCCACATGTGCACAAATTTCCATTATTATGCACAATACAGCTGATGGCACTATGAGTCAAGACACTAATAGAGAAGTGTTTTTCTACAAACCAAATTACATAAAAAACAAACTATTCAGACTCAAACTGTTTTAATCTTAAGTGAGGTAACAATAATATTTTTTAATTGTTAAACACCCTGTCTGGTTATGTAAAGGCCCAGACTTTCTCAGAAACAAAAGGATTATACTGCACTGTTTTAGGCCTTTTGTCCCTCTCTGCACTGAGCTGTTTGACCTTAGATTTGTACTAGTTGAAGTCTCCTTGCTAAACAATCCAAGCACTGTAAACAATCACTGTTAAAGCTCACTGTAAAACATTTCTTAAAGTCATCAAATAAATTCATTGAAGTATTTGCTGTGGGTTGTGCTCAGATACTTGAATAATATACACCTACAGCTTATTATCAGTCATTCTAATATACGAGATGATGTTGTCTCTGCTCCATCATCTTTAAATCGAGTTATTCACATGAGGCTTGTAGTGCTCTGTGAGTTGCATTCACCAACTATCACCTCGAAAGATTGTAGTTTGACTTCAGACCACATTACCCAGAATGCCGTGTGGGAGCGAAAGCCGCCGCACCTTCGCCGGGTGGAGCTTGAGAACGTGGGAACGTTTGCGGGTTGCTGCTGCTGCTGCTGCTGCTGGTGGAGTAAAAAATTGTTTGACAGGGAGGTGAGGCGACCTGTGCGTAGAGATTACACAAGAGAAGGGAAGTTCCCGTGTGTGTGTGAGAGAGAGAGAGACAGTTTCCCAGTCAACTTGGAGGTAGACTTGAGCGCGACAAATGATTCGTACGAGTGTAAGCAACAGGGCGCAGAGCGAAATGTCAGGGACTGTCTCAGCCTGGAGCGAAGGGAAGCGCGACTCGTAGGCTACACCGCAACGCGGAAAATATATCAGGGGGGTGAGAATGCGAATGGTGCGAAGATACCGAAATCAAACAAAATGGAAACGATGTAGCGTCGCTGCGGCATTTCATATAGATAGAACTAACGTTAGAGTAGAGAATAGATAGCCAAGGAGCTAGCAGGTTAACTAACATACATGTAAAGTTATTCCCCGGAGAGACAGAGCCCGGAGGCGTCTGTTGAGTCAGAAGAGTTCATCAGTATCACCAAATCAAAAGAAGAGAATCAAGAAGATGCTACGGAGAGGACTCAACCGTTTGGTACGTGAGCATTGGATTTACACTACAACACATACACACACCCATATATAAACATTGTTAGCTTATTACATCCTCCTGCTAGCTGTGTTGTATTAACTGCTGGAAAAATGTGAGCTGCCCCCCCTCCCCTTTCTTTCCTGTAAAATTCACGAGAAACTACGGAGCTTAAAACAAACTGTTGTTACTTCACACAGGCGGATAACACGAAGCAGCTGTTGTGTGTCTCACTGTGTTATTCAGCCTGTTAGCTCACTGCTAGTTAAGTTCCCCCAAAAAACAAACCAGGAAGTCACGACAAGATGTAAGCTAAAACTGAAGAGTCCTTAAAATATACACGTCCAGGACACTGTTTGCCAGCTTATCACCATGGAAACCTCACCTTCTCACTACTCAGGCATCAAATGTAAAGTGATGAAAGCGCCATACCTCTATTATTATATATAAAACAGCCTTTTTTAAAAAACAACTGAAGCTAAATTAAGAGCGGAGCAACCTGTCTCCAGGGACCTGGACTGCTTTTCTCCAAGGTCCCAAAGGCTAAAAATATACACACCGACATGAATCAAACCGCATGCGCAAGTTTCATGGTTACATGTGTCCATTATTATCAGAAGGCAGAAAATCAATCAGCAACAAATTCATCAGTAGATCAGTTGTAGCCGTTTAACCATCCAAACGTCTGTAAGCTGTCACTGAAACCTGAATGTATTTGTTGGTTTTCTTTTATTTTTCTCTTTATTTAGAGTCACATATCAACACTTATCACATGCTGCATAGTTTTGATGGAAATATACAGTGATTCATCTTTACATGTTTTTTTTAAATGTACTTATATGAACAGAACATGGGGTGTTTTGAAATGGCAAAAAGATAAAACGATGCATTTACAAGCAGTTAAAGAAAAACAAGGGCGTTTAGGAGCGATACACATTTTACACTTTTCCCAAGTTTCCTCGAATTTAGCTTTCTCTCGTCTCACAGAAAAGGGTTATTCTTTCCATGGCGTAGATTTCATACATAATGTCATACCATTCCTCTACAAATGGGCCATTCGGCTTAAACCGAAATATTTGTTGGTTTTCATTCAATTTCTACTCAAACCTACTTTAAAACTTTTTTTTTTAAGCAATTGACACACAGGCATTGAAGGCTATCACAGTGTTCCTTTTGTTTTACTTAGACTCATGGACGAACAGTTGATCACTTCATGGAGAATAATAATCACTATTAATAATCATTCGGATGCACAAGGGTTGTCACTAGCAATCTTCCCGGGCTCCTGTGTCACTTCTATGCATTACCTAAATACACATGAGAAGTTGTTATTCGGCCTGGATGAACTGCTTTGATCTCCTGTTTCACGATTGGTCAATTTAATTGTCAGCCTTTTAAAACTCCTCCATTGGTTTCATTGCCTTCCTCATACGTTCATCAATCACAGGCCGGCTAGTTAAGAGTGGAGTAACTCTGTGCGAGGCAGGGTTTATATAGGCTAAACCACCTTTACTGCTGCTTTATCAGCCTCTTATGCACCACTAACCTGTTGTCAACGCTTGGTTGAATCCCCCAAAGGCTCCGTGAGCAGTATAGATACTGACAGTGAATAAAGGGAAGCAATATAATAATTATAGTGCCTGACCCTCCTCATGGCCTCCCTCTAAGTGTTGCCAGGTCAGCTGATTTTTTTTCTTTCCTGCTTCTGGAGAGGATTGCTGCTGTAATTCCTCTTCAGTGTGAGCTGTAAATAATATTTTGTGCGGAGCAGCCAGCCACACTGTCGTGATGCACACACAGTGCCGTTATCTCAGGCTTCTGGCTCCCTGCCTCCTGATTCACACCATCCTCCCCTTGCCCATGGGAGGTACATGCGCATCACGGGGAGGGAGAGGGATAAGGAGAAAATGTGGGATTGCCTACTCATGCCAGAAGGCACAGAGGAAGCTCCACATGTCTCACTTGACTCTCTCACTATGTGCCACTAAACCCTGAGTGTGTCTTTTGGAAACTATTAAAGAGGGCTATGGGAACGGTCGAGAGCAGGGGTTTTTTTATTGGGGGGGGGCTCCAGAGGTTGTAATACTCTGACAGGAATGCAAAATCACACACTTCCCTTTGATGTTCGTTCAAGCCCTTCAAGGCAGCAGTGTGATCTGTGAGAGGTGGAGCCTGTGCAGAAATGTGATAGCATTCATGGTGCGAGCCCCTGCTTCGACTACATGGCGAACATCACCGACCCATGAAAACACCATCAGCCAAGCAGCACCTTGCTGTGTCTTTTTTTTTTTTTTTAAATAAGGCCTCCTCCCACTCTGTGGCTCGATGAAACCGTACGTGTGAAGCGTCCTCTTTCTGTGGCCGTTGTAGTGTTACTCCTCCTCCTCCGCTTGGTTGAAGTCATGCAGCAGAGTTGAGCAGCCTCGCACACAGTCGGCAACTCCACAGGTGCCCTCATCCTGCGCACAAAGGCAGGATATTAGGCACAGTGACACCGACGGAAAGGCTTTGTGTTTGGCTTCTATAAAAACTCAGTGTTGAGACAATCAGCCAGTTCTTTGATAAATCAGATAATCTTCAAAGTTCTTTGTTAGGCGAAGATGACAAAACTTTGCCTAAAAAAAACAACTTTTTTTTTTGTTCTTCCTGAAATTCAACTCAGTATTTTAGTTTTTTTTCTCTCTCTTTTACACATCTTATTACCACAACAGTTAATCAAGTCAATAATGGCAGATTAATTCCTCATTAAAACAATGTCAGAAGGTGGCAGCTCCCTTAAATGTAATTACTTGTAAAACATAATGCGAGGTGAACCGTTTCATGCTTGTAAATGATGTTTCCTGTTGAAGAGTAGAAGTTGTCCCGGTTGGTTCAATTTAGCACCAACGTGCCAAGACTTGGCTCGCATTTTTAAGATCGGCCTCTCTGGGGTTACTTTGACACAACGTTATGGACCGGCAGGACCGCTCTCAGAGACTCCGCCTGTTTTCTGTCTCCGAAGCATTTTCAAACACCGCGAGACATTCCAATAAACAGGTTTTTACTTTGGTGTAGCTTTCAGTTCGTCGTGGCATTACACGAGTCATTTCCATAACGCAGAACATCCACCTTTGATGCTACCTGCTTTTTTTTTTTTTTTCCTCGTGGCCCGATACGGCTTTGAAGTGCATCTTTTGAGGAGGAGGATTTTGTTCTAAGGCTGAGGGGGTTCTCCACGTTCCTCTCCACCATGCTAATCCACTTATGTTCTAAGGCATGCGTCCTGATTTTTTATTTTTTTTTTGGACTCTGCTCGGGGTGCAACACTTGACTCGTGCTTCCCCCCCCCCTCAACTTTCCACCCTCCACTCCATCTCTCTTCGGACTATCTACCCTGCTGCAGGGTGAATGATGCGCTGAGCTCAGATGTGTCCCTACTTGACTGTGACCCAGGCGCCTGAGCAAACCCTCCCCATGGCAGGAGACGGAGTTATGTGTGAAGGATTGCATGTCAGCACCGGGGTTCTGTAAACTACTGTCATTTCCCGTGCACCCACAGCTCTCGGCCACACTTGACAATGTTGACATTCACAGCCGCACTGCACAGGTGATTTTCCATCCAAACATCTTTTTATGATACACACAAGATGCTAAGTTGTCTTTCTTGATAAACCGGTATACGTTTAGCTTGTGGGAAGCTCATGTTTGGTTCAGTGATAAAAATGAATGCAACTATTCTGTGAACTAGTAAAACGTCCCACATTTGGTGACACTCAAATGTTCATCCTTCTCGTTTCTTCACTGTGTTGCTCTTCTGCTTCATCGGCGTCCAAATAGGTTTTTCTGTTTTGCATGTAGGTCGGTCATGCTTCAATGTGCGCCTCACTTCTGTGAGCAAGCAAGCAAGCAAGCAAGCAAGCAAGCAAGCACCTGTTCTCAAACATTCGGGGGCTTTTTATTCGCTGATGAGATGCACGAGTCTTTGAACAGAGTTGTCACTTTATGGGTGAGTAATTAGGGTAAGAGTAGATCTGAAGGCCACGGACCACACAAGGCATGCAGGCCAGTGATTTATCAGGCCCTTTTTTTTTGATTAGGAGAGATGCGTATTGATTAGGGCTGCACTCAGTTTTGCCGCCATTAGTCTGGTATCGCGAACAGGCTGGCCAACAGAATTGCTTACTCTGATTTCTTTTTCTCTTCCTTCCTCTCCGTCCGCCTGCTCGCATGCATTCTGCCCAGTAATGGAAACCCAGCCAAAGGAGCTCATCTGCAACACACAGCAGGATAATAAATATATTTAGTGTGAGGAGGGAAGGAGGCGGTGTGAAGGAATAAACGACTGGCTGTGGGGTTAGCAGGCTGATGAAATATAGTGGGGGAGTACCGAAAGCCCTGCGTGACTCAAACCTGAGAAACTGAAGTGAAGCTGGGGGGGGGGGGAGCACCTCTCCATCTCCCTCTCCACCTAATGGACAGGCTCTTTTGGGCTTCCTGCAGTGGTTAACATTGAAGTGGGCAGGTTTGCTTGGATACAAGGGGACCACGGATGGCTTTTTGTGGCATTTTTTTTCCCACTCCCACTTTAAAAGCCAGGTTGAATTCTCAGTTTGTATCTCTAAATAATTCAGGTCGCTTCATTTATTTTGAATTCTCCTCACGCCGCTCCTCCCTTTTCTCTGACCCCGCGTATCCTCGCCAGTCTAGCGCCGCTCAGAATGCATCCTCATCATCCATATATGTATAAAGGCTCAGCCAGAGATTTCCTGTGCTACACTACAGCTCCAGCATTGCCCAGAGAGCATCGCAATGAGATGTGGAGGGAATGCTGAGGTGTGTGTGTGTGTGTGTGTGTGTGTGTGTGTGTCTGTGTTTTCTCTTTTTTTTTTTGTCGCTCTATGTCTCACTCTCTGTGTCTTTGCACGCAGGGAGAAAGAGGAACGGTAGCATCTGTGACGTTTCATCATCCCATCCCCCCCCCCCCCTTACACACACACACACACACACACACACAGTCACCTGAAGTGATAGTGCACTCGCTGACACCGAGACGGGAAACCGCGACGTCCCTGAGAGGATTTAACGAGGGCTTGAAGGCGAGCGAACGTGCCCTCTCCCAAACACACGAACACCTCAGCCTACAATCATTATCTGCACGGCGAAATCCCAGCCGCTGCAGGCGGCGTTGCTCAGTCGCAGGGAGGAAGAAAAAAAACCGAGTCTCTTTTAAAAGTGGTCACAGTTCAGTGGGAGGAAACGCTTGGTGAGGGAAAACCCAAATCAACCAAGCCCGTGTGAGCAGAAGACGGAAAGAGCCACATTGATTTTCGTCATTAGTCTCGTTAGCCCCGCTATGCAGAGTCTTTGGATAATTAATTGAAAAGCAATTACAGCCAGTGTAGCTTGGTACATTATTAAAGATAATGTCATCAGTAGGGCTGACACTGAGATGCAGATCTTTCTTCTTTAAAGCTTGTCAGCATTAAGATGTACTGTTAATGCCTCTCTGTTGTTATTGCATGGCTCTCTG
Organism: Symphodus melops; assembly: GCF_947650265.1. NCBI lineage: Eukaryota > Metazoa > Chordata > Actinopteri > Labriformes > Labridae > Symphodus > Symphodus melops. The sequence continues at coordinate 10,392,210 of NC_136699.1, read as the reverse complement.
CCAGCGGATTAAAGCCACTGAAGTGTGTTGCTGTTTAGTTAAGTTACAACCCGTACCATACGCAGAAGAAAAGCAGCTGGATCAAGAAACTTCATCTGAGGAGCTGAATCTTGTGATTTGTCATCGCGTGCGCACACGCACACACACACACACACGCATGCACTAAAACAGAGTACAGAGAGTATGTGCACTTGGCTGGAAAAAAAACACTCTCCATTTATGGCCACACTACTTTAAATTCTCTTTAATTATAGATTAAAGTGGGACTCGGCTGCTGCCTCGAAATGTGTTCGTCTTAAAACACAAAGTGTCTCGGTTAGAGGAAACCTTTCCGCTTTTGTCATTGGCTGGAGGACTCGCCAAGCTAGAGGATGGAAGCTCAGGGGGACAAAGTTCGAGCCAGAGGAGAAGAAGGAGTAACACGTGATGAAAAAACCCAAACCAGTGTGTGTGTGTGTGCACTCGTGCTTTAAACCTATAAACCAGTTAAAAAATAACTTGCAGAGTGAGCGCTAAACTTCGGTTTAACTTCAGTTCATCGTATAACTTCATGCGTGTCTTCTCCTTAGCCTGTAAGCTTCTTTTTTTAGGAACAGCCTCAACAACACAGATGACCACAGACTGCTATCAGCATTGTGTGACTTGCTTACACATTTCCTGTTGGAACTTCTTCAGCCATTTGTCTTAGTTCAACTTCTCGTCTGAAGCCAAGGGCCACTGGTTCCCCAACCATGATTTGCATGGTGTGTATTCACATTGTGCGCTGACAGAAACCAAGAGCAGTTCACTCCTCATATGAAAACAAAAGGCTTTCATTTCACAGCTACTTGTCACCTCGTCACAAAATGCCAACGGTTCCTCATAGCAAAACCTCTCAGTAGGCTACAGGCGTTGGAAAACTGGTATGAGTGTCTGTGATTTAAAAAAAAAAAAATATATTATTTGAGGCATCAGAATGATTGAGGAAGCGGCTGCCAGTGCGAGATCTAGATGAGTTTCCCCTCCTCCCCATTGTCGAGGGACACGGCGTAATGTAGGCCAGTACCAGCCTCATGGTACAGAACTCTCTGTGTCTCCTACAGCTGCAGGGATGCTGGCTGAACAATGGGCCTTTGCCTATCCACAACAGCTCCTTAGGATCAGCCCTCAGTTCAAGTTGAACTATTATTACGCTGTGGGGCCCATTCATCAGTGAGAGCAAACAGGGGAGACGGTGGATATGGGGTGTGTGGTCTGTGGTGCAGGCCAAATCCTGGTGAGCCCATGATGGAGGTAACTCGAGTTTTCATTTGGCTATGCTGGTACTTGGCTCTACTTTTACTTGCTTTGATATTATGGGTGAGGCAAAAATAATGACAGTACAATATATGGATGTCCTGACCATTATGATGCATTTATTGGATCACTGCTGTTGATATTTCAATTGCTTTATTTAATTTACAAAAGAATAAGCTGCTTGATGATCATGGAGTTCAGAGATGTTTGCAGGATTGCCGCGTCGTGCTTGTGTCATAATTGGAGGCCATGTATCTTAACTGATCTTACCATGAGTAACTCTGCCAATCGCCCCACGATTTGTTCGCCTTAACGTATCGACAGACTCTTTAGACACCAGGCTGAGTAACAATGTTCTGATGTAAAATGACCTCGTATGGTTTTTTTTTCTTACTCCCTCGGGTTTTAAATATTTAGAAGAAGCTGAAAAAGTGTATAAGAAAGGTCAACTGTAACTGAGAGATGTGATCGATGGGATAAATTGCTGAATGTAATTTCATTAAAGGGTAATCAGTCTTTGTTCTGAAAGAAGACAAATCAGGGGTGTGAAATAATTTCTTTATTTCAGCGGGAATGAATCAAAAAGGTAAATACTTTTAAAGCCACTCTGGTGACTAACTTTTCATGGGATGTTCGTTTGTCTCACTGCTATATTTTCTTCAAAAGAGAACCCAGCTTTTGTGCATTTTACTGCTGCCTGGAGCAATGAGCTCTTGGATGTGTAATCAAATCTAAGAGCGTTACAATTAGTGAGACAGAAGAAGAAGAAGAAGAAGAGCGACGAGTTGCTGAGAAGAAATGCTGGAGAGAATGACAAAGCATCGAGAGCACTGCAGTGACGAACAGCATTGACTCACTGTGTGCATCTTTCCCCTTTTATTCAAACATTCATCACTCAGCGCCATTCAGCCTGTCATTGTACCCACTTCATGTTGCAGTTAGTCTCCTTTTACTGTTGTCATCAACATTTCTCAAAGTGGTTTAGTGGCACTTAAGCATTTTTTCCTTTGGTCTTCCATCTTTTCCTGTTCGCTAAGACAACATTTCTTTTTAGTGTTCAGGCTTAGATGAATTACTGTAATTTATCCTTCCTTAAAGCTTCCCTGTTCCCAGGGAAAACTGCTCACAGGTACTGCATTAAGCTGCAGATAAGGTCGACCTGTGGTGAATCAACTTGCGCTGAGAGCAACATCATAAAAGCTGATAGGAGAGATAAGATGCACTCGGAGCAGATGTTGTTAAGGCGTAGAAAATGATAAGGGACTGAGGCACTCTCACACGCAGCCCACTCTCCTCATGTAGCGCTAAACCTGAATGAGTAATTAGACAGTGTGTGGCTCGGATCCTTTTTTTTTTTTTTTTTTTTTGCAAAGAGAGTTACATGAAATGGATACCGAGGTCAAACGCGAACACCAACCTAACAGCGCTTCCGTGGTTCTCGCCGCGCTGCAGAGTGTTATTAGTACACGTGCAGGACATAAAGAGGTACAAGCGCAGGTCCCTGGCGCTCTCGCTTCTTCACACAGCTCCCTCACACCTCATTAAATGTGTTTAAGTAGATTTTCTTCGAGCATTTTTTTTTTAAGCTTAATGGCACAGCTCCTGCATTCCTGACTGAATTAGCTTGTTTGTTTTTTTTTGGTCTCCTCATTCTAAATTACAAAACCACAGCAGAGCAGACTGAACAGAATAAAGCCAAACTACTGTATCCTTTTTGGAGCGTACTTTTTTTTCTTAATTTACCAGAGTGTCTGTCTATGAAAAGTAAAGCCATCCGTTTTAAGTGACCACAAGCTCTAGTAGACCAAAAAGCCTTACTCAGTCATCGCCTAACGTTCTCTCAGCCGCCACATTTTCCACCACACATCACAGCTTCATGTCCATTTCCTGTTTGCTGAAAAAAAACAAACTTGTCAGATTAGCTCGCTTGACGCCAAACACCCGCCAAGCCTCAGTTAAAAGCTCGACACAAAGCTGACCACCTCCAGATGCACACATTAAATAAAACACGTTGCTGTTTCAGAGCAGACCTCAGACGCAGAACCTTACTGGGTGCTCTCTGTCAGACTTGTAGACCTTAAAAGGTGACACGTCTTGAAGGAGGGCCATGGCAAAGGAAACTGGATGTGCTGGGAGTGCTCTATGGTTCTTATGTGATAGATAGACATAGACAAGCACACCAAAAGACGTAGACATAGACAAGCACACCAAAAGACGTAGACATAGACAAGCACACCAAAAGAAGAGTTCAATTCATGACAGAGTTGAGAAATCTGGGAAACTGAGAGGTGCCAAATCGGTGGCAGAAAGTTCCTGTCAGACAGTTGGTGCCATGATGGTTTGTAGCACAGTCCTGCATGCAGCCTGTGACAAAGCAGGATAGTCACCGAGTAGTGAGACGGTGTGACAGGACGCCGTGTCATAAGGCTTGAGTCATCATTTGGAGTTTGGCAGAAGCTGAATGCGCTCTAACAATCATTGTCGTCTCCCCCCCCCCCCCCGAACTACTTGCTCACTATGTGCAAAACTCAAGTTAAAGGCCTCATTTGTTGCAGTGTCTGAGTCCTTGAAAGCATGTCATGTTTATTTCTGACTGAGCCTTGCATTTTCAGCTCAGTTGATCATTGGATGTTTGCGTTATTGACCTTCATTCACATTTATAGAGCTGTTGCTTTTTCATCAGGGATGAACCACTGTTTGCTACAGAAATAACAGCACTTGACTCTCGGCCACTTTTGCTTTGCTTGCTAACATCCTTGGCATGGAATGGTTTTGTTTTGACCTTTGACGAAGGGGCAAACATAATGTAATCCGTTGCATTTTTGCCCCCGCCCCTCTCTTACATTAGCATTTCTCGTGAGGCCTTTTGATCCCCGTTTTGTGGATGAACATTACGATCACGTCAACGCTCCAAAATGAAGTAGGCCTGATGGTCCGACCCTCATTATATTTTCCAGGGAATCCACCTCTAATTCAATGACCGTTCAATAGTTTCTTTCTTATCTTTGACACATCAGGAGGGAGGGAACTTCTCACTTGATGTACGTACAGTCAAATTGTCTGCCTGAATTATGTGCGTGTATGCGCCACCATTGTCTTTTTGAGAATCCTCTCTGAAGACTCGAGCTGGCTTTTTGTAGATTGCTGCCACTGTGAACTAAATCTACATAAAAACAAGTGTTGATAGGCCTTTGACCTTGAAACGGCGTGCTTCAGCGTGGCCCGTGTGCATAATCAATCTTTTAAAGAGATGGGTACAGTTAAAAGATTGGCACTTCAGGGGAAGCCGGCCAACTCTTTGTGTTGACCGTATGACCTGTGATCCTGAAGCTGGAGCCCTTTGCACGTCCTCTGACTCCAGGCTAATTTGCTTTGTAAATTCTTCTGTGCTTGCAGTTCATGTTTTGTCTGCACAGCCTGTAGTCGGCCACCTGATTGCTTCTGCTCTTGCACTGCTTTTTTTTTTTTTTTTTTAAATGTTCTATTAGGTGTTGGCTGCATAGCAGATCCAGAATACTGATAATAAATTCAGAGATTGCTCAGAGGTAGTGTAGCTGCCAGCGACACGGCATCTGATTAAAACAAGAAAATGAACAAGGTAGTCCGTGGGGTTGTTCTTGTCTTGCTGCTCCTATCGGGCGCTTGTTGTTCGATATAAAAAAAAAAAAACAACAACCTGGATATCCTTGTGTCTTTGCATCCTGTTATACTTCCTCCCTCTCCCACACTTTCTCCTCCTCCCACTCTCTTTGCCTCCATCCTCTGGCAGCCAGGTCTGTCCGGTCCTGCTGACGGCGGAGAGTCACTGTGTACCGAGCAGACTGGAGATGGTAGATTTGGACAGAAACACTGAAGGTGTGATCACTGCTGCTCGTGCACACTGTTGGCTTGGTGCTCAAGACCGAGCCGTTATTGTTCTAAAAGGAAGATAAGGATTCAGCCTTTCGTTTGCTCCATTACTGAGAAGCACGGGATTGTGTAAACTGGAATGGTGTTGGAGCGTTATAATCCAGCACACATGCATAAATACGAGTCTTTCAGGTCCTTCTAAGCTCTAACGTCTCATCAGCAGCAGAGTCTGAGCAGCTCCCTGTCCAGGTGGCCATAGTTCACACGCTCCCTGGCGCCTATCCAGTGTCAGATGTTCATGGTAATTTGTCTCTTAAAGCCACATGTTACTGGCCTTTATGTCAGAGAAAACAGACCCCCTGCCTGCAAAACCTCGAACAATTAACAGGCAAAACTATTGAACGCACAAGTTGTATTTGAGCTGAAAGCACGAATGGAAACATACAGTACACGTGACCACTTTGTAGCCTATCCACTTATAAAATCCACATATAAATTAAAAAATTATTAGATTTCAAACCTGAAGAGAAGACCCAGGATATCCATAAAAACACATTATAAAAGTGGTATTACTGAGATAGTGGCAGTTTTTGATGATACAGGCCCACATGTGTATCCAGACTGATGTTTGAGAAAACCTTTTTGTCGTGGTGAGCCATGTTCATCGATTGTGTGTGTTTGCTGGATGTGTGCACATGATTCAGAATAAGATGTGCAGATGTCAGTTGACGTCAAAATGAAAGGCAGACTTAATATGTTCCCTTTTTTCTTTTTCTTTTTTTTTTTTCTCTTTTGAAAAATAAAGTTAAATTATTAACAACACCAGATGGGAATCTCATGAGTTCCCGTACATTGTTGAATAAAATATGGCCCAGAAAAATAAAGCGAGTAAAATGTCCCAAATGACAGGTATTTTCAGTATAGACAGCACAGGCTCATGAAGCAGCTGGAGAACGGCAGCGACCACATTCTCTCAGATGAAGCTGATGAAGCCAGTGATGGTCAAACATCACGCATCATACACAAATAGAATAGACCACTTCATGAATTAATCCAAATCTTCAACAATTCATCTCCCTGAAGCGCCTCAAGATTTCTTAAGTGGGACCTTGTTTGAGATTGTATTACCTTAAATGATGCAAACCTGGTTTGGTGCTTAAAATGGTCAGCAGCTTATCACCGTAATATCTTCACTATGTGTTTGTGTTATTCTGCCCCTGAGAGTGGAAAGAATCTCCTTCCATGTAGAGATAAGGATGAGAAAGAAGAGCAGGTGGAAACAAATCAGGGTGCAGTAGCTCGAGCTGATCCAGTGTGCTCGCTCTGCTGCTATCATGATCATCCAGCCCTCTCCCCCCCCTCCCCCCCCCCCAAGAAAGAAAAGCCAAAGTCAGGACAGAAATTGAGGCCATTGAAAGAACAGCAAGGGAAAGATTTCTAGGCTGCACTATTCAGGAACATTTTTTTTTTTGCTTGAGTACAGTCCAGATTCTTTTCATTTCCAAGTCCATTACAGTCAATGATATTTGTAATAAGGCAATATGCTGTATTGTGTGTGTGTGTGTGTCCGTGTGTGTGGGTGATTCTTGTGCCCTTGTTAAACAGACTCAGCATTGTTCAAAGCAGACCAGTCCACATGAAATCCTCTTACTTAACCAGTTTTATTCTGAAACTGTAACAAGGCTGCTTTATAGACTTTGATACAACCGAACAATGAAATCTCTCTAAAAGCCTTCAAAGAATGTTAATGATTGAATGTTTCCACTTGGAGATCATAAGTGACGTGTAAGAAACACCTCATGTTGCAGTTAGACTCAGTGGAGAAAAAAGAAAAAACGGATTTCCAATTCTTAAATTCTTTTTTTTTTTTTTTTAGTTCATCATTTACACACTTGTTTCTAACTTTTCAAACAAGGATACCGTAAAATAGTGTGTGTGTGTGTGTGTGTGTGTGTGTGTGTGTGTGTGTGTGTGTGTGTGTGTGTGTGTGTGTGTGTGTGTGTGTGTGTGTGTGTGTGTGTGTGTGTGTGTGTGTGTGTGTGTGTGTGTGTGTGTGTGTGTGTGTGTGTGTGTGTGTGTGTGTGTGTGTCCCCTATCACCCTGCCATCTGCATCACGACAAGACAGCTCAAGCCATAAATCTGAGCGCAGCATTTTTCTCTTGGCTGCCTGCATTTATTACTCGTTTATCATCGATGAGTGACCACCCAGGAGAAAAGAAATTAAGTTATGGTCCTCGCGCGATCCTCATCTTGGCCCGCTGACCCTTGTCATACTTTTCTTCATCCCCTCTCGGAGGGATTGGCTGGTGCTCAACTCTTTTCCGGTAGAGTGCTTCCAGAGCCTTTTTTTAAATTTTATTATTATTTTTTTTTATAATTATTATTCTCTGCACCCGAGTAGAATTTCTAATCTCTTAATTCTTGACCTGTGGGTGGACTTTAGGCTTCATCACCTTGTAAAATGTTTTATGGCCTTTACAAAAGCCTGGCTGATTATTGTGGATTTTCTGCAGCTGAGATAACAAAGAACCATAAAACATTTTATTCATGTTTGTATTGATTTAGTCTGCATCCTTCATCGTTATGTTAGACGGACAATTTAAGTCCTTTCTCTCTAATTCTTATTATAGTCATTTATTTTCATATTAAGGTGGAAGTCTAATCTCTGTTTATTTAAGAGAAGTACCTAAAACCACTAAAACATGCTTCCTTCTTCCTCTCCTTCATTGTCCTCCCCTCCCTCCTTTGCTCCCGCCTCCTCCAGTTTGGCGGCGATGAGAGAAGAGTGGACAGCCGAACTATCTACGTTGGCCATCGCTCAAGTTCAACCAATGAAGCTTTCATCCCACCCAAGTTCTGTGATAACAGGATCGTGTCCTCTAAGGTGAGAATGACACACAAACACACACGTCTCCCAGCGCAGCAGTCTGGCCTTACACTGAGATTAAATTCATATACCTCTCTGTGTGTTTCTCAGCTCCTCTGCATATTTCCTTCCAACTGCCTCTAGGCCTTTTTTTTTTTTTTTTTTCTTCTCTTATCTAACACTTGGAGTGCAAAATGAACTCTTGAACAGTCCTGAGCATTCCTGCGTCCTCCTCTCTTTATTCCTCCTCCCACTGCCGCTCATCCTCGCTCCCTATGGAAGGAGATTATTTGTCTGTCATGAGAGCAGTGGCTGTGGCAGTGAAATACACATAATGTATGTAGTAATGTACTTGCAGGGTGGGCATTTCGGCTGTCTCTCTCCCTGCCCCCCATTGAGGCTCTGATAGACCCCGAGAGTGTATAACACATGGTTGTCGTCTCAGGGACGTCACCTATTGGTTACTGGTGGGTCATTTTGAAGCGTACTGGTGGCAGCTGCCTTATTGAAAAGGCTCTCGACCTTACTTTTGCTCAACCTTTAAAGCGCGAGGTCGACTCCTGGTGAACAGCGACGACACCCATGATAAAGACGTGAGCTATTCAGAACAAAATAGTTTTCTGTAGCAGACTATAAACATGTTGTATATCCTGTCAAAATGTTACGAGGTTAGGCGTCTCTTTTTTTGGGCTTTTGGATCCAGTCTCAAGTGGACACATGAGGAACTGCAGTTCTTTTGCATTTCTGCATTGGCTTCTTTTCAATGCCAGAGCATGCTGCCCCCCCCCCCCCCCCCCCCCCACACACACACACACACACACTTCCATCTAAATCTCCCCCGTCAGTCCTGTGTCAGCGGTATGGCGCAGGTTATGGATATGAAGGGTGATGATGAGAAGGACGCACGATGTGAGAGTTCGACAGGGGACTAGGATTTATAGTGGTGCAGAGGGTCCCACTGAGGATGGGCCAATCAATTGGCTCCTGCCAGCATGTCAGGGTAAACAGCCTTTAATTACCCCGGCTGTAGTGTTTATGCTCCTCCATGCCTCCGCTCTCCATCATCCTGTTGCTTTTGCACTCTGCAACGACCAATCTCTGCCTCTCCTCCATTTCGCTCTCATTGCTGCAGCGCCGCAGCCCCCCCCCCACCCCCATCCAACCATCACCAACCCTTTTCTCATTACTTTCACTCTCTTTTCCTCTGGCAAAATGAGATGGTCCATTCTGCTGCCGTTGCATTTCAACACTATCCCCATTCAGACATTCCCCCCTTCATAAACACCGCCTTATTGCCATTTCTTCACGATGCCCTGCCTGTGTGTGTTTTTCACCCTGATGCACTGTAGTGTGGCACAAAGTTACTAACAGGGTATTGTTGAGCCACCTCTCAGGGATTTAAGCAGATAAAAGTGTCTGCGATGCTATCAGCAGCAGTCATGGCCACTTACAGAATAAGAAATAAACAGACACAGTCCCCGGCCTGATAAGTTTATTGGCTCAGCGTTCAAGGGGAGGCAAATTAAGCAGATAAATCGCTAATCCCAATCAATGAAATACCTGTGCCCCCTCCCCCCCCCCCCCCCCCCCCCAAGGGCTGTCTCCAAAGGCATAACCAAGAACAGAGACTTTTAGCTTTTGAAGGCCCCCCCCCTCAGTTCAGATAGAATGCACACATGTGAGAGTCTGTGAATATTGAATGCCTCTGATCTGGCTCCCTTTTTTTTTTGCTAAGCTTTTATTGAACCTCCCAGAGTTCAGCAGAAAACATGACGCCTGAATGAGAAAATGACACAGAAAAGATCAGGGAAAACACACACACACACACACACACACACACACACACACACACACACACACTGTTAGAACTGTTTAGTTCCTCTGTGACTCACATGCTCTTTTCCCTCCACAGTACACAGTTTGGAACTTCCTACCAAAGAACCTGTTTGAACAGTTTAGAAGAATTGCCAATTTCTACTTCCTTATCATCTTCCTGGTGCAGGTGAGGACGAGCTTTCTGTGTTTCAACCCTAACCAAGTCTTTGTTTTTGATGAATAATGATTGTGTGGCTGCTTGTTGTGACTAGGTGGAACTAGAACAGTGCAGTAGGATATTCAGATTGTAAAATGCTGTTTTACAGTCTCTCTGAACTAGCTCTGTTTGTGTGAGTGAGTCCATGCGCTGGGATAAGGAACCCACTCCCCACAAGTAAATATCCAATCACCACGCACTAATGTCGGGGAAGCTGACAACACGACACACATTACCTTTACATGGCGTGCTGTGAGGACAGGCTGCAGACGCTGTGGGGACGTTTCAGTTTCCGCGTCCAAACGGTAAACAAAAAAAATGCAAACATTGTTTGACAGGCGTCAACTACTCAAAGGGAAATACGTACAGGGTACATGTTCACAGCAGCACGCTACAGCATGCTGTCACGTAGCCACTAGCTGACCCCTGCATGACCCAGCAGAGGGAGAGTGAATGGAGATGTAGCGTTTGAAACCAAAGCTAACGTACACACTGAAATAGGAACGCTGCACAAACTGTGAGAGTCCACGAAAGCAATACAGAGATAAACATTGAAATGTCTTCTTATTTCTACATTCCTACGTGACTCTATTACGCTGCCGTCACACCAAACACCTGGATGTGTTTTCATTCCCCCGTAAAAGTAAAATCATCAACTAGTTAGAAAGTGTCCTTAACCCCTTTCTGTTCCTATAACATGGAAAGAAGTGTACACTTCGATTGAGGTCCAACAGTTCTCCTCTTCCAGCCCGTTATTCCAGAGCTGTCAGATCACACGTTACATAATGAATTGATTTATATTACCGGCTGTTAAAACTACCGACGGAGCATGTGGACATCTTTTATGTAGCACATCAGGATGGCATTAGTCTAAAATAAGATCACAAGGTTTAAAGAGTGAATCAGTGTTTAAGGGTCTAACATTATTTGGACTGCCTGTCCTTTTAGTGTCATGTCCTCAGTTTTAGCAGATGTTTGTGGGTATTGTAATAAGGTGATCCCTGAGTTCAGTCTGTCTGTTATTGTTAGCTTGTATTCTGTTTCCTTTTTCTTAGAAATGGAAGCTGTCAACTGGCCAAAAGCGCTGACAATAAGCATTGACTGGCATCCTTATTCCCCTGTTCTGTGCTCTGAAGTGACCTCTCCTCTCCTCTCCTCGTTCCTTGTCCCTTTTTTTTTCTGCTCCATGAAGATGGAAACTGATGTCTGTATTTTTAGCATAACCTAAACTTTGGCGGCACACAGCCCTCTCTAGAGTAAACAGGTGCTTGTGATGGGCCTTCTCAGGACCGCTGCGCTCTCTCCATAAGCTTACAGAATGAAACTCAGCGCCGTGCCAAACTGAGAAATATCACCGTGCTGCTGTCACAGAGTAATTCCATAATTCTCGAGCCAATGGCAGATCAATTGCTGCGTTTAAACCCCCCCCCCCCCCCCCCCCCCCCCCCCCCCCCGGCTCTTGTTTCTACCTGTATTTACAGTTCATTTCAGCTCTATCCTCCTCATGTCATCCCAGGCTCGCGGAGAGAGGTTCTGGATAACGGACAGTTGCACTCTTCTGTGTGAAACTGTCGCGCGTTAACGCCGAGCACGTTTGCATCAAACATGCACGAATCGTCAGCGTGTGCGATTTTGTGCAGCGCGCGGCGTTTGCTTGTGCGTCAACGCGCCGCATGTGCGCCCGTGCTCCGTGTGCGATGTATGACTCGGTGGGTGTGCTGACGGTGTTTACCCTCGCTGCAGCGTGGTTGGCGTCTCTCCACTAATCCAGCCTCTCTTGAGGGGCTCCTTATCCTAACCACTCCGTTTTCCAATGCAGCCTGCTATTATATCACAGAAGCAGAGTTGAGAGAGAAACAGGTACACAGACTCTGTGCGTGCTCTTTCTTTCTTTTCTTTTTTCTCTCTCTCTCTTCACTCGCATCGCACCGACGGAAATAAACCTTCTCACTTACCCCCGAGAGGCTCTATGCAAATGCTCAACCAACGACCAAATGTCATGCATCCTGCAACTCTGTCCTTGCCTCCTTTTTTGCATCTCCCTTTGTCATTTGCTCCCCCCCCCCCCCCCCCCCTTTCTCTCCCACATTCCACCCATCTCTCTGCAGCGCTGCACTGCTGACGTCAGCAGCTAGGAAGCCCTCTGTACTTCTGAGAGAGCCACAAATAGACACAGGCTGATAAAAAAGCACCACTCTGCTAAAAATAGCTCTGCATGTCTTTGCTCGAATTTGATCGAACAGGAATAGAATAGGGGGACCAGAGGGAGAGAAACGGTGATGAGAGAGCAAGGGGGGCGAGAGAAGGAGAGCGTGAAAAGGGGGTGGGAGGACACCAGGGGTGGGGGGGGGGGCACGACGCTGCCCTGGGACCCCTGGAACCTGCTGTCTGTCGCTCACTCTGACACACTTCCCCGGCACAGATGAAGGGCTTTATGCTGCTTTGCTCTTCAGCTCTGATATCACAGCGACACATCAGCATCAGCTCACTGTTCACTCCTGTCGCTGAGGGCTTTTTTCTTTTTCTTTTTTTTTTTTTGGCTTTGCATTTGGTGCAGAGCAGGAAAGGTATTTGGCCATCTGGAAGTTTAACAGGGATTGTTTTGAATCAGTGCAGATAAACAGTTGTAAGAGGAGCTCTGGGGAAAGGGGTTGTCGTGTTTTTGGCTGCTGTACAGTAGCTAAAGGTTTTGTGAAGGTTTTAGTGTTCTTTGGAGTTTGATGCTGCAGTATTTTCAATCGGGTAGTTTTGACCCTCAACCTGTTCCAGAAACGAGTTCTGTCCTTGATGCGGTTATCCACTGTGAGGCCTGTCGAGTCTGATTTCACACACTTTTTGTAGTACAAGATGAAAGAAAGCATTTTTATAGAATCAGTGTTGATGAACACTAAAAAAAAAAAAAAAAAAAACCCACACCATTTGATCCGTCTCTTTTTATAGTCCTCTATTGAACAAATGCCATCAAAATCGAAGGACCAAAGAAATCACAATCAAACAGCATTTAAGCTGAAAGTCTGCTTTGTGACGCGTACACTGTGTGCTGTGGTCACACTTTTTTTTCAAGTCTGGCCATCTGGCTGCTGCATTAGAAGGGACATGATGTCCTTAATTACTCCTGTAGTTGTTTCTTTTTTTTTTTTTTTTCTTTCCCTCTGGAAATCTTGAACCCGGACATGTGGAGGAATAAATATATAGAGTTAAAATGAAGAACGCCATCAACGCTGACCATCCGCAGTCAAGAAAAGAGCGTGACGTTGGGGATTGGATAATGCAGACAGTGGAGGTTTAACATAGTCAGGGGTACATGGATGTTTCCTGCAGAGGAATCTATAATCCTTCAGCAACGCCTCCAGAAATGTGTCATGTGTAATGGGTCTTTAACACAGAGCCCCATTTGCTATCCACATGTGCACACTCTGCTCTTTTTGAGCGTTGAGTAATCTCACCTCTGGCTTGCAACACCTGAGGCTACTGCAGCAGAATTATTACTCTCTGCTTCTGTCTTTCCACATTCGCTAACCACGACACTCCACACACATATAATGCAGACTGTCCTCTGAGTCGGCACTCCTCTAAAAAAAAAAAGTCAATGTCTACAACTCCATCTTTGTTTTTAAGTGACATTAGAGGAAAGCTTGGCTAGGCCAGCAGTAGAGTGTTTGTTTCCATGTGTGTTTGTGTGAGTAGGCGCCTGTACGGGTACAGAATGTGACTGCCCGTTCAGCTCTGTTTAAGATCCAGTGGTCCTGCAGGTTTTTTTGTTTTTTTTGTTTTTCTTCTCAATTCAAGCACAAGTGAGTAAGAACAGCGGAGACGGCTTCAAACCGCATCTCCTGCTCTTTCTTGAGTTGATGTCTATCTGACGGCGTGTAATGCTCCTGCTCGGAATACCAACCGACTGGCTACGTGGGAGCCTGCGCGAGCTCGGACACGCTCTCCGGCTCAGAGGGGAGAACAGCAGGCCTTTTTTTTTTTGCAGGATCAGAAATGCCAAAGTAAATCCATCTTATGAAGGTTTTAGGGAACACACACAAACACACACAAGCATGTTTTGTGTCGGGGGTTTTAGCTGTGAGCCTTGGTCATGTGCTCGTCTGGTCAGTATGGGATCACCTGATCACTCATTAAAGAAATACTGCACATGGCCAGTCCTCATGTTTATCAGTCAGTATTTATTTACTCGTTCACATTAAAGCCATGGCAGTTATTTCCCCTTGTTTGAGTCCAGCTCTACACCTCATCATCCTTCATAGTTCTTGTGTTTTTTTACCTGTTAAGCTCCTGGCTGGACATTGAAACATTAGTCGACGACTCGTTTCCTGTTTCAAACGATGTCTTTTTAAAGAGATCGTTTCCCGGTTGTAATTAACGGCTTGTTCGACACGTCTGCTGCTTCAGCTTCCGGTGAAGTCACGTGAGTGAGGAACACTGGAGAAGCCCGGTGCAGCTCGGCTCGCGGGGGTCATCGTGTGACGTTTTCACGTCGTTCCTTTAGAAGTACGCTGCAACACGACCTATCAAGGGGCAAATATTGGACGGACAAAACGCTTGTCACTTCAATGTTTTCTTTGCCGTGGATTTTTAAGCCGTGACTTTCAGCGAGCAGCAGCACACTACACGTAAAACGACAACACTTAGGATACAGTTTGAATTGCACACAGCTCAGTCAGGTAAGGTGAGTCCAGCAAAGATTGTGTTGGCCGTCGTCCATGCCTTGGCAGCGACACAGAAGTGCTGGCATGCCTGCAGATAAAGCACTCTGTCCCTTGCCCACTTAATTAAAAGTTCTGTGGTCCAGAACCTTACTGGCTCCCTTTGCAAAAATGTAAATGTCTCCCCTGTGTTTCCTCCTGATGATGAAACCGGGGGGGATAATAATACTGCCTCACAGAAAGAGACTACACCCGGCATTTAGAGGGCAAAAACACATCTCCCAAACTGTCACCACAAACTCCTCCCTCCGTGGCCACAAACACAGGGGCTGCAGTAAGCCTTTGAGCACGCTACATAATGCACATGTGTTGACTAAAGAGTGTTGTTGTATTTCTCTGGAGTGAAATGTGTGTCTTCTGCTCCCTTCCAGGTGATAGTGGACACACCCACCAGCCCAGTCACCAGTGGCCTACCCTTATTTTTTGTGATCACAGTTACGGCAATTAAGCAGGTAAGAGGCAGCTTAATGTTGCTGATGAGTGTTGATCAGAGATGTTTTTTTTACAAGGGGTCGACCACTATTGGGGTTTTTTTTTTTCCCAGATACTGTTTATTAGTAGTTCAAAAGGCCAATAACTGCTATGTAAAACTAATATGCATTTAGGGAAAACATGAAAACCTTTCTGCAGTTTTTGGAATATTCCAAAGTCCCAATCCAAGAGTTTGTGTAAAAACCAGGAACTCTGCTCAGCGCTGCTCGCTTCTCTGTGCACGTCACAGGCTTCCAGGCTTCAGTCTTGATTGGCTGTTGCTTGTGTGATGTCAGTGATTCATTGCAGGACTCTAGGTAGGACAGGCTGGTGAGTGATCCAGAGGGAAAAATACACGTGCAGCGGCCCCTGATAATGTTCAACCCCTTGTTTTCATATTCTGCTTTCTCTTCTCTTGTATTTCCTCATGTTGCCCCCCGGCTTTATATCCTTCCTCTAAATACAATTACCCCCCCCCCCCCCCGCCTTCTTCAATCCTGTGCTGTGCTTTTGTAAAAAGTATGAGGACAGCTGTCTAGAGTTTTGTATAAACATTCTTCATTGGTGAATTCGAACGGCGTAAAAGACAAAACGGGCTCTGGGGAAATGGGAGAAAAAATGGTTATGAGAGAGGGAGAGTCTATGACAGAGATACAAATGATCGGGCAGAGTGCTGTTCCCTATGACTCTGTTTCTGCTGAGTCTCAGCTTTAGAAATATTGTTTTAGGATTGTCTTTTTAGTAAGTCGACTGCTGTGGCTTTGAAATGCACAACAGTGGGCGGACTTCCTTCAGAAAATATGTGGGGTGCACTGATAGTGTCGGACCGCCTTCAGGCAGGCTTTGAAGTAGGACAGCAAGGCGATCTGCCCAACTCCATTAGTCAGGCTGAGGTGAACTGTATAGTTCGACTGACCATCCGTGGAATAGCCCTCCTGCCCCTCTCCCCCTTTCATCCACCTGCCATCACTGCTCTGCATCACTCAGCCACATTTTCTCTCTCCTCTTATCATCTTCCCTGGAAATCCAACTTTTGGCTTGAGAACCATCTTGGCACTCTCTGTGGTTTCCTCCTTTCGTACACTTTGCATCTCTTCAGCAGCTCCTCGACCTCTATCACTGTCTTAAAGTACTTGTGGAGTCTACACCAGGCTTGTAGGCTTCTGCTGCTGCTCCAGCAGCTCCAGGAATTATGTTTTTACCCAACTCAGTATTATTTCATGATATACTGTTTCAATTTAATGCTGGACAATTGCTTTTCGATCCTGCTGCGGCAGGCACTCTTTTTTTTTTTCTTTCTTTTTTTACATAGTAATAAAATAATAATTGTGCAGAGGATTTTATTGTAAGCAGACACCATGTGCCTATCGAACAGCTTGAGTCCCACTGTCCAGTAGGTAACAACACTACCATGATGTTAACCTGATTCTCATGTGCTGCCACAGGGCTATGAGGACTGGCTACGGCACAAAGCCGACTATGAGGTGAACAAGTACCCAGTGACGGTGCTGGAGGACGGCCGGAGGATACGCAAGGAGAGCGAGAAGATCAAGGTACCTTTTTTATATTTCCTTGGAGACGTGTTCAAAGAGAAGCTGCTGGCAGCTTGACACGACAGTGGTTTGAATAAATGCACAGGGGAGACCATGCACTGCTCAACTGATTACATGTTGAATCATGGCAGTGATTGTTATTATACATCCAGAGTGTGTTGTGCAGGGTGTTTCTCCAACGTAGAATCACCTGCTTGTTGTATGTTACAGCTGCAGGGTTAAACATGCATTAAAATCATGACGATATTAATGAATAATAAGTGAATCATATCATTTAAACATTAAATGTGAATATCTCGAGGTAAACACGTGACTTGTGATCATGTGAAAGTGCTGCTAGTGCTGCTGACTCCTCTGAGAATCAAGATCCAGCTGTCAAAACCAAAACATTGTCACTCTGTGTGTGAGCGTTTGGACAGCTGTCTCCTGCTGCTCAAAGGACAAAAGCTCAAGCAAACGTTTAGAAAGTCAAAATAACTTGGTAAAGTAGGAAGATGTTTGCTCCAATCAGAAGTGACGGATTTCACTTGAAGTCGTCCTGCACACCAGTGGTAATACTGCTCAAAGCTGTGATTGTTTACGCCTCCGACACTAACGCTGTGACGAACCCCGATGATCCGGTGACTCGCGCGACTGGGAGAAAGGGAAGTTGTGTCTGGATGTGTTTGTCTTTATCAGGTTGGAGATGTTGTGGAGGTGGAGGAAGATAAGACCTTTCCCTGTGATTTAATACTGCTGCAGTCGAGTCGAGACGACGACACATGTTTTGTTACCACAGCAAGTCTGGATGGAGAGTCGAACCACAAAGTAAGAGGGAGCACTCTGCTGAGCCCACCTTCCTACATTATGTGCATGCGCATGTTGTCGGTGGTTACTTTGTAAGGCTTATTGTCCAGAATGTGGCTTTCATTGGTTAGCGTTTAGAAACATGTGATGCTTTTAAAGATGAGAGAAGGTGTTGTGTTCTTCAGTAAATGTGTTCTAGTTTTTTAACATCTCAATTTTCTCGCTCTTTAAAAAAACATTTCTGTCTTTTTTTTTTTTTCTTTTTTTTTTTTTCCTGCTGAAGTTGGAGTCGTAGTGTTTGGGTATTTTAAGGTCTCCTTACTTTCATGTGTTGTCTGCGAGTGGGAGGTAGGGGAACAGCTAAAATGAAAAATGACCTCGCGCTCTCACTCTCCCTCTCTCCCTCTCTCCCTCTCTCTCCACCTCCTCTACAGACACACTACACAGTGCCAGACACTGAGAAGGATCTGGAATCCCTCAACGCCACCATTGAGTGTGAACAGCCACAGCCTGACCTTTACAAGTAGGAACTCATCATGTGGCCTCAACAAGTTTACAACACAAGCATGTTTTGCTATGGTTTAGAGTGTGTTAAATGTTGTGCATTGTTCGATGGAGACGTTTTTCCCGAGCCTTTATACACTTACTTTAGTTTTATATTAGGAAAGGGCAATGTGATTTGTCTTTGGTGAACCCATCCCAAAGCCGATATTTATTAGTATTAGGAATCTCAGCTCTATCCACAGACATCCTGTGGCTCCCCCTTTATGCAAGTAGTTGGAGTATTGTCATTTAGCCAGGCATCAGAAAGGTGTTTGGGACAGGCAGAGTAAGCCATGGCTCCAAATGCCTGAGATTCAGAGTCAATAAAACTGACAGCATGCTGCTGGCTAACAACCAGTAATTAGCTGGCTCCCAAATTTCTGCCACTGATTTTAGGTCACTGAGTATCTAAACTTTTTCAAAGTTACCGATGTAGTTTTTTTTCCAGATACCTCAATTTAAGATCCAGTGTTTTATGAGCAGATTGAATAATACATGAAAGAAAGTGTCAGACGTGCTGTTCTCACAAAGGTTTATTTAGCTTCTGAGTGTCTATGTCATTTTGCTCTAGGTTTGTTGGACGTATGCACATCTACAAAACCAATCAGGAGCCTGCAGTAAGGTGAGAGGACTCGTGATTCAGTGAACGCTGAATCAAAACACCGTTGCTTGGGCATTCAATTTCTTTCTTTTGAATCAACAAAAAAAGCATTATTCCATTGATCCCTCGTTGTAGAAAAAGCTGTAAAACAGGGCTGGCATGGCTGCTGCCAATGCTTCCAAAGCTCTCCCACAGGCATTTATCACTGACTATTTTGTAATGGCTGTATAAACAAACGCCAGTGTCCTTCTCAAGAACACTGGGACTGGTGAAAGCCCAGACCGCAGTCGTACTGTGTATTGTCACTGCGAATTTTAGAGTAGGTGCCTGCTTGCCTGCCAGGTTTCCATTTAGAGAATGGGGGGGGAGTGTGCTGATTACACAGCTTCTGTGTGCCTCAACTGTTTGATGTGCTGATGTGATTGTGCAGGTCTTTGGGCCCAGAAAACCTTCTGCTGAAAGGGGCAACTTTAAAGAACACTCAGAGAATCTGTGGTGAGTCAAAAGGCTTTTTGACTGTGTTACAATCCTATATAATTGAGGCTCAGTATCTTAAGACACTCTTCTCTTCTCCTCTCTCTGCAGGTGTTGCCGTTTACACAGGCATGGAGACAAAGATGGCCCTTAACTACCAGGGCAAGTCTCAGAAACGCTCGGCTGTGGAGAAGTAGGTTGAGAAGATTTGTTGTAAAGATCTTGGTCAGGGGTGGGACAAATTATCGAGGAAATCGTTTACCTCGAGGAGGGTTTTTTTTTCTGTTTGTAACAGGCTTTAAACCGAGATTGAAATTACTCAAAGATTCAATCAGATGTATTAATATTTGACAAGGGCAGAATCTCTGAATCGGGATATTATCCTGATCATGGTCTATGTATTGCATATTGTATCATGTGGTGTTATGAGTCACCCTGTGAACCTCCATCTGTAATGTTTGAAATACAACACTAGTGACACTATCTCATTTCTTTTCTCATTTTCCAGGTCCATCAATGCCTTCCTTCTGGTTTACCTTTGCATATTGGTTAGCAAGGCTCTCGTGTGCACAACATTAAAATATGTGTGGCAAGGCAAGCCCGGACAGGATGAGCCTTGGTATAACGAGAAAACCCAGAGAGAGAAGGACACCAATCTGGTGAGTACACAGTAAGAGAGTGTTTCTGTTTTTGTGGCCAAAGCATGAAACCATCAGAACAGTCAATAACAAAAATCTTTCTAAAAACTGGTATAAACACGACCTGCGAAGTTATAACATTATATCAATAGTCTTTATGGTCATTACAATTGTTTCCTGAATCTTGAAGGCTGCAGTTAACAGAGAAAATACTTACCCTGTAGAGGTTTGTAGTTAAAACTTCTAAGCTCAAAGTTTCATTGTAAAAGTGCATTTTACTAGCACTGGCCTTTCCTGATTCAGACTCATAAAACTCTTTTGGGGAAAAGGCCTCTGCAGACCTGTGTGGAGATATGGTCCATTTCATTGGTTGTTAACTTTCTGCTCTAGTCCTCAATGAACTGTCAGCACTGTGTTACAGCTGTGCTGTCGCTGCCTCCATGTGTCTGGGTAATGTAGGCCCTTTTTTTGTCTCAACTCAAGATATCACCTTAAAAGAAATTGTGTTTTCATTTTTCCCCCAACAGTACCTAAAGATGTTCACTGACTTCCTGTCGTTCATGGTGCTCTTCAACTTCATCATCCCCGTGTCCATGTATGTGACGGTCGAGATGCAAAAGTTTTTAGGATCCTTTTTCATCGCGTGGGACCGGGACTTCTACGACCCTGAAATCAAGGAGGGAGCGCTGGTCAACACGTCAGACCTCAACGAGGAGCTGGGACAGGTCAGTGCCAACCAAATACTAAAGGAATAGAACAAACTCTATTCATGTAGGTGTTGCTAGAATTAGAACAGACTTTTCCTTACTTCTTGATATTAGTCCTGCCTGTAAAAACCTCAGATTGCCTTCGTTGTCCTGACTTCACCTGCTTTTTTTTTTTTATCTCACTTTAAACTCAAACAGTGCTGCCATAGATCAGTCACACTCGGTTTGTCAGATGATTACTTGAATTAAATGTGACGCTTTGTTAAACGGATGGATTGTAGTTCTTCCTGTGGGTTACTTACTGCCTCGTCTTATTGTTAGACTTGTTAAATCCTCAGGCTGAATTTTTTTTCTGGGTTTGAAAGTGTCCGTCATGTCCACTTGTGACATTGCCTGCAGGTGGAGTACGTCTTCACAGACAAGACTGGCACCCTTACTCAGAACAACATGGAGTTCATCGAGTGCTGCATCGACGGCTTCCAGTACAAGTACCAGGACGCAAGCTCCGAGCTGGACGGATTCTGTGTCACAGATGGACCTGTGAGCAAACTACAGCAGAAAGCTGGCAGGGTGGGTTTGCTGCGGCATCCCTCCATCTGTTGGAGAAAAACACTTACACTCACGGGACGACATATGGCCATTACATAGCTCGCTGCTCAGAAAGACCCTTCATAGGTCACCTACATATATCCTCCTTGACATGTCAACATAGAGGGGAGCAAATTGCTCTTGAGCACCTGATCACACTTGACAGACTGTTGCACTTTAACAGACACTGATAAGAGGTCAGTGTAGACAAATAGCTCTAAATTCTGACCTTTATCTAAACTCCAGCTCCTGTATTTTTATTTTTTTTTTACGAGGCTGTAAATGAATTAATTTAATCCTTTATCTCATGATTTTAATCATGTTCACTTTGTGTTGCCAGGAGAGGGAGGAGTTGTTTCTTCGTGCCCTGTGCCTCTGCCACACAGTCCAGGTGAAGGAGTCACCAGAGCAAGGTCAGGGCCAAGCGGACGGACTGATAGACCAGGTGGATGGCTTAGGGGTGGACGGAGAGGTGCACCATTCACCTCATGAGGAGAGAGGCTTTATAGCCTCCTCACCTGATGAGGTTGCTCTGGTCAAGGGTGCAATGAGGTAAGAAAGAGGCTGGAGTCACACAGGGAGATGAACGTGACAGCTGTAGAAAAAGCAAGCGTGTTTTTTTGAATATGGATATATCATAGACCGTAACATTTCATCACAAGAATTATTCCGATAGCTTATGTTTTTCTTTTGTAAGACTAGTTCTTTAATCCTTTTATTGACACTCATCCTTTGTTATTTTTATTCAGCCTATTTATTTATTTCCCAGGCTGCTTAACTTCAGTATTTATTTTATTTTTCATTTTGTATTTTTCCCTTGCGTATTTATTTCCATCACTATTTTGCTGTGGTTTATTTGTCTTTTATGTACAAGCTGCTCCAAACAAATTGCCTCCAGAGGGATTAATAAAGTTTTCTGAATTGAATTTAACGAGTGTATGAATTGCTCATTTGTGAGGATTTGTCTCCATCTGCAGGTACGGCTTCACATTTCTGGGCCTGGAAAGCAAAACGATGAAGATTCTCAACAGGAACAAGGACATTGAAATGTTAGTTATTAATTACATCAAAGGTTTTACTCTTTTATTTTTCATGCTTTGATTTATTTTTGACCCCTTTATTATTTTTTACTTCCCAAAGGTATGAACTCCTTCATGTGTTGAACTTTGACCCTGTAAGAAGGCGAATGAGTGTAATAGTCAGATCCAAATCAGGTGAGCTGATGGCTTTATTGCACTGGCTTTGATTTAGTGCTGGTTAACAAGCTGTGCACTTTAAAGTGTGATTATTTCTGTGTTTGTGTGTCCAGGTGACACACTGCTCTTCAGTAAGGGAGCTGACTCTTCCATCTTTCCCCGTGTCAAACAAGAGGAGGTCGAAAGGATACGCATGCATGTGGAGCGTAATGCAACAGTGGGTGACATAACCAAACTGCCTTTCCGAGTCGTGTCGTTTCTCAAATGTTCAGACTTATATCATGTGTGACTCTGGGGTCAGATGGGGTTACATTTATAATGACGATGATGACGGACTTTTTGTTCCTTCTTTTTATGACATTGGCCGCTTTGTGTGTCGCTGTTCAGGAGGGCTACAGGACGCTCTGTGTGGCCTACAAATATCTGAGTGCAGAGGAGTACGCCCAGGCAGATGCAGGACTGAGGGAAGCTCGGCTGGCTCTGCAGGACAGAGAGGAGAAGCTCATGTCTGTTTACAACCAGGTGGAGACCGGCATGAGTCTGATAGGAGCAACTGCTGTGGAAGATCGGTGGGTGCTTACACAACACAACCACACACCTCTCACTTGAATAGCTGATGTTTTAATCTTCTCCGAAGCCTTGTTTTTTTTCCCACTTCCTCTCATCCTCCCCTTCCCTCCATTTAAAGACATCTCAAAACACATTTTAAATTGACTGGAGAAGCCACACTAGAAAGATGCCAGAAACCTCCTATTCTAAATAATTTACTGTCCTCACTTCTTCTGCTTATGCAACCTCAACACCTCCTGCAGTTGTTTAAAATTAGACACTTTATAGCACCCTTTTCCTGCTTCATGTCTGTTGTAACATATCATCCATCCTGATTGAGTTCTTCTCAGTATGACATTATCACTCTGATCACACTTATTTAAGGTGACAGCCAAAAGTCCCATCTTATCTGAACTTTTTTTTGCCTGAGTTTAGACTGCCATCTTGTGGTTGACGTTAGGTACTCTTCCTCTGTCCAAGATTTATTTGTGTGAAAGGTTCACACACACACACACACACTGTGGTGTGAAGGTGTGAGGATCATGATGTCCATTGTTGTGTTTGTGTAGGTCATTCCAGATGTGTTTGTTCACCACCTTATTTGCCTCTATGAAGGTTTATTCTCTGATGGGCCCACTGCCCAACAGAAATGTAGTTTTGCTTATGTAAATCATGTAATCTAATTTATTTTTTTTTTTTTCACACATATATATACTGTATGTACAATTTGAAATAGTGTTTTATGGGGTCATTAGATCTCCTGTGACATCAATGGTTGAGTAGCTGGCTGTTTTCTTTCTTTCTTGGTGTAAAATAATGAAACGTAATGTAGTCTTAAACGTGCTCCATTTCTTTTGTGTTCTGTTGCCAGGCTTCAAGAGGAGGCAGCAGAGACCATGGAGGCTCTGCAAGGGGCGGGCATGAATGTTTGGGTCCTTACAGGGGACAAGATGGAGACGGCAAAGTCCACCTGTTACGCTTGCAGGTTGTTCCAGAGAAGTACAGAGCTGCTGGAGCTGACAGTGCGGACTCTGGAGGATGGAGGGAGAAGGCGGGAGGAACGACTCCACGAGCTCTTGCTTGAATACCATAAGAAAGCCGTGCAGGATGCACCACCATTTAAAGCAGGCGTCACCAGGTTGGTACCGTGACAAACAGGCTCTCAGTATTTGGACTGAGTTTATTATGTGTGGTTTTTTTTTGTTTTGCTCTTGATCAGGATAATCATACACACGTTATTGACGATTAATCGGATTGCTCTCTTCTGTTTTGTAGGAGCTGGTCTTCGGCAAACCAGGACTACGGTTTTATCATAGATGGAGCCACTCTTTCGATGGTGCTAAACTCCTCCTCTGAATCCAACGCAAGCCGCTACAAGAACCTGTTCCTGCAGATCTGTCAAAACTGCACAGCTGTGCTCTGCTGCCGCATGGCTCCTCTACAGAAGGCCCAGGTCAGATCAATCAGTTACAACATGGAAAATGTTTGTTTATGATGGAGTTTAGACAATGATTGTTATTACGAATAGAATAAATAGATGTTGCGGAGCTCTAATTAAATTAGAGAAAATCTCAAGTAAAAAGTGAAGTTAAGTCAAACAAGTAAAAAAACAAAAATGAAGACATGAGGTAGAAGTTTCTGTTTAATAGATAATATGAAGTTATAATACTGCCCCTGTTTTTATTAAATCAAAATATTACATTTTTAATTGTACAGATAAATGTGCCGTATTGTCCAACTTGTTTATTCCGCCTGTAGTGCAGTGTTCAGATTGGTGATAGCTTTGGGAAACAAACTGATCAATTACTTTACTATTATGAATTGTTTCTCTCTGCATTGATTCTTTTAGATAGTTAAAATGGTGAAGAACTCCAAAGGTTGCCCCATCACCCTTTCCATTGGAGATGGTGCCAACGATGTCAGCATGATTTTGGAAGCTCACGTTGGTATTGGTAAGAAGTGTTGCGCTAGAGATCTGCAGATCTGTGTCTCGGACGAGTCGCTCCGATCACTCGATATGTGTTCTCGGTGTTTTCAGGTATTAAGGGTAAAGAGGGACGACAGGCAGTAAGGAACAGCGATTACGCCATTCCCAAACTCAAGCACCTCAAGAAACTTTTGTTGGCTCATGGACACCTTTACTATGTTCGCATTGCACACCTGGTGCAGTATTTCTTTTACAAGGTAAGAGGAACAGCGACTCCCCAGCTTCAGACTGAGAACTTGTTGTGGGTTTCAGCAAAGACTGTGTTTCCCAAACAAACCCACGCACTTGACTTTATGTGGTTGACTGAATCTCCCTCGTGAATTGAGAAGGTTTTTTGGCTTTATGTCTTTGTGATTGTATACTTTATTTATCCCTGAGGGTGAATTGTAGCTCTATATACAGTATTGCATTATTCAGCA
The DNA here is from genome assembly GCF_947650265.1 of Symphodus melops. Taxonomy (NCBI): domain Eukaryota; kingdom Metazoa; phylum Chordata; class Actinopteri; order Labriformes; family Labridae; genus Symphodus; species Symphodus melops. The sequence goes on along the minus strand of NC_136699.1, from coordinate 10,366,963 downwards.
CTTCCCTGTTTGAATGCATTTCATGTTCTTTGATGTTTCCGTCCACCATTGTGAGCCTGTTCTCTCTCTCTCTCTCTCTCTCTCTCCGTTTGCTTGCAGAACCTTTGCTTCATCTTACCTCAGTTTTTGTACCAGTTCTTCTGTGGCTATTCCCAGCAAGTGAGTATGAGCGGCGGACCCTTTGAGGTTCAAAGATGTTGAGAAGATGAAAGGAGGCAGTGTCCCTAGAATCCAGGAGTCCTGGTCCTCCTCAATGCTCCACTCCTTCCCTCCCATTTGCCCCTACCCCTTTGCCCCCGGGATGTCTGACCTCTGATTGATTAGTCTTGCACTGACTTTGATTGCATGGCACTTCTGGGTGTCATTTTCTTCCACCACCTACCTTGTGGATATTATGTAATGATGACTTAATGATGCATTATTTATATATTTTGAAGTATCTAAAATATGAACGTCCTCTTCCTTGTCCCCTGACATGAACCAATCATAAGTAGATAAACGATCTATATAAGCTTGCTTATATAACATTTTGTCTGTGTAAGTATGATAGTTTGTGTGAGTTTTGTCCTCTCCATGATATTAACCCCTGGTTGACCCGCCCCCTCCTCCTTTCCCTTTCCTCCTGCTCCCATCCTCCCCAGCCCCTGTATGACGCGGCCTATCTGACGATGTACAACATCTGCTTCACCTCTATGCCCATCCTGGCTTACAGTCTCTTGGAGCAGCACATGAGTATTGAGGTTCTGCTGGACAATGCTACCCTCTACAGGTAAACCTGGGAACCGACCCGGGCACACTAAGTTGGAAGTTATACACATGCATGCTCAGTTGCTTAGGTCATATAAAGATGAGCAATATTCACATCATTTAGAATCCCTCTCTTTAAGACGCAGGAGTTATAATACTTGACTAATTAATTGCATGATCATCTTGTTTTTAATTTTTATTATTATTATTTTTAAAAAATACAGTCACAGCATTTACTTAGAATACGTTCATGCTTTTGATCCATTTCTTATGTTGAAGTGCATCGTTCTCACTGCTGTGACTTTTTTCAGTCGGGAGACATGTTGTCATTCTTCACTCAAATATTTCATGTTCAACCTTTTTATATTTGAGGCTTTGTGCACAGAGGCAGTTTGCAGAAACTAGGAACACTGATGTTGTCCTTTTTTCTCTTTTTATAACTTTGCTCAGAGACATTGCCAAGAATGCCATGTTGCGGTGGGGACTGTTCCTCTACTGGACTTTACTTGGAGTCTTTCACGGCTTGCTCTTCTTCTTTGGTGTCCGGTTTTTGTTTAGTAACCCTGCACTGCAGGATAACGGCCAGGTGTGATTTGAACTCATTTTCTTCATGAATCACCTCTCCAGCAATCTTCTCTTTAGTAACATTGCTCTTTTATCTTATTTGAATCCAGGTATTCGGCAACTGGTCGTACGGAACGATTGTCTTTACTGTCCTTGTCTTCACTGTCACACTTAAGGTAAACCATTCCTCTGATTTGTTTTTGTCTTATCTCTTGCAGATTCAGAGGTTTCATGTGAATGCACTTTAGTGCTCATTGAGATTATAGAGTTTGTAAACGCGTGTTGGATATTTGACATCTGCTTTATCTTAACTTGTAGCTTGCTCTGGACACACGACACTGGACATGGATCAACCACTTTGTGATTTGGGGCTCCCTGGCGTTCTACGTCTTTTTCAGCTTTTTCTGGGGAGGAATAATATGGTAAAGAAAAACAACTAGAAATAAATCAACCTATGTAGTCATATTGGCATAACTATTAGATTGTATTTCCATTCAACCCCCCCTGTGTTGTTGTAAACTAAAGTCCTCCCTCTCCTGCAGGCCTTTCCTGAAGCAGCAGCGTTTGTACTTTGTGTTTGCCAACATGCTGAGCTCAGTGTCAGCATGGCTGGTCATCATCTTGCTCATTCTCGTCAGCCTACTACCAGAGATCCTGCTTGTGGTGTTCCGCAAGCCCCGAGGGCCCAACGCTCGACAGGTAAGAGCTGAAACACATACACACACTTGACCTGAGACGCATATTCGCTCTCTACTTCTCTCTCTGTCTCTCTTCCACCTTTTCTCTCTTTCACCCCTCTGCCTCTTTCATCCCTGTCCCAGATTTACAGCAACCGAACCTTCTATAAATACGACACAATGTAGGCACTTATTTTTTTCAAGGGTTCTGTTGTAGATAATGGAGCCCATCTTTTGGTGTATGTTACTGTGAGGTGAAATAAAGTGAAGTCAAATCCTTCAAGTACAATTGGACAGACTCTTTACCTTTAATAACACCCTCCCTCCTGTTTATACCAGCTGGGCTTCCCACACACACACACACACACACACACACACCTCTAGTCTATGACATCACTGCACTAACTTTGATGACACACAAGCGTAGAGGTCAGGTATATTTTTCTTGATCATGTTTTGTAAGTTTAAGACGCGTCTTAAAGATATTCCACATCTTATTATTTTATGTTAAGGTATAATGTAGTTGCTGTACTCCAAAATAACAGATTAATATATACCATAACCCTAACATATAACTATTAACCAGGCTTTTCTTTGACACAATCGTGCCGTGAACATTGCTTCATAGTGTTAAATGCAAAGAAGATGCCATGCTAACAGGTTTCTATCTGCAACCCCTGTCTCTGGCTCGGCTGTTAGGATGAAAACAGAATAGCAGATTCTTTACAAGTTGCCGGTGTGACTGTCGAGGGACAGTCAGATTTTCCTCCAGAAGACGACTCATTAGCTCTCCATGTGGCTAATGTGTTTACCAAAGCAGCTGGAAGTGTATGGCGCTCGGCGCTGTGCTGCCGGGCGTGTTCCCAAATGTTGTTTTTAAATCGTGTCTAGACATGTTTTATTTAGGAAAAAGGAAAACATCTCGACCAAATGTTTTGCACATTTAAGGAGAGCAATTCTACACATTTATTACAATAAGCATATTTGTATGCATTGTTTGTTTTTGTGTTATTTCTTTTTGAGTTTTGATCCGTCAGTGAAAAATAAAAGGTACATATTTGAATACTACTGCACCAGGTGGTATACTGTGGAATTAAAGCCTACAGATTAGAATAACGGTTGCTATAAAAAAAAACAACACATCATTTATTTGATTTAGTAGACAGCCCTTTGATCTTTCTTTTGGGAAACTTCATTTCCCCCTCAACAACTTTGTTTATCTAACTGGTGCTGCTGCTTTCCCCCGTAATTTCTCTCTCCTAGCTCTGTCTCACCCTCTCGTTTCTTTTCTCTTCCTCACTGGACCCGCTCCTCTAAAGATGCAACATCGCCTTCCTTCCTCGGGGACTTCCACTATCTTCATGTTGTCGCAGACAGCTAGCACTCACAGCTTCTCGTGGAGCGACTGAGGTCTCTTTTTCCTTCTGTCAGCCCATATTCTTAAGCCTCCTCCTGCAGAGTCTCTGTGTCCTCAAGTCTCGTTTTCCACCATTTGTGTCCTTCCTTTCCCACTGTCAGACCTCTTTCTTACCTGTTGAAGTAACTCAGGGTGCCACTGTGGCATTTTAAAGTCACCACTTGGTTGACTAGCCTAATTCAGAAATACAGATGAAATGTTGCATCACATTTTCTATCCTTAGAGGGCCCTTCTTATGAACCTAGATGTGTGTTCTTTGTGAAGCAACGTGTTCCCAAGATGAGTAGTAGTTAGGAGTAGGACCGGGTGTCCCTGCTAAAAACCTGCTGTCAGTCCTTCATTCTTTGTCTTTGGAATTGTTTAAGTTGGTGTCTCTTTCTGGCCGCCTGTGCTGCTCCAATGCCTGCTGCCTCCGCATGTCAAGTCAGGTGAATGCAGCACGACAAAGCACCTAAACGTACCCGCATGAGGCTCAAGTGAACAACCTCAGCCTGGATCCTCAAACCACAAACCCTGTGGGCATCTGCCATCTCTCTCTGTGTGTGTGTGTGTGTGTGTGTGTGTGTGTGTGTGTGTGTGTGTGTGTGTGTGTGTGTGTGTGTGTGTGTGTGTGTGTGTGTGTGTGTGTGTGTGTGTGTGTGTGTGTGTGTGTGTGTGTGTGTGTGTGTGTGTGTGTGTGTGTGTGTGTGTGTGTGTGTGTGTGTGTGTGTGTGTGTGTGTGTGTGTGTGTGTGTGTGTGTGTGTGTGTGTGTGTGTGTGTGTGTGTGTTCACACATGCTATGAAGAAATGTTGAAAGGTAGCAGTCTTTGAAAAAAATCAGGGGAACAGTTTGCCAGGAAGAGGTGTCTCAAAGGGCAGCTGGACTGATTTTAAATGTCCACCTGTCCAGTTTTCAAGTCTTTGTGTTTGTGTTTGTCTGTCCTGTGTGTGTGTGTGCAGTGATGAGTACAAGATGGAGAGAGAGAGAGAGCAGCAAAGTATCTATGTGTTTGTCAGCATAGTGATGTCATTGGTGTCTCTTGCCTCACCTTTCTAGAAGAAGCTGGGTCAGTCGAGCGCCGGGGGCCCCCAGTCTCCCCGGTCTTCAGCCAGGCCCCTGCTCATGAGAACCTTTTCAGATGAGTCCAATACTGTCATTTAAACAGGTACCAGCCCAACCTCAGGCCAATTAAGCCAATCAAAGACTCACCCCCCCACCCCCACCCCCTCCAGCATTCAAACTCAGAGTCTCTCACTCTGACATTTCAAAAAAGACACAAAGAAGGTTTAGACACACAAGCTGCAATCAACAAGACCCAGTGTGTTTGTGTCATTTAAGCTGATATTGGCTGGCTGAAGAGATGCACTTTTTTTTTTTTTCAACACTTCAAGTTACAGACCATATTTGTTCATTGCTCTTGTGTTCAAATCACTATGCTCCTTCCAGCCTTCCTTTGGAATCCCAGCTTATATAACCCCTCCTCCCTGCATGTGCTTTCATAAAAACATTTTTTTTTTTTGTCTTTTCAACGTCAGCACATTGTGGAGCTGGATTGGCTGAGTGTAACGTGTTGATGCTTCTTGTGCACAAAAGAGCTGTTCGGTGATGTGAGACTCTCCAGTCTGACGCTCATGTTGGTGACGTGCTGGGTTAAACTTCAGACCGTCGTCGTCTCGTACTGTGTGCATGTTCCAAACCTGTGTCGCTGGTGGCTGTCTGCATACCTTCTTGGCAAATAATGGATGTGTTCTTAGGTGCTGAACTGAGCTCACTGCATGGTGTTACGTTGCCTTAACCTCAGGCTGAATGTTGCTGCATTACATACAGGGGGGTGACAACAAAATGAGTGAAATCATCACATTATGAAGTCGTTGAAAGATTATTTCAACGATAGCAATTATTGTTCAAAATACCTTAAAGAAATAAACAACACATTAGGGGATACATACAATTTTAAGTAGAGTTTATCTTATTTAGTATGAATCAGCCAACATCAGTAAGGTAAGCCTTGTTATGCAAGAACTCTTTGTGAAGTTAAAAACAAACATTTCCTGTCTCTAGATATGTGTAATATCAAATAAAGACCCCCAAAACACCCAAATGTAATCTGGAGACTGAAAGAAAAAAAAAAAAAGACAATAAACCAAATCAATGGTTTGTCAGTGTTGAGACTCGAGAAGGTGACAGAGCGTATCTGCTCCTTGTCAGAACCTTGAGATCTTCTTAAAAGCATAATATGTGACTTATTGAGACTTTAGCACCAGACTCTCAGAGCAAACCAAGCTACACTCTTCTTCTTTGGTGTTTGCATGAGTGCAGTACTCTGGCTACAATACGCCGCCATTATGGCTCTACAAACGGGATCCCTGATTGTGCTGGGCTGACCCTCTTCCCCTCTATTTGTTGGTCAGACATCCAAAACAAAAAAAGGGAGTTTGAATGCCCTCTTATCTTTTAGACACTCATTTATTTACTTTGGACATATTGAATGTGTATTATATTAATGTTGCATGTTGTGCCTTTAAATATCTAGATGTCTTCATTTTTTTTTGTCCACCCCCCTGTAGACAGTTCTGAATGTTTCTCCTTCCCATCACTGTTCACCAGGGTCATCAATATCTGCTGCTTAACAGAAGCACAGGGCTTTTTATGACGCCTTCCTCTGTTTAACCCTCATTTTTTATTCTTCCAATAGCTGTCAGAGAACGGCCTCCTCCCTACGTCCAGGTAAACCGCAGCCAGAGAAAGCTTAACAGTGTGCATCTGTCCTATGTCCCTGCTGAGGGCTAACCGTTAACTGGGGCTGAAATTTGGAGCTTTTCTTTAACTGATTTCTGCTCGAGTCTGGTGGTGGGGAAAGTGTCTTTTTTTTTTTTTTTTTTTTGGTTTTCTTTTATGTGTCTGGGTACGTGGCCAATCAAAGCTGATTCTTAAAAGATTTTGGTGATTTCATGGTGTCTACATGTGTGTGCATTCAATAACACTAAAAAAGAAAAGTACTATTAAAGTCAAATGTGTCCGCTTGTGCTCTTGCAGATTGCGCCCGTCACACCACTTTCCTATAAGCACCTAAAGGATGGCGACTGAAAGGCATCAAGGACTCACAACAACAACAGTGCCAGTCGAGTCAGAGCTGTATGCCTTCATACCTGATCGGGAAAAGAGGAGGACAAATAAGAAGAAGGAGCAGAAGAAGAGAGATTTGTTGACGAGGGGGAAGGGATCTAAAGGGGTTTAGCAGTCTTCAACTTGCGTTTCTCCACTCCGTCCTCTGCCCAATCCTAAACCCCCCCCCCCCCCCCCGCATGCCTGCAGAGCTGTGCCCTGCATTATTCTTTTTCTTTCTTCAAGATACAGTATCTGCTACAGCAAGACAGGCATGGGTTTTCTTTATTTGACTTCTATTTTGAATACTAGCTTAAAATGAATGCATACACGGCTGCCTTTTTGGTAGCTCTGCCCAACTGCTGTGTTTTAACTAGCGGTTGTAATTTTCTCTCCAAGAATGGTTCACCTGCATGAATGATGAAGAAAAGCTTCACTCCACTGAGGTTCAGTCACTGTTGTCAGCTTCCGTTTCATTTCACGTTGAAAGGTTATATTACTTCACAGTTATCAGACTTTTCAACAGACATTCTTTAAATTGTTTTATGTTTGAGGATATATACTCATCCACAGTGTAAAGTTACTGAACATGATTCTCGTTCTGCTCTGAGCAGCAAAATGATTCTTTTTTTTTTTCTTTTTTCTTTTTTAAACTCTGAATCTGCATTCTTAATCAAATGCTACAATAGACGGTTAACAGAGGCCATTTTATCACTCAAGAAAGTCGCGTGTGTATGTATGATTGAGAAATAGATTTGAGATGTTAAGCATGATCCGGCAATGAACGCATTGCTCCGAGTGTGACCTAGATCTCCCAACCTCAGAGATAATTTAAGGGTCCATGTAAGAGGCGTAAATTAATATATGTGCTGTACTGTATTTAGCATAAAGATGTATGATGGTATCTGCTCAAAGCCAAAAAAGATGGACGTAATACGATCAGATTCTGTCTGCAGCAGTGTGAGCTGAGAGTGACAGGTCAAATGTGTGTGTTTGTGTGTGACGGCGCTGGATGATGAAATCCAGAAACTTCAGTGCGTCATGAAAACCAGGATTACTTGAACTTTGTTTATGTAGTATGTTTAGACATTTCCTGCACTATTAAGGAAACTGGTTTCTTCATTGCATTGATGGTCACTTAAGGCACATGAGTATATGCCTGAGCACACACACTCATGCACATATCAGCTTTAGAAGAACAACACACACACATAGTAACGGCGCACATGCACTAAAGCCTAAATGAGGTATTTATGTTCATTACCCATTATCTAGTTTGTATCAATAGTCTCATACAGGCTGAGCTGGAGTGTAAAGAAAATCAACTCCACACCTGGATCATATTTAATTTCACTGTCAGGCTTTAGCTCCTTCTGTTTGTGCTCAAATCTTCTGACCAACAAAGTGACAGAGTGGACTGCTGAGCCTGTTGTCCCTCCTTCCACTTCGTGTGTGTAGTGCTTCATACATTCCATTTAAACATGAGTTGTTTTCAAATATTTTTAGATACTGTGTTCTTTTGCCCTTCCCCCTCCCCACAAATGTGTATTGTCCTTTTGGCATATTTATTATTAAGTGTAATTTTACTCACGAGTTATTCTTTTATTGTATAAATCTTTTTTTTTTTTTTTTTATTGTTGTGGAAAGTGATCAGCTTTGTGCCAGTTGAGTTCATCTGTGTCGCTCCAGAACTGCTGTGAGCCTGTGCCAATTTCATTTGAAGCCTTTTTGTCATACATGCAAAGACAGGCAGCCCCCCTAATGCCCTCCTAGTTTCCCACAATCCACCTCTGCACCAACAACACTCCTTTTGCAAGGATACACGGTATTTACACTTTTAAACCTATTGCAGATTCTTTCTGTTCTGTGTTCAAGTTTCTACATTACTGATCCCTGCTCAAACCGTAACTCCAGTACTTTTAAATGTGGGTCTTTTATGTCACCTCTCTGATTGTAACCTGACATATCTATTACAGTGCATCTGTGGCTCATGCAGTCATAATCCCATGTTGAGATACAAATGATGTACATGCAGATTTGATCTTAACAAATGGAAAATAGACATGCCTTTCAGTATCATTTGCGACTAAAACAGCTTGTTGTTGTTTTTAATGGAAAGGGGAGGAGACTGCTCTTACACGCTGTGACAGGTCGCCTACAGACTGCACTGTGCCGCACGTCAGATGAGAGAGGTCACACTAAAGAGGGGCTGCCTGCTTTGTTAACAAATGTAAAAAACAACCTTTAAGTAACATCAGAGATGCTATTTTCAGAGCTAAAAAATTATATCTTGGAATCTAATGTTTCTGCCTGTTTAAATGAAAAGTATAAAAGAATGGATTGTATTTTTAATGCAACCTTTTTTCCAGCCACTTTTTTTATGAAAAATAAAATGTCCAAAAAAAAACAAAAAAAAAAAGCAGGAGAGGCTCTGTGGTTGTGGACACTGTCCCTGTCTGTCTGTGAGGGGATGGAGGTAGATGTCTTCAGGCACCTCAGCAGCCCTTTGTCATGCAGCAGTGACACCTCGCCACTTCCAGCCCCTTGGGTGTCCAGCCTCAACACTCCAAACCTCTAAGCTGAATGTACCTCTTTAAAAACTATATTCAAAATCTGACGGTTTTCTGTAATAAAGAAGAATGTTTTAAACATAAACCTGTGGTCTCTGTGTTTGTTTCACCCACAGGAATTTCAGCAGAATCTGACTGATTTGAGGGCGTGTGTGGATGTGTGGGCGGCTGGGAGCGTGTGGATGTGTGTGTGTGCTTTTGACCCCACTAAGCAGATGCTGTGCAGTAATGAGATGGCAGTAAGGCTAAGCTGGATCAGCTGAGTGGCTGCGTATCAGGACAGAGTACGTCTGCCCTCCCTCTGCTCCTTGTGTGGCCTCACATCAAGAAATCGTCCAGCACTGAGTCAGGAGGTTTACATACATGCATACACAAGCTTTTTTTTTTTTTTTGCACTCTAATGCCTGAGCACTGATCCATTCAGAGGAGTTGTGGGCAGGGGAGTTGAGTTGAGAAAGGCTTTGTGTATCAGTATGTACACAATGACACCCTTTCATATTTGTTCTTCTGTTTGAATGTGATTGTTGTGTGTTATAAAGGCTGTGCGTTTGCATGGGCCAAACTTGTTGGCTGAGGGTGCAGTGGATTTTCATATTCTTCAACAGAGCTTTTCTCCACCGTGTGTGTTTAGATGTTAGTAAAGCAGGAGAAAGTGGGGACACGCAAACAGCAGACAGCAGACAGACAGTCCAGCCGTGCTGTAGTACAGTCCGCATAGAAAACAGCGAAAGGGAGCACGGAGTGTGATAGTGAGAGGAAAAGTTAGGAGGGAGTTGGCAGTGTGTCAGGGGAAGACTTGAGCTCTGTGCAGCGCAGAGCTGACGCACTAAAGCTCAGAGAGAGAGAGAGAGAGAGGGGAGGAGGAGCGACAGACACGGACAGCAGTGGTCAGATGGAGCCCCGTTTGTTTTGAAGAAGGTGACTGCTGCTGAGAGAGGGGACAGTCTGCCGGCACAAGTGTGCGTCTGAGAAGAAGAACAAAACTCACTCTCAGTCTTCATGAGAGTATAACACAACTGTGTTCTGGTTGGAACTGCTCTCACTCTATGCGGTTCAAGGTCAGGGAATATCCAGCAGCAGCCTCAGGGAACTGTCCCATCTGGATCTTTAGGACCCGCAGAGGCAGGTGGGCACGACTTTCTCTGTTGTCGCTGGAGAGCGACGCGCAGGGCTACAGGACTGTGAAGAGGATGTGAGGCCTGGACGACTTGAAATACCTCCCACAGCAGCGTCAATTCTCTCCCACCCTGAACCTGTGTCGGAGAATAGAAAGGGAATGGGCCCGGCCTCACTGCAGGAGGAGAGAGAGCCGGAGAAAGACTCCAGGGAGGAGATGGAGAGCTACCACTACCTTCTGCAGGCCGGCTCTCAGCTGGAGAGCACTCTGCAGCGTGAGTACACATGATGCTGACTGTCCTTATTTGACTTCTGCTAGCTACTAACAGGCGTTTGCACATAATCCTTTATCTGCTCTGCAACTATTTCCCATCCTTTTACATGATGCATGATTCAGCAGACTGGAAAATGAAATGTACTGCAGCAAAAGCCCATTTAGTTTGATTTAGAGCCCTCATTTGTAACTTCTGAGAACCATTATAGGAGGTAACGAGAGAACTGCACCTTCTTGCTGGTATTATTGATGTGCATTTCCCTGCAGCTTTGGTACAACATTAGGCCATTGCAGGGATTATGTCAGCTATTTTAAGCCTTCCCAGATGGATAGATATTTATCTATAGGAATGATTTGTAGACTGAGTATAAACTGTGTGGCACAGTTATGGTAGAACTGAAGGCCTACATTCTGTTGGTGGGAACTCTGTGTGTTAGTGTGTAACCTATCTGAAAGGAAAAAAGAAAGATTTTCAGAACAATTGAAATATTGTTTTTTTATTATTCAAGATGTTACCTTGGATTTTTTTTCATGAATTGAAAACATGTAGCACTTGTTTACCTTCAGCAGTTGACTTTTTGTTAAACAAAATGTAATTACTTCTAGCTTACACTCAACAAACTGAATGAAAGTAGGATAAAGAAATAGTTGCCTGACTTGAACGACAGCTCCATGGAGGAGCCTTCTCCAGAGGCTAATGGGATTACTTGGGGATCTTGGCAGCCTTGAGTTATTATTTAATTGATGGGCCTTTGCCTCTCTCTCTATCTTTGATAACAATGAAATGAGAGCAGGAAAGGAGACTTTGATGAGTTTCTGCTTTTTACCAGGTGACATTTTTTCATCTCCCTCTGTGTGAAATGTGAGCCCAGCAGTCAGGGTTTGTGTTAATCTGCTTAGTGGGGATGCAGTTTTGATCCTAAATGACACACTGCTGTCGTTTAGGCGGAACTATAACAGATTATTAATTTCCTTCATGGATGTTGATACATCATCCTTTATAAAGCTACCCAACTGACCGCTTCCTTTAAAAACTACAGAATCCTCAATTTGTTTTGCAAATCAGCTCCAACACACTTCCCATAAGTTTGTGAACACACAGTGGCCTTTTTTTCTTAAAAATGTAAACAATCCAGATATTATAATGTTGACAATGCTCATGATGAAGGGCCAAATGATGATGAGCACAGTCTAATACACAGTCTTGATAATATTGTCCTCCTGTTCACCAGTTAAAGTTTGTGAAACACATGTTGACACAGTAAGTCACAGACAAATATGACTGTCTGTGTTGTTAGAAATATCGTAGACGTCACACAGTCACGACAGCAGCCACATCAACCAACACTTTGACTAGCTAACTGCTTTCGAAGCCTCGAGTGACACTGGACGTGTCACAGTGTGATACAGTACTCACACTTCACCTCCAGCTCTTCACTTTTAAACTCAAAAGTTGCGTGAGACTTAAAGTTTGCAAATTATTGTGGATCAACTGACACTTCAGCTGCTTTCATGTTACTTCTCAGTTTTTAAAAATTCTCTCTTTTTTCATCTTAAACAAGTAAAGTCCATTTTCTCATGTCTTTCTTGCTCTAGGTTTCACTCCAGTAGCACAATAGTGCAAAAAACTCTTGTAATATTATGTGTCAGAAATGCACATGACTGTCGGTCCAAAGAGTAACAAGTCACAGGTACTCAAAGGTGTGAAGGCACATTTTGCCTTCTAACTCATGTCTGTCATCCATTCTGATCTAAAAACCAACCTTCTTTCAAATAACAGAGTGGTTAGATGTGTATTCTTTCTTTTTTCACCCTTTTCTATCCTAAATCAGCCGCCCACCACTCTAATCCCCTTAGCATGGAAAGCTTTGTTTTGCCAAATATCCCATGACCTAAAAGCAGTATGAGGCTCGGCCTCTGTGTACGATGAAAACATTTGAATGTGTAAGAGCGGATTTCTTACCATGCAAGAGATTACTTGGGTCCTTTTTGGTCTATATGAGGTCAACATTCACTTTCAGTATTTGCACTCTCTCCATGTAGACCAGCCTCATTTGGCTGCCAGTCTGCTACATTTAGACAAGAAAAATATATTGACTTCCTGAGTCAAACCCTTTAAATGACCAGTTAATGTGGAAGGAACACTAAAGTCAGGTTTAGAAAGAGGCCATGTTCATACAGCCTTAAAGCCTGAACATGGGTTTAATATTTTTCCTACATATTAAGTTTGACTTCTTGTTTTCATATAATGAATACCCACTCTACTAAAGCCTAAACATCTCTTGTGCTTCAGTGTTGACCATGAGAAATAAAGGTGAGCAGATGATTTTAAAGGAGCTGTATGTCATTCATTCAGTGCAGATGGTTATCACTGTTTGGACAACAGAGAAAAGCTTCCAGCCTCCAGCTTTGTCTGTAGACTCAACTAAAATCTGTTTGACCGAGGGCGGCCCAGGTTCGCGTCCGGCCTGTGTGCCTATTTCCCGCATGTCTCTCCCCGCTCTCTCTCCCCCCTTCCGACTCTATCCACTGTCCTCCCTCTCAAATAAAGGCAAAAAGGCCAAAAATAAAACTTTAACAAAAAAATAAAATAAAAATATTTTGAGTATAACTTGAAGTTTGTTCAATTAACTCTTTAACATACCCATGTATAACGGAGCTAATGCATTCAGGCATAAGTGACAGACTTCATCCAGCAGTGTCCTTACACAGGTTTGATGATGATCATGTGACAGGTTGGTTGTCAGAGAGTGTTTTGGGAGAGCTCAGTAACTCCACAGTGTTGGCAAGTTTATTATCAACACTGCGGTTTGCAGTACAAGCTGCCCTCACTTTGGTTTATTGCAGTAGAGGTCTGCACTGCGTATCCTTGTCTGTGTTTTAAGAACAACTTTCCACTGAGAGCTGTTGGAATTACATGCAGATTATGTCAGTGTTATTTATTTGAAAATGTAAGTATATATGTGCCTAAGCTGTGTCAAGAATAATAATTAATTAGCATGGCATACATGTAAGAACCATGCTACCTTCCTGAAGGTCTCGTGACACAGGGTAGAAAGGATTATATAACTTTTCCAGTGCGGCTGTAACTCTACCCTGCATCTGTGTGGAGTCAGTATAACCATTGGTCCTGCTCTGTCCCAGGATTGGCTCAGCTGCTCTCTGTTACAGACACACATCAAATATTCAGCAGGTACCAGTAGAGCTCATTACTGGCTCCCAGACAGCACAACGGACACTATTACTGCAGTGGACACGTGGAAAATAACACCTCTGTCTCCAAGTCGTCTGTGTGTCTTATCCCTGTAATCATCTTTGTTTTTCTTCTCTTCTTCTATTTATTTGTTAAAAATGTTTTTATGTGATAGGGATGAGGAAATAATGATCTGTGAGCAAATTTACTGCTATATTTATATGTAGCATTAACTGCCCATATTTCCAAAGTATCCTTATCTCTCTTTATCATATTAATATTATAGTCTACTGTAAGCCTATGTTTAAGGTACACAACCCTTTAAAGCTCAAGCTCCAGTTTTCACATCAAAACATGTACCTGTCATTCCTAAAAGTACCTCTTTCACTGCATTACATCATCCATGTATGCTTTACTACTTGTGCGAATGCAATGTGTGCATTGCACATCTTGTTGAATGACTCTCAGTGCATCAACAAAAACATCCTTAAAAGACTGTGCATTTACCAGACACTTACCTTGAAGCACTTATGGTACCAAGCATGAGACACTGGGCCAGCTGCCAGTTAACTTAATTCAGAGTGCTCTTAATGAGCTTATGGTTTTTTTTGTGATGACATTGTTTAATTTGCACCATATGCTGGATTTACGTCTGTGAAACACCATTTATAGCTGTGTATTATCATGGAGCACTTGGGAACAACATAGATGCATGAAATCTCCCCTTTTGGATAAAATGGGTCAACTCGCTGCTTTTAAACAGGAGTAACTTTCCATCATAATTTGGGTGACAAAGGCTTCAGTGTGGTTTTCCCAAGGGAAAAGTAATCACACGTTAAACTAAATTATGAATTGGCTCTGTTAAAAGCCATGCAAAATAAAACTCTTTGAGTGTTCAACGAGTTTTGGAAGATGGAAAATTGCATGACACGATCAGATCCTTAGTTTGTCTTATTTATATGCACCAGTCTGACAATGTTCAGAGCAGTTATAATCTTCTTCATCACAGTGGGTTTTCATATCTTTCCATTATGGAAGAAGTAGACAAACTGCAGACAACAGTTCTGTGCAATAACACATTAATTCACTTTTGCATTAACACACCACTTACTCAATTGGAATCATTTGTGTATGTTTTTGCAGAGGTGACTGTCCCGGTAAGCATGAAGGAGGTGGGGGGATACATACAGAAACAGGTGGCATACTTGTCAGGTGAGGCACTTTTTTTTTTTTTTTTTACTGTATGATGCTGCATAAGCTTCTTTCAGCTTGACTTGAACCTCTGTTCCATCCTCAACATTTTCTAAATGGTTAAACCCCCATCAAAATCTTACCCATTTGTTTGTCATTTTGTGTCTTACTCTCTTTAATTGATGACTTTTTCTCCCCAGGGGGCCGCGGGGAAGACTCAAGTGTGATCGTCACCCTCCCAGAATGCTCTGCTTTCAGTGACATTCCAGAGGAAGCTTTAACCAAAGTCTTCACGTACCTCACTCTCATCCCTCGGTGCGTCCTCCTTTCGTCTCTCCCTCTCCCTTTCTGCAGTGCACCAAAAGCCCTGTGCTTGTATTCTGGGCACAGCTGGCCTTCAGCTTTCTGTTGGATGTCCTATTGATGCTCTCTATGTCCCAACCACGCTCTCTGTAGGGATTTGGAAAGTTAATTTAGGACATTATTTAATCATTTAAGTGAGTTTTAAACAAGAACAAGCTTATAAATACTGTGGCAAAGCACATAGATGACATGAATGTGAAGCCAGACTATCTTTGACCCTTCTCATTTTCAAACCTGGCATCTTAACACTACCTTATTATAGAACATAATGTTACAACTGTATTTAATGGCCTAATTTTCTTGCAGGACACGGCAGCCTGGAGTCAAATTTATCATCATTTTAGACCGAAGACTGGATACATGGGCCTCTATCAAAACGGCTCTTGCCAGGATAGCTGTAAGTTTCATTGTTTTATATTTGCATTGTTAACATAAAATGTCTGATAAATATTTCCTCAACAGTTTATATATTCATCTATGCTTTTAGCTGCAGACTGTGCCTATGCTTATGTTTTTTGTTTTTTGGGGTTTTTTTACGAGTTGTTGTCCATGGTGCTGAAAATTTAAACCAACAACTTTGGCAGAAACAATATGGGCGAACTCTTCATTTTGCATGAGTCAAGGGGTTTCCTGCATTATGTATATTTCCATGTGAAGCTTAGTTTGAATCATAAACACCCTACCTGTACTGAGTGTCCCATTGCATATTAACGACTGCTGCCAAAGCATGAGTAAGCAAAAAGTGTGTGATGACGCGGGGGTGAGGGGAGGACAGGATGAGGAGGAAGGGAGGGAAACATTGCAGTTGGCGCTGCCACCCTCCGTCTGAGAGGCAGCAGCAGCAGCAGCAGCGCTGCGGCTGTGGTCAGGCGGCTGGAGGGAGCTGCTGCACATTGCAGCCTGCCATCAATTTCTATCGTTTACGGGCGGGAACGAACATTTCACCGAGATGGCTTCTGACACCATGGCGGACTGCTTTTACCGGCGGGGAGTCCCGAAGATCCGCCGGAGTCCGGTAACGAACTGCTGATCGGTTCTGATTGTACCGTGTGAAGAGTTTTGGGTTGAAGTTTTGGGCGGGCAGGGTGAATGCGGCACTGGCAGCGACTAGAGGAGGGGTGCAGCACTGCGGTGCAGCGCGCGCTTCAGCTTCATCATGCTTATTGGCTGTGTTTGACGCCTTATGAGACGGATGTCTGTGCTGGTATCAGAAGGCTTGAGATAGGGCAAATGAATGTCAGAGGTTGCAAATGCATGGGCCAGTCAGAGCAATGACAACATGGGAGAAAAATGTTTCTGCAGAGCGAGATATCATATTATGTGTTGCAAAACTGCAAGTCATTTGTTTTTTAAAAACAAGAGATGAAATACCAATAGGCCAATTGTGAATTAAATATTGTGATAACAATATAGCATCATACAGCACATAGAGGCAATGGGCTCAAACGACAACAACATTAAAAGCAGCGTATGACCTGCATGTGAAAGTTAAAGTGATTGAATCTTAAATCCTCTAAGTTATTAGCTTGAGTGACAGAATGGGGAGACCTGATCAGAGTATTTGCCTTTTTCCTCAGCGCCTATGCAAGTTCGCATACAGGAGTTATGTGTGAAAATTCACATGCTGAAAAAAAGCCACTATGCTTGTATGTCAGGGTGCTCTACAGGGAACTTTAATATGACTCTCTCGTGCAGCACCCTCACAAGAAACCTTTTCCTCCACCTTCAAGGCTTCCTTTCCCGGGAACCTCCACCTGGTCTTGGTGCTCCGACCCACCAGCTTCTTCCACCGCACTGTTACAGACATTGGCTTTCGCTTCAGCCAAGAGGACTTCATGCTCAAGATGCCAGTAAGGCAGCTCCTCCTCAGTTACCAAACATGCCCCACACCACAACAAGGTACACTTCATTCTTGTTGCATTCCTGATCTCCAAATGTTGTGTGGTGGACACAGCCAAGAACACATGTTGATGTCAGTTCCACTTTTGACACAAACATATTAAAATAGTGGGTTATCCAAGCATGCTGTTATTTCTATTTCCTATTTATTTGTGGGCTTTTATGCCTATATTCAGATAGGAGAGAGGGGAATGACATGCAGGAAAGGAGCCACAGCTCAGACTCGAACCTCTGCCACCTTCTGGACAACAGCCTCTATACGCACAAACCTACCGCTAGGCCAACTGTGCCCCTTTTCCAAGGGATTTTAATTTGTATACGTGGTACAAACCTGATAGCTGTGATGCCATTTTCAGCCACTGAGACTGTAATCAACTGTGCAGTTGTTCTAATGACCTTTTATATACATCCACTAGTGTAGCAAGGGGACATGTCTCATCTTTTTATATTTTATAAAAATAAAGGTTATAGAATTGAAAAGAAAAATGTTGAAAGCATGAGGTACTGATATGCATAAATAGATGGACAAATTAAAACGACTGCCATCATTAATTTGCTTCAAGTGCAACATTTTCTTTGTGAGGTCTCAGGTTTTTGTCCGTACCTTTAGGTGGTGATGCTGAGCTCGGTCACAGACCTGCTGCGCTACATCGATGAGAACCAGCTGACTTCAGAGTTTGGAGGCACTTTGGACTATTGTCATAGTGACTGGATTGTTTTAAGAACGGTAAGCCACAAATCACTTCAAAGACACAAAGGGAGCAAGAAATGAACAATATGAATCAATGTGATTTAGCCCAATCTTTCAACCAGTTTGATAAAGCTGCTCTTAAGACCTTCATATTAGCCAAGGGACACTTACTTCTGTATTCCTTGTGTCTTTTTGCTCCCACTACAGGCCATCGAAAGTTTTGCTGTGACAGTCAAAGACATTGCACAGATGCTTCAGGGCTTTGGATCTGAGCTGGCAGAGACGGAGCTGCCTGAAGAGGTGAAAGCCATCGAGTATCTCCTCGAGTCCCACACTGAAAAGTACAGGAAACTCAAAGTAAGACTTCTGTTGTGTTCCTATAAAATGCATTCATACATTTTACAACAAACTAAAAAAGTGTTGTTTCTTCTTGCTAAAAATGAAGTGTTTTTGGTGTACCAAATGTTATGATGTAAATTGTCCTCTATATGACAGGATGCAATCAGATCGGTGTCGAAGGAGGGTCGTCATCTTCTCTTAAGCCTGGAGACATCTGGGAAAGAGGATGAATCCCAGTGGGATGTGAAGTTGGACTGGGAGACGGTACAGAGGTGAGACATGTTTAAGCTTACTATTATTTTCATTGATTTGAGCTGTTGCTAACACGCTTATTGGTAGAACCTGCAATCTATTAAAAACAGAGCCTGCCCTCATTTAAATACAAATCTAAAATGTATCTTCATAAATTAAGTGAATGAGATCTATGGCATGGTTCCTTTCTCGTTCTTTTTTTTTCGTTCAGGCTTCTCGCACAGCTCAGAGACATGGAGTCGGCCTTTGATGGCTTCTTTGAGAAACATCACCTGAAACTCCATCAGTACCTGCAGTTGCTCAGATATGAGCAAAGCTTTCAGGAGGTAAAGAGTCCATGTAATTGCTCTGCACCTATACATGTTTTTGGTTGATGTTGCATAAACCCAAGTTTTATACTTTCCACAGGATAACACCTTTTAGTTTGGCTCAGTGTTCATTGCGGGATGTAATGCGTCTTGGAGGAAACCATGTTGTCGTTACACTTGTCTTTTCTTTTCTCTGTGTTTGATCTGTAAACATGATGCCGTGTGTTTTCTCATAAGATGGAGTTGTGTCTGGAGCACCTAATGGCTCAGGAGAGGGAGCTGTCCATATCTGTAGACACTCTGGTTCTGACAGAACAAGCTCTGAAAAGGTTGGACAGCCTAGAATTAAATGCACAGGTCAGTGTTTCTCATCTTGAATGCCACTATCTGCAAACACAATATTTATTTACCAGCTTTGTGTTCCGGATGGATATGCCAAAAACAGAAGGACCCAATGGGTTCAGTGATCATGAAACAGTCTCCTTCCTTCTTGTGTGTCCTCATCAGGAGGTGATGGCTCGGGCTCAGATCATCATTCTTCACGGACACCAGCTATCCGCCGCTCACCACTACGCCATGGCTCTTATTATGCAACGCTGCAACGAGCTTCGCCACTACTGTGATACACTAAATGCTGCTCTGAAGACCAAACGCACAAGTCTTCTGCAAACACACCAGCTGCTGCTTTGCATCGGACAGGTATTTAGGCATCTTCATCTACTTACACGTATACACACTAACACATGTACGTTAGACCTTCTTTTATGCTGAGTGTTCTCCATCTTCAGGCTCAAACTTGGTGTGATGACGGAGCGTATATGCTGGCCAATCAGCTGGTCGATAAGTTCCAGTCCAAGGAGGGAGCTCAGGCTGCTTTGAAGGACATTGAGAGGTTTTTGGAGGGGGCACCATCTATGCTGAGCTCGGGACCTGATGTCCTCGCCATCGAGTATGAGGCAGTCATCACACAACAGCTGCAGGTCAGAGACCACTACAATCATTTAATCAAAACATCGGAAGCAATTTCACCTCGAGAGCTCAAATCCTTTCTTGACCTTGAGTGAGCCAGCATATGAAATGCCCTTGAGGAGATTGGTCTGTTGTCTTAATTAAGTGGGGGGGGTTTTTTTAACGTTCCTCAGGATCAGCATAATTACTGAATTAGAAATCCAAGTTGCTAACCCTTCCTCTGTACCTATCACTCTCTCTCTGTTTCAGGCTCAGCTCGGGGAAACGTTTGAGAAGCATGCAGCAGTGCAGCAGATGATCCAGAACCGGCAGGCTTCTCTGAGGAAGCTGGCTGATAAACATGTGCGACCGGTCCAGCTGGTGGCTCCCAGGCCAGAAAACCCACCACGCGCCAAGTCCCCACTCTTCTCCCCCAAACATGGTGCAGCACACACACACACACACACACAAACATATAGTCCTCAAACAAAAAGACGTACATTTTCTCCAGCTTGTCTTTTTAACGGTTAGGTGCCCTAGTTTGAAGCATGTAAAGCATGATTTGTACAAACCAACCAATTCCCTACCCACCCTCGCTTTGTTTCTCATGCCCAGTATGGGGTCTCGTCCCAGCCCTTATGGCCTGGCACCAATCCCTAACCCCCTTGCATCTCTGCTTTAGGCATGGTGCTTACATTGACACATCACAGGGTCCCGCTGAGAAGGCCTAAGGTGTTCGTGAATGGGCTGCGGGGTTAAAAGGCCACCTTTACAAACAAGCTGGAGTTAGGGTGGAAGTTATAATCAGTCTACAGGGAGTAACCTGACTGCTCTATTAGTCAGGGCTGCTGCTATAGAACCATATGTGGTTCACATAGTGAACATTAAAGAACCTTTTCATCTTCCTCTTTGTCTCAAGGGAAGGTTGCGCAAAGCCAGCCACATACAGTGAAACTCAATTAATACTGTATGTGTTATCTACTTTTTTTTTAATGCCTCTATTTGCAACTTAATGTATCTAAATCATTATGCGGCATGTGACACTTAGAGTTTACAATTTTTTTTCCACTAAACTGAAGACTTAAGGTTTGTCCTGATAAGAAGTCATGTTAATGAATGTAACAACAAGAAAGAGAATGAAAGTGATTATGAACCCCACTGAGGCCCCCCTGGTACCAGACATTTAAAGGAAGAGATGAAGGGGAAAGTGGTTCGCTTTGATTAATCTGATCCTGTACATGCATACACACACACACGCATGTGCATGCACACACATGCTTGCGTACCACTGATGATTCCATCATGGCACATGCAGGGCCACGAGACTCGGCACAGGTTGGACTATCATGTGAGGGCTTCAGCTGCCCGGATCAAAAGGAGACTGATTGTCATGCCAAACTATCCGTCAGATCTGCACACAATGTTCCCTGGCTGCACCTTACAGTCGACACCCTATTATCATTGATTACCCGTGATGTCGATTACAGCGTATTGATGTTTTTTTAAGAAATGAAAAGGGTCATGGGCAGGTCAAGAGAAATTCCTTTGAGGCAAACGTGTTCACACTGTGCATGCAGTCATTAAAAGAAATATTTATTATTTAATGTGAGTGATCAAATGAGCCATCTCCGCAGTATTCCTCATCAGAGCACATGGCAATATACTGCACTGTATGTGAATACCACTCTGACTCCTTAATGAGCTGCTGCTGCTGATGATAATGATGACCTCGCTTTTACAGGTGATGGTTTGAAGTTTACATTCGACATCTCTCTGCCTGGAAAGAGAGCCTCCCGTAAGAGCCCGAACGCCAGAAAGGTGAGGGAAAAAAGTCATTTTCATGCTGTTTAATTATTGAAGTTCATTCCACCATCCAAGCTGTATTGAAAAAATATATATATGTATTTTAATCATCATGAATAATGTTCCTATCTTACTAATGCACGTTGATCCATTCATCTATTTATGTACTGTAAGTGACGTTGCAAAGAGCACCGTAAAGACCTGCTCAGAATGTCAATCATCAACAATCAATCCATCAATAGCTATAAAGTGATCGATTAAAAAGTTGTTACAAAGCTCTTTAACGTCAGAAAATCGAATGTAACATTCAGAGATGTCCGTCTGTGGTGTGTTCAGATAGAGGTGATTCACGACTTTCAGGAGAACCGGAGCTGCGTGTCGTACAGTCTGGAGGGTGAGGACAGCCCGGATCTCTTGAAGCGGTGAGGAGGAGGGGGAGGGGGAGGGGGAGGGGGAGGGGGCATCTGTCTCTCCTCAGTGCTGCTCTTGGATCTGTTTACTTTGTGATTCTCTTTGTTCAGTGTTAATGATGCCCTCTGGCTCTTGCTCTGTCTCCCTCTCCTTGTGCGTGTCTGTGTTTGTGCCACAGTCATGTGATGAGGGAACTCATAGAGACTGAGAGAATCTATGTGGAAGAGCTGCTGTCAGTTCTGCTGGTGAGAAAACACGTTTCGCCCCATTTTTTATCATCACACACACACACACACACACACACACACACACACAAAAAAAGGTGTTCAGTTCCTCTGTTTCTGCATCATATTTTTACATGGTTAATTGATCCTAGTTATATTGTATGTGCATAACCCATACAATATACACACGTGTCCTTAATTTTGTTTCCATGATGAAACCTTTCAGGGTTACAGGGCTGAGATGGACAACGCAGCTCTGTCAGGACTTTTGCCACCGATCCTGCGCAGCAAGAGAGACATCCTGTTTGGAAACATGCCCGAGATCTACAACTTTCACAGCAGGTCAGTCCATCACTCATACTGTAGACCTTTTTTTAAAGCAAAGATAAACATGTATTATATGCCATCAAGAGACAGAAGGTAACGTGTGCTGAATGTGTTGTGGGGTGTTGCTCCTATCATTTCCATAATTAACATCTTAAAGGTACCTGGCAGGTAGAGGTAAAAGTATTGATGAGAGCTTATTTGAAATACCTGTCATGTTGGTGAAATAAAAGTAGAATAGTATGTTAACCTCTTCCTTTAAGATGGAGGATGTGTTCAGCAAATAGTTCAGATTAATCGTTGACAGGAAAGTATGCTATTTACAGTAAAACTGAAAAATCAGCTTTGCCATAATACTAATGTGAATAAGGGTTTGAGAAGTCCCTCTGACATGAACACTGAAGGTTTTTTTGAAGCCTCATTCTGTACTAAAGTGAGGTGGATTTGGTCAAATATAGTTTATGAATGGCATGGATAGCACTCAAATCTAAAAGAAAGGGAACCATACATATATGATGCTGCTGCTGAAAATCCAGAGTAAATACAAACAAACATGTAAACATGGCCCACTTCTCTATAAATCAAATGAAATCAAACCTCAACTATCTGATCAATCCTCGCCGAGGCCCAATCAGCCACTGATTTAATGAATGTGTGTGTGTATGTGTGATAGGTTTTGATATGGTGTTTGCTTCAGTCCTTCTTCTTTTTTTGAACTTTTAAGTTCTGATACCTGATCTTTGAACTTTTTGGAAACCCAGGGTTTTTCTTCAGGACCTGGAAGGATGCCTGGAGAATCCTGAAGGTGTGGGAGCTTGTTTTCTGCAGCGGGTGAGATGATACAAATGTTTATGTTGTGCAGCTGCTTTGCATTCGGACCATTTGTAAAAAACGTGATTCAGTATCACTAAACAGACTTCTCCCTGCTGTCCCCTCAGAAAGAGAGTTTCCAGATGTACGAGTGCTACTGTCAGAACAAGCCTCGCTCTGAGGCGCTGTGGAGACAGTTTTCAGACTGTGCCTTCTTCCAGGTCAGCTGTGCCATCTTTCACTTACACTTTGTTATTCAATGTTCTGTTTCAGTGTCATGACAGAATAAGGGCTGAAAATATTTACTGTCTTTGTTGACATTAACAGTTAAAAAAGCAATGACGAAGCGTTTGCAAAACAAACATTTCCATAGTGATTTGTCGTCCTTGTGCAGGAGTGTCAGAAAAAGCTGGAGCACAAACTGGGTCTGGACTCCTACCTGTTGAAACCAATCCAGCGCCTCACCAAATACCAACTGCTGCTTAAGGTAAGACACAAAACATACTTACACCATTATCTATCTGCTCTTTAATGTCATATTTGCAATATTACTGTTCTTGAATACACACAGAGATCATAATAAAGCCAGACATTGGAGCAGCGAATGGGCCTAGTTAAAAAAAAACAACAACAACATTAAACAGAATTTTTTTTCTCTACCTTTACATCAAGTTGCGTGATACATGTGTTGACCACTAGAGGGCATTATTTAAGCCACTGCATGTGCGATTTTTCTCAGTCCGTACTTTTTGGTTTGTGTGTTCAGGAACTACTGAAATACAGTTCAGACTGTGAGGGGACTTCTGAACTGCAGGGGGCGCTGACAGCAATGCTGGACCTGCTGAAATCAGTGAATGACTCCATGCATCAGATCGCCATCACAGGATATGAGGTGACCAAAATCTGATCTGTGCTGGATTCTAGAAGAACACTGAACCTCCTAAATAACCAAACTAATTAGGTTGAGATAGATAGTCAAGATCTGAAGGGCATTTTACTGAGTAGAGATGTACAATAAAGACAAACTCTTTTTATTCTCTATGCAGGGGGACATTTGCGAGCTGGGCCGCGTGTTGATGCAGGGCTCCTTCAGCGTGTGGATCAGCCATAAGAAAGGTCCCACACGCATGAAGGAGCTGACTCGCTTCAAGCCGATGCAGAGACACCTCTTCCTGTACGAGAGAGCTCTGCTCTTCTGCAAGAGGAGGGAGGAGCACGGAGAGGGGTGTGACAAGACGCCCTCGTACAGCTTTAAAAACTGTTTAAAGGTTGGTTTCTCTCTCTGCTTGTGTTCATCTTAAACATGTAGGTATTGAAGTTAAGTACTGATTATGAGTAAATGACTTGCATGGCTAAATCTAAATAAATATGATATATTTTCATTACGTAATCTAGGTCATTGTTAGGTTTTTTTTTTTTACAAGAGGTAAAAACTGTTAGTATTTTTATAAATGTAATAAAACATCAAGAGAACTATCTCTTGCCTACTTTTAAAATCACATAACAATGACCTCTTCATGTTTTGTTATGGCGACACTGTGACTCTAGTTCAACTTAACTTCCTTAATAGCGTCTTTTTAAGCTGTATCATTCTGCTGTGTGTTCTAGTACTGCATTGCAGTCAAGTTTTAGACATAAACTACTGCATGCTGACACAAGTGAAAAAAGACAGAAAAAGTTATTTTTAGAACAAAGTCTATGGAGAGTTAAGAAAACACAATGCTGTATATAAATGCTGATGTGGATTGTATATCTGTTATACTTCTAAAAATGTAGTTGGAAGGTCAATGTCATACACAAATAGTTTATTAGATGTGTTTAAATCACACATGAGTCTTCTATAAGTTGTAGCACCTATCAGTGTCTGCCTCGTTACCTTTTCACGCCTGTATGTTCCCGCTGATGGCCACACGAGCGGCTCTGTTCTTTTGGTCGTACGTGTTGTGACTTGTGTCGCAGCTGGTGTGTCACCATCAGCAGCAGCTGCTGCTGTTGCTCTTGATTTATTATTGAGGGTGTTGGGAGGAAGCAGTCACACAGAGGAGGAATGTGTGTGTGTGTGTGTGTGTGTGTGTGTGTGTGTTAGTGTTCCGACAGGACAGATATGCTACATGATGTAAGTGGGATGTATGATGTGCTGCTCGTCTTCATGTGGAGTGTTTGCTGTTATGAGCAGTCTATGTCTCTTGGCAGATGACTGCTGTGGGGATCACAGAGAATGTCAAAGGAGATGTGAAGAAGTTTGAGATCTGGTACAGTGGCAGAGAGGAGGTGTACGTGGTTCAGGTAAGGTGTCTGAACAAGCTCATAGAGCATTTCAGCTGTTTTAAAACAACACTGAAGATAATTGAGCCTTTTTCTTAATTAAACTCACAATCAGTCTATTGGTAATCACTACGTGTCTGTTTGTACTCTGTACTTAAACAAACAGAAGGATGAAAATGTTATTAGTCCCTTTTCACAGTAACTGTTTATCTTTGGCTCTTGTGTTGATGGTCAGATTGAACAAGACATTTTAAAATTTCAAGATGAGCTTCGGGAATTGTAGTCAACGTTCTTAAAATCTAGCTGACATTTAATTTTTAAAAAAAAAAAAAAAAAAAAAGGGTCCTAACAGATACAATTAAAAAACATTGGAGCGTGGTGTAAACACATAAACACACTGTCTGTGGTCTCTCAGGCTCCTGCCGTGGAAGTGAAGATGGCCTGGCTCAATGAGCTTCGCCGAATCCTGACGAACCAGCAGAAGCTGCTCAGAGGTCTGTGAACAACAACAGCAAATATTGGACGGATGATCCAAGTGCTACAGTACATACTAGATTCATAGCGGTGAACTGTTTCTCACAGCCCCAGAGTGCTGGAGATGTGCTTCAAAGCTGTGAAACTTAAATGGAGAGATGTGTGCTTTGATTCTTCTCTCCAAACTGTAAACGGTTTCTAAAAGTAACTTGAAAGTAAATGTTAATTAAAGGATGCCAATCGTGTACGCAGGGAAAACAAACAAATAGACAAAACAAACATGTTGAACAGACACGATACAGGCATGTGAATTTGCATGAAAACACAAACAGGAAATCCTTTTCTGCACCCTTGTCTTCTGACAGATGAAGCGTATCAACATGGACAAATGGTTGGACACCTGCAGCTTTCTCCCCAGCTCTCAGAGAGGTCAGTGCCCGTGCTTGTTGACAGACTCAGGATTAATTAGTGGTAGTGTTAAGCGCATGACTGTAGGTCATAGTTGCACACATGTAAAAACACATGAGCAAAGCGCTCCCACATGCAGCCACAGCACTACTATCTGCGTTTGCTGAGTTTTCATATCTAATAGCAGCTTGAGTGAATGTGATGACATCCTCTCACGTTGCCGTAGTAGCAGCTTTGTGTGTAGCAGTGTGTGAGAACGGTTGCAGGCCCCATTTTCTCCACTGCTGTCTGGTTGCCTATCCCCAATCCTCCAATTCCTCCCCCCCCCCCACCTGCAGGGGCATGCGGCCATCCAGAGGGGTTCCTAGGGGCTGTCTGCCGGGGCTCGACTTTGTCTCGCTGTCCGCTGATGTCTTTCTGTGCCTGCGTTCCCGGAGCCCCCGTCCCAGAAGCCCCCGGCAAAGGCCCCGGCCGTGCCCTTGCCACCGCCCCCAGCGCCACTGACCCTCCCTAATGCTCAGTGGTAAACTCAGCCTGGCTCACCTTGCCCTGGCATGATCCACCCAGCCCAGCAAAACCTCAGGGCTGCTGTGTTTTCATACTGACCGTCACCTGCACACTTGTTTTAAAGCCTCCATTCTGGTTCATAACTGACCCTAAACACACCCCCTGCAGTGTTGAGAGGCCTGTGTCCTTCATGACATTTTTAACATGGTATCTTAAACTACTGTTCTCATTTCTGCATCTCAGATTTGCTATTTTGCATGTAATGCAAAGGGCAAAAAAAAAAACAGCCTGTGATTTATTTTTGATTTCCTCATGACAGCTGATTTTTTCAAGATGGGGCTGTTTTTTTTTTTTTTTTTTTCAGATTTAACAACTTCTGCAGAAGAAGCTTTCCAGAAACTTTCTTACAAAGAAAGACCAAATGTCTGAATTTGGATCTCGATCAATCTAGACCTGATATTCCCTGACACAAGCAACCCCTGTGTGAACATCAGTATTTTCCACTTGAACAGAGGAGCTTGCAAATGTCTGCTCTGTGCTGTGCCTCGCTGTCTGTCTGGCCGATGCCTGAATAATCATGATTGTGTGAGAAACAACAGGACAGAGTTGTTCTTTGCCACTGAGCTGGGGTCAAACAGTTGGATGCATGAGTCAGCTGACCCTCGTCTGTGTGGCTGAGTACAACATCTATCCTGTGTGTGTCTGCTGCTTACAGTGTTCAGCGTTTGTTAACGCATTGTTTGTTTTTGCTCCCCCAGCAAGCAGCAGAGGGCGTCAGTGAGCTCAGGAGACACTGAGTCAGGGAGGAGCAGTCCGGACCCCCAGCCTTACTCCCCTAAACACCAGCACAATCGCAGGAGTGAGTCAATTACATCCACACATTTATTTGTACAATCAAGTAGATACTTAGTAACTAAATAACAGAATATGTTGAAATCAATCCAAATCATGCTTGATTTGCACACCACTATTTCACTGCTGTTGCTGATCGTCTTCATAATCTTTAACTGATGAAGATATTCAACTTTTTCACTCCTCAGCAGTTCAGGTGTACTGTGACCTGAAGAAGCAGGTACAACGAGGAATTTTGGGGAAAAGGGTCCAACTACTGAGATTAGCTTTTGATTCTACGTTCTTGTTAATTTCCCAGTAAGTGACACAGGGCTCCTTTGAATGTCATTCAGTTACTAAGTATCTACAGTACATGGTGCCTTTAAGTGTGTAGAGAGAGGAAAAAAACATTTTTGAAATACTTGTAGAGGCCTAAATAGTGTGTGTGTGTGTGTGTGTGTGTGTGTGTGCGTGTGCGTGCGTGTGTGCGAACCCCAGGTTGGCCCGGAGCTCCTCATTCAGTAGACATCTGCGAGGGTCTGGAGGAGTGGCCTGGAGGTCAGGACGCCTTCCACCCGTCTGACATGGAGGAGGAGGTTTTGGTTCCATTGGTGAGTCCCATTACAAACATGATACCAATGACCTGCATCACATTACAAGCTTTGTGTAATTAATCAGCTAAAATCAGATGGAAGAGAATTCCTGATGAGGGGGAATCTGCTGTTATTCACAACGATCATACTGGAGCACCAAGCTTTAGACCAGCAACGAAAGTTCTTAACAAAATAAGATAGAAGTTTATTTAAAACTGTATTTCTTTTACTTCAGCAAATTATTGTCTACTGGATGATGTCAGACTTTAGATTAAGAAACAGTGGGCGTTTTCTGCCTTTTTATCCAAATCCTGAAATAGCTTCAGTTCTTTAGAAACATGTCATATTTTTTGTATTTTGTTTGACGTTATTTGTTTGTTTTTTTGGGTTTTTTTTTACTTCTTGAGCCTATTTTGATCCTGTCTGTTTTAATATTGTGTCTTTAATTGCCTTTCATAAGACGCCTGTTTCTATCCCGTCTTACTTTTTAAGAAGCCTTTTGTGACTTTCTTTGAAAAGTTCCATATGATTAAATCTACCCTTTCTTTGTTCTTGACATATTTCCGTCTGTATTAGTCTCCAGGCAGATACAGGGCTTTGGCTGACTGTCTTCAAAATGGACCAGAAAGCATCACTGTCAAATGTGGAGACGTCATCCAGCTGCAGTGTGAAGACAACAGGGGGCGCTGGTGAGTTTTCAGGCACTGGACTTTAATGACGTGAAGAGAAGCGCTCTAGATGGCTTTGCGATAAATTAAGCCCTGTAATGTATAAATCAACTCCTGTCTATAAAGTTTATTGATCTAAAATGTCTTCTCATTTTTTCACCCCTTTCTAACTTCTCATCCTTCAGGTTGGTAAAAAATGTGAGTCAGCGACAGGAGGGCTTCGTAGCAGCCGCCAGCCTGCAGCTGATTTTAGCCGACCGCAGTCGAAGTCACCACAACAGACTAGGGGGTGAGAAAAAGTAACAGACCTTCAAAATAAAAATATATTGTTCAGTCTTATTATTCTTCACTCAGCTCCTCTTTTTTTAAGTCTATGTTTTTATTTTCAGACCCAGGTACTCCCAAGGCAAGAAAGCTCAGCTCTCCATAGAAGCACAGAATGTGAATGTAATATTTACCTCTGCATGGTGACCACAGGAGGAACAGATTGAGCCATTGCTGCCTGCTTTCTTCAGCACACTTCAATCCTTGAAGGAATTAATGTGGGAATCTGCAGACCTGATATTCCTTCAGGTTTTTGACTGACGATCTTCTGGGCCAGTGTTTTCTGACAGTGTGTACTGTGACATTGGCGTAAAGGCTCAGGAACTGTTTAGCCCTTATTGGACAATCAAGAGCGGATACCTGGATCCTGATTGGTCTTCCTCTTTTTTAAATTGTAATGAGTTTTTTGTCCTTCTAGAGTTCAATCTGCGACATGAACGAATGTCAGGAAGTGCATTCCTGGCACATTGTGTGAACATAGCAATCCAGCTTACATCAACATATCCCACAGTGTGTTTTCCTGATATTCTCTGTGTGCTTGATGGGCAGTAACCCAGGATTTGCCTGAAACATTTCTTAAGCAGGAACTTTTGTAATGTTTGTGTCATTTTTAACATCAACTGTATGTCACTGTTTCATCTTTGTGCAGTCACTTGACATTTTCCATTGAAATACTCTATTGTAATTTTCTTAAATGTCATACCTTAAGGCACCTTTTCTTCTGTACAAAGGAGGAGTTAAAATGCCAAAACGTGCCATGCCATATTGCCTTTTTTATTCCTGCTCTTTGGAATGTTCTTTTGCAAGATCAAATATTGTGTTATTGCTTCGACCTGACCTCACAAATATCCAACAGGCACTTTAATTGAGACTGCAAATCCACTGTTTGCCTTCTCAGTGTGTGCTTTGCTCGCAGCTTTACCTCAGTCATTGTGTAATTGTCCTTATTTATGCTGTTTTCTCCTTTGTTGAATTTGTGATGTGTTGGAAGGTAAGGGAGACATACCCCCTGCATGCAGGCAGTGGTTGACATGTCGCTGATGCTAACACACCGTCAGACATGATGAAGATTAATCGCAGTCTTTTCCTCTGTGGTTGCCAAAGATGAGTTTTAGTCTCAGAGGCCACAGAGCACCAAACACTGTTACACTCTTCGGGATCTTTTGGGAGCCTGATGTCAGTCATGGCTAAAACAATAGAAGAGTGATTTAGAGAAAAAGAAATAGCGAGCTATAGATTGTACTGCCCTCCATCACAGAGGCAGATTGTTTCCTCCTCATCATTACAGCCCAGCTAACCTCGGCTTGCCATTAAAAGGGATCATACAGTTAACACGAAATATAGCCTCTGTGTTGAACGCTTAATTAAATATTGATTGCAGACTTATATGAATTTACCACATCAAATCGGGGCCCCAGTCGGAGGGCTGCCTTTGATACGCTGTGTTTGATATGGAAATGAGTTTAGAAAGCAGCAGGGGCTGCTGTGCACTACACATTTCCTATGTTGTTAATTTATTTATTTTCCTGTCATGTTGTTCCTTCATATTGTGAGGTATCTGTGCAGCCCCCAAAGACATAACATCTCCATATATTTACTGGAGTTCTGCTTCACTGCACCTCAAAATCCCATTTGATTCCTTTTTAACTTGTCTGGTAAAAATCAGATTGTTTCTTTGTTATTGTGATCCAAAATGCTGCATATCTTTGCACAGCTTTTCCATGGTGGAAAACAAAACAAAAAAGACTGGCTTGAATATCATTACCCTGATGAGTAAAGTAGCCTGAGCTTGTTGCTGAATGTTTCTTCAAAATGAAAATGCATGGCAACTGATCAACTAGTACATTTTATATTCTGAACAGACTTTTTTTCTACAGCTTTAGCACATTAAACAATAAACAGAAAATGATTCATGGCAATAACTAATTCATTTAGGTAGTGAAACTTGGCTGTAAAGTAAGGCTGCCTCTTTTTATACACCCTGATTTAACCCTTTGTTTTTGTTGTCTTGTTTTAATGGAAGCAAATGTAATAAAAATTGTACAGACTTTTCTCCATCTGTTTAGTTTCTGGTTTCCTGTAAGTTTTTTTCATAGAGCGCAACAAAGCATTTCTTCAAGTACTGTACTCTTTTCAAGCTTTTTTCTAGGACACCTAATTATTCAGTTCACTTGTGTCTGTCAAGTAATTCAAAGGGTAGTTTGTGTGAAGTCAAAAGTATTATATATTTCCCTCCACATTTCATAGTTATTCAAACTGTGTTAAAAGCAGAGTGTAAATATTAAGGTTACAACCTACCTGACTATGTGCCATGTCGCTGCTCTTTTTTCTACAAATTAAACAATCAAATGATAAAAAATTGGAATAATCTATGATTCCACCATTCAACGCAGCCCTACAGGATACTACTATACTATACTAGATTTAATCTAAACCAAGCTGAACAATTGGCTGAAGACAAATGCTCATTGAAATTTATTAGAATTATTACAGTGAAGTATCATTACCTAAAACCTAGTGAAGGATTTAAACTCCTCGACTACGTCTCTGCTTCTACTTCTTGTAATACATTTATTCACCAGCAGGTGGGACTAGTGTGCTTTTACATTAGTCTATGTATCCTAATGAATTGATCAGTTTTATATTGTGTTTAAAACAATTTAAAATGATGGAGGTGTCTTTAAAACATACCCATAAATACTACTACCAGTACTAGTAATAATAATACATTTTCCACTAGTTCTTTAAAATATAGCCTGTATGGAGAATTTATTCATATTGTGAGTGTAAACTACAGATTTATCCGACTGCTGACGAAGTGCTTTATTGACCAAACACACTTGAGTTAAACGAACCTGCATGGCACAGGCAGGTCAGAGTCCAGAGTTTCGCTGGCTTGCACAACAGACATATTGTTTGTTGCTGAGTCTAAACCTCTGACATTCTAGTTGTGTGGTGTCATCAGTGTCAATGCTATTTCTTAAAGAAGTAAAAATGTTAAGGGTCGGGGTCTTCCATATCCAGAACCAGCCTGTGTTTAGTTAATCCTATCACATGTTTGATCCAGGGGTAATAAAGTGACACGCGGGTGTACACACCATATTTCCCTTCCTTTGCACACTCCTCCCCCCAGCTCACGATGCCCGTCAGGAACCAGGTGTCATGTATCCTGTTTGTGTGAGGACCGCCGCTGTCCCCCTGACACGCATCTTTCTTCTCATCATAGTATCCTGCACAGAACATGACAGGGGTGATCCTGGAGCTGCTGCTGCGCTTACACTCTGTCCGCTCAGTAAAGGGAACCTCCACCTTCTGCAACATGTCAGCTGTTAATCCCTGGAAACGTGTTCTGCCCCACCCGCTTACTGTGGCCGGGGAGGACTCTCTCACCAGGCTCTCAGTGAAAGCTTTCGGCCCGATGCAGATGGGCCTCACTGTGGTGGAGAAGGTGATGGGGCTGTTCAGGTACAGCAAAGCGATGTCGTGGTTGTACAAGCTTTCGGTGGCATTGTAGCGGGGGTGTATGTGCTGCTCCAACACTTCATGATCCTGCTCTGTGCCCTCATTGATGTAGATGTTGTGCTCCCCTGAGGATAGAGAGAGTTGATTCAGATATTTCTGTTCTCTAAATAGATTTAATCTACACCAAAAACACATACTGCACATTCCCCAAAGGGAAGGATTAAAGATGTTTCTCTTCAAAAAATAATGAATAACATAAGATCAAGCTCTATTTGCTTTAATCATTAATTGTTTGATTTCTTGTTTGAACTCTAAACATTTATATTGTAATACTAAATCTCCTGTACTTTGCCAGGACATCAACATTCATGATAAAAGAGAAGAAAAAAAACAACTAAAGAGACAATTGAAGATACAACAAATCTTGTAGAAATCTCAACAAAGTATGTGAAGGTGGTGGTCCTAATGAATCTGTAATGAGAAACTGTTTAAGAAGACCAATGAAAGAAAATAAAAGAAATGTCTCACACTAGAGATTTTTTTTTTACTCACACAAGATCAATAAAAATAACACATTTTCTCAGGTGGCAGTGAACATTACCCAATCTGACGAAGAAGGAGCCGAGACCCTGCATCAGGCAGTGAGCAGCAGTGATTACCCAGCGTTCACTGAGAATGGAGCCACCGCAGAATAAATGACCACTGGGACGAGCTATTAATGCCACCTGAATCAAAGACAGAGTGAAAGATCAAGAAGAAGGCAGCTGTTTTGTTTCTCTCTTTTCTATATCCCAAACCTGACATGCTTCAAACACGTCCACCTCCAGACGCTACCTGCCATGGGATCTCTCCTGGAAGAACCACCTTGCCACCCACAATGCGTTTATGAGCCTTAGGCTGCTCCTCAGTGGGGGCCTCGTCGTCTTGGAACACCCAGAAGGGCAGTCTCTTCAAGGGATGATTTCTGACAGAGACATTTGCTGTTGTAGAGGGCGCCTGTGTGCTGGCTGGAGTTGAGGGAGGGGGTGTAGTATAGGTGGTGTTGGTTGGTACAATGATGTTACTGTGGCCGAGGAGAGACCTCGTGGATGCTCGACTAAACTTTGTCAGAGCGTTCCTGCCACAGGGAAATTCAGCTGGTGATGTGAGAAAGGACGAGTTACATGGTGGAAATCGGAGTCATTAGGAAGATATTTAGCAGAAAATAAATTTGGAAGCGGTCGATACCGTCTGCTTCACAGTTCTCGCCGTCCTGCATCAGTCTGTATCCTCTCGCACATGAGCACTTTGCTCCGAAGGTTCCCTTCGATTCACAGAAGTGCATACAGCCTCCATTATTCACATCACACCTTTTAGCTACAACTAAGGAGAAGAAAGACTAATCAAAAAACGTGAACAATTTACCACTATGTTGTAAAACTAAAACAACATCATAATAAAACATGACTTACAGCAAGAGCACTGAAGCTGCTGTTTTTAGACTCTCCAAAGAGAACAAACAATCTAATTTTAGGACCGAAACAACACAACCATTGCAGGCGACTGATTTGATTTAGAAAGCAGGAGCAAAAGGCATCTGGGTATTTATCCTCTGTGACTGAGATCTGATCAGATTTGATCTCATCTTTGGAGACAATTTGTATCATGTAGCATAAAAGTCACATGCCCAATGACATTTAAAAAAAAAAAATCCAATTACCAATCCCACAGTTCCTGCCAGTGAAGCCAGACGAACATGAGCATGTGTAGTAGCCGAGCTGGTCTTGACATGATCCCTGGTTCAGACACGGGTTTGAGATGCACTGGTTGCCATCTGGGGAAAATTCAGACACAGAGCTCAAACAATGACCTCGGTTTGTGCAGGTTGGCAATGTTTACTCAGGGAAAAAGGGGGAGAAAAACGTTAACAGAAGTGTCTGTCAACAGAATATCTATAACATTGATTAGTAGTATCTTAAAAAACCCCCCCAAAAATAACACATTATACTAGACAAACAAGGTAAAGCAACATTCTAATCTTACCTATATATCTCACCCAGAACTCCATCTAAAACACAGAGGACAGTTTTCAATCACTGTGGCTGAAGAAACAAAGAATACTTTAGAGAGCAAAATACATACCGTCTTGTCATCATCCTCAAAGATCTCCCTGGCTTCCTCCAGGTTACACGCTTCCTCTGTACACTCTCTCTCCAAGTCACCTTCGAGAAACTCCTCAAACACACCAGTGTTGTCGCGTTTGTGTCTCCGCAGAACGCTGTCTGCTGCCGGACCGGACAAAAACACGGGGCCTGAGGCTGGAGCTGGAGCTTTAATCAGTGAAAGTAAAACAAATGTTCTGGTTGTTGTTTTGAGAGGTTAAATCTGCAATTCAGTACAGACCCTCTGTTACACATGAATCTATTCTACATTTAATCCTGTAAAAGGAAAAGTACGAGCAAAATCCTCAAGAAGTATTTTTTTTAATAAAGACGTGATATTCAATACCTCCAAAGCCGAGCTGAGAGTCCAAAAGCAGCAAACATAAGAAAGACAAAGAAAACAGGTCCATTCTAAATACTTCCTATATACTGACACACTCAAACTTGACCATCAATCCAAAGTACAGACTTGTGTTTGCACATGAACACCCACAGGAAGAAAAACACAGCAAAAAAAAGACAAGGCCAGTGTGTCAACATCCACTTGCAATAACAGGAATTCATTTCAATATCAAGAATGTTTTTTTTTAATGTCATTTTTAGGTTTTGTAAATTACCAACATTAATGATTAATGACATATGAAAGGGTTCATACCAAAGAACCATCGAGTTCAGACCGTTAAATTCTCACGGCCTGGCTTTTCCCTGAGGTCTGAGGCCTGTGTTAATGCTCCAGCTCTTCACTGTCAGGGTTCATCTAGGGTTACAAATGAAACACCTTTTTCCCCAAATGCCAATTTAATTAGAGGACATGATGCCGCATCCGGTTGAGAGATGACCTACTCTATCAGCTGAGCCACATACACAGCCAAGGGTTGCATCATGTGCATATTGTCAGTACTATCATTCTGTGTCACTAATATCAATAATCACATTACAGTATGTTGTGCTTACAAATGGGAAATACTTTAATCCTTTAATAGAGACATAAAAAGTAGAACTGCACTTTGAGTTTTCCCCACAAGATGGCGATCATGAACCTCAGTCATAGACGCGATAACACAACAACAGGGTAAAAGAGATTTGTAAGATGATCTTGCATCTTTCATTTATTATTGGAGCACAGAGAAAGCTGATTTATAATCCTTTATTAATAGGGTTGAATAAAAACTTATCACATGTTGTTTAAACTAAATATCTTATGAAAGATTTTAAACTATCAAACACAGTGAGGAAAACAAACAAAGTATGTCTACAAAAGTTTTACACATGATGTTGTATTAAGATATAGAACTTTTAAAAGTGCAAAGAAGCAGTCCAAGATAGTAACACATGTCGTTACACGTAGATTAGATTTTTTTTTTTTTAAATGACGACACTTTGCTATGTTTTCACCCAGAGTAGTATCGTTTTTTTTTTCGATCAGGAGGAAGGGGGTGTCATGTTTACTCAATACTCCTGACATTGATGAAGCATTGATGCAGTGTTGATGGGAATGATATAAAGCGCTGATTCAGCGAGCCAGCTGATGATTTAACTCGGGTGTCACTTTGTGGTCTGGGTGGAAGAAGCAGACCCATCTCTGGCTCTCAAATCCCCCCACAGGGAGTCCAAAGTCTTCTCAAGTGTTGGCAACTATTGACCGGAGGCATTTATATTTCATTCAATCGTTCAGAGGTTGAATTATTCATACTTAAATAATTAACACTGCCTGCTCAACACAGGAGCTTCTCCATCACTCCAAGCCAGGATGGATAGCAGAGTAAGGTTCGGTGCCTTCACTGACGCTATCAGGACTCAGTTTGGTGAGAACGAAAGCAGATTTAATGAGGAAGGAGCAGAATGTAACTACTGGTTTTTTTTCCACATTTTCACAGATGTTTCTACTATAAGGCGGCATCTAAATACTCCACTAGTGCGGTTGAGTCGTATTTCAAGATGTCTGTGGGCTTTCTAAACATTTTTTTAATAGCAGAATGGATAGACACCTTTGATAGAGCTTACTAAAGTACTAAATGTATAAGAGAAAAAAGTAACAGCGGTTTATGCTATAAGCACAGAGGTGATGATTTGTTAGCCGAGCACAGAGTGCTGCATGGATAGATAGCATGAAGTCATATTGTCTGAGACTGACGGACGATTTGTGAAGCTCTCCCTGTCATCTCCGTCTCCTCTCTTTCTTTGGCAGCAGCTCTCAGCTGGGGAGTCTGCATCGACTCCGATTAGATTAGTCAGTGCAGCAGGGGATGGAGTCAGGGCCTCGCACATAATAAAAACTCTGATGCTTGCTCATTGCTATTGATTGTTACTGTACAACCCAGGTCTTTCACCAGGGACATGGTGTCATTTGCAGAGGGCTTATGCTCTGCTTTGGTAAAAAAAATTTACCAGTGAATGGGAAGTTTGTAAAGTTCAAACAAGACTAGCAGAATTTGTGGAAATCTATGCGAAGACAAGTATTTGCAGAATTCTTTATTTAATTATTTTTGTGAAATCCTAAATTACATTTGATTAAGTGAATTTAAACTAGAAGAGCACCAAGAGATCACAGACCTTTCAAAGTAGTTCAATTTCCACAATATACACTTACCTCTATATCTCCAAAACTACAAGACTTACAAGACTTACAAGGTTCTCAGCTGGTTAAGACCCAGGACCAACCACTAACTCCTTGACAAGAAACAACAACCCACGTTTCAGATATTTTTCAACCAAGGAGATTTGTTTTTAAAAAAATGGTGCAGTTTGGCCTTCGGGCAGAACAAAAACATGAGACCTAACAAAGACACGGATAAAAACAAACATGTTTAAAAGGGCGACATAGACTTTTTCATACATTATTTTTCCAGGAACACATTCACGAGAAAATGGAACCACAAGTTGAGAGCCACTGATCTCTGTGACAATTGAGCTTGTCAAAAATGTGATCACTGTTTTTCCCCCTCTGAGTCGGTTTTGGATCATCAGCCCAGCGGCAGTCAGAGGAAGAGGATCTGATGTACAGAACTATACAAAAAGACACGTGTGGTCTTCTAGAATGATAACATCAGGTGCAGGCAAATGTTTTCTCTGTGAAATCTTCTTGAGACGGAAAGAAACCTGCTGTACTCACTCAGAATATGATCACAGGAAGAAGAATCCCTTAAAAAGTGTATAAAAGAAACTTATGAAGAAAAATAGTGTGAAGAATACGCATGTTCAGTTTCTTTTCCAAAGTAATATAAGATGATTAATATACCACTGAAATCTCTGTTTGTTCAATATCAAACTACAGCTACAGTACTAATGGTCAACTAGACCTAGCATAAAATCAGAAAACATGAGGAAACAGCTTGCTTGTCACTTTCTGAAAGGTGTTCAAAAAGATGTTGCCAGTAAGTCTGAGGCTCAGACTAGAGAGTAGTTTGTCACATCTGAAAATGTTTAGCAAATAGCCTACACAAGCCAAAGAGAAAAAAAGACGGTTTACAAGAGTGTGGGCCTCAAGATGACAAGGTGTGCTAGGCTAACTCTTTACCTTTATGCTAAACTACAGTAAGCTAATCCTCTCATAGCTGCTGCTTTATTCTCAACAGGCAGGAGTAAAAGTGGAATCAATCTTGGTAAAGGTGGTTACATATGAGTTCTTTGAAAACATTCAAATTATTCCTTGACAGCAGCACGGACACTTTGGATTTTTAGTTTCTCAAGTCGCAGAAAGAGAAAGTATCTCCTTTATTCAAAAACACTCAAAGTCAGCCATTTTTAGTCTCTTGTTTACTTTACGTTTGAATATATAGCTGACGTTATCATGACCATGGCATTCAGTACAGAAACCTCAGGCAGAAAGCTTTAGGTCTACTGAGCCGGGAAATAAAGAGCTTTGATTTGTGTTTGATACTCACAGACTCGGGTGTTTCTGGGCGTTTCTCTCTTCTCTTTAGTGTTGGAAGCTTGTACAGTTACATCCTCAGGCAGCTGCCTATGATGGGTGCTGTAAATACAAAGCACTGCAGGCCTCAAAGCACTAATACCCCCATCACCTCCTCCTCTGGATAAAGTCATTGACATTAATGTGATATTTGAGAGAGCTTCGCTCCATTAATTAGTGCAGTCATTTTGAATCTTTTTAAAGCCTGATGTTTCCCATCCATTGCCCCTGCTTGCCCGCATCCATCCCCCACCATGCCAAACACATTTTAACAGGTTTTGGCTTGCTAGAGAAGGAGAGGAAATGTTTGTATTTACAGGCTCACAACACCAGTCACAGTCCAATAGTCTTAAATAGACTGTTGGAGGCCATTCAAATGAAATCCTGCCAGTAAAACATTAGAGAAGACGCATTTAAAACCCTGGTGCCATTTGTAGTTGTGCTTGAAATGGCAGCAGATGCAAACCTTACATACATAATAAATAAATATTACACTAATACTGCTTTCCTGTGCTTGCATTGATTCCATATTAAAGTGGGTCAGTGACCCAGTAGCGCTTTGTCTAATTAGATCATGAGTTTATCTAAATACATGTCTGCATGATATTCAGGAACAGTCTGATTTAGACAAACTATTTCATGTGCAGTTGTGGAACTAATGAGGATAAAGTAACAGAATAATCAAGTGCAATGTGAAATTTTATGAGTATAAATGAACTTAGCCATGCTTATTCCTGACAACAGTGACCCAGAAACGCAGTACTTTAAAAAGAAAAAAGATAGCCTGAATCCTCTCCTGGTCTTTTAAAGGTGATGCAGCTGAGCTGACAAACGCTGCTGGCTCGCGGATGTTCAGCCACCGTTAATGAAAAGTGGAGCTCTCATCCCTCCTGGTCAGAAAGTGGCTATGACGCTTTCTGTTTTCCTGCTGAATGTCAAGAAATTACTTTGAAAAAAAGCTACACAGCACTAACTCAATCAGGTGTGGAAAACATTTCCCATTATGATTATTCCATTCCACATTTATCACTCTTTACCAGGTAAAACCCGCTTCAGGTGCTAATAACTCAGTTGGCTGTGCACTGATGAAGTCTCCATCACCAGAGGGAAAAGGCAGAGTGTCAGCTGCACCAAATCCATGTAGATCATCTGTCCCACAGCTGAGATACATCCAGACTCGGTGACATGAGAGATATAAAAAAAGCAATCTGCAGAGCGGCCGGGTCAATTATGTGCTGCGTTATAGGAGAGACGTGACAGAAATATGACATGGTGTTGTACCTTTCGACCCTGACCTCTTTAGTTTTGAAATAACTTGCTGACCCCATTATGACCTTTAGAGCTGAGGTCAGAGCTCAGAGATTAATGAGCTGGGGGGACTCTCCTATATTCATGTTTCACTGAATGCATCACTCTGATGAGTGAGCCTATAGCCACATGTAAACATGCAGAAACAAATGCAAAACTCTTGCATGTCCTTTATTTCAGTCTGCAGTCCTTGGCTCTTTTATCCTGCATTAGCTTCTCTGCTATTACTATTCATTATATTCAGTTATGACGGCATCATGTGAATATTTCATGTGCTTTTTTAAAAAGCCTCACATATATGACATTGACCCCTCCTGCATAATGCTGCATAATCTTCTCCAGAAAGTAGAAACAGTTAAAGAAGAATGGTCAATTCAATTCAAAAAACGTTATTTGTCCCCGGGGGGGCAATTCAAAGGCACACAGAGCAGTAAATGAACGACGGTGCAGCTACACTAAAAATTTTACCAAAGTCAAAAGAATACAGTGTCAAAATGTTGGTGAAAAGTTCAAATACAAAATTACAATCTTAAATTAAAAAAAGAAGGTATAAGAGGACAGATGTGGACGGAGGACAATGTTTTTTATAGCGTCCATGTTTTATAATAGCTGCATGAATCTGCAATTTTAAAGCCTTAAATTAGCAAACCTGCAGGTCCCTGATAAGAGTGAGTGTCACCAGATGTAGTGATTAACATTTGACACGTTTGTCAGTGTGAAACAGAAGATGGTTTTGATCATTTCCACCCAGATTACACAAAACGCAGACTTTAATCCACCAGTGCTCGACCTGCAGCGTGTATCATCTGTCATCAGAACCTCAGTGTAACAGAACCAGCCTGATTACCTTATCAGCCTCACTCAGAGCCTGAATCAGCCTCACACCTACAGTGGGAGGCAGACAAATAACCTCTCTTCACAACAACGGAGCATTAATCACCCTCCAACACCTCTGGGTCTGTCCGAAAGAATGACTTTTAGGACTGAGCCCTCCCAGCACCCATACAGGCTGCTCCTCTATGATTACCTTGGGTGATTTTCAGTCCGACGGAGTTACAAATCAAACAGCTACAGGGTCAGTGTACCTTTTTTTCCATCCTATGCAACTGATTTATAAATCAGCTGAGGGTGCAAATGTGGTCATTGGCTATTACCCATGTGATGGGAAATTGATTTTCAGCTGACTTGCAAGATCAATACGCACTTTTAGCAAGAAGAATGACAATGTAGTTCCAAAAAGTTTGAGACAAATATCTCAATTAAAGTAATAAGTACATAAGTAAATTGCTTTCAGAAGCAAATTCCTATTTGAAGAAACACACCAAGCCTAAAAAACTCATTGAAGAAC
Source organism: Symphodus melops (assembly GCF_947650265.1). Taxonomy (NCBI): domain Eukaryota; kingdom Metazoa; phylum Chordata; class Actinopteri; order Labriformes; family Labridae; genus Symphodus; species Symphodus melops. The sequence goes on along the minus strand of NC_136699.1, from coordinate 10,325,517 downwards.
TGATGTAAAAGTGGAGGGAAGCTTTAAATGTTTTTTAAATGTTTGCATAGTTGAGAGATTTGGATTCAGCTGTTCATGAATGTTCATTCAACCTTTCAACAAACGACCCCCGTTTGGTATTGCTGACTATCAGCTTAAACCGTTGAATCTGTTTGAATGTGCTATTTTATTTTTTTAATGTGCTGAAGTAAACTATCAACTATCAAAAAACTATCAAACAAAACATTCATCATTTTTTCAACCAACTGCCTGAGCGCATGTGATGCTATTATTATAATATTCCATTACAGCTTTAGCTACAGCTAAATCTATACGTAAGCATGCTAAAATACACTTCCAGCCTGAACCCAGGTGTACTTAAGTTTGAAAAATGAGAAGATCATAATAGGTGTCCATAAACATGCTGGCCTCTCATAGAGCTCTTCATCAAATGTCATTAAAGTGATATATAAGGCCCCCTTCTTTTATGCTGTATATTGATATATGGAACAATTCTATAATAAGTTCTAACTTAGAGGTGAATTACCTATTACTTACAGTTGGAGCACAACACCTGAGGTAGCTTATAGGGGTTATGTAATAGACATTTAACACAGTAAATGGCTTTAAATTATCCAAAAATAAACAACATAAATCTGCAGAGTTTGCTGGGCAGTGTGAGCTAAAGGTGATGGTGCTTTTTCACACAGCAGTCGTGCAATCAGCAGCCCAACAGAAGAGATTCAGGGTGATTGTGTAGCTGCTTCGTGTGATGTGACATCAGAGGTGACAGACTGTGAGTCAGGAGTTTGTTTGAGCTGAGCCAGCCGGGCCGCAGGGTTTTTGCTTTAAACAGGCTGGAGCTGAATGTTGCGCTGTACTGTGACGTCCTGCTGGAAAGGTCAACGAGGGCCACAGGCCATGGACACAGTGGGCACACACCCCACCGACATTTACACTCTGCCTTACCCTCACTATTTAAACCCATTCCAAACACACACGCACATGTCCTGCTGCAAAGTAATCTGAGGAATTATTCCTGTGGTCGGGTCAGAGGTCATCAGGAACCTTTGGACTTTTTCTTTCCTTTATTCTACTCTTTTACTTTTGACGTAAAAAAATCATTCAGCAGCATCTTCAGACTTCTACATACAATTCATTAACCTGTAAGTTTCACAAGCTCAGTTAACATGCCCGTTTAACCAAAGACGTTTTGTGCACATTTTTTCACATCAACAAACTATTATACATAAACAGTAAACTCACAATTAGGATAAAAGGTTGTGACACTAATACCAAGGTTTAATGTTATATGTTCAAATAATTATTCAACATGAGACAAATGTTGTGAGGCGAGGGTGCTTTTGTAAATGTTTCATTATCATGACATGAAACTGTTCTAGTTGAGACTAAGTTATGGTAATATTAAATGTTAATTTATTGTAGTATTATAAGTTATTTTAAATGTCATAAAAAGACGAGGAAAACTTCAAGGCTGTTTTTCTTGTTTGTTTTTTGATGACTGCTTGCACATCCAACTACCACATCAGAGCTACACTTTATTGAGTCAGAGTGTATTTCCGCTATATTTCTTTTATATTGACGTGTGTTTACGTCATAAGTGCTGTTTGTTTGTGTGATAATGCTGATTTTGCGGGGCTCTGTTCTGATGGGACCTCTGTGACCCATAAAGCTACTCAGCTCCAATAGATTCACAGTTTTCCGGAATCGGGTACATGCTTTTAGTATTGCTGCTATAATGAATAATAAACATGCCCCCTTCTCACTGTCAGTGAAAACCAAGGAGAAAGCGGATACTGTCATTTTAAAAATAGCGATAAATCAATCCATCTTGAAGAAAAGAAAAAAAAACACGCTTACTAAGTTACTATGGGTGACTGAAAGTAGAGGATGAACTTTTCTAGATATAAACCAGGGTTTAATAACAACTAGGCACTTGGACAAGCAGTCAGCCGTCTCTATGATCATGACACTATCTACTGGGACAAGAAGGAAACAGAACAGGAAAGGTTCTGAGAGGCAACAGTGAGTGACATGGTTAAAAATAGTCCAGTTAAAATTAAACAAAGCTGGAGCTCAGGTAGTGAAATGGAGACTGATAAATAAATGTCTATCTACTGATAGAGGCTTGCACAAGGAGCGAGTGGTCTCTTTCCCTCTCAATCATAAATATCAATACTGCTTTTCTCTTTAAGCTAAAGGAGCGTGTTTACTTGTCATCCCTCCAGTGTTGTTTTTAATGGCACCCAAGAAATGAGCATCAATCTGTTGTATAAAGCGCAGGGAAGCTTGTGTTCTCAACGAGGCTCTATTCAGCTGTTCACATTCAAGGTACTGACACGTACAAAATAAGAGAGGTCAATATCACAATAAGATTTCAGTCAGAGTTACTTTTCTGTTGTCAGAATAGGAGCTTTTACTTTGACGATTATAAAGCTGTTGTAAAATCATTACTCTGAAGAAGGCACTGATTTGTTGGTTGAGGACCATTTAGTGTTCAGTTTCCAGCATTAGAATTATTTTATTTCTTGTAACATGATTGAAATAGAAATATGAATTCTGACGATTGCTGGATCTAAACATTTATCCTCTTGAATCTCACATGCCAGACATCTGAATGCATGTTGGATTTATTATCAGCTTAATTTGACTTCCACGTATTTAATCACAGAGGAGAAATATTCAACTTAACTCAGAGTAAAATCTGTTGTTAAGCCTATGATTGGAGCGTTCCAGGGAGAGCAATGAGCTGAAATAGAGCAAAAGGCTCCAGTGAGCTTTAGACGCCTCCGAAAGATTGGAGCATGTGAAGAAAGTTTGAAAGGAGTCTTGTTTCCTCTAAAAATAGCAACTATATAGATCTTGTAACAGTCAACCTGCAGGTCTTTTTTCCTCTGCTGCCACTGAGTGAAAACAGACGTGCACGTAGAGAGATGTGACAGAAAGCCTGCAGAAAAAAGGACTGTGATTAGACCGCTGATAACAAAAGACTTAGATTTTGAAATATTATATTGACCTCTGAAGTGTACTAAGAGTTCGGAAAGTCTTTGGATTTTTCCCTTTTTACCTGGACGGGTTTCAAGGACTGAGGTTTACCTTTTAGACTTGAGGCTTCAAAGGTAAGGAGCACACACCCTTTAAGCTTTAAAGTCAGCTATCTTTCTTTCTAAACAGCATGCTGTGTATTGAGCTTCCATGTCAATAGAAATGTGAGTGTTGACTGCAACTCTTAAAAACATAACACATGCCATTTCCCAGCAGTGGGGCCTCATAAAGGCTCAGATTCAGTTGTTTTATTATCAGAAGAATCTTAATGAGTAAAGTATCTGTTATCGTATTGATTACATGCTGATATGCTGTAAATCAAAGTTCTTTGGTGGCATGACTTTCAAATGTAAAGTGCTCTTAAATCTGATCATAGTTCTATAGCTGTTTTTTTCGTCTTACTTCTTTCATTTTTTGATCCTATCAATATATATATATATTTTTTTTCTAATACTTAATCTTTTTTTTAAATGTTTTTTTATTTTTTCATAATTTCTTCTGTTGTCGATTTCTTTTCTTATTTCCTGTCTTGTTTGCTCTTTGTGAAGCTCTTTGGGCTGCATGCTTGTATGAAAGGCATTTTAGTTGAGTTGATGAATTTCAAAACTATAGACAGTTTAGCTCAAAAGTAGATTAAAGGATCTGATGTTCTTCTTTTGTAATGCACACTGACTTGAACTCTCTCATTGAGTGCAATACAATTTTTTTTACATTATCTCCTGGTATGATAAATTAGATGATTTCAAATCAATAAACCGTTTTAGAAAAAGCTGGTGTATGTCTGTTTATTTAGGAATGTTAAAGATGAGGGGGCTCTGCATTGTTTTGAGAAGAAGCAGGGCTTTGTAGATAAGACTGTCCAACTTTGTCAGGCAAAACTTTGCATATAACCTGCAAAGTGTTGTAAGCTCACTGGGGAGACTTTGGGGGAATGTGCATTGTCTTCCCAACTAAGTTGATATGTTGAGCTGCATTGATCTCATTCAACAATACAGACTGTCCTGAGCAACAGATACATTGTACACGGGCCTATTGCAGGCACAATGTTCTGGGGTTACAGCCTAACCCGATGAAACATATTGCTTTTAATGCAATTAATACGAGTGTTGTCCAATAAATATCCATTATGATGGACAAAATCAATCCTCTTTGATTTATATTCTATTATGTCATCCAGCCGTCTGTTGCAAATGTCACCTCGTGCATTTTAAAAAGTCTAACAAAACCCCTTAGATCATAGAAGAAGAAATTGCGCAGGCTGCATGTGAATGGGGTGACGCATAGCTCTGCAAAGGCAAACTGAATGAGAGCAACAGCAAGATGGAGAGTACCATGCAGCACCACCTCCTGCTTTAAATCTCCAGCATCGACGGGCTGCCGCTGAACACACATACACACACTGACGGATGGAGCTCGTTTTGATCTCGGCGATGACACAGAAGGCAGAAAAACAAATGTGCATGGTGTGAATGTGCGCTGGAACGGAGGGAGCGCTCTCACGTTGTAGGCGATATCCTGTTGATCCTGCAAGCCGAGCGTTTAAGAGGACCACAGCTCGTCAGGAGGAAGAAAAGCTGCTCGCACGAGCTCCACTGGATGGCATATCTCCCAGGGTTTGTGTGAACATAGGACTGATCAGTGTTTTGACCTCTATTTTTTTTTCTCATTTCTTTTCCACGCTGATTAAAGACCACTCTAGAAGAAACCCGCTCTCCATTTTCAGCTTTTTGCTCCTCTTCTTTGTCACAGAAGAAGAAGAAGAAGATACAGGTCGTGATTTTTCTTGTATGCAACATAACGGGATTCATGGTGGGAGCGTTTCCTTTCATCAATGTGCATTGATGTAGCAGAAAACGTGGAGGAGATAAGGTAGGTTAACGCGTAAAAACACTGGGACGGCACACTGGCTTCTTCCTGATGTTTACTTGAACCATATGGGGCTCTTTGTCGTATTCCGCGTGAGTGGGCTCAATGGGCAACACTAGTTGGATGTTTCCTTTGATATCCAATTGATTACCACCTTCCCAAGTAGCTCTCACGGTCCATTGTCTCATTCCGTGGCCCTGTTTTGACTCCAAACGCTGCTCTTTGTGTGATGATGAATCTTTCTCTCTTCACAGAACCCTTATCTCAGCACCTAGAACCTTTGCTAAGGATTTCATTGAGGACAGTCCGAAATTAAAGGGATTTCGATTCTTGTCTAATTTGGGATTTATACATCCAAACTGGGATCTATGAGTGGAAAAGTGGCGAAGCCTAAAGAAGACAAGGATGCTTCCAAGGGTAAGAAGAAAGCCTTGTAAACACACACAAACACACACGCGCATACACACACACACACACACACACACACACACAGACTTCTTTAACCCTTAAATCACAGGTTTTCACCAGCGCGACCATCCAACCAGCCTCTGAGGTAAGACTGGAGACAATAGTAGTCAGTGGATGATGATCCATCCCCCCAGCATGGTGCATGTGGATACTGCTGTTTGATAGGCTATAGTAGGCCTGTAGCTGCACGATGTACTGGTTTGAGATCACATGTTTTACTTGCATTGATTGGTGATCGTCAAACACAGACGCACAATTCAGCAAAAAGGAGAACAATATGTTGCATGACACTAAGCTTGCGATTTATAACTGATTTTTTACAATAAAAGAAAACACCTGGGGTTGAAATGATGGCAGTGATTCCTCTTTTGCGTCGCTGGCATCCTGTTGAAATGTCCCTTTGTGTTTCTCGCCCCGCATACTGAGATGCACATTCACATCTGTTCCACTCAGAAAGCGCGGAGCAGTTTTTTTTGTGGGAATCTAAACCCCATATGAGCTCATGGCACATGGCGTCCAATATCGGGTCCTTCAGCACTTGGTGTAAAAAGGAAATTTAGAATGCAGCCTATCCATTGTCATGGACACAGAGCACAGACGGGGTTGCCAGAGAAACCTGGCGGGAGTAACCATTGTAAGCGCGCCATATACGCCGGGGATGTGCACGACACTTTACGCACAGACACAGACAGACACACACACACACACACACACACACACACACACACACACACACACACCTTAGTCTGTATCTACCAAAGAACTCGGAAAATAAATAGTCTAGAATACACCATTTCTGCTCAAGAATGATGCAGCTATTGCGTCAGTTCACTTGTTTCGAGATGTTGGCTATATGGAAGGATTTTCACCGCGAAAAAAATCCAGACCGCAGTCCATTGTCTGCTCAGCCTTCATTAAAACTCAGCATGCCTGACGTCTTGTTGCTTTTTCGTGTGGTGAGTGAACAGGTTTCCCTCCCGAGTGTAATATAATAACAGCTGCTTTTACACTGTGGCAGGCTGCCCACTGCATCACCCCTGTTTATTTACAGTGTGGCGATTCAATCGGATCTCCTTGTACTCAGGTTCCGGCTCCGTCCAACGTGCTCACAACTAATCAATAAACCTAATTGGCTTATTTTGGCAGCAGTGACATAAGTGATGACGTGCCTGCTGATGTCACTGTAAAGGCAGCATACAACAAGCCTAAGTGCAGAAACTTTAAATAAATAAATAAATATAGATATATTCTTTACATTGAAGGATGATATATGAATAATTGGTCTTGCCACACTGAGAACCAACTCTCACTAAGTGGGAATGTAAATTATACAATCAAAAATGATTTTAACCATTGTGGTTGAATCTATTCTGATTATTTAGAACAATGCTGTTGTCATTGAACTGTATAGTATGAGTCCTGTATAGGACATCTCTGAATGTACTGTACTTGCTGATTGATAAATATGTTATGTCCAATGCTAAAAAGCAGAACAAAACAGTAATAATTGGATATAGCCTGTAGTGCTGACAGTACAGTGAGCAAAATATACTCAAAAGAATTGATTTCAAGATTAACCTTCGCACCAACTTTCCCTCTCATCCCTGGCTGGAAATCAATAACGTGAGTGAATGGCTGACTCATGGATGCCCTGGGGCCGCAGCTCCATCTCCAAAACTCTCAGACACATCTTCACCCTGAGCAAGAAGCTTCAACAAAGAGCGCTCAACTTTTAAACATGCACAACTGAAAGCTCCGAAATGGAGGAGAAAAAAAAAAATCTAGTTGACTATCTGAATGGCTAAGAGGGTCACTCTGTGCCAGCTGCCCTCCATCAGAGACATGAGTGGCACATGAGCGGGGATTTGCACGTGGGAAAAATCAGTAGTGACCCTGCCAATGCTGGCAGTTTTCAGGGAAATAGTCCAGACACTACACCGTTTTTCAGAGCAAGAGTGTTGCCTGCTTTTGATCATCCGCCTTTATCATTAGAAAGAAAGACTTACGTTCAGTACTGATGTGAAGCATGGCTTATTTACCAGACTACTGTAATACCATTAACTTTGATTTAATTATCTAATATCAGTGTTATTTTTTAAAATGGCCTTCGGTTTCAGTTTTCTTATAAAGTTGTCTCAACATCAACAAAGAACTACCGCTAACCACTGACCAGCATTAACCTGTAACATCTATTGTTGGGCACTGAAAGGGGAAAGAGGACCACATTGTTCTTTGTTATCAGTCTATTGTTCGTTGGGGGGGGGAAAAGCTTGCGGAAATGTAGAGAGAGAGAGAGAGAGGGTGAGAGGGAGAGGGAGAGGGAGGAGGTAAGAAAGAAGAGGTGTAGCAGAGCCCCTGTACCAACATTGAATCACATTGTGTGAGCCCTTGTGAAGCTAAGTTGTGCAGACAAAGTGATGTGTCAAACCATGACGTAAACACACAACTTTCCTTAGCCTGAAAATATGGCTACATGTAGTGTTGTATCAACCCTGAATGCATTGTGCACCGATTATATGGACATACTGTAAAATGCCCTGATTACCACTTTCTTTCATATTTTGGTTTTTGATCACTTTTTCCACGTGTGTTTTCTGCATCATGAACGGCGCATAAAAGTGAGCAAATGACTTGTCGCACTTCATACTTATCTCGGTGCAGTGCATTCATGGCCTCCTCTCCGAGAATCAGCCAAGAGATTCATGTCTTCCTCTGATTGCAGAGAAGAAGGAAAAGGAGACATAAGTCTTGCATACTTGCAGGCAGATTAATTCAGCGCAAGGCCCGCCACAGAACCGGATCAATAGATTCTCAGAGATGAGTTTGGAGCAGCTTCATTAATCACAATGCAGGCGTCTCCGTCCTCCACATCTCTGACAACTGCCTCAATCTCATCTGCTAAACCACCACATGCTGTCACCAGTGTCACCAGAGTATCTCAATCTAATGCCTATCACTGAGAAGCTGTTACTCTTACTGCGAGTGCCGTAGTAAGGCACAATATCTGTATATTATTGAGACCGTTAGCAGAGTTGAACTTCCTAAGTTTTTAGCTGTGACCAGCAGTAACTGTCTGTGTCTCACAGTGCAATTGTTGACAGGTCAGAGCATTACACGCAGCACTTTCTTTCGCAATCACATTGGTGTATGAGCTCAACTGGTAGTGCAGGAGATTTCCATGTAGGGTTCCTAAATTCTAATCCCAGGGTTTGGGAAATGATTCCAAATAAATCTTGAACTCAGCAAGCTCAGAGGATTTTCTGCCGTTTGATGGGGTCAGCTTAAATAAAACTTTTTTTCCTCCGTTGAGGCTTTTTTTTTTTTTCTTCATTTGGATCTTCTTAGTGACTGTACAAACTTGACTGTGAACTTTGGTCACAACTTCAAAACAGCATGTCGTGTTTAAGGAATTCATTTTTCTTCCTGTCAGTGTAAATGTTACTCCTCTAAGTTTCACTTGAATATATTTAGAATCATGAAACACAGGACGTGATGGAAAACTGTCCATTGTGCCAATGGGTGGGAATACACGTGAGGTTTGCCGTGATGTTGAGATGTTGGCATGAGAGCTGTAACTCAGATGTGGGAAAGATGTAAATCTTGGGACACATTTGAATGTATTTTAGAAATTAACAACATAATAAAAAACAAAAAAATTCTAAAAGTAAATAAAAAAGTTACCATTCTTCGTTAGTACTTTTTTGTTGTTGATCCAATCAATAAATTGAAGAAGTAAACAACAGTTTGGGCTTTGTCAGGACACGCTCCTATGGAAGTATTTGTGGTGTCAGGATGGAGGAGTTGTTTCCTGTCAGATGCTGGCACTGACGCAGATCCGGCCCAACCGCCTGGAGGAAACTGGTTTCGCTTCGCATCAGAGATCTGCCACTCTCCATCGCTGACTTGCACGCTGATTGCTGTATGGGAACATCGAGAGCTCCTCTGTTCAATTCCTCTGTCAGATTAGGTTTCTGAGTGACGCTGGGTGATCTGTGACTGGTGCGTTGGCTTCTCAGTCCCAGTTTGTTGAGTTGTCAGGCGGTTTGCATAGTTTGTTTCTTTGGGAAGGAAGCTGTGTTCTATTATGCACGCTATACTACATCGCTGGAGGCCACTGTTCTTAAATTTAACTGGTCATTTATTGATCAACTAGTGGTGGAAGTGTCTGCCAACCTGCCTGGGTAGAGCACATTTTTCATCCTCTTAATTTCTCTTGACTTTGACAGTGAATCACGCACTGTGTTGCGTCATCACTGCCAAGAGTGTTCTGGCCCGAAAATCTCTAAATACCTGACAGTTCTGATGCATTAGTCAGCTTGCTGCGGGTAATCCACAGAGCAGCGTGTCTTCTGAGGTGAAGGGCTTTGTGAGCTGTCCCCATGGTGCCTATCGGAACATGGGCTTCTCTGTGTGTAATTTTTCAGTCCACAGAACCAATGAAAAACATGTCACCGGTGGCACTAGTTTCATCAGATCCTGATCGTGTTACTCATTTCTAAGTTGGTCATGTCATTTCCTTCCTCTCAAAATATTGTCACTCAGAAGGACTGACTGTGATTCAATCTTAAAATGATAAAATGGGCATGCTTGCTAAAACATCTGGCTCTCTGCTGGATCTCACTGCACGTTTGCAAACACAACAGCAGTCATGGTTGCTTATTTTAATTTCACAGATCAGCCTTCTGGAAAGGAGTATGCATATTTTTGTTTTGACATTTATAGAAACTGAATCTTTTTTCTATCTGTCGCCCACTGTTTAACTGTTGTACAACAGTGCTCCTGATATTAATCACATTTCTACGCATGAATTCTTTCATGAAAATATGTGGCTCCGATCCAAACTCTGACTTCCAAGGTGCAGCATTATATACTACCTGTGGATTTTGGATTACTGCATTTTTACTTTCAGAAATGCCCTCCATACTAAAGCAGATAATCCCATCTAAAGATAATCCCCCATAATTGTGGTTACACTGCTCTGATAACAAAGAGTGGTGTCTCTCCACAGGGCCAGGATATTTAAATACCTCAGAGTGCGACGACTGTTATACCATCAGACCCAAACATGATGGTTTACACAGATAGTTGTATGGGACATGCTAACCCTTTCCTCTAAATTAATAAACAATGGTTACTGCTTGGTGACATATTCATTATCTTTTTTTCCTACATTGATCAATACCAATATTTACCATTAAAAGATATTAAATAAGGCTATTAATGAAGGAGTACCCTCCTGAAAAAAACCCTTCAGAAAACAAGAACATTATTGGTTCACTTCAACTTCAAAATATATATTTACGTTAGTATTGGAAACGATAAGATAAACCAGCAATGCGTCCTGTGCTGAATAAAGCAGCAGCTTCATGACAAATACCGGCGTCTCTGACAGGCTGCTGTTGCTATATTAATCTTAGGTACAGTCGCACCTCACAGCCTGTTGTTGGTTAGCAGTCCTTCAGTGTTTATTATGTTTAATGTTTTAAACAGCAGCTGAATGATCAAACCCCATCTTCACAATCTCCACTATCAAGCCTGGTGAATGAAAACTACCAAACCGCAAAATAAAGCAGTTTAAGGTTAAAAAACAGTATCCAATGCTCTACAGCACACACAGCCTCCACTCTCAACCAGGATGGAGGGTCGGTTCCCCAGCCCATGTATAAATATGATAAGTCACTTCTGAAGGTTAATTTACAGAACAGCCTCGGCCATAAATGTGTGAATGGAAAGGTGTCACCTGCAGTGTAAAAGTGCTACAAGCTGTAGTCCATTTAACATTACTGTAACAATGCTAATAATTAATTAAAAAATGGCCAGTTTTAGGTTAGGATAGCTCAAACTAATCTCCACCATCTTTTTGAAATCCTCAAGTTCACTATTTTTCTTTAATAGAAGATTCCACTTTTACTCACTGGTGATTTGAGCCTTGCAGTGAAAGGAGAGCGTGTTGTCAACAGTGTAACTCACAGTCAAGCGAAACACTTCAGACTAACTGGCTATTTGTGCTACGACAAGCAGTTCCATCTACTCTACCACTGCACTATTATCTTATTTAGTCTTGTACATATCAGTCTTTAATTTCTTGTTTATATTGTTTCGATAATTAGAAGTATTGAAGTAATTTAGGGTATTTTATTGTGTCCTTTGTTATGTGCAGCCCCTCTGATAGAAGAAGCAGATTTGAGTTTAGCAGTCTTCATCTGGTGCTGGGCCAAGGAATTGCAGGACATGGCAGTTTTACTAAGGGCTTATCATTATCTGCTAGAATTGGAAAAAGATGACATCAGTACAGAAGGATCCTTAAGTGTCTTTTTTGGCCTCCTTCCCACTGCTGCTCTTGAGAGGGAGCACACTTCTGTGACATTGTGTGGTTTCTTTTTTTGAAACTCCTCTTATAGAGAGGATGACAAAAGGCAAACTGAATCTATCCGTCCCCATTTAATACCTCTGCAAGGGGTTTGACAATCCAAGTGCTAATGGGCTCACCGTGGATCACACGCTGTTAGCTCATCTGATATGAAGGAAAAGGCTCATCTGTTTGACTAAGCATGCAGCGGCACTGACTCATGTGTCTGCAAGCATTCACACTACCCCGAGCTAGCTTTCAGATTGTGTACATGCTACATGAGGTCCTGCAGGAACTGAATACCACCAATGTCATCTTTAGTTATCTCAAAGCCAATGTGTAAGACATCCCAGAAGGTCTGGAAAACTTCAAGTGTGTTTTTTTTTTTTTACCAAGGGCCTTAAAGAAAATATCCTCATGTTTGCTTCAGACTAGAGTAAGATTGTTTTGCAAAAACATAGAAACTCTTGAGTTCTTACGAGTGCAGAAACCACTACAACAGATGATGTATAGCACTGCAGAGAGCTATCAGAGATTTTAAGGTCACAAAAAGGTCACATAAGAAATTACAGCCCTCGAAGGTCACTGTAGAAGCCATAAGCTGTCATCAACAACCAACACAAACATTTCCCAGATCCCAATGGGACAAAAGCACTTGGTTGTAGCACTATTACATTTAAAGACCATAGCAATGGGTGTTTGCTTGTTAAAAGGGTCATCAGTTGAATTCTTGAGCTACATTCTGTAGTTTACATCAGACTCAAGATTATTAGTTGCTTTGGACATGAACTAATTAAAGCTGGTGAAAATTATAAAGGGGATTAGTGCTAGGCAAAAGAAAGGGAGGCGATAAGGCAGGACCGGTGGTAATAAACATAGACAGGCTTGAAAAGAAAAGGGCTTGGGGACAGCGTCTAGCTGTCCAGCAGGTCTCTGGGGGTGCTTGCTGGTGAGGCCAAATGATTGTCTCTGGTTTGTGCAGAATGCAGATTAGCGAATGGCAATGTCTTGCAGGGCTACAGTTCTCTGTAGCGATGATTCACCAGGAAGACACCAGCACAGCCAAGCAGCGTCTCCTCTGCACACATGCAGAGAATAGTTAACAGGATTACCCGCTTCTTGCTCTTCCCCAATCCTGCAGCTCATTTCACAGGCGAGTCACAAACAGGAGCCTCACATAGGCCCGCGTCAGCGTTCCACCTCAGCAGGTCTGACTGCCCAAAGGGAGACACATCAGTGTGGGAATCAGAGGGGAAGACCTGAGCTGACCTGATGGGTGGAGAGATTATGAAGAGATGTTTTTTTTAGAGGCTGGTCATGGCTTTACTGTCTCTGATGCTCTGGGTAAACCAAATGTTAAAGCCAACAATCTCAATTTCTGAAAGACACAGGAAATTGCTGGTTAACGTGCAGCATTGTGTGCAATCGAAGTGTGTGGCTGATGCATTAGTTAATGATATTCACACTGACAGAGAGGAACAGATAGGTACGGGGTTTAAAGATATTGTTGTTGCATTTATTTCAAAGGCATTGTGCTGATGTTGGCCGAGAAACGCATTTAAATTTCTGTATTTCGTTTGTGCTGCAGATAAGAAGAGAAATCCAAATCCCTTCTCCATGGATATTATACAAAACAAAATGAGACTGTGTATAGAATAGTACAGGAAACGCGCAAAGGGAAAGCTGTCGAGCAAGCGTCTTGAATCAGAGCTATTTCGTTGTCAGACATCTTTAAATAAACCTTTCACTTTATCAGTCAGCACCACTGAGGTAAATTCATGTGCAGCGACTTTGCACATCTTTTTGGATCATAAATATTGTTCAGAAAAATTACACATCGTGTTATTAATAGATCAATTCCTTTCAAATTCTATAAAAATTCTACATCATAAATGGAGGAAATAACATGCATTTCACATCTCTGGGGTATTAGCAGGGCCACACATCTTCAAACACCAAGTGTTTCAGTCACCAACACTTCTTCAACCATACTGAAGCTGCAACATGCAAACTTTTAAGCAACATGCAGCTGAAAAGCAGCAGCAGTGAACTAGTATAGCAACATTTGAATATCCCCAAATTATTTTATGCTTTTGATAGATATTTGGGTAGCAAGCATGGTTTTGTGTTGCTTTGTGAGCAGCAGGTGAGGATGTGGTGAGTGGATGTGTGAGGAAGAGTAAACAATTTCAGCCTTTGCTCATTAATTTAAGTCAGTCCCCCTACCTTCACCAGGCTCTGTGAACTCCGGAGGTTAATACGATTGACCACATTGATCTTTGGTCCCTCAGGCCCAGGATGCAGGGAAGTGTTTTCATTTTAGCCTTCAGTTGTTTTGACTGACCAATAGGAGGGGCTAACTTTAAGGTTTACGTGTGTGGAATATAACGACACATTCCTGTGTCAAGTCAGGTAATTAGATCTCATAGAAGCAAAGGAGACATTTAACTGTGTTTTAGGCTAACCTTAAGAGCCTTTTCTTGCCCTTTATCACCAGAAATGTCTGATAAATTTCACACTCGTTTAGGTTTAATTGAGTTAATCAATTTGATTTGATGTAGGAAAACAATATGTTGTGCCTTAAATTAATAACTCTAAATCTGATTCTAACTGGTCTCTGCAAAATGCACGTCATTTTTTAACCACCCGTCCACTCTGATGTCCTTCCGCTTGTTTTTTTATTACTTATATGAGGCTATATTGCTGATGTGTAAAAAAAAAGAAAAAAAGAAAGCCATTTTCATACGGCTCTAATCAGAAACACCAGATGTTCATGTACTAGCCATTGAGCAGGGATCGTTTTGGGGGTACAGTGAAGTGGGACTTTACTTTAAACGTGGTTTCCATTGTAAATTTATAAATACCTTCTGACTTCCCTCCATAGTCCATGGGCCCTTGGAAAAGTGCAGCGTGAACACAGCTCATCTGACATGCCAGAGTTTTGTTATTTGAAAACCTTCAAATGAGAGCAAATTGTCCAGAGCCAGAGTCTACAGCAACAACTGCAGCTAATTTTAAATCACATATATGTACTCTCTAGATTCACGTCTTGGGCCAGGGTATAATGTCTGGAATGACCACAGCACTTAGTCCTTAGGCTTCTGTTGAGCTGGCATATAAAAGATGATATATAGCAGAAAGCCATTAGTGCCAGCCGCAGAAAAAGCTCATTCATTCAGCATTGATGAGGACACAGGATGGAAGTGTAATACATACACGGGGAAATAATCAACAGGAAGGAGAAGATAACGGAGATTCACATCAAATAGCACAGGCTGAAAATCACAGTATATGAAAGAGCTGAAGAGCTAAATGAAAAAGGAAAAGAGGTAGGGATCCTTTTTATGTACGTATGTGTGTTAATTTCAGTTTTAGCTGTGAAAGTGACGAAGGAGGTGTTAATGTGAGTGGGCCCTGTGTTTCGCCGATGTGGGAAAGAATGGGGAAGAAAGGCATTGTTAAGACAACTGCTAAATATAGCAACGATCCCTCACTGGTCCCTGAAGCCAATTTTACACAGTCTGGAGCAGTGAACATCATGGCTGCGCCTGCCTCCTCCTCATCAGGGACACATCATTTACATAATGAGTCGCTGCCACGGCAACAAAGTCCCAGGAAGCATCAGTGGTCGGCCATAGGGGGATACTGAGGTGCCTTCATAACATGCGCTACGAATAAGGTGTGGGCTGCAGTGTTAAGGATGACATCACACATGACACATATACAAACATACGCTGTGAGCCCGAGAGAGAGAGAGACAAAGAGAGAGAGAGAGCGAGAGAGAGAGAGACAAAGAGAGAGAGAGAGAGAGAGAGAGAGACAAAGAGAGAGGGAGGGAGAGAGAGAGGAGAGAGAAAGAGTCACTATTGAGACAAATGCTCGATTAGAAAACTAATGGTGGGAAAGCATCAGTAGATGGGAGGTTCTCGAAAGTGGGGCAGGGTGAGCTTTGTAAACGTGATTTGCACATTAAATGGCGTCGTTATGTGATTTTGTGTTTAAGACAATATTTGTCAATAATGTTTGACTTCATAGTATTCAAGAGCTGTACTGGCTCCCTATATGTCTGAAAATATATACATATGTTTTGAACAACATAATGGTCACTACCCATATGCTCCAACGTATGCTTTATGTTGGGATGGACATTTAACAATACGTCCACTCGAGGGCCTGGTCTCGCTCAGACCTCCACTTCCTCTTCGCTGTTGTCTAACTGACTTTAACCCTGTCTTAGCTCCGCCCATCTGTTCAGTTGTATTTTTCTGTATACCTGAGTAAGGAAACATCATACAGTATCTTTACCACTATCTATATCTTTATAGTTCCTAACCATCTTGCACAACATTGAGTTCTGCCATTTTCCAAATATATCTTTGATCCAAAGCAGTTACATGGCCAAATTGAACATGTACAACCAAATTAAGCACGTACATTTATACACGATGTAGACACAGTCTTTTCACTTTAAACCATGTCTTGCTTAGTCAGTTGTCTGTGTGATTCAAAAATACCATCACAGTGTAACCTCTTTTCTCCAGTGTTGAAATCATTTGAGTGGCTAGAGGGAGTGATGGAGACAAAGAGGGACATCTTCACCAGGCTGCATCTCTGAGCTACCACTTTCAAACAGAAAAGACGTCTTTGTACGACTTCCCATTGTAAACACTTCACCGAGAGGTATTAAATAGATGTTTTTAATAGACACTTGATTTTGTTAGAATGGTTGAAAATGTCTGGAAAGATGGAGCCAGCGTTGTAGCTCCACAAGCCCTCACCTTCCCCTGTCATCAGAAGGCCTTTGGCTACAGACTTCAGTGCGAACCTTTTTCCTACCTGACAAACTTTACTTTGTGTTTTGTCACATGTCACCAGAGATTCTTGGCGGTGAATGATCACATCATTTTCAATGTAATTAGGCGAGACAAGTCACTGCCTACACTGCAGCACACACACAGAGAGAGAGAGAGAGAGAGAGAGAGAGAGAGAGAGAGAGAGAGAGAGAGAGAGAGAGAGAGAGAGAGAGAGAGAGAGAGAGAGAGAGAGATGGCAGTCAGTGATCTAACAGTAATCCATAACAGCAGAACTACCATAAAGAAGATGAACAGTGCTGAGGGCGAGATGAAAAGGTTACGCATAATAACGACAAAGCGCTTCAGCTTTGCTTAAAGGTTACACAGGCAAATTCAGACAATGTTAAATTGCTTCATTACCTCGACGAAACCCCTCTACAGCAATCCCAGCAGTTTTCTGTCTGTTTCCACTTTTATTCACTACAATACCTCTCTTCAACAAGCAGTGTGTCCAGCTTCAGTACACTGGGTGTTAATGAAGCTAATATCTACCCCGCTCTATACACCATGCTGGCATGTTTGGTGTGCAGTTAAATCATGTGTTTATCTCCCTGACCTTACACAATAGATGCATTTCTTTTTTATTACTTTTTCAAGCCTTTCTTTTATTATTCATAGGCTCTCGTGTGATCTGATTTTCACATGATGGTAGACATACAGTATATGTATAGACGTCTATGAATATATTCAGGGTGTCTATGTTTCCTGTGTGCTCAGCTGGTGTGTTATTGAGATTTTGTTTCAGCTGCACCAGATCAGAATGGAGAGCATCTGGTGTTTGTTTATAGCCCAGATTTATTTTCTTTCATGTTTGTTGTTGCGATAGTCCTCCTGGTGCTCCATTGTGCATTTATGGATATATATATATATTTATATATACAGTATATATATATGATCATGACGTTGATTATGACGTTCGTGGAGCACAAATACGGTCCGCCAGTTTTTCAGGCAATTGTGGGCCAATCACTATATACTGTATAGCAGTAATCCCTCACTATCCGCATACAGTAGTATTGAACATTTCGTTGAGTTTCTTCTTAAATAAAGAAACCTTCAGGGTTCCTTTGCTTAGTCATGGAGGTTAAAATATTCAGAAAATGCACAAGTTCATTTCAGCTGACAAATTATATTTCTGCTGCCCTATCAGAATCGGTGAATTTTTTGGCTTGTAAATGATTTTTGGTGGTCAAAAGCCACATCCCATATTGGTTAAGCTCTTGTACAAATGAACATTAGTCTCATTGTCAATTAGCTGACTGAGATAAACATTGACCATTCTTTTAAAACAGGCCAAAATGTTAACGTTTCCTGGTTGCAACTTCCCAAATGTGGGAATATCTGCTCATCCTCCTTTTCTTAAAAAATATTTGGGGGCCGTTTTTGCCTTTAACGGATTGAGCTGCCAAAGAGTGATAGGAAATGCTTTGGAGAGGGAGTGGGGGGGATGATGTGCAGCAAAGGGCCAGGGTCGGATTGGAACCCACACATTACATGCGACAAGGACTGTCACTTTTGTACATGGGGCTCATGCTCTAACCCCTGAGCTTAACAGACACCCCGTTCCTCGTTTTTTGCTTCTTTTTTTTTTTTTTTATCATTGTTGAATTTTGACTTTAGAGACAAAGACAGCACATTGTTTTTCACTTTTTTTTTCTTTTATCAGTTTTTGGGGAATTTTTGAAAATTAATTAGTTAATAAAGAGAAAAATAACTAAATTATAATTAATGAAATCTCAATGGTTTGCAACCTTTCAAAGACTGAGCCATCCTGGAAACAGGCCTGCAGATGGCCACATATCGGAGTGTTAGTCTCGGGGTTGAACTTGCACTGACCTGATGAAAAAGAGGAGATGGATCACTGTGATGTCTGCTGCACTTCAGAGAAGTCTTTGTGTGTGTAAGAATCTATAAAGTAATACAGTGTTATCCAAGTCTTCTCTGGTTTCATGCGCTTATAATCTAACACATTCACACTGGAGCATGAATTATTCAGGAGGTGTGAATATCTCCGGACTCTCACATGTACTCACACATTTCCACATTATTATGATATATGTCATACTTATGTCACCAGTCGGATAACATGCATCTCCTCATACAAGTAAGACTTCTCCTATAAATATTGATTTTAATACACCGTTTCTGAGTTATCCCTTTATTGGCCAAGTGAATGTTTTTGGTAATGTCGGTACACATTACATATGGCCCCCCTTCTGTACCTCAGTAAGGTCGAGAAGCATGTGATCCTAACTCAGCCAATCAGAAGAGATCCCCCTATGTCACTGATCCTGCTATTGTGGCATTTGAACCAAATATGGTAACTTTGTCAATGTTTATTTTTCGAAATGAAATTAAACATTTTATAAAAAAAATGTAAAAGAAATAAAGTTCTGTTATGTCCCCCAATAACACTCTGAGGTTGAATTTTGGAATTTCAAAGTATTTCAATGAGTGCACTATAAAGGGTTAAGCAGCTCTACAAAAATGTCACTCTTGTGTGATTGAGGCTTCGACATATAGTTACTGCTAAAACAACATTTCACTCAATGTTAAAGTTAGTAGAAACAGCATTTTGAACCCTGTGGGCATTTTTTTCTAGGATTACCAGAATGTGTTGTTAACACTGGAAGCAGTCCTCACACTTACTGTGAGACACAGGGCAGCAAAAAAGAATAGAAAATCATATTTTTAACTGCTGGTTAGTTGAACGTAGTGCATTGTTGTTTTTTTTTGTTTTTTTAACCATTGGCTGCTTGAGACCATAAATAGTTGTTATTTCCATCCTCTACCCGTCCCTCGACAGTGCCCTCTTTTGGTGCAGATGAAGTGGCTGTAAGGCATCAAACAAAGCAGATTCTTTCATTTACTTCTGAGTTTCAAAAACAAAAAAACATGTGTTAGTTAAAATGTTCCATTCATTCTTCATTCATTAGAGACGGAATTGTTGCATCTGCAGATTCAGATTGTGATGAAGCATGATGCTTATTCCATCAAACAAATACATTTGGGTAATTGTGTGTAGAATGTGTGTGTGTGTGTGTGTGTGTGTGTGTGTGTGTGTGTGTTCGTAAATGTGAGTGGGTGGGTGGGTGCACAGGGCTTCACTCTACAAAGCTCTGAGGGACAGATGGCTGCTCAGTGCTGTTGTGAATTTCTCTACCGGTCTCTTGTCTTTGGCACAGGGTCTCCATCCTGTCTTGGCTGTGGAATCACAGTATTGCCCAGAAAACAAATATAGTACACACACGGACTGAGACACACGCGCACACACACACACACACTTGGAAGTGTATGAGTTCCTTTTTTACCCTGCAGGCTAACCAAGCTGCCGACTCTGCGATAACCACTAACCCTGCGTCTGCGAGTGACCTGACCCATGCTGGGATCCAAACCAACACGCAAATCGCTGCGACAGCCCACTGACTCAGCGGCTTTTTTTTCTTTTAACTTAATGGCAGCACTTTGGTTTACACGCATCTTAGAGGCTGTTGATGTTGATGATATTTTTTTACTTCATTATTATAGTTCCAAACAAACAGTAAATGGATTGAATGTTTTAATCATCATGCCTGTCGATGTCATTGCTGAAGATTTGTTGTCTTTATAACTGTTCTGTGAAATAAGCACTTATATGTTGTAACTGTAACTTGACAACACCAAGGCTAAATAAAGAGTTAAAAAAAAGGTGATTTTACCATATTAACCATTTAAAGGGGGACCTTTTTCATTTGTACAATCAGAGGGACTTCATTTACTTCACACTCAGGGGGTTCACATTTCTGTACGCAGCTAAACATTACGGTAACGTGTTCCTTTATTTGTGAATCTCTACACATAAAGATCAGCTAATCTAATCGTAACAAGGCCAACACAGATT
The DNA here is from genome assembly GCF_947650265.1 of Symphodus melops. NCBI lineage: Eukaryota > Metazoa > Chordata > Actinopteri > Labriformes > Labridae > Symphodus > Symphodus melops. Next base: position 10,305,056 of record NC_136699.1, on the reverse strand, counting down.
AAACACTCAGGAGTTATTTACTCGCTCTCACTGAGTGTTGCTTCTTACCATTTAAATGGGGACATCTGTCATTCTGACTCATTCCGATTCTAAGAGGCAGTTTCTGGAGCTTTTCATAACTAATTTGTCAGCCAATTGTTTGAATCACACCTGCGTTTTTCTAACTGAAGTCAATGATGATTGTAGTAGAAATATGTGTTGATGCAAATTGTGGAAATTCACATCTGAGGGTTTAAGAGTTCTGTAATTGCCTCCATGAGATGATTGTCTCAGCCTATAACATGCTGACCTTGTTGAGCACTGAGCCAAATCAGTGGGATAAACTACAATAACTGACTTCCTGCTGTTTTAGGACACCATGTCCCATTTCACCTCACACAGTATTTTGGCCTTGTGTTTCATCCCCTGCCTTGCCTTCTTTACAGTTTGAAAATTAATGTCTCAGATGTTCACATCTTCTTTCAGTCATAATTGACTTTATGTAGGAAATGTATAACATTTATATTTTAACCCCTTGACGCCTATTGTTGCAAATTTGCTTTAAACCGCTTCATCTCCAAATGCAGCCAAAATAGCATCCGTATTCCTCCACTTCCGGTTGATGCACTTTCAATACATACCTAGGAACCTTTTGCAAGCATTAGATTGTCATAGGACCAGTCGGAGAAAAGAACAACATCCGTTTGATGTTGCTATGTATGTGCTATTTTTATGTAATATCTATTTATGTGCTGTTTCCAAATAAACATTTTCAACTTCATTTAGCATCTACTTACAAGCAGTTTTTGTTTTAATACTTGGAAACAAATTCAGGCGTCAAGGGGTTAATGCTCTCATTATTTATCCTCACAGTTTCTAAGATAAATTCACCTGGATGAACTGCGCATGCTAAAGTAGTCCCACTTCTTGATTGCATAATTAGCTGCTACCTTAATAATTATGCTCTAATAAGGAGCAGATTGCGAGCACAAATTGAATGAAAGGCGCAGTCTGTGTAAATGTGGCCCCAGTGATCTATATAATGTGTACAGACAGAGGATTGATGAACAAATGTTAATTGATCCCTGGTTTGTGATGGGTTTGAAGTATGCTGCTTCCGCTCTGAATAAAAAGAAGAATATTGGCACACCGGGTGTCTGCAGGTGTGGAGGGCTGCAAAATGTTTATTGACACAATCACCTCTTTGCTTGCTTTAGCCACAGATTTTGAGATGGATAAAAAGCTGGGAGTGTGCAGCACTGTTGTATCTGTGCTCCTAACAGCAGCAGCAGCAGCAGCACACACACACACACACACACACACACACACACACACACACACACACACACACACAATGTAGGACATGTGAGTTGCAGGTGAAAGATCTTTAAAGTCTCCCCTGTTGGCTTGTTGACACAACATCAAGGAGGATGTCAACACTAAAAGCTTTAGTAGCCGTAATAATGGCACCCTCCCCCTTTGAATTAAATGAAATCCAAATTGGGCAGTCATAATTACAGTGCTGCTGATGTTATGTTTCTCACCCCCTTCTCTAAGCTATTTTGAGCTGGACTTATTAAAGCTGGGTTGCCACTAATTAAATTGTTTGTCTTTGCAAAGCGATCTTGGCCTATCCAATGCTGCTTGCTAATGAGCGGTTGTGTCACGGCACCCTGCCTGCTGATTGAAGGGGAGATGAAAGCAGAAAAAAAATGACCCCAAAGTGGCACATTATCCTAACAGGCGGTGCAGCGGATGTTGTACAAGTTCCTGAGTTAGGCAAGTTTGAGCTTGTTATGAGGCAGTTAGTCAGCAAGATTCCTGTTCCTGTAAGAGACATCACAGGGTTCTTTTGTAATTTAATTAAAGTCAGGATTAAGGAAAGTTATTGAATTCGAAGCAGAAAGAAGAATTATGTGACTTTCATATCCAGATCTAACTTTTTTTTTCTTTTGACAATCGTCCCTAAAAAGTTCTTTAAAAAGTTTTTAGATTAATATGACCATGTACCAACTGTGGCCAGTTTGTCTGTTGGAATGCATTTCCATGGCAGCAATTTTATAGGGAATTATAAAATGTTGATAAAAACCTCTCATGACATCATGCAGCATTATCAGCTCCTTGCAATAGCCATCTGTATTCTCAGTATGATGCAAAAAACTCAAACCCTTGCCAAAAATATTAAATAGTGAGTTTGAGGAGGCCAATTGAGCAGTGCATTTACTACTATTTTGGCAATACAATGGCTCTAGCACACTGAGAACACAGATGGACCTGCGAGAAGAAGATTATGTTGCAGGAGTAATTTTAGAAGTTTTTCTGTTCCAACATTTTAGGAACAAAAAGCAGTTGTTGTTTATTTACCATGCTACATAGAGCAATCAGAAATGGTCTATCATGCATTCTATTAGATACTTGAAATCTGGTCTGGACACAGAAGATGTCAACTTATTTATCAGCTTGCTTCTGCCAGATGAAATCCTTTTGCTGATTGTGTTGTACCTTAATCAGAATTCTCTGGTTCGGTAAAACAACAGCGACAACCCCCAAACAAGCAACCTACAGTCTGAGAGACGGATTTGGTGAGATTTGAACCATGAAATGAGGAAGACCTGCTTTCTCTGATTTCAGGTATTTAGCAGTTCTAATATTGTACTTAAACTTCTTCTGAAGGATCATATCTGATGAAGGGCGAGGGCCTGAAACATGGGGTGATTATTCCCATTCAATGTTCATTGGAGCAGCTTCTGGTTTGCAGACTGAGTCTTTCTCGGTCTTTGTTTTTTCCCCATGGATAAGGATTTTAAAAAATGTCAACGAGTGTTGAAGTGAATTTTAGGAAGTAAAGTATTGTTATGCTAACCCATTTTAGAGGACAGAAAAAAACCCTTATAGCTGTTGTTTGTAAGGATCAGCATTTGACCTTTGTACTTAAGGCAATGTAAAAGCAAACCCTCAGAGGTACGGGTTGTGTGAGCCAGTGTAAACCTGATGGCTTTCCCATCTGCTGTGTCTGCATCGTGTTGGGCTGCAGAAGGGCCCTGTGCCCTTACATGTCAACTAATACACACCATGGAGGCAGAGGGAGAGCAGGAAGGTAATCTCATCCTCTTCTCAAGACGCTACCGGACACAAAGTGTGTCCAAGGCTGACTGAGCCTGTGGTGGTAGTATGTAAATCTCTGTGCGTGTGTGAGTGCACTGTTGGTACACGTGGTTGTGAATATTTAAATAAAATTTGCATGCAAATGCATTTATGGGTTATAGCTACATATTGTAGCATGAATGAAGCCACAGTGTGGGGTAACACGCAAAACAACCTACACACGCTCATTCTCATTCAAGGCATAGCATCATGTTTTATTTTTTATTTTATTTTTTACAATGAATAAAAGACTCCAGAAACAATTAAATGGAATTTCAAATAATTAAAATTCAGTGTTTCTGGATTTTGATAATTTGGTAAATAATTTGTTTCAACAATATGTTTCCTTGACTGCTGCCCTTTCAACATTTTTCCTATATGAATTGAAGATATTCTTATATTTGAGCAGCAGTCCATTACTGCACACACGATAGCCGTATTATTATTGTCCATCGTGAGCAGTGTGACTGCCTTTGTATGCACGTGTAGATTGTGCATGGTCGAGGCCCTTTCATGCTGTCTTGCAAGGTTACTTGATGTGACTCTTCTGGCTGGAGGGTTTCTCACTGCCTCCTTTCCTCCCTTTCTCTCTCTCTCTCTCCTTTCTCTCTCTCTCTCCTTTCTCTCTCTCTCTCTCTCTCTCTCTTTCCTTCTATACCCTCTTTGAAGCGTGCTGCGCTCGAGAATGCTGTCTGAGCCAGCAGCAGTCTGAAAGCTGATGAATGTCTGCACAGATAACCTGATCTAACTGAGATTCTCTTGTCAAATTTACCCCAAGTGTAGCCATGCACGTTTAAAAAAAGAGGGGGGCTTAATATACACCATTTGCAGGATGATCGAGGATTTGATAACTCTCAGTAGCTGAGCAGAATAGCAGAAAGACTTGCAGTTTCAGAATTACAGAATTACATTGACAAGGAGTTATCCCTTCTGCTGCAGCATCCAAACTTGTTTCTATAAACGCCTCAGTAACAAGCCCACTCCTGTTACCCTCAGAAAAAGTCTTCCCGATTCACTGTCATCACCTCTTTTTTTTCCCTTACACCACCTCCCATTTTTAGCATTCCTAACTACTGCTAGCACATTAGGACTCCCCTTTTAGAGAGGCTTTAAATCGTTCGGCCTGTCGTCTTTCCCTTCTGTCACTACCACTTCACCTTACTCTCCTACCATTTCACTCTGCATAACTTGACGCTCAGCTCCTCCTCTTCCTCCCTCAGCGGCACTTAGATTTCATGTCAAATTTTATGTCCCTCTGTTGGCCAATGAGCCTGCAATGTCCCAGGCTAGGAGTTTTACAGTGGCCTGCTGATGAGGTTTGAAACGTGGCTGTGTGTGCGAGGAGGGCTGCAGTAGAATTTAAGTGAAGTTCAATTTTAAACAATCAAAATAAGAAATGGAGAATTCTTTTAAAGCTCCTGTAAGCTTTAGGAAAATGCAGTTGTGCTGCCTGCGGCCAAAACAGGACGAGTGATGTCTTTGCTGTTTCTGTTCTGTATGTGCAAATACAGTTTGGTGACAAAAAAAAAAAAAATCTAATCCTGATTTATATGAATTTCTAATAGTCTTGGCAGGGTAAGCTTTTATAAAAGGCAGTTTCTGCAGCATGTTGGTAAGTGCCTCAACGGACACCTACTCCATGGCACAGATGACAGGCCTATTAATTAGCTGTATAGAATTAATCAGTCTTTTCCCTGGTGGTCTTGTTTTCTGTAGGCTTTAGAAAGACATCAGTAAGATTTGAAGTTTGTTTCATTACCATCTTAGATCTTTATATGATAGCCTTTCTTCTATGAATGCACCAGATTTCTTTATAGTTCATGTAAAAAGGTGCAAGAAAAGTCACCCCCCCCACCCCCCCATCACAACCCTCTCCAAAGCCTTCTGGGATTTATTCAACCTTAACTGACTCTCCTGATGATTTGTACCCAGTTTACAAGTCTCAGTGGTCCAATGTGTAAAAAAAAATGACTCTGTAGATATTGATATAGCATTATCTCTGGACACTGTCCTCTAGCTTGTTCTGATGTTGTGTTGAAGACAGGTAGACGTATAAAAATGGAGAGGAAGCCCACTCTGGGGCTGACGAGGCAAACAAAGTAGTAGTTTGAAGGAAGTGGATTTCTAAGGTGTGCAACGTTTGGGAATTAAGTTAGATTTATATTTATTCAAGTTAAGTCACATTTAGTTTCTTCAGTTAAATTTGAAGATATTTTGGGCCATGTTTGCCTTTATTAGATAAGACAGCTAAAGAGAGACAGGGAGGAGAGAGAGGGGGGTGACATTCTGACATGATTCACACCTGGGCGTGCGACATGTCCCCTAAGCTATCCAGCTAAAATATGTTACTTATGTAACTCGTGTACACGTTTGTGCATAATTACTTGTTTAAGACCTATTGTTGACCTCTACTATTGCTAACGTCACAGCAGAGCCCTGCACATGTTGCTGTATGAGGTCATCATATTTTGAATCCTAGGGCAACTTACCAAGCTCCTGTATGTGACCATGGCATTAAGAACGTGTTGTCCGCACATAATCATCAGGTCGTCACATGTTTCCTCCCTTTGACATCACTCCACGCGAGTCTTGCCCCAAACTAAAAACGAGTTTCCACTTGTGTGTGCGTCGGAATGCGTCGCGTGTGCACATCCGACACACCGCCGGTTTGCTTGAAATGCTTGAGTGCATGCGGAGCAGCAGTGACAGCAGCGACAACACAAGGGTGTAGATCCCAGGGTGCACTGGGAGTGCTTGAGGAAATGTAAGCAGCTTAAGCAGTGCATGATGTTGTCATCTCTTCTCAGCTGATCTCCCAAAATAACAGGCCCTCTGGGCGCAGACTGGCAGCGCTGAGCAGGGGACAGTCAACAGACAGACCCAGAACAGACCGGCCCAGATTAGACCAGATCAGACTAGCCCAGTTATCGGTCCACTTAAAAAACAAAACCTTAACTGCTCAGATTAACAATGGAAAGGATGTTTTTCCCAGAGAAATTTGCAATCACAAGGTCTATTTCCAAGGGTTTAAAATCAGCAGGGACTTTCCAATAAAGCATTACCTTTATCACATGCTCATGTGTTATAGGCACGTCAATGAGCATGCCACCTAAGTAAACATAGTGTGTGGCTGGTCAGGTGGTCGTGGTAATAGTGGCAGGGGAGGGTGGATTGTTGTGACTCTCTTACACACAGAAACGCACAGACGAGGCCCCGTTAAGTGGCTAAGTGTGTCGGAGAAGGAGGGCTTTACACTTCTACTGAGACAGCAGACAGAGAAAAGTGTTTAAGTCTCCTCGCTGCCCCCCTTTTTTCCATCTAGGTCATAATGTAGGCTATAGAATAGCTTATGTATATTCCAAGTATGGTTACACTCAGCATGCATGTCTGTAAAAGGGAGGAATCTGCATGGAGAGGCCCACGCTCTCGCCGTGTCACTAGAATATGTGAGTCTGAGTGCTTGTGTTTGATGTCGTGCATGGTTGTTGATGTATATGACTATGTATGGTGTGTTATTTTTTAAGCATCAGTGTCGCTGAGCTCACTCTCACCTGTACATTTTTCTCTGAATAATTCACGAGAGCTCAACTGGATGGAGCTGACAATAAGCTATTTCTGGAAAGTCACATTTGGATATCACAGTGAATGGAAGAATCCCTTCAATATGTTGCCATGCTAATTTTGGTTTTTCTTTGCTTGTAAAATTCACAACATGTAAGCGGAACGAGAAGACATCAAGTCCTTTGTTTTCAGAGCTTACCTTAACATTTCACAAACAACTTAGCCTAAAGCAGATTACTATATTGTGTCTGTTATCATAGATTCAGATGAGGAGTGTTGGCCTGATCGTATCTATCATCTGTGTCTTTCATGAATAAGAAAGATGTCAAGTGGAGACTGAAGAGGAGAAAAAGTAGTTGATGCATATTTTTGGCTGTGTGTTAAATTAATGTCTAGCCGCTGTGTACAAAGTCATCGGCATGTATTTGAGATCTTACTGAAATTGAAAAGGAACAAAGCCTACTTGTCCACACATGGCAAGATTGCTGGGCTTTGTTTTTTTTTTTATTTGGGCAAGAGACGTGAGTAGTCCTATGTTTGGTCTTCTTGTTTTCTTGAGTTTAATCTTTAATTCTTTGGTAGTTTTATGGGGAGGTGCCGAGAGAGATGGACCATTATGTGGTTGGCTCTGAACTTTTCTTCCTTTTCTCCAGCTCCTTTTGCTGAGTTTGGTTTCTTGTTCCTCTCTGATTATATTGGGAGGTGATTTTGTTCAATAAAGCTGGGCGGGTTTAAATTGAAATTCATGATGATGATTCATAATATGTTTTGGTCTCCATTTTCTATGCCTTGTTTAATTATTTTTGTGTTAAGGAGGGCTGTAACAGTAAATGTGTCAGGGGAGAAACTTGGCAGTCCACACTTTAGCCTGGTGTTGTTGTACTGGGACTTAAAAGTAGCAAAAGGAATGTAGTGCAGGGACATTACGTTATTCTAGATTGGACACACACAAACAACACAAGCTAACAGAGAAAATACGTATATATAAAAACATTATAAAAGATTCAAAAAGAAAAATCTACCTCCAGAATTCCTATTGAAGCATCAGCTAAACACACTTTAGTTTCAACCAAGTAATCTGATTGGACAAGAGGCATTCCACGAGCGCTACAATAGAGTACAACAAACTCTTTACATGGGGATAGTTGTTTGTTTCTAGTTGTTTATTCTACTGTGGTGGCAGCTATATGTGTGCAGCACTTGGAGTCGAACACAAATTTCTCCATGGGGCCAATGAAGTGTATCATATCATTTTAATGGTTAAATGCACAACTTGTTTTTATGTTATCACATTGGAGGTTGTGCTGTTGTACTGAATATCACTATGAATGTGTTGATCTTTGGCACCCGGCCCGTGGCCTGATGCCCATGACCGAATCCCTCCATGCAGATATTTAACACATCAATCCCTGTTGTGGATGCAGTTTACACATTAACATTTTACAAGGTCAGAAGCCTAATTGCAGCCACCTCATCTTTCCACACAGTCCCTTTGGACTCCATGCGTGCCACTAGTCATGTCCACCCATTGAAGGTGTCACCCCCAAGGCTGCGGTCGGTTGTTGAACCACAGAACTAGATTTATTTATGGCGCTGATTGGTTGTGAAGCCGTCATCGTGCTCTCAGCCTTGGAGTGCCACGTTCACAGTTTGGCTCTTCAGCGTGTCATTACAACTGTTTATGGCACAGGTCAGGGGGCAGGGCACTAAGCAGGCATGGTGAAGATGAAGAGAATGATGATGGATGGAGTGATGTGATGTTGATTTCTCCTGAGATATGTACTTTATCTTTAAGTTTTGGTGGGGTTCTTTTTAGGTTAACCCCTAAGGTCCCGGTGTGACAGGTGGACAGTTAAGATGTTTTTTTTTTTTATTTAATAGAGAAGGAATTGGGTCATTAGGGTTAAGTAGACGAATTTTGTATAAAGACACATCTTTTAATGTCAAAGACCTTTTTTTGCAGGGTACATGATCTTACTTTTTTAAATAACATGTTTTTAAAAGCTACATTTGTCTTTGAAGGATTTCCACGCTGGTGTAAAAACATTCCTTCAAGTCTCCATGTTCTTCTTTTTTGTTCATATCTGTATCTTTCTTCTCTCTCAGAACAATGCAATCCTGAACCTCCCTCCCCCCATTATTTCTTGCTGCTTTACCCACAATCCCCTGTGGCTTGTGAAACTGCAGGCCAACAGCAGCAAAGGTCACTGAAAACCACTGCTGCTCCCTTTGTTGATTAATTTCCCCAGTCTGCTTTATTGAACCTTCCCGTTCAGATTAGCCTGCTATGTGGTCTGTTATATGGCTGAGAAAAATCCACTTAACCTCCAACTTACCTGTCTTCACTTTCAGGTTTTTTCTAGCCAAGGCATTTTGATTGACATTTGCAGATCAGATAAAATGGGAGGCTCACTGCCTAGAAAGGCTACTTGACCTTAATGGCTTTTTGACGCACCCAGGTTATCTGAGTTATACTGGAAAAGTTCAGTGAGGGGAATTGCATTGGACCAGAGGTGCTTTAAGCACTGAACTATGGTCCCTCTGGGTTTTATGGCCTCAAGCCATAATGGAGTGTTTGTGGTTAGGTCATATGAAGGACAAAGTCTAATCCAGTCTGCATTTGATTTAAACCTGATAGACTGTGCAGAAAGCATCTGATTCAAGTCTGTGAGCATGATGTGTAGACTTGCAAGCTCCTTTGCATACAGTATGTCTCCTGTGGGAGCATGTTCATATCTTCTGGCTAAGGTTGACTGCTCTGACATTAATAATGATTGTGATGTAAAGCTGCGACATGGGAAACAGCAGAAAAACAACAACCTCCAACCCAAACTATTTCATGCTTCCATGACCGCAGATTGCTGGCAGAAAAGTGCAATATGAAAGTGGGCCGACTGCCCTTTCTCTCACCTTTTCAAACTATATCATTCAGTCCCATCACCTAATCAACTTATAATTGAAAAATAAATGATAATAACTAAATCGATGGAGTAAAATTAAATAAAGTTGACCATTGAAAAGTTTGCAGCTTTCAAAATAAAAGGTAATACTTTCATCTCCATAAAATATTGAAAAGCTTGTGGTCACATGTCATTGACTTTGCATCACTTATCTTTTTTTCATAAAGCCTAATAAATCATCAAGGTCACCAAGGTTGTTGTTGTTTTTGTTGAAGCCTTAACAAGCAGGAGATATACATGTGTCACCTGATCCTGCTGAGCCTGGAGGAAATGTTGACTTCCTCTGAGCTCCATAACATATTAATGGTGAAGGTTGAATCCTGGCTGTGAAGCAGGAACTGCTGCTATTGATCTTCACATGTGGTGTGAGCCATGCTGCATGATTTGCATCCTGTAATATTATGAAGCAGCGAGGATATCGGGTTCATTCTTAGTATCTCTTCGTCTCTGTTTTGATTGGACATCTGGCCCTGCAGCAACAGAAGCATAATCATGTGATGAAACTGATGCTGCATCAAACGTCTCTTTCTCTCAGTGCCATATCAAGTGCTCCAGTTCAGCAGTGTGGCATTTGTTAGAAGATTTATACAAAAGGGCAGGTCTGTTAGTACAAATGGACTCCTGAACCCAGGGAGCTGACTCATTATCTCCATCAAATGTCTGCACAAGATCCATGACGTAGACAAGTGCACTGCTCTTTCTCAGAGCGTGTGAAACAAGGAAGCAGGAGGACTTTTTTGTTTAAGTGGTCACTGCGCTCTACACTTGTGTGTTAATGTTGGGTTTTAATATTCTGTTTTATTTTAAGCTTTTATTCTATGTAAGGTGACCTTGGGCAGCCTGAAAGGCGCCATCATACAAATAAAATGCATTATTATTATTAATAAAATGTTGAGTTTTAGCAGGAAACTGTAGGTCTGAGCACATGTACAGTATCAACATTCAGCCATGTTGACCACGTTCATCATTCCTAACAATAAGTAAATCCGGAACGAGCTACAGCACAGCCTCAAAATAGTTTATTTTAATAGTTTATTTCACATTCTAATATAGAGTAGGTAGACACAAATTCATTTGCAAATAATAATAATAATAATTTACACTTTATTAATCCCACGAGGGGAAATTCAGTTTACACTCTGTCTAACACACACATAGGCCGAGATACACACTCATGCACAAACAGGGTTCTAGTGACATGCATTAATGGAGAGGTCTCAGAGTGAGGGGGCTGCCCACAGCGAGCGCTCCAGAGCAGTTTTGGGGTTCGGTGCCTTGCTCAGGGGCACCTCGGCAGTGCTCAGGAAATGGACTGGCACCTCTCCAGCTACCAGACCAGTTTCCGGACTTGGTCCGTGCCGGGACTTGAACCGGCGACCCTCCGGTTCCCAACCCAAGTCCCTACAGACTGAGCTACTGCCGCCCTCAACTAATATTGAATATTGCTGAAAAATATTGCTCAGCTGCAAAATGCTGATGAAATATTTAACATATCAGAGCGTATAGTTGACATGGTTTGCTCTAACTGAGGTAAAGAAAACAACATACTCCCTTAACATGTCCTGTGTCAGTATACTGAAGTGATATCTTCAATTTGTTTCCCATAGAAAAACAAGAAGAGACACGTTCCTCACGTTGACAGCACATGGATCTAGGCATGCAGTCTTATTTACTGCTGCTTGTTTCGAATGAAGGCTTGCTGCGCTCGTGAAGAGAATCAACCCTGACATGAATTAGCAGGTGAAACCCACTCCGAATTTCCTCACTGATTCCTCCAGCACGAGGGCAGATAACTGTGGTGTAGTAATTAATTCTTAATTATAACAATTGTTTCTCATTAAAGTGGTATTGACCACGCTAATAGCTCATGTCTCGTGCCTCATGGGAAAAACTGCCTCATTTGATGGATTTCTCTAATTCTCATCGCAGTGTTTTTTTCCCCCTGTCTTCTCTCGAGCCGTGGATGTTGTCATGGTAATTATCTGCAACATTGCTAAGCAGTTTAGTGCTTTGTGGCCTTGGCTCTAGCTAAATATACACAAACACAAGCAGCCAAGCAGCTGTGGGAGCATTAATAAAAGGAGAACACAACAACATCCCCGTGCAGGTGGAAGCATATTGAAGTATTTGATTCCTTACCGTCTGTCTTTCATCTATGGGCAATGAATGAATGATTGCATATGATGATATTATCAATGTAGTCATAGAGAAACTTGAGCCAAACATGAGACAGAGCATGTCGGTCTGGTTCACCAGCTGCTCCCTTGGCATGGCAGTGTAGACTGTTCTGGAAAAGTGTGGCAGGGTTACAAGCGGTCTTGAGTTTCAGAAACATTTTCACACGGAGATCATCGACAACTGGCCCTTTCCTTCACCTCGCTGCTTCCCTCTCTGAAGCCGTTATTCATTCTCATGTGACATCAATCGATGTTTTGGCAGCTCGTCATGCTGCCAAAACATCGTAGTAGGTATTAACGACGAAATTTGTGTTGCGTTAAAGGTACCATTAAAGGTACCAAAGTCTGAAGCCTTACTCGTAGGTTTGTTCCTCGTTTTTGTTTCTCAGTTGGTACCACAAGTGGTCGTCCTGATTGAATTTATTGTTCTGTCCAAGTCTGTTGGAATTGGTAATTGATTTATTTTACATCGAGGTAATAAATGCTCCTGTGCTTTTTAAGACTGAATAGCTCACTTTGGCATTAACAGTGACTCAATTTTGAGATAGGGTTCTTTAAGTACCTAGATTTCTGCCAACAAATGAGGAAGAGAGCCAAGACAGAGCTGCCAAATACTGACTACACATTTACTGGATAGCTAAGTGTCGATAAGTTCCCTTTAAAGATATTTTGTCATGGTTCATTTAGGCCTGCTTGAGTTACAGTTTAAGTGAAGGAGGTAAGTAGCAGCTGGTGGTGACAGAAGTAATATTTATTTTTCCTGTTATAGATCATCGCAATCCCACATTCCTGTGGATTTTTGGCTACTCTCCTCAAGCTTGCCTTCAGGACTCTGTACCAGGAAGTGGTAGCTGCCATTCACTGATCTGCGGCCCCTCTGGGTTGGCTCCAAACAAGGACAGAGTGGATAGGAGTCTGACCCCTTCTACAAGTGCACAACTTGTCGCGCAAACCATGATTACTGCCTGAAGCTAACCAAACTGCAACTAGTTCTCAACGTATCACACCGTTAGGTTTTGGTACAAACACAGCTTGGTTAGGTTTAGAAAAAGTCAGATTTTGCTTCACATATTAAGTCATAAAGTCACTTGGTTTTGCTTTGTAGATGGACGGAAATCTAATGTCAAATATTTGACCCATACATCCTTCCGTCTTAGCCAATCACAGCACAGGAGGGCAGAACAAGGGTTCGAGAACGTTATTGCCCAAAGTCTCAAGAACCACACTTAGGGGCTACAGCATTTGCAGCCATTCTTTCACGAGACCATAAAAACCTGTCATGCCACTTTTAGACACTGATGATTTGTCTGATGTAAGAAATGTCTGGATGCCGATAATTCCAGGAGAAATACCGTCACCAGCGCTCTGGTTATTCACCTGTTGCGAGTGCAAGTGCTTGTAAATACCAGGAAGGGTGCGGATTCCCCTTTATTGCTGCTGTGTGTGCTGTCGGGTGTCAGCGTATGGCGAGTGTGGGTGGTTTGATATCGCTGAGTAAAGCAGCTGTCTTAAGCAGTTCCTGTGTAATTGTAATCCCTCTGATCAGGCTCTCTGTAAACACCAGATAGTAAACCTAGCCTGGAGCTTGACTCAGAGTTGGACGCACGCACGCACATTTCATTTTTCCCTCTGTATCTCACATACACTCACTTGCATGCCAGTACAAAGAAACCTGCAGTAATACATCTGTTCACACTCACACAGAAGCTTCCTGCTCTTTTGTGGAGCTCTTTTCTGAGAACTTTGCCTAAGCTTGAAAAAAAAAAAAAGAGAGAGGCCACTTACAGCACTTGTTTTTGATTGGTTACCATCTGCAGGGCTTAACATGATGACCCTCTTATCCAATCCAAATCTGACCAGATGGTGCCCCTTGTCATATTTATGCCCGATGGAGAACGAGTCTTGTTAAAACCTCTCACTGAGGCCAAACTCTACTCCATGTATTGTATCATTTTAAACCCTTCAAGTGACGTGCTCACGAAAAATGGATGGAGTGAACTCTTTCTGCCCCCCCACCCCCCCTTGCTCATTCGCTTTCTCTATGTGTACCACCGAGTGGCGTGTGGAAATGTTGGCTAAACTTGCTTTGACTGTGTAAGGCATTTATAAAAGATACACAGCTACATTCTGGATGGCCCCGGCTGCATTATTCATGTTTTGGTGTAGAGCTAAATCCTTCATCCCCCCCTGCTGTACTCCTCAACTGTGTAATGGGTTCTGTGTAGTCATAAAATGCTGGTACATCAGCTAATGCCCACACATACACATTCACACACACAAGCCACCTGGTACAGAGACACAGAGAATTGTAGTTCTTGAAGCCATTGCATTTTTCACACTTTCATTCAGTCCAAGCATATGTTTGCTTTGAACATTTGAAGTGAAATATTCTGCTTGTAACATTTTACAATGTACTTGTCTTTGAAGGATTTCCACGCTGGTATAAAAACATTCCTTCAAGTCTCCATGTTCTTCTTTTTTGTTCATATCTGTATCTTTCTTCTCTCTCAGAACAATGCAATCCTGAACCTCCCTCCCCCCATTTTTTATTTTTATTTTTATTTTTTTATTTTTAGCATGGTCCTATCCCATGTTTTTATCTTACTTTCCCCTCTCTGTTTGCATGTGATCTCCAGAGGTGTCTTTGTGGAAGCAAGTGTTGTGCTGTTTTGTCTGTGCAAAGACAACTACGTAATGTCTTAAGGAGAGTACTTGTTCTGCATTCTACTGGGACATGTATTCAATTAACATTAAGCGCTATTAGCAGAAGCCACAAACAATTACAGAATCTTTTTTGATGTACAGAGGCTGTCGTCCTTTAAGTGGTCAGCCTGGGTTCAAGTCTGGGCTGTGGCTCCTTTCCTATGTGCTATTACCTTTTCTGGTTTTCTAGTTTATTCTTTGTCCAATCCAATAAAAGTCGAAGGCCCCAAAATAATTAACAATTAAAAAAAAAAAAAGATCTAGATAAGCCCATTTTTATGTTTGCTTCTGTGTGTTTGGGCACAGTTTGCTGTAGTGAATCAGTGTTTACTCAGGCAGAATGGCACTTCAAATAAGGCCAGTGTTAACTACATGTCTCATTGGGGGCTGATGGGAATTGCAGGTTAAGATTTACTTTATCGATCCTGCAAGGAGAAATTCTGTTTACACTCTGATAATCATGCTACACACATAGGCCGGAAATATACATGCACAAGCAGGATGGCAGGATATGCACAAATGGAGAGACATCAGACTGACGTCCGGAGCAGGTGCCTTGCTCAAGGGCACCCCGGCAGTGCTCAGGAGGTAGTCTGGCACCTCTCCAGCTCCCAGACCAATCTCCATATCCATCTCCATAACCATCGACCCTCCAGTTCCCAACCCTAGTCCCTACGAACAGAGCTCCTGCCGCCCGCAGTAAAAGGTTAAAAAGGCAAAGAGACACGCAGACAAACTCCTTGTAAACGTACTCCACCAAAATAATGAAATTACCCCAGCAGAAACGTTGTCTTTTGACATGAAGTGCTCCATTAAATTAGATTACATTGTTGATTGAATTGAGTGTTCTGTTTTTTTCTCATGACTCAACCACGAGGCCAGCAGAAGACCTGAGTGTTTTGATGAGTGATAAGTCAACACAAAACAGAAAAATATAGACTGTTAAAGCATCACCTCTCAGATGTGTCAGTATAAATTATTATAATGCAAACACGTGTTTATCTAAAGTCAAGGTGGGAGCATGACATCAGTCTGCATATCATAGAGAAATGTCAAACAGCAGTCCATTAGAAGGTTATTGTGACCTTCAAGTCTGTAGTGAGTCATCTTACAGATCACAAAGTACATTTTCAATTCCTGTAATTCATTCAAATGCCAGTTTAGTTGTTGCACACGCTCACGTGCATGCACATTCTCCTGGTGTCCTGAGGCCGCTCGGGCAGATGGACTCCCTCGACAAGCCCGCCTACACACATTGCAGTGTGCAGTGGTATTATCTTGACACACTGCATACACACGCACGCACTTGTGAAAGTCTGTTCTGAGAACCACGGAGAAGCAAGATGACAAGAGTCCATGACCTCACCATAAACAGCGGGGCGGACATAGCGGTCGTTGTTGTCCTGCTGTGACGTGGCAGTCACATCGGTTGGATTTCTTCACAGTGACAGAAGATTGAAAACATGGTGATTTTCGCACAGCTTCAGAGGTTGTGTAGTATTTGAGCAGGGTGATAAAATGAGACTCTGAAACTTCCATGGATCTCTTCTTTTGAACACTCAATCAATCATTCATACAAAACTTACACAAACAACATGAACTTCTTCTGAGATGAAAACAGAAAAAAAAAAAAAAGAACTTCTAAGGGAAGTCATTGTAGAATGTGGTGTAGCAGATCAACGTGGATAAGTCACATGACCTGCACCCGCCTGGTGTGTACTTGTCTCCTAATGCATGCTCACAAAGGATGTTGCTGAGGGAAAAAAATGTCCCATTGAGCACCGGCATTAAAAGAAACTGAGACTGTAGCATTACTCTCACTGCTGACCACAAACACCAATCTTCTTTGTCCCTGTGCACTTGGCTTCCCTCTCCATTTGAATATGTGTGTGTGTGTGTGTGTGTGTGTGTGTGTGTGTGTGTGTGTGTGTGTGTGTGTGTGTGTGTGTGTGGGTGTGTGTGTGTTGTGATAGGCACATGATAGTTAATAGCTGGAATGACTTGGCTGATGTAGTAGAAAAATGTTCAGGCTGGGAGAACAGCTGCGAGTGAACAGGAACTGCTTGGCGTCACACCACAAGACATGGAAAATGTTTTTCATTTCATATTCCAAACACTGGCCGATAATGACAATAGTGCACCAACTGTGTTCTGGTCAACTGTGCATAGCTCTGACATATTTTAATTCTGAATAACCTTGTACCAGGATACTTGTTGAACTTTGCAGCTACTGCAAAAAAAGGACACGCTGTGAATCTGCAAAAAACCATAATGGCATAATCTGTATTTTTTGTTTAGCCAGACTTCCCTAAGTACAGCATGTTACCGCGAACACAGCTTTCCGGAGGAGATTAACAGCTTGTCCAGGTTTTTTTTTCTGGATGAAATCTGCCAATATCCGGTGTTACAGTAAACCGTGTCTTTTAAAATATCAACGTTCAGAGAAAATTCACTGATGGGAAGAGTTTGACTGGGATAGGAGGTGAAACTGAAGTAGGATTCATGAAAACCTTGAGAAGACAATAAAATAAATACAATTATTTATTATTAAAATCTGCATGCAGAAGGAACACACAGGGTGGCAACAGATAGTGTTTGTCTGATTGGTTAGCTCTTCCTTTAAAAAAGAATGACTGAAACATTGTCTTAGATAGTGACTTTACTTCTGGAATAACCTCATATATATTTATATGTTTCAGTTCAGCTCTTTAAAATCTGAGACAGGAAGAGGAACCTGCTTGTGCTCTTCTTCCCACTTCCTCCTCCTCCTGTGGCTTCCCTCACAAAGCAGAACAAATGTCTGGATATCATCCCAACAAGAAAACAAGAAGCAGAACGACTAAGGCGTGTGTGTGTGTGTGTGTGTGTGTGTGTGTTGTAAATGTGTGTGTGAGGATTTTGTCCCTCTTCAAATGCATCATCAGGAAACTGAGCCATCAAACACTAATCCCATATTTTTGATGATTCAGATAGCGTCGGTGTTAGCTGTTCCTAAATCTCCTCTCTTTGAATGGCTGCCTTTGAATCCTTTACGTAATCCTACATCAAGGCCAAGCTGGTGGGGACTCTCGGGTCAATTGAAATCTATGTTGTGTTCATCACTTGTTAATATAGCAGAAGGGTTCGCTATAATACCACCATAATCCTCTTCTTCATGTGGTCTTTTTGTCACTCTTACAGTGCTGCACTAAGGCGCTCTTATTGGACTGTTTTGCTTTTATCATCATTTTTACTTTCACCTATACTCTTCTCTTTCGTCCTTATTCGTGATACAACACACGTTTTTTTCCTACTTGTAAGTGAATAAGATAAAAAACATTTTAAACACACATTTAAATCAGAGATTGCATGTTATTCTACAGTACTTTGATTACTCCCTGTTAGCTGTGGGACTCTCTCCTCTTCATCACATCCTCATCATGTTCATCACAAACATGACAAGAAAGAACGTTTACCATTTCCTTTGAACTACATATTCATGTTTAAGGGCTGGGAACCATTCATGTTCACTATTATTTCAACATTTGTTTTTGTATTGTGTTCCAACGCTTGCCATGCTTCATAAAGTCAGGATTTATGAAAGCCTATAAAGTCTGTCGAGGGTTTTATTGGCAGTTATTAGTGATTCATCAGGCGTTGGATTCTTCATCAACATATATATTCATGTGTATCTTCAGTCAGTAAGCCATGAAATGATTCATTTCAGCCTTTTCTTTTCACAAGCACAAACAGAAAGAGAATCTCAGAAAACAACTTTGAAGCTTTAACAACTTGGAGAAAACTAGAAAAAAAATGCAACAGAATAGTCTGTGTTAAAATCTCAATTTTCTATGCCATAAAGAAACAATGGCTCAAAATAAACAGCATTATGTGTGTATATGAATTAAAATAAACTAAATTTAAACCCTTTACATAATGCACTCTGTTAATCTAATTGAAATGTTTTTATTTTATTTTAAAGTCATGTCAACAATCATTTCAGGTAATTAGATAAAAGTTCCTTTTTGTTGCCTTTTACGTCTCTTATGTCCCTCCTCCATGCTGTTTCTCTCAAAACGCTGATCTATAGTTAATAACTGAGTTTAAGAATTAGTCGCGTTCATGTTGGCTTCGAACGTTCAGTTTAATTTCTGCGTCTGCATTCATTTTAAGGTTACACTTTCTTCTTCTCCGACTCAAGCGTTCACATGCCTCCACCCCCTCTCCCTCTGCTGCCCACCCAACTCTGACAAACAGGAACGACTGTACATGTGCCTTTACTAAACTGCAACACTCTGTGTGTGTGTGTGTGTGTGTGTGTGTGTGTGTGTGTGTGTCCATCTGGGATTTGATCTGGCTGGCAGAGGGCACGAGGAAGAAGCTGCCCTCATATCTGCTCTGCCAAGGACTGAATTCAGGAGGGTTTTTTTGTAAAGTAATTAATAAAGAGGCTTGTCAAAACTTGTGAAGACTTAGTTAAGCAGTGATAAGATCATAGCAGACTCACAAACTGAAGTTGAGTGATGCTGTTACCGGTTTCAAAGTGGACAAAGATCATTTCAGTTCTGAGCGTGTGGCAGAGTGAAGATGTTATCAAGCATTGACGACGGGTCATTTGTTGCTGCCCTGTTTCATAGGCAAGCTGACAAATAAGTCATACCTTCTCTACTGTGTGAAAAAAGACAGGTGTCGTAACAGTCCCATGTGAACATGATTGATTTGACAGAGTGTTGAACTCTGTCATGGCTTGTGAAAAGTCAACAGATTGGTTTCTGATCGAATCTGTGTTTTGTTTGAAGATTTAGACCTGATGTGTTGCAGGCAGTGATGATGGACTTTATGATGCAGCAGCTCAGACTTCCTGTCTCTCTCTGAGCTCACACTGTGATTGCCTCCTCTTATGCAACCCAGAAGATGACAGCGTTCACACGGCAGGTTATTTTCTCTTTTTGGTGTGCATTTATGGAACCACGTGTCCATTGAAGGACATATTCATGCCTTGCTTGAAGACGTTTTTTTTCTTGCACATATCGCGGAGTGCACCTTTTATGGAGCCACGGTATAAATGTAAATTCATCTGCTCTCTCCTTGTGGAGTCAGGTTGCATACTGTGAGCACACTTGTATGCAGACAAGTGTGTGATTCAGTACATAGAGCAACGTCTTTATAGTCTAATACTGATCTCAAAGTGACTCTCAGTGACTCGTACACACATGGTGGAGACTTTAACATCCATATCGATGTGTGGATGCCACATGTTTTTTAGTCACCATGAGGCAACACATGCAAGTACACATCTGAGATGACTTTGTGACATTTAGGCCATGATGTGATGTTGCTTCCTTGTAGGCTTTTAGCAACTCTTTTTAAATAAAAGGCTATATATGCAGTTAAAAAGAATAAAAGTAAAAGGGGAAATATGAGAACAAATGTGGAACATAAGTTACGGCGAGTAATACTGGTACGTTAAATGGTTTCGAATCTGCATGCTGCTCCCCAGACTGTGTATCGGTTCACAGAACAGAGGTAATACACATGTGGGAGGGTTGCACTGTTAACTGGACACACACTGTGAGACACGGCAGTGACTTGGTGTGACTTGGTTCACCGGTTCATGATTATTTTGTGGAGGAGGTCGAGACTGCGTTCATCATCCTTTCCATAAAAGACGACTGATGTTTCCTCTTCAAATCTTTAACATTAGACGCACCGCGGCTGATAGAACGCGCCGCGAGCTGCCTGCAGACCAGAGACCATGCACAGGCCCCTCTATATGTGTGTGTGTGTGTGTGTGTGTGTGTGTGTGTGTGTGTGTGTGTGACGGCGAGAACAGATCCAGCATGAATGGAGCACATATGAAACATATGTGACTGTAGAGGATTTGACACATGATATACCATAAGCTACTTGGTGTCACTTACTGCATATGCTGCGTTGATCCTATTACTCTTGAACCTCCTCCCACAATGCTTCAGTCTTCCCCGATGTCAAACGCCTAATGATAACTGTCAGGGGTGTATATTTTACAATCCTATTTGCTCTTGTCAGCTGTTAATTGCCATGAAAGGGCTCCTTAGCATAAATCCGCCTTAGCAGGAGTGAGTGCATGATCCCTGTCTGTTGACTTGATATCCACAAATCATTTGAATCTATGATGATTTATAAATCTCCCTCAACCCCCAGCTATGAAATGATTTGTGTTTCACAGTGTGTGCTCATTTGCATTCTGGCAAGCGTTGAAAAACCATTCTATTTTATGTTTTTACACAATTTCTAAACACTTAAAGAAAATCAAAACTTAATTTAGCTACAGAAGCTTTTAATGGACACACTTCTTTGGGATTAAAAAACAAGTGTCAAGAAAAATCAGCTTCTCTGACTTTAGAAGAATAATATGACAGAAACTAGTTGTTCCTTTTTTTTTACGTTGTTCTGGATACTGTCTGCATATTTGTGTTTGTTGTTCTTTATCTGCTGTCATTCAAACATTCCAGGCCATTGAAGTTATACGAACAAAGTTTGAGAAACTGTGGAAGTGTGTGTGTGTGTGTGTGTGTGTGTGTGTGTGTGTGTGTGTGTGTGTGTGTGTGTGAGACAGAGAGAGTCAACTTGTCTGCACCCAAACAGTCTCCTCGTATTGATTTTTCTCTGCTTGGCATATTTTCAAGACAACTGATGCATTCCAGGAACTGAAGCCTCCATGAAAATACAATCAGGTGTGAAAAACCCTTCAGAGGGTAAAAAAAGGTGAAACTAGCATACTTTTTTAAAAGTGTGAGTTCAGAGATGGATGCTGGATTTGACTTCAAGAGAAAAAGGAGGGGGGGGGGGGGGGGGGGGGGGGGGTGTCTGGAGTTTCATCATCAGTGAAACAGAGTCCTTTAGAAAGCAAAGAGGGAAAACGTTGAGACAAAATCTCTTCTTATCAAGCAAAAAAAAACAAAACAGATTTTTTCATACATATAGATTTTAAACAGTTTTTAAGATGACAGTTTAGTCAGTAATACATTTTCATGCAAATCTTAAGCTCCTCATCTGACATGTGTGACCCCAAATAAATGACTTTCATAAAGCAAAATGTAAACATCAGCTGATCAGTCATTTCAGATAAATGTTGACTGAATCACGCCTTTTTCCCTTATGGGCAAAATACGCTAGTTAGCCCATTCAATCTGTTGTATTCAGGCCTAACGAATGTTTCTTCTTTTTGCCATTGAGTTAATGTGAGCTCTGTTTGAGATGACACTTTAAAGTGTGCATGAAGAGAAGTGGATCCACTCTTTGGAGGAGTTAAAAGTGTGTCACTTTGTGTCACACTGATATTAATTAAAGTTTCTGAAGCTGGCAGATTTTGATATGGTTCTCTGATGATCATGAAAGACCAATGTTAAGATGGACATTTTACACTGAGTGTTTTTTTCCCCCCTGATCTTTCTTTATCATCCCTTATTAAGAAGTTTAAGCCTTCCAGTTATTCAGAGAAACTATAGGTTGTACACAGTCTGTGAGGAGATATTCAGGGTATCTCACTGCTGCTTTTTAACAGCCACCAGGTGAAAATAAGAGTTAAAACCCTCGACATGACAGGACTTTGTTCTGTTCATGTGAAGTGTGAGAGGGAAGAGCCTTTTGACTATGTTAACTGACCCTTGTTTTCAGATGGTGCTAAACGTTATAGCACCTCTTTCCATGATTTAAGCTCTCCGCGTTCCCCCTGCAGAGTTGTTGACCCCCTCTCTCTAATCGAGTCTTTCTGGAAACATAGATCAAAGTTGAAGCCAGTTTCGGAAACCTTTTCTAAAAAAATATCGACATTTTTCAAAAGGGAAGCTCTCCTTTCAGATTCAACCATTCCTTTCCTGTGATCCTTTTTTTTTTTGAGAACAGAATGACATTCCACATTTCTACCTCACCCTCACAACGACTACACATAAACAACCCTACACAACAAGCTCATAAACAGATGGCATACAACATATATCTCTGACTCACCGAGGGGGAGTCGCATGAGCGTGTGCATGGACAGTTAACCCTGAGGCTCAGGAAGCCGTCACCGTGAGGGGAAATGGGCTTTTTTTCTTTCTTTTTTTTCTTTTGCAAGGCCACGACTTGACTCTGGATCAATACTTCTTCATATGAGAGCTGTGTCTGTCTGTCACTGCCACTTTCAGTGACACTGGATTACATTTGCGTCTGCTAACCAAACGTCTCATGATAGGGCTCCCACAGACTGCCAGAGTGAAGTGACGACTCAGAATGGCACTGTGCTTCTTTCCCATAATCCCCTTCCTCATTATACAACCTGCAGGTGCTTCAGAGAACGTCTCTATAGATGCCATTTCGACAGCATTTTTTAAAAACTGATATTGATTGTGATATCCCGGTCTTGGAGCGCATCAGAAAAAAAAGTAAACATGAAGTCCTGGTTGAAGCTTGTTCCAAGCCTTCCCTGTTTTGTTGGATTTCAGTGGATAACTCTTTTTGTCTGATTAGTTTCACCGGGTCATGATGCTCATCGGGTCAGAGATGACAGGTAGAGGAAACCCTGCTTTTTCATGTTCTCTCCAGGATGAATAAATAGAAGGAGACGGCAGATCCTCGGAGGCAGATTCAGAGCGCCCTTACACACTGGCTACTGGCGTAATTAACGTCTTTTGCACAGAGGGCATGACTGGAGCCGTGACCATGTTGTAGTCCTGTGAGTAATTACCAGCATTAGTATAGAAATTGTTCCCGATGCTCTGTTAAGTATCGTACTGTCTTTGTACGAATTGGAATTAGAGCCTGAGCAAAGTTTTGATAAATAACCTTCAAATTATGTTGGAAAAATAGTTTGAAACATAGATGTTATTTTATTTTACAGGACACAGGTTACAAGACATCAAAAAAATCTGTGATTAAAAACAACAACGCAACTGCAGGTTTTTGATCTGTCAGTGTATCTTACTTACTTGACTTTAGAGGGCCTCCGTTTATAATCATAAGGGAAGAGGAAGAAAGGACAAGAGGGAGAAAGGCACGAAGGAAGAGAGAGAGAGGACATACAGTAAGTTATGAGGGATAAAAAAAGAGCATGCATAAAGATGCGAGCTCATTCCCGTTTCAAAGAAGAACCTCAAGTTCAACTCAACTCACTCTCTCCTCTGCTGCCTGCAAGGTGACTTACAGGGAGAAGAAAAAAAAAACATTCCTTCTTGAGATGGAGCCACACAAAAGCAAAAGCATCCCAGAAGACTATGTGCTAGATTCTGCTCCTTGTAAAACCCACATTGAGGTCGCGGCTATTTTTGAAATGCAAACCTCAGGCTTCAGACCCCTTTTCTGTGCTTAATTCTGAGTCTAATTTGGGGAGTGTGCTATTCGTCAAGTCATGATGAATGTGCTCCACCTCCCTGATGGATACGAGCCATGACTTGAGTAGATTGTGCAGATTGCACCTCATATAGGGGAGTGTGCTTCATGTCTCTGTACCTGGCAGTGCTCCGGCTGATTACACACGACCTTGAACCCCTTTCAACGTAAGGCAGTGAACCGGGGGCTGTCACTTAAAGATGCTTTGCTGCATTGCAGTTTGGACCTTTAGATGAGTCCACACTTGAGCATTTGGTAAAAAAAAAAAAAAACTTCCCACACAGACAGTACGCCCACCATAATGTAGCTGTGAAACCCGAGCATGTCACTCTTAAGGGGCCTTAAATAGATGAGCAACTAACTGAAGCAAGAAACGTCCCTCCCGTCCTCCTACTTTTTTTGTACCCATCCTCCTTACGATGAGATTGATTCCCATCAGAGGAGCAAGGACATCCATTTCAGCCTGCCGAAGGTCCGGTGTGGCACCTCTGCTATCTGTAGATCACCGACTATCATGAACCGGAGTGACAGCTCACTCCAAGTGGCTGCTCTGATAGAGAGTGAGGTCCCAGGCCCTGCTGTGTCATCCATCACGCATCCTCTCAATCCCAATATGGGCTCTTTATCAAGGCTGGGGCAAGGATGGAGGAGACAGGCTGTAAAAGATGGTACCCACCCCCTCCTCTGTTCATCCTCTTAGCCCCGTCGTCGCTCATTTTTATGGCCTTGGATGAGCGGGCAGTTAGCATGCTCGTTAATGTACAGCCGACTGGAATTAGTTGTTTGCAGAAGTTCTCGGGAGTTTGCTCTCCCTGCCCTTCACAAGAACAATTCCTGCCTCTGCTATGGCATCAGTAAGCGATATTTAAACACATGAAGATGGGATAGGGGATGCTGGAGCGAAAACAACTGCAAAGAGTGCGAATGTTTGTGCCAGGAAGCAGTTTTAGGTTTGACTGTTTCGCAACTAACCAGTGGAAGTGCCTCTGTGTACCTGAAATCTGCCTTGTGCAGATAAAACAGTCATTATTAAGTTTCTTCAAGGACAAGAAAACCTGACTGAACAACAGGGAAAATCAGGGAGTGACTGCAATTCCATTTCGCTCACCTGTTTATGTCTTTTAGAAGTGTTAAAAGCTCTGGGATCGCCGGTGGCGCAGCGGCAGTGCGCGCGATCCCATGTATTGAGGCTATAGTCCTCGCGCGCGGGCGGCCCGGGTTCGCGTCCGGCCTGTGGCCCATTTCCCGCATGTCTCTCCCCACTCTCTCTCCCTGATTTCCGACTCTATCCACTTTCCTCCCTCTATAATAAAGGCATAAAAAGCCCAAAATAAATCTTTAAAAAAAAAAAAAAGAAGTGTTAAAAGCTCGATTTCTACTGCACCAACTACAGTTGCAGCTCCTCTGCGCCTCAGGAGCAAAGAACGGGATCA
Source organism: Symphodus melops (assembly GCF_947650265.1). NCBI lineage: Eukaryota > Metazoa > Chordata > Actinopteri > Labriformes > Labridae > Symphodus > Symphodus melops. Next base: position 10,279,769 of record NC_136699.1, on the reverse strand, counting down.
CATTCCTGGAAGGAAACCCAGACCTCTGCTCTGTCGTTCCAAAGCAGCATTAAAGATTCAGCAGTGCTGGGGTTCTGCTTGGCTCAGGCCTGAGATGGATACTGTCTGTCTGTGGGCTTTTCAGGGCCTTCTGCTGCAGCAGAGGTGCGAGTGTAACAGGTTACCCCCGGAGCAAGAAGGAGGCGCAGAGATACTGATAAGTCCCGCAGGAGAAGCGGCATGTGGTGATTAATAGCACCGAGTGTGGCGCTCTGATTATTTGCTGCCTGCGAGTGTGTGTGTGTGTGTGTGTGTGTGCTCTATGGTGTGTCAGGAAGTAGCTGGCTGACTGGATTGTCTACTTGCTTTTGTTGGTGTGTGAGAATTTATTTCCTAACTTGCGGCCCAGTCTGTGGGCCCTATAGAGCCTTTTTTTAATAGACAGCTAAGACAGTGATGTGCCATATTTAAGAAAAGCTTTAACTCATGAACATGGTGTCCATCCAATCAACATCATCTGCAGTACTTAAAAGCACAAGTCAGGATACATTTACTACTTTGTCATCCGCTCTACCTACGTTTGACTGAACACTGACGCAGTACAGCTCTTTAAACTCCCAACGATATATATCAACAATGATAAAGGAATACGACACATTTAAAAATATGGATTTTTCTGGACGTTTACTTTGTGTCTTTTCTAGAATATCCGTCCGCTTTGTGCCAGTCGATCTTCGTTTGGAAATCACATGCAGAAACTGGTAACAGTTTCAGGGAGTCCAATGTGTCCAACGCGTTTGTGGGGTGTTTGTTTTGCTCCTGTGTGGGAGACGACTGTCAATCATCTTTTGTACAGCCTACTCAACATCTTCATCAATCACCACCTCTCTCCATTTGATTGATGCACAGCTCTGCAAAACACTAATTTAAGCGCTCTCACCAAGCCTTTATTTGTATCTCAATGCCAGTCACTCAAAGGTTTTGTTCAGGCTGAAGTCATGTTTGTGCTCTGGATAAAATTCTTCACTGTAGTTATTATTTCTGAAGCTGCATCCCTTTTCCTTGACCAATTTCTTCCTGATATAATTTTTTTGTTTGGCACTCTGTTATTCATAATTTGGCCCCTTTCCTGCCTACCAGTGCCTTCAGTCAGGTCTCAGATCTCACTAATCTAATGAACTATCTGGTCATTTTTAAAACCCCTTTGAAAGAACCCTTATTTACTTGTAGTTTTCAGTAGTTTGGCTCTTAAGTCGTCATTATCAGAGGAACAGCACACGCTTATGTCAGCAGAACTGGACTGAAGCAGCCAATGGTAAAGGTCATCATTTGGAAAAGCTGTAAGCAGCTCAACACATAGGCATCGCTGCAGTGTTGTTGGTCACTGTCAACTCTCCTCCAGTTGCTCCATCAGCAAATAACAGAATTGTAATGAACTATGAAAAAAGCCTTTTATGACCGATTGGACTACAGGTTATGAAACCAGAGAATGGTTCACTGAAGCAAATTACAATAAACGTTTGCTGTGTTAAAGGTTTCTTTCAACTAAACTACAGTTATGTAGTTTGCAGGCTCTTGATTCTAAATAGAAGTTGTTTAGGATTTTGAATATATTGCAGAAAGTCACTTGAGTTCTGTTTGTACACAGTGCTCACAATATTTTTTCAGACTGTCTGTCCTTTATCAGAATAAACACTATTAATGGAAAAGTACATGCAGCTCTAACACATGCAGCCATATTCATTGTTCTTGTTCTTGTGCTTGAGACACGAGTGGAGAGAAAGGTTAGCGTGTGCGTCTTGATTTTGAAGAACTCACTCAGTGTGTGAACATTTAATACATGTGGCTCTGTGTGTAGGAGTCGCTCTGTCTACATAATGTGTTTATTCTATATTTTGTAGTTAAGGGTTACTGGGAGTCAAAACTAACGTCAATATTGTAATCCATTCAAGTAGCCTACTGAATAAAAACAGGCATTATGATATTACAAGAGTGATGAGGTCATCAAGACCATCTCTATGTGAAATGGTTCACGAGTTACATCTGTGCATTTCAAACACGATCAATTTCCTCTTGTGGGTCTAGTTAAAACTTAAAATAACTGTTTGTCACACGTGTCATTAAACAAGTGCAAATTAAGCAGTGTGGTGGCTCAACATGGGCTACTTAGCAATAGCTTTCTTTAAAGCCATTTTCATTAAGTGGTAAATGTGTCACAGAGAGGCATGGCGATGAAATCCATTAGGCAAAAAAAGATGCCATTTATTTGGGGCTGATTCGCTTGTAGCTAATCCATCAGCACAAAGAAATTAGGTCAATGATCGAAGCCAAGCAGAGACTGTGCCCAGAAGAGGACACATGCAGTGGAGCCAATACACACAGATAGGAACGCAGGGCTTTTCACACAGGATCCCAGGAGAGAATTCCTATATGCAGAAGATGTTATAGGGTTCATGTCACTTACAGTAAGCATGAAAGTAAACTGTTATTCTCCAGTGTAGGCCTGTGCATGCTGTTGCATCTGCTTGCTTTAGTAGAAAGTAAATGAGGAGGATTTGTGAGGATTCTGGGGGGGGACCATTATCGCCCACCAGGTGACCTTAGTCTTGTTGATGCTGACTGGGAACATACGGTAGCAGACTGCATGCTTGCCTTGCAGCCTCTTTCTCCTCTCTGCCATAACACTGTTTATGAACATTGAACTGTTTTGCCTTTCTTTGTGTTATTTTTCCTTTTCAGTGACCAAGTACATATTTGACTGTTTCCCCACTGATTTTGGATGTCTTTAATTTGAGTCACTTTGTGGATGTGATGTTCTTGATATAAGTCTCTTTCTCTCTCTCTCTCCTCCTCTGTCCCTCTCTCCTCCTCTGTCCCTCTCTCCCTGTTCTTTCTCTCACACTTTGTGCTAAAGTTAAAGTTATTTAAAGCTATTGGTGTTGCTAATGTGTCATGTATATTTTATTTGCCTGTGTTTCTGCCTTGTGATTTTGCTGCTGTTGTTGTTTTCTTTTTTTATTTCCACGTGTGGTGATGTTTTCTAACCCCACTTCATTCTGTTATGGCACCACCGCAGTCCAGGATGACGCTGCCCCAGGTACCCAGGAGTACATTATGTTACGGCAGGACTCCATCCATTCTGCGGATATAAGGAGTAAAGGGTCCCCCTTTCGTGCTAAGTGTCACGAAATCTTCTGCTGCCCACTGAAGCAAGCCGTCCACAAAGAGAGCACAGAGCCCGAAGGTTTGTTTCACACCCCCTCCATGTTATTATTTGCTGATGCTCTTCCGTATCCCTCCCTCTCTGCCCACTCCTGTCTTGATCCCCCCCCCCCCCCCCAATCTCATATTCTGCCCCCTTCAAACTAACCTCTCTTTCATTCCTGTCCCATTTGTTAAGAGAGCATCTGGTGTGTTTGTGCATGACAGTGTCTGAGCACAGTGTAAGACTGAATGCTCGGGGCAGGTTTGCTTGCAGAGAACCCGTCGGAGGGCATCTCTCCCTGGAACCCCTCTGCTCCCCTCCCGGTGTGCTCGTGTGTTTGTATGAGTGTGTCTGACTGCACACACCCTATATTGGACTGAGGAGCATAGCGTCTGAAACTCCTGCCCACCCCCTCCCTTCACCGAAACCATTAACTCGGTCATTGCCACCCTGAGGCTCATGCACAGACCCAAAACAAACTGCAAAAAGAAAAAAGGGGGTTATAGATGGAGACAGCTGCAGCAGCCCTAACAAGTTCAGTGACTCTGCATTTTCAGTGTTTGCTTCCACCTCAATTGGCCTCAAAGAGAAAAAAAAAGAAAGGAGTAAAACTCTTATATATTTGCCGTCCTCAAGCCTAACGTGAGATTGAATGTTTCATATGTATGACTTAAAAGCAATTTACTCAGCTGCAGACTGCAAGTCAGCAAACCCCCTCCTCCCCCACAAACCTCTCCCCCTTCTTGTTCCCTGTGGCTCCATGGTCTCTCTGGCTGCACCCATACCCCATCTCTTCCTTCATTCACTTCCCCCTCCTCTGCAACCTTGTTTGATCTTTTCACCTTCTTTCATTTTTCTTTTCCTCCTTTAGTGCTCGCTGCAGCACGCCTGCGTGCCGTACATGTGATCAGCCTTTTGTAGAGTCAGGACATGCAGTTAGGTAAAAAAAAAAGAAAAGAGAAGAGAAGAGAAATAATAATAAAATCCCTTCAAGCATGCCATCCTCCCCTGCACTGCCCGGCACTCAGGCTCTCTGACTGCCCCATTTATCATGTCTCCCTCAATCGAGTGATACGATTGTAGATTGTAGTGCTTTTTCTTTGCAGACTTCCTGATAGGTAAGATATGAATGATCTCACTATTGACATGTTGTCCGCAGTGTGATGCTCTGTCTCCTGTTGAATCGGAAACAGAGTCACATTTGGTCTCTTGTTTCAACACTTCAATATCAGCCAACCTGTTGAAGGGAGTCTCTGTTGCCACACTTTTTCTTGTGTGTGTGTGTGTGTGTGTGTGTGTGTGTGTGTGTGTGTGTGTGTGTGTGTGGGTGGGGGGGGGGATGTAAAGATGTATTATTCAGTTTGGCTGCAGCTCCAGTTGGACGTGACTGAATTTACAAAGGGAGAAGGGGAGACTTTGAGCTGTTACGTAAGCTGTTCGCGAGGAGAACGTCATTAATGTTGCTACATGATGTGGATGCTGTAAAACTGTGCCTGCTAATATTCTGGCTAAATAACACCTGAACACTGGACGTAGCAGTTTAACGATAATAAAGTGTGTTGTGTTTGCTTCATCTATGGTGTAAACATGGTATTTTAATGAACAGATAAAAAAAATTAAGTTGTTCGGAGATCTGAGAAGGAAAGTCACAGTTGTCGTGGCAACAACCCTCTTAATGTTGAACTTATCAATTATTTTTATGGATGCTAGATTGAAGAAGACATGTAAAAGGGAATCTGTAAGAAATGGTTCTTTAGATGACTGAGCATGTACGCTTGGTTTGTTCTCTGTTCTCCTTCACGGGTCGATTAAATTGAAGTTAGTTGCTGCTGTTACATTAACAGATGACGACTTTGTTGATTTGTTAAAGTTGAAATCCTTGCCTATATATTTCTTTGACCTTTATTTAACCAGGAAGAGAAACTCATTGAGGTCAAAAATCTCTTTTTCAAGAGTGTCCTGGACAAAACAAGCAGCAAAACAAGTAACAGAGTTTCAGACCGACGACGAGCAGTCAAACATAGACATATATAAAGATAGACAAAGAGTCTGCCTCATCCTGTTGTGAAGTGGTGACGAGTGCTGACATCTTGCACTGATGGTGTTAGTTTGTACAAAAGTCTGAGCGAGTCCAAGGTAAAGTAAAGAGATAGAGTGCTGCGTCCCACCATGTAAGATTACAGAAAGGACATTTAACTTAGCAAAGCTCCCCAAAGGTCTGCAGAGCAGATACCTGAGACAGTATGACGCAGACACATATCGTTACGGAGAGTTCAATGAACTTTGTGTTGTGTTTCCTCTCATTACTTCTCCTCTTTTCTGTCAACTCACAACTCAGTGCTGTTAAAGGCACATTTGTCAACAGAGCTGTCAATCATTGTGTGACTCACCTTTTATAGCAGCAAATAACTAATTACAAGTAAACTTCTCAGAGAAGTGGACACTTTCTCATCCATCAGCATTATAAGACCTACCTTTAATGTCAGAAACAATGTTTGAGGAAACGTTTACGTTCATAGTTTTAATGAAAGCATAGTGAAGCCACATAGATGTCACATGATCGTACCCATAAAGTCTACAGTGGGAATAAAACACTTCACCTTGTCAGGAGTCTTGTGTGTGAACGTATGGATATGTTCCATCTTTTTAAATAATCTATAGTTCAGATGTTTGTTTCTGCTGAAAGAAAAACGTGCATACTGTCAAGTGCTCAGAAAGATACAACCATGAAATGAACCTGTAACATTGCATTGACAGTCAGTTATCTCCAGTGCCATCTCCTCTGAGCCGTCCTCTTACCCAGCACCACACTAAGGCAGAAGACAAAGATATCGGTTGTAAAAGTCACAGGAGACACGCTTGACAGAACAGCACATGGGCTTGGACTGGAGCACCCCAGAGGACGAGTTCAAATCATATCAGTTCATCCATGCGGGCAAGAACAAATCCTCAGAAGACGAGGCGGCTACTAACATGAACATATCCACAAGCCTGTAGAAAAAGTAACTGACAAATCAATCAATCCATCTTTGTGTGTATGGATCCAGGCTAAGCTGTGTATTAAACAGACAGAGATGTACAACCTCGACTTGTTAAGTGCCAATTCAATGTCAAACCTTATGATACAACAAAAGAGCAGGTTCGACCTAACTCTTTGTTCTAACATTTACAAAGAATCAACACTAATCCATCATGAGCATTGAGCAACATTTAGCTAAGTGACAGTGGCAAGGAAATACGTCCTTTTAACAGGCAGGAAGCTCGAGTGAAATCAGCCAACAAAAACAATGACTACTAAAGATGTATAGTCATGACGTCAGTGATAATGGGGATGTACAATATGATAATAGACTGATTAGTGTCATCTTTACAGTAGCAGCTGTTATGAGGATGAAATGGGTATAACTGACCGTCTGAGCCTCAGCCAGCTCTAAATGAAAGTTTTATAAAGAGAAAGTTTTAAGCTTTCTCTTAAACAACACACAGACAAACTGGCCTGCATTCAGGGAGCATGATGTTTTTGAGGGGTGCTGTACTGTATCATTATTAAAGGTAAGATGGTGCTATAAAGAGCTTTGTTGATGATTTTTTTCAGTTTATTTGTGTGAGTCAGAACGTAAACAGAGTGAACTCGACTTGCTTCGTTCATCCTCAGGCCTGTGTTTTGATGCCTTTTGTCAAACAGACACTTTCCTATCTGTCTTCAGCTCTGTCTGGCTCAATCCGTGTCACCGCCTCTCGATTCCTCTTCATTCTCGAGTCATTCTCTCACGTGTCCCTGGCTGTCTCTGTTTGGCTCTGTGCTCTGTTTCTCCTCAGCAAAAATAAAAGACAGGGCCTGAGGGGACCGATCTGTGTAAATATCCCATCCATAATTCAGACGTCTGCAAGACTTAGTGTTTAGAGTTCCAGGCTGGGCGGTCTATACACAGACAAGTTTGAAGCAGGAGTCGGATGTATGTTTCATTTTATGTTGGATAAACCCATGGAATAAGGAGGCTCCAAAGTTCATTCAAAATTGTCACTTTTAATTAGAAGTTTTCATCTTTCTTTCTGGCTGTTAGTGACAAGACAAACATCCTCACGTCAGCGGGATATAAATGAAAAAGAAAATGACTTAAACACGTGACTACACCAGAGAAATAAAATGTCACAGACGGTCTGCTCTTCATTTTCACAATTTGTCTTTTTTATTTTGAGAAGATGATCAGAAGTTACTCGTCCCTTCAGCCTTTTTTAGGAAAAGTGCACACATCCTCTTTGAGTTTCATTTTTCTCTCTCCCTTACACACAATCTTCTCTTAGTCTCACAACTGATACTTACTTTGACCGATTTAGGTTTACAGTGGATATACACACAAGAGTCATGCAACCAAAAGAAATGTCTATTTGTATGAATCTGAAAAAACAAAACAAAAAAAAAGATTCTGGGGGCCCAAATGTTAATTTTGAGAGCAGCATTCGCAGATTAAACTAAAGAGCATGTAGTATTTAAAGTCCCCTCAAAACAAAAGTCAGGTGCCCATTTTAACACAAATACAGTGTTTGACTATCAGTGAGGAATGACTCAATACATGATGTCATGACTTTCCAAATTGTCAGAAAGAGAAGAAAAAGTACCGGAATCAAAATATAAATGGAATGGGGCACCATTAGCCTAGTGGTTAGCGTATTTGTCCCATGTATAGTGGCTACATTACTCCAAGCGGGGTGGCCCGGGTTCGAATCAGACTTGTTAAAATTCCAATTTCATTCCCTATACTCTTTCCCTGATTTCTTACTCTTTCCACTGCCCATCCAAATATCAATGGCGTGAAAGCCGTGTAAACGTATGGAGTCTGACAAAAAGTCTTTCCTCTTAATGACTGGTAAGCATCCACGCAATAATAGACAATTGGTCCACATTGGTCTGTAACACTTCATTAAATTGTGTAAACATGCTCTCAAGATTCATTACAAAGATGTTAGGGATTGAGTACAACAACCTATGTTAATAGTATTTTTGAGCACACTTATCCTGCCTGGTCAAGAAACAGGTATGGTCCCCCATTGAGGTAAATCTTCCTTTATACAAACAGCACAGTTGGTTTGAGATGAAGTTGAACCAGTCCTTTCTGAAAGAGAAAGGCTCATGGTTTCATTAAAAACTCAATTCTAACCAAGCGGAGAGGCTAATATAAAGTGTTGTTGAAAAACCGACATGAGTTTGAGGTCACAACTCCCACAAATGAACTTGTAACTACAACTGCACGCTCTGGGCTGCAATCTGAAGAACCAACAACCAAGTCGCTTAACATTCAGACCACTATCTGCTCCTTCTCTCAGCCTTATTGACAAAATAACTCATCTACTTCCCACTCAGCCAAGAAAATGTAAGCTCAAGTGCAAGAGTAATGACTAGCAGTCTCATCCATTTCCCGCATCCAATGTTAAATATATTGAGGTGATTTACTACAATGCCGGCTCATGGGGGGCACAGCGGGGGGCCAGCGGGGGCCAGCGTCCTTACGACAAAGAATCTCATTGCAGTGTCTCACTTAGTCGGGCACAATACTGTAGTGGTGCCAGTACACAAACATGCAGCATCAGGATGCACGCATGCTACAATAACAGTATGTTTCACTTTCATTCTTTTGGCATGAAAGCAACAACTCTGCTTGTCTGAGTAAACACACAAACAGATAAATAAAGGGGTGCATGAATAAACCATGAGTATGATTATGCGATTTGGTGCCTGGAGAGAGAAGGCTGGCAGAAGAGTGTCAGTGTCAGCTCTGTCAGCCAAAGAACAATAAGAAGTCATTATCTAAACTGGAGTTTTATAAACCAATCAAGCTTCTCTCTACTCCATGTATGCATGAGCCCACACTCATAGCATGAACTGAAATCTGCTCCTGGACCAATGGCGCAAGTGCATGTAAGTGAGGGGCGGGGCTTTTGACGAAGCACAGAGGGGAGGGGGTGAGTGAAGACGGAGAATGGAGAGTGAAGCTACTTTCAAAATCATGCCCGTTTTTGAAAATGACCAACCCTGCCTTTAAGAGGCTGTGAAATTCCAATAATCATTTGCACTTCCTGACTCAGACAAGGCAAACTTTACACAGCTAAATCCACGCTTTTTTCAGTCGTCAATATTCTGTGTTTAAGTGCAATTGGGTGGATTTACTGCTAAACTGCCATCCAGCTCTGAATCTGTGCTAAACAGGAGCAATCAGTAGAGTAGTCAGGTTATAGTAACTATGACACAAGCAGTGTGTAAGTTTTCCCTCGAGTAAACAAGCAATAGGCTATTTAATTGGAGCAATGAGGCAAACTGCTGAGTCGGCAACACATTAATGGGAGGCGTGCAAAGTGGCTCCTGACAGCTGCCAGGATAGAGATTACAGATACACACAATTAGGTGTCACTAATGGGAAGGAGAAGACGTTTAGTAGATTAAACACAGACTCTGAAAAAAATACTGACTCCTTTTTTTGGAAGCACAACATGTTTACCTTTTGTACTCTCCATTACAGTTGCTCCAGTGAGTTTTAATAATCCCGGGCTTTCAGCCACTGATTCTCTGTATGAACAAACATTGTTATAGTGAAACCAAAGATGAAGCATTGGAGCTTAAATTACGGAGAAACAGAGATCTATCTTGTATGGACAATTTGGCGTCTACCCATTCTCTCCTATCATGTTGCCTGCCAGTCATGGAGAGGGTTTGCCTGTCTGTTCAGGCTCAGAAAAGTGTCGTTATTCTTTTCATACAAAGGATGATTTGTGACATGATGAAAGATGTTGAGCAAACATTTATTTGCTTCCATTCTAAAACCTTTTGGCCTGGCATGGGATCAGTTTTAACACCTGTTGTGTGGAATGCTGCCAGCTAACAAGAGTTAACCCCTTGACGCCCATTATCGCGAATTTGCATCAAACCGCTTCCGCTCCAAATGCAGCCAAAATAGCGTCCGTATTCCTCCACTTCCGGTTGATGCACTTTCAATACATACCTAGGAAACTTCTGCAAGCATTAGATTGTCATAGGACCAGTCGGAGACAGAACATCCATTTGATGTGCTATTTTTATGTAATATCTATTTATGTGCTGTTTTCAAATAAACGTTCTGAACTTAATTTAGCATCTACTTGAAACACACGTAAAAAAATAAAATAATAATCATAATACTTGGAAACAAATTCAGGCTTCAAGGGGTTAATATTATGTATTTCTTGATTGTATTTTTGCATGTTGAACTCCAGAAGGACAGTTTGTCCAGTCCAGAGTATCCACTGTTGCCTTTGCCGATTGAACAGTGACTCAGTGATCTGTGAAGTGCAACTTTGGAGCAGCAGCCAATGAAGAGAAATAAACAGGAAAGGCATCCAAGTCCTATATTAAATCATTATGTAAATGTATTAAACTGGCTGTTTACATAGGTGTGCTTACATTTCACCCCTCATCTATTTGCATATATTTGCTTGACCTTGCACTTCTCACTGACAAGTGCATCACAGTTTAATAAGGGTAGGTGTGCGCATGTCAGTGTGGCAGATGAAAAAGTCAGACCTCTGACTGTGACTCAAGTGTAGGAATCACAAGCGTGGATCCATCATCCCAACGTTCTGCATTTTTAAATAATCTTAGTCAGAAGAGGTAGATGTGAACGAGAAAACGCTAATTATGAAAACACTTAAAAGTTTCTCTCCATCATTAGTCAGCCAGTGTAATCGCTCAAGGTCACAGTAGATACACAGTATGTGCCGGAGCAATTGAGTGGTGATACATAAATAATGCACATTGTTAATGAAATGGTAATTTTTCAACTGTCATACTGTGCTCTCGCTTGCTTCCTCAGTCAGTGTTGCTCTCTGCCTTATCAGCTCCCTCCTGGATGTGTTTGCGTCACTCCGGTGTACAGCTCTTCCCCATTACCCTCTGCAGGTGTTTGTCGAATGAGCCCTGACGAGGGTAACTCAATTGGCCTGTATGATGAGCCTTTTTCCGTTCAACAATCTCCTGCAGAGTGTTGTTGTCAATACACACAGACGGCCTCAGTCGTGCTGCCTTCAGTACGCTGTGAACACGAGGCCCGGGAGTCATTATCCAACACCTAAATCTAATTTTACTGCACGCACACAAGCGACCAAGCGGGACAGGCCGTGGCATTGGACTGAATAAACACCATTAGAGGTGGTGCATGTGTGTGGTGGTGCTGAACCTCAGCTGCCAGGTGCCGGTGAGACGCGACAGCACGCAGGCTGATTTACAAACACACGTCCACACACAGGAACACATCTACACACCATGGAGTGGTTAGAGATCTGCCACTATATGGTATACTCAGCTAACCATTCATTGTCCACAGAAGATACTCTTAGAAAGCCTCCCCGTGAACATCAAAGAAGGAACCAGCAAGTTATAGGGACAGAGGTGCTCTCCTAAAACACAAATCAGTGCATTTGAGTGAAAGTGTGTGTGTGTGTGTGTGTGTGTGTGTGTGTGTGTGTGCCCTCTTGGACCTACGGCCTTATGGCAGCTATTAGTGTTAGCTCGTTAATCCACTGGTGGAGAGATAATAAGACATCGCACATCTCATCAGGCCCTGCCAGCATACATTGACAGCTGTCTCTGTCTCTCTCTCTCTCTCTTTATCGCTCTCTCGAGCCTCCACCCCCTCATACACGTAAGATAAAATCCATCCATCCATCCGTTAACATTACATTTTCAATGTAAGAGTCAAAAACTAACTGTCATTATAGGCTCTGCTCTGGACGTGTGTGTGTGTGTGTGTGTGTGCGTGCGTGTGTGTAGGTTAGCAGGATGTCACAGGCCTTAGATCAATGTTCAGTGTGATGTAATGGGTAGCAATCGGGCAAACATTGAGCCAGACCTTCAGCAGTGATGAAGTTCACACGTTAACCATCCTCACTACAGTCCGGTGTCACGCAGCCTCCCCTCTCTAATCTGTGCGGCCTGGCTGCCAAAGCATCAGTTAATATGTCCTAATCTCCTCGTGTTATCTCCTTAATTGCAAACACACAAACTGACCCTGGATGGTGGTGCGTATCAAAAGGCCATGCCTCGACATTTCGGAGTCCTTTTACTGCAGTCTGTGGGTACAGATCTTTATCCAGCAGTACTGAAACAAACACCTTGTTGTTACTTGTTGAAGAGGAGTGCGCAACTGTGGCAGGCAGCTACTTGTGCAAACCGACTGATCTGCAGACACACGACACCACAACAGCTGTGTGCTGCTGTGGTGTTAGCCTTAGTAATACGATATAATGGGTTCCAGTCATTTGTACTGATCCGTGAATTGGTACAGTATCGAGGCCTTACTGTGATCACTCAATCATGTCAATGCATGACCTCTGAGCTACAGCACGCATGAGGGATATAGGCCCTGTGTTACAGCGAGAGGGAGGAGCCTGTAGAGGAGGAGGAGGATGCATCTTCTGGACATTTGTTGGCTTATCGACTCATAGGAGTCAACATCCCCGAGAGCCCAGCTAGTGGTGGTCCATAAGATTGTAATTTTAAAATAATGCAGCAGGGAACATAACTTTCATCGTCTAATTTCTACAAATGAAATGATGTCTAACACAATCTAATTGATGTGGAGTCTTCTGTCTGATAAAAGGAAGTTTTTCCTTGCCACTGTTATTGCTCATGTACTTGGCTCTGGGTAGATTTATAGGTCTCTAAAAGTTCACAAAGATTACATCTGGACTGCTCTTTTTTGTAAAACACAATGATATAACATTGTTAGGAATTTATGCGATACAAATAAAAATGATTGATTGATTGATTTATAGACGGGCTGGGAACGGGGTGCAGATTTTTTCTGACTATAATAGTATGGAAGAAATAGCTCCACTATACAGGGAGGAAATATAACAGCCTGAAAAGTCTTGAGTACAGAAGGGAGTACAGGGAGAAGCTGGTTTTAGGGCCTGAGTGATAAGCCACCTTTGGGGCCGATATTGATATTAGGTAAAAGAAAAGAAATCGGATATATGGACTGATATCTTCCTTCGAGCTTCATATAGATAAACTCTTTTTTTTGCGTTGATCCCTCAAATACAGTTAAACAATTATGACAAAAATCTCAACTGTAAAGGAAGTGTGCATGTGCGTGCATAGAGAGTGATAATGCTTACAGCTCACTCTGCTGGTGAAAGACAACTGCTAGTGCTAAACAACAATGCTCAAATTAAATGCTTTATGAATGGTGAATAAATGTAACAATATCGGCGCATATCTGCTCTGAAATTAGCCGAGACATTACGCTTGATATGCTAATATTAGCCGATAATATTAACGGCTGACCGGTTAATCAGTCCGGCTAGCTGGAATTTTATCAAATGCATTACCTGCATTAAGTGTTAAGAAAAACTTCTGAAAGTAAGTAGAGAAACTTATTACCATGGTGGACCAAGCACATACTCTCCACGCGGTCACATTAAACATTTCTTCTTTTCTTTTTAACCCAAAGTGTAAAACAAATAAGCTTATGGTCAGTTAGTTCAACATGAAGCTAGTTTGACTGGATGTTGATACCAGGTCATGCAGGCGACCACTACAAATGTATTTGGATTTTGCATGTCCAAGCTATTCTGCATTTTGTATGAAGTGCCGACTACAGACCACAGAGAGCTGTTACCACTCGTCTGCTGTGCTTTGCCCTACTTTCTCATACCTCTGTAGGATTCCCTATCAGCTCTGCACAGCTCCTCCCACCTGGTCTGTCCCAAACTCTGGCCCACAACTATCCATTGTCATTATGTGCGCATTGATTTCTCAGCATGCTGACTCCACTAACAAGCCTTGGGACTGAAAGTGAAAAGTGGGATATGCTGTGTTGGGTAGGGAACATGACCTATTTACCCACCCACTCCCATAAGTTGAGTCATGTCTCCTGTCGTGTCATTTGCAGCTTAGTCGATCTGTTCCAGCCAACACGTCGGGTTTTAAGTACACTGAAGTAATCCATGCCAATCCCAGCCATGCAATCACACTGCCATGTTGAGACACATGATTTCTTTTCTTTTTTTTTTTTTACACAAATGTATTGCCAGAGATTATACAACCATTCAGCACTGAGAACTATTCTCTCTGTGCAGCCTCTTTTTTCACTCAGATCTTCTCTCAGGCATCAGGACTCTCTGTGCCAAACCCCACAAGGGAAATGAAACCCCAAATACCTTCCTGGAGGACAATCATGAGCGGCAAGGGAGCTCCAGAGCGTGTGGTTGGACTAAAATGAGCTTCATTAATGTTCACACTCTGCTCCCTGCACTACACACTTTTAACTCCTTGCATAACATTCACAGTTATTCTTGAGGGGCCAGGCGAGGGATGTGATGGGGTTATTCCGAGGACAGGAACTGCGTAAATGGACAAGATCAGAGCATTTTACAAACGCTTGGATAAAAAGCATGACAAACACCCAGACAGAAATGAGCGCTTTCGTCTCTCATAGTGAGCCTAAAAAATAAAATAAAAAATCTGTTTTTGCTTCGTTTACTTTGCATTTCTACATCAAGACAGACACAGTGCTGGCGTTTGGAATAGCAGATTTGCAGCTTTCATCTGCCTCGTTAGGAAGTGTCCATCACCCGTAAGACAACAATGAGTCTCAAGTTAGCAACCCTAAAAAAAGCAGGAAGTGTGCCCTCGTGCTCCGGTGCCAGTCTCAGAGCTTCCCTTTGTGTCTGTCTCAGTAAGTAGACAGTTTAAGCCAGCTGGTGTCTGAGATGATGCCTTTAATCTCACTCCATCCCCACTTCCTTGATGTGTCATCCTGGAGGGAATATGTAGGACAACATCACTTCCCTTACTGTATTCTGGGACTTAGACAGCTCTTGCTAGACGGAGGTTATAATTAGTGTGGAGTTATTAATACAAACTTTTGATTTTTTTGAGAAAATCTGAGCTTCTTCATTTTTTTTTTTTATTTGTTGGCTGCGGCATACTTCTGCAATGTCTCTTTGATACCAGATGTCCCTCTTCGCTGTGACGAGAGAGCCCATTTCCTGGGTGGGTGGGTGGCAGTTATAATGGAGGAGGGATGACATGAAAGAGAATAAAAGTGGATTTTTTTTTTCTATGTTCTTTCAGCTCCTTAAATTATCTCTCTTTAGCTTACCCATCCTTACCCAAACCGCCATCAGGATGGATGGGGGGGGGGGGGGGGGGGGGGGGGGGGGTCATCACTCTATGATCTACACGTGGCTGTTCACTCATTCATTTTGGCAGAGGGATCATCTCCTGCATTCGATTTCTCCTCCGGCTGCCTCCTGTAGTGATGCTTGCGCTGATAAATCTGGATGTCGTACTGATAACAGGCATTTAGAGGCTGTTATTACATTTTGTAGCCTGTGTGTGCACGTGTGTGTCTTTTATGCATACTGTATGTGCGCTTGTTGACTTATCTATGTACTCAGTGTGCATGTGTATACATCATGCTGTAAGATCTTGTCTCCCACTTGCTCTGCTTCAGCTGGCTGATGGAAAAGTAATGCGACAGAGACTGTGGGCTGTCGCTATCTACTGTAAGAAGGACAAAGCTTATCGGGTGCAGAACATTATGTACTAACTGATATCATAGAAGGTCTGGAAGTTCCTTCAAAGTGTGTCCTCTATATACCTTAAACTGAAACCTGATTATTGAATCAGCCTTGTAATGTGGCTTTCGCTTTGTAACACCTGCTGCTGTATTCACACCGTCTACAGCTCTCTACAAAGCAATCAGTCACAGGGGCTTTTAGCCACCGTCCCCTGGCTTACAACAGCGTTGGTTATGATTAACCAAACAAACCCACATGGGACCTGGGAACTGCGGGGTCATGCAATTGGTATTCACAGATATTACGTTTCAATTTCCATTAGCAGCCAAAATAAAAATCAAAGCCTGCTGACTTCCTCTCACTGATGCTTTACAGGCGAGCCTGACTGGCCTTTTTTTTATATTCCTGCTCGGCGTAACAGAGAGACAAAGACGCCTTTAGAATCGATGCCCTGCCGCTTCATTGGGTAAACTATCACTATCTTAGTTTAAAATGGGAGTAAAACATAAGCTGTGCCCTGTTTTACACTGTGCTATGTGTCCCGGGTAATGATAGCACATCGGAGGTACAGCTTTAGTCTTTGGGAGCAGGCTGCTGTCTGAACTCTCTGGTCAGATCACACCCCAGTTGGTTCCTCTGATTGAGATTTGTCCACGCCATTACAGCCTTACACACACACACACACACACACACACACACACACGCACACACACACGCTCAAAAAATAACAGGCACAAAGAGCTCAGAGGGTGAACGTGAAAGCCCACGGTATGCTGAAACATGTACTTCCACATGCAGATCAATGAAGACGTGACATCATGTGGCGTGAAGCTTCTGAAACAATGATGACTGGAGTATTAGCTGTGTGTTATTCGCCGATTTTTGCGCCTGCGGGGAACAGCTTACATGCCCCTCTACCAGTCTCCTTTACGTGAGATGCTTTACTGACAGCACATCAGTTGAAGAAAACATTAAAACTACAGTATGTAAATATATTTTCTTGAGCTGTGATTTAATTGAATTAAAACGGGATGTAAGGGTAAGCACGAAGGGCATCATGGAACTCCCAGTATAAAGCCTACAGAGTGTTTGTCACATCAGTAACTTTAAGAAAAAATTTTCACCATGAATAAAACAAGCAACTGGCTAAAGAACTAAGTAATTGAAAACAGTAGAAAAAAAACCAAACTCTAATATGTCTTCATGTCCTCATTACGAGAGGTCTTTTAAATCAGGTTATTGTTGCCTCTAGTTTAAATGTCGTATTTACGTGATAAAGTCTGGCTGCAGAAACACTGACATCATCTATTGTGCTTTTGGACGAGGCATGCACAGGCAGAATTTATCAAAATGTCATTTTCTTGGATGATCACAACCCTTCCTCTTCATAAGTCTTGCATTTAACCGTGTAAGTCCAGATTTCAAATAAAACCTCTCAAAAGGTAGAAAAGCATCCAGCCGTGCACCTTATCGTCTCTTTGTGACAGAGAGTCTGGCAGATGCTCAACTCCTGCGATTGTTTCGGCTCTGTGTTTCGGTGCCATATTTAGCTTTCATTGATGTACAAAATAGAACCGTGTTCCTCTCACGTGGGTAATAAAAATATCTGCAGTTATTCTCTGTGTGAGAGAGAGAGAGAGAAAATATGGCAGCGCTGATGAGTAAGACAAAGACTTTGAAGCCAGTTGTTATACAAAAGGTGAAAGGTGAGATGACAAATGCCAAGCATTCTGTCGGCTCCTAATTAGTTCCAGAGTTTGAAAGTGAGGTGGAGAGATGGAACGGGTTTGGTGGTTTAATGAGGAACAGACTGGCACATGTTCAGTGTTGCTGTCGAGTTGTGTACGCTCAAGCTGAAAAAAAACAACACGTTTTATGTTTTTTTTTTTTTTTTTCAAAGCAGCTGAAAACGTACTATATGAATAACTGAACAGTTCCTCATCTTTCTGGCACCTTCTACAATTCATAGAGCTGAATATACCTACAGAGGTCCAGCACAGTTTGAACTTGTTAACTCAGCTTGCTCCTTGGGGTGGAGAAGAGTTTTGGACACTCTGTCTGCACTCAGTCTGCGAGCTTTTTGTCCCAAAGGTGGAGATCGAGTTTACCTGCTGGAGGTTTCGGTCTGCTGCCTCCTTGCTTTTATGTCCTGAATGCAGTCATGTAGTGCCAAAACAGGGGAGGGATACATGATACAATCATTGCCTAGAGTCCGCCACTCAACCAACCATGACTGCATCCAACCCCCACCGCCCCACTCCGCCCATTTTCTGCTGTTTGGGAACCTTTGAGTGATGCTTCTGTAATATGTAACCCCCCCCCCCCCCCCCATTCTCAGCCCCCCACACTGTCATCTTTCACACACCCTCGCTTACGTATGTGCAGTCTCCATGGCAACGCATGGAATCACTACGGTCTAACATGCTGCAGGCGGCTGTTGTAGTGGATTTACAGTACCAGCACATGTGCGGAAAAAGAAGCAGCCTGCAGAACGATGCAGCCGGAGCGCTGATAGGTCTGACAACCATTGGCCCCTTTCAGCTTATCTGAGATTATACTTTTTTTCCCCACATGATAATGTTCCATTTCATCCCCTTTGCTTTGCATCAAGAGGTTTACCGAGAAAAAAAAAAAGGAAAGAAAAAAAAAAGCCTTCGACTGCACTTTCAAATGTCGTGTGAAGACACTCATTTAGCTGGGCGTCAAATATCTCGATATAATCATGGGCACAATCATTGCATGCAACTTTGCCCTCTATTAAACACCAGGAGCAAGGTTACACTACTCATTTATTCCATGTTTGCCCTTGGAGGCCACTTTTTTCAATGAATTTTTAAATTCATTAAAGCCTGGGTGTAATGGAAAGAGCCCCGGGTTATTAATAAGAAGAGATAGCATTAATTGTTTGGTTATATTTAATAACACAAGGGTCAACACAGTGCTCGACCTTGGCATCACACAGCTCCATGCTTTCTTTTTAGTCTGGACTTCTGCTCTCTAGTGGCGGGAGGTGGTAAGAGCAGCAAGGTACTGGGACCTTATACAGTACTTGTTAGCATTTTCTGCAATACTCTCTGACAGTCCTCACAGAACTGTCATTTTCTTTAGCTTCTCAACTATTTTCACACTCACTGTGTGTGTGTGTGTGTGTGTGTGTTTGTGTGAGAGTTCACAGTGAAGGTGCCCCAGGGAGGCCACAGTAGACTGGCATTCTGGGGCAGTACAGTAATTAATGTACCCGCGGCACTTTCGCTACACAAGCAACCAGAGCACAGCAGAGAGACACGGGGGCAGTTTGTGTGAGTGAAAGTGTCCTTGTGCACTTCTCATTGGTCTTATTCACAGCGTCGGTACTTTTACGAGGCAGCGTTCAACTGTGACTGAAACGTTTTTGGTTTTGCACTTTTAAGTGAAAGCCAAACGTCTGTGCATCGTCTCTCATTTTCGAGGATTGACTTATGTCGCTAAACAGCCGATTTTCACTTGAATATCAGCACATTTTATTATTGACTTCAAATAAGTGAAATATAGCTGTATAGCACTTTTATCTTTAAGAAGCCAAAAAAAAAAGGAGAAGCTTTATTTCCTTCAGAGCCATAATGATACTGAAGAACTAAGATGAAATACTCCAGTCATTGTTGTTCTTTTTGTGGGTTTTAATGATAAAAATGGACTCTAGCTATATTTGTCTTGTGATATTTTCAGATAAGTCAAATATAGAGATCACACACTTTGGTCTTTCAAAAATGACAAAAATACAACGGAGAAAGAGAGCTTTATTTTCTACTGATACTGAGAAAACCAACTCAAATGTGAACAACCAATAGTTTGATTCCTTTTTGTCTATTTAAAACATGACGTTCTTTTTTTTTTTTTGAATTGGACCACTTTTATCATTCGACTCTATTTTTGTACTTTCCCTCTTCATCCAATCTTCATCCTGCTTCAAAGAGAAACAGCAGGGCGGACATTATCAGGCCTGTACACATTTGCACTTTAGCATTATCTCAGGTGTTTGATTTGTGTCGCTGTTGTACTATGCAGCGCGGGACTCTCACCTTCTCTCTGTGTCCTCCTTACTGTCAGTGATAAACCCAGCCATCCTCTTAAAGGGCTGCGATGTCTGTTTGAGTGATGGCCCACAACCTGCGATCTGTTTCTGGTAGTCAGGAGATGTGTCTGTTTTTGTTTGCTCAGGGCAGCACCCAGAGGTGTCAGGTGATACCAGGTGGGCAGGGTGATGGTGGAAATCAGGTTGTACAAAGGTTCATTAAGCACCTTTTTAAGAGTGAACTATAAAATATACTGTAACTGAAGGTAAATGCACGGTATGCTTACGATAAGGCCTCGTGTTACAGCGTCAACATGCTGTTGTAAGGTCACATTTTACAAGCCGCAGCATCAAGTATTCAGTGTGAGTCAGCAGACAAAGTGGAACATGATGCACCGTTACACAGTACATGCGGGCATTATCTCTATTAAATGTACTTTGAATTGTTTTGCTCAGATTTTGTAAGTTATCAACGCTTGCTTAACAAGAAGATATCTGACTTAACGTTATGACTTTAAACTTCCTGTGAGTACGCTCAGATTGAGTTACATTTGTTCTGCTGTGAAGTTCCTTATCCGACACCAAGGAACCACCCCAGCAGTGATTTCAGGCATTATACTGTAGATAACTTGAGATAAATAATCAGTCTTCTTACTGATGGTCTGGATGGATTTTGTGGATTTGGATTTTGAGCCATCGGTGGTCATTTCAGCGTGATTCCTTAACAGCTAAAAACTCCACACCTTAGCTTTCAGGAAGCAGTGCTACAACTTCTTCTCATGCTACAGTGACCTTAAAGTTCTTACTTGTCAATGATTTAGAAAGATCTACATCCAATGATGTATACATCTATATTTATATATAAAGGTTTGGACACTGAATGCATCAGATATCTACAGTATAGCAGAACAGTGGACGTTTTAGTCCATTATTTCAACCAAAAAAAAAAAAAAGAAGCTAAGAATAAAATCGTTAACGAGAGATCATTTTTCATCTTGTTCATTTGTGTTTGTGGGATCATTTTCCTGTGAGCAGGAAGAGGAAGGAAAGAAGTCAAATGTGCGGTATTGTGTCAAGGGTCAAAGGTCAGAGTCCCTGCTGTTCCGGTGAGCTGCTTATATAGAACATCAATGAGAGGAAAAGGAGAACAAAAGCTTTTATCTCTATAGAGCTGCATGTCATTTCAACCACATCCCTTGTTAATCAATATATTGGTAGCCAGCTTCTGTACGCTGACTGCAGAGCATTATGGGATATAACTCATTCCCTGAATGAAATATGATTTCTCTTCTCAATACCAGAATGTAATTGATTTGGGTTTTTTTCCCCCACACTGATACAGAAAGCTGTTTGTAAGTCAATAAACTGAACAAACAGTTTCATGTTGCTTTAGTCAGAATATTATTTTTCATCCAAGCTTGTTCATCTCAAGTTAAGATGGTAAAATGAATGCCAGTGTATAATCTAACTGGCAGGAGAAAGACTGTTTGTAGTCATCTCATCTTTGATAAATTCTTTAGATATGGAATCATGTGAATTATTAACAGAGACATGTGAACGGACAAGCTTTTTATGAAATAAAACTTATTTACACATTAAACCATTGAATCAAACTCAAACCTCTGTCTGTCAAAGGCCAGCTAAATAGGTGAGCTTCACTGTGTGAAAGTTGCTCAGAACCCCTTTAACTGTGTTATATGTCATTTTAACTTTACACATGTACATGTTATACCTTTATGTTACTGTGGCTGATTTACCTTTAGATCCAATAATGGATACTCATATTATGACTACTGATATTTCAGGCTACACACAATTATTTTATGCTCCCTATGTGCTGTATTAGTTCTGAATATCTTTCCTGTTGTATTGACCTTTTCCTGTCAGGTTGTATAGTACAGCATGTTTTCAAAACATGATAACTGATTGAGTGTTGAAAACACGTAGACAGTAGGCCTTTATTTAATTCACGTTCTGGTGCTATCATTGTATATTGTTTATTTATTTATTTTGTTTGTCTTTTAGATTTTCCCTTGAGCTTGTATAAGTTGCTTTTTACAGCCTGTACACTAGCTCCACCTAGTGGTCAGAGAGCAGTATTGCCTTGGCAGTAAAGAACAATACTGTATGGTGCCACTTCGTGAGCTCATTGTTCGGTCAATCATTACAAACAGAGCATTCATAAATCCGCTTTTATTTCTATGACAACGTAAGTAAAGACTCTGACGTCATGTGAGATAATAAATAACGAGAGTTGTCAATTATAGTCTACATGAAGAAGTGTTACATAATCCCATATCAAATCAGGTGGTGTCAGTTTTTGTTTGAAAAGCTCAAAACTGTTATTCTTTTTCTCTCCTTTTTTACAGAACAGAGAATTGTGCTTGTAAACACACTTTGCTTAATGCATGTTGTCTCGGTTCACTGTACATCGATATTTTTTAGCCGAAAGTGGACAGGCCTGTATAACCGGTTTAGTCAGCGCATTATCGGATCATTTTACATCATTTTTTGTAACGTGAGAGCAAAGTCTTCTCCGTCCCAAGAAGGAAGTCTAATCTCAGGCTGCATTTTTCTCTCACTTTTCTCCAATCCGGCCTCTCCGTGCTCAGCAGCAACAGAACAGCAAACACGCCCGTGTGTGTGTGTGTCGGATCATGCAGACCTCCAAATGAATGTTTAATGAGCATTTTAGGAGTCATAATGGCATGTCGCTAATGTCCTGTAATGATCTTCCTGTTGATGGCCACGCCTCGACGCTTGCTTTCTCTTCCCCTGCGTCTCGTGCAGTTTGTCTGGCAATGATTTGAACTTTACTTTGTCTGCTCCACTTCACTACACAAGAGCTGCAAGAATCCAAGTCTGCGCTTTGGCTTCTCCGTAGACAAAGAATGACTTTTCCCCTGAGAAAATCTGTGTCAGGTAGGCTGATCTGTTTACAATGTAAGTTATGCCTTTTTAAAAAAAAAAAAAAAGTTTAAATACGTGTTTTACATTTATCTTGGGTAAATGGTTCAAGGTTTGAAGTAATGTCATGAACTGAAAGTAGCTTTTTAGTCGTGTTTTAATCCACTCATAAGGAGTTTCGGTCTGGAGCTGTCCGAGGTGCTGAAAGAGAGCGGCGTTAAAACACTTCCATCAATTCACTTCTTTGCCCTGGATTTTTTTTCTGATGGTTTCTTGTTTGTTTGAAACTTTATCAGAGACTGTATTGTGATGCTTATGTTTGTAGTTAAGTTTTTAAACGTTCTCTATTTGCAGTCCTACTTTACGAGATTTAAGACAAAACCGTGTCGCTTCATTTGTAATCAACACAATCCCGGTGTGTGCAACTGCATTCAATTACTCTTTGAAGGACATAATACAATGTTAATAATAATGGACAGTTTGGTGCTGAGGACTGTAGATGGCACCATTGGTTAAGCTGTTAGATGTGCTCAACCCGGGACTCAGACTGACAGAGGAGGGAAGTCAGCAGTGGAAAATGACAGAGAACAGAACTTTTGATCTGTGCTTAAAGAAATAAAAAAAACAACAGTAAGGGGTATGCTTTCTGCAGGTGGCATGGTTAGATGTAAATTAATTATTTAACACAAATAGACATTTAAAAAAAAGAGAGAATGGACGTCTTAGCGGAAGAATAACAAGAATTGATTTTGTGTGTTAATTTAAAATGAATATAACTTGTCTTTGAGTGCATGTGGTTTGTATAGTCGTAAAAAGAACTGCTAGAACCTCTGCTGTTCTTCTTCTATAAGATCACTGCTGACGTCTGAAGATCGCTGCCTGCTGTTCCTCACTCACCACTACAGCCTGCAATGACATCAATGTATATGTTTCATTCTTCAATCAGCGTCGTCGTCTGTTTTAAATGTGGGAATCTAGATTTTATACGGTGGCCTGGAGAGCTTTGCAAAGGTGTGAAACACGAGATCCCTTTTTTTGTTTATATTCATCACAGCCTCAGCATTATTAGGTCTGCTCTCTGTGGCTTCATTATCGTCATTTTCAAACGGTCGTATATTACATCCTTTGTCTTTTCTGTTTTTGTTTATTTGCCACCTCCTCCATCAGCGCCCCTCTCTCTGTGTCCGGCCTGTATGCTGATGTACATTGTGTCTGTGTCTCACGAGTTAGACTCCCTGTCCCCCCCCACCCCTTCCATCTCACAGCTCAGCTGAGTGTGTGCTCTGCGCCGGGCTCACATACTGCTTCTGACAATGAGGCGCCTCCTGCTATTACTCTGCGCTGCCTGGATCCAACAAAAGAGAGAAAAACAAACAGAATCTCCCTAGTTATTCCTTCACATCCTCTGTGTGGCGGTGTGAGTTTCTCTCTCTCTCTCTCCCCCTCTCTCTCTCTCTCTCACACACACACACATGCACACACACACACACACACACAACTTTAGCTTCAGGTGAGGATTAAGGAAACCAAATTGGGAGCTTTGCAAACACTGTGCCCGCGTCTGCAAACAGGTGTTTCCATCCTTGAGCTGCGCACTCAGCTTCATTTGCGACAGTGTGCCTGCCTGAGCACCATGTGCGCGGCCATGTAGTTTGGTGGGGTGATGCAGAAGTGCGACCAGAGACGGGCTTTGTGCGTATTGGTTGTGATGACGACAAAATGATACATGTGGAGAAACATGCAACGTGCCTTGGTGGAATTCTTTCTGCAGCTGTTTTTTTTTAAATTTTTGGTTAAGTTTACTTTTGTCTCGGAGCTACAACGGACCGTTCCGGAATAACGCCTGAATTCATGAAACTATGATTCATGTGGACATTATCTAACTTGTTTTTTTCCGCACTGTTGGGACTATTTTATTGTCCACCTGAAGAAATAGTTGTGATTTCACGACTCGTTGTAGTTGCCTTTTCGTTACCTCTGCCCTCGGACATTGTCCCTCTGAATCCACATCACCTGGGTTCAAAGGGTGTTATTATTTCAACGTTAACTCTGGAAGTTATTTCCAGAGCGCTGTCAAACTGGCCATGGCTGCAGCGATAGCCAGCTCCCTCATACGGCAGAAAAGGCAGGCGAGGGAGCGGGAGAAGACTAATGCCTGCCGCTGCGTCAGCAGCCCCAGTAAAACCAAAGGAACCTGTGAAAAACCAAGCCGACTTAACGTTTTCTCCCGGGTCAAACTCTTTGGCTCCAAGAAGAGGAGAAGGAGACGACCAGGTCTGTTGTGCACTTTCATCTTGGCATTTATCCTCATCATCACTTACTCCACATCTACTGTGGAGTGCTGTTTAATTTCAAACACCACACAACACAGAAACTATCGAGAACTGCCCTTTTCTTTTCTTTTTTTATATATATAGTGGCCGAGTCATTAAGTCATCTGGAGGATGAGGGGGCTCACTCTGTGGAAGTTTGTCCACAGAGAGCTCAACCTTTGGCTTCTCAGACTCCTCTGAGAAACCATAAATTCTTTATTAAATACATGCTTCATCATTTCATTAACTCTCTACTTATTCAGTGCTCACGGGACAGGTGGACTTATTAAGTCCATTGTAGAAATGACTGAAGGCTGCACTGTCACTGAGGGGTCAGCTCAGTGTTCACGTTAAACTGCATCATCTCAGATCACTTTAATTGTCTATATTATTGGACAATAAACATGATGAATTAGATCAATACAATGGGTTAATCATATATAGACAGGCTGGCACATCGATCAATAATAAATAAACAGGTTGTAACTTATTTAGAATCAACTGATAACATAATAAACTCTTTAAACAGGTTCAATACGATGCTGTGTGCGCCTGAGAAAATACTTAACAGCAAATGGAAAGGAAATAAGTCGGACTTCAGTGTTAGAACTTGAAAACAAGATCTAAAACATGATAAATACGTATATTTATACCTTAAAAAAGTATTATCAATGTATGAAGTATGAGTGTATTTGTGCAGGATTGAGTCCAGGTTCAGGGTGGTACCTGAAGCGTTCCTATCAGTGACAGACGTGTGTCCCATGTGGTCAAGAGCACCCACTTCTCTTTAGAAATCACAGATGGGACCGTGACTGCAAATCATGTGATCTGATCAGACTTTACTGCAGGCTCAAAAAGGACTGTGTGTTTCTTTTCAAGTGAGTTAAAAAAAAAGAACATTGCAACTCCTGACAACATTCAGCCACAGTAAGTGATCTATAGCCCATGAGCGGTTCAATCCCTCAGACCTCTGGACTTTCCATCAGTTTTGGATATCTCTTTGTTGCCCCTGCAGATGATGCTACCGTGCTTGTTTACGTAACAAAGCATTGCTCTCCTGCAGTTTTAAACTCCCTCTCTCACTTATAATCAACATCTGTATCCTAAGCAGTAACAGGCAAGGAGAAGGCGCTGTGTGCATGGCTTACACATGGCGAACGCAGAGGACTGGCATCTTTTGTACATGGTATTGGGAAGTGCAGCTAATGTAGTGTGCACATGGGCTTTATGTATTATGTATTTCTTTATATACAGTACACTTCTCAGTGTATGTGAGTCAGTCCAGCTCCAGATCTGAGGAATATCTTCAGGCTACATTCAACAGACAGAACTCTATAATAAACTGTATGAACTTTTACAACACTGTTACAATATTCCCAGAGTATAGACGGATTTAACCTTCTCTGCAGTAGAAGTATCCTTCGGTGTGACAGCGAGGTGAGATGAAAGGAGAGATGAAAGGTGTGGTTAAACCACAGTAAAGGACCCTCCACTAGGGACAGTAACCAGGGAGTGGAGAGCACTTAGCTCTTATCAGACATTACACTGATGGAACACAGACAGACAGGCAGCCCCCCACACTTCAGAAGTAAAACGCTCAGCCACTTCAAACTATTGTCTTTCACAGAGATCGAGGTTTGTTTTCTGAGCTGCTACACGGTGGTGTAGGGAGGCTTGTTGCCCTTTTGAAGCCTCACTGTTTCCACTCCTGCATCTTACTTTTCTCTCCGTTTTAAATGGTCTTATACATTTTGGACCCAACTTCACTGCTCAACAAATATACTGAAGACTGAAGGCAGCATAGAACCTTCATGCACCCTCTGTGTATTATTATTATTTTTTGTTACATTTTGTCTTTTATTATTCTTAATATTTGACATTTTTTAATTTTGATTGTACATGTTGGTAATTCTCATATTTTATTGAAGTACTTTTAGCCTTGTCTTTTCATTCGCACCAAAACACCAAGACAAATTCCTCGTCTATGTAAACGAACTTGGCAATGAAAGGGATTCTGGTTTCCTGTTATTGTTTCATAAAAACACAAATGAACTGACTTGAATCTAGTTATTGTTTGTAACAATTCCTTGACTGACGTTTGAATTATTGTTTTCATTTGTTTGTAACTGCATTTATCCAGAAGCAGATATTATGAATTTAAAACGTGACAAAGCAGTGTACTCCAAATATTCTTTCTAACATTCACGTCGAGTAGAGAGGGCTTGCTTCAGAGAAAGCGTGTCGTGACCAGTGAGCCGCCACACATCCTCAAAGCCAGTTTTAAATGTGCTACTATATGTGCTGTTGTCAGTTTCTGTTCTTCAGCCGTGTCCGTAGAGAAAGGACAAACTGTTTTTGTTTGAGCTCCTCCGACATGTTGCTTTGTTTGTTGGTATTAATAAAAGGCCTCACTTGAGCTACAGGATCAGTGGGAACTTACACATCGAATATCAGCTAACTCAAAGAGTATCAGGATGATTCATGAAGTGGTCACCGACATAAAAGACTTTAAAACAGCTGTCGGCTTCAGCCTTCGACAACCCCCACACCTCACTTAGCTTCTTCTGATAAGCTGTTTATCATGTTTGCTTGCGTGATGTATATCACAGTCAGCCTTCCTAAAAGCTCATTTTCCTTCAACCTTTGCGCCACTCAGACTTATTATCTTTTCACTTCATTGCATTTTTCCCCCCAGCAGCTCCTAAAGTTGCTCAAAGAACCAACACTGAAGCGTCTCTGTGTTCCTTTCTGAGGCCATCACGCTGCTACATTTGTAAAAAAGTATGTTTTACTACAGTGTGTGAATTCATCCTTTTGTCTTCCTGTGTCTGTCCTCTCTGCTCCCACAGAGCCCCAGTTGAAGGGGATAGTGACGAAGCTGTACAGTCGACAAGGTTTCCACCTGCAGCTGCAGGCAGATGGAACCATTGACGGAACAAAGGAGGAGGACAATGGCTACAGTAAGTTTATCAAATACGCACACACTGCCACCTTTGGCTAACTCTTTACAAAGATCTTTCACTCACGCACATTATTATCAGAGCTGCATGAGAAATGTTGAGTAAACTAGAAGTGAAAGTAGATACTAAGATACTAATCGATAGTCTGCTACAATACGCTTAGGATTCATTTGAATTATGTGGCCTCCAAATGTCAACCTGCAGTATAACCATTAAACACGATTTCAAATGGGAAAACTAAAAATGCACAGAAATGGTGTTTGGTGAAAATGACCGTAGGGATCGATGTCTTCGTCTAATAGGAGAGAACATTTGGGCATCTTCATTGTTAAACTTGTGCAGACTTATTAATGTTTCGATATAAATGCTCAGTTGTTCTTAATAACTGCAGACATGCCGTTGGTCCACAGCATTCAAACCCAATCTTGTTTGTATATCATCAGCATGGAGAAACATTTTAGCTGCACAGTGAAAACAAGAGCACCTTCTTTTTTTTGCCTGCACATGTGAGTGCTGCAGAACTGACGATGTGTATTTTTGACCTGTCCAAATCATCCTATAGCAGTCTACACAGATGATTATTTGGCTGTTTTTTTTTCTTCTCCTACACGTTTGTGCAGTCCTATCAACGCCATTACACCCACAGGCTCTTTTTTTTTTCTTTCTTTCTTTTTTTAAATACAGATTCAAGAAGAGATCAATGAAATACTTGACACACGTCTGGTAACAATGCATCAAAAATAGAGTCTTACATAGTCGTAATTAGACATTTCACTCAATGCTTTTAAAGATTAAAAGAGATACAGATGTTAATGAAGTCCGCTTTGTCCCAATATAAAAAAAAAAATCTTTTCTTTTTTTTCCTGAAAAACGATCAACACGGCACGCTGAAACAGCTTTGATGTGATACTTAGTGTATAATCCCGACACTAAGCGGATGTAAACACGTGTGAAGCCTCGGAATTAGTACCACTGTATTCAATTACTCTGGTGGTGGAGGTGGCGTGTGTATCTTACGTATAAATAGCAGCTCTGTGCAAGTGGGATGTTGTCGAAGAAGAGCAGCACTTTGTAAAATAAATCAAAGCAGACTTAAATACGACACAGAGCAGGCGAAGTGAAGGAGAAGAGAAAGACATCGTGAAATGACATCGTCAATATTACACTTCATTTAACGCACCGTTCACCCCCGCCAATACAGTACGTCTGCATGCTATCACTTTACTGTCGACTTGCATAAAAAACTGGCCCGCATCAGCACGAAAATAGTTTTTGAAGAGAAAATTAAGGAGTGCTGCTGAAAAGGGAAAAAAAAAAAAAAAAAGGGAGAAAGAGTGAAGCTCTTTGCACTGCTCCAAAAATAGCGTTGTTAGGCGCTGGGTGCGCTTGTCTCCATGGTGACGGAGAGCACAGTCCTCTTGGAGCTACTGGTGTCTTGTGATGGTGGGAGAGGACCTACTCATACACACACACACACACACACACACACACACACATACACACACACAGACACACGCAGAACACACTCACACAAGCACGATCACACTCACAGAAAAACAATGATGCGATCTTTGCTGAGAAGACTTTACTGTTTGGCTGTGATATTAAAAGATATATTTCTGTGACATTTTCATTCAGAAGGCAAACAATGTCAGAACAAAACAAACAAGCCCCTCAGTCTCATCATTCCCACTGCTTTTTCTCCCACTTTATACACTGTTTTCTTGTGTTGCATCACAAGCGAGCAAAACCCCTCCTGGGTATGTGGAGGGAAAAAAAAAGAGCTGGAAGACTTTTCTTTGAAAGAAAGAGGGTACAGTATCTATGTTTAAATGCAGCCCATACAGTCTCAGGCTTGTTCTGTCTTCGTTTGTGGAGAACTCAGCTTTAAAGACAAAAATGTGGAACTCCAAACGTTCAAGTCCATTTACAAAATAATGTCAGAAACACTTGAGATTGATTGATGTCTTTATTTAAAAAAACAAAAAAAACAAAAACGTGTTGACAGGCATATTTTAACACAAAGCAATCAGTTCATTTTTCAATGGGAGTAGAATTAAAGTTACAATTAAACAACCTAACCCTTTTCTGCTTTTCAAAAACTATCACACAAAAAATATCCACAAAGGGTCAAAAGTAAAAATCCACCCCAAAGATTGTTTGCACTTTTATTTCACCACTGTTACATGGATGAAAGGATTTGGGAAAATTAACTAGCATGTCTTGTAACGGGTATTTAACATCATCCACAAACCAAATGTGCCTGTGCCTTTAAAACATACCTTAGCACTGTACACGTGGTTAGCCATGATACTAAACAAATGCAGTCAAATGAAATTAAAAGGGTTTTGGTCTCAAATGATTTCTAATTCAGCGTATCATGTGTCTGAAAGGAGCTGGGTTTACTACAGCAGCGGAGCAGTAATCAGATGTGCGGTGTAATTTTGTCACAACAGCTTTTTTTTTTTTTTTTCTTAGCTCCATTACTGTCATGCTGTCATTTTTCAGCTGCACAAGTTGGAGCCTGCTGCTGCTGCTTGGATAAGAAAGAGAAAGATTCTTTAAATATATATTAAAAAAAAGGGATTTCTGGGACTCTTCAGGTTCATTGTCACTCTGGACCGGTCAGAACTTCTCCAATGTTAGCAGGTGGAACTTAAAGACACGGAGACAGCCTGCAGGTAATGGTGAAAGCTGTCCTTCAGGGCCCTGTCACCCTTCTTATTCTACGTTCTCCCTGTACCCTGAGAGCTCTGAGAGTGGGTGGGAGCCCTGTCATCCTCTTCAGTGTGCTCAGGTGTTTCTAGGAGGCAGGAAGTAATTGAGTTTCTGCTCTTGAAAACCTCCACTGGTCCACCGGCTGGTAATCCTCCCCTGAAATGAAGAGGACTGCAGATGTGTACGTGCGTGTCGCGGTGGGAGTACGAAGCGAGGAAACTCCACGAGCGACGCAGACTGTGAAGGGGTGCAATTATACTAGACAAGAACTGCTCACATAGCAAAGTGTTCCAGGAGAGAAGAAGGTGAAATCATCACATCTCAAACTACACAGTGGAAGAGAATTAGGATACAAAATGTCTCCACAAGGATCAAAATGTTACATCAGAAAAAGTCTGAAAATATTGTCGGTTTGACAAACTGTAGTAGCTAGAAGTGATTATTCTCAAATCACTCACTTCCATCCCCTCAAGCTCTGCACACAGCTAAGCCGAGCTGGATCGATGAGAACAACGGTCTTGGACTCGAGGAGAAAGTTTGCAGATAGTGCCATCTGTAACCTGTGGATTTCTGGCAAGACGATGCTAAGCCCCCGCACTGCAAAGTTGAAGAATGCTCTGAAAAGCAGCGAAACTTGTAGAAAAATTTATTAACTAACCAAAAGATAAAGAATTAGAGAAGAGTCCGACATGATGGTTTAGTTGCAGCAGGTTGCGCTAAAATGACCAGGCCAGCTGAATACTTAAAGAAGATTAGTGCTCAGCACACAGTACAATACTGCATATAGTTAGATTACAGTTCCAATTTCCTGTAGGTGAACTCTTTTTTTTATTTTTTTTAATTTAACCTTCAAGACAGAGATCACAGTTTCTTTTCACCATCTCCTGACAGCTGTTCCATAATGCTGTTTTAGCGTGAGCACACAAATCATCTCCGCACTGTTGAAGCTGAGGGTGTAAACCGCACATCCACCAGGCAAAACACACCTCCAGTGTCTGCCATGAGAAGTCTGTGTCATGAGAGAGCGTGTGGCTACGCAACGAATACTGGGGAAAGTTCAAACCTCACAGAAATCCTTGTATGTGGATTGTGTGTCTGAGATCTTCCGATCGATCACGTCACCCTCAGCTGGATCCACCATTCGTACGTAAATGTAGAATTTCATCACAACATTAACATGACTGTAGATACGTTCATTAAAGATATGTTAGCTGTTAAGTACTTACTTTACCTCAAATATTTCAAACAGCTGTCAAAGCCAAATCCATATTTTTTAAACTTGTGTCGGGACGTGTCTTCACGCGGCGGCGGCCACCATGTCAGAGCCCTGACAGAATGTCTATCGTTGCCGTGGAAACACCAATTGGTTCTGAAAGCTGCCGTACTGTTGCAGGATGTGCTGCAGTGATAAAAACGTTGTGTATATCATACTTTGATCCATCGTCAGTAAACATATTCCCTACCAGAGAACGACCATGAGAGAGCCCCCTGGTGGTGGAACGTACATGTCGCGTCTATAAAAGGGGCCGACGACAACACGGATTGTGTCTTCGTCCTTTCGAAATCCTTAAGGGTGTTTTGTCATTATTGTTGATAGACCCTGTGATTAAATGATCTTAAACACTTCATTGGTGACATAAGGACAGATATGTTAAAAACAACCTTTTATGTGGCTTTCAAATAAACAAAAGAACAAAATGATGAAAGCTGCAAGGAGAGGCACAGAGCAAATGAAGAGAGAACTGCTAACTGAGAATATTCTGGCATGCCTGTTTAGTCTAAGTAAACACATTATGCATTCCTGTAGCGGTTGTTTACAATAAAAGCCCAGAGAAACCGAGGTCTGTGGTGCTAAAGTGATGTATAGAAGAAGAAAAGCCTCTATAGTGTACCTCTTTTAAAGGAGTCTGCCGATACAGATCTACTTAGTGGTCGACAAGAGGAGCTTCAGCACGGTCATCCTCTGACTCACAGCTTGGCTGGTGTGTGAGTGAAGTTGAATTACCCCTCCCCTATGTCTCGAAATGTGGAAGACCCCATACCCACGAGTCAGAGAGCAGCATTAGCAGACTGGACTTTTGTGAATTTTCCGTGGACGGTGATGCATTTTGTGATATCAAAAAAGATCAAGACAAAAAACCCTCAGCAGTGGTGATGGCATCCCTGTTTGGGAGGATGTCCAACAATAGTCCGGATAAAAAGGCGAGCGCATTCCTTTTTTCTTTTTTCTTTTTTTTGGGACAGAAGCACGACCACAGACTTTCAGGTGGATGTTCATGTGCTTTCCTCTATTCAGCGTTTCCTGCCAGCATCTTATGAAACACACAGACACACTCGTACACAGCACAGGCAGACAGTAATTAGGGAGAGGTGTACCTCATTGACCAGCTGGGCTGCCGCTGGCTCTCTCACACTCACGACTCATACTCAGTCACACACAGGTTTATATGTGTGTGTGTGTGTGTGTGTGTGTGTGTGTGTGTGTGTGTGTGTGTGTGGGAGCAGGAAGTCTATGTACAGAGGTGTGCGAGTTTTTCTGCAGTGCTGCATTGTAAGTGGATCACAGTGCCCGCTGGCAGAAAAGCAGTTTACATATGTCGTTTCTTTCCACCTTAAAGATCTTTTCTTTTCTTTTTTTTTTTTTGCAACACTTAACAAAGCCTACACTATCAGTGTGAATACACAACACTGTGAGCTGCTTCAGCTATTTCTCTGCTTCCGTCTCTTGTTTCTGATTTTGATCATTTGCTTTATGAAACACTCCTGGGAGAGAGCGGCTTAGTCCCTGAGCTTATGTCGTACCTCTCTATTTGTGGTTTGTTGTTGTCAACTCACTCTTCCAGAAAGAGAGAAATGAATTTTAACACCTTAATGTGGAATATTACAGTCTGGCTGGTGCAGTGACATTAACAAAAAACAGTTAATCTGAGGGGTTTGTTTTGTCTCTGTAGTTTTCTATAAATGCTTTCTCTGTTTATATTTCTACTAAATTACTAAACGCTTATTTCGCCCGACACACAATTAAAATTTCTCAAACATTTCTCACATACATCATCATGATACAGGGATTTGAAATTTCCCCTTGTGGGAGAATACTGAATCTGAATCGAAAGTTTTATATGTCTTTCATTGAAATGAATGGGTGCACACCGGGGAAATTAATGTCTCACTTTGCTAACACTTTGTCTCTGCTGTCTTTGTCTTTCCAGCCGTGTTCAACCTTATTCCAGTGGGGCTGCGAGTGGTGGCCATCCAGGGGGTGCAGACCAAACTCTATCTGGCTATGAACAGTGAGGGCTTCCTGTATACATCCGTAAGTGCCTCAACTATTAAGTTTGTGCGTTTCTATCCTTGTGGCTGACCATCTCGTTTGGCTGTATGCAGAGAGAAACGTGAGGTCTCGAAGATCTGACATCAATAATGGAGAGGTGGTTAATTCTTCTCAGGAGCATAGGGAAGCCATTTATTTCACTTGCATTTTTCGCAGGAATATGCGAGTCAATCTCACCATGCAAACCAAGATGCTCAATCCTGAGTCTGAAAAGAAAGCGGCATCATTTTGTAATCGTCAGTATCGCTTCAAAGTTCAAGGATTGTGTCAGCAGGCAGGGCAATGATGGCAGCTGGCTCTTCATCTTTGATTTCACTTGTGAGGTTGTGAATAATTCAGTTTCAGGACCAACAAGGTCCCTGTGACTCTTCCTCCCAAATGCCACCGTTGTATTGTGTTGATGGTGTCACTGAGGAGACTGACAGGCAGGTCTGATGTACACCCAGAGGGCATGCAGACACAGACGTTCAACGTTAACAGACATCCCTCAGAGTCAAATTAGTAACGATTGTTCTGTATGGTAAAGGTCTCGGTTGGAAGACAGAATGGTGATTGATGGAAACAAGCTTGGAAACAGCAAAAAGGAAGCTAATGATCTCGTAGCTTTTTATTCTGCAGCTGCCACTGACAAATGACCCATTATGCACTGAGGCAATAATGTGATGAAGGAAGAAAGAAATGACGCTCCTCTCGCTCTCTCTCTTTTCTGCAGATCATACTCTCTTCATAAGCAAATAACACAAATGCATTGATAAGCAGGGTTAATGTGCACGCTCTCAGCAAGCATTAGTTCCGTCAGAGACACTCATGTCAAGTAATTGCAAATGGTTATTCAGTTACATCGGGTGAAGAAGGCTCTGCTCTTTCAGGAAGATCTGATAAAACAAAACCCGACAAATAAATGGAACCATCCACACTCCATATGTCAATGTAAGATTTAAGCAAAGACAAAGCTGTCTTTAATGACACCGCCTATGATTTTTGTACTGTCTGTGTATTGCTTGTGATGTTTTTAAACCCTGTTTGTGAAGCACTTTGTGGCCCCTGCCAGCGAAAAATGCTATATAAATAAATTTTACTTTACTTACTTTACTTTACTTTAATATGCAGCAGAATAAATGGAACATTAAGGCGCTGTAGCTTC
The DNA here is from genome assembly GCF_947650265.1 of Symphodus melops. NCBI lineage: Eukaryota > Metazoa > Chordata > Actinopteri > Labriformes > Labridae > Symphodus > Symphodus melops. The sequence goes on along the minus strand of NC_136699.1, from coordinate 10,244,607 downwards.
AGACAGCGGTTTAAAGATATGAGGGTGTTTACCTGTATAGATATAAAATGATCGTTCTTAAAGTAGAGGAACGGTAAGACTGATAGCGGAAAATGTAAATTGATGAACTAACAGGCAGTCCTTTAATTCCAGGGTACAAAAAAATGAATATATTTTAACACTTCAGTCACCCATTGTTTCTGTGATTTTCTTTTTTTTTTCTTCCATCATCACATTGTGCATTATTACTATTCTATAATGTTTTAAAATTACAATTACATTACCTTTGATGCAGAGTACATCCGGCAGAGGTGCTATCCACTGTAATAATGGTGGTTGTTCTACAGTTATGTGTAAACAGAGATCTTATTCAGTGTAATATCTGTAAGAATAAAAGAATGACAATATAATCACTGTAGAAAGAGTGGTGAGTGATTGTGTGGACGGCCTATAATTACTTATAAATACATGTTAGCAATTGTTTGACAACATATCCACGGGGGTTGCCCTTGCTTAGCATGCCTGGGGGAGGATATACAGAAAAAATTGAAATGAGGATTTTCTTTAAAAGCCCAGAAGAAAAGAATCTCAATTTTTACAGAAATTGTTTTCTTCCTCAACTCTACAAATGAGTGTAATAAAAGCATGTTAAAGTGTATTTGTATGATATGGGACCTTTAAATAAATGTGAGTCTGCTTAAAGTAAGCTCAAATTAGATTTCTATACTGCTTAAAAAAATGCAAGTTGAATTTAGTAATAAAAAAAGGAACCCTTAACCTTAATACTGTACGTATACTCTTTTTTTGTTTTTGTAATATAAATGCATACTTTTTATGAATGGTGAAGCGGATAAAAGGCTTTGTATAGTATATAATCTATGCCGATGTAAATCCCAGCCCTTTTGTAAAACCCAATATACAGTTGGTATGGGGTGTACTAGTGTCGGAAGAATGCAGTTGGGGGATGGGTTGGTAGTAGAGCTTCCTCCTTTAGCTAAATCAGACGGGGAATTGAATTGACTCTGTTGCTGGCTGCCTAATAGTGCCTGTCTTGCTGGGATTGCTGCTATGTTGGTAAAGCACTGCCTTGAAGCTACACAGTCAACCAGCCAATAGCAGGCCCTCTTTGGAGGGAGATTCCCAATGAACAGCAGAGAGACAACAGATGACGTGGACTGGGTGGAGGGTTGAAGCGCTTCTGCTGCTGGGATATTGAAGCCTCCCCTTATTGTCATGTATGTGCGTACTGTGCATGCATGAATGGAAACCTGAGTGAATGGTTTGCCAACATAAAACAGGATTCATCCGATTTACATAAATAGTCAATTTGCCTTTGACATCAATTATAATGCATACTAAATTATAAATGTGTTTGTTTAGATTTCAGCTGATGTTTTATTTCTTGTGATAGCAGTAATCTGAGTTGTCCTACATACATTTAAGTGCATCCACTCTGTACATCACTTGGTGTAGACTTATATGAGCATAAGTATCAAGAAAAAGGGATGGAGAGAGTGAAGGGATTGTGTAGTGAGAAAGGAGTGTACGTGTGGGAGAGGCAGAATACACCAGTGAAAATATATTCCTCTGTCGGTGTCAATGTGTGGGAGTCAATTAATGTAAATGTATTTGAATGTACTATCCTGTCTTACTTTTTGTGGACCTCCATTTCTCCAAATGTAAAGTGCTTGTAATACACACAAAACATATTGTCGATTTAATTCTTCTTTCCATGCAGTGAATCTTAAATCTAAATCTGAAAAAAAAAAAAAATTGGAAAAAGGGATTTGAGCTTTCTTGATAAGTTTCCAGACGTGCCTTTATATTTTAGCAGTGTTCCAATATGTTTCATGAGGTGCCTTTAAAGTGGTGTTATTCATTTCCTGGTGGGTCCTATTTGAATTAGTGCGAGTCACAGAGGCTCCAGTTGAGTCTTGTCTAGACAGCTCTGTGCGAGAGTGTCAAATGGAGAGTTCAAGGCTCTTGGGGTGGAGAAATATTTATCGGGTTAGCACTGAGGTTTACGGGCTCTTTACACCCCTGTGATGGCAATGCATCCTGTGAAACATTTTCCTGCCGAAGACACAACACCCATCACTTTCTCACCCCAGTCACCAGGATATTCATTAAGCACCAGCTATTGTTAGTCAAGGAAAACAGATTTAGTCTGGATCATATGAAGGGAAAAAAGCATAGTGGTGTTCATGATGTTAATAAAAGTTAGAACTTTAGATAAATGTAACAAAAACATAACAGGTTTTATGTCCAAACAAATCACATGAAGTTTTTTATTCTTATTCTGAGTCCTGATTTAAGGTTATATTCCAACATAAAGAGAATGCCTCGGCACAGGTAATGGACCATATTAAAACCATTTATGATGCCATTGAAGACAGAAAATAGTAAGACAGTCTGTGTTTTCTACTTGTACATGAGTATGTATTTTAGTACACTGCTGTTGGATATGTACTTGGCACACACCCATGCCTTTTCATCCATTAATCAGACACACAATGCCTTCGGTAAATAACCACTGCTGAAAGGTTTCACTCCACTGAGCTGTGTCATTAACTACTTTGTGGTATATGTGTGTGTGTGTGTGTGTGTGTGTGTGTGTGTGCGCGCGCGCCACAGGCCTCAATGTGTACCCTGTGTGGGTGTTTTTTATTTGTAAAGGGTCTTTTCTACTAGCTTAAGCTCTCCAATTTATTCCCAAACAAATGAGTGTACCTTATCTTCAGCTAAAGCAAAAGGTAATTTTTAATCCACTTCCACTCTTGTTAAAGACTGGAACATTGAAAAGCCGGATTTATGGAAGATTTGGCTTCACTGCCCATCCGTTGTATTGGCTTTTGTGAGTCCCTCCAGAATTGATGTCAGGGCTGCGAAGAAACAAGAACAGGATTCAACTCTTGATTCCTCTGGCATAATTGGTGTCATCTTAGTTTCAATATGGCTGCTGAGTACACACGGGGCAGCTTGCAGCATTGATTTGGCTGCTCTTGTGAAAAATCTGGCCAATATCTTTACAGAGAAGATCAGATCCATTATGTTAGCATTTCTGCGACAGCTGAGTGGAGCAGGAAAACCCCACTGGGCTGAAGCTCACATAATGCTGTTTGAGAGTGTGTCATCATTGAGCGGGATTTCTTGACTTGCTAAATGCAATGTTCATTTTACAGTTAGCCTGAACACAGCTGAACTATGTGAGTGGATGATAGATAATAAAAGGGCTTCCAAGATGGGCAGTGCGTGTCGCTGTGATGATTGGCAACATGAACATTCTAATTCATCCTTCACTGATTGAACCGGTCTCATGTGTGCCATCATGACTTTACATACTTCTCTGGCTTTGAAAGCAGGCAAAAGTGAGGAAACCCAATGTTCTGGCCAGGGTCAGCTGCGTATTTAGTGAATGGCATGATGGATCTGTGTCGTGTCCAAATGTCCTTAACTCCAGCAGACGTTTGTCTGTTTGACTTCGGCTTTAGTCCTTCCCGCTACTCAAGGCTTTTAAATGTTTTGACACTCAGTCCGACTGAGTCTACGTGGTCAGTTGAAAAAGAGACATCAATGAATAGGCTGGGGACTTTAAATCTTGCTCTCCTAAAGTATGTATGACGGTGCTCTCAGCAAGTCAGCTAGATGCTACTGAAGGTGAGACGGTAAGGAACAGCTGTCAAACTTTGAAAAAAGAAAAAAAAAACAGGTGTGTCAACAGCATCTAACAGACATTGCTGTCATTTATATATTTTTAACAGAAACGCTTCCCTGGACATCACGAGTCTGCCAGCTGTGCATCATGTTGACAAAAAGTAGGCTGTAGTGTAATGGAACCGTCGGAAGTCCATTTAGCTAAAGAACCATAGAGAAGGGGTCGGGGGCTGACGTGAGCAATATTATTTCTATGCAGATAATGCACAGCTTTTTTTCTGAGATGAGTTTCCTTCTCTCCATCTGGCACTGGAGCCGTGATTAAATTGAGATTGGGTTCAGAGAACAATAGATTTGCTATCGATTCAAGACGACACTGTCTGTCACAGTCCTGTTAAGATGGAGATGGGGATCCCCTGCCATTTTGGCCCCTCCTTGTGTCAGTCTGAGCGAGCCTGTTATCCACGGACTCGCTCCAATATACAGCAGCGTCGGCCAGCAGCCTCCCCTCCATCTTGGCTCTAAGTGTGCCTGTATCTTTCTGTATGCGCCTGTTTATCAATAGACTCTTATTCTTCTCCAGGGCGAGTGTAACCAGCCAAATCCACATAAGCTCATTATTAGAGGTAGAACAGAACTCCTGGCTCGAGAGCTAAGCAGCCCATTGTTTAGCTCAATTGCTGCTTGTGGATAACTGAGATGGATGCTGCCAAGGTTTTCTTAGACCGCTGCAGCTAATCAGTTTTACAATAAGAAAAATAGAAGACATTAAGATAGTGTTCATAAAGAGAAGGAAGGATTTAAAAAAAAAAAAAGCAGCAAAGAAAATATATCTGGAAAAGGATAAGTGGGGATAAAAGGTATCTTTAACTATTGGACAAAGCCTTGTTCGCCAGGTTCAATCTAAGCAAAAGAAATCAAGCAGCCCAGCAGATTAGCAACATGAAAATATGGTTCATACTCCGTTTGCTCTTTCACTTTGATTCTTTACAGTACATCTGATCCTTCAGATAAAAATACAGTCAAAGTGCAAAAACAGTGTTAATCTTATCCTGATTCTAAAATCTTAGTGCTTTAACTTAATGCAGTCAGATACACAATTGAATGGCAGTAAGCCAATTGGAAAAACGGGTAGTATGATTCCCAATTGAATTGGCTTACTTACCTTTATCTTGTCTAGGACTGAGGCTACGATTAAACTCTTGATTCCTCATGGTAAACTGTGGTCTAAAGATGGTAAGAGTTGGACACTCAGAGTTCAGCTGTCAGTGTTTCTGGAACTTTGAAGTAGAAGTTGGTGGCTTGATTAATTCCCTCATCTCAGTTTGAACTTTCATCAAGGAGAAAGCCCAGTTCAAGGACTCTGACAATGGTTGTTCACAGAACAAAACCTAACTTCACAGAAGTCTGTTGGGATAAGAAGTACGGCACAACCCTTAAAGCAAAATAAAAACACTTCACCAATGACAAGGTTCGTTAGCCATTCTTTAACCAGATTAGTCTACTGTTTAAAATATACTCTGAGTGCTTCAACCTTTTAGTAATATAGAGTTCTAGTCATGTGTTTCAAACTTTTAAGAGCTGTTAACGAGACACATTTTGTAGGAAAACTTTCAGTAGATGAAATAAATCATTGTGTTAAGAAAATAAGTTCACCAATGATTGATAAGTTAGATATTATATCAATCAACTAATTAGATTAGGTATTTTTTAATGTTAGGATTTATCTTGATTGTGTCATTTACTGTAGCTTCATGTTGTTCTTTCACTGTAATAGTTGTCACTATCATTTAAATGGAAAGGGGCAAATTTAGGTCTGACGTAGGGAGGCTTCTTTTTTGTTCAAGCATGTGAGCAAGGTTAGTTTGAGTTAATATATTGTAGATCAGAACATGATGTCACTATAATGATATAATACTGTGAAAGGTATCCCTGGTATATAGAAAATATGAGAACTTTTAGCACTTGACAAAGATTGCTCGACTTCATATTATTTATTTCTTGCCAGCGTTACCAATCTTTGGCCTGAAATACGAAGGCTAACATCGAACTTAACCATGACACTGAGCTCCCAGCTGGTTGTGGAGAGCCCCTGGTGAGCTTAGCATTTATCCAAATGGAGCACTTTGTGCCCCTGTGTCTTTGCAGCTTAACTGAGAAGCCGCTGAGCCAACAGGATGTATCCTAATGAGCTGATATGTCACAAGCTTCCTGTGACTTCATCTCTGTTTCTGTCATAGATCTTTGTTTAGAGTGGTTTGGATATGAGGAGATGATGAACGAGTGTGCTTCTTGGTTACTGTAGGTTGGTTTGGGTATCGTGTCAAAAAACGGTCTCTAGATTTGGTAGTGAAAACACACACACACACACACACACACACAAACAAGGTTGCTCTTTAAACGAGTCCAATGAGGGAGCATTTTAAAACCCATCACAGTGAAGAGCTTTCATGTCACGTGCCATTTGTATGTTTAAGCTGCATTCTACTGGACCTAGTGAAAACCTCACCAGACCCATACCTCATTCAATCTTTTGAAGTCCTCTTTCCGCGGCACGTAGAAAGGGACGTTATTGGACTGTTGTAAAAACCAGAGCAGCTGTTACGGTATATGACTCCGTATCTGCTTGTGACCTGATCTCACAGTGGATCTTTGGCTCAGGTGAGCCGTCGTCACTCTCACAGACAAATGGGATTTTCTTTTCACAGTATTGGAGGGATCCTGGTTGGCACCTGCTTTGGTCTGATAGGGCCAGCTAACCCAGTTTTTTTTCCCCCTAAGAAATCTCATGTTGTATCCATTCTTTGTTTGACCCTTTGGCTATTCCAACTCTTTGTAACTGAGTGTTACGGTAGTGTTTGTTGATACTGTACATATTTTTTTTATGTTCAGACAAGTGTCCTTAGAAGAAAATATAAAAGCTTAGCTACAAAAAAAATTCACAGCTGACTAGCTTCACTTGCTCTAAGTTCCCTCTGCCTCACACAATGTCCCTGATGTCTCTCGGGGGAAATTGTCTTCTAACGGATTAGGCTCTGTTCTGCGGACTCGCTGCACAAGCAGCTCTACAAATTGGACCAGCACACACATTTACACACTGAAGTGCACACACACACACACAGAAACTCTTGCCTCAGAGGACACAAACCTCAGCCACTGTGTTGTAGCACTAATGGCAAAATCCTATATAGGCACTAGGCTCTTAACCACACAGAAAGGGGGAGTGAAATCTTGCACAGTACCAAGTCCGGAAAGTAAACCACTAATTGCATGCCTCTTAGGAGTTTCCTCATGCCAGAATCATTAGTGAAGGAGATTGAAAAGTATGTGCAAAACATAAAGATGGATGGAGAAAACACACGCCTTATGAGCTAAAGAAGTGAGCGTCAATAAGTATGTATTAGATTAAAGCTGTCTTATCAATCATGTCTGTGTTGTGCTATAGTATTTAATAGTAAATGAAATGTCCGACATGTACATTATCATGTCCAACAAACTGTTAAATACAGTGGACAATACTCTAACAGATAACCAACTGCCCATGCATAATTAATAGCTTGAAGCAAAATGAGAATACTCTTCATCTTGAATATTTTATTAATGCCCCTCTGTATCAGTCATATCAAAGTTATGTATGCTATATAGTTCTACATTATTCACCACAGTAAATGGAATGAATAGATTTAGATGATTCTCAAGAGACTAAAACTTAAAGCAGGGCCTTAAGTCTTGCGGTAGTTCTTTCTCTCTTTCTGTGCCCAAGTGTGTTCGACATGCGGCGCAATGTACCATTATTAAGTTGCACTTCCACGTAATGTACTATTGCATTTCACCATGTCAGAGACTTCAGAGACCTTGTGAATTACTGTCCAACAACTACTGTAAACTGTATCTGCTTCTCCTTTTCCCCCGCAGGAACACTTTACACCCGAGTGCAAATTCAAGGAGTCGGTGTTCGAGAACTATTATGTGACATACTCCTCCATGATATACCGACAGCAGCAGTCGGGCAGGGGCTGGTACCTCGGTCTGAACAAAGAAGGGGAAATCATGAAGGGGAATCACGTGAAGAAGAACAAACCAGCAGCCCACTTCCTTCCCAAACCTCTAAAAGGTAAGCCTGCCAAGATCCTGATTTACATTGGACTGTTCAATATAAAGATCGGGGATATATAAGGTGTTGGCGGACTAGTGGTTAGGTCGCGTCCCATCAACGCAAATCATATTCCTCCAAGTGGGCAGCCCAGTTTGAAGTTTGACCCGTTCCTCTTTTTCGACATGTCATTCCCAACTCTCTTTCCTGGTTTCCTTCTCTGTCCACTGTCCTCTCAAACAAGGCAGAAAAAGCTCAAAAGTTTGGAGAAAAAAAAAAAAGGAAAAAAAAAGAATAGGGTTGGTCCACTTGAAATAGTCCATGTAAAGTGTGCACAACACTCAAATATGATAACTTCCTATGAAATCAAGCTCAGATTGGGGGGGGGGGTTCGATGCTGGTCTGTCAAACTGCTGTTCGACTCCTGTCGTACTAAAAAAATGAATCCAAAGATTGTAAATGAACTTAAAGGTAATGGCAGTGACTCATTAGTCATTGTGGTTTGGCCATAATTCAATTCTACAGCTAGCTGTTTACTTTGAGGTGATCATTTGCAATCAAAGATTTGCTTTACCTTAAATATGGTCAGATTTGCCACCTTTAACAAAAGCTGTATAAAATGATTACAGCATGTCAGCTTCTCATCCTGTGTGTGACATCAGAGGAAGATTGTTGATTCTTGAGTCACGATTTCATTTGATATCAAACAATATGCTTTGATATTGATTCAATAATATGCATAGATGTCAGCAATACCCAGACAATTAATTACAGTATATTCTGAAATGTGTTAATAATAGTATGTGCAGATTTTGTATTGAACCATGTATTGAACAGATGTTCTTTACTCAAGTGGGGCCTCTGTCCAACACAAATCACTGTTCAGTGCCCCCACAGGAGGTGGGCTTCATTACAATGGAAATAATTGACTTCAGGATTTTCTGAATCAATAAGAATTGGGGAAAATATATTGCAATGCATTAATGAACGGATGTTTTTACTCAGCCCCAAATGGTAATGTAATCATGTTTCTAAGACAATCCCTTGATGGACTACTTGTTTTCTTTTTCATTAAGCGTCCCATTTTAATATATTTTTCAGTTCCAAATGAGCTATATAACCCTCTACTGTTTAGCGTATTTCTTCGAGATGCTGGCACAGACATATTCTGTAGCTTCCCCGAGCAGGTCACACTCTGCTGAAGACTTTGCAAAAGGAGGCTGAGCCATTGTCTCTGTGCATCAGCAGGAACAATGTGTTTTTATTGCTTTGAATAATATCCCATGAGACTTTATTTTCAGTACAGTGAAGTCCCACAGAGCCCCACCCATGAAGGCTGTGTGTGTGTGTGTGTGTGTGTGTGTGGAGAACAGAGAAAACAGGGAGGAGAGGGGAAGAAATGGGTCTGTTTTTAATGTTGAAAAGGCCACAGTCCTTTTATCTTTTTTTACAAGACACAGACTTACCTGTCAACACCGGGTAGACAGACACAGTGTGTGTTTTCACTTCACAGGGATCAAAGAGGAGCACTTTTTTCTTTCAGTATGAAATAAAAGGCTTGCAGTGCAAAAAACGCAATGACAGAAAAAAAAGAAAAAAAAACCTTTCGACTGTTGCGTGATTTCATGTTTGATATGCCAGATGTTATTCTTTGATTTATTCGCTTTGTCATTTGTTTACAATTTGGGTTTTTTTTTCTGTTCACAGACAATAAAATATCTAATAGCACTATCACTTTATAAGTGACGAAACGTAATAACTCTCTGAAGTGTAGAACAAGTCATAAAATAAGTGCAATGACTTCAGTCCTTTTAATTCGTTTATGATGTAGTGCAATCGGTCCTGAATAACACGTGATGTATTGGGTGATTTGGGATGATTTCATGAATAGGAGACTCACTTTGATAGTGGTACATCATCACCTTAACTTTAACATACTGTAGATTTTCTAAAAGAGATGTGTGATACGCTTACTTGCTTTTCTATTACTGCTACAATATTCTTCTGGACTGTTAAACGTTCTACTGAAAGATGTTTCTTATACTGTACTATACATCCCTCATGGACATGTTCATTAAAAACACTTTTTGTTATTTAAAAAAAAAAATGGAGGGAATCTTAAAACATCTTTTAAATCTATCTTTTCAAGACTGAACTATCAAAAACACATAACTCGAACCAATAATACATTCAAATGGTACGATGATGCTGCTGATGTAGAATATTTAATCAGTTGAGTTGAGAGTGTTTCTTTGCAGAGTGGGTCAGTTAAGGTCACTGCAAACTTTTTTTCTAGTGAAAATCAAGCCCCAGAACTTAATAAGAATTTATTAAAAATGCATGAAATTAAAAGATGGGATATTTAATTATTAATGGGATGACGAAATATTACGAGTCGGATACAGCCTTTCCTAACCACCTCCAGAAGATACTGAAGATGATTTGAGTTTGTTCTGTCTTGGTGATTTGGGGTTTATTACGATATCCAGCAGTGCTTGATGGGTCGGCTATTCCAGTGTGGAGTTAAATTCTTTTTTCCCCCTCTTTGTCAATTTGTTGGAGTCTTTTCTTGCCTCGTCGGTCGAACCGCTCCAGCCAGCATCTTATTAACAATCTCAGTCTGCCCTCAGAGATCACAATAATAGCCTTTCTCTTTCATTTAGCGGGCCATCCAGAGGGTCTCCAACACACTTTAAAAAGGGATAACCAGAGAATGATTAGATTTACGCTGGACAGCAAATACTATAAAAAGAGAAAGCAAGATTAACAACCTGATAGATACAGGCCAGATTAAATAATGTTCTCATACAACCCTAACACCATTGCTGTGCGCAGATTTTTCTCTTCATCTTTAAGGTCCAACAGCAAATCGAAAATGAGAAAATTATTTGAAAATACATTTGTTGGAAATATCCAAATATTTAAGACGTTCCAACTTGAAAATCAAGCAAGTAAAGCACCATACTATAAATTTCAAATCATTTGAAATTCACAATGTACTGTAGCAGGTCGCATCGGAGCTTTGCAAGGCGGTGAAAGAGAGCGAGAGCGTGAGAGAAAAATAATGGAGAATTTGTTCCAGCAGCTCATAAAGATTCAGAGGCAGTGGTGTTAGGGGCACCAATTAAGAAGCTGTCTCCGCCTTGGCAATGGCATCTCTTCCCGCCATTACTCAGGACTGCTCTTCTGGTTCCAGTCTGTGAGTCCCGGCCTCTCATTCTATCACTGAATGAAGCTAGTTCAGCTCACGTCATTCAAACAGACGCAGGAAAATCCTCAAAGCTTCCTGAAAGTCTTGATGCGAGCACAAAGAGACGCCTGTGTCTGTAAGTGTAGTTGAGTGAAGTGCCGTTTGCCGCAGAAGCACCAGAAGGCGACAAGATGGACGGTTGTTATTGGGGATTAATGTTAGAGTAGTAGCAGTGGCGGTGAGGTGACGCCATAATCCCGAGGTCTATACTAATCAAACGAGGCCGTCACTGACGAGACTGCAGCCAATCATCAGCAGTTTCTGAGTGAAATCCAACCACTGATTGACGCTCGTCAGGATGGTGTGCACATTGCTGCTGTAACGAGAAAATGCTGGGCTCAGTGAAGTGTCTGAAGCACTGTGTTTGCTGTTTCAGCGACAGAATCCCCTTAGGAATGAACATCAAATAGCATCCTAGGCAGGGGGATGTTGACACGGTCTGAAACCGAAGACTGGGAACCTCAGATTACTGATAGTTCTTCTAAAAGGCTGCTGAGATGCAGATTGGGCTGAAGCTGCAAACACAGCAAAGATAAAGCACTGGCAACTACTGAATTTATAATGCCATGCTGTAAATATAGGACTTTTTTTTTTCTCTTCAGCACCAACCTGGTCTGCTGTGATCTCAGCAGTTTGCAAGGAACGATAAGATCTCGTTATATCATCGCAGGGTATTCTTTGAGTCCAAACATAGATTTTTTTATTTAAAGCTATTTTAACGATAACTTTTCTTTTTTGTTTCTTTGTCCACGAGATGGTTTTGTCTAATTCTCCCGTCATTTTCTGTTTCCACAGTTGCAATGTACAGAGAGCCATCCCTCCATGACTTGACAGAGTTCTCCCGCTCCGGCAGCGGCACGCCCACCAAGAGTCGGAGCGCCTCAGCCGTGCTCAACGGAGGCAAAGCCGTGAGCCAGAATGAGTCGACGTAGCCCGGTAGCCCAAACCAGGCCTGGGGCCGAACCACGAAAACCTTACCTCCAGCAGAGCGTGAATCCAAGAAGACTTCTTTCACCGATCAGCAGTTCAGGACTAGCTACAACAAAGCATTTGCATACACCCTGACTCCATCAATAACCAACATCTAGGAACCATCTATACATTATTCTTCACTGAAACATCTATAGTTCGATACTTAATGGGACATAAACCATTCTGGACTGAAACAGTTGTTGAAATCTTTCTTTTGAGCTTAAGATTTATCTATTATCTTAATCACTCGCTCAAGTGATGATTGCATACCAGTTAGCTCATCTTTATCTTCTTTTCTTAAATTCTTGTGGATACTTTCATTTCTTAGGTCACGTAGACACCAAGCATTCGTCCATTCGTCAGACAGGGACAGAAAGTTCGACATGTAAGCATTCAGCGCAGCCAGTAATGGTGCTGGTCCACGAGGCTACAGTGGTACAGCGTGAGCCCTGATCTCCGTCTCATCCGTGCTTCTGTGAATACAAAGCCTATAAACTCCCTGGCGTGGCACGGCCCGGTGCTGCTGGGACTGTGGCCAGCCAGACGGTAGCTCTACTGCGTCCTAGTGCACACGCTCAGAGACTGAGCTCTCTAGCATGGGAAAATGAAGCCTATGTTCAGCTGACCTGAAATATAAGAAGGGGCAGTGTGGCTCTCGCAGTTTTTTTTTTTTTTTCTTCTTTCTTTCTTTTCAGAAATGCCACAGCTGCACCTTGTTTTTTTGCTAATTTTCCGAATTAGCCGAGAGCTGTTTATTTGACTAATGGTTACGTTTATATTTGTCCCCTCTTGTTGTCCTTCCTTAAACCATGGTTCGGTATTTGTATTTCTTTGCGTCCATCACTGAAAGGGGTTCCAGCAAACCAAAGACGGAGCAAAAGAGTGTCCCTTTAAGCCGCTGAAAACCAAGCCAGTGTAAAGGCAAAGCTGGATTTTTTTTTCTTTTCACTGTACATTTGTGGTTAAAAGAAAGCAACGATTGTTGGAAGACAAAAAGAAACAATGGACGAGGAGGTGATTTTAAACACTTTGGAGTTGGCAGCGTGATTGACGTTGTGCTTAATGCTGAATATGCTCGATGGTATCAAGGTATGAAACAACTACTCAATGTCCCCATCTCCCTTCTGTAACCAATGTGTCACACGTCTTTTGTCCTCGTGATCTGTTTACTCCCTCCGTGCTCGTGTCATACTTTCACCCCCTTCCCCACGCCACCCTTTTTTTCCGTCAACCTTAAATGACCGATACGTGTCACCATAGAAATATGGTGCAAGCCCCATACCAGGATGCTTGTTATGTGTTTGAGTAACTTATTGTGGTGACAATATTTTCTATATTAAAAAAAAATAAAATACTGTGGACTTTTAGGTGGCTTAACATTTTATAGGACACGTCATATTTGTAAAAGTGAAAAAAAATGAACATCTTCCCTTTCTTGCACAGGGCATGTACAAACACAATTATGTACTAAAAGGACCCCTTTTTTGTGGGCTAGATCCTCTTCCCGTCTGCTACATAACTTCTTTCTGGTACATGCTTCTGGGAGGCTTTCTTTTTCTTGGTTTCCTCTGGAGGTTGTATTAGGTGAACCTATCTGTTGCATGGGAGAGAGCGCAGGGAAATTCCGGTCTAGAGCTGCATGATGTAGGCTATGTGTATAAAACCCCATGTTGGATCATGTGATCCAAACTACCAGGCTTAATCTGATAAAACAACATTTACAGGCACACACTGGGGCTGCCTGATAACTTCCAGTTGTTTATTATTTGTTGTATACACAAAAATGCACTGAATAAAATGTTTATATTAAGGTTTACTTTTAAAATGTGTCTGACTTCCTTCTTCCTTCATCCTTTGTCCTATTGGTTGACTTATAAATGCACTTCGATTAATACATAAATATTCCAGCATCCAGCCAATGTTTTTAGAAAACATTTCCAGTTGACTCATAAGACTTGAGAGCTGGCAGGAACTGTAATAATTGGTGGTGCAGAACTTGGAGCCATCGATGCTGTGTTTCTGCCAAAAAAAAAAAAAAGTCTCCTCCCCAGAGGAACTGCTGGTCACACACTCCCTTTCCAGCCTCTCTCCAACCTGTGGCCACCAACATACTGTATAGAGGTCTAGGGTAAGGCTTTAATTGCCTCAGGTTTAAGGCGGCCATTCTTATAGAGCTCATACTATCATATAAATCAATATCTCTATTTTTACAGGAAAGGCCAAAGCCTGGAAATTGCTCCACTGCAAGTTTCCCCTCTGTCAGTACGAGTGTTGCCTCTGCCCGGTAGTGAACTAAGTGAGAAAGTTCAACTTTACTTTCTTTGCCATAGTTGAGCTGGATGTTTTTTTGGGAAGAAAAAAAAAAGTGTCTTTTTAAAAAAATAGATCAATAAAATGCTCTGGCAACAAAATGCACAACTTGCCTCCATTCGCCTCAGATTTCCAACGTGAAAAAGGTTGACCGACTGTCCATGACCAAATACGTCTCAAATATTTTACCGCAAAAAAAACAAAAGAAGAAGAAAAATAACAATCCTGCCTCGACACTTCAGAGCTATATTGTCTTCATTTGTGCACAGAGGACATGACACTAGGTAATAATTACCTTCTGTCAGCTGCGTCGGGGATCTGAATGATGGCATGACGCTGTGTTAACCTACCAGGCTCTGTTAATAAGGTCAGTGTCCGAGCAGGAGGAAGCACTTCCTCTAATGAGGGGGGTTTGGTCCATGATCACTCTGCTCTGATTGTCACTCACGGCTCATGTCACGAACGACAAAAGGTGAAGGGTGTAAAGGAAATGTGATGAAAGCCAGAGGAGAAGAAGGCAGGAGCATTTAAATCAATGTTGTAGCGCAGGTACAGGAGTCGTAGGATTTGAAGATTTTCTGAAGTATTAAAATCAATAGAAATGGTACATAAGACACGTCAATCAGGGAAATGTTAGATTTGATTTTCAAGTAACTCCTGTCAGTTTTAATATTATGAAAATCTTAGCAGATAGGACAGATTAGAATTAGCATGATATTAACAAGCCAAGAGCAAATAGGGAACCGTGACAACCACAAGTGAAGTGTACCCCATACTACCCTGATAAAATAGCTTACTGTTACTGGACAAAAGCAAAAAAGAAAATGTGACTCTGAGGTCTATGCCCACCTCTATTTAACCATCTGGATTTGGATTTGGACAACTTAACTGGCAAACACTCATGTTCTGCACACATTGAGCCTTAACTGTATTCATTTATTGTGAGAACTGTTTTAATTCTGAGCTTTATGTTGTATGTAAGAAAGAAAACTCGGAACACATTGGCAACATGTTTCACAAATTCCACCTCCTCTGCAATGTCACTGACAACAAAATACTACCACAACTTTCACTTTCACAATTAAAAAAAAGAGATGATGCAAAGTCAAACACTTTAGGCTGCAACAACCTGGGGAAAAAGAAAAAGTGAGGAATCCTGGAGGGACTGAATTCAGCTCGCATGCATTTCTTAACTTTTGACTTTCAGTATAGATTTAAGACAGAATTTAAAATGACCCAGAATATTTGACATTTAAAATCAATACTAGTACAACAATGTTGAGCAGCAGTTCAACCACTAGCATCCACTGTAGCATTGTAACAGCTAATTGGCTGGCACAGATTTGTGCGTTTGCTGTGTATACATCATGACGAGCATGAGGACACTGAGCAGCTTCAGACTAATCATCAAAATCAAATGATTGCATCTGCAATTTCTAATCTCCTGACTGGTGACACTTATTTATAGTTAACACTATGACTGAGGACTAAAGAGATGAGAAAAACTGTTGTCTAAATCCCAGTTTGAAAACCAGTAATCAAACTGAGAACAAAATCAATGACCTTAAAGATTGATACACTGCTTTACAGATACAGTTCTGAGTTGTGTTGCACAATAAGCATACGAACACAGACAGACACTTTTGCTGGTTAGTGCTGTCCATTTTAAAACTCTGCAGTAAACTCGTCCTCTATCCGACGTCTGTGAAATAGAGTGGGCATCAATTTGGTTTTTGGAGACTGCCTCATTACGCCCATTGCCAGCAGAGACATGAGGACTAATAGGTCTCTGTAATATAGGCCCCGATATGAGCTACTTCATCGTTCATATAGTTTGACATCCCCCAACTCCCTTCATTTCCTTTTGTCTCCATCCATTAGCATGGGCCAGTCCAATTCATTAACACAGGCGGCCTGCCTTGCTCAGAGACGTTGATGAGAGGAGTGGCCCCTGTCACTCTGTTTTTCACACTGCTTTTCCTGCTGTTTCTCCATTTTTTTTTTCATTCACAACTGGTCAATCAGTTATTCTGCCATTCACTTGGCCAGACTAATGAGCTCCGAAAAAGGACAGTTGAAAATCCTTAGGGAGCACACACACACACACACACACACACACACTTAAAGAAAGCTACAGGCACTGCAGGGAGCAGGAGTTTCAGATCCTGAGTGACATCAGTCTGCAATAATGTGTCACGAATCAGACTTACTGTAGCTGACGGAGCTGTGATATATGTGAGCACTGTGTACCTGTGAATGCTGCAACTCATTACCCTTTATCACTGCCAGCACAGGCGGACTGGCGTCACTCTCTCTCTCTCTCTCTCTCCGTCTTCGTCGTCTGCTTCACATTTGCTCTGATGTCAATCATTTTCACTGCCACTTTCTGTACCTACATATATCAATGTTTCCATAAATGGCTTTAACGTTCATAAAATGGAAAGGTCTTACAGCCACTTTACAATTATGATTTATGGTTGTATGAATGGTTAGTAAATGATGCATTAGAGCATTACAGAGAAGCAATAACATATGAAGTTACAATAAGCATAGAATCAATTCTTTTTTTATTTAAATTGATAAAATCACAAATAATTCAGGACCCTCCTTGGCACTATTATATGACACACGTGGATGTATGAATAATCAAAGTGACTGCTTTAAGAATCTAATTGATCATTAGGTTTTCCCCCTCGATGTCCCAGACGTGCATTTCTTTTTCCCGTTTCTCACAGTCTTGTCAAACAGAGACGTGTTAAACAGAAAGCTATTTTCCACCTGCCAGTCATGAAGTCAGTGCATGAAATTACTCAAATTATGGAGCAAGCTGGAATGATTTGCTCCTTAACTTTTTTGCCCACAATTTGATGAACAGCAAACCAAGTTAAGTGCCGCTTCCCAGAAATATTGATGCTTTTACAACACTGGGAAGAAGGCAAAGACAACGGAATTGAATTGAATCCTCCCACGAGGGACAGCTGCAGCTCTTCCTCGACTCCGTCTTTGTCCGTTTGTCCTGGACCATTCACAACCAATTTCCACCCTATGTTTTAATATATACTCTTTACAAATTAAATAAGTAAATAACAGTAAATTAACATTATAGGGTGACAAGGACTGGTATATTGTAAGAAGGGTTAGGGTTAGGAACCTCATGGTTCATTTCCTGAAAATGGACAGTGCTAAAAAAAAACACAGTAAAGGGGAGAAACTGAAGCTGAGAGCAAATAAACAAAGCTGAAGGTGATGCTGCTAAACCCTGGAGACATAAAGAATGTAAACGAGCAGAATTGTGGACAAAATACAGTTAAAAAAAAGATGATAGAGGAGCGAGAAATCACAGAAAGTCTGAGCATGAAGAGAAGTGAAATCAGCCAGCCAGCTTGGAAAACAAAGTCTCCCTCCTGGGGAGAAAACAACACTACAGAGTGACACTTTGAATCACTTCTTGTATTAAACTGGTGAGCAGAGCTGGTGTCAACATTTGGGCCTCACATGGAAAACAAAACTTACTCAAAAAAGAATAAAAAATACATAAAGTTTATAAAGGGGGCACCACAAGCTGACCAACGTTCTGAATCCTTAGATCAGGATCAGGATATTGAATGAAAGGCATCACTGCCAACCTTGAGAGTGTCAGGACTCCGAGTCCATCAACACCTTGGTACCATGTGAGAGCCTGGACATCCAAATAGAGTCTACTCCCATTAGTCCCTCTAACAACTCCCCCCCCCTCCCCCAATGCACCCATAGGTTGGCACAGACAAGGCGACAGCTCCTTTCTCCACAGATTACCCCGAGCAGAGAGCGTCTCACACCTCCGCTTATCAGCAGCGGCAGCAGATCAGAGCACCAGGGATAGGCAGGAGAGATGGGTAAGACTCTCTGTTCAGGGAATGTGCATTGATAACATCCACCACAAATAGCAAAGGACATCACTGCCTCCCCCCCCATTAGCAGAGGGGCTCAGCTGGGGCGTCGCCTCCTGCCTGTTCTTCAGGCTATTGTTGGATTTAATCTGGTTGTTTGTCAAAGGTGCTCCACTCAGTCACGGTTGGATTTTGTTGGCTTAGTGATCCAGCAAACTGCACAAAAACACCAGAGATAATAGCATTTTAAAGGATCAACTTTTTCATTGAACTCCATGAAGCATTTATGAGATCCTTCATTTCCCATTTCACTTATAACAGACAGTAATCTGTGACTGATTCAAATCACTGTAAAGGAGATTTTTCTGACTTTTTGACCACCACTTACTGAGCTTATATCAGTCGGAGGTTAAGTGATGCACTTTATAAGTCACAGAATAACATTCCCGATTTAAAAAAAAAATAAAAATCTTTGAAAGTTAAATTCTGGCATTGTTCAAAATGTCAGAAAAGAAAGTCACACAGGAAGTACGACTGAGAGTTGGGAACATTCTTCTTGCATACATCGAAATAAAAGCCCAACAATATCTATGAAAGCAGGAAAATCAAACAGCTGCTGTGTCAGGGTCCAGAAAGTCTGCTCAGAGAAAAACCACCAAGGCCAGGCTGATATTTATCAGTTATAACATGTTAACTAGCTTTATAAGGCTAATGATGCTAATATCTATCAAACACAAAGTACAGCTGAGACTAATGGAAATGTTGTCGTACATTTTGGAGATATTTGAGAAAAAAAAAAAAAAAAAGCAAAATGTGCATTTAAAGATGGCAACAGGTGACTGGTCAGATCAACAACACAATGATAAAGTTCACTTTAAAGCTTGTGTCAGTTTGTTGGTTGCAGTTTGAAAACACGACATAGAAGTTGGGCCCTTCGTCCGTGGATCATCGTCATCAGAAGTGAACGACCTCTGCCGGCTCGGCTCGCACCTCCACTGGATCCGGTCTGGGTCATGTGAGAAAATCCTGCACACATGTACAGTGATTGTATCATGGCAATATGGATAAACTAGTAGATACCTTTTCTTTGTGCTCCTCATATCTTACTATAGTGTCTGATACACTCTGCATTCTGCTCTACAAGTTTGGGATTATTGTGATTGGCTGTGTCTTTAAACGACTCTTCGAACATGTCAAGGGTTCAAATCGGAGTAGCAGGAAGAGTGATGCAGACAAATGCTTTCATACTCACCGTGCTTTGCTCTGGGGGGAATTTCACTTCTGGAACATTCACGGTGGCGCTGCATCACTCGTTGCTCAGCAGGAAATCAATTTGCTGATCTGTTGCTCGAAACCATTTTCACATCTGAGGAACTCTGCTAGACACAGAGACCGCATCATCGTGGAAGCTTTACGTTGCTGTTTAGCACTTCTGTGTATTAGATAACAGGACAGCATTTACGAAACTGGATGGAAAATCTGTTAATTTACTAAGCCCTTTATCTGGACCTTGTTTGCAAACTCCTCTAATGCCATATTAATTTGCACACCTGCCATGTGACAGGTCTGCTGTTCAGCTGGATGTCAGCGTGGATGCAGTGACAGTTTTGCACATCAACCCATTGTGCTGAAGATTACACAAACACACAGAGAGTAATTACTCACTGAATCATGAAAATAATTGGTTGATGTGCACCGCGAAAGCCGGAAAGGGGTTTAGGCAACAAATGAGTGATCACATATCCCAGTGTCAGCAGGAAAGACAGATTAACATTATTATAATCCAACAAAAGAGAATAACCCATTTATTTAATGAATAATCCGCAGTGACATGAGGGAGCAGCTTTGGTTGGGAATTATGGATAATGTAAGGAGGGAATGTCTTTTTTCCCCCCAGTTGTGTGAGGCAGCTGTCCACATAAACCGGATGTGAGTGATTCTTTGCTCCTGAGACACTGATCCTGTGTCCGACCTGACAGCCGTATCCCTTTGCTCTATACTCAGTGAAACATTGTGAAGGTCGGCAGCCTTTAGCAACATTTAACCGCATCGCTACATAAATAAATGTCATCGGCTCTTACACACATGTATCCACAATTAATTTTGCAGCCTGAATAAATATTGAAAATGACATTTATTCAAGAGATGGTCCAAATAAACCACAGGGTGTTATGCAACTGCTTTATTTGAATTCTGCTTCCAGGTTGTTTTTTTTTCTCCCCCCCCCCCCTTTACTTTTTTACCTTTTCCAACTGGATTCATTTCAGTGCTTTTAACCCTAACTTCCCTCCTGATGAGAGGAAATACTAGATGGAATACTCCCCCCTCCAATGCCCGTGACAAACAAACTCACTGGATCTGAGTCAGCCGTTCTTTTTTAACATAGTCAGCGACTCAAACAATAAACACACAGATCTTGTCATTGTTGTTTCCGTTAGCATCCTATCCTTATTGGCAGATGAAGCACTAGCACTCTCCTTCCATTCCGCCTGTTTCCCCTCTTTACGTCACCTACATGCTTCACGTTGTGCTGCATGATACTCTCCCTCCCTCTCTTCCCATCCTCCCTCTCTCTCTCTCTCTCTCTCTATCCTCCCTTCTTCCCCACACTGCTTGTTGCCATGTGCAGGAAGGGAATCCCAACTCTTGCCTCACTGCAGTGGATGAGGTCAGGCGTTACGTAACAGGGGAGAGAAATGAGCCAGACAGCCAGCACTCACCTCTGTTAGCATGCTATCAGGCAGGCAGTGAGGGGCCGCATGAAATATTTATGAAGCCTCTGCAGCATAAATTCTTCCCTGGCTCTGCCTCAGTCAAATACAGTAGACAGCAAAAAAAAAATAAAAAAGGTTTCTTTTGCCTCCAGTTGTTGAATAGCGCATCATTCATTCCTACATATCCTCTCTGCCTATGAAACTCTTCAATTATACATAGAGCACACGAGCACTGATCCAAGATACATCAATGAGAACTCACATCTGAAGACAGAGCAAATAAGTGACTGGCAACCCTTGATGAACTGTGTTTCATTATTAGATATTACATTGAATTAGCCCTGTTTAATAATTCAGTTTTTATGTATGATGTATTTTCAATGGGAGCATACTCCGGGCATCTTCAACCAGATGTTAAATGTTGTATTTAAAGGGATACTTCATCCATTTACATGAAGCTGTCTCAGGGCAAAATGAGGGCTGGATTCACGACCATTCAACACTACTACCATGTTTCTAATGATACACAGCTTCATGTAAATAGATGAAGTATCCCTTTAAGCTCACACGTTTCTTAGCCACCACTGTTGGTTTTCTCCTTTTCTTTTTTTCCGCTGCAAAACAGAAAACAGGGCAGGACAGCCAGCAGACGTCGATTGTCCTCCATGTGTTTTTCTTCTGAAGTCAAATTTAATCCCACAAGTTTCTGTGTGATCTTGTCTCTCTTAATGCCCTGAGCTAAATCGTCCTACATACGGCGGCTGTGTGGTCTAGTGGCTGAGTGAGTCGTCTTGTGCATTTGTGCGTTCAGAAGATAATAATGTTAAAATCGGTTAAAACTGTCCGTATATGTCGGTGGTCTCCCTCGTTATTTTTAAAATCAGTAAAGGGTTAGGGTTTACGTCCTGCTGGAGCGACTGTCACACTCACAAGTCTGGGGCTAGTTCAATATTTCCGCCTTTATCGCTTTTGGTAGGATAGCATGACTTACTGATCTGACAATAAGGATAGATCTTTGCCAGCCTGAGAAAACGTTGCATTTCCGAAGGCCATTTCCTCTCTCACATATTCAAGTAACACCCACACAGAAATAAAAAAGGCCTTGACATTAAACACGTGACAGAGAACGGAGCGAGAGCACATGAAGATAAAGAAAAAAGGCTTAAGACGCGTGAGCGAGGGGAAGTTACAAAGGGTGAAGATGGGAGAAGACTCAGATTAGGAAATGAAGAGAAGAGAAAAAAATAGGGCGAAATATGGAGCTCCCTGCAGAGAGGCCCTCTGTTTGATCGTAGGCTGCTTGCACTAATTGAACGTTTTGTAACCAGAGCATGGATGCACAGTTTTCTATCTTTCTGTCTGCCAAAGCCGAGAAATTGGCCTGCATCTTTGCCATCCTTGAGCGGACTGTCCAAACTTTACGAATCGCAACGATTATTTTCTAAGATTCTGAATTCAAAACATCCAAAATATTTTTTTTTGAAAACATTCTTTCTTACATCATAACTAAATTTCAACAACAGCCAGTTGCACAAAAAACCCCAAAACCACTGCTGGCATTTTCTTTTAAACACCCTCTCCCTCGCCTTCCTTGTTACACTGAGGCGGCAAGGTGTGTGTGTGTGTGTGTGTCCCTGCTTGTCAGTCGTGCTAAACCGAGTTTAGCTGTCAGTGTGAGTAATGTATGGCATGCTAACATATACTGCCTGTACGGTTTACGGAGCAACGACATTTAAATTTTTTTACATTTTTCTCTGGATTTAAATTATTACAGTCAATTCACTGAGCAGATGCTTTCGATTAGTACATCAGAGAGTTAGTACAACACAAGCAAGGAACAAGCAGAAGCAGAACATGGACCGCAGCGTCACGAAGATCAGACGAATCCTCTGGTCATTATCAAACAGAACATCGTCATCTGAGTTGACTGCGGAGACGTGACTTTGGAGCTAAACTGTCGACAGCGACGAGCATAGAACAAAGCGGGCCCAGCTCAACTTGCTGTGACCCGTTCTCATGGGCTGGACTCTCAGCGTGCTCGGCCAGAACCGTCTTTACACACAGAGCTTCCTTCCACATTTCTCACCCTCTCTCATCGCTCACCCTCTCTCTTTCACAACTCCACACTGTCTCTCTCTCTCTTCTCCCACACCATTACCGCCATCACACCCTCTCTCTCTTTCCACCTTGAGCTTTCTCTTTCTTTAAGCGGATGTGCAAAGTCTCTGTCTCTCTGTGTGTGATTGTCGTCTCTTTCCTTCACAGACAAGAAGACTACTGTTGTGGAAAAAGCTTCGGTCCAGCACGTCGTCTCCTGTCTGATCATTTGGTGTTGATCCCGCTTGTCAAACAATGGGACTTGTGGTGAGGAGGTATGACGCACATGCTTGGGAGAGCTGTGGCTCCGCCTCTGAGCTCAGATGAACCAGGACGTCGATATCTCGGCCGACTGTCTGTAAGATGTCTAAGTGGAGGTGGAGAGCAGCCCGGGGGGAAGGTTTCAGAACTCGACCAAAAATCACAGAATCTCAACTCTGCTGTGCTGCTTTCACCACGCAGGAGACTGTGGTATTGTTCATTATGACCATGGAATATCCTCGCCTGTCAGAGGAACAATCAGTCCTGATGTGAAGATCTTTTCACATTCTGTTCACTGTATTTAACCCATCTCTGATTAAAAGTCTTAATAGTGGTTAGTGGTTTGACATCTTGAAAGCACTAAATCTTTCCACACAGCGGTCCGGCATGGATCAGTACAGTTTGGTCCGCTTTGGTTCGGTAAAGCCAGCCGTGCCATGTATTTGACAGGCGGCGTGTGAGCCCGATGCCGACAGCCACGTAACAGCTACGTAACAGCGTGACGTCATAGCAGCGTGACACAGTGTGCCCTGCAACATAAATTCGAGGAAGAAGAAAAAGGGGACACAGTGAACAAAGACCAACGATGAAGACAACCAGCAGTTCATCTACTCCGTCACTGACATGTGGCTCTTTCTTACAAAACTCCATCAAGCTTTGTCTCAGTGAAGGCTGTGTGCCGCCAGGAGAAATACAGACGAACAGACAATCGGCTGTTTAAACACGCCCGGGTTGTGTTTGCCGCTGTCACGCGGGAAGTGACGATTCTTTCGACCAATCAACGGACTGCAGTGTTAAGCTCCACCTTTTAGGGCCAGATCAATATTCTGGGCACCCCGACATAAGGGTCAAAAAAAAAGAAAAAAGAAAAAGAAAAAAGGTGGCCGGTACGTTTCAGTCATTTGGGAATCTTTCCTGGCTTTAGTCTGTGGAAACGCCACGAAATGCGTGCCGAACCGAACTGAACCGCTTGTTTGAAACCATTTATTGCTAGATTGAAATACACCATGATTAAAATAATGCCACAATACGAGTAGTCATACTTCCTGACAGGCCTGATTACTACAAGTCATTACAGTTACAGCTACAGAAAGAAGATGCGTCTAGTGAATGATCTGATCTTCCGTTAGCATAATGCCACGGAGTGTTTACATTGGGAAACAGAGAGTTTAGCTCGCTTCACCAAGAGGCTGAAGCGTCTGCCAGTCTCACTGTGAGCTGGCACCAACAAAGCGTCTCTGCCGCCCACTGTTCATCAGCGACACATATGTACGTTTGTGCACGAGGCTTTGCAAATACAGGCCCACACAGAAGCACAACACTGCCCGGCATCGCCAGTGATATGTCAGTTAAAAACGGTGTTTAAAAACACACAGTAAAAAAAGACATGCAGTTAAAACACGTAGTACGACTTTAACCGTAACCCCTTATTTTAAAATGAGAACATTAGAGGATCTGGAGAAGTTGTTCTACTTATTCAATGATGAGAGATGACCAGGGACCATCTCCATCATCTCCACTTTGCACTTTAAACACATTAGAAACACACATTTCATCAACAGCATTTCTAATGTTGGTTTATTTAAGAATATAGCACCCACAAGTGCAACCAGCTGAAGATGAACCCCCCCAACCTCCAAAAAATAAATAAATTAAATTAAAATATAAAAGGGCCCTGAAGTCAAAGCAAACCCTTCTAAAAAGAAAACAGGCAATATTTCTATATCATCATTTTAATATTCTTTTTATATTTATATAAAGATCCCTTACCCGGGGAGACACTCAATAACTAGCAAAGTTCAGTGAACTGAGCTTGTAAGCAGGGTTTTTGCTCTGCACTCGATACAGTTCCACAAACTTCTGTCTGAGGTGTTTTAAGGAGCCGGTAAAGATATCAACATTTTCTAGAAACACATTATTATAAATGTTCAGCTTGTTGTTGGTCTCAGCTGTGAGCTCCATTGATTGGTTTCGAATGAATGCCCATCGACTAAAGTTGGGGAATGTGAGGGCTGTATTGGACTGATGGTGATGGAAGGGTTTCCCTGAAGCTCTGAGTGAATAGAATCAATCGCTCCACAGGAGATGTGCTGAAGAGAGGGGCCCTGGGAGAATGGGGAGGAACCCTCTGTGGGTGTGAGGGAGAGACGACGACAGTTTGAGCGTGACGTTGTGTGAGCGCGGCTTCAAAGTGCGCGACTGTCGATGAGTGAGCCTCCGAGCAAGCGGGTCACTGTGATGTGTAGGTTGTCCCCAGTGCCACACATACAAATGTGTCACGTGACCACAGTACACTGAATACAACAGTCCTGCTTTACATTTGTCTAGAAAATGTGAGGAGGGAGAGGAGGAGGATTTCAAGATTCATCTCAGAGACAAAAGCCCCTTGACATGGTTTGCTAAAAAGAAGCCAAGGAGAGGAAAGAAAGCAGAGGGGAATGGGGTTCACTCGTTCTTGGCATCCAGCAGAGGGGAGCTGGTTGCCATGGTTTCAGATTAGTTGTGGCTGGTGTTGCTGGGACGAAGGGAGGCAGGCAGCTGGTTGCCTAACAAGAGGCAGATGGAGCAATGCGGGTTTCCAAGAACACACGCGCTGTCCCTCGCCTACATGTGTCATATCGTCCCAGTCATCATTTTCCTATATATACACACACACACACACCTATACAGTATACACACACTTCACTGTGGGGAGTCATGACTGGGCTCCGGCAGCCCTTTAACCTTTTTAATTTGGCAGCACTACTGTAAGTGTTTGATCTAAACTGAACGTGAAAACCACAAAGTGTGAATTTACAAAATCATCTTTTGGGATCTTTTGTTGGATGCTTCAAAATGGTCCTGCCTCTCTACTTGATGAGGTCTACAGGATCACAGATCATCAGTTGTAACACCTGAGCGTCTTATCTGTTCAAAACACAAACAAAAAAGAAGAGAAAAAAAAGCATTAAATAATCTTAAACCCAAACTATATTTAACCAAGCACAAGAAAAAACAGCCTGAACATACCCACACAGTAACAAGTTCTGCTTCTACCGTACTTCAAGGTAGTCCGTTTATCTGCTGTAGAGCCCAAAAATCTGTAAATCACAGATGCATGATGATCAGGTCAAGTGTGTGAGTTTGTTCGCGTCTTCGTGCTCGTTATTTAAAAGTTGAAACGAGAGATAAGCAGAGGAGGAGGCAACTGGAAACAATAACCAGAGGATCAGTGAACCTACGGCTCTGAACTTTAATAACTTCATAGACCTGTGCTCCCACCCTGGCTAAGATAAAGCCTAATAATAGTTACAGGCAGCATGAGACATGAAATACACTGTAAAGCTTCCATCGTCCTATATCTGCTGCAGGCTTCATCAGAATGGTATTAGATGAGAGCAGGGGGGAAACAAAGCATACAGCACCATACCTTACTCTTGATATATTTTCCACAAGCTGTCATGACTTGAGATTTTTTTTTTTGTGCAGTTGCTATGGAGACCATATTTAGAGTCCAGCATTGTGACACTGCCTTTAATTAGGCTCTATACCAAATTGAGCTACAGCCAACTGGTTGCTGGATTTTTATCTACAAGGACAGCACAGAGGGAGAGGGAGAGAGAGAAGATGGGGAAAAAAATGAAGTACAGAGAAATATAGACTGGTGTAGTTTTGAGTCCTAAAACCAGGAAGTGAGTTAGCATTTTAGCGCCATGGGTTCCTAACTCTAAAAGTCAATGGGGATTTTGAATGGGTTTGTGTTTAGACGCCTGAAATAAGGTCTGTGGTTAACACAAGCTGAAGAGATGTTGACGTTTTGTTAGACGAGAAAAACTACGTTACTTAAGACCCCACTTGTGACTTTTAAAGTTTTTACGCGAACTTTAAACGGCGGTTGCTAATGAGTAGCTAACTGAAACTACAGTGGTTGTCACAGACATTAAACGTCATCACGCCGGGAACTCTCTCCCTAATCCTTCTTACAGCCTCTTGTCATGTTTTTCAGTGCTCTTGCAAATATTAGGTTAATAAACATATATCTTGTCAAATCCACTGATTAGATCGATGATGCATAACGGTCGTGACGTCATTATAAATCGACCGCGGTGTAGTTAGCTTGTAGCATAACGTTAGCTTTTTACTTCTCTCGGCTTCATTAACTCTTCAAACTTCATATAAATGATGTTCATCTGTAAAGATTATCCCGCTGAACAAAACAGTAACGCGTCAGAAACGTGTGTTTGACACAGAGCTTATTTTCTGCAATGATCCAAAATCCAATGCAAAAATCCCATAGACAAATTTAGGTAGGAACCACCGGCGCCATTTTTTCGGGTTGGCCTACAAAAATACATCATTACTATAACAGTCTATAGAACGATTGGTAGAGAAATGGGAAGTTCATGATTGATTGGGGCTGTGACTGAGATTTCTTTTTTATTTATTTATAATTAATTAAATTCAATACTCATCCACTGATCATGTAAATAAATTAAGGTTAAAAAAAAATAAATGCAACAATCTCCACAATCCCTCAGAGTCAAAGAAACATCTTCATATTGTCTTGTCCAATCAGCAGTACCCAGTACAATCCTTGACAACAACAACAACAACAAAAAACAACCAATGCTCAAATTGAGAAACCAAGCAAATATTTGACATTTTCCACTGAAAAATAACTTTATTTATTTATTTGTTGTAGAAACAATTGGTAAATCATTTCCATGAGTTTGGTTCCATACTAAAGGGCTAGTCATTTCAGCTCGTACCATGACAAACAGAAGGACATTTTTAAACAACACTGGCTTGGCTGACCTGGCACAGATGAGCTAACATTTGAACGCTTGTTTAGCCAGAGGCGACCGTGTTAATATCAGCTAATTGATAGTCATCACATGATCACTCAGAGCAGCAGCTCCCTAATCTCTCGTGTTGCACTTGCTTGAGTGAATCTCTGATGAAAACATTCCCGGGCTCGGCACATACAGACCCCCTCAGTCACGTTCATGGCTTAGCTAAAGAGAACAATTTAATCACTGCATACATGTCACTGTTGCACTCAATCACACATCTCATCCATCTCACCCCACATGCTAAGCACGGGGACTGGAAGCGACAGTGGAATTAAGCCCATTAGAATAATTCATTTCCCCTGGCTGGACCAAATGAGATTTATTAATAATGTGGTAGCCGGGTCCAAAAACAGCCCTGTGATGACAAAGATGGAGATGGCCGGTCAAATTAAGCTGAAAAAGTCCCCACAGGCCTCACACTGCTGCTTCTAATGAGCACCCCCAAAGACCCTGTAGAGGAATCAGCGGAGAAAACATTTTCACTTGTGTTCAATATGTGTAGTACACTATTCCAGCGATGTATGAACTCGATGTATTGATTCACTCCCAAAGATACAGAAGGCAATTCATCATTTCTATAGGGCGTTATACACTTTGCACACGGCCATAAATCATGGTGTGTAATTGCCCACAGCATGATGCTTTTTTCTTTATTTCTCCCAGCTGACAGAACATGTTTACAAGTTCTACTTGTGTTTTTCTGTTCGAAATTCCCTCGATATTTTACCACAGGTTTGTAATCACAGCTCAGTGCTTCCACAGCACTTTTTTTTTTAAAGCTGTGTCAAATAACATGAATGTGAAGAACTGCCCTTCTTACATTGTGCTTCCATTTGTGTTCACCAAGCAGCCTGTCTTTGTATCAACTGGTCAACAGCAGATTATCAGTTCATGTCACTCAAACTGAGGCATTATGAAACAATGCATGTTGCACTTCCAAACATCTCTGAACACACACACACACTGTCTGTCACACATAAACACTTAACACAGCCAACAGGTGTTTCTGCCTGCTGTAAAAAAAAAAAAAAATTAAGGATGGAAGGATTCACTCAACTCAGGATACTGAGCTCACGATACAATTTATTTTGAGATCATCTGGAGAGGATTGGAGCGTCTTGTTGGTGTGTTGATTAAATGCTGCATCTTGTCAGCTGTGCTGTGCTGTCTTGTTGCAATATTTGCACACAGTTTTTGGTCTCGTCTGTTATCTTCTCAACTCTTTTCATTTTCTGTCTCAGGAAGCAAAAAAAAAAGAAAAAAGCTTCCCGACTGCCACGATAACGCCTGCTGACGCTCAGTTCATTTTTCAGAGTACACATTTGAACCTTGACACCTTTGAATCGATTTTAATTGCCTCATGATTAATCTTTACATCCCGAGTAAAAAAAACAACAACAACAATAAAACACAGGCTGGCTTGTGATGTCATCGTTCATGCTTTTAAACAGCTGTGCAGATTTGTTACCAAACAAAACAATCTGCCATTTTGTAAAAGGTCACAGCCAATATACGACTCTGGCTGATTATCATAAATGGAACAAATGATGTGCTGGAATTCTTCAATTATTCTGCTGTAGCAAAATAACAAAAACAAAACAATAAAGAACCCTTTAAACACTGACTGTGACCGCTGAATCGAGTGGTGTTATTTCCTGCCTTCAGCTCGTACATTTTTTTAGCTGCTTTGACATCAGCATCCAACACCTTTTAAAAAACTATAAGATGCTCATCTCAACAGATTAGAGACATGATACCAAACCATCACTTTTCAGTTGCACGATTACATTTTAAGGGGCTTCATAGTGTAACTATGATAACAGTAGCAAGTGAAAGCTAATATGAAAGCAATTCTGATTTTGTAAAAATATATGTAATATGATCACATAAAGGCAACATACAGTAAGTGGTGAGTAGTGATACATTTTAATGTTGTGTGAGTAAGATTTGACAAGTGATTGCATGCTGATGCAAGTAAAGCCTTTCCACTTTACCTCAGCGTTTGAACCTGGCAGCACCTTTTATAATTCATGACTCCAGCAGAAGCACTTTGCCACTTTTCGCTGTTTATTCACCAACTGACACTTTTAGAAGCAGCTCTTTTCTGTCTTTGATCTTTGTGTTGGTCAACGCAAATCTGAGATAAACACCAGAACAGGATATTTACTGATAGGTAGGCATCCTGAAAATAAAAACACAAAGCTCACAGCTGGTGGTGGGGCTCTACAAACTGAGTCGTTTTTTTAAAAATGCAATGGAAGGATTCTGAAACTTACAGTAATAACACTTTAACCATAGGCCAGTTTCTCAGCTTTTCATGCCAACATTTTGTGCATTTTAATTCTCAAATGGCCTCATAAACATGATGGAAAGGAATACAACATTGTGAAATACAATATTTACAACCCATTCAGATACATAATTAACCTAAATGTGATGATGACCAGCCCATTGCTCAGTTAAAGATTGCTGTAATCTGCAAGTAGATCTCAGAGGCCATTAAAGCATCAGAGAGTCATTTCATAGCGCGGAGAGTTACATCTCTTACAGTCACCATCAATGCCAAAAAATGTCACAAACACTGCACCCTGCTGGCTAAATAACAAGACTATGCGTCAGCCCTCAGCAGTGACCTACACTTCTCACGACAAAATGCAAACCATGCATATGCCACAAGTCCAGCCTCTTTCTTCACAGTCTAACCAAACAGTCTCTGCAGTCTCTAACATACTGTATCTAATAGCAGACTGTCAGACCAAACCAACTTAAAATTGCAAATTAAAACCACAGTCTTACTGTAAAGACCAACAGTGTTTCAAACGTCTGTTATTGAAAAATACAATCCACCTGTGTGATAGAAGCCTTATCATGAATAAGCTCAAAGTAGACTCCGTTGATCACTGCATAATGATGGGCACGGAGGCCGACAAAATCACAATACAAAAACCCATTAATGAAAAACAGTGCACTTACTGTTGGTGGTTCTGCTGCAAGAGGATGACGTCCCTGTGGGTACAGGTTGTTGTAACAGAAACCTCTTCTCAGTCTGATCTGGTAATATAAGTCCACTTGTGTTTCCTAAACTTGAGCGTCCGATCCCTTTTCAAGTTTTACTTTGAGTGTGTTGTCCACTGAACCAACTTAGCCGCGAGCTGGCTTGTTTTTTTGTTTCATGGGAAAAATAACACCTTTCCAAAAAAAGGTAATTCAACTTTAAAAACTCGAAAGGACTTGAAACAAGTATTGCTATGTTTTTTGAACGGCAAATATGACCCAGAAAGAGGTCTCTTCGCCGTTTGACCAAGTGGGTTAATATAACAAACAATAACAGGAAGATAAACGCATTTACATAATTGAAGTTGCTTCCGGTTAGTTCCCATCGTTTTGAGGTTTCAAAGTTCCTATTTTAAAATAATGCAAATAATGCTATTTTAAAATAATACAAAAACAGAAAAAAAAAAATATGGTAGTGTAAGATGGAGATGAGATAAGTTTTATAGATCTTTATGTTTCTCAGGTTGAGATGTTAAACATGATTTGATTTGATGCTAAGTTGATTTGTATTTTGTAATTTTTATATCTTTGCCTTTAAGGTTGCCATGGTTACAGTGGTGGTTAGCGTTGTATGCACGTGACGCATGGTTACGGACATTAAAGTTTAGGGACATACAGCAGAAGTTGTCCCTTCTTCAACCACACCCGAAGATACATTTAATTATGTATACTTACATATTAAAAAATTTAATAATTAAGTACATGTATATCAATTGCACGAGACACCAAATATCACCAAGGAGTGCAGTTACAGTATAGCCTGCTCACATTGTTTGTTAAAGAGTAATGAAACAGATGTCAGCATTGCTTATTAAGGTGGGTGAATCCACCTGTCTTAAGTTTAATATATTGCAATATGATTTAGTTTTCTTTACATGGTTGTGTGATAATTGTTGTTGATTTGTATGAAATAGTTTATTAACTTATTTTTATTGATTTCTTTTCGTTTATTTCTTTTATAGGCTCAATCCAGCTGAAATGGGATTTTTGGCTGAGTACACTGCTGTAATGAAGCCTGTTGCCATGGCGCTTAACATCCTCCAAGTGGAATCATCTGTGCATGTGGGCTTCCTGCTGCCAACACTTCACCAGTTGCAGGACAAGTTGAAGAAGCTGGAGTCGGCTTGCAAAGTTTGTGGACCTCTCATTGACGCCCTGCAGGATGGGATCCAGAAATGTTTTGGAGACATCATGAAAGAACCAGAGCTGATTGCTGCAGCTATACTCGTACCAAAATTCAGGACATCCTGGATCTCTAAAGAGAGCATCTTAAAAGCTGGTAAATGTACTTATGTATCAATTTAAATGTGAATCTGTAGACCTTGACAAACACTTACCTGCCACTTCATTCGGTCCACTTGTACAATGTAATTTGATCCATTACAAAAACTCTGCCATGATTTCTGTCTTTACAAAGATAAAAAAGTACATTTTTGATTGACACTGTCAGAGAAGGATTGATTTGACGACGTTTATTGTTGAGGATGCACAGTAGTGTTGAAACAGACTGTATTGTTTTGAGATGAAATGATTTTGCACACCGAGAGGGCCGGAATATTAGAAACACCAGTCAATATACAGTACTCTAGTACAACACCACCACCCACTACCACTTCAATAATAAACATAAAGTAGAATTGTTACCTTTCTGGCAGTGTCAACAAAAACAGGAAAATTGTATGCTTTGTTAAAGTAGAATTCATGACAGACTTCTTGTAGTGTATTGCATTATACTCAACAGGTATCCCTAATGAAGTGGCCAGTGAGTGTATATGAACCTATGTAATGTTATTGTCATTTAGGTTTTTATTGTGTCAGTGACAAACTATAGGCTGGCAAGAGTTACAAGCACAGAGGGCAGACTTTACAGTAAAGGGTGTGCACCTAATTCTTTCGAAAACAATTTATCTTTCCACAGGCTACTACATCAAAAATCATCTGGACGCTGACTTGGAGTTGAATCATGATGATGCCCAAACAGCAGCCAGTCTGATGAAGATGACTTTTTAGCATCCATGAGGGCAGGAAAATCAGAAACAGGAGAGCCAGAGAGGCACCTTTCATGTCCGTCCAACGGAGGTATGGATGTCTTACACTCCTTTCCTCAAATCAAGAAACTGTCACTCAAAGTCAACACAAGTCTTCCAGCATCTGCAGCCTGTGAGAGACTCTTTAGTCATGCAGGTCTCCTGTTCACTGCTATAAGATCACAGCTTCACTGCAAGAACCTTGAGAGCCAATTTCTGTTGAAGGTTAACAGTCACTTGACTGACTGATTCTTTGGGACAGAACATGAATTTTCAGCAAAACACAGTTTAAAGTAAAAGAGTTGATTAAAGTTATTACCATTTCTTGTGGCTGAATTTATGTTATTAATTTATGTTTTATGCTATTTTAGTTATTTTATAGAAATGTAATTCATTGTTTGCACATTGCTATTTTATGTTTGTGTGCATGTGATTACTTTCATGCTTTTATTTATTGAAATAATAAATCAGAAGCAGATGCCCGCCTTGTGATGGGCATAGTTGGTCCTGTACAGAGACGCAAAACAGGAAATCATTATATACTGGTTATAACAGACTATTCTACCAAGTATCCAGAAGTCTTTCCACTAAAATCCATAAAGGCAAAATCAGTTGCTTCTATTTCGTATTTTCTTCTTATTTTCGTAAGTGTTTTCAAATGTGTGCTTCCTTTGTGAAATATTAACTAATTAGGGAACTAACTTTATGTCTACTCTGCTGAAACAGGTGTACCAGTTACTTGGTATCAGGAGACTCAGGATCACACCAGATTATCCTTAAACAGATCGGCTAACGTAGTACTTTAACCAGAGCAAGTTTGTACACAACACTGGAATCAATGGCTTATTTTTGATGAAAAAATGTTAATCCATGATCATTTATGTACAAATATTACTCAATTGCTTATTTGCTTTAAATAGATGATTGAAAGTCATAAACTCAGTGAGTTTTTTTTAAGATTCATCATTTCAAACACATTCATTTCAAAATGATGGGATTTAACGCACCTTTCCACTTTGTCACTATTTAAAATGATTATGTCACTGCTGAACGCTACCATATGTTTCGATAATCACAATAACTGAACAATAGGAGGAAGCACAAGGCTAGCGTGCTGATTAATAAAGGATATCTTATTAAAGTCTCTGATAAATATATTATATACTTATTATATATTCCTCAAATTAACATATATAACCCAAAATAATGTGTATGACAGCTGAAAGTAAAAAAAAAAAACTTTTTTTTTATCATGGAGCTAGTGCAACATTTTACATAAACACAGCAGAAATCAATTCTCTTTAAATGTCTACAATGAGTGAGAAGCAACAGCTGTACTGTTGTCGCAGTCTTGGGACGATCTTGCGTATAACGTTGTTTTAGTCAAGGAATGTATGTTCAATGTGCTATCAGTTAACAGTGTGCTAACATTAACCTGCTTACAATGCATACCATGGCATTTTGCTATTCAATCAAAGGACAGTTTTTTCAACCACCTGCACTAAATGGTGCTTAATTATAGTGTGTTCAAATGTATTGATCTTTGTGTGAATGTGAGTGGACAGGGTTTTGGAGGTGTGTTGCTGGAGGAGAGCTGAGACTTCAGAATAGCGGAGGTGTTGCTTCAGAGATGCTTTGCAGAAGAACAGGATGCATTTCTCTTTTTTCTATATGACATTTTTTTAAATTATTATTTTGTCTTCTCCTTCTCACAGACTTAGTAAACAGAAGATGGAGAGGATGGACTTTTCTAATAACGGGGTTGGTTGACAATTGCATCTGTGATAATTGATGGTGTGTAAGACTCTTATACATGTGTCACAATAAACAAAAAAATACAAAATTCTTTTCTTGAATATTAAGTGTTTCTTCAAACATTTCTCACTAACATTGAAGAGCTACTATAGGACTGTTTACAAGCACGGATGAATACACACATTTCCAACTGGGTGTAATATCTAACCTTATAAAGCAACTGCACTGGTAAAACAAGTAAATTCAAAATGTCTTTAAATCTTTACATTTGTATAAATATTTTAAAAGCAACTGGGGGTTTGTTGACCGACAAGGAACAAATATTAAAGTAAGAAAATGATGGTAGTGTGTATTTTACATAATACGTGGCCTTTAATCTCATTTGGTTACGATCTTCCTTTCAGATAAGACGACACAGCCTAAAAATCTTTTAACTGGTGACCCCGATGTGATGTCTGATTGACAAGATGAGTCTGAAGTTAGGACCATGTGCGGTGGAGTTGGCGGACTTCTCCGCAGACGATTCAGGGGGCCCCCAACAAAAAGGTGAGCAGAAAACCTTTTGATACCAGAATTTCTGTTATTGGATAATCTAAATAAAATTCTCCTCTCTCTCTCTCTGTCTCCCGATATCCGTATCTATCCACTTTCTCGCTCTCATAATAAAGGCAGAAAAAGCCCGAAAAAAAAGAGAGATTCTGTTAATAACTGTAGAAGAAGGATGGGGATTTTCATCTAAGCTGGCATATTTCTGACGGTCAGACCCAGAGAGGGGTGAAATGTGTTAAAGGGTGGCAGATTGACAAACAAATGACAACTTTTGACGTGTATATTGACATTGTAAAGACTTCCCAGGGAAGACTCGAATTCGTGTAAATATCACATGGTCATTGTCAATCATATTGGGAACAAAGGGTGGTAATAGGTAGCGAGTGGGATATACATTGTGAATCATAAATTCGGGTGTGGTCACTACGGTCCGAATTCAAAGCCGATCCGGAAGATCTAAGATTGGAGGGCCCGGACTCTCAAATTAGTTGAGAGCCTAGAAGCTTGGCCTTCACTCCTTGATCGGTAATGAATCATCAAATGTATTGGTGAGACATTATTCGGACTGAATTGAATCACACGTGTATGATCTGTTTGACCCTCACATAAATTAATAATGGCAGAAAAAGTGATTGAAAAGTGGGAGGATGGAAAGCCCAGCATGGTGGTGTTGGCATTGCTTACCATATGGCAATCATGGAAATAGGAGTTTGAAATGAAAGACAGAGAAAAGGCAACGTTTTTTTGCTTTAAACTTAAAACTAAAAAGTAAAATGTTTGTCAATGTTAATACATATTTTAAAAGCATTTATTTTTACACTTTAAAAAAAAACAATTAACACATTTGAAGCTATATATTTTTAAATTTAAAAGCAACAGTTAAAAACAAACAAGCTAAAAGTCTTTAGATCTTTGTTTGTATTAAGTATTTTGAAAGCAATGGTTACACTGTTACAAAACAATTGAAATACCTTTTAAGCTATAGATTTATAAAAAATGTAAAATCAATTTTTGCATCGTAAAAACCCACAAGTAAAATGTATTTGTGCAAATATTTTAAAAGCATTTTTTTTTTTACTGTTAAAAACAATCTTTCAATCTAGTGTTTATTCAGTGTTTTGTCAACTGTTGCAATCTCACAATGATTCAAGAGGTACGTTTAGACTTTCAGACAATTTATTTTGTTTCTTTTGTAATGGTTTAGATATTATGTTAAGTGTGTGTTCACAAGCACAAGTCAATACACGCTTTTTCCAACTGGGAATGATATCTAAACTGTTAAATGACCTTTCTCTGTTTATGGTAACCTTCCCTTAGACTATCTCAGAACATTGCAACCAAAAACCCTTCTCTGCCACATGGTGTTACAGTCATCTTCGACCACTTTGCTCACATGTACCCACCCACTATACCATTTATAATTGGTTCCATCATCACTTTAAAGTTCCAGCACGCTCTAAAAATAGGTTTGTATTTGAGTGCCTGAGGAAAATAACAACAGATGTGTTGTTTAGTACAGTAAACATCTCTTCTTAGCTCCAATTTGCCAGCCTGCAGAAGGTCAAACAGCCATGTGTCTGATAATTGAATTAATCTCTCTGAAAATGATTTCCACAAATTCAGTTCAAATGCTGAACTTCTAACAGATGTACCAGCACCTACAGAACCTTAACGACATCAGGGACTTAAAGTATTAACAATCAGTATTCTTAAATAATCTCACTATTGGAATCCAGTGCCAGTATGATGTTCTGTTTTCGTGTTTTGTCAATCTCAGATCTCCTGATCTAATGTTGGCAAGTTGGCAACAAACTATTGAACTTGAACTCTGCTTGAATGAGTCACTTTGTTGGTCAGTCAGTGAATGAATAAGTGAGTCAATGAGAGATTACACAGCAAGTAAGAGTACGAACAAAAATGACAACTTGATCTGCCATTCAAGCTCTCAATGGCTGACATTGATGTTAAGTGAACAATGCTCTGCTTTTGTCGTTTCCGGGCATCTTTGTATTTACAGTATGCGTGTAGCTGTTGAACGTGTATATGTGCGTGTGTGTGCATGTTTGTGTATCAGGCTGTCAAGGCTGTCCTCCACTCCTAATGGTTTAATGGGCACCCTGTGGTGCCTCTCAAGCCCCCTGGAGAGGGACACACTCAGAGTGTGGGGGAGCACAAAGGCGCAGCCATGTCTCTGGAGAGGAGTGTCTTTGTGACAAGGGGCCACTGCTGTGCTGACTGTTGCTGGCCTCATGGTGATTACCCTCCCCGGGGGGTCCATATTGTGGGCCCTGAGACCCAGAATTTCACCTTTACATACCCCCCTGCTGCGCCTCAACAGGGGGCCGAAATGCACCCCTGTCGATCATCCCACTTTGGTGGAACAAGCCGCCTACCAAGCAATCCATCAAGCACACTTAGTCACTTTTCCCAGTCATGGGTACACACATGACTGTGCTACATAACCACAAGGATCCCTATAGTATCATGCAAACACCTACATGATATTTAAAAATATCTAGTGTTTAAAACGACCTCCTGATTTCATAAATGCATACACAGTTATGTTTAACAATGATTGCAGTAGTCTGTATTCACAGAGATGTATAAACACACAGGTATAATGTACATACAGTAAATGCATCTGCAACCATTTGAAGTCTACTTACATATCTTGACCTACTTATAAACAAATGCATTTTTAATATGCCAAGCAATTCAACCATATCATGCACACACACAAAGCCAAGTACAGTATGCAGATCCAGTCCCACACAATCTGCCCACTGGCTTCTGAATTCCACAACAAACTCCTTTCATTGGGCTATGATTGTGAGAAGAGTGTGTTCCTTAATACAGCAACCCAAGCCTTGATATACCTTTGAGAAGGCTGTAGCCTGTAGCAGAGGTGCAAGCATCCCAGAGCCTGGCTTCAGGTCTAAGGCATCGGAGGCGAGTAGCTTTGCACCTCTTTTTTTCCACTGATCAGGGTCACACTGCGGGGGCCGGTCCCTGGTGATTGGTTCAACACCCACCTTCATTTCTTGCTGTCATGGAGACTGTGGTTGACTCTTCACATTTCTTCTTTAAATCTTAAAGTGCTGTATCTTGAGAGTAAGTGTATGTCTTATGAATGTCTGTGATGATAATACAATGAAGATGCATTCTACACTACCAAGCATCTGACCTTTTGCACTATTTTTTTTTACTTGAGTGATTTTTACTTTACACTCTCATCACAAATTCCTCAATGCATATCGGACTACCTACTTTTACAACGTAGTATAAGTAGTATATATATATATATATAGTATATATTAATCATTAAATAGGTATACACTAATCAACTTTACTGTAACTAGCCTTTAAACTGGAGAAGATTTGATTGGAAATATGAGGGGATGACTGTTTTTTCCTTGAGAAAAAAAGGCATTTCAAAAGAGCATAAACTGTTTTTACAGTTTCTGCAGTATTTTTTCTACATATTCTCCTCATTATCCATGCAGTGCCAGAGGGTGTTATCTGCCTCTGTTATCGGTTTCTCTCTCTCTCTCTGCTCTCTCTCTCTCTCTCTCTCTCTCTCTCTCTCTCTCTCTCTCTCTCTCTCTCTCTCTCCCTCTCTCTCTCTCACTCGCTCTCTCTGCACAAATTATGTTCTTGCCGCCTCAAAACTCAAACGATTCCGAGCTATTGGAAGGACATGTTTAATTTAGCTCTTGGTGATCGAGGATGTATCTGTGGTGTTTGGCTGTCCACCACAATCAATAAGCTTTTTGAGCAGCATCTGGGAACAATGTTAGTGTAAAGGTTAGTGTAATGTGGAAATCAATAATTGAAGAGTTTCTGGGAAAAATGCTGACATGGAAACAGCCATTTCTTTTTTTTCCCTTTCATTTATCAGGAAATGCCTCTCTTGCCTGAGAACACATTTTGCTTCTTGCTTTCATATCATTCCTCACAGTGTACATTGTTTTGTTAGCTTGTTCTTAACCATGAGTCCATTGATTGCACAGTTAGCTGGCTTCACTATGTGGAGAAAGCTTTTTTAATAGAGAGTCAGGGTCTTTGGACAAGGCTGTAGAAATCAGGTTAACAATGCTTACAGGATACATAAACCCCGTTCAGCATGTTCTGGGGGTTTTTTCCCCCCAGGGTCTCTTTCCTGTTGAACATGCCAACAATTCCTTTTAAGGGTGCTATCCAGATGGCATCCCAATGAGATGCCCTTACCTTTTTAAAATTCAGTGTCAAGGAGAATCCATCTACTTCAAGCTTCTTATGAATGTCTGAGAAGGGGAAGCCAACCCACCTTGCAGAAAATACTAATTTCACTGTCTTCCAGTCTTTAGCCTTTTATGCACATCTTGTAACAGGTCAGGGTTAGATGTAGAGCAACTGGCTAATGAAGACATTGTATTTCTTCGTTCTTTATCAGTCTGCTCCCACATGCAAGATGGACAGTGTGCTTGGAAAGGTCACAGTTCAAAAAAGATTGCTAAAGGTAACCTCCATGATTGGTCGATTTATTTAAAAATGTGCCCTGACTGCACTGGTTTCATATTACCTCTCGTTTTTCTGGCATGCCAAGCTGCAGCTCAATGGCTGTTTGTGGCTATTCAGTGTTGGCAGCAGCAACAAAAGGGGGAAGCAGTGAGTTGTGACAGACGCGATGTACTCTACTTTCCTACGACCCTCTCCTTTCCAATTAACTTCTTTCATGCT
Organism: Symphodus melops; assembly: GCF_947650265.1. Lineage (NCBI taxonomy): Eukaryota > Metazoa > Chordata > Actinopteri > Labriformes > Labridae > Symphodus > Symphodus melops. The sequence goes on along the minus strand of NC_136699.1, from coordinate 10,204,472 downwards.
CAGCTGTGATTCAACTCCACAATAAGCATTCAGGCAAACATTCAAAAGCCCCTCCCCAAACAGGCGCTTGTTAAATGGAAATATTTAGACAGGGGACATGCTTGGCATTCGTGCTCCTGCTCAGCCTCCATTTGAGCTCCCTGCTACAGTCGAGGTTTGTTGTCAAAGGCATAATCAGCTTAGATTGTATAATATCTTCGCCGGCTTACAGGGAGGGGAAATTTGCAGTGAAGTGGGCACTTCAGCTGGGATCAAATATACATTTATGCCATAAATCCGGATTTATTGGAAAGATAAATCCTGATAACTTTCTTTTACTGTCTGTCACAAAACACCCTTTTTTTCCTTTGTTTGTTTTCAGGGCAAATAAATGAATGACTGTCTCGCAGAGAGCAGCTTGTATTTCTGCAACCAGACATTGCTCACAGCTAATATACGCCAAATTACCTCTCTTTATATGTTCATATAAATAGTGTGTATTTGTATGTATGTGTGTGTGTAAAATACAGAAGAGAGAGAGTAACAATTTCATGTAATGCGAGCAGTGCTATCTGTGTGTGCCAGCACATTGGCAAACAAAATACACTTCTGCTGCATTATGTAATCTGGAGGAGTTCCCACTGTAAAGCCAAGCAGCCATTCAGAGGCTGCAAGGTGTGCTGCTGCCTGCAGGAAAACTGCTATCAACTATTTATGACACTTCCATTAGAGCCACAGTGTTTCTGCATACCTTTCTTGCTTTTTTAAAAACAGCTGTGTAAAGTCACCATCATGGGAAGTCAGAAGTGATTAAGATCATTTGACGGGATTAATGCACGTGAGTGTATGAATCCATGATTTACAGGACCGCACGTCCTTACAACCTTTTTTTCATACCACTTGCATTCCACTTGGGAATTTACCCAATTCACGGGCTGCAAGTGTTGTAAAAATAAACAGTGCCTTGTGCCGTCAAATGCATGTACCTTTTTTAATGCATGCACCTTTTTCTTTGTGTAATGTGAGTTGATTCAGCGCAGGCCTTTGACGGGATAGAAGCTGATCATAAGAGGTATGTTGCATTTGACTGTGTGATATCCACAAATAATGACAGGGGAAGTGGAAATGTTGCAGCTAATCCACTGTTAGCTCATTAGCTTATCACAAGTGTCAGTACTTTAATGGCAGAAGTTGGTTAATGGGAGCCAGAAGAGTTAAAGAAAGACAAAGGATGAAGTAAGATGGGCATTATAGTCTGCTTTTTACATTTTGAGGTATGTCGTCAAAATATTCATTCTTATTTGAAATACAAATTCCACACTGAAAGGAAACATTAGTACAGACTAAGCACTGAAGAAAAATAAGTGTTGTTCTAGAGAGCCTGTTGATTCGTGTTTGAATCTATAGTACCATAGCATGGCATTTTGCATGACAAGTATGAGAAAACATTTTGATCCCCATCATGTGATTGGGCTCTTTTTATTTATTTTTTGCTTTGTCCAGCATGTAAGGAACAGGGGAAGAGTGTAACAAAACAAGCACTTTATAGGTTTGTTATTCTGCGAGGAATTACTTAATATTTCATGAGGTTGGTGTGCAGAATATCTAAGTGGCGCAGACTTTGATGGAAAAACTGTGAAAGTGATTTGCTAACAGGGTGGAAACAAATCGGGTTTTGTAGCTTTCAGACTCAACACCTTTCTTAATCCCCTCTTCTCTGCATGTATTTTTTAAACATCAGATTCTTACTTGATCATGCTCGATGTCTCATTAAGTACAATATGAGGCATCAAACCCAATAGATATTCATCTTCTGAATGTCTTTTCAAATTTTTCATTTCACAAATCTCCTCCTGCATTGATTAACACAGCCGAAACCCCATCTGAGGTATGTTACGAACAAGAATATGCCAAATAAAAAAAAGAGGCATCTAAGAAAAAAAGAGCTGGCTCTGTTGTTAGCCTCCCTTTTGTGGCTTTGCAGATCATTTATAATTAGGTTCATACAGGTGCAGAGGGCACCCATGGCCTTCAGGCCCCCCTTGGGTGTTGACACGGATGAATTTGCTATTAATGATCGCACACAACTTCGTTCTGCTGCCTGGTGACACAGGAGAGATGAGCTACAGATTACCAGCCCTTTAATTGGTTGAAGGTTTAACGTCCCTCTCTCAAAGTGCAGATGATACCCATCCTGTTTCTCTACGAAACCAGGTTATCTTCCAGTTTACTGCAGTGCTCATGGTAGCCAAGTTTTGCGTTCAAAAATATAGCTTCCACTGCACAGGTTAGGGGTAAATGCTTTTGACAGACACCATATGTCTGCAAACTCACTGCGGCATATGTTGTGTGCAGCAGCAAACACAGAGGGGGATGAGGAGGTGTGTGTGTGTGTGTGTGTGTATTTGGGCTGGGGGAAAAAGGGTCAGCTGTAGAAAGTGTGGTGCAGTATTGTGCATTAGGTGTCAAACCAGAGTGTGGATCTTCTGCAGATCTGCCTGGGTTATGTAATGGATGAGCCTGGTGTGAAGCCTCTGCTGTTATCATTAATTCATGTCACTCAGGACAACATGCACAGGAGCTGAGGAGCCAGCGTGGGAGACACCAGGAAGGAGGCCTTTCCTACAGTGTGGGAGGATCAGGTGAAACAGAGACTGGGGGGGGGGGGGGGTTCTCCTTTAATCTAACCACACCTGATTGATATATTTTAAATGAAGAAAACAGACACTGCTTGCAGAAGAGTGTGACTATGATGTCTCCTGCTAATGACAAAGTGAGACTTTCCCTCTAACCTAAACGGATCAGTCAGACGGTTAAAATGAGCCCATGCGACAGAATAACATGACATCATTTTGTTGACCTCAAGTCTTTTTGTGCTTCTCTTCTGCCGCGTGTTAAGTCTTTAATAACAGGTCTAATGTTCTCTGAAAACTGTGGCAGCATTTTCACTCTGACTGGGGTTGTTATTGCGAACACATAGGCGTTGTCACCAGGGAATGTGCTTCATAATGTGTTTCAGCAGTATGAAGTTTTGTCAGTGTTATCACATTCTTTTTGCAGGCTTTGCTTTTGCAAACAGGTGCCCGCTTTTTTTCTTCTTCTCTAAGAGCTGGTAGATAGCTCAAACTAAATGCAGTTTTACACTGCAATGCTGCTTATCCATTTGTTCCTATTTCATCGTGGCTTGAAGAAACAAGTGAAAGGTTAAAGTTTTGTTCTTAACAGTCAGCCACAGAAACATTCTGTGTAACCACAAATGTCTAAGTGCATGCTTGGCCACGTTATACAATATTAAACAGCTTAAAATGCTAGGTGACCCTTTGAAGCTTGAGCTATGTTAGTGCAGAGAAAACTGGGATTATGTTGCCTCCATAAACCTGTTTTAGTCATGAGTAGCTGTGTGTTTCAAACCCTGCCTACCACCATCACTATCTGTAATTAATAGCCAATTACAGCTGTCTAGTCTTTACACATTGAAGGATGTCTTTGATTGAACTGGAAATGGGATGGCTTAAACGTTGAAGAGCCTGACATTGAAAGTAGGCTACTGAAGTTGCAGCTTTATGAATGGACACTAAAGGAACTGTAGCTGATTTAGAGGCCCTTTTATGTTGCACAGAGGACTAACCAAGATCCCATGTCAGTGCTGTCAATGCCTCAGTCACACATCAGAGGGCAGTCGTTCCCTTGTCTTCATCCATCTTGAGCTGTTGATCTTGATGTCCATCTTGATCCATTGAGCGGCGCGGCGAGCCTTTGGTGACACAGTTTTACAGCGAGCGAGGGGGGCATAAAATACTCGACTTCCTTCCACATGGGTTGGTGTTCACTTTTCACTTTGCTTCTGTCTGACTGCTTCCTTCATGTGATTTACAAGCCCAGTCATGTCACCCATGACCCTCACCCCTAACCTGACCTCTGACCGCACTTAACCCCGACCTAACAGCTCCCAGGAGGAGCCGACATCATCGTCAGACAGCCAGTCCCGTAAACACGACTCCTGCAGCAGCAAATGTGTCACGAACACTGACATTTGTAAAAGTCCAACGGCATAAAGTTGATCTTCTTTGAGCTGTGCAGCGTGGAGAAAAACTCCCCTCAAGTATGCGTGTATTCTCATTTGTTCACACAGTGTAAACAGTTGGCATTCTCTCCCGACAACAACACCACAAGCTCATTTTTTTACTTCAGCCAGATGGCAGGTGGCTGAGCGGGATGGGAAAGTTATTGCCATCAATCAATGGAGAGTAAACAATAATGCACGACTGCTCCTCAAAGAAATGAGAAAACTCGAGCCAGGAAATCAATAGAGGCTCCTTTTTATTTTGTAGGATAATAGCTAGGCTTGATAACATTATGAACTATTCTTCTTAAATCTTGAGGTCACATCTCAACCTGTCTTGGCTTTTATCAAAGTCGTTACAGAGTGAAATGCGATTGACACTGAGGCACAATTGGAGACTTTTATCTGTGTTGTAATTTGAATCATCTCAGTTGCTTCATTAACTACCCAGTCATTATTATGAGATGATGGCGCAGTCAGATTACAGAGGGATTGTACGAAGATTAGCCGTTATTAAAAAATGCATTACAAATGCTGCAGAGGTGCTACCTTATCCTCTGTTACTCTGTTACTATTAAACCTCATTAAGAATCGGATTCATCCACCCTTCAAAGAATCCGAAAGAAATCCAAATTTACAGTTTGTGTCTCTGATCTTTTGTTCAGTTGATTATTATCTGAGGCTGTAACAGTGCTGGGATGGTGTGCTAGATAATTATCATCAGTACAGTATGTCTGTTCCTTCCTGTCTTCTCTCCCATATTCAGATTCTGGTTATGTAATCGCAGCATGCCCGGTCTGTGGAGGCTGATAGCGTTGGATGTCAGGCTGCAGATATAGATTTGCTTTTATAAACCCAAAAAATGCCTCCCTGAGCTATGGAGTGAAGTGTACACCTGCTGAATGAAGCTGGTCATTGGGATTAATCAAAGGTTACTGGTTTCTGTTTAATAGCATGGATGTGTAACAGAAGAAATGGAGTACAGGTCAAGGCCAAAGAGAAGGTTCAACAAAACGTCCTCCAATAATGACAGTGAAAGAAAAAGCAGGAGTGAAGCAGACACTGTGTATATGTATCTCTTTTATAAAAGAGGAGTAGTAGAATCCTGTGGGCGGCTGGCTGGGGAAGGGTGACTTGTTCGATGCCGGAGTACTTTTCATCTTCGCCACGGGCAACATTGATGGTGGCCCAGGAGAAAGGAAGATACATGCAGAACATGCTGAAGTGTTTGTCATGTTAACCTCACATGGCCAATAGACTGAAGCTATGATGTTCTACTGGCCGGGAAACGAGCCGTGTGTGTGCAGGAGTTTGGGCTTGCATGATGATGTGTGTGCGTTGGTGCATCAGTGTAGAATCACTAATGTAGATTGCCCTCAGGAAAAAAACCTGTTCCCTGTTTGTTTCTTGAGAGTGCTTCGAGAAGTTGCTGACAGAAAAAATGAGCAGGGAAACAGCAAAGCGATGTGAAAAGAAGGTCTTGTCTGTTGTGTTTTCAGAGCTTAACCCAGCTCAATCAACTCCTGATGCCCGAGCCTCCCCATGTTAACGCCCCCTGTGCTCCAGCTTATCTCACTCTACACACGTCTTTGCAGTGAGAAAATGCCCTGGGGTTATGTTTCTCCTAACAGCTCCATATCTCCTCCTTTTGCTAAGTGCTCCTCCTCCTTCTCGGCCACATCACATCATCTCTTCTTTCTTTCTTTCTTTCTTTTTTTTTTTAATCGCACAAACTTCCTGGTTTGGTTGACACCTATTTCCTTTTTGGTGCATTAGAGCGTCCACAGACATTCAGCCACAGCCTGTATGAGTGCTTTTTACAAAGTGGCTCCAGAACCTTTTGCCCTCATGAGAGGAAGTGTTCCCCCAAAGAGCTCCGGCCTATCAGTCGGATCCATTTCACACTGAGGAGTCAATAACCAAGCTGTTTGTGATCAGACACAAGAACGAGGGAAGGCGCTTTTGTACTTTATTACTCCATACTGAGTACTTAAATTACAACTCTGTCCAGCTCATTTAATGGGAAGATAAAAAGAGACAGGACAAGTGACTAATATGCCCAAAATCCGTTTTTGCATTTGTCCTCTGTGCAGCAGAAAACCTCAAACAGAGCTGCACTTCCTCTTTAAAAAAATAGATTTAGTATTTATGTATTTTAAGTGTTCCAGCTTGTCTAGCTGAAGCCATGGCTCAGTATGCTATAAGTGCAGTGAGGAGACAAGGGGACAGAGGTGACTCCCATGAGACTCGTTGTCAAAACATGTTCTATTGAATTCTTTTATTGTTGCTGAAACATTAAAAATCCTGCTGCCACCAAAGCACCTGAGCCGCCTGACGCTGGATGACAGCAAGAATGCTTTAGATAAAAATACATCAATGAGATATGAGGAATTAATTATGGCCAATGTGTCAACTTCCTGATTTTCAGGTTTCTAGCTGTGGGTTGAATTCTATAGGCAACACTGCCACCTGCTGGAGAAACTTAGGAACTGATTGATGTTAAAGCGCCCGGTAGTACGTACTCAAGAGACGTGTTGGTGTATAGATACTTGTACTTTACTTAGTGATGTCTCAGCCACAGCTTTTATAAACCGGTACATTACCTGTACAAAATAAACCTTAACGCAGTAATTAAACCCTTAAGCTTGAAGAAACAAATGTATATATCCAGGACTCTTCACAACAGTTATACATGATGAACAGCCTCAAATACATTCAATCTCATCTTTGAAACTAAAATAAATCTAAAATGTTAACCTACTAAACAGGGAGGTTAGTTTGCAATTCAGTGTAACGGAGCATAAATTCAGTTCAGAGCAAACAATTAAATGCTGCTTCTTTTTGTTAATGTATATTATTGTTGAAAAACTGACTTTACGTTTTTCGGTTGAAGATGATACGTTTGCTGTTTCTTATCAAACCTGGTGCAGATTGCGTTTTCGTAGAGTAAGACATGGCATCAACATGGAGTTGGCATCTCAAAGTTTTGACTCACATTGCACAGCTGCCACGTTTCATCAGCATCAAAACAGGCGAGAAGACAGATTTGTATTTTAACCGCTACACGCAGGTTTAGTAAAAGCTTTCATGCGAGAGTTCAGATTCTATTTGAGGACTATTAAGAGCAAAGTGAAGTTTGAAATGTTTAATTACAGCAGCACGCACAGATGAGCTTTGATCAGTGTAAGCTAAAAATATAGAGTTTTAAATCTGTGTCACTACTTGGCCTCTTCTCTCCTCTCCTCCTTCCTCACCCCATCCTCTACCTCTGCCCTTTCCTCAGCTTCCCCCATGCTCCCTCGGGAGAACTAAACTCCACACTGGCTATCTTTGCTCTGGGATGAGCACAAAGAAAGTAGGTTACTTTGAAGTAGCATATACAATCCAGCAAAGGGCAGTGAGCCCCGGCCTACTGGCCACACTGAGGGTTCAGACTATTTCCTGCCATCACTCAGACCTTTTAGGCTCCACAGATCGTAACACAGTCTTTTACCCCAGGTCCCAAATGACTATCACTTAGGGCAAAAACACAGACATTTTCTGAACAGACGAGACTGAGAGTTTGTAACAACATCGTTATGTCTTTGACAGCATCCTTTATGGTCTGTCTGCACGGGGTTCTAACAGGATGCTGTGGATGAGGAGGAGGAGGGGGACGAGAGAGAGAGAGAGAGAGAGAGATGAGCTTAACTGTCCGGCCTCTTATCCTCTCTAAAGGAGCACAGGGGCCAGCTCCTGATATGTGTGAAACCTCAGGGAGATTACACAGTGGTAATTAATAGGACGAGCTGAGATTACACAAAAACTTGTGTCTTTGTATGTATGTGTGTGTGTGTGTGTGTGCATGACCCTCAAAGCACACAGGAGGTCTTCGGCCTGACATACCCCCCACTGCACTCCCTACTGGGAAATGTCTCGCCAAAGTCCCCATCTGAGAGGTTTCCCGCTACTGTCTTCTTCTTTAGCCAAATGAACACAGCATTCCTTGCTGGAAGGAGTAAATTCTCAAACAAAGACATGACTTCTTGTTACTGTGCGTGTTTTTCCTTATGAACATTTTGTTTCATTTGAAATGATCTGTTCTGAGAAACATAAAGTTACAGATGTGCTTTTATTCTCCCCATAAATGCTGTCTTTCGTTTTTGCTTTCATCCTTCATTTCTGAACACGTGTTGTAAGGGAGCTTTCATCAGACTAAAGTAAGGTTTATAATTGAAACATGAGGTAGGTGGCGACAGCTTAAGATCAAATGTAATGATCCTGACAGGAAATCATTCGCACTTACAACTTCAGCGATGAAGCTCATCATAAATCCTTTCCAGATGAGTAGTTACAACATTTATTATGCGCCAACAGACTTGCACACACTTGAAAAAGCAATTGCCACAATACAGGAAGGCCCTGTAATGAAGATTAGTTCATTCTGTGTGAATCCAGATGTAATGGATGTGCTCACATGTGCTCGACGGGAAGAAGGCAGGACGTGAACAGTAAGAGGTCCACACTTTCATGTCGTCCCTTTCTCACTGGGATCCCGCATTTCATCAGCTGTGCCCTCAAAACACCATTTTCACATCAGATCTTCCCTGCACACGGCAACATGTCAGTGTGTGTCAGGGAGGGGGGAGGTCAGAGGTTTGAGTGAGCGCTCCCTCTAGTGGTCATTATGGGACACTGCAAAGAGGAAGGTTTTGGTTGTGATTCATCTTGGGCTCAATATTCACTGAATAGGATTTTAAGTATTGCATTAGATTCTGTAGAATATCACCAGAAAATGTGCACTGAAAACCCCCCCACTGCCGTTGTGTTTCAATTTACACAACAAAAACAAATATAACTTTACAATAAATCACACTATTTTAAAATGTTACACACTATTCTGCGGTAAAAGTAAACCTTTTTTTTTTTTTTTGGGAAAAGTTAAACAGCACGTTACATTTGGTCTTGAATAAAATGAAACAGGGCTTACAGTCAAACTTTAAATTTTTTGTGACATCTTCATCACTCGTCTAACATTCATTCAGATGATAGATAAAGAAAAACACAATTTGGAATCATCATTTGAAAAAAAAAAAATCAAACATGGCCTTCAACCTACGCACTGCTTTAGCTTGTGTTTCTCGTCTGTTTGCCACACTGTGTTGCTATTTGATAGATAACTGCAACCAGTTTGCTTGGAAGGATAAATCGAATGCTTAACATCTTAAAGAGACAAGCCTGGCCCTCTCTTGCACATCAGACTCCATCCTTAATTGCATAATGGGATGAATTAATGTGCTCCATTAATCCAGGTGACCATCTGTTGGCCAGTCTCAGTCCAGACAGTGACCGACTGGTGATACTATAAGCCAGTCCCAGACCAACCTTTAATTCCCAGTATCATAAACAATCTCTCCCACTGTAGCAGACCTGTCTCATCACAAACTCCTTTAAAAATTGGGGTACAGCACTGTGACGTGCTTTCATTCGACTCTCCACTGATTTGAAGGAAACTGAAGTGGTAAAACTGTGTTTTTCAGGGACTTATTTTGACATAAGTGTCAGGAAAAAGAGTCGCTGAGTGTACATACGTACTCCCCCGTATGAATTTCTTTTTCTCAGCTCAGCTGTCACACAGTCAAAGGCGAGGAACAAAGCAGCAGCTTTGTGTCATGTCATTTCTGAATAGACAAAGCAGTGACTTTTTTTTTTCCCCCTGAAACTCTTTATTTTGTCTCTCTCTTCTCTCTCACTCTGGGGGCCTTGAGCTGCTCTAAACTTTAATACATGGCGTTCAAATAGGTGCAGCTTAGAGCTCAGCATACACACTCAGCAAGCCGGGAACAAAGAGTTACCTCCACCCTCTCTGCTGCCTTTCAACTTGAAATCAGCAGCCTTATCACTTACCTACAAAAGAACATTCGATTTAAATAATGTGTCACTTCTGTCTCTTTTAAAACTGAATCCAAATGTCCAAAATGAATAAAATTGTCTCAGACATTCTCTGTAGCAAAGACATATCCATTGGTGTTAGTTTGAAAAAAAAAAAAAAAAAAACTAGATGCAGCCTAATAATTACTGGTAATTGAAGCGGCAACTGGACAAGAACGCTGTCATGCCAGTCCCTAATAAAACCGTTGGACAGAGAGAGGATTAGTGGGCTTTTGGTGTAAATATAACCCACTTCTTGTTTACTGTGAGCTGAAGCTGCTGGAGCCTGTCTCAAGTTGTGAAATGGCTGTGGGTGGATGCAACATAATGACGTTTTATTTAAAAGCGATTGACCCATTTTCAAATGATCTCCTAATTGAGTACATTTGAATGAAATATCAAACAATGATTGAGATATAAACCAGAGAAGAAAGACTGTGATGTCTGCATTAGTCAGTGGACTGCAGTGAGTACAATCTTACAGCAAAGATAACCATCATTTCATATTTTTCCACTGGAGGGCGGCACAGAGCCTCTTCAAGAGTCTTTCTCAGCGAAATGGCCTCAGCTGGCAGATTTTTTTTTTTTTTTTTTCGTTTGTGTCAATTGAAAAGCTGCTTAAATTGTACAATCAGACTATTTACCTATGATCTAAAAGTCCTCTGTTGGCACATTTTATTTCAATTTCTGCATGAAATACCCTCATCCCGCCTAATTTGTGCTCACAAGGATAACAAGGTAAATCAGTTCCAAAGAAAACTATGATTTTGTGGTTTATGTTGTCACTTGTATGGCTCTGTAAGCTTCAGGCAGGAATACACGTGAACGTTATGGCACCAGGCACAAGCTGGTATGACAAGCCTGTGCTCTGCTGAGGTTTTTTTTTTCTTCTTTTTTTTTTTGCACTAAATAAATCCTTTTCTTTCAGGGCCATAATGAGCGGGAGGCGTATAAAACTGTAAAGAGGAGAGAGAAAAGAGACGCAATGAGTGGAGAGAAGCAAAGAGAAGAGAGACATGATGGTTTGTGCCAGATCTGTGGAACAGGCAGGGAGAGAGAGAACGAGTGCTCCTCTAGTCTTAGCCCTATTTGAAACAGATGCTGTTTATAACCCAAAACCTTAATGGGGAGCTCTCTGGTCTGGTGCTGGCCTATGATCACGTTCCAGCCTAGCTCCAGTGCCCATCTTTTTTTTTTTTTTTTTTTTGGTATGGGGAAAATGCCACAGGAAGAAAAAAAAAAAAAACCTCGACTCCCCCTCCTGTACCAGGGGCAGCTCCTCTGTGAAGCCCTAGATTTATCCAATCAAACCAAGCTCTCTGTGCTCACTTCAAATAGCCGCCCCCCCTGACTTCAGCCGTGTACTAAAAGGAGCCCTCATCTTTCCTCTGACCACACAGCAATATGACCAAAGACATGCTTATTATTTTATAGACTGTGATCTCCGAGCACATGTAAAAGCATAACCTAAAAGTGAGGATTTTTTTTTTCAGGTTACACGTGATCCCTTAATAAAAACTGCACCCGGCTCTCTGGCACTGCATTTCACATGAGGACTTCAGAAATACATCAGCTTCTACCACTGTCATGCAGCTGTTGGTATCACCCACATGTGCACATGCTCCTCATGTTTTGCATAAAGCTATTTTATTTAAGCGCCCTTCTAAAAAAAAAAACGATTCAATATTTATTTTGATTTGGTGAACCTTTTAATCTACGTCTTCCCGGTGAGTGCACGACATCAAAGAGGGAGCCGACCACATCTCATCATGCAAGAAATCACATAATATCTCTTCCATTACTGGAAAACATTGCCAGGATTAAGACACATGATTACTCATGTATATGCTTTTTCAAGCAGAGAATTAACTGGTGTTTGGTTTTTGCCCACTTGTCACAGGGACAAAATGGATTTTACTTTTTTTTTTTTTGAAAAGCACATGAAGCAGAATGGGATGAAGGAATCAAAAGAGCTTAATGACGATATTAGCACATTGATTTGTATACCCTGATTATCAAGAGTGTATTTGCCGAGTCAGGCAGCAGCCTAAATAAAGTTTATGACAAAGTACAAGCAGCCATACAAACATGTTATCAGATATAAGAATACAGTCTAAGACATGAAATGACAAATAAACAGCACATAACTGTCATAATCCAACTCAAACATAAATTAGGCTGTTCACCTACAGCCGGATGTTCCATCCTCTGAGTCATTAGACATCACCTTCAAAGGATCCAATCTGAAACTCATCTGATTTGATATATACATATGCATATATGTATATATCATATATATATACATATGTTGGCCAATCGATATGGATGCACACAGTTATTGTGTTGATCCCTTATATGATGAAGATATTAGGAAGACACGATGGTAACTCAACTGAATTAACGACACATGACCGCATCACCGCATCACCGCTTGCCTCTCTGGAGGGTGACCGTGCTTGTTTTAATAAAAAAAAATGCTATTTGACTGGTGAATGAATCTTGTAATATCGTCTCATATCAGAATCAAAATGAGACAAAACTAACAGTCACTGGATATGTTAATATCAGCTGATTTTAATCAGCTGGTCGATTCATCGGACAGCCTCTATTTAAAGCTGTCGCATTACACTGTTCAATAGATATTACCAATCAATAACTGCTGGAAATTATTAAGAAAATCAACTTTTAACTTGACATCGGTCTATGATTTTAAGGGATAAGATGAAATATCTCAGCCAACATTACCGTAATAGAAAGTCTCATGGTTGCAATAGAAGGATTATGCAATGTAAGAAATGCCCCAGTCTCTAAAGTAGGGTCAAACTATGCAGATTTAAACTGTCTAAAGGCCTGCAGACTTGTGTGCAGGAGACTTGGCAGCAACATTAAGCTAATGTTTGGGATTTACAGCAGATCTTCAGGCTCAGAATGAACACAAGGTTACAGATTTTCAGCCTGACACATAGTGCAAACACTCTCTACACAGCCCAAGGGCACACACTCTCTGATTTACAACAAACACTGACAGGAAGTAGAGCAATGGGGAAATTACACACTTAAAACTTACGTTAAACATGAAAACACTTCCCATTCAAATACAGAGTAAACTTTGTTGTTTGCAGGCTGCGAGCTGTGGAGGAGCTTGAATTCTTCTGGGGCTGTGTTAGAGGAGAGGGGGGTCGGTTTTATGGTGGTTATGGCGGATTACTTGAATGGAGTTGGAAAATAAAAGATCTAAACAGCATCTTACTGTTTAGCCTATTCTTTGTGACAGAGATGGAGAAATGGGAGAAGGCTGTAGAGGCATTGATATACACTTTCTTCTTTAATGTCTCTGAAAGAATTCATGTGACATCTCTGTGTTGTGTGAGGTTTCAGAGGTGTTTTGAGGTCATGCCATTTACTTTTTCTTGTTTGTCGGCATGAGCAAAGCCCCACTGTTGTGCAAACTATGTGATTATCCGGCTATAATTAAAACGTCAGCGTTGATAAAAACTGATTGTCGGCAATGCTCACCGATCCAACCTGTTTATTTTCACCTTTTTTGTGCTGCGCCAACTTTATCTACATCCATAGAAAGAAGAAAAAGGGCGCCATTTCAACATGTTGACGCCCTTCTCCCCATAATTTACAATATAATTGACTGTTTTGGCCCATGCATTAGACTGGGATCACAGGCCCCCGAGGTTGAGACATCTCTTTTCTCAGTGCAGATCAAATGCAGCCAGCGAACCAACACATTGAAATCCCTCGCAAGGAAAATTGGGCTGCATAAATATGGATTTTTATCACTGCCCAGTATTTATCTTTCTTCTCCGCTCATCTTTTGATGTTGCCACATTTTCTGCCTAAAATATGACTAACATCTTAATCAGTGTTTGACAGGAAAAAAACACTATTTCTACTCCTTCCTTTCATTGTTGTTTCGCTTGAGAAAAGGTCCCCATCTTTAATTATTTACCTAAACATAATAGTGCCTTCGTTTTGGTTTAAATCCGGGGAACTAACTGCTATAAGGAAAGAAACAAATCTGCAGCCAAGTGTCTGTGATTGACTTCTCTCATGGACCCAGAGCGTAGACAAAGACTCAAAAGGGGGTCCAAGTGGGAAAGGCCTAAAAAATGTGCCCAGCAAGCTCCTCCACTATTTTCCAGCCGTCTTTTGTAACTACAGCCACATTTCTTAATTGTCAGTGACTCTCCGGCACCATCTAAACACATCAGTCACAGGGGCTGTCTTATTTATTTTATCTGTTGTTCCCCCTCCTTCTCTTTGTTTTTGTTCCTTTTCTTACTGTCAGGTATTTAAGCAGCCTGCCGGTTTTATAGAGTCCGCTGAATGGTCTTGATGGACCCAGGACTCAATGGACAGCATGTGACCCATCTGACCAGAGCTCTTTTATGTACCGCCTCTCTTTGTTGTTTTGTTTTTGTTTGTCTGTGAGAAAAGGGAGAAAAGAGCACTTCATTGGGTAGGAGGTTACCAACTTGCTCCATTAAGGCGTTGGGGATTTCATTAGCCACAGTCAAACAAGGCAATAAATAATAACTTGTGACCTTTGAAGTCTTACAGACCGAGAAGCAGAAAAAGTGAGCCTCATGAAAGCTCACAAAGACGCTCCTCAAGCCTGTTGAAAGTTTTCTCTGGGCAAAGAGCCGAACTGTTATCCTCATTGTTTTAGCATTTTCTCACCCTGGATTTTTTTTTTTTTAATATAATGCTTACTGGAAATCACTGAAAAGCAACGTCTCTGGTGTGGCAGTGTTTGCCGGCTGAGTAAAACAAGTTTCATTGTGAAGTGTGCGAGAAATGGTGCCTTCACGCTTCAGTACACGTTTGCTCAGGGCTGATTAACTGCCCCCCTTAGAGGAAATGCTGCTTTACTTTAGCCACTGTGTTTCTGAGGAGGGAATGTTTTGGTGAGTGGAGTTGTAGAATAAGAAGCTCAACCTGAGACTGGGCCCCAGAATTGCTACATCCCCCAACTTACACATCCTAACTGAAGAAGAAGACAGATTTTTCTTCTTTCGTTTTAAAATTTGCTGAGGCAAAGTGTGAGTGGGGTTTAATTAAAGATTAAGAGAGCATGACCCCCTACTGGGCCCAAATTTCATTGGCTCCTAAATTTGCGTGACCTGGCCAGGAAGGGGCTTTTTGCTGAGTTGCCCCATACAATGGCCTCTGGGAATTCACTGCCTACATGCCCCCACACCCACTCCTCACCCCTCCCAGAAGTCCCCTGCAACTCTGCACTACTTCCTGTAATCATCCCCACATGTGGTGGTGGCACTTAGCCTCCTCTACCATGGCACACGTCATTAGGCCTCGCTTTAAGCAGGTCTACCTTGCTCCAGGCCTATAGTGTGGACTTTCTTTTTTGAGCTGGGGGCGGGGGTTAATGAAGCACCAACTGAATCCTACCACCTAGAGAGGTTTTGACATGATGAGTTTGCAGTAGTAGCCTAAACGTCGGTCAGCAGAGGCTGTCGTCCATCTCTGGGGCTGGCTTCACGTGAAGGGAGTGTCTGTAGGAGTGTTGGGGACCAAAGGTCAAGTCAGTGAAAGCTGTAAATCCCAGAAGGGGACTGGCCTAGAGGTCACCCAGTCATGGCGATTAGAGGAGCCAGCGACAAGATGCGAGAGAATCGGGGGTGGCACAGAAAAATCTCCAATGGACCCCTGCGTTGGAGGACAGACACTATTGTTTTCCAAAGAGCCATTTTGGCAACATGCGTGGTTTATTTTCCAGGAGAATAGCGAGAACTTCCTCAAAAAGAAAGGAGTACTTAAGCAAACATATGAATAACATGTGACAATGCTTGCACTGTTGACTGAAAGTCTTGCGTGTTGTTTATGTGTGTCTGCTTGTCTAAATTCAATGTGTTTGCAGGAGTCATTTTGCTGTACAGATGAATGTATTCAACAGGATTAGATTTATTTGCTCCTAGAAGTCAGTGACAGATGTCCATGTATAGAGATATAATGGAATGCTGTATAATCTAAATTACTTTGTAGTTATGTTCAGCACAGATTGTTGTGTTTGGACTGCCACAAGTAATAATGTTTGTTTTATAGAAATTCTATTTTTTGAGTAGCAAAAATT
The DNA here is from genome assembly GCF_947650265.1 of Symphodus melops. Taxonomy (NCBI): domain Eukaryota; kingdom Metazoa; phylum Chordata; class Actinopteri; order Labriformes; family Labridae; genus Symphodus; species Symphodus melops. The sequence continues at coordinate 10,188,417 of NC_136699.1, read as the reverse complement.
GCTGCTCAATGTAAAGGAGAAAGAGGCTCTGTGGGCTGATATTTTTTGTGATACAGAATTTCAGTTGACAGCTACAGCATTTTCACCTTGACAAAACGTGTACTTAATAGAAATTAAGATTGACTTCCACTTAGAATAAAACCGTTTCGATCAGGAATTTTATTATGTTCGTAAGTGTCTTCGATCCTGTAGTTGCACTGATTTCATACTGCTGTGTGTATTTTTCGCTGGTGCTTTCATCGCCAGTCAGTGAAATCGACTATTGTTTCTTGGCAACCACTTACAGACTCATCTCTCATTTATGCTGAACTGTATTTCTGGGATTTCTGTGCACCCCAGAGGCTCACCGGTGCGATGCTGCACACAATATCTCTCAAACAGTGTTTCAGTTCTTTGCTATAGTTGGCTGATTTCACATCCATCAATGCTCACAAGAGATACTTAAAAACATAAATGGACATTTCTAGTAATTCTTTGCCAAAATTTCCTGTTTTTTTGGGGGGTTTTTTGGTAATAAGATCAATGCTATGAAGAGTTTACCGATACAAATATAAAAAAGAGGAACAGTTTGGGTTCTGCATTTCTCTGTAAATACAATTCAGAACTGTACTTTATGAGTAAAACACAGTAAAAGCCCAGTTTTACCTTAATAATCAATCAGTTCTTCTAAAAAATTATATTCCGCTAAATAAAATAAAACGTTTTCTTAAGACCCTTTAGAAAAAGGAGGCAGGAGGGTTTATATGCATAACACTTGCCTGCCAATTGAGAGCAAGTCAGGATTCAGTTTTTTTGCCCAAAGACACTACAGCAGGCCGACGGAAGGAGCCAGGAATCAAACCATGCGAGTCTTGACTTCTGTTAGAATTTGAGAGTAGTTTGTTTTTTATGCTTGTAAGCTTTCATTCCTTACATCCTCCCTTTCTGGGAATGACTTTTGGGTTAAAATAATAATAATAATAGTTGTTTCTGCATCTGTCGTGCATATGATGTACAAACACAAAATATTTCCACATTTCTTGCAATAACAATGCTTTGTGGTCATTCATTTCACCAAATGTGTAGTCCAACTTGTGATGAAGGGAAGGGTTACCGCCTCAATACTCTTCCCATACTGGGTTTTAATGAGGTCAGGAGAAAATCTGGAGGAGAATAATGGAGAAACAGTTGCTGTTCTTATTATTTTTACACACCCAACAGTCTAGTCTGTTGCACCACAGACAAAGAGGAGGTAAAGCCAGTGTAAACAAAGCACAGGGGTTAGCAGCCTTGTTAGTGTGACAAGTTAAAAGATAATACACTCATAGTCTGTGCAAAAATGCTGAAAACAATATCAGGCTTTGAGATAGTAAATAGAGATTTATTTAAAATTGTTTGATTCACACTATTGTTTTTTTTTATTTGTGTTTAGATCTGAAAAGTGGTCTTCATATGTCAGCCTGAGAGGGATCGCTTCTGTCGACACTCATTTATCTACAAGAATCATCTCATCTGAGTTCCAAAGCTGACACGCAACCAAACATTTCATTTTACTCCATGATGACAAGTCATTTCTTATTATATCAAGTCAACAAAGCTGCTTTTACTCTCAGAAGGGATACATTGATCTTATTATCTTAAAAAAAAGCATGCTTTTTTTGAAAGGATTTTTTTTTAAGTCTAGAAAAGAGAACAACAGTCTATTCATTGTTAGGCCAGACCAAGGCATGCAATGCTGCCATTGCCCAATCTAATAAAGTAAGTTAAGCCTCATTCTGTTTGTTTTGTGCTTTTTGCAACTCTGGATACAAGATTGATTGTTTATTATTGTTATTAATTATGGAAATACAGCACAAATGAAACATGCTAGTGCATGTCCGCTTAAGGCTTCTGTAGACTTCATTGTTGAGGCTAAACTTCACCTTACAGCTCTTGTTATAATATCTCCGATTTTTCAGGCGCTTCTTCGATGTAAAAAGAAAAACCTACCTGTTTTAATATTTATGTTAAAGGAGCAGTATGAAACTCGGACACCTACCGTTTAAAATTGGTACTGCAGTCCAAATTCAAAGCCGCCACCCCCCCAGAATCAATGCTCAAGAGGGTCGCCATGTCGAGGACTCTCAAGTCTCAGCTCTGCATCGGTCTTGAAACCTTTCTCTCTCCATTTTTTTAAAGCATCTCCAATGTTTATCCAAGTTTTACTACGTAACTTGTTCATGCAGCGTACTAGAATAATTCAGAGGCTTTTTAGGTTGGTGGAATCAGTTTTATCGGAACCAGTTCGCTTACCTGCTTCCATCACTGAAACACCTGTTGGTTGGCTTTGATGGTTTCGTATCCGGCAAACGGAGAGGGTTTTAAAACGGTTGTGTGTGATATCTTATGTATTGGTCCTTTAAGTAAAGTAAATGGTATTAAGGCATGTTTTTAGTGAAAGATGAACCCCTGATCTCTCACAGATGACATTTTATTGTATATTGGGAGAATTTAGCCCAATGATGCTACTTTGTGCTTCACAGTCATATGATAAAAGATTTTATTTTTCATTTTTCATTTTTTTATTAATTAATTGAACTTAAGTTGTGAAGTACATTATCCCGTTTCTCTCCCTAAACTCTTAAAACAAGACAGATGATGCTGTTACATAATGTAAGATTTTTTCAAATATGCAATGTCACCTGGGAAAATTCTTCAAACATGGGAAAGTACATTTTTTATGACACAAACATAGTGTACTGGTATCACAAGCTATAAATACAAACTCTCATTCATTAGTGATATGGTACTAAAACTCTACCTCCTACTCAAATGAAGAGGTGTTTGAAGTAGTTTGTGTACGGACTGACAAGTTTAACCCAATTATTGAAGGCACAAACATTTCACTGAAAGAAACACAAACACTCTGAAGCGCTCAGTTGTGAGTTCAGTCTCCGCTTTTGTCCACACAATAGCTATAGATCCTTCATCCTCTATCAAGGAAGCCTACGCTCCTCTTCACACTCACACCGTGACCTCCAGACAAGTTAACTATGCCCCCTCCTATACACACACACACACATACTTACCCTTGGAGCAAACCGAGGGAGGATGATTGGTGCGCCACTTAAAACAAGCTGGCCGAAATAGAGGCGTAGCCATCACCTCCCCACATTCACAAATACCCCCTTAAATGAGGAGAAGTCAAAGACAGAAATTCTAATCACTTGCCTTCCCCTCCTGTTTTGTCGAGGGAGATAAATAGAGAATAGAATACGATTTGAACCGAGGCCAAAGGCAGGGGAGGCTCTTAAAGTATTGTTGGATGATCTCCACTAAGTGGAGGCAGGGGCTGAAAAGAGCGTTGTCTTGTTAGTGTGTAATGAACAACTTTCGCAAGCCAGTTGGTCAATGGGAATCACAGAGTTCCATTTCAGTCTTAGGAATTCACATTGAAGATGGCTGGCACGTTACCGACTCGCCTTTAAACAAATAATGAATGGATTAATACTAATATCATGATAAACAATTCATTTTTATCTGCTGTGTTTGTCTCATATTGGTCACCAGAGACCTGAGCTGCATCTTTCATGTAGCTGGTTAAAAGAGAACCAGAGTGGAGGCGTACAGAGGCTAAAAAGGAACCGCCTCTGTTTGGTAATGGTTCTCTCTCTATCTTTTCATATGACCAGACCTTTCATTCCATCCTTTTCACCACAAAAAGAAAAAGAAAAAAAGTTTGTCAGTCCCCTGTTCCCTTTGTTGTGTGCTTTCTTCTCCACGCTCTTTCTACTTTTATCCTAATCCCAGCCATGCATGAGCGATCAGTTGTGTCCTGTTGTTTCACTGTTCTGCTAGTTTTCAGCCAGTAGGGTTCCTCCTTTGTTCCTTTTCTTTGCCAAACAGAGCAAAAGGTAAGGAGAGGAACGAGTAATGAAATCTCTTCTGTAGACTCAGGCCTTTGTATCCTTCATCAGGATTTTTAGATATAGCTCTGACTGTAATTAAGGGAGATTGTTGCTGTGATGCTGCTCTCTGCTGACTTTTCTGTTGCTCTTTGGAGAGGTAGAGGGAAGGCTGCATCAAAGCTTGAAGCTGGAGTCCAGCAATCATGGAAACGGCTCTGTTTTGATGTATAAATCCAATAAAAACATCAGCGGACATCAGAACGTGTTGAAAACAAGGACCTGACAGGCTAAGACGTGACTGTTTTTGTCTTCAAGAGACAAACAGAAGGCAGAATATCAGAAAATCTACCTGAGACTAAAAACGGAATTACGGTCCGACTCCTGCAAGACAACATTCTGGGAGGAAGATTTACCCCTCCCAAAGACATTAGATAAATGTTGATCAAATTTTTATCTTTAACACTCCCTTGAATGAAAGTTCAGTTGTATTAGATTGATTTTCCCTCCCTACTCCACTGAATTTTAGAGTATCATATAGTATCATAGAGATTGACAGAACATGTTCTCCGGTGTGCAGACTACTGCTGTGTGCTATTGCTGAGGTGATGGTTATTAGCGTGATCATGGTGCTGTGCTCTCCATATGGGCTCGGTGGGGACAGAGGCTGAGGCCTGTTCAAAGGGACAGTCATTGTTACAGGCTGATCTCTAATCTCCGTGGTTGTCTGTCCTAATTAAAAGTGTTGTGGGTGTGTAGGGTGCCTGGGCCTCTGCTCTGCAGGAAATTATGATCGCAAACGTCTTCCTGTCGAGTCCTGCACTTGGCACTACAAAGTGACGCGGGCCGCCGTTACCTGAATGGGCTGGAATCAGAGCAGACAGCCGCATCATCCCGGCTCTTAGTCTATCAGGCCGTGCACAAGTGGCCATTGTTGACGCCAAAAACGGGATTAAGGAGGGTCTTCAAGGGAATTGATTTTCATGTGAGAACAATAGTGGGGCGCAGAACACTGGGGCCTGGGTCTGAATCACACAGCCAAAGAGCTTTATGAAAAGGGGTGCGCCGCAAGCACTGAGATTAAAGCAATCAGGTTCTTTACCCCCACTCTTTTTGGATAACCCCCCTCGTCCTCCTGCCTCCCTCCTCCCTCCTTCTGTCCTTGTCCTCTCGGCACCGTCATTTTAGCTCAAATAATGACCAAAGAGGAAGAAAAGAGGCACAAGTTGTTTACTTTCCCCCAACATTTCCTTTTTCACTTTAGTCTAACAAAGGTTCAAGGGCCATCAACTGGGTGGAGGTATGTGAGTTTAGGTCGCAGAATGTCTGAGCAGATTCTGGACACTCTTTCCAGTGCTGCCAAGAGCCAGGGTAAGAGCTCATCTGTGTGTTTAGAGAGAAACTGTAGGGAGCGGCGTTTCTGGGCTGGGAGGCGACATGGTTCTTTGGCGGGGTCCAGCGTCGGGGTGAACGTGACGTGTCACTGAAAGGGGATCAGGGGTTACGGATGAAAGGGATGGCCGCCTTGTCCTCTGTCTTTGGCCGACTGCTTGCAGCTGTGGGCACCATTGTAGACGAGCTCATTTGCATACGTTTGGCAGGAGCTCCGGGAGGCAGCGCAGGCCAAGAGGAGCAGCCCTGTTTAAAATGGAGGCGAAAGGGCGGGCAAGTAGACACCCAGTGTATGCAGATACATACCCATACATTATGTGCCCTACAGTACACACAACGGCAGTGTCCAAGAGAGAAAAAAGGCTTGTTAGCCCAGTGTCAACATGTAAATACAAACAGAAGATCAAGAGTGTAAGTTGTACCTCAGAGGGTGATAAGGCCGTGTCACCCTGATGTCATAATGACAGAGCGACGGCTGAAGGAGTGTGCTGTGTGGGGCTCTTGGCCGGCGGCGGAGGGGTGTGTCCTACCCTGACTAGAGACAGGTTTATTGGGCCTGATGAGTGCTAAGCTCCTGTGCCTACCCACAATGGAGCCTGTGATCTCCCTTTGTGGCTCATTGGGAAGCACTGGTGCGCTCGGCAGCCCCCGCTCTGTCATTAGACAGATTGTGAACAGGCTGCACAAGGCCCAGCCAGGGATGACGGAGCCACCAGCCACTTCATTAGGGGCATTATGAAGAGGACTGAAGCTTTCTTCTCTCCGCCTGTGTCCAGAATTCACAGGTCTGTTTAATCACATAATTCTCCTCAAGTGCCCCAAGGAGGCTACAGCACAGCAAGGGCCCTTTAGACCCATGACAACTTGGAGAGATTAATTATATTCATCTTTTGGAATATCTGCAGAATAAGAGGGAATTTGATATTGGCCCGCTTTTATTTTTTTCCTATCCTCTCGTCTTTTTCCAAGCGGCTCTTTGATGTCGCCCTGTTATTATTGGGGGACGTCTGCGCAACCCTCTGCTGCTGAAGCTTTGATATGCTCCAGCAGGGGTTAAGGGTTAGCGTCCAGAGGTCCAGGGCCAGGACGATCTAACTTCTGTCTTGGAGAGCGCTGACCTCTGGACCTGAGGGTTGGTCAGAAAGACTCCAAATTCCGCCTCCCTTTGATGCGCGTTCATTCACAGCAGTTAATTAGCCAGGGTGGCTAAACGTTTAGCCAGGGTGTGAAAGAGTCTGGGCTAGCATGTGTGTCCAAGTCATCGCCTGCTTTTTTTTGTGTGTCACAAGGTCTTTTGAAACAATGTGGATCTTGGATGACTTGTTTGCATAGGACATTGGGTGAATGCTGCAGCCTTTTCACACAAGCTCATTCACCGGGGAGAGTTTGGAGAAGTCCTTTCTTGTGATGAAGAGGAGTCCTTGACATTTCACTCACTTCCTCTAATCAACGACATGATTTCACTGTTTTTTTGTGTCCTCGTTTGCGCTATGTTACAGGAATCTATCCTGAGGAGACAGAAGAAGCTCTTATCAGGCAAGTGGCAGTTGCAGGTTGTGCTGCTACATATCTCTCCCTGATCTTCATACGGTCTTAAGGGGGGGGCGTTAATACACATTTTTGAGGATTTTGGCTTTCATCAAGTTTCCAGTGAGGGGTCAGGGTTTGAAGCAGGATCCAATTTTCTCTTCCTTCTATTCTAACAACTGTTACCATAAGCCATGAGCCAGTCAGTAGCCTCAGCTGCAACATGCTGGATTCATCACTTCTTAAATGCCTGTTCTGCTGCAAGTCAGCCCGGAGCACACAGTCCTAAACTAACAATGTATTTATATATATAAATATTATTTGAGACTGACCTGAGTTCAGACAAGAAATCCTTCCTGTAAATGCATCTGCGCTTATTGCCGCAGAACTTGTAAGTACACTAAGTGATTAAGCACCTGAGACGTATCTTAAGTTTTCTTTTCCTATAAATCTTCTTTAGCCTAAGGCAACCTTCCATCACTTGCCCATGGTGCAACATCAAATAACATTTCATTTCATGTTGTCTGTTTTTGGGATAGTAGGAGGGGGGAGCCAGGTTGTGTCTGGCTGATACTGTTGAGATATTGAGCTGCTATTGAGTGCACAGTGTGTCCAGACAGTTTCCATCCCCAGGGACTCAAACACTAACTCGTTCTCTCATTTTAATCTAACGTGTATGCCTGCAGAGCTGCCCGAGCTCTCAGGGTATAGACAAACTTTAAAGTAAAAGACTCATTCTTCCTGTTTGACTCTCTCCTCTGCCTGTGTTCTGTCTTCAGCCTTTGCATCCGTCTCTCACTGAACCTTGTATAGATTCAAATGCAGCGTCAGCCACTATAAACTATGATCTTAAAGTCGTGTTCCCAAAAATGCACCGTTTGTCTCAACAAGCATGAAAGGATTTTCGGAGATTTACACTCTGCCTGTGATTTAAACATCAAGGCTTAACCTATTTCTTTATGAAGAAGGAGTTGCAGGGGATGGGTCTGCGCTCAGCGTATAACTTGATGATTCACTCATTTGAGGATAACGTCAAGGGAAATAGCTTAAACCAATTTAAAACCTTCCTGTACCTTATTTGTCAGATCAACCATCGTGTTTCTTATATATGACAGAGCAGTTTCACCTGTGAATGGAGACGTTTAATCCCAGAACAAAAAGTTTGTCAGTTATAGTAAGAGCAGCATTGTTTAAGATTTCAATGACACATCACAACAAAATAATTTCTATAGCTAATGAACCACGGTGAAATGTTTCATGTTGGAAAATAAGATATATTTCAAATTGTTGGGGTGTTTCAATAGGAAATTGTGACTATTTCCTGCACTCTTCTTCTTCTCCAGCTGCTTCTCATCTTGAATTTAGTAATCAAATTAAAAACATTCTGTCTTGACTCTCACACTTTAATCTATTTTCTGTCTAATCTGATGATTACTGGAGCTTTTTGCTCCTTCATGTGTGCTGTTTAGTGTGTGTAACTGTGCCTGTGTGTGCAGTTTACTAAGTAGTGAGGACAGGTTTCAGATCGCTCTGTGCTGTTCTTCAGCTCGGCCACCTGCAGCTGGGGATCGATCAGCTCTCTAGCACCTTAACCTAACCCCCCCCCCATCAACCAGCCCTATACCTCCAGAATCCCATCCAATCCCTGGCTGTATCAACCAGGCAAAACAAGGGGCTGCCTGTTTCTTCACTTGTCTGCTGAAAGGGAAGTTCACATTCATGCATTGCCATGGCTGTAGAGAAGACAGACAAGTTGACATACAACTCAAAAAAAAAAAACATCAGTCAATGTCTTTTCAAAGCAACCAGTTAGATGCAGACCAATTTATGAAATGGCCAACATCATGTAGACTTTCTCAGGGAATCATTGTTTTAAAATTATTATTTTGTTTCCAAACATTAATCATAAGAAAACAGAGGGATACTACTTTACTGAACACCTTTAACCCAACTGTCCTTCATGTAGCATTAGTATGTCGTTAATAAGGTATATGATGGCAGATGTGTTTGTTAATGTACTTTTTGCCCTATAATGCCCATTAAAACACACAAATGTCACTTTTTAAGTTCACAACAATTGTAACAAGCAACATACAATAAAACAGTGGTGGGTTAGGCAATAAACACAATATAAATTCTCAAATAAAGTCAGGGGAAAACAGCTAACATGTTGACAATAATGTACATGAAGTGATATACACACGTACTATACTCAAAGTAACAAATCATGAGTGAAGCTCTCCTCTCTCCTCGATCATTCTAAACTAAAAGACGAAGATTTGAAAGGCTGCTTCCTTAAATCCCTCTTATCTTTGAACTCTTACTCTCCGTCAGCCACGTCATGGCGCGTGAGTGTGTCGTGGCACACGAGTTTTGACAAGAGCAAACTGCTCCTGCTGGAAGACTGGTGGTTGTGCCAGACCCTTTAAAGGTACTCCATGCTGCAGAGAAGAAGACGTTTTCTATTATCGAGGCCTCTCCCTTAATGATGAAAGTAAACAACATGAACAAGAGTGTTTAATATTTCATGGCCCACCCACAGGTGCAGAGGTGTGCCGGGAATAATACATACCTTACATCCACACCTACAGATGGGGGCTGATTAAGACAAGGCTACTGTCCCCTGCTGCCATTGTCCAGAATATCAGTGTGTGATGTGTGGCGTGTGTGTATAAGGTGTGTGTGTAGGGTCTTGCACATATTTGCTACCTCAGTTTTTTTCCCTCTCTCCTCCACCCTCTCTGTGGTAATATATAGAACATATGGGAAATTATTGTGGGGTTATAAAGGGCTGTTGACTCCAGCAGACATGCAATAAATTAAGCTGTTTGTGCAGGGGAGGAAAAACATGGGCTCTTTAGGAACACTTAGTGCAGATTTCCTGTACACACTTAACTCTCCCTCTCTTGCTCCCTCTTCCTCTCTAACTCCTCCTCTTCTTGCCCTCCAGCCCCGTTTCCCTGCATCTCCTCCTGACTCCCGTCTCGCTATTGTAACACAGGCCACAGCACAAGCTCATTCTGTTCTCCTAGTTGGTGGTAACACAGTGGGATATATCCACACAAATTACACACATAAAACTCGTAAAGCCTGGAAAATATTTTAATAGTTTCCGCACCCCCTTAGTGGCAACAAGCTGCATGTGCAGAGATGGTGAGCGGCACAGACGTTATTGGCGCAATTAAATGTGAAACACAAGAGAGGTACATGGGGAGGGAGTATGAGCCCAAAATGGCTGTAAACAAGGAAAATGACACTTGACAAGTTCTAATTTATGGACGTCGATTCGAAGGAGAGAGACTCACCGTTCCTGCACTGACAGAGGAAGGAGAGTAAGGTACAAGGATCCAGGCATTAGAGGAACTATGAACAGAATGTTAGCGCATCAAAGCCATACAGAGACAAAAAAAGGAAAGAGAAAGCTTTGACTTCAAAGTGGAAGCATGATGAGCAATGCACAGAGAGAGAAAGAGAAACCCAGATAGAGACAGGAAGTGTGTGTATGCTGTGTGTGAGTGTGTGTGTGTGTGTGTGTGTGTGTGTGTTTGAGAGAGAGAGAGAGATAGCTTTGCAGGGTGATAGCACCCAAAGCCAGCTTGGATGATGGGGATAGGAGGGTTGAGATTGGGGGGCTGGATACAAACGTACTCTGCTCATCTCAAAGAAAGCAAAATCATGCACAAGCAAAAGCGCGCACACACACACACACACACACACACACACACACACACACACACACACACACACTTACTTATGCTTTCTGGGGAAAGGAAGCCATTAAACAGAATAGAATAGGACTGAAGCGCTCATACCCCAAATCCATCGAGAAAAAAATCAACGTCACTATTTGTGTGTTTACTCTCTCTGCAAAATGAGGACAAAACTGAACCAAAACAGTCACTGAAAACAAGCTTGCTAAGAAAAAAAAACAAGTCTTAGTCACGCTTGATGAAACCGTCTAATGTATCCTACAGCAACAGCAGTCGAGGCCAGATGTTTACAGTGACTGTTACACTTTGTGTTTTCAGAGCGAGAACGCTTGTTTGACTAACTCAGTGTAAAGTGTACCGGTGTAATTTTAGATTATACTACCAACTCTGAGATTTAACACCATCATATTAATATCTGTGTGGTTTAAAAAGTATTCTTAGACAACTGACGTTCTTCGAAAGTGCTGAATCCAAATAAGTTTGCTTCACTTTTAAACTTTTACCAAGAGGTTTCTTAAAACTCATCATTTTTAGCTGCTTTATCATGGCTGAGTGCAAGTTCCCACAGAGCACACATGACTTGACAGCCCTCCAGGTACTTATCAGCTTTCAGTGATGCCACTGAAAACCAAATGAATGATAGCTTTTAATGTATGTGGAGCTCTCATCAGTTTTCAGACCTGCTGAAGGCGCTAAACATTAAAAAGTGTTTAATTTGAGCACACTGCTATCACTTCACTTGCCAGTGCTGCTTCTCTTAAATGTGATCCATTTGTTAGCTTCAACTCCACAGTGGACCGAATGACGATTAACCAAAAAGTCTTCACTGCGGTTATGGAAGCTCCCTCTGCTAAATAAATATACACCTTAAACTGGCAGTGTAGATATCCTGTAATTTGCAAAATGACAAGATGCTTGTCTGATGCACCGAGCACCTTCAATTGCAGCTCATTAACTCAGTCAGGGGGAAGCATTCTACATGCACGCAGCGAAACTATTAAAATACTTCCATTAACTGGGAGAATAAATATCCTGGTTGCAGCCCAAAGTGTCTTCATTT